>NC_053170.1:62478945-63772945 GCF_016835505.1 Polypterus senegalus
GTAATGAACAGTTAACATCAGTATTTGAAAGATGTGGAACAAAATATCATTGCTTTTAAAATTCAGGTCACTGCACTCATTCAAAAATTCGCCATAATTTAGCAAACATATCTATCGCCAAATCAGAGTTCACATATAGTATTGGGGCTCCTTGTACAGTGGCATCAACTATACAAAATACCTATACCATTTTTCTGTCTCACTCCGCACTGTCCGCGACACGTGGCCTCAGAGAGCTTAAACAACTTGGCACATCCACATAAAAACGACAAGGGGTGAGCTTTCTTGAAGGCTTTTACTGGAAGTACCTCGTTGTAAACTGAAATATATTCAAAAGAAAGATACAGGTATATACAGGTGTACAACAAAAGACAATAAAGAATGATTTGCAAAGCAATACATAGAAGAGAGTTTACATTAACCAATAAAGCTTTAAAAGACACTTACAAGGCGACTGATTTCCACAGTTGGATCAAGATAAAGAGAAGCACGTAGGCAGAGGTTCAAATTGTACCATAACTAACCAGACCTAGGAGTTTATATACCCAAAAAGATATGTTTCAGATGTGACCAAACAAGAGATAAAGGGGTGCCTACATGAGACTTATGGGGTGTATTGTATTCAAATGATTATTAGGCAACCTACATGCTTTACATGAGTTTCATAGACATTTATGACATCACTGTGAGTGTGGGACGTGACTGACAGGTGTGTTAATAAATGACAAGATGAAGGGGGAGCACAGTTCAAAAAATAACAGCTAACAAGATGTGGGGCAGAACACCATCTAACAAATAATATTATTAAAAAAATAATTAAATACTTATAATAAATGTTATTCAGTAACCTATTAGCCAAATTTATTCTCCTATTGCACATATTAAATTAATATTGAATTAGTCGAAATTAAAGATACACTGGAAAGATTTGTGTCTTTCTATAATTCTGCAAGTTACAAATACAGTTGCTCACGTGTAATAGTTTTGTTAATCTGTTGTGTTTCTGAAAATGTGTCCTCGGACAAAAAAATGAAGCATTTTAAAATGAGGATCTAGTGCTGGGGCTTGTTGACAGCAGAGCTGGATGAATGGAACATAAAAGACAAACAGCCACAATTACTGTCAACTCCAGTAATATGATCTGTGCAGTACAGCTTATAGAGCTAGCTTATGATGGCTGGTTTATGCACACCCTCACTTTGATATCACAGACTGCTTTGAAAATTCCAACAATTGCCCACTTGCTTGGCTGGGTGAGGCTCATTACAAACGTTTTCGACCATAGCAGTACAGCTGCTGCCCTGGATGTCCAGCTGCTACAAGTTCGGGCCAGTCTCTCTACTGACCTGAGAGACATGTTGATGCTTTGCTTATGATCTTCATAAAGCCTTGTTACAATGACTTCTGCCATTTGATTTCCTGTTGGTATAGTATACAGTGGTTCTAAAACCTGTATCATGTGTTGGAAGCCCTCATTGTCAACAGTGTAGGGTACAGATTAAAAAAAAGTGCTGTAGATTATTTTTGGGCATTAGACAAATTAAGCTAGGAGTTAAACACTGTCTTGAATGTGGATTGTTTAGGATGTAATCGTTTGTCAGCTGAGTCAACATTTATAGGTGACATCAGAATAAGTGATTTCTCAAATTTGTTGTGTTACCACAATACTTACAGTGCTTCCAGAAAGTATTCACAGCGCACCACTTTTTCCACATTTTGTTATGTTAAAGCCTTATTCCAAAATGGATTAAATTCATTTTTTTCCTCAGAATTCTACATACAACACCCCATAATGACAACATGAAAAAAGTTTACTTGAGATTTTTGCAAATTTATTAAAAATAAAAAAATTGACAAAGCACATGTACATAAGTATTCACAGCCTTTGCCATGAAGCTCAAAATTGAGCTCAGGTGCATCCTTTTTCCCCTGATCATCCTTGAGATGTTTCTGCAGCTTAATTGTAGTCCACCTGTGGTAAATTCAGTTGATTGGACATGATTTGCAAAGGCACACACCTGTCTATATAAGGTCCCACAGTTGACCGTTCATGTCAGAGCACAAACCAAGCATGAAGTCAAAGGAATTGTCTTTAGACCTCCGAGACAGGATTGTCTCAAGGTACAAATCAGGGGAAGGTTACAAAAAAATTGCTTTTGCTTTGAAGGTCCCAATGAGCACAGTGGCCTCCATCATCCATAAATGGAAGAAGTTCGAAACCACCAGGACTCTTCCTATAGCTGGCCGGCCATCAATACTGAGTGATCAGGGGAGAAGGGCCTTAGTGAGGGAGGTGACCAAGAACCCGATGGTCACTCTGTCAGAGCTCCAGAGGTCCTCTGTGGAGAGGGGAGAAACTTCCAGAAGGACAACCATCTTTGCAGTAATCCACCAATCAGGCCTCTATGGTAGAGTGGCCAGACGGAAGCCACTCCTTAGGAAAGGCACATGGCAGCCCGCCTGGAGTTTGCCAAAAGACACCTGAAGGACTCTCAGACCATGAGAAACAAAATTCTCTGGTCTGATGAGACAAAGATTGAACTCTTTGGTGTGAATGCCAGGCGTCACGTTTGGAGGAAACCAGGCACTGCTCATCACCAGGCCAATACCATCCCTACAGTGAAGCATGGTGGTGGCAGCATCATGCTGTGGGGATGTTTTTCAGCGGCAGGAACTGGGAGTTTAGTCAGGATAAAGGGAAAGATGACTGCAGCAATGTACAGAGACATTCTGGATGAAAACCTGCTCCAGAGCGCTCTTGACCTCAATCTGGGGTGACGGTTCATCTTTAAGCAGGACAACGACCCTAAGCACACAGCCAAGATATCAAAGAAGTGGCTTCAGGACAACTCTGTGAATGTCCTTGAGTGGCCCAGACTTGAATCCGATTGAGCATCTCTGGAGAGATCTTAAAATGGCTGTGCACCGACGCTTCCCATACATCCTGATGGAGCTTGAGAGGTGCTGCAAAGAGGAATGGGCGAAACTGGCCAAGGATAGGTGTGCCAAGCTTGTGGCATCATATTCAAAAAGACTTGAGGCTGTAATTGCTGCCAAAGGTGCATCAACAAAGTATTGAGCAAAGGCTGTGAATACTAATGTACATGTGATTTCTCAGTTTTTTTTATTTTAATAAATTTGCAAAAACCTCAAGTAAACTTTTTTCACGTTGTCATTATAAGGTGTTGTGTGTAGAATTCTGAGGGAAAAAATGAATTTAATCCATTTTGGAATAAGGCTGTAACATATGTAGCATGTAGCACACTGTTTGAATCTGTAGTAAGTCCACACATTTGATTTAAGTGTCGAAGACACTGATTTCAGTTAAGGATTAAACAACAGTTTGTGTGAATTACTATACATAGATTTTTGCTTATCCTTAACAAGTATATTAGCAACATCTACTGGACCAGATGCCAAAAACGAAGATAAGCACAAATCTCATATACAGTAGTAATAGAGAAAGATAGAGATCCACTAGATCCATCTTGAGATTTTAAAAATATTGAAATTTTTAAACAAAAAATAACTATTAATTAGAAAATCGATATTTTTACCCAGGTATAATCATGATCATGCTCTGAGTAAACATACTTAGAATAAGGATAAACAGAGTATTGTTCTAACGATACGTCAGTCTTCCACTTTTCTCCGTTAATTTTATTATATTGCTATTGTTATTTGTCTCCATGTGACTCCATTGTCACTATGATAATAATCCTCTTCTTGGGTTCCAGATTTTCTAATTTGGCCTCAGCTAAAAAAGTTGAAGAACCCCTCTTTTATTGTGCATTTGTGAGGCTTTCAGTCTTTTTCGTTTGGGTGTTTAAGCACAAGTGAAACTAGCTCATGTCTGATTAGACATTTGTTCTATTTAGAGCTAAATATATTAGAATATATTAATTATTTTGTACACTTTGTTATTGGGATTGTTTTAAACAGTCAAACATAATATTAAACTAATACATTTATCAGTACAAGCTGCATCATTCTTAAAGTGGCATAACCTGTACTGTTTTTGTATTTAATGTATTTATAATTCATAATACTTTATATATAAGTTATTGTATTTATATACATTCATTAAGCACACCTAAACTCCATACTATACTGTTGAATCAGGGAATACATTTGACAAGTACTTTTACTTTATTACTTTATATTTCTAAGGAGGTACTTTCCTACCTTTACTTAAGTAGAATGGTAAATGGGCTACTTCATCTTTTACTAGAGTACATTTTTATTTGTTTTGTTTTGTTTGTTTGTACTTAAGTAAATTGTTTGAGTACTTCCTCCAACAAGGGATATAGCAAGCTTACACATATGTGCTTTTGTAATCTAGTGAAAGCTTGTGAAATATTCAGCACACACTTTGCACGTAATCAAGGGACAAGAATTGCACAGACTTTAATCAGACTAAAATGAATATATATCTGTAAACCGTATGTACAGATCTTTTAAAATAGGCAGGTTGATAGTGCAGAGCTAGCATTCCTGCCTCACAGAACCATGAGTATTGGGTAGCATGGTCAGGGTTAGAGCTATGAATTTGTGATGACCTGTCACTTTTGATTCTTGATTTATATTCAACGATTTGTGATTCATTTGATTCTAAATAATAACACCTGTGTTCAAAAAAAAATCTAAATAAGTTAACTAGGCTGCCTCCATAAACTAATCCTCAATAAACTGCAATAAACCAGGGGGTTTTAAATGGGGAAGCTGCAACAGCCCTGCCAAGATTGACATTCTTAAAAAATATAGGCAGATTTTAAAGATTGTCTAAGTTATGTCATGCACTTTTTAAACAAGTTTAACTAAAAAGTATGACTGAAAAACTAGTAAAGTAAACTTATGAGACTAAGAAAACAAAGTGACTATAATTTCGTTGTTGTTAATTTAGCGGTTCCCAAACTTTTTCTGTCCACAGTGCTCTTAATGTTCCAAGATTTTTCCACAGTGCCCCAATTTAAACCATAGTACAGTTTATAGTTCTATAATACATACCTGATAGTTGCAGTGTGCAGATGGTGGCTTGGCGAAATTAGTTATAAAAAATTAAACACAAATTATCATAAATGTTTAGAATAGTTTTAAATCAGTTCTTCTCTGAAGTGCACCATATGGTTGAAAAAAGGCAAATTTTCCCAGTAAGCTGACTGTGATGACTGACCATTTCAAATTTAATATTTTTTGATGTTTTCATACTTTGTAATGTATTCAATTAAAATTAATTTATATTATTTTAACACTTAAAATATTATTGTTGGTTCTTAACAATTATATTCACTTTTTTGAAAAGATTCAACAACAAACAAAAATCACAAACAATTTACTGATGGGAATAATCCGTGAGATGGATGAGCCTGTTGTTCACTACACATCTTTTCAAATCTCTGAATCATACTGTATACAACCACCCTCATTTCCTGTTCTACGTTGATTTTCGCACGGTATTTGCTTTTTATCACTGCAACTGCCGAAAACCCAGCTTCACATAAATATGATGTCACAAAAGGTTAAGATTAAGATTTGCTATGCTTTACTACCTGGCAGCAGATATTCATCTTTCACTGATACCTGAAAGTTAGTAAGATCCATGATGCCAAATTTTACCTTGAGCATATTGTTGCAGGACAGTTCAGTAAGATTTTCTTCTTCTGCAGAACTAAACTCAGATGGAGCTTTGGTTTTGAATAGGTCTTGAATCCATGTGAATTTGTCAATATCATCTTCTTGAAAGTATTTTTCAAATCACTTGATAATCTGTGATAGTTGATCTTCAAAAACAGATTTTATATTGGGAGAGAAATCAACTTCATAGGAGACCACGAACTTCTGCAACAAGGCGAAGAAATCTTTGCCACCATCTTCATTTATTTTTCTTCTCTATAGTTGTAATTTTTTTTGAAAGCAGGAATCTTCTCAAGCAATCTCAAAATGTGCATGTTACCTCCCAGCCAGGAGAAATTCAACGGATTTAACTTTTCAAAAATATCACACAAGTATGCTAGTTTCACTAAAAAATCTGTTTCCACCAATTGTTTGACTACTCGTGTTTTTCCACATTAATAAAAATGTAAATATCTTGCCATAATTGAAACGTACGGGACAATACATTGGCATGAGATAGCCATTGTAAGTGGCAGTAGTACAACAAAGATGTGTATTCAGTTACCATGTCCTTGCACAATTTTTTGAAAAACCTTGCTTTCAATGGCCAAGTTTTTCTAAAGTTTACAACATTCACCAAACGTTCTAAAACCAGATTAAATTTAGGACTCAAATGCGAGTGCTTCTCTATGAATGAGGCAATGGGTCCACAGTGCAGCCGGACCTTTGTTACAAATAAGCGCCTGCAATCCTCCATAACAGCCAGACATCGAACGACCACCATGTGCAGACACCAATTCACTTTGTCCATTCCAAATTATTTTCAACCATAAATGTATCCAGGATCTCAAACAAGTCCTGAGCCTTTGTACTTGCAGTGATACTTTTAGAAACGAGAAGGTCCTCGACAATGTAGAAAAATCAAACGTGCATCCTTGTTATTGTCTGTGACCTCATCCAGCAGCAGGCCAAATTCCTTTCCTTTCAGTTTTTCAATTAATTGATCAGTTGGATCCTCAGACATGTGCTGAACTCAATGACTGATAGTATTGTTAGACAAAGGCATATTTGAAGCAGTTTCCTGCAGATTCGGCAATCGTAATCTTCACCAAATCTATAGCAGCCAATAGAATTAGCTGTTCTGCGGTGGTATGGATCTTTTTACACTTTGCAAATCTATATGTAACCTTGTATGAGGCTAGTAGAGAATTGTTCAGTATTGACAAGTACCTTGTTCTTTTAAATCTTTTAACTTTCTTGTAAAGAAGTCGTGAGATTTTCCAACCATGTTTGAATGATTGGTTTCTAAGTGGTGTTTTAGCTAACTTGGAAGTATGCACTCTCGAGCCAAAATCTTCAAACGCACTACAACAACACAGCGGCCTCTCTTTACTTTTAACATTTGTTGATATAAAGCCAAAATCCATATAATTGTCATTGTTTTTATGATATTTCCACTTCTTCACATACCTGCTACTCGTTTTTGGTGCATACTCTTCAGTTTCAGTCCTAGTGTTGTTATTAAAGTTCAATAAAAACTTGTCAATTTTTAGGAGGATAAGAATAACAACTTTTAAAAACTATTTTGGTCACACCACCATATGGAGGGGGTTTGATCTTGAACAAATCTTGAATCAGACACGGCAATTAATACACGAGTACAAACACCAATCAGAAAACACAAATTTTAACCATGACTTCTTTTACGCATGTTGATTGGCTCTGACAAGTCCATGCATTACGAATGGAACAAGCATATTATAGTCACATGATTCATATGGATCTACGCTTGTTGCCTGACGTCTTGATGAGTTCAATCAGATCTTTTCGCAGAATTCATTATTATGAAATATTATTAATTCATTATTATGAATAAACCAATCATAGCACTGGAGAAATGCTTAACTTAGAAAAAAGGTTGAATATTGTTATTATAATGGTGGTATTATTACTTCTATATATTTTTAATTATTTTTGGATTTGTTACAGTTGAATAAGGTACCTAATGACCTAATGTTAGAATATTTTTCGGCACCCCTGCAGGTCAGCCACAGTGCTCCAGGGTACTGCAGTATTCAAAGTACATTTTGTTAGTTTACAGTTAGTTTACCATTTGCTTAAATATAAATAGTTCATTGCACAGTAATGTAGAAAATAACAGGATTTAAAATAAGCTGATAGTTTTTTTTAACGGTTTCTCTTATTGGATTGCACACACTTTTTTTTTCTTCTTGGGTGTCAAACTGTGGCCTGCAAAGTAATTGACATACTGTACACCCTGGTTGCTTCTTACCTTATAATAAGTGCTGCTGGGATAATCACTGGCTCCCTGCGACCCTAAACTAGGTGGAATAAATGTATATGCGTATAATATTTGTACTGTTCTTAACACTTGATTGAAAGCCATGTGCATGCTGAATCTCTTTGCTGCTAGCCATTACTAAATGACCAAAGCACACCCTCACATGATGGGGCTGCTGGCAAGCAGATGGTACCTTTCCAATAACCTAGTAAAAAATGTTTAATTTGATTGCATGCGATGTTTGAATGCAATATAATTACATGTATTAGTAGAGTACATATTTTTTACTAGCATTTTACAAAATTACATTGTTAAACTGAAGCCCAATTAAACATCTGATGGTTAAAATAGCTTGCTTAGATACCAGATTCCATTTCAAGTAATCTTGTATTTGTAATATTTTTAGTTGTTGATTGTGGAATGTTTATAGCTAATTGTTCATATTTCTTAAATATAATTTTTTAAAAAGAAATTTCCAATGGAATCTTTAAATCAATGTTTACATCTCAAGCTAAAATTGCTGGCTTCAATAGATCATGGTAGATACTGGCCATTGTTGCAGTTTGCAAATTAATTATAGTATTAAGAGAGTTAATTAATTATTATAACATATAAGGATGTTTTAGTGTAATATAAATACTGAGTACATCCTCATTCTGTCTATGCATAGCAGTTTACAGAGCTACATACCAAGGTTGTTAAAGTTAATGAAAACTAAAATCAAAACTGAAACTATTAATAAAAAACATTTTTTTAAACTGAAATAAAATATTTAACAAAATTGCAATAAAAACTAAAACTAAACGAAACTATCAAAGTAACTGCAAAGGCTAACTGAAATAAAATAATAATTTACTAAAAATATTTTATTTTTCATTTTTGAAATATTCTTTCCATTAGTCTTTAACTCTTATAACTTTTAACTCTAAAACAAAGTCTCATGCTTTTATTCATCCAGTGAATGGCGGCTGATGATGGAGGGCGGCTGTTCACAAAGCATTTTGCGGTGATAGGGCAACTGAATACAGGCACGTAAAGCGTGTGACGAAGATAGCAAGTTACCGTGTGAGAATAGTGACAGTTCTTTAGGTGCTGATAGTGACTGCTAAATCTCTGGTTCTTAAGAAGGAAGCATTAGATACAGATAATCCCTTACAGAACTTCAGTCTATTCATTAATGATGGCATGTTAGCTGTAATTCTGATTTAACCTAAGATACAGTATGTACACATCAACTAATACAACAGCAAAGACTAAGCTAAATCCCAGGCTGCATAAGTCTGATGTCCATTATGAAAAGCTGCAGCATTTCTTTGCGCTTCTTGTATATCAACATGTAATTCAAACACCTGAAGATGGAATGTGCTTGTCAACAAAACCTTTACCATACGGACAGAAAAATTAATAACATGAGTAACATTTCAGTTTATTGCTCAGGTGTGTTTTGTTGACAATTATTCAGCTGCCACTTTGCACAGGAGAAATTCTTTTTAAAATAAAATGGCACTAAACAGACTAACAGTCAACATACAAGATCAGCATATTGTTACTGACCAATCACTTTTGTTTTAAAAAGGTCATTTGACAATAAAGTGATACAAAGCTTGTAAAATTTCTAAGTTGGCAATATCTCTACTGAACTACAGGTATGTAGGTGAAGAGAGTCTACCAACTGCTGAAAAGCCGAACATACTAATGTATTTTAGTACTTATTCTATGTTTATTAATTTATCTTTTTTAGTTTACATTCACAGCTTAAAATATCTGATTTTGTGAAAATAATCCAGTAGCCGAATTATGTTTTAAATATTTGTCCCCGTTTTTTCAATTTTTTTCTCTCTCTCTCAAAATACATAAGTTGAAATATCATATTCTTTTTGTTCTTAACATGAGCCATAACATACATATTTCATACCAGGAATTTTTCCAGCCTTGCATCCAAAGCTGCTGGGATAGGCTTCAGGCTTCCTGCAATCTGGCTGTGGATAGTCAGATTTAGAAAATATATATATTGTTCCTAATCTCAGATGCTGTTTCTGTTGTTTTGTGGCTCTCCTCACTCTTATTACCTGCTCTTATTCTACTCATTAAGGGTTTACCGTTCTTATGCACAGGCTTTTCAAGTCTCATTGCCCCTAACCTTCACACTACATGCTTGATTTTCTTTGTTTCCCTCAGTAGAGCCAGTTGGGGTCTGCACACTGATTCAAGCCTAAGGCCCCTGTTCTTCCTAAGCCCCCGTGATTTTCATGATCACAACTGTCAGAACACAGTAGAAACTATTTTCTGATTTTTTTTTATATCTTTTCAGGCCTGCAGGTGGCAAAATTCTGTTTATAAATTTTCTGTGCCTGAGATGGAACTAGAGATCAATAGCTGGTAGAAAATAACAAAGCCCAGTAAAGGAGATTTTTGAATGCAATATTGAAGCAAGGCCATTATAAACACGTTGTCTTGGAGCAGGATATGTTGTGTGCTGTAGACATTTAGAGTAAAAAAACTCTCAAACCCTAAAATTCACCTAAATTACATTATAAATTTACCCATTCTGGGCAGGAAAAGGAAAAGATGAAAGGTGTGAACAGTCGGGGCACATTTGTTCAGAACAAATGACCATAGAAAATATTTTTAAAATTATAAAATAGTATAAAATTGATCATAGTCGGTATCTGATTTTGATTAGGCTTGTTTTTATCAGACAAAAACAAAAACAGATAGTAAACCATGTAATGTAGTATTAAACTCGTATTACAGTATATCCAAACGCATTTAAGTGTACAGTTCTGTCTGCTTGTGACACAAAACTAAACTCCATAGTAGCTCTTTAACAGTACCATATAATTACTAAAACTGACACTAATAGATACAAAAATAAAATAGAAATGTCTTTATGAAATAAAAACTAAAACTAAACTGAATTTCCAAGTACTGTAGTCTAAAAAAATCTAGAAATAAAAACTAATATAAAAAGGCAAAACTATAATAACCTTGCTACATACTGTAGCTCCTTTCCTTTTCAATTTGTTTCTAGATACATTAGAATTATTTTTTACTTGTACAACTATGAAGATCTTTAACTTACTTTGCAACATGTGGAAGACATGTGTAAAAGCAGGTGATGTGAATGTGCCCTGCCTTGCATGCACCTTTGCAGGTTCTTCACTATTCAGTAACGTGTATTAAGATATATTTTGTCATCAGGAGTAGCTACTAGATGTTTAGAAGAGTAATGCATAGAAAATATGCTATAAAAGTTAAAATAACATCACTCAAGTTAAATCTCAAATTGTAAATTATTCAGTAATTGAGGTTGTACAGAATGTTTTTATATATTAATATTGTCAATATTGAATACTGTCATGTTTTTAAATGGGAATTTTCATATTTCAAAAATTTGTATAGCACATTCTGTTTGGCATAATTAAAATCAAAGTTGCATGATAAATTTCCTTAACGAATATGTGTACCAGATCTCACAAAACAGGTCTTCACACAGCTTTTAATAGTTAGTGGATGGTGTGGAAATTAAATGTATGTCTTATGAGATGGATTTAGGAGTCATTTTGGACTCGATACTATCAACTCCCAGACAGTGTTCAGCAGCCATTAAGAAGGCTAAAGGAATGTTACGTTATATAGTACGATGTGTAGGGTACAAGTCCAGTGAGATTATGCTCAAGCTTTACAACACTTTAAGGCCACATCTTGAGTACTGTATACATTTTTGGTCTCCATGCTACCAAAATGACATAGCAGCCCTGGAAAAAGTTCAGAGAAGAGTGACCTGGCTGATTCTAGGGCTATAGGGGATGAATTATTAGGAAAAATTAAAAGAGCTGATCCTTTTCAGTTTAAGCAAAAGAAGATTAAGAGGAGACATGACTGAAGTATTTAAAATATGAAAAGAATTAGTACAGTGGATTCAGATTATTTTGAATTGAGTTTATCATGAACAAGGGGATACAGTTGAAACTTGTTAAGGAGGAATTTTGCACAAACATTAGGGGGGTTTGTTTTTACACAGAGACATAGACACATGGAATAAGTACCAAGTAGATAATAGGACTTTAGGGACTTCCTAAACTAGATTTGATGTTATTTTGGAAGAATTAAGTAGCTAGGACTGGCAGGCTTTGTTAGGGTGAACTGCCTGTTCTCGTGTAGATTGTTCTAATGTTCTAATGTGTCATGTCCTGAGGTCTCCACCTATGGCTTTAGCAGTTTCTCTGGGACACTGAATATTTGAATTGAGGGTCAGTATAACAATAAGGGAGGAAGACATAGAATGTACTGTGTGAAAAATGTGCATTTTATTTTTGCAAACATTATTATACTTAAAATTAGTCCCATAAAGTGCACTTCAATATAAATACTTAAAGCAGGAGAAAAATTCTGTGAATAATAAAATGTCTTTAAAAATAACAAGCAGTTCCAGAAATATCAATATTGCACACACCCATACAAATCTAAACAGCTCTGGGATTTTAGGAAATCATTCTAACTCTGCCTTCTCTCTTGCTGTAGTTCAGAGGGAGTACTTGCATGGCCCTGAAAAAAACAGGACAAATAGCCTATCCATTCAACAAGTGACAGCCTTAACTATGAGTTCATACTGTCCTCTCCAACTTACAAACTGAACCAACCTCTCCTGATACTTGACGGACCTGATGTCCACTGATCCTAAACTGAACTAAGCTACCCTAGTAGCAGACAACCCTGGCTTTTATCCAAGGCCAGAATTTCATCTAACTTGAGTTTAACACCTTTTCTTCTAGTCACACGTCATACCTGGACCTTATCTGTGCAAGTTATGACATGTACATGCCTGTGTCTTGAAGTGCTTTTTACTAGCCATTCACTTTTCATACAGTACTATACTCCAAAACTTAGCAGCCCCCACAGACACCTGGAGGAAACTGACAGCATGCACCTTCACTCAGGTTCCTTTTGAACAGAGACGACTGTCACCCTATCCATTCCAAACCAGATGCCCCCCATCATGAAGGTGCAAATGCCTGGTCTGTCCTATTATATACTCAAGGACTGATCAGGTAATACAGCCATACATTTTCTTTCTTTTAATTTACCATGCCTTACAAATGAACAAAAAAAAAAGACTAAGTTTCTTTTAATGTTATTATGTGGGGTGCTTCCTCACTGAATATCTGCTTGGTTTGTCCTTTGACGGTCATGCATGAGTGAGGTTGCCTGATTTGTGCCTTATTGTAAGTTATTTTTTTGAAATTAAAAATAATCTGAGTATAGCTTTTGGTATATTCCACTGTTTGCTATGTTTTCTCCTATTTAGTCCTAGTATCTTAGTTCTTAATTTAATGACCTCTTGGGCACTGCCATCAGCAGTGTGTGTGTTTGTGGAGAGAGCGTCAACCTTGTCAAGAGGTTTACTTACCTTGGGAGCAACATTCATGTTGATGATGACTTTTCCAATGAAGTCAGTAGACGGATTGGGAGAGCATGGGGGGTCATCAGGTTGCTAGAAAGGAGTGTGTGGAACTCCCGATATCTTTGCAAAAGGACGAATGTCCAAGTCTTTAGATTCCTGGTACTTCCTGTCTTGCTATATGGTTGCGAGACATGGATGCTATCCTTTGACCGGAGACAAAGACTGGACTACTTCAGTACTGTGTCTCTTTGGAGAATCCTTGGGTATCGCTGATTTGACTTTGTGTCATATGAGCGGTTGCTCATGGAGTCCTGAAAGAGGCACATTACCGGCATTGTGAGGTCAGCATCAGTTATGGCACTACAGCCATGTGGTGTGATTCCCCAAACGTGAACCGACTCACAGGATCCTCATTGTTGAGGACCCAAGTGGCTGGAACAGTCCAAGGGGATGCCTATGTAACACCTAGCTGGAAGCAGATAGATGGTGTGATAGATGCCCGGCAGCTCAACCTGGCCGGAACGCCAAGAGACTGCAAGGAGGGGGGGATGGCAACTACTTTTGGACATTGCCTCCCACAAGACTCTAGATGGCAGCTTCAAAGCAGTATAGCGGTGCCCCGGATTCCCTCAGGTCACCATGGGATATGCAGTAGGATGCTGCAGGGGATGCTGTAGGACACTGGGAGACAAGGTTCTCACCGAGCCTCGAAGTACAAGTAGGTCACGAGGATGGAAACCCCGAAGTACTTCTGGGCTGATTTAAAACTTGAGTTCTCCATCCGGGTCAGGCACTATAAAATGGACTGCTGGGAACACACCCAGGAACCCTGAGTCAGAAGGAGGTGGACAACGCTTGCTGGGAGGTGTGGAAGAGGAGAAAATAGAGAGAGAAAGAATTGTGTGTTGTGCTGATTTACTTGCCTGTAAACCTGTGGCTGTTGTGCTTAGAGAGCACTGTACAAGAAGAAAATAATTAAAGAATACTTCATAGTGTTTTTAGCTGGTGTCCTGCGTGTCTGTCTGTTTGGTTTTAGGGGCAACAGTGATCCCTAGTGTCCACAATGGTCATTTCCAGAGGGTGGGAATAGACTACGTGTCTGCCTGGAGGATTATGTGAGGGGCCAAACATGCCAAAAATCATATATTTTTGTACGAAAACTATTGGTTTACGTGTGAACACTATTGGTTTATGGATAATTACTATCGGTTTCCGTGTGAACAATACTGGTTTCATTCATATGAGCTATTTGGTTCATGTCCGTATATTATTGGTTTGTGCGTGAACTATATCCCTTTATATATGCATAGCACAGGTTGACAGGAGACAGTTCTGGGTTTAAACAGTGCAGTATTTTTTTCCGCACAACAGGTTTGTAAAAGGACTTGGTGGTAATTATTACTAATTTAACAGAATCTGCCATTGAGTCTGTAATGAATTCAAGGCTGAAGTTAAGTACGTATTTGTTCGTCTTTTTATTCGCTTCCAGCTACATGCTCACTTGCAACCCGCAACTGTACTTTTTCACACAGCTTTTGCAAATCAGTTACTTATTCTAAAGGCAAAATATTCTACATTTACGACTGACGCCTTTTTCCAGCATAACATTTAGTTACTGCTGGTTACATTTCTTATGCCCAGAGATCCCGCACCGTGCCACTTAGACAGGTGAAGTGACATGCTCATGGTCACACAGTCACTATCAGGACGAACCGACAAATGCAGGGTTTAGAGGACAAAGCCCTAACCACAATCTTACAATTACATACACATTGTAAATTGTTTATACCTGTAATTTGTGAACAAAAAAAACAATCATTTTTGTGAGATTCAGTTAACTTTATAAGACGACCAGCCTTGTGCGATAGCTTAGAACTTAGGTTGGGGTTATACTTCACGCGACGCAACACATGCTGCAGCGAACGCTCCTGCTACACAAGTGTTGTACTGTTTATACCTGCGCACATACTTTACTTAAAGCTGGAGGAATCCACCAGGTGGCAGTGCGACATATTATCACGGTGAGAACAGGTTCGGCTTCGCTGTGTTGTGAATTACCTGGAACACCCATTAAATTACGATGACACCTTAACGCAATATCTCTGAAAAGGATGATTAATGGTTAAAGCCATCAGTCCAGGGATTTGTCCATTTCAGCTAGCATTGGGCATGAGGCAGAAACAATCCCTGGATGAGGCACCAGCTCATCGCAAGGTGAATACAAGCACTCACGTACACTAGCGTCATTTTAGTGTAACCAAATCTTCATATCTTTGGAAGGAAATCGGAGCACACTGAGGAAACCCAGCAGGAAAACATGTAAACTCCAGGCAGGGAATATCAGCAACGTGACTTCCTGCAAGACAGTATTCATTATTTAAACAAAATTACAGACCTATACTAATAAAAGGCAAAGCCCTAACTCACTCACTCACTCACTCACTCACTCACTCACTCACTCACTCACTGACTCATCACTAATTCTCCAACTTCCCGTGTGGGTGGAAGGCTGAAATTTGGCAGGTTCATTCCTTACAGCTTCCTTACAAAAGTTGGGCAGGTTTTATATCGAAATTCTACACGTAATGGTCATAACTGGAAGCAGTTTTTCTCCATTTACTGTAATGGAGATGAGCTTCAACGCCGTGGGGAGTTTCGTGTGGCATCATCACGCCTCCCACGTAACCACGCAGTACATAGAAAACCAGGAAGACCTCAAAAGCGCTGAAGAAAACATGCATTATATAATTGAGAAGGCAGCTAAACAATAAGAAGCGGCGAAAGTGACATATACAACCATATTCATGAGTTCTGCTACTTCGGAAACAAAGTACGATGTAAACCTACACTTTAAATTAAGTTCATAGACAGGCTGCGCTGGCGTTTGTAATTTAGTGCCTGCCCATATAAGGCCGTCCGTCAGCGGCAATCCAATAGCAAACTGCCACGGGTAAATATTCACGGGTGAAGGACTGTGCTTATGGAGAGGAAGATGAGATGGTCAGGGTGGTGTTTGACACAAACTCAGCGAAACTGCGAGAGAAAGTTTTAAGTGCCAGGACTAAGGTAACATTAAATACAGCCATGGACATAGCACGAGATGGCACCAGCACAGCTGGGAACCTTCGATGCATGTACACTGAGTGGCTCACGTGAACTGACACAGTGCACAGATAAAAAGCAACAGTTCCAAAGAGCGCTGAACAAAAACCGAATTACACAATTGAAAAGGCAGCAAAAAATATGAAGCGTCTCATACATACAAGCATATTCATAAATCCAACTACTGTGGAAACAAAGCACACGTTGGAAAAAGTCAATGTCCCGCTAAAGGAAGACAGTGTAAAAAAAACCTGTGCATGCAGTGTGTCAGGTCTCAGATAAAGAAGAAGACGAGCTGTTTATTGATGCAGTAAGAAACGAATCGATGAATGAAACCTGTTATCTTTACAACGATTGACAAACACGGAATGTAACTTGAACACAACACATCCTACAAATACGAACCTGATTGAAAGAAATAATGATAATCAAATCCTTGATGACAGCAACACTCAGTAACACTCACAAAACAAATACTGTATATTGACAGTCATGTTACGTTATTTTTAAAATGTTCCCTTTTCTTTTTCTAGCTTTTTTAACACACTACTTCTCCGCTGCGATACGCGGGTATATATATATATGTATATATCCCATAATGCAGCGCTTCAGCTGCCTTGCCGAACAGTTACCGCGTTAATCAAGTCTACCTTAGATGCTGCAAGTTATTGCGAAGCTAGCTCACACGATGCTGAAGAGAAAAGTTGATTCTGAAAATAGAGCCTTTAAAAACCGATGGGAGGCTGAGTATATGTTTACTGAACCCGTGTGTCTCATTTGTGGAGCTAATGTGGCTGTAATTACAGAATTTAATCTAAGACGGCACTATAAAACAAAACATCAGGGTAACCTGAAAGACCTGAATGCAATGCAGAAGATACAGAAAGCAGAAGAATTAAATAAGAATCTGACACTTCAGCGGACGTTTTTACCGTGCACAATCACAAAGTGATTTCAATTGAGGCTGCTTTTATGGGAGACACAACCACTTGCCCCACTTTCCCTATTACCAAGTAATGTTAAACCAAGTCGTCACTACGGTGTTCCCAAATACGCACTTTGCTGATAAACTGAGCGACTGAGTTTGCACGGCGCTTTGGTGACTTTGAAGAACAAAAAAAGTCCGTCTACATGCGGCTCGAACCTTGTGCATGTTTGGTAGCACATATCTGTGTGAGAAGCTCTTCTCAGTGATAAAGACTAACAAAACAGCACACAGGAGTCGCCTCACTGATGAGCACCTTCAATCCATCCTGAGAATCTCCACAACACAGAACCTCACACCAAACAGAAACGAACCTGTTGCCAAAAAAAGATGCCAGGCGTCCAGCTCTAAAATGACATATGAGCAAAGACAACTGAATGATTTGATTTGTTATTGCTGAAAGGAACACATTTTATTTATATTTCTAGGTTTTGTTATGCAGCATGTTCATATTTGAATTTGTATAATTTTGACAGGATATATTTTTATGGAGAGCAAAATCTTTTGGGATATTTAAAATCTAAGTTTATTTTTATAAAATATAAAATTACATAAGAGTAAAGAAATTTGAATGTTTGTTCTTTTAATGTTTACTTTATTTCTAACTTGTATAATTTAGACAGGATATATTTTTATGGAGAGCAAAATATTATAAGTTGTTTAAGGTTTGAGTTGATTTATTCAGGAATAATATTCCTGTCTGTTTTACCATTCCTACCAAAGATATTTCTGTCGACTAAATAAAAATTCCTTCTATTTAAAATTTAAATAGAACTTGAACAAATACGATAGTTCATAATATCCACGCAGACTTGCACGTAAGAGCGGGTGTCATCCGTTTTAACAAACAGCGTATTGCACTGGTACGAAGTGATAGCTGTGTGTGTATATATGTAGATATGTATGTATATGTATATATATGTTTATATATGTGTGTGTATGTATATATATATATGTATTTGTGTGTATATATGTGTGTGTATGTATGTATGTGTGTATGTATATATATATATGTATTTGTGTGTATATATGTGTGTGTATGTATGTGTATATGTATGTGTATATGTATAGATATGTATATATATATATGTTTGTGTGTGTGTGTAAATATATATATATATGACAACAACACTCATCACTCACAACAGTGACAAAACAATAACATTGACAATCATGTTACGTTATTTTCAAAATGTTTCCTTTTCTTTTTCATTACTTCTTTAACACACTACTTCTCTGCTGCGAAGCGCAGGTATTTTGCTAGTATGTTTATATATGTGTGTGTGTATGTATATACATATATATATATATATATATGTATTTGTGTGTATGTATATATGTGTGTGTGTATATATATGTGTATATGTATAGATATGTATATATATATATGTTTGTGTGTGTGTGTAAATATATTTATATTTATATTTATATATATATATATATATATATATGACAGCAACACTCATCACTCACAACAGTGACAAAACAATTACATTGACAATCATGTTACATTATTTTCAAAATGTTTCCTTTTCTTTTTCATTGCTTCTTTAACACACTACTTCTCCGCTGCGAAGCGCGGGTATTTTGCTAGTTTATCTATAAAATGTAACGTACATACTTTAATGCATTTCATCATGAAAGTGATATCAAGTATAAATCTAAGGATTCTAAATGTGCAGAGAGTTGGAATATCATACATTTAATGTGCTCAGTGTGGCGATCTGTTGCTGGCGATCGGCTGCTGTCAGGACCGGAGGAAGCCCTAGAAAAGAAGACGGCACAGAAGACAGTATGTAAGACTTTTAAAATGTTTTGTGTCATTTTTCAGGAATATGCAACGCTTGAATATAAAAGCACCAGGAATACATCTGTATGTCGGCATTTTGCTTCACCACATTGAACCATTCATCAAACATCGAAGCACGCGCACACCAATCTCTAAGAGGCTTTCTGTCATATGTAGATATTAACCAGAGACTATGACGTCACATTTCAACTTTTAGTACACTGTGACCCCCGACTTTTTGCTGGTGCTGCAACTCACATTGCGTTAATTTCTGAGGACCTGCTCAGAGGACGCATCAAATGAACACTGGGAATGCATGGTAGCAATGATGTGTGCGCTTATGCATTCTGAACGTGAAGTATAAATGAGCCCTTAGTATTGCAACGCAACAACCTTTTACACTGCTGTTGTGTGGTTTCTTGACAACAGACCAAATCATAGTGAACTTTTCATGCCACGTGATTGGTTTTGTTTTGATTTACTTTTGTATTTACGTGAGAATTCACACAAGTGAATAAAAAATGTACCCTTACCATAAGGAAAATAGTACCAGGAATATGTCATAGAATGAGTATTTTCAGATCCTTTTTTGTTGTCACAAACATGCGTCGAATACACGGAACATGCAGATCAATACTCGACAACTTTCTTGACTTGAAAAATTGACGTATTTGCTAGGTTTTTATACTCTTTCTCCATACCCCATACCCTCTAATGTAAAGCGCTAGAACAGGATTTTTTTTTTTAATTTATAGAAAGCACTTATCTTTAGAACACAATTTTATGTGACAAATGTGTATATATATATATATATATATATATATATATATATATATATATATCTATATATATATATATATATATATATATATATATATACTATGTTTGTAAAGGAATAGCTTTGACTTGAACACTACTGAGCTTATCCTTTAGAGAATTTGAAAAATGTGAAAACTGAATGTCTGTTTTAGTAGCACTGCTAGAAATCAGAAAATCAGGTCAAGTATATATATATATTGGACAGTGTGGTATTAATTTCCTTTGTAATCACGTGGGATTCTAAGTTCGGCTTCAGGGCTATAGGTCAGACTACTGTGTAGTCCACATATCTACAGCATGGTCAACTCTTTTAGGTTACTTCGATTATAATAAGTAGTCACAAATATTCAGCAGTCATTGCTCCATAGTGCGAAGTGTCCAGTACAGTTACAATTAATTTTTGACTAACGGGATTTTTTTTATTGGTGGTTGTTCCTAAACCGATTAGCTCCTTCTTGTTAAAAAAAGGTTTTCTGTCACTGGGTCAGAGTTTTTTGCTTATTTTAAGTTGGCTATGATGTTGCTCCAGATTAACTAGATCTACCTGTAAACAGAAATAAATATGGAAAAAGAAACTTTTATGGTAGATATGACATGTACGTACATATAAATAGTTGCATGTTTAACTGTATGTTGTTTAATCGTATAGGTATTGTCTTGTTACTTACCTGGCAGGATGTTTCAAATGTAATGTTTACTATTAAAGTAGATTAATTAACTAATTAAACTGAAATTATTTGTATTAGTATTGGAACCAATGCAAGAAAGTACAGTAAAGATGAGCTTTTGTGCATTTGTGAAATCACAAGGATGCTTATAAGTAAGACAGTGATATTAAAAGTGTTGCATAGTGTTAGTAACTTTCAAACTGAGACTGTCACTGTTAAGCATGTTCCTTTTTGTGAAATGTAATGGAATCTAAACCACAGTGTTAGTAGTTTTTGTGTCTGACCCACTGTTTAACCCAGATCAAGTGAATCTACATTTCCAAGACTTAAATATGCAACCAGATCTTTTAAGATGAGTTGTAGGACTAAGCACTACTGTATGTCTCTATGCTGCTCTGTATTAAAGACAGTAATAAATGAGTAAATGCCACTGTCACTGTAAAATATAGACTTTCACTTAATGTGCCTGTCAAGAAATATTTCGGGGGTGTGTACCATAGGTTTTCATTATATTCTTAAACCCAGATGGCCATGCTACCTTCCTTGTCCTACACGAGAAATAGACGACTTCTGGAAGTGAGAACGCTGCTTCCAAATTGGTAAAGTCAGAGGCCAAGGATCCATTCCTGGAGGTGTTAGGTCCACACTTTCACAAAGCAATTAAAGCAGTTCCTCTATTTGCATTCGACAAATTAAAAAATGCAAAATTTCTGCACTTTGGCATCACTGGCAGTTAGTTTTAAAGGTGGCCTAATTGCATTTCTTTGTTAAAGAAATTGGCAACTTGCAGCACATGCAGTTCAAGTGGTCATCTCATAATTAAACATTTTTGTCATTCATGAATAATGTACAATGGAAAATTAACTATTTTAAGGTCATCTTTTTCACACGTAAATAATATCTTTTGTTTGATGTTTAATGTATTCTTTTAATTGTGTATTTGTATTGTATTCATTTGTAGTTTTATGCTGCAACATTTGTTTGTGGTTGTCCAAAAACTGATTAGGTCTGGATACAGATTACAGGGGCACAATTACTCTGAACAGTCCATCTGGTTGAGTGAACACTGGCCTGACTGCTCGCCGCTGCTCTCCGGTAACTCTAACTATTTTTTTCCACGACTAACTTACAATCTAATGGACTAAGCAGCTGTTTTAATTTTCTTTTCGGGCAGATTTATTCGTTTAGTTTTATTTTTCAATCACTTAAAGGTAGACTGATTTCGAGCTTGACTGCTGATTTGACTGTATATGGACTATTTTTCAGCCTATCCCTGCCTTGAGACTTACCTGGCTTTGTTCTCCGGACATCCAAGTTGTCTGCATCCTCGCTTAACCTGTGGACCAGTAGGATATTTAATTGGTTTATGTTTGTTTGGTCCCTCCTGTTGCTCGCTATCCAACATGCGATTAGCCTGCTCCAGTACTCAGCTGCCAGTTACTCCGACTCCGCTTTCACCTGTCCGAGCCTCTGCTGACCGACCTATATCTCCACCCAGATATTGTATTCCACCCCCATCGGAGATACACCCATCGCGGGTCCCGCCGGAGTATCCAAGCTGACAGATTGAAAATAATAAACTCCATCTGGTCCAGTTCTCGACGTCCTTGATGTAATTTAGGCAGAGTCGCTGACCACAGTGTGTTAGTCAGCCTAGCCTGGTCAGCTAACACCATTGCTAAATGTGATAACGCCATTGTTAACGTTGGTCTGCTGAACATACGCTCCCTCACAAGCAAGGGGCCTCTCATCCACGACCTCTTCATTGATTGTAAGTTTGACTCCTTCTGTCTAACTGAGTCATGGCAACAACCCCATAACTTTTCCCAACTTAAATCCACTCCCCCGGGGTTTGTTTACATCTCTCAACCCCATGGCTCTGGCCACGGTGGAGGTCTCGCGTTAATGTATCGTGAGAATTGGAAAGTCTTGTCGTTATCTGTTCCTGCCTTCAGTTCTTTTGAATCTCTTGTATGTCAAATAAATGGACCTATTCCTACTATCATTGTAACTGTTTATCGGCCCCCTAAACCAAATAATGACTTTCTGAATGACTTTGCTGTTTTCTTTACACATTTATATACTGTTTCATCAAAAATAATACTTCTGGGGCATTTCAGTATACATATGGATAATATCAATGTTCCTATTATTAGAGACTTTACATCCTGCCTTGAGTGTTTTGGATTCCAGCAGCACACTGATGTTCCCACTCATTCCAAAGGACATATCTTGGACTTAATTTGCTGTTCTGGAGCTACCCCGCTTGATTGTACTGCAGATGAACTCCCCATAACTGATCACTTTCTTATTTCATTCAATGTTAAACTTGCACTTTCCAACACTAAGCTTTCCCGTCTCATGTCTTTCCGTAATATATTAAGAATATTAACTTAGACTTTCTTTCCTCTAGTATTGATTCCCTTATAGACATTGGTAATTTATCCACTTCTGAAGAACTGGTCTCACACTATAACACTGGACTTAATGTTATTCTTAACTCTGTCGCTCCATTAAAACTAGATCTGTTTCTTTCTCCTTTTCTGCTCCCTGGTTCACACCTGAAGTTTGGCTTTTGAAAGCCAAAGACCGGAAACTTAAACGATTATATAAAAAAAAATGGACTCTTTGTTCACAAAGAGATGTACAATAACCATATACTTTATTACAAGGACTGTACTGCCCAAACTAAATCTAACTATTATACTCTCATTATTTCTTTCAATGAAGGAAACACCAAATCATTGTTTTCACTTTTTAACAATATCACACAACCCCCGGATTCTTTACCTTCTCACCTTTACTCAACTGAATTTTGCAATTCCCTTATGTCCTTTTTTAATGAAAAAATCCAGAAGATTCACCAGTCTCTCTTCCTCCAGTACTGCATTTGAATTTCACCCACCAACTCACTCATTTTCCTCTTTTCAGCTTCCTACCTTCTCAGAAATCTTAGATCTTGTCTGTGAGTCTACGCCATCCACCTGTCATCTGGACCCACTCCCTATAGTTCTGGTCAAAGCCTGCCTATAATCCACTCTTCTCTCACTACTGGTACTGTTCCTTCATCTTTTAAAACTGCTGCAATAACCCCAATACTGAAAAAACCTGGTGCCAATCTGACTAATGTCAGTAATTTTCATCCTATTTCTAATCGACTGTTCATTTCCAAAATTCTTGAAAAAATAGTGGCTATTCAACAACATTCTCATTTATCTCAAAATAATCTATATGAACAGTTCCAGTCTGGTTTTCGTCCCCGCCACAGTACAGAAACGGTACTTATATACATTACTAATGACCTCCTTACGGCAGCTGATTCTGGTTTAATTACTTTTCTCGTCATTCTTGATCTGAGTGCAGCATTTGACACTATTTATCACACTAATCTTCTCAATAGATTAACTTCGATTGGCATTACCCACACACTACTAGATTGATTCAGATCCTACTGTACATCTCAGGCTGCACTCAGTTTATTCAGCTTAAAACTTTCACATCCCAACCCACCGCTGTTACTTCAGGTGTGCCCCAGGGCTCTGTCCTGGGGCCTCTCCTTTTTATTATTTACCTCCTTCCCCTTGGCAACATCTTTCATAAATAAAACATTAGCTTCCACTATTATGCTGACGACACCCAGCTCTGTCTCACTAGCAAACCTACTTCTTTCTTTCCACTCTCCTCCCTTACTGATTACGTAGCAGAAATAAAATCCTGGTTTTCTTCAAACTTTCTTAAATTAAATAGTGACAAAACTGAGGTTCTCCTCATTGGTACAAAATTAACATCAACTGACAAAACAAACTTAACAAAACTGATCATTTTTCATTTGTTATTGATAATTCCTCTGTCTCCCCTTCCCCACAGGTTAAGAGTCTGGGTGTCATCCTTGATAGTACTTTATCCTTTCAGTCCCACATCAATAACATCTCCTGGCCTGCATATTTCCACCTGCGTAACATTAATCGTATTCGCCCCTCCCTCACTCCCCACACCACTGCTATCCTTGTTCATAGCCTTGTCACTTCTCATCTTGGTTATTGCAATTCCCTTTTATTTTGTCTTTCTCACAAATAAGCTTCAACTGGTCCAGAATTCAGCTGCCCCCATCATTACTAGAACCCCCTCTATTCACCTTATCACTCCCGTTTTACAGCAGCTTCTTTGGCTTCCAGTTCAGTTCTGAATTCAATTCAAAATTCTCCTACTAACTTTTAAGGCTATCCACAACCATGCCCCTCCATATCTATCCGACCTCCTCCATGTTCCCATTCCCTCCCGCACCTTCAGATCCTCTTCCTCCATCCATTTGACTGTCCCCTTCATCTGTCTTACCACTATGGGGAGCAGAGTATTCAGTTGCTCTGATCCCCAGCTTTGGAACTCACTACCACCTGAGCTTAGAAATATTGAAGCATTTTCACTTTTCAAATCTAAACTTAAAACTCATTTGTTTAAGACTGTTTTTTCTCTTTGATTACAATTGCTCTGTCTGATTTTAACTTCTGTATTTTACTTTTGTTTATAATCTGTGTTTTGTCTATTGTTCTGTGTCCTTCAGTGTTTAGAAAGGCACCTACAAATAAATAAAATGTATTATTATTATTAATAAATACTGTGAGTTCTTCTTTAATGATCAGCTGCTGCTATTGACATCTACACTTAGTATGATTTTGCGCCCTTATTTAAAAATGTTTTTTCATCACTCTAAAATTACTGTTGCTCTGTGACAGTAACAAATATTATATTAACACTAGAATCTCTGAAGCCTACGAAAAAACTCATAATCCCGGTCCACCTTAAATTCCTTCGCACCTCTCCTCATCAGAACCATTTGTTTTGCAAATGTGCTGATCAGCACAAGCAGCAAGCAGCCTGCTATTTCAACCACCCAAAACGAAGCTGAAGTCAATTGCAAAATTCTCCCAGCTCAAGTCTCTTTATCGTCATGTGAAGTGCCAGTAATTGTATAGGGTAAATAATATATTGTTATTTGGAATACATACATTTCATGTGTATTCCATCTACAAAGATCTGTGTAAGTGTAGGATGACACAAATTGCGAGGCAAGAAATGCTGAACACATACCTAAAAGAGAAACTTTTTCCATGTTATACTAATAATGACATGAAGTATATAATGTGTGAAGACTTTAGTCCAAGTATCAAATAAACACATGAGCTTTAATTCAAGAATATAATCATAGGAAAAAAAATCATTCAATTTACATGTTGCTGTCAATGAGTTAAAAAACCTAAGCTTAAATGTCAGGCAACAAAAAGTTGATAGGTACTGTATTCTTGGATGGTGCAGAGGTAAGAACTGCTGCCTTATAACCAAAAGGTTCCAGGTTCGAGTCCAGGTGCTCCGCGTTTTGAGTAGTGAGCTGCTATTATTATTACTATAATAAAATAAAACATACATTTGCTTTGAGTCTGTAACACCTGGCATAAATTTTGGCTACTTGTAAAAGTTAGAGCTTTTTTTTTATTATTCAGTTTTATTCTGTCAGTGACGTTCACGTGGTACAATCACCATGCCTCTCCCTCTCTGAGTTGATGGCATTTAATTCCAGTCTTTTCACAAGAGCAGTGAAGACCCCAGTTGCTGCTGTGGTTGATGCCTGCTCAGAACTATTTATGGTACTGGCAATCAAAGTTACGATGTCCCGTGACCACCATTGGACTATCATGCGGCATTTGCGATTTGACAACAAAGACACCCGTGCAGAATATGTGAAAAACAACAGATTTGCTGCGATTTCGGACATCTGGCAACATTTTGTTGAGAACTGTGTTTTGAGTTACAACCCAGGGTAAAGACTTTCCGTCTATGGTCATAAAGCTTATTAAGCCGTTTCTGGACAAAGGCAGAATCATAACCACAGACAGCTTCTTTACAGCACTTTCGGTGGCTAATAGACTGCTACACCGCAACACAACTCTGCTTGGCACCATAAGTAAAATGGGACTTCCATCTGCTACTAAAGTCACTTTAGTATGCAAGCAATTCGCCACGCTAGTGTTTAGATCTAGCAGTGCCATGCTGACAGTGTATGTGCCCAAAATTTAAGAAGCCTTTGATTTGTGTCTGTAACAGCCGGTGTAAAGTTTTGCTACCAGTAATAGATATCACTGAAGGTATATAAGCAGACACACAAACATTGGTGAATCATGTCTTCTTGTTGTCACTTGAAGTTTTTGTTATTCAGTTTTTTTTCTTGAATAAATGCACACTTATTTCATTATACTTTTGTGAAAGTGTTTACTTTATATTCCAGTAACCACTTGAATGAGATGACATCTGTCTCTTTTTATCCAATTTTCCTTGCTTGCCCAAGTTCTTGCTTCAACAAAGGCTGCTGTTTGATTTTACTTCCTGTTTGTAATCACACGCTTCTCTGCAAATGGGATGGAGGCATGTAAGCTTGATTAGAAATGGAATAAAAAGGGAATTATGAACAAGTTAAAGCTGAAACATTTTTTTTGAGCAAAGCAACATTCAATCAAAGGAAGGGGTCCTTTTGTTAAACCTCAAGAGGTGCAGGTATGTTCTAACAGTACTTAGTACACTAAGAAACATTGCCAGTGCTCTTAAGTTGAAATTAAAAGAGCTCTGCTCAGAAAACTAACATAGGGAGAATGTGTAGCAGAAAGTGTCTGGGTATGCTATTTGACTTCATGACACTTGAACTGTAAAGGTGAACACAGCAATGCTTTAAAGTTATAATATAAGCAGTAGTTATAAATCAAATGTAGCACTGAGTCCTTCAGCAAATGCATTGTTCCCAGCAGAGTCAATACTGTGATCAGAATCTGACTCAAGGTCTTCATATTTCATATCAGTAACATTTTGTAAATTTTCTACAACTTCCTCAACCGTATGTTTTCTTTATTTTTGAAGAAGACAATTCCCTAGAACAAACATTAAATCTTATTGCCCTGAACATCATCTAGCCAGTGGTAATAAATGGCTCAACATATGTGGGATCGTTGATAAAAGCAGATTTACTCAGCTATGATGCACTTTTCTCCTCGGCATATACGTGTGTAAATTGCATGTTTTATTAATGAAAGAGATCAAACAGCATGGAAACATATGATTTATTTAGTAGAAGATAAGCTTGGGTATGTAAAAATAACATTATTGCTTTTGATTGAATTTGTGGGTTTATTGCAACATACACAGACAACTTTGAAATATGGCTTGTATAAGTGGGTACAGGATAAATTTGGTATTTTTCAAGTCAAAGTTTTTGCTATGTGAAATTGTGTTCAAAAGTTAAGTGTCTTCTATAATTTAAAAAAATATATATACAGAGCCTTTCCTGGCATTTCCGATTTTTCAAGTTACTGAACATTAATCTAAAAACAAAAAAAGGTAGTATTATGAGATTCATCCATTTTAAGAACAGATCAGCTGTGCATGCTACCTCACATGTTTGTCTCCATAACAACCTTTCACCCCCTGGAGCTTGGTTTACTTTCAAAAAATAAAATCACACTAAACTGTTCCTGCCATGCACTTGGTATCATATGGATTTACTTCTGTATTTATGTGAGAACTCCTCCCATGGAGGCCACTGCTATCACATAAGCAAACAGAAGAAGTATCCTTAACTCAAGTAAGATAATATAAAGAAAATACAATAAAACGATTATTTCCAAATCCCTTTTGTTGTTACAAACATGCAATGGAAACACAGAAGGCACATTTTGTTATATTGAAACTTTTGGCGTGGCAAATCCGTATATATCATGATTGTGAAAAAATAACTTCAACTTGAAAAATGCCAAGCATATCCATTAACTCCGGATACTGCATGTTTCATAAAGCAAATAATAATTACCTTGTGGGAAGAGTTTTGGAGCAGAGATTCACATGTGCTGTTTTCTAGGAATCCTCTTTAAATGAAGGTTTGTGAAAATAAAAATCGAGTACCACCACTTTAGACTTAACTTGGTTCATATCCATACCCACACCTGCACGTCCTTTTTCACCACATCCATAAATCCTTAACATCCTTCTCCCAATATACCCAGCATCTCTCCTTTGCACATGTCCAAACCAACATAATCTCGCAGACTTTGTCTCCCAATCCGTCCAACCTGAGCTAATCCTCTAATGTATTCATTTCTAATCTCTGCTATCACCAGCTCTGTCTCCTGTTTTCTGGTCAGTACCACTGTCTCCAACTCATTCTTCATCCTCTTCATAGCAGTCCTTAATTTCTCCTTGCATAAGTTTGGGTTTCGCCCGAACATATGTGCATAGATCAAACTACTGTATACCAGTCCAGAAGATTCAGTTTGTGTCAACAACATTGTTTTAGACTACTTTAAACTAGGAAATGGTACTAGACAAGTATGTCCCCTGTCACCATCGCTATTTGCAATCACCAGTGAGCCATTGGCAGTTCACTTTCAAAATGCTTCTGAGATAAATGGTATTCTCAGAGAAGAATGAAATGAGCAGAAAATTTCACTATATGCAAGAGATACAGTACAGTACTAAATATAACAGATCCACAAAATACCGTGCCTGCAGTCCCAAAACCAGTACCAGATTTTCAAAAGGTATCCGGACTCACAATTAATTTGAATAAAAGTATGCTCTTTCCAGTGAACTCTCTAGCACACAATATTAGATTGGACACCTTCCCTTTCAAGCATCATCGCAGATCAGTTTAAATACCTAGGGGTAAACATCACAAGTAAACATAAAGCTCTTTATCAACAAAATTTTGCTGCCCTCATGGGATAAATTAGGCAAGGCTTGCATGGATGGTCTACCTTCCATCTCTCTTTAGTTGGGAGAATTAACACTGTCAAGATGAATATCCTTCCTATGCATCTTTTTCTATTTCAGTGTTTCCCAATACACTTTAACAAATCTTTTTTTAAGAAATTAAATTCAATCATAACACCATTTATTTGGAATTCAAAACATCCATGTATGCAAAGGGTAAACCTTTAAAGACCTATGGCAAAAGGCTGTATGGCTCTACGTAACTTTCAGATTTATATAGGCCATCATATATACAAGCTATAAAAATCTGGACATTAACACAATATAGATGAACACACACAGGATTGGTCTGCAGTAGAAGTGAAATCCTGCAGTACTTCTTTATATTCCTTGCTCTGTGTCCCAGTAAATACTTTTTTTTGTATTTATCTGGTAGGTAGCCATGCACAGAGTTCACTCTAGAATTCTAGAACTCTAAATTTTTTTAATTAGCAGATCTTTCTTGTTTAAAATTGTCCAAAATGTTCCCAGGGCAAGATCCAACCTGTAAACGTTGCAATCAAGCTCCAGCCTGATTGCGCATTATGTTTTGGGCGTGTACCAAATTAACATCTCTGGACAAAAATTTTTAAATGCCTATCAGACAGCCTTGGTGTCACAATCACTCCTTATCCATTAACAGCTGTGTGTGCTGTACTTCCTAATGGGTTTAAAGTGGAGAAGGAGAAACAAACTGCAATTGCCTTTATTTCACTATTGGCACATAGACTTATCTTTCTCAACTGGAAGAATCCTAGCCCACCTCTTTTAAGTCAGTGGGTAACTGATGTTATATACTATTTAAAATTGGAAAAAATCAAAGTCTCGCTTAGAGGATCTGTTCAAAACTCTTTTAAAACCTGGCAGGATCTAATTAATTACATTTTAGGATAAGCATTTATATTGGGGAAAAGGATTCTTTCCTCCTTTTTTCTACTGTTAAAGTTTTATTCTGGCTGTTGGCCTTCCTCTGTTTTTCATGGGTGTGGGTTGAATTGAATTTAGTTTTGTCAAGTTTGTCTTGCTTGTATGGAGTGTTACTTGCTTTTAATAAATTCAATAAGAATAATAATAATAATTTCTCCTTGCTAATTTGTTGCACTTCCCGATTCACTATCACCACATCATCCAACCTTCTCTCTCTCTCTCTCTCTCTCTCTCTCATTCTCTTCATTCATCAACGTCTCAAAGTACTCTTTATATCTGCTCAACAAACTCTAATTGCTTATAAATACATTTCCATCTTTATCCTTTATCTCCCTAACCTGTTGCACATTTTCCACAGCTCTGTTCCTCTGTTTAGCCAATTAGTACAGGTCCTTTTCTCCCTCCTAAGTGTTGTGATGGATGGCCGAAATCCCCAGGATGCTAGATGGTGACTTCCCTGCAGCTTAGTGGTGCCACAGATTCCCGCAGGTCACTATGGGAGATGGAGTTCAGCTTCACAGCCCTACTGGGTACCGTGGGTGCCGCCAGGGGACGCTGTAGGGAGACATGGGGACTTCTGTTTCCCACATAGCCCGGAAGTAGTCCCAAGTCATGAGAATGGAAGGACAGAAGTACTTCCGGGCTGAAGAAAATACAGTGCTGATGAATCACATGGACGGACGGACAGAAGCACTTCCAGGTCAAGGACTATATAAAGGACAATTGGAGACCCAACAAGAGAGCCAGAGTGTGATGGAGCTGCTAGGAGGAGATCATTGTTATAATTATTGTATTATTATTATAGTTATTGTCTGTTTGTTGTGGTGGAGGTCCTCTAGGGCACTATTGAGAAGAAAATATTCTTACTACTTTTAAACCTGTGTCCAGTGTGTTTTTCTGTTGGGGAAAAGGTGAGCAAAAGTGCCACCTAGTGTCCACAATCACAGTGTCCAATCTTTCAAACCAACTCATGATAAGCCTTTTCTTCAGCCTTTGCCACCTCTCTCTTCACCTTATGCCTTAACTCCTTGTACTCCTGTCTACTTTCTGTATCTTTCTTACTATCCCACTTCTTCTTTACCAACCTCTTCTCTTTATACTCTGCAGTACTTCCTCGTTCCACCACCATGTTTCTTTCTTCCTTCTTCCTCTGTCCAGATGTGACAAATACCCTTCTACCTGTCCCACCTAACACTTCTGCTGTAGTTAACTCTTCACTGACACTAGTTGGCTGTCTTACCTTCTCCCTGAACAACTTCTACCATTTGGTCCTTGACTCTGCCCTCAATCTCCTCTTCTTTTTGATGTCCAATTTCATCCCACAGACCACCATACTATCCTGTCTAACAGTGCTTTTCCCTGCCACCACTTTGCAGTCTCCACTCTCCTTCAGACTGACTCTCCTGCATAGGATATAAACTACCTGTGCGTGTCTTCTCCACTCTTGTGCATAACCCTCTGTTCCTCCCTCTTCTTAAAATACATATTCACCACAGTCATGTTCATCCTTTTTGCAAAATCTAATATCATCCTCATCCTCTCTGTTAACTTCATCAACATTTCCATCCCCACCCTCTCTCCCTTGGGTACAGACTCTACCACTTCATCCAACTCAGTCCAGAAATCTTCTTTCTCGTCTATCACACATCCAATGTGTGGGGCATCTGCACTAACAACATGCATCATCACACCTTCAATTGCCAGCTTGATAATCATCACTCTGTCCAACACTCTTTTCCCTTCCAAAACACTTGTGACATACTGTTCCTTCAGAATATCCCCAACCCCATTTCTCCTCCCGTCCACACCATGATAGAATAACTTGAACCCACCTCCAATTTTTCTGTCCACCAAACCAGACCCCTTCAACACCCTGGCTGCACCTAGAAATTCTGTCCATAAAAGTTATGAATAGAATCGGTGACAAAGGGCAGCCCTGGCGGAGTCCAACTCTTACTGGAAACGGGTTTGACTTACTGCCGGCAATGCGGACCAAGCTCTGACACCAGTTGTACAGGGACCGAAATGCCCCTATCGGGGGGTCTGGTACCCCATACTCCCGGAGCACCCACCACAGGATTCCCCGAGGGACATGGTGGAACGCCTTTTTTCAAGTCCACAAAACACATGTAGACTGGTTGGGCAAACTCCCATTCACCCTCCAGGACCCTGCTAAGGGTGTAGAGCTGGTCCACTGTTCCACGATCAGGACGAAAACCACACTGTTCCTCCTGAATCCGAGGTTCGACTATCTGACGGACCCTTCTCTCCAGAACCCCCGAATAGACTTTTCCAGGGAGGCTGAGGAGTGTAATCCCTCTGTAGTTGGAACACACTCTCCGGTCCACTTTCTTAAAGAGAGGGGCCACCACCCTGGTCTGCCAATCCAGAGGCACTGTCCCCAATGTCCATGCGATGTTGCAGAGACGTGACAGCCAAGACAGTCCTACAACATCCAGAGCCTTGAGGAACTCCGGGCGTATCTCATCCACCCCCAGGACCCTGCCACCAAGGAGTAACCCTTCCCATTTATCTGGGATTGGGCTAGGCACAAAGAAACACTCTGGTTTGTGCATCCCCTGTGGGTTAATGTTTTGTTGTCTTAATGTTATTGGTAATGCTCATTTACTATATCTGAATAAAGTAGAAATGACAGCATTGTTGCTGTACCTGGTTTGTTTCCTTTTCAGTTTCAAGTTTTTCTGATGGTTTCATAATAGAATATTTATTTTTAGCAAATTTATCTAAACAGTAAAGTAATGGACTTTAATAGTGAAATATATATTGGGAAAGATCAGACTCGACACACTTAAAAAGGTTTGGGGCAGCCACCTGTATATTATCCCTGGCTGCAATGGGTTGATTTGTTTGACAGAAGTGTCTTGGTTGGAGTCCAGACATGCACTCATTGAGGTTTGGGAAGATGGCAGTTTTAAGTGGGAAGATCGGAAGTGACGTGGGAGAACCGGACTTAACCTTTTTCTGACATCATCATAAGGGCCGGAACCGGAAGTGACCTTGGCCTAGGCGCCAGAACCGGAAGTGACCTCAGCCTAGGCACCAGAACCGGAAGTGACCTCAGCCTAGGTGCTGGAAATGGAAGTGACGTCTTGAAGGATGGTCAGACAGGTTTTCCCCCTTTTGTTCTGCTAAGACAACAGAAGAAGGTTTAGTGCACCCCGCTACCCCCTGGCCTGGCATGGAAATACCTTCACTTGATCCATACAACGTCCTCCTACTCGCATGTGTGTGACGATATGTAACACTATCTTTAGCATAATGTAATTAATTGGGGAATAAGGCTTGAAACAGTGGGTGGATGCTGCTTTTCTGCTTTATTGAGTGTCAGTCCCAGCCTGACCTAACTTGCAATCCTGAATGTGAATACATACACCTGATACATTCAATATGTAACCTGTAACCAAATATAGAGTCTTCACTAGTTAAATTACTGTACCAGTAATGGTGTACTGCATGATAACTTGCAGTGAATACACTTGACTTGAGCATTCCTAGTTTTCCTCCTCTTTCTCTGTCTCTGGTTAGCATTCGTTTGCTCAGAGGTTGATACGCTTGCTGGTCCCTGAGCAGCTCTTCTTTTCTCCACCCTAGCAGCCAGCTGCTTCTCTTCTTTCGTCGGCATCTTTTCGCGTAAAAAATGATTAACTTAGTTTTTATGTTGCAATTACTTAGTACGTTTTCTTTAATTTTTCACTTAAGCTGGCACTTAATTCTTCAATCTGCCTCAAGAATGATTAGCGAAGGTGGTAGTGAATGAGAACGGCGTCCATATGAATACGCCGCACGGCTGCCCTGCTGTGCGCTGCCGAGAGTTGATTCTCCAATAAAATAAAAATAAAAAGAGTAATACAAATCATCACCCCAAAAGCAGATAGTAGACGTCACGTAGTATATGTGTACCAAATGTCAAGTCAATAGATGTAACGGTTTGCGAGCTACAGGTGATTTAAAATCCTGGACAGACAAACGAACAGCCACGGTAGCATATTATATAAGAAGATAATTGAATACTAGATGTCAGATTAGATTAGATAAACTTTTTAACCCCATCGGGATATTCGAATGCAAACAGAAGCAGAAACATAAGAAAACAAGAATTTGAGACTCACAGGACAGATAATACATCCATTTGATCAATTGATAAATAAATGCAAATATACATACATAAATAAACATATAAATAAGTTTATTTTTAATTATTATGTATACATTTTGTGGAAACATTGAATTGCCAAATAGCAATGGGCCGAAAAGATTAGCACACCGTAGTGGAATGAGCTTGTGCCTAAAAGTGCTCCAAAAGAGCACCTCATGGAGGGGATTTTTCTTGATGGCATCCAATTTTGCCATCATCTTCTTTTCTGCAACAGCTTCCAGCATGTTTACGGTTCGCCCTGTTATGGAGCAGAATTTTCTGATAAGGCAAGCATTTTGCGCTCAAGTTGCTTCCCCAGGAGACCGAAGTTTAGAACACCACTCTGATGAGGCATTCTTTGGAGACTGGATACACACATAACCAGCTAGCTTGGACAGAGGTGCAGATCATGCTTAACTGTGACAGTTAATTGATTGGTGTACTGCACTTAAACAGTTACTCACATGAAACACTGTTATTGGAGTGGCTTAAAAGTTATGGAAGTGGAAAGCTTGCTTCATAGATCTGATTAGGCAGGGTAGTACAGAATTAAAATGGGGTTATAGTAAGTGTTTTATAAAACTGTTTAGAATGGAACTGAAAAACTGGACTCAATCAGTCTTTTTTATAGTTTATAATTTTTTTTCTGATTTTCTGAATTTATGACTCAGATCTTGCTAATGTTTTAAAAAGTTTTCAACTGTACATCAATATAGTCTTTTAGCTGTCAGGAAGATTTAGTAATATTGTCACTCCTCAGTGTTTGATATATTTTTTTTTTTATATATATGTTTGTATGTTGTTTAATTGCATATAAGTGTGAGAGAGCCCTTTTTGAAAGTGTCAAAATGTTTAAAGGCAATTACAGCTTTAACAGACTTCCACAGTTTTTTGTTCAATTTGCATTGCTGCTTCATTTGTATAGTAAATTTTTTGGGACAGCTAATGCAGCAAGCTCTCTGCATCAGGAGACTGAATTTAAAAGCTCGTGTAAAGGCTGATTATTAGCTGTGTGAAGTCAGTATACTCCCCTGCATGTATTTTTTCTCCCAGGACTTTAGTTTTTTTCCAGTGTCCTAAACATGTGATTAATTTATTTAGCATTTGAAACTGGAGTTTCTGTCAGTTAGTGTGCTCTCTAATGGCCTGACATGCTGTTTGGGCTTGGCTCATTCCATGTACACTATATAAGCAGAATAGGTGTCAGTGTTACATAGCACTGCAACTGGATTGAAAAAATTATGAGAAGGAAGGAACCAATACATGAATTATCTGTTTTTAATGTTTATAATATTATAGCTTGTTTGTTTAGTTTGTTTCTTTGCTTAATTCCAGATTTAAATGTATACCATCATATATGTCTGTCATTTGCAGTATTTGAAAATATTATGAATCTATTGACATAATCTAATTTAAAAAATAAGTTAGACAAATTGCATAAACCCATAATATCAATAGATTATTAAGCTTTGAGTTAATAAGTCTGTGTTTATATCTTTAGGGATTTTCTAGTGTTTCCTTTATCATTCAAAAGAGATGATTTACAATTGGTAAGTTATTATCCTTTCATTGCTGAAGATATTGACTAGCATTGGATATTTGCAGTGATTGGCCTGAGGATCATATTGGACAATTAATTAACTTAGCCATCTAGCAGAATGAAAACCAGTAAAACTCTGTGTCTTTTGACCTTAACGAAAATTGAAAGAAAAGGAAAAATAGAGTAATCTAGTTCACATCATTTATATGTAAATATGAGAAGTGGTAAAGGATATAAAGTTGACCCCTGAGGTCACTGATTTGAAAGTCTTTTGATTCTTCTTCACAGTTTCATTTTTTATTGTTTTAGAAGAACTGTGGTGGACTTCCAATCAGTTTATTTTTGATTATTGACAAGGCAATGTTACGTTTTTTGAAAACTAAACCTAAAACCTTTTTCTTAATTACACAGGCAGATTGGTATGTCAAATGGAGTAAGTATTAATCTGTTCACTTACTCATACCTCTATATTAGCATTATGTTCCTCCAGCATGGCCTGAGTGAGACCGCATGAAAAAAGTTTACTAAATTATTTCTATTATTGATTTATTAGGGATTGGCGGAGCAAATGTGCAGTTTACAAAATTACTTACAGCTACAGATTAATTTACATAAATCTTAAGGGCACTCAATTAAACTAAAGATTGGATGGCTACATACATACATACATACATACATAAATGCATATATACATATTATGTTTGTCCACAGTGGGGAAATTAAGAATGCTTTACAATTGCTCATGAAAAATATAAATATTATAACAAACCACAATCCCCAAGCACACACAACAAATTTTGGCTTAGCTAATGACACAAGTAATTGTTGCTGTCTAAAAACAGGCTTATAGGTGGGAGTGTGACAGATCAGATTATGGTTAGATCTTGTCCAACTTATGTATTTTTAAGCTTCTTGAAACTGAGATTTGTCACTTACGAATTCAAGTGAGTAATCAGAGCCCACAAAAATAACAGTATATTTTGTTCCCTAACATTAATTTGCTGTCAACCTTCATCATGCCAGTTCTAGGATCTTATATGGTATTTGAAATGTCAAACTGTAAAAAATAAGGGAAATGAAAAATATTGTAAAGGTTATAGCTACATTTGAAACAATATCATTTACTGTTAACAGCAGCAGAACTTCATTAAGTTGACATGTTTACTAAAAAAATCACAGCCCTGAGTGGCTAAATAACGTGTATTTTGTTAAGTGTTGTCTAAGCAAATCTGTTTTAAGAAGTTCATCATTTTCCAAAAGCTTTTTATTCAATAATTGTCAAGTATATGACCATAATGTGTATATATATGTAGGAACTAAAATAAAGGGAACACAGTAGATGGCGGTCCACTGCGTCCAGAGAAGTTATTTGATCTGTTTCATCTACAGTCCAGAAGGCACAAACTTGAAAAAAGAACTGTGATCCCAACATGACCTCACCCACCTATCCTACAAATGAGAGAACATTAGAACAATCTAGACGAGAATAGGCCATTCAGCCAATTCACTTAATTCTCCTAAAATAACATCAAGTCTAGTTTTGAAAGGCACTAAACTTCTACTCCTATACCACACAACTTGGTAGCTTATTCCATGTGTGTATGGTTCTTTATGTAAAGAAAAACTTTCTAATGTCTGTGCGAACTTCCCCTTAACAAGTTTCCAACTTTACCGCCGCCATGTTCTTGTTTTTAAAATAACAGTCTCAGTCCACTGTACTAATTCACCTCATAATTTTAAACTCTTCAATTGTGTCTTCTCTAAAACTTTTTTTTTTTAAACTGAAAATGCTTGGCTCTTTTAATCATTCCTCATAATTCCTCCCCTTTTAGCTCAGAAATTTGCCTAGTCGCTCTTCTCTGCACTTTTTCCAGCATGCTATTTCCTTTATGTAGCCCGAAGACCAAAACTGTACATAATACTCCAGATGTGGCCTGTCCAGTGTGTTACAAAACTTGAGCATAACCTCCTTGTACTCTACACATCGTGCTGTATAACCTAACATTCTGGTAGGCTTCTTAATTGCTTCTGAATACTGTGTGGTGTTTGTAGTGTTGAGTCCACTATGACTCCTAAATCCTTCTAATAGGTTGTACTTTTGATTTTTAGATCTCCCATTGTGTATTCAAAACTAATATTTTTACTACTGAACTACCACTTCTGTTAATCTAATGCCCAACCTCTCGTGTGGCACCTTTTTAAATGCTTTCTGAAAGTCAGAATAAATAATGTCATATGCTCCACTTTGGTCATATCCTATTATTGCTTCATCTTAGAATTTACTTGTTGGTAAAACATGACCTTCCTCTTCCTGTCTGTAAGATAGTCCACGATCCATGCCACCAGGTATGAATCTACTCCCATCTCTGTCAGCTTGTCCCTAAGGAGCAGAGGTTGGATGGTGTTGAAGGCGGTAGAGAAGTCCAGGAACATAATTCTTACAGCACCACTGCCTCTGTCCAAGTGGGAGAGGGATCAGTGTAGCATATAGATGATGGCATCCTCCGCTCCCTCCTTCTCCTGGTATGCGAACTGCAGAGGGTCGTGGGTGTGGCCTCAGGTGGTGAAACAGCAGCTGCTCCATGATCTTCATCACATGTGACGTCAGAGCGACAGACCTGAAGTCATTCAGCTCACTGGGACGTGATACCTTTGAGACTGGGGTGATGCAAGATGTTTTTCAAAGCCTCAGGACTCTCCCCTGTTCCAGGCTCAGGTTGAAGGTGCACTGTAGAGGACTCCCAAGCTCCAACGCACAGGTCTTCAGCAGTCATGGCGATACTCCATCTGGACCCACTGCTTTGCTGGCACGAAGTCTCTTCTGCTCTCTGCTTACATGGGCTGCTGTAATTGTGGGTGGGGGGAAACTCTCTCTTATGCTTTTATCAGGAGAAGGATGGGTGGAGGGTGCAGTACTCTGAGGTGAGAGTGGGTTAGGGTGGTCAAACCTGTTAAAGAATTTGTTCATCTGGTTTGCTCTCTCCATGTCTCTCTCGATGGTGGCACCCCACTTCGAGCTGCAGCCACTGATGATCATTATCCCATCCCACACTTCCTTCATGCTGTTATTCTGCAACTTCTACTCTTGCTTTCTCCTGTACTGCTCCTACGCCACCCTGAGCTGGACTCAGAATTCCTTCTGCACGTGCTTGAGCTCATGCTGATCACCACCTTTAGAAACCTTTTTTGTCTGGTTCAAAAGGCCCTTGATAGATAGATAGATAGTTGATGTCACTTGTAATCCATGACTTGTTGTTAGCATAGCAGCGTACTGTTCTTACTGGAACTACAATATCCATACAGAAGTTGATGTAGTCAGTAGTGCAGTTAACAACCTCCTCAATGTTCTCACTATTAGATCCCTGCAGGATATCCCAGTCCCTAGTTCCAAAGCAGTCTCTCAGAGCCTGCTGTGCCTCAGGGGAACACTTCCTGAATGAGTGTGTGGTTGTAGGTAGCTCCCTCACTCTTGGTTTGTAGTGAGGCTGAAGCAGAACCAGGTTATGATCTGCTTTCCCAAGCGCAGGCAGCGGGGTGGCGCTGTATGCGTCCTTAACATTTTCATACAGTAGGTCAATAGTCCTATTTCCTCGGGTGTTACAATCCACATACTGGGAGAAGGCAAGTAATGTTTTGTCCAGCATCACATGGTTAAAGTCTCCAGCGATTAGCACAAGTGCCTCAGGGTGCTGCGTTTGTAGTTTAGCAACAGCGGAATGGATGATGTCACCCGGTATCTCCATGTTCGCCTGAGGAGGGATGTAAATAATAACAACAATGACGTGTCCAAACTCTCTGGGCAAGTGGTAGGGGTACAGACTTACGGCCAACAGTTTGATGTCCCTGCAGCAAGTGGAGATTTTAACGTTTACATGTCCAGAATTGCACCACCTTGTATTCACATAGAGAGCAAGTCCTCCTCCTTTCCGCTTCCCGCAGGTATTTGCGTCTCTGTCCGCTCTAACTGTGCTAAACCCGGGTAGCTCCACGTTAGATCTGGGATGTTAGTTGTTAGCCATGTTTCAAAAAAACACAACAAACTCATTCTCTGTAGGTCCTGACATTTTTCACCAGTGCAGCCAGTTCATCGATCTTAATTGGTAGTGAGTTCACATTTCCCAGAATCACAGAAGGCACCGAAGGCTTGTATTGCCACTTTCTCGCTAGCCGCTATTTATTTATGTATTGCTGGGAGGTTATCTAATTACTATTCCTGAGGCACTTCACCTCCTCCTTGAATGTTCTTTAACTACTAAAATACTGAAAGAATTCTCTTTCTTTATCCTTATCTGCTATATTCCTTTCTAACTGCCATATAACCTTTCTGATATACCTCTTAATGGTTGGCCTCATCTTTTCATATACCCTACGTTTCACATTGGAGTCATTAATCTTATAAACCTTATACAGCTGCTTTTTTCTTTTGCATCTTCTGTTTCAACTCTTTATTAACTCACTACAGAGTTTTATTTTCATTCTAAAAGAAACACCCAATTCTATACTTCTGAACTGAATCATTTGTTTTGATTATTTATTTAGCTATTAACTTATTTTAACTCCAGTAAAGCATTATATATTTATTGGAGTATTTATTTATTTAGGGTTGATTGTACTGCACTTTATAGTTTGGAATAATGTGAATAAAGGCACAGTGCACTCTGATGAAATAGGTCTTGCTATTTGTGTCCTTATTGCCTAGTCCATCTTGGTTTCATAACAATTGATGTCCCGGGTTCAAGGCGGTATGCAAGCTGTGGGAAACCTTGGCATCACACCTAATCAAAATAATCCAAGTAAATGCTGAATATTCTTAATTACTCCATGTTCTGTTACTGTCCTTTCTATGACTGTGAAAGACTGGGGCAGCTGTTGAATAAACAAAAATCATGGCACCTTGTGTTAATCCATATTCAAATTGATATTTCCTATTCCAAGGATATTTCATGCCTGAGATCCAGTGCTGGTAAATCTGTGTCTGAAATCCAGTGCTTTAAAACATGTATTTAGAACCAATTAATCAAATTAAAGATTACAATAAACACCCATTCCGTTATACAGTTGTTAAATGTTAAGTAGCTTTATGAACTGTGGATAAAAAAAAGAAAGAAAAAAAAAAAACTTTCCATGAATCTTCAGGAATGTTTCCATACAGGACCCCACGTTTAAATAACTTTGGATATTTCAGTTTTATCTACAAAAAATGCTGGTTCCTTTACCTTGTACAATTTTTTTTCCTTCATTCATTAGCAATTTTAATGCAAGTCTCGTGATGATGGTTGAATCGCTAGTCTTCAAAGTCAGCAATAATTTTCAGTGATTTGTGATGGTACCTGGGCATCTCCAGGGCTGTAATTAATGACAAAATAAATGGACCTTTGGAAATCATTGCTAAAGTTTAGGAGAAGTTTGCAGATTGTTCATCTTTGTTATGATAATTATTGATGGTAGGATATTATAAGATTTAATTCTGTCAGTATATGGAGGACAGCTGAGGTAAGGTGAAAAATAGAAACATCGACACTCATAATTTCAGAAGAGATGTGCAAAGAAATTTTGTACTAAAGCTAAAGTTCTGGAAGCAAAAAGAGGACAGTATGTGAAGAAAAACTGTTAAGATGTTGGTAGCAAAGATTAATGAGCTTTTAGAAGAACTTAGTGTTGATGGTAGAGGTAAAAATTGATTGTAACCAAAGAAGGAGGTTTTGTGCTTTAAAGGGACTGCTTAGAAATAAGGATCTGTGATGTTAGACTTTTGATATAGTGAAGGCTATGAAAAGACTTAGGATCTCCTTTATAAAAACTATGTATAGAATGATCCTAAATCTGAAAGTACAATTATTTCCTAAAAGTTCCAATGAATAATTTATAAAACGTGCATATGCACAAATAATTGTTCTAAAAAAATATTTCAATTGCAGCTTATTTATATATCACACAATCATTTTTAAATTGTTCACATGTACACAAGCATGTCAGCTCCCCCAAGGGAATGTACTCAGCTGTCCCTTAATGGTAGGATATAATGGCAGGCAAAAGCCAAGAAATCAGATTTAATTTATACGGTGGAATGGAGCTGCTTAAGTGGTCCATAAAAATGGCTGCTGGAAGCAGGTAATGGCTCATGAGCCATTCATTAGCATCATTGGTGAAGTCCTCTAGTAAAACAAGGGCAGCCATGACTCCTTACTCTTCAAATACTATTGGACTGGCAGGGTGAATGTCAAATTTTAACTGATATGAAGTGATATTTGAAATAAGGAGTCACAAATGATGAGTGTTTAGTTATAGTCTCTGGCATAATAAATGTAATGCATTTCAAAATTGCATGTGATTTTATTTATATGGTTTTAAACAGTCATCCTACTGATTGCCCTCAACAGTCTTTCATAAATTGCATTCTGGTGTGACTCTCATCTTTGGCAAATAAAAAAGTGAGCCGTAGCCTACTGGTGTATTTACATTAAGAAAAGTTTACAAGCTTACTTTTTTAGTTTGCATATATATAAGACCATTTTCATATCAATTTCATGTTTTATAAATCCAAGTTTGCAAGTTGATTTTCATATAAGTCCAAATTCATGGAATTTAATATTAAATATGCCCATATAATTGTTTTAAAAATGAAGTACAATGTGCTCCAAGCATTAGCATAAAAAGATAGCAGGTTAAAAAAATTTAAAAAATGAATGTGGCTCTTGGGGCTGTGTGCTGAACTGGTGCCGGCTTTACAAAGGCAGACTTTGAGGAATTGTGCTCTACCTGCTCCTTTGCAGTTTCTGTCCATTCTTGGGTTTTTAGCCACAGGAGCTTTTCAACATGAACTTGCTGACCAATCAGGTATTTCTCAGTCATCACAGTGTCACTCCATGCCAGCTGTGTGGTATGGAATTACCCGCTTGTTATACAGATATATAAGATGTCCTTACACTATGGTTGAACTAGGAAACATCAAAGAGCAATTTGTGGCAAAGTCCAGTTTTCCAAAGGTAATTGGAGTGGTCAGCAACATGCATGCTGCTATTGCAACAGCACTGGACAAGTTACATCAGCCAGGGATGAATCACCAAAAGAATGAACTGGCATTACGTCATCTATATCAGGATTGCCTATAAAAACAGCAACTGTTGCACGCTCTTTTTTCCAACTAGTCCAGCAAAAGGCAAGCAGTCCTTTTAAGGATAACGAGACACCTCAAAGAGCAGAGAATCTATCCGTTGTGGTGATTGGCGCCGATGCTACACTATAAAGGCGTCTTCAGAGAATTAATTGCTCATTGTGCAAGCACGTAACATGCTGCATAAGGGGCTCACAATCGAGGCTTGCCCATTCCTTAAGAGATGTAGTATGATGAACCTGACCCTGGCCCACCAAATTATCAGCCAAATCAAATAGCGTTACAACTTCATTTGAGTGTAATTAGCAGAATTAAAAACAGGTGATCAGATGCAGCATTTATTGTTTAACAAATTCATGTAATTTGTGGTCAATATCACATAGTACAGCCCTTATATTCCTTAGTGCAGGGGTGCCCAATATGTCGATCGCGATCGACCGGTAAATTGGAAAGGTAGTGCAGGTAGATCCCGTTGCATTCAAAAAATGTTTTTTTTTAAATGTTAGTCTATCATATATCCTCCCTATGGCATTTGCCACTTGATTGACATACAGGGCGGCCAGTCTGAGATCTGTTTTCTTCTAACACACTAGTCATCCTGCATGCATGATCAAACGTGTGAGCTACTGCAAAACTCCGGCTATCTAAGTGATCTAGTTAGCCTTCCAATTTATGTTGACTAAAGAAAGGATTTAAAAAAAATTTGTTGGCTTGGGGGGGATTTTTATTGGCTGGATGTGGAATTGTAAGATGAATGTCACAATCGAAGTGCATTTCTATGATCTGTCAATCTATCATTGCTATTCCAAAGAAGGAAAATGTGGAAAGGCACTTTCGAACTGTTCATAAAAACTATGAAACTGACTTCCTTCCGAAAAGTGATCTGAGAAAGAGAAAGGAGAGGGAACTAAAATCGCAGTTAATCGGACCGCCGTCATTTTTCACTGGGCTGAATTCAAAAGCAAAGGCAGGCACACTGAAGCATCGTTCTGGGTGAGTCACTCGATTATTTAGCCTAAGAAGTCCTTCCAAAATGGAGAGATGATAAAAGATGCCTTCGTTGAGGCAGATGGTTAGGGAGAAATTCCTGCTGAGATTTCAAGACCCCTTTCCGGAGAAAAAGAAGTTTCTCCTTGTCATTAAACATGTAGAATACAAGCAACTTAATAACAATCAATGGTCGCTAAACTTGGCATTTTTTTTTCTGATCTGACCAACATGTTGAATGAGCTTAATTTACAGCTGCAAGGAAAAGAGAAAACCATGCTCAATACGGTTAACTCAGTTAATGCTTTCAAACGAAAAATGCAACATCTGTCCTCAAAGCTTCAGCGCCTTGATTTGGGGAACATCCAAAACCTCGCGTCAGAGCTGGAGATGCAATGGAAGGCGTGTGCGCAACTTGACAGCATACGCTACACAGAGCAAATTGAAAATTGTCTGTCAGACTTTGACAGGCGGTTTCAAGACTAAGCTGTACTTGACTTTATATATTCCAACGCTGACTTTATATATTCCGCCGCTGACCTTATATGATCAGATTTTGGTATTATATATTCCGAAGACTGACTTTATATTTGCCTGTTTGGAACCCCATATAAAGTATACTCAGTATGTATGTATATATATATATATATATATATATATATATATATATACACACACAGTGGGGTGAAAAACTATTTGTCCCCTTCCTGATTTCTTATTCTTTTGCATGTTTGTCACACAAAATGTTTCTGATCATCAAACACATTTAACCATTAGTCAAACATAACACAAGTAAACACAAAATGCAGTTTTTAAATGATGGTTTTATTATTTAGGAGAAAAAAATCCAAACCTACATGGCCCCGTGTGAAAAAGTAATTGCCCCCTTGTTAAAAAATAACCTATCTGTGGTGTATCACACCTGAGTTCAATTTCCACTGCCACACCTGTTTCAATCAAGAAATCACTTAAATAGGAGCTGCCTGACACAGAGAAGTAGACCAAAAGCACTTCAAAAGCTAGACATCATGCCAAGATCCAAAGATATTCAGAAACAAATGAGAACAGAAGTAATTGAGATCTATCAGTCTGGTAAAGGTTATAAAGCCATTTCTAAAGCTTTGGGACTCCAGCGAACCACAGTGAGAGCCATTACCCACAAATGGCAAAAACATGGAACAGTGGTGAACCTTCCCAGGAGTGGCCGGCCAACCAAAATTACCCCAAGAGCGCAGAGACGACTCATCCGAGAGGTCACAAAAGATCCCAGGACAACGTCTAAAGAACTGCAGGCCTCACTTGCCTCAATTAAGGTCAGCGTTCACGACTCCACCATAAGAAAGAGACTGGCCTGCATGGCAGATTTCCAAGACGCAAACCACTGTTAAGCAAAAAGAACATTAGGGCTCGTCTCAGTTTTGCTAAGAAACATCTCAATGATTGCCAAGACTTTTGGGAAAATACCTTGTGGACTGATGAGACAAAAGTTGAACTTTTGGAAGGCAAATGTCCGTTACATCTGGCGTAAAAGGAACACAGCATTTCAGAAAAAGAACATCATACCAACAGTAAAATATGGTGGTGGTAGTATGATGGTCTGGGGTTGTTTTGCTGCTTCAGGACCTGGATGTCTTGCTGTTATAGATGGAACCATGAATTCTACTGTCTACCAAAAAATCCTGAAGGAGAATGTCCGGCCATCTGTTCGTCAACTCAAGCTGAAGCGATCTTGGGTGCTGCAACAGGACAATGACCCAAAACACACCAGCAAATCCACCTCTGAATGGCTGAAGAAAAACAAAATGAAGACTTTGGAGTGGCCTAGTCAAAGTCCTGACCTGAATCCAATTGAGATGCTATGGCATGACCTTAAAAAGGCGGTTCATGCTAGAAAACCCTCAAATAAAGCTGAATTACAACAATTCTGCAAAGATGAGTAGGCCAAAATTCCTCCAGAGCGCTGTAAAAGACTCATTGCAAGTTATCACAAACGCTTGATTGCAGTTATTGCTGCTAAGGGTGGCCCAACCAGTTATTAGGTTCAGGGGGCAATTACTTTTCACACAGGGCCATGTAGGTTTGGATTTTTTCTCCCTAAATAATAAAAACCATCATTTAAAAACTGCATTTTGTGTGTACTTGTGTTATATTTGACTAATGGTCAAATGTGTTTGATGATCAGAAACATTTTGTGTGACAAACATGCAAAAGAATGCAAAAGAATAAGAAATCAGGAAGGGGGCAAATAGTTTTTCACACCACTGTGTGTATATATATATATATATATATATATATATATATATATATATATATATATATATATATGATTGTAATGGATGGCCGGCCATTTATCCCGGCCAATACCCCCAAGCCGCCAGGTGGAGCCCTCCTTTCAGCGTGGAGGTCCCCAGGAGACCAGCAGGGCATCATGGACATTGGAGTTTTTATGCAAAGCCCTGCTGGATGCCGTGGGGGCCACAGGAGGGAGCTGGAGGGAGCTGCAGGGAGGACCGAGGGCTTCTTCGTGCCCTGTGACCCGGAGGTTTCGCGACGGACTTCCGGGTTGAAGAAAGGGACTATTTACCCTGACCCAGAAGGGAAAAGGACTTGTGGACTATTGGGCAGAAACACTTCCGGGTCAGGGATTATAAAAGGACTATGGGAACTCCCAGACAACGAGCTGAGCTGGGTGGAAGGGTGGCAACGCGTCTGGGAGCTGGATTGGTTATTATTGTATTATTGTGAGTTTAATGAGAATTGTGGTGGAGAGTGTGCTTTGTGCACTGTGGCAAGAAAATAAAGTCAATTTGAGGACTTTTACCTGGTGTCTGGAGTTGTGGACAATATATAGCATAGTTTTACTGTCAAATTATGTAAAGAGTATGTGACACGTGTTTTGCTCTAATTCTGGGCTCATCAGGTGTACACACTCACTGCATCCCCTCTCGGGGATCGAACCTCGGACATTAGCGTCAGAGGCGAAGCCTCTTTACGTTGCACCACGGCGTGTGGTTCGTTTATTTGACAGCATGTAGATCGGGGTAACTACATTCATGGCATTTGTAGTCTGAATCACAATCTGATTGTATGGGTGGTTACCTACTTGCCATCTTGCAGATCAACCACAAGCGTAACCTGGTAGGTAACCACCCATACAATCAGGTTGAGATTCAAACTACGAATGCCATGAATATATATATATATATATATATATATATATATATATATATATATATATATATATATATATATATATATAACATTTTAATGTAGGTAGATCATTTCGACCTGGTCATTTTATAAGTAGCTCGCAAGCCGAAAAAGCCTGGGCACCCCTGGCTTAGTGCATTGGCCACATCCCTTACAACTTCCATTACTGCATTTTGTGACTCCAGAATAGCATCTGTCAGCACACAGCCAGATGACTGCCCAGCGATTGCTAAGACAGAGGCGTGTGTGCACCCAGCACCTGAAGATGTTGCGTCTTTGGCACGGGGTCAGCTTTTATAATCTTGTCTGAAACAGAATAAACAGATGGTGGGCTGCGATTTGCCTTTTCACGGGGACTTTGATATCTGACCAGTTTTTTTTATTTCGGGCACTGCGTGACTTTCTGAACTCGAACTTTGCAGTGTCTCTGCCACTCTTTATCACTGAATCAACTTCCTTTCGTTGCTTATAGATAGATAGATACTTTATTAATCCCAAGGGGAAATTCACATACTCCAGCAGCAGAATACTGATAAAGAACCAATATTAAATTAAAGAGTGATAACAATGAAGGTATAACAGACAGACAATAATTTTGTATAATATTAATGTTTGCTCCCCTGGGTGGAATTGAAGAGTCGCATAGTGTGGGGGAGGAACAATCTGCCTAAGCCTAGAAATAGTACATTTTTCATTGCCTCCACTTTGCATTCGCTGAAATTCTTATTTTTTCCCTGCTTTTGCCATTGTTTTATATATATTTATAACCTACACAGTTAGTATAAAATGGAGCAGTAACATAATCACCCCCACCTCACCTTACATGAGAAATGCAACTACCACTTAACATGCACTTTGTTATCCCCGTTTAGTTGGAGTTTTTGCTTTCTTCAGCTAGAAAAATGTCATTGTTTTTAAATTTTTTGTGCTAAATCCGGAGATGATTAGTTACTTTGTTTCAATCTGCAGTTAGTTTGGTTATGTTTCACACAGCAAACTTTCAAGTGTACCCAAACATAACAATGAAAGCATGTTGTGGTCTTTTTTTTGGGTAGAAATGATTTTTTTCTGAAAAAATCATCATTAAGGAACAACAACTGTATTAGTGCACTGCCACATTTCCTATAATAATGTGGTTTGTTTACTAAACACAGGTCTGTGAGCAGAATGCCTATTATCTATTAACTAGTAGAGTACATAAAAATTGGTGTGCTGCATAGCATGCTATAGAAACATCACATTTCGTCTGGGTGACTCAGCAGAGGATGGTGAGCTCCGTTGAGGACATGCACTGATGTGCTTTGGTTTAATTTAAGCAGTAGACATATTAAGTGACAGTAAACATATGACTGCATTGTATTATGTTCTTCTGTTTACTCTCCAGCAGCCTTCTATATTAATGTAACCGCTAATTAGTTTATCTCAAATTTTGCCTCCTGTTTTTACACGTGTAAATATTTGTTAATAATGTTCATTTTGGCATGCTTGATTAATATTTTACTCCATGATACTAAAGTTATTGTGCACCAAGTGTCTGCTGCTGTTCATGCCTGAAGACTGATCACAAAGGATACTGCTATTCGTTTTCACCATCTTTCTGTGTAGTTTAATTGACTGCACATTGTGTTAAAATTGTAGGTTCTGTAAAATCTTGCATATAATGTACACAATTTTATTTTTAGTTTGCTAAAAATTAGGGAAAGCATTATACACAAGACATAATTTTAATTTGGTATTTTCAATAAGTCTGCACAGCAGGAATGTAGGTACAGTACTTGAATTCATTATGTGTATAAAACGCTTGGTTCTGTCTGCAGTACCGCTTTGCTGTTTGGTGGAGTTGCGTTAAATTCTTACTCGTCGGTGCTCGTCTTTAGCTAACTGCTCAATCCGCACCTTTGAGTGCATTATAGGTGGTAATTTTGACTTGATCAACAAACTTGATAGTAGTAGATTTGTTGTCATCGTGTTTTTTTTTTTTCTTTTCTCCCAGGGCTCAATATTTTTCCAAAAAAACTAAGTTTTCTGAAAAGCACACAAAACAGTTGTTTCTCATATTTATCAACATTACACGTCAGTTGCTGCATGCAGTGTGCTGCCCCTGCGTGTTTGCCGCCTCTGGCTGCAGTGGCACTGACACTGCAGGGGAAGCAGGGGCGGTGAGCGGCTGCCGGACTGTTTTCTGAACAGTACAAAAAGCAATAGTTTCACACATAAATCAGTGTAAAATTTCTGTTGCTGGTTCTGTGGCAACTTTCACAGTGTGTCCATGTCTCTGGCAGCTGCAGCAGTAGCTACGCTCCTTGCCGAGGTGCAGGGACAGCGGCAGTGGTGCCTGTCGCAGTGAGAGGCAATCTCTTTTGTACCTCTTGTCATTGTAAGTGGTGGTCCTCCCAGGAAAACATTACACTGATTGTGCACTTTCATTTTAGATTTCGATCTCCAGATCACTTGCACCAACAAGTCATAGTTCAATTAAAAATAATAAAATATATGTAAAACATCATCCAGTTAGTTTTTTGTTTTGCACATTTTCTCTTCTATCTCACCAGATGTTGCCATTTTGCCTTTTTTTGCGCGTCCCTAATAACGCGCACACACAGAAATTAGACATCAAGTCATCGAGTCTGACATTCCTCTAAGCAATTCAGCATGGTTTCCTCAAATGTTCTGTTTCTAATAATCTTGAAGGCAGCGTGGCCGACATTTTGTGAGAGGATAAACAAGTGTCATCAGATAAAGATAATGATAAAAATATTTATAACAATGGTATCAGTTTCATTTGCACTGACTTGACAGCACTAGATGAACTTCTCACTAGTAACAGTGAAGACGACTGTTCTTCCAGTTAAGTATACCTATATATAGATGTATGTATTTTTGATTAGGTAATAATTGTTATTACCTATAGATTTTGTAAAAAAAAAAAAAATTACACAATCTAGAATAAAATCTTGCAAATTAAAAAATTGTTACCTAATAGGTACTTACAGTATCTACTTGTTGTTATAACAAGTATTGTTAAAATTTTAATGTACCTTGTGGAAAGGTGCTATATAGGCGTCAACCCGACACAGACTGACAACGGAGGCACATCTATAATAATAAAAGGCAAAGCCCTCACTGACTGACTCACTCACTCACTCACTGACTCATCACTAATTCTCCAACTTCCCATGTAGGTAGAAAGCTGAAATTTGGCAGGCTTATTCCTTACACCATACTTACAAAAGTTAAGCAGGTTTCATTTCGAAATTCTACACGTAACGGTCATAACGGTCGACAACGTCCGCCATGTTGAACTTTCTTATTTATGGCCTCATCTTTAGGAAATTTGGTAGGCGGCTTCCCTGCACTAGCCGAAACCGCTGTACTTACTTATTTTGATGGTATGACGCCATTGTCGGCCGCCATATTGAACTTTCCAACGTCACCAATTTTCAAACTTCCCGTGTAGGTAGAAGGCTGAAATTTGGCAGGGCCATTCCTTACAGCTTACTTACAAAAGTTAAGCAGGTTTCATTTAGAAATTCTACGCGTAACGGTCATAACGGTCAACAACGTCCGCCATATTGAACTTTCTTATTCATGGCCCCATCTTCACGAAATTTGATAGGTGGCTTCCCTGCGCTAACCGAAACCAATGTCCGTACTTATTTCGTTGGTATGACACCACTGTCAGCCGCCATATTGAACTTTCCAACGTCACTAATTCTCCAACTTCCCGTGGATGTAGAAGGCTGAAATTTGGCAGGCTCATTCCTTACAGCTTACTTACAACAGTTAAGCAGGTTTCATTTCGAAATTCTACGTGTAACGGTCAACAACGTCCGCCATGTTGAACTTTCTTATTTATGGCCCCATCTTCACGAAATTTGGTAGGTGGCTTCCCTGAGCTAACCGAAACCAATGTGCGTACTTATTTCGGTGGTATGACGCCACTGTCGGCCGCCATGTTGAACTTTTCAACAGTCTTTGTTACTTATGGGCCCATTTTCAAGAAATTTGGTACGCAGGTTCCCAACGCTAACTGAATCCTACTTACGTACATATATACATCCATAGCCTGCAGCTCGTCGCTGCGTGGCGGCGTTGGGTCCCCATCCCAACGCCTCCCACGTTGTTGGCTGCCTGCCTATATAAGACTGTTCGTCGCTCCGGTCTCTACATTCCCTTCCTTGCTTCGCCACGGGATTCACGTCTCCCTACTGATAACTACAGCCTTTTTGTTTAATCCACGACTTCTCCGCTGTTTTATTGTTTGTTTATTACAATTATAGTTATTGTGTAGGTATTTTACACTTACTTTACATTGCCCAGGTACCCATTTCCTTTATCATTCCAACCCCCATTACCATGTCTGTTGAGATGATCATATTGCACGGCCATATCAGGCTCACTCTTGATATCCGGAGGAACATTGTGTCTTATGTATTGAATGACTGGAACAGGTTCAAGGTGTGGACTGATGACGGCACAGGAGATAATTATACTACACAGGAGCACTAGAAGAGTGCAATGCTTAAGCCCTTCACCTATGGCTCTGCATGTGAGTTGATGGCTGTCACTGAATTGTTTGGTTGTTGCTTTCAAGTGTACCGAAATGGCCAAATATTTTACACTTCTCGACAACTGCCAATGCCTCTTAAACATCTTAGATTCACAGGTGACGATTTCAGTAGTGAACACTTTGATGTTTATGAATGTTTAAACTCTCAAAAGCTGGATGTGATTTTATTGATGAAACCGGTTGTGTGCTTACAACGCTTGACAGATGCCAAATGTCACTTCAACACAACAAATCCTGCAAATACTGTCGTAATTGAAACAAAACATGAAACTCAAACCGATTATGACAGCAGCAATCCAAGCTGTGAGATGTGAAATAAGATTACTGTTCACCTGGCCAACTGTACATTGCATCCTTAAGAGTAAGCTCAGCGCACAGCTTGGTCATGTTACAACCGGAGGGCCAAACTGACAACATGGTATACAAAGAGATCCTTAACAAATAATTATTGCCGTATTTTCCCTCAATTTAAAAAGGTATAATTTTCTTCTTCATAAAAATTTTAATGCAGTAATTCGCCGCTGCGAAGCACGGGTATTTTGCTTGTGTAAAATATATTTAAAAGGTTTTTTTATTTTTCTTCAGCCATGAGGCTCGTCTTCCCCGTGTTCCACAGGCCCAGCACAGTCCCAAAGCAACGCAGAAAGTAAATCACCCCAAACCACACTCTTCTTCCTCCACTACTCCTCCCAGGCAGCTTCGTCTTCCCCCTCCTGACTCTGATACCTTGATTAGTGTCTGCAGGTTTCTTTTATAGCCCACCCGGAAGTGCTTCAGGTAGTAATTAGCCTAATTAGACTGCAATTCCAGGTGTGGCTGCATCGCAGCCCAGATGGGCTCCTTAAGTCGTTCAGCTCCCCCTGGCTGTGGCCACGGAGCCCAAAAGGCATTAGCTTTGGTGTTCTATAATTGTGGCCCCGATACTGCCCGGGGGGCTGCCACCAAGTGTTCTGGGGAACGTAATGAGCCTCCCATGGCAGCTTCCCCAGATTCCGTGCCAAAGGGGCATCCCAGCTGGGCATGGGCCCCGGCCATCCGTCACAACCTATTTACCTAATTTAAATAAAAAATGATAATAGTTGTTATTACTTTAAATTCTGTTTAAAAAATGACTGCAATTTTAAGAAAATCTTGAAAAGTTTAGAGTTAGCATTATATATGAATTACTTTTTTTAACTGAAAATTCTATATGAAATCAGCATGCGCATTATATGCAAGATTTTATGGTGTGCATTTGTTTTTTCTTTTTTGTATTTTATTTTTAAGCTAATCTTTTAATTAATTTATTACTCTTATTACAAAGATTAAAAGTATATATTTAATTTTTTTGTCTCTTGTTCCCAAAGTGCATTTTCCGAGAACAGATTGTATATTGCTTTCTTGAATCTAGATGTGTTCAAATTATAGAATTCCTAGCTTTGTAATAATGATTCTCATTGATTGATATACAGTGTGTTATTGCTACAACCCACAAACATTTTATCTATAATGCATAGTTTTCCTGTAATTAGATCAGTCCCATGTTGGATCCTATTCATACCTCATGCTGACTGCTTCAGGGTTTCCTTGGTACTGTGCATTGATTACCTGTTCTAAAAGGTGTTGGTGCAGCTGTTTTAGTCTACATCAGGGTATAAGTAATGTGTTCACATGTACCTAAATAAACTGAACTGGGGGTGAAATTGCTCCTGAGATTGAAACAAATGTTTCAAATTAACTAGGCAAATGAGAAGCTGCGACAGGAGCGGCAGCAAGATAATAAAGACTTGTGTATTTGCTTTGAGGCAGTCTTTAAAGATATACTGGGTAAAATTGAAGAGCACATTCAGGAAACCTCGTCTAAACTGAGCAAACTTGCTGATCAACTGGAGGATGTCAAGAAGACATTCACGAATCAGATTGAAACAGCCGAAAATCTAGCTGCCAGTGCTGAAGAAAAAGCAACAACTGCTAACTCCGAATGCAAAAAACTTGGAGACTTGCTGCTTTGGAAGATGGAAGCAGAAGGAATAATATTAGAATCGAAGGTCTACCTGAGAATCGAGAAAGTCCAAACCCAGTGAAATTCGCAGCTGAACTATTTTCTTAAATAAATGGAGAGGACTTCAGATTCTGAGATAGCAGCGGCTTATCGCATACGCGGATCAAATACCGTTAGACCTAGATCTATAATTATTCGCTTCGAGAGATTATTATTTAAGCTAGAGGATGGCAACCATCAGACACAAGCAAGTGATTACATATGAAAATAACCACATTCATATCCTCCCTGATTTCACTCCAGCAACAGCTACTAAACATGCAGCCCTCTACAACATTAAACAGCGGTTACGGCAAGCCAATATCAAATACAACCTTTTCTATCCTGCCAAACTGAAAGTGGAATTGCAAGGTCAATTCTATGTCTTCGCCAGCAAGGAAGAAGCAGAAAAGGAATTAAGAAAGCTGATCCTGACACTATTCTGAAACACAATAGTGAGTCGTAGCCTGTCATGACATGGCAAGGATAAATAACCTACTGTCTGATCTATTTGTTAAGATACGGGTTTTTATACTTATATAGCCTCTTTATTACTCGGACGCTATCTGTTTATGTTTTAATTACAGTCATAGACGTTTGCGTTTAATTTTTTTTTTTATTATTATTTATTATCTTATTTATTTATTTTTTCTCTACCCTAAAGGAGACTGTTTAACATCATACCCTTGGTTTATTGTTATTGTTATTATTGCATTAAGACTTACTATGCTTATTCTGGACCACTTTCTAACACCATTCCCCGGGTTTATTATCTGGGTTTATTATCTTAATACATTAAGCTTATATATATTTTAAGTTCATAGTTTGTTAATGATTATATTTTAGGCATATAGTATTTAGACTATATTGGTAATAGATATCTCTATTTTTTTATCCTAAAATGCCGCTGCGTGAGGGCTTGTTTTGCTTTGGACATGCTCTGTCTCTGGGTATGTCAGAGGACGGGGACTGTGTGAAGTGGGCCTTAGCCTCACGTGGGGAGGCAAAATGGGAGGGTGGGGGTTAAGGGGGAGAGAAAGAGAGCAGGCTATATCTATATCTAATCTATCCTTTTAATCTTTATAATTATAACTACCAACATAACAATAGGCTGCATGGCAATAACTCTTGGGGAAATAGGAAATTAAGGTTAAAGCTGTCTCACTTCCAGTTAAGACTATAAAATGACATCAAAAATTCAGAATCAATGTCTCCATGATGGGACAGTTAACTTTGTGAGCTGGAATGTTAAAGGCCTGAATCGCGAATTAAAGAGAAAGAAAGTACTCTCTCACCTAACAGGTTTAAATGCTAAAATAGTATTTTTACAGGAGACCCACTTACTAAGCAAGGATCAGTTGCGGCTGCAAAAGGACTGGACTGGCCAAATGTTACATTCTAGCTTTACAAAGAAAACTAGAGGTGTGGGAATTCTCATACATAGAACAGTCTCATTTGTAGCATCAGATGTAGTATTGGATCCTGAAGGGAGATATGTGATGGTCATGGGCAACTTATAAATGCTTATGCCCCTAATGTCGATGATAAGGAATTTATACAAAATTTATTTGCATCCATTCCCAATCTGAACACTCATAAAATTATAATGGCTGGGGACTTTAATTGTGTTTTAAATCCACTCTTAGATAGGACTTCTATTACAGGAGGGACGACATCTAACACTGCAAAGATAATTACAAAGTTTATAACTGATCACAACTTATCAGACCCTGGAGGTTTTAAACCCAAACTCAAGAACATATTCTTTCTACTCACCAGTACATCATTGCTACTCAAGAATTGATTATTTCTTTATAGATAATAATTTCTTGCCTACGATTAAATCTTGCAAATATGATGCTATTGTTATTTCTGACCATTCACCTCTAATCTTGGAGCTAAAGTCACTATGCCCCACACACTCACCTCGCAGATGAGAATTGTAACGAATTTATATCCAAACAAATCAGTTTCTTCCTAGAGACAAATACATCCTCAGAGATTTCTGCAGGAATACTCTGGGAAACTCTTAAGGCCTTCTTAAGAGGACAGATTATCTCATATCTTTCCCACAGAAATAAATTAGAAACCAAGAAAGTAGCAGAGCTAAAAGCGAAATTACTAGAATAGATGAAGAACATGCCAGGCTTCCAAGCGAGGCTCTACATAGGAAAAGGCAGGCTCTGCATTCAGAACTAAACCTCTTGACAACTAAAGAAACTGAACAACTAATTTATAAATCCAGACATCATTACTATGAACATGGAGAGAAAGCTAATAAGCTTTTAGCTCAACAAATTCACGAGCAAGAAGTCCGCAACGCAATCCCAGTAATCACCAACACGAACGGAGAAATCATCGACCAAAAAATATAATGCACATTTAGAGACTACTATAAATCCTTATATTCTACTGAGTTTAAAGAAGACAATACACAATCTAATGCATTTCTGGATACATTACAGATACCACAAATAGATACTTTTAGTGGGAGGAACTGATAAACCTCTGGCTTATCAGAATTACTAGATGCTATAAAGTCACTTCAAGGCGGAAAGCAGCAGGCCCTGATGGCTACCCTGCAGAATTTTATAAGAAATTCTCCGCTCAGCTAGCTCCCCTCCTATTAGCAACATTTACAGAAGCCAGAGACAATCAAACTCTTCCTCAAACTTTTCGCCAAGCATTAATCACGTTTTCCAAAACAAAATAAGGACTTATTACAATGTGCATCATACAGACCAATTTCACTTTTGAATAATGACGTTAAAATACTCTCAAAATCATAGCTAGAAGGATGGAGAAAGTGCTCCCTCGTAATATCACAAGATCAAACTGGATTTATCAAGGGTCGACACTTATCTTCAAATCTTCGACGCCTGTTTAATGTAATATACTCACCAACTAAATCAAACACCCCAGAAATATTATTATCATTGGATGCAGAAAAAGCATTTGACATGATTGAATGGAAATACCTTTTTACTACATTGGAGAAATTTGGGTTTGGCCCGAACATTTGTGCATGGATCAAACTACTGTATACCAATCCAGAAGCTTCAGTTTGTATCAACAACATTTGTTCAGACTACTTTAAACTGGAACGTGGTACCAGACAAGGATGCCCTTGTCACTGCTACTGTTTGCAATTGCCTTGAACCACTGGCAATACACTGTCGAAATACTGATCAGATAAAGGGGATTATCAGAGAAGGACTGGAACAGAAAATTCTCTATATGCAGATGATATGGTACTGTATATATCAGACCCACAAAATTCTGTGCCTGCAGTCTTAACAGCACTCACAGAATTTCAAAAGATCTCTGGTCTCAGAATTAATCTGAATAAAAGTGTACTCTTTCCAGTGAATTCTCAAGCATATAATATTAGATTAGACACCCTACCTTTTATCATTGCAGAACAGTTTAAATACCTAGGGTAAACATCACAAGTAAACATAAAGCTCTTTATCAACAAAATTTCGCCTGCATGGAAAAAATTAAGCAAGACTTGCATAGATGGTCAACCCTTCATCTCACTCTAGCTGGAAGAATTAACACTGTTAAGATGAATATTCTTCCTAAGCTCCTTTTTATTTCAAAACATTCCAATATACATCAATAAATCATTTTTAAGCAATTAGATTCAACAATAACCTCATTTATTTGGAACTCAAAACATCCACGTATCCAAAGAGCGACCCTACAAAGACAAAAGGCAGAAGGTGGCATGGCTCTACCTAACTTCCAGTTTTATTACTGGGCAGCAAACATACAAGCTATAAAACCTGGACACAAATAGATGAACATACACAGGCTGGTCGCAATAGAAGTAAAATCCTGCAGTACTTCTTTATATTCCTGCTCTGTGCCCCAATAAATGCAAGTTATCGGCAATATACTAATAACCCAATTGTGCTTCACTCACTCAGAATATGGAACCAATGTAGAAAGCATTTTAAGATGGAGAAGCTTTTATCTGTGGCACCTCTGCAAGAGAACCACCTCTTTCAACCTTCACAAACATATGCAGTTTTAATATCTGGAAGAATTTGGGATTAACTTGCTTAGAGATCTTTATATAGACAACATCTTTGCATCCTATGAACAATTACATTCCAAATTTAACATTCCAGCTACACATTTCTTTCACTATCTTCAAATTAGGAACTTTGTTAAACAGAACCTCATCTTGCACCCTCATCCATGCTGGAAAAATATTGCTCAATTTCAAGGACTCAGACACCATCTCTGCAATATATAAAATTATTTTACAGTCCCTCCCTTTCAAAGATCCAAGAGGACACTGGGAAAAAGATCTCTCAATTAATATATCAGAAAAGGAGTGGAAAGTAGCAATGCAGAGAATTCACTCAAGCTCCATATACGCAAAGCATACAATTATTCAACTCTAAATTATATATCAAGCACATCTGTCTCGCCTAAAACTCTCCAAAATGTTTCCAGGGCATGATCCAACCTGTGAACGCTGCAATCAAGTCCCAGCCTCACTGGGTCACATGTTTTGGTCCTGCACCAAATTAACATCATTCTGGACCAAAATTTTTAATTACCTTTCAGACAGCCTTGGTCTCACAATCCCTCCTAACCCATTAACAGCTGTGTTTGGGGTTCTTCCAGATGGGTTTAAAGTGGAGAAAGACAAACAAATTGTGATTGCATTCACTACACTTTTGGCATGCAGACTTATTTTGCTAAACTGGAAGAATCCTAACTCTCCTCTTTTAAGTCAGTGGGAAACCAATGTTTTATACTATTTGAAATTGGGAAAAAATCAAATACTCAGTCAGAGGATCTGTACAGATTTTTTTCAAAACATGGCAGGATCTAATCAGTAATATTTTAGAATAAGCTCTTAAAGCACAGGGAAGCAATTATTTCTGCATTTTTGTTTCTTTCTCAATTTATCTTTATTGGCTTATCAAACTCATCAATTTAGGTATGTTTACAAGCCTTAAGTTTTACTCCGTTGGACATGCTCTCTCTCTCAGGGGGGCGGGGGTCGACTTTTTCTCAATCCTACTTTTTTGTAAAAATTGATTGATGTGTATGGAATGATTACAATAAAATTAATAAAATTTCAAAACAAAAAACTAATTAACTAGGTATGAAAACACATTTAGAGAAAGTATAGACACCACATAGACAACCAATCAGTGGATTTGAATCCAGGAAGGACATTTTAAATATTCCCAAATTGATCAATTTAATTTTGGCAAACCTTAAAAATATATATATCTATTTTCTTAGTCATTACTAATTGTAATCCTACTTGCTGCCCATATTTATCTTTTTTCATTATAATCCCTTTTCCAGATTTAATCAGAAGCACGAATCCAAAAAACAAGCAAGCACTTAAAGCTGATTTAAAATGCCTCCCCAACTTCACAAAAGCAAAATATTATTAGTCCCTGAGAAAAATTTCAGTTGCAGTGAATAGTCTGTGGTACCTGGCCGGGACGCCCCTTTTGCTTATGTTCCGGGGGAGCAGCCATGGCCTTCTCAGTACCTCCCCCGGGACGCTTGGTGGCAGCCTCCCTGGTGGATAATGTTGCATCAGTCTCCCGCAGGGTTCCCTGGGAGATGGAGTTCTCCACAACCCTGTGGGGATATGGCCAGGGGGTGCGGCATGGATCGCTGAGCCCAGCTGGTCTAATCTTCGGCCCCACCCGGGAGTGCAATTGGAAGCAGGTGAGCAAGCACTTCTGGGAGGGCCAGAAAAGGATCCAGCAAGCACCACTCGGAGCTAGAATCGGGAGGAAGAGGACTAGGTTGCCTGAGAGGAGTGGTGCTGCCAGTGGAAGGACTGCTGTGCTTTGGGACTGTGTTATATCTGTGGGGTTCACGGTGAAGACATGCCCCACAGGGGAAGAGTGTTGGGGCTGTGTGTAAATGCTTGGGATTGTGTATTGCCTGTGAGGTTCACGGGGAAGACATGCCCCACAGGTGAAGAAAAATAAAAAGCCTTATTATTTGCCCACATACCTCAGTGTGAATCTGTGCCAGGTCAGGCGCTATATAGCGCCTTTTCACAACTCGTCAGAAGGTGAAATGAGATGAAACGGTGGCCAACAGTGATACAAGTAAAAACACAGGCAGGACTGGTCTTTCAGCTCTCAGCTCTTATTTATAGAAAAGATTTTGCAATGCAGGAAAGATTTGGTGAATGAAGAACTGCAACAACAGTCCTCATTGAAAAATGATTGTGATCCCTGTGCTTTATGTCTAATTAGTTAGTTCACTTGGCCAAAGACCTGCAACAACGGTTTTGAGGTAACAATATTATATTGTGATCAGTGTGAACAAGCAATAAATTATAATGAGAGTTAAATATGTTTGTTTTATTACAGAGAATGCTATCTTCAGTCTTTTTGCTTGTGGTACTTTGTTACTTATGCCTCCCAGTGATGAAGAATGCTGATAAATGTGGGGTGGTACAAATGGTTATTCAGAATTTTCTCTTTTTAGCACATATATTTTCAGAATCTAAAACCAATATGCAATTCTGTCATGGTGGCTCATAAATGGAGAGGCTTATGTACTATAACACATTTTGGAACAGGCAGAATGTGTTTGATTATATAGAATGTTTGTTCAAAATGTTTATTAAAAATTTTTTATCTTGAAAAATGTGTATTAATAGGAGGAATCTTTAATATTCAAACCTGTTAAGTTTACATTTCTGATATTTTTTCCCTGTCATTGTGCAACATGAGACTTTCAGATATTAAGGAAAACAAGAAATTGCACCTCTCTTTGCTTTCAACTTGTGCCTACCTGAAGATGATATCTAAGTACAGTTAAATACAGCTTTTAACTGATAAAAATTGACAAATATAAATAATCAATAAATGTTAAAACATTTTTGTTTTATGCTAGTAGCTGTAGAAACTACTATGAAAAATTCTTAAATTTCTCTTTAGTTGAATTGCTGTTTTACCACTTCAGATTTAATTTGTTTCCATTTCCTTTAAAGGGGATCTCTTTGTGTTTTCTGTTTACATTTTTTCTAAAAGTAATACCATGGTATCTCCATATGTCCAGGAGAGGTTGAACTGATGTACAGTATACTTTACTTGCTGCAGTGCAGCTACTAATGACATAAGCAGCAACTCTATAGTTTTTTAAAAAGGCCCTCCACAACTAAAAAAAAAAATAATAATCGACGTAAATATTTCGTCACTTCAGATGGAACATGCTGTTGTAATAAGGAAGGACACCAGACATTGCAGAGGTTTGGGGCAGCCACCCGTACAATGTGCTCCTGGCTGCAAAAGTAAAAGAAATGAAAGAAGTAAAATAAATTACATCATCCTTGGGGCGGGGACCAGATATGATGTCGTCCTTGGGGCTGGGACCAGAAATGATGTCGTCCTCGGGGCCGGGGCTGGAAATGTGTCCCTTGTTGGTGTAGTAGCTCCTGGTGGGATTTCCCGGGAAAGATCTACAGGAGACTTAGAAAAAGAGTCAGTGCACCCTGCTGCCCTCTGTTACTACCAGTCGTTAAACCCTTCAGCTGCCTCCTATTCACACGTATGTGACACTGTCTTTAAAAGCCACATTTTTATAGCCACATCGTTGGACTTAGTACTCCAATATTGGTGGTCTGGTGAAGGAGATCGATCACATCCTTGTGGGCAGACACTAGAGGCTCTTATAGAACTGCAGGGTCTGCAAAAGTGCCCAGTTTGTGAATTCTGACCACAGACTTGTTCAGAAATTCCAGGTTAGGTCCAGCAGGCTACCACCTACTAGGAGAATGAGACTGGACGTGGCCAGACTCCCAAGATTAGACTCCAGATCCAGGCTGTTTCAAATCAGTTTGTTTACAGTTTGTGTGAGGAACATGCAGACTTACTGTAGGTGCAACTACCAATCCTAATAGAATGTGGAAGACCTTCTGTGACAAGATGCTGAAGGTTTCTGAGAGTTGTGTTGGTGTTGCCAGTGTTCCCAGAAGGAGGTTTTTCATCTCGCAGGGCATCATGGATATTACCGAGAGGAGTCACAGAGCACAGCTTGATGACAACTCTGGTCTGTACAGGGAACTGAGAAGGATGGCCGCAAGGGGTTTGAGGTCTAATAAGGAGGAGTTTGTTAGAGGAATCTGTGAGCAAATGACACACCATCTATGGTCTAATGACTCATGTCCTGCTTACAGAGGAACCAAAGCATTATACACATCCGAATTTGTCCCTCTGAGAGTTGAAGTCAGAGAGGCTAATGGACTGGTCCTTACAGATTATTAGTTGTGAAAGACCCAGGCTCACTGAGATTGCACAGGTGGTGAACCAGCTGAGGGGAGGAAAGGCAGCAGGAATCTGTGGTATCTGGGATGAACTTCTCCAGGCTGGTGGTAAGGCTGTCCTCCTGGCATTGCAAGCAAACTTTGCTTTCATTTGGGAGACAGGCTTCATTCCAACTGACTGGAAAATGGGACTTGTCATCCCTATTTGGAAAGGAAAGGGTGATTGCCTGGATTGCAGCATCTACAGGGGAATAACACTGCTCTTGGTGTCTGGTGTCTTGCTAAGGTCATCCTCAATTTGATCCATGATCATTTGCTCACCTCCTAGCAACTAGAGCAGTCTGGTTTTACAACTAAGAGGTCTACCATCAACCACATCCTGGCACTGAGGGTTCTCATCGAGTGCAAACGTGAATATCAGCAGAGTTTCTTTGCAGCCTTTGTCAAGTCTGGTAAAATATTTGACTCAGTTGATTGAGCTGCCCTGTGGGACATCCTGGGACTTAATGGGATACCCCTGAATTGCTTGATGTCATGTCAGGCCTGTACAGTGGTACTGTGAGTGCTGTGCGGTGTGGAGGCAGAACATCTGCGTTTTCCCCAGTTTATTCTGGGGTTTGTCTCATTGTGGAGGGTCCAAGCAGCTGGACCAGGCTATGGCAGATCGATGGTCATTTCTGGGAGTTGTGACTGGACCGCGTGTCTGCCTGGAATGTTGCCAACTGGGATCCCGAGCTGTTTTATCATGTGGTGGGTGCAGCAACATGCTGTACCAGCATGTGCTTCCCAACCTGACCTGACCTGACTTGATAACTTAGTAAACATTAATGCTTAAAGATGAAGTTAGTGAAAAGCTGGAGAAACTAAACTTATTTTTAACCTGAGATCACTTATTTCTCCAGTTCTTAATGAAAAACTAACTTTTTAAACTCTCCCTTCATCCCCTTTTAATGTCAGCTATTTCTTACCAATCCTTATTTTCTCTGCCCTGGCTTTGTTCTTTCCTTCCCCTCCTATATATGTTATCCGTCTTTTTCTGATGTAGGTTGAAACCTTTAACCTTTTTTTTTCCTAACTTTCAAAGATGCCTGTATTTACCTCTTAAAGAACATTCATTACCTTCATTACCTATTTTAGATCATTTTCCTTAATAAGTAAATGACCAATGATAATATTTTTGTCTCATTTGTTTAACTGGTTTCTCTTTATCTACTTTTAGGACTTGAGGGAAAATCTGATGATGTTTTAGGTCATATTTATGCAGAAATATAGAAAATTCTAAAAGGTTTGCAAACTTTCAAGCACAACTGTAGAGCTTTGTAAAGCGAACTGTATTTCTATATGACACTTATGACTGATATATGGTAGGCAGATTATCAGTGTAGCTTCCAGAATACCTCAGAGACTTTTCTTTTTCCTTCTCTTTAAATTAATATAATGTTAAGAAGTGACAGGCTTCTTATCCAAGTTCTTCTGATGCTCTGTCCTTCGGGTTTGCCCTGGAGTTCCCTCTCATTTCAAACTTGTCAACTTGTCATGCTTTCTAACATTTTAAGTGCCCTACTTATCTGGACAGTTTCAATGATTATTGGATAAACATAGCTGCTAGCCCAACACTTCTGAGCAAAACTGACATGTAATGTCTGACATTTAGAAAACCCTTCGCTTCTGATAACCATGTCACACAAATGCTGAAAAACAATTAGCATTATTTATGTGTACAGTGTACTTTCCCTATGGAGAAAGCATTGCGTATTCGGCCTGTAAAATCTACACGTTAATGCCTTCTGCTGATTATTTTTAAATGATTATTTGTGGAAAATGGTAGTATTTAAGTGCTACTTAAGTCAAGTTGGGGAGCGTGCACTGGTACATTGTGTTGCTGCACCCACGACACATCGAAATAGCTCAGGATCCCAGTTGGTAATCCCCCAGGCAGACATGCGGTCCAGTCCTACCCTCCGGAAATGACCCTCTATCTGCCGCAGCCAGGTATTACATGGGCGACCCCTTGGCCTGGTCCAGTCACATGGATCCCCAACAATGAGGATCTTATGAGCCGGATCACCCACGGGAAACGTGCCACATGGCCGTAGTGCCGTAACTGACACTCCCTCACAATGCAGGTAATGTGCCTCATTTGGGACTCCATGAGCAACCACTCATTCGACACAAAGTCAAACCAATGGTATCCAAGGATTTTCCAGAGAGACACAGTACCAAAGGAGTCCAGTCTTCGTCTCAGGTCACTGGATAGCATCCATGTCTCACAACCATATAGTCAAGTTAAGACAGGATGCACCAAGACTCTAAAGACTTGGACCTTCGTCCTTTTGCATAGATTTTGGGAGCGCCACACACCCCTTTCCAGCGACCTCATGACCCCCCATGCTCTCCCAATCCATCTACTGACCACAGGAAGAGACACCAGAGACATGAATGTCACTGCCAAGGTAAGTAAACCTCTCAACAAGGTCAACACACTTTCTGCAAACAGACACACACCTGGGGCCTCATGTATAACGCCGTGCGTAGAACTCGCACTATAACATGGCGTAAGCACAAAAGCTGAAATGTGCTTATGCACAGAAAAATCCAGATGCAGGAATCTGTGCGCATCTAACTTCCACGTCCTTCCACTACATAAATCCCGATCAGCGTGAAAACTAACGCTCATGCACGCGCTTTATGTAACTCCCCTACTCCTCCCAGAATTACACCTCTTTGAATATGCAAATCAATATAAATCGCCCTTAAGCTCAGCCTTCTGCGAAAAGACAATGGGAAAAGCACGGGGGAAAATATAACAATTTCAGAGAATACCAATTGGAGGCAAAGGAAAAATATACTATTTGTTTAATTAAACCGTGGTATAATCAACAAATGGAAGTTGATCGAGTGCCATAGCGTGTTGGAGAAACTTGAATGCTCAGATATCAGTCGCCGTGAAAAGGCGAGTCGTAGCCTACCGTCTGAGTGTCATATGAAAGCTTTTTAGGGTACAGAGGAAAAAAAGGCACACAGTGGGGGAAAAAAAGCACGAAATGTCAACTTCAGTCTTGAAATTTCCACTTTAATCATTTAGTTTATTTTGTCATTAAAGTAGAATATCATAAACGTCATCTTAAAAGCATTTAATTAACCAGTTTCTCAAATCATATCGTAATTAAAGTAGCACGTTAAAAGCTTAGTTTTGTATTTGATCTTCTATGTGCTCTATGTGTGTGAATGACTACTTGCTTCTTAAACCGGCTCTCTTCCTCCGACTGTACACAGAATCCATTACATTCGTGATATTACAGCTCTCTGAATAACTAAAATACTGAGAGAGATGTATACGTGATATCATTTTCATGATGATAAGAGTTAAAGCACGTTACTAAACATTGGTTTTACAGCGCAGCGATTGTGCACGACCATCGATGAAATTATTTATTGCAACAGTACTCAAGGGCGGCTCTAGGCTTGTGGTGGCCCTGGGCAGAAAAAGAATCGGTGGCTCCTTCACCCACCAATGTCAGTGAGGTAGCTTATGCACGGCGGATGGCCACGCCCGCTATGACACTGCATAGCTGCCTCGTGCTCATGGCACAAGCGCTTAACTTTTGTCGAAATTTGCCGCTGCTTTTAGCTGTGTCGTTATTTTCTTTCTGTTTTATATTCAATATGTATTGGCGTGGCCGCCCATGCAGTTCTTGCTTTTTTTTCTCCAAGTAACCGATTGCCACACAATCAGCTCTGTAATAAATGTTAAGCCATCTGTAAACTTAGAGCGCTGATTCTTTAACAAGTTTAAGGAACATTGAACTATCTTCATAGTACATGTTTAATTATTCTGTCCTTCACGCCAGTCCCAGTGAAGAATATAGATTATTTAAATGAAGTTAAAGTTTTACCTGTATAATATAATAAACATATTTTGCTGCATTTCATCTTAAAATGATATTGTCATCATATGTAAATACGCTTTATAAAGTGGCTCAGGTTGTGCAATATTATAACTGTAGTGCAAGTTTACAGTGAGGTAATTGTACTTATAAGTACAAACAGTTCTACAAGGAGCAATGATTGAGTACGTTTATAGTTCTTGGGATGAAACTGTTTCTGAACCGCGAGGTCCGTACAGGAAAGGCTTTAAAACGTTTTGCCGTGGCTGAGGTAGCGTGTGTCTGATGCTGTACAGTATACCGATAATTCTCTTTCCGATCAGCTGCTGCTGTGATTCACACTCAGATACAGTGATATAAATATTCCGAGTGCTGCAGTGAGAGTAATATGGAAAATGATGATCCGCTGTGGCAACTCCTAACGGGAGCAGCTGAAAGAAGAAGAAGGTGCAGTGAGAGTAACAACGCTAAAGCAGTTATGGTATTTGGAATACTATGGCTATTCCCTGGACCATTATATTGTTACAAGTTAATTACAATCAGATGCATTACACTAATAAACGATATGCGGTTTGTTTTAGTGTACTGTATTTATAGAGCCGCGTCAGGAAAATAGAGTAACCACATAGGAACAATAGCATTGCTTTGACACTGGGTGCCGCCAGTCTGCAAAACCGAGTGGAGAACTTGCGTATGACAAGGTATGAGGTACCGTGGAAAAGTGCGTGGCTTTACGCCAAGTGTAGGTTTTATACATCGTGATTTGAACGTGGAAAAGTTCTAACGCAACATTTCTGTGCGTACGCACCGTTTATACATGAGGCCCCTGGCTTTTATCCAGGACACTCGCAAGCCCAGACACTCAGACTCCTCGCTCAGTCTCTCGAGCTCCCCAATCAGAACCTTCATTGACTCCACGAAGTTCACAGCATCGTCAGCAAAGTCAAGATTCCTGAATTTTTCTTCACCAACCGATGCCCCACAGCCGCTGGACCCCACGACCATGCCCAACACCCAGTCCGTACAAGCATTGAACAGAGTAAGAGCAAGAACATGCCCCAGACGAACCCCAGAAACAACTGGGAAAAACACAGAGGTCCTGCCTCCACTCTGCACAACACTCACAGTACCAGTGTATAGGCCAGCCATGATATCCAGCAACCTCGAGGGGATCCCGCGAACTCTCAGGATGCCGCACAGGGCAGCTCGATCAACTGAGTCGAACGCTTTTCGAAAATCGACAAAGGCTGCAAAGAAACTCTGACGATATTCGCGCTTGCGCTCTATGAGAACCCTCAGTGCCAGGATGTGGTTGATGGTAGACCTCTTAGGCGTAAAACCAGACTGTTCCAGTCGTTGGTAGGTGAGCAAGTGATCACAGATCCTATTGAGGACGACCCTAGCAAGGACCTTACTCGGCACCGAGAGCAGTGTTATCCCCTTGTAGTTGCCACAATCCAGGCGATCACCCGTCCCTTTCCAGATAGGAACAAGTCCTGTTTTCCAGTCAGTTGGGATGATGCCAGTCTCCCAAATGGAAGCAAAGATTGCTTGCAATGCCAGGAGGGCAGCCTTACCACCAGCCTGGAGAAGTTCACCCCAGATACCACAGATCCCTGCAGCCTTTCCCCCCCTCAACTGGTTTACCACCTGTACAATCTCAGTGAAATTGGGTGGTTCACAGCTAATACCATGGACCCAGAGATATCCAACGTCCTAGCTGGAGGATCAGCTTTGAACAACTGCTCAAAGCAGCCAGCCTAGTGGGTCACAACTGCAGTGTCATCCGTAAGGACTGTTCCATCAGCTGCCCTGAGGAACAGATTCAGATGTGTGTAATGCTTTGATTCCTCTGTAAGCAGGACATGGGTTTGCTAGACCACAGATGGTGTCTCACTTGCTCACAGATTCCTCTATGAAACGCCTTTTTATCTGCCCTCGGAGCCCTCGCAGCCGTCTTTCGCAGTTCTCGATACAGACCAGAGTTGCCATTGAGCCGTGCGCTGCAACTCCTCTCAATGATATCCAGGGTGCCCTGCAAGATGAAATGCCTACTTCTGGGAACACCGGTAACACCAAAACAACCCTCAGCAACCTTCAGGGTCTTGTCACGGAAGGTCTCTCACATCACATTAGGATGGCAGTCATACCCAAATCTGCAAGTTCCTCACACAAACTTTGTGCACACTCATCAGAAACAGCCTGGTCTTGGAGTCTGGCCAAGTCCAGGCTCATTTTCCTAGTAGGTGGTAACCTTCTGGACCTAATCTGGATACTAAGAGTAGCAACAACAAGCCAATCTGCTATAGCAACAGCTACTCCCTGAGTATGACAACCATCAGACCAATAAAAGGTGTATCCATCTACAGAGAACTGGCCAGTCCCCAGTCTGCGCACCTGCACCTCGGAGAGTGCCGCCACTGAAATGTGGAGTTTACGCAGCTCCTCTGACAGCAGAGGAAGATGATCATCTTGCGGAGAGACAAGACGTTCTATGCGCCCACCCGTATGAGCCGCCTCAAATTGGGACCCGAGTTCTGCTGTGCAATAGGCGACACCTCAGCACCACACCAGTTCCGATCCCCAGCAGACCTGACCCTATTGGTTCTCCAACGGTTTCGACTCTTCCGGGGAAGGGGCTCCCGAGGGCTTTCCCCCATCCCCTTCATGATGCGAGCAGCCTTCCTGTGAGTGGCTGCAGCAGAGCTACTCCCGTGGAGAGCAAGAAGGAGTCCGTTCTGTAGTCTCGGAGCTTTGTGAAGTTTATTTACGGCTAATCCTGCCACCAACCCCCATGATTTCCCTGCAAGTTGGAGGACCGCTTGCAGGGCCGGATGCAGTTTAACATCATACCCAGGACCAACTTATGTGGTGCTTCAAATTTCTAATAATTTGAGAAAAGCAAATGAAATTGCCTTTGAAAAAAACAACATTAATTTGTATCACAGATGCTAACCTGAGTTTTTATTTTCTGTCCTAACAGCTTTTTTGATAATATGAGTCGGATCATAGCCCCAGAATACATGCCAACTGAAACAGATGTACTCAGAGTTCGCCTTCGGACCACTGGTGTTATTGAGACTCAGTTCAAAGTAAATCATCTTGCCTTCAGGTAAACATTTTTATTTTGAATTTCTGAAATATTATCTTTTAAAGAGATTGAATATAACAGTACAGTAGCGAGTCCTAGTTTATGTATGTAGGAAACTCCTTCTGGGACTTTTTGGTTTCTTTGCATTATTAGCAAGGATTTTAAGTTTGATTTGGGGGAAAAAACATATTCCACCAATTTACCTGCGTATCTTCAGAGGTCTAGAACTGTGCTTCCCAAACTCAATCCTGGGGACTCACTGTGGCTGCAGGTTTTTGTTCCAACCAGATTCATAATCAGTGACATTACCTGATAACGCTTATCTCATTTAATTAGCTTGTATATTTTGTCTCTTATTCTACATTCAGAAAAGCACAGAAGCATTGTTTTTACATTTATAAGACATTTAGAAATATTTCTCTGTGCAGTTTTCCCCCTTCATTGTATCCTATTAATGACAATTAAAAACGAGCAGAGCAAACACCCAGGCAAACAGCACTGAATAATCAAAGGCTGCAACTACTTTAGCATCAGACCCACTAATTAGTAAATAATGGATTAATTGAACAATTAGAAAACCTAGAAAAGTAGAATGAAAATCAAAGAAAAAAAAACATTATTCCCATATAACTGCTTATTACATTTTAATATATATATATATATATAGCATTGTCAGGACTCTTCTGCCTATAGTTTAAACTAGATTAGATAATTGTTCACATTTATGACAGACTACTGATAAGAGAATGAAAATTATCAAATTATGATGTAATGTTCTAATAAAATGTTCTTAGGCTAATTGAACAGCTTCTAACTGAAGGCAACGGAAGTAGTGATCACAATCAAAAATTATATACGAGAAAATATTGTGAAGCCTTGTGCTGCTGAACACTCAAATGAAAAAGAGTAACAATGAAATGTAGGCAATATCTGTCTCCATATCCTACCTTTGACTGGGGGAAGGAAGGAAGAAAAACATTTATTTCTATGGCACAATTTGACACACAGAATGTAGCTCAAAGTGCTTTACAAGGATTCAAACATATACTGTAGTTTCAAGCAAAGAAAAACACTGAAATGACATTAAAATAATAATGAATAAATTAAAAACAAAAATGCAAAAGATAAATATACAATTAATCCAGTGATAAGGTCAGATGGCTGGGGAGAACAGAAGAAATTAAAAAAACTCTGGGGTCTTTAAAAGGAAGGGACTTTAAAATATTTTTATAAATTGTAGAGATGCTATCTGAGTCTTTAAGACTGATCTGTATTTCTTCTGGAATAGAACAGGGTGGTAGGTGAGGAAAATTGGGCAGGTTCTGTTTAGCAAAGTTTATGCCTTGAAAGTAGTTGTGAAGAATTGTGTTGATAAGAAGATGAATTTGAAGTGTAATTGTTTGCAGGATGTGAAGACATTATCTATGTACCAGTCTTTTAGTGTTTTGACCCCAGAAATGTTCCTAGTATTAAATAGTGTATAAATTTGAGAGTATGGAAAAAGGTGGTTGTCATGTAGAGGTGCATCAGTTAAAAGCATCTCTGTCTTAAAGTGCTTCCTATATTGGTTCCATATTTCGAGAGAATGAAGGACATCTGGATTATTGGTGTACTAGCCAACCCGCGGCGTACCATATGCCATATAATCAGGCCGGTTTTTTAATAATTTTTAAGCACTGGGAGAAAATGAACATTTGAAAAATCGGTAATGTAATAAATCAGCAAGAAAAGCAACATTGTAACAATGCACAGAACGAACAAACACACAATCGTCCGTGACTGAAAACTGGCGGACCGCAATCGGAAGAATGATCAGTTGTCCAGGGCGGAGGTCATGGTGATGTGCTTTCGTAGTGACAGCATCCATAAGTCCCCTGTATTGCTCTACACGCAAATCTTGTTGATGTGAGCGAAGGTAATGTAGATGCGCGCCTTCTGTTCTGACATATGCGTCAATGGTTTATTGCTGGAAGAGTTTGCCACTGGAATGCAAGACACTAAATGAAGATCTCATGGCAAGCCTGAAAGCATAAAATTGGAGCTGTGTGACTCGCGTTCTTTTCGCTTCGCTTTTCCTCAACATGGGTTAATTGTATGTGCCAGCCAAACCATGGGGTCACAGTTCATATTGAGAACAGAGATATGCTTGCAAGCATCTCCCCTTGGATATATGCAAATGTTGCGTTGTGCAGGAGGTTCCCCGTCTTCACCTACAAAGATAGCAGCAACATCAGTTTGATAGGACGGGGCGTTATACCTTCTCATATCCAGACCTGGATTTTCCATGAACACTTTTCGTACAGCAGTAACAGGGTTACCGTGAGTGATAATGTTATGCATTTGCATGTAAGACTTTGCGAATGGATTAACCTGTCGTATCATGTTGTCTAGTTGAAGCAACAAAATGTCACTGCAAGCGCTATTACATTCCTTTTGCAAATGGTGACTGGTAGCCTCAGCAGAATCGAAGATATATAGCTGACCGTATTGTGGTGACGTGTCAGGATTGTTATATAAAGGAGAGACCTGGGGCCTCATGTATAACGCCGTGCGTAGAACTCGCACTATAACATGGTGTAAGCACAAAAGCCGAAATGTGCTTACGCACAGAAAAATCCAGATGCAGGAATCTGTGCGCATCTAACTTCCACGCCCTTCCGCTACATAAATCCCGATCAGCGTGAAAACTAACGCCGTGCACGCCAAGATTATGTAACGCCCCAAATCCTCCCAGAATTACGCCTATTTGAATATGCAAATCATATATAAATCGCCCTTAAGCGCAGCCTTCTGTGAAAAGACAATGGGAAAAGCATGGGGAAAATATAAGAATTTCAGAGAATACCAAGTGGAGGCAAAGGAAAAACATACTATTTGTTCAAATAAACCGTGGTATAATCAACAAAATGAAGTTGATCGAGTGACATAGCGTGTTGGAGAAACTTGAAAGCTCACATTCACAAAATCGCACAGTGCCGGAAATAAAAAAGAAGTCACATATCAAAGTTGCCGTGAAAAGAAGAGTTGTAAGCCCACTGTTTGAGTGTCAAATGAAAGTTTATTAGGGTACAGAGAAAAAAGGCACACGGTGGGGGAAAAAGCACGAAATGTCAACTTTAATCTTGAATTTATCACTTTAATCACGTAGTTTATTTTGTCATTTAGTAGAACATTATAAACTTCATCTTAAAATCGTTTAATTAACCAGTTTCTCAAAATTACATTGTAATTAAAGTAGCACGTTAAATGCTTTGTTTTGTATTTAATCTTCTAATCGTATGTGATCTATGTGTGTGAATCACTACTTGCTTCGTAAACTGGCTCTCTTCCTCCAACTGGACACAGAGTCCATTACATTTGTGATATTACAGCTCTCTGAATAACTAAAATACTGAGATGTATACGTGATATCATTTTCATGATGATAGGAGCTAAAGCACATTATTAAACATGTGTTTCATGAGCCTCGTGCTCATGACAAGCATTTATCTTTTGTCGAAATTTGTCACTGCGTTTTTAGCTGTGTTGTTATTTTCTTTCTGTTTTATATTCAATATATATTACGTACGCCCAAGAGTCCTTGCTTTTCTTTCCCCAAGTAACCGATCGCCATACAATCAGCTCTGTAATAGACGTTAAGCCATCTGTAAGCTTAGCGCCGATTCTTCAAAACGTTTAAAGAACATTGAAATATCTTCGTAGTACATGTTTAATTATTCTATCCTTCACGACACTCCCAGTGAAGAATATAGATTATTTAAATGAAGTTAAAGTTTTATCTGTATAATTTAACAAACATATTTTGATGCATTTCACCTTAAAAATGATATCGTCATCATATGTAAATACGCGCTTTATAAAGTGGCCCAGGTTGTGAGATATTATAACTGTAGTGCAAGTTTACAGTGGGGTGATTGTACTTATAAGTACAAACCGTTCTACAAGGAGCAATTGATTGAGTGCATTTAAAGTTCATGGGATTAAACTGTTTCTGAACTGCAAGTAGGCCTGTGCGATATGACCAAAATCTTATATCCCGATATTTCATTTCATATCCCGATATCACGATATAGTACATTTTCTTTGTATTCAGTGAATAGTTTATATAATCACCACTCCTTTTTTTCATTTAAATTAAAAATCAAAAATGAGAAGTACTCAACTTGTAATTATTTCTGTTCTTTTATTTAGAACATTTGAGCAAATGTTTGACTTAGAATGTAAACATAAAATGTTAATGTATCAAATATAAAACACTTTTCACAAACAAATTACTATAGGCCCAATATAAAATACTGCTATATAAAATGCCTGACATAAACAAAATGTGAACTGTAGCAGCAATAACTCTCACAACATATATTAAATATAAAAGGATCAAAGCACTAACAACTAAACTATATAAGGCCAATAAACCCTTTAAACAAAATAAATACAAGTCTAACATTAACTGTCAAAACCAAATGTAAACATTGTACTTCAAACTGTAGCAGCAATAAGGCTTACGACAAAAATATATTAAATATAATATTTTTTAGGCTACATTCTAGTAAAATGTTAATTTGCACATCGTAGTGTGGCAAATCTCCGTAATGAGTTACAGCTGATCGCCCGCGCGTGGACTGGACGGCGCTAACGTGTTGCTACCGCCCAGCCCCAAGCACGGGGCGATCCGCTGTAACTCGTTAACGGAGATTTGCCGTGTTAATGCAGTTGTGGCGTAAACGTAATGTAGCGCTCTGTTCTTTATTGTAGAGTTCTGTTCTGCAGTTTGTGTTCTGTGATTTACATCCCTCTCAGTTATTTATTCTGTTGTCCCTGTTATTTCTGATGGACTGTAATAGAGTGGAAGGTAAAGGAGGTTCCGGAGGGATGGGGGGTGGAGCCGGGGCGGGGGGGTTAGGGAGTAAGCGCTGTGAAAAAGGAGGAGTGGACGACGATCTTGTCACCCCTAGCTAAGAGAGTTTGTTTTTGGATTGCTGTCTGTTCGGCGTGGTTGTGGCCAACAGCAACCATTTTTTTTTGTTTGTGTTTAATAAAGAGGAACTAACCAAGTGACCGCTCGATCGCCATTACGCCTGGAAGACGCTACAGTAATTTTAACAAGATTAACGCTGACAGCAAACGCTGCAGGAAAATTATGCCTTAAGCAAATTGTTTTGGTAGCAATTAATCTTCCAAGCTTTTAACATGCTCGTTTAAATAGTACCTTTACAACTGTAATATCCTACGTGGCCTGCCTCTCAGTTGTAAACTCTCTGCATGCTCGCTCACGTGCTTTTTGGAGGTGGTAGAAGAGGTTTGTCGTGTTGGAGTCTGTGGTAGCGATCGGTTTGCAGCATAATTTGCACAGTACCGTTTTCTGGTCCGTGTCAGACTCTTCAAATCCAAACCATCTCCATACTACAGAGGTAGCCCCTCGTTTAGGAACAAGGTCCTTCTGTGTGGAGCTACCTGGTGTTGCCTCGTCTTCATCAGCCATGCTAGTGTGTCTCCATCCACATGGTGGCCATCAAAACAATGAAAAAAATATTGCCGTAAACAGTTTATTTTGCACCACCACGAAACAAACGATAGCGTAATGTGCAGCGATAGACGTTTTCATATTGTCATCCGATATATATCGTTATATCGAACAGCCCTAACCGCAAGGTCCGTACAGGAAAGGCTTTAAAACATTTTGCAGTGGCTGAGAATGCGTGTCCTTAAAGCTGTATACCGATAATTCTCTTTCCGATCAGCTGCTGCTGTGATTCACACTCAGATACAGTGATATAAATACTCCGAGTGGTGCAGTGAGAGTAATATGGAAAAAGATGATCCGCTGTGGCAACTCCTAACGGGAGGAGCTGAAAGAAGAAGAAGAAGAAGAAGGAGAAGTGAGAGTAACAACGCTAAAGCAGTTATGGTATTTGGAATACTATGGCTGTTCCCTGGACCATTATATTGTTACGAAGTTAATTACAATCAGATGCATTACACTAATAAACAATATGCGGTTAGTTTCTGTGTATTTATAAAGCCGCGTCATGAAAATAATGAGTAATCACACAAGAACAGTACCATTGCTTTGACGCTGGGTGCCGCCAGTTTGCAAAACCGAGCGGAGAACTTGCGTACGACAAGGCATGAGGTACCATGGATAAGTGCGTGGCTTTACGCCAAGTGTAGGTTTTATACATCGCAATTTGAACGTGGAAAAGTTCTTACACAACATTTCTGTGCGTACGCACCGTTTATACATGAGGCCCCTGGTGATAAATTTGACCGTGGATTCTGAAAGCATACGGTCCTCTTCCAGATGGTTGAGCGATGTGTGCACCCATTGACGTGAAAGCTAAAGCAGAGTTGTATTCCCTGATATGATCACAGTAATTTCGGGACAGCGGGTTCTTGCCAGTCAAGAGGTCTTCTAATAAAAGAGGGGGCTTAGATAGCGGTGGCAAAGACACCTTGCCGGCATGACAACACTTAGTGTAATGTCTGGATTTGTTGACCTCTGCTGGCCAATGAAGAGCATTGCAAGAAGCACATAGTGCGGTAGGAAGGCTAATGTTATGTTCTTGGATGTGAATGGCAGTATCTTCTTGGAAAGCAGCAGATAAGTGAATGCAATGTTTGTGCATGAACGATTTAGTGCTGTGTTGACACTGAAGGGAATTGGAATGAGTTGTGTCGAAGCATTGCATAATTCATTTAGTGGAGTGTGTTTATAAAAGCATGTTGAGAAATCTCTGCACTCGGAACATTGTTGAACAAATCGTGCATTCAAAGATCTGTTTGGAATGCGTTTGCTCAGTGGAGTGGGTGTTTAAATGTGCTTTCAGATATTTCTGGCGTGTGAAGGTTTTGGAGCAGTGTTGACACTGAAAAGAATTCATCAGGGAATGTGTTTTGAGATGGTTAGTAAGGTATCTGCGTGCGTGAAAGTGTTTGTCGCAAATTTTGCATACAAATCTTTGTGTTGAATGGATCTGCATATGGTTGTGGAGAACCATCTCACCTGTGAAGTCCCCGTTACAAAATGTGCAATTGAAGGTGAGAGTGGAATGAAATAATACCACTGCTAACAGAGCTCCCGTAACACCTCATATCCAACAATGAACGAGACCAGCCCCAAATTGTAGGGCATATTAATGTTAAAAAAAAAACTTTTACTTATTTTTCTTTAATTTTGAACTGTGGTGGGTCAAAACCATAGATGACAAGCCCTTAGATAAGACGGGCCAACTGTAATATACAGTATATGAGACCTCTAACACAGTATAAGTAAAAAAAAACAAAAACTAGGTTTTAGAATCCAGTAGTACTGTTATAGAGATTCTGCCTTTCAATATTCAGTGTAGAGTACACCAATACAGTGGAACCTCGGTTCACGACCATAATTCGTTCCAAAACTCTGGTCATAAACCGATTTGGTCGTGAACCGAAGTAATTTCCCCCATAGGATTGTATGTAAAAACAATTAATCTGTTCCAGACCGTATTAACTGTATGTAAATATCTTCTTTTTAAAGATTTTTAAGTACAAATATAGTTAATTATACCATAGAATGCACAGCGTAATGGTAAACTAAATGTAAAAACATTGAATAACACTGAGAAAACCTTGAACAACAGAGAAAACTAACACTGCAATAGTTCGAGCTATAGCGTTACGAACCGCTCACTAAAAACACTTTTTTTTTAATGAGTTTTAAGCACAGGGAAAAAAAATGAACATTTGAAAAATCCATAATTTAATAAACCACCAAGAAAAGTAACAATGCACGCTACGAACCGATCTCTGTAAACAGAAGTGAAGTGGAGGTTAAAATCCAATAGAAAAAAGTCTTCATTAAATACAAGGTTAAAACAATGCTCGGATCTATCTCTTTAAAAGCAAGCCCGGTGCATTCTTTAAATGCCTTCTCGGCCTTATGCGTCCAGCCCGTCTCCTTCTCTCTCTCTCGCTCGCATGTGTGTCTTTCGCTTGTGCGTGCACGTGTGTGTGTGTGTTTAGCTCGTTCGCGTCTGTGTGTGTGTGTGTGTGTGTGTGTGTGTGTGTGTGTGTCTGTGTGTCTCTCTTGTCTCTCGTGCGCGCGTCTGTGTGGCGCTTCTGTGTGTGTGTGTGTGTGTGTGTGTGTGTGTGTGTCTCTCCCGCGCGCGCTTCTGTGTGTGTGTGTCTCTCCCGGGCGCTGTGTGTGTGTGTGTGTGTGTGTCTCTCTCTCTCTCTTACTCGCGGTTCACAGGGAGAGATTGAACACGTGCGGAAATCATGCACACAAACCGAAAGGGAAACTGGATTGTTTGTATACCGAGTGTGTAGTTGTGAAAAGATGCAAAAGTTTGGCGAACTTTTTGGTTGTAAACCGATTTGTACGTGTTCCGAGACATTTGTGAACCGAGGTTCCACTGTATTCGTTAATTGTGGACAAATGTGTATAATCTCTCTATTATGAAAAAAAAATCTTGGGACAAGACAAGACTTTTTCAGAGAGATAATTCCAGATTCCAGATTTTGTGCCAAGAGGTGAACTGAAAACCTATTAGGTCCAAATGGGGGTGGAAATAAAAGACAAACAGTAGAAGACAAATTAGAATGTCGTAAAGAGGTTCAAAAACGTTGGCACAATACATATGCAATGCAGGTTAGAGAAGTCTCAAAAAACTGATAATAAAGATCGCATTAGTGCTAACAAACGGAAATTATTACTCAGTAAAATAACGGAACAGCAAAAAGAAATTGAATATATGGACATAGGTGATATGACAAAAAGATTTGTTATTTGGTGAAAGTGAAATCTACAAACATTATATATTTTATATTTATATATATATATATATATATATATATATATATATATATATATAGTATGTGTGTATGAAACATATGCCTGTATAAAATAATGGACGGACCAGCAGAAGCCTGGAGTCGCGAGCAGTTTTGTCTCTCATACATTAGGTGGCAATGGTCCTTGCATGGCAAACTAGTTGGGACACCCACAGGATTGCATGAGATATGGAGTCTGGAAATGCAGCCCTGTCAGGGTCTCTACATTCCAATAGAGGGTGCTGTTGGGGAGTAATGTCTTACTTTCATTATGACCCAGAACTGCTTACTAGAAAACATGGTGTGACCTCAGAAACATAAAAGGAAGCTTACTGCCACACATGGACGAGTCAGAGTTGAGAAGCAGCAGGCAAACTCAACTGGAGGAGAGAAGGAGGAAGAATTGTACTTTTTTATTCATTTATTGTATTATTGTGGCTAATTACTGGAGAGAGGATTGGGAAGAAATGTCTGGAAGTAATAAAAAGTCTTTATTTGATCCTAATAACATGTGGTGCTTTACTGTGTCTGAGGCTTTGGTGTTCTCTGGTGCCCCATATATATAGTGGAAACCAGGGGTGCTACAGCTGCCCCAACCCCAATACAACAGGCACAGACCAAAGTGCAGCACAACATAAGGCTTTACAATTTCAGTAGGAAACATTTTTCAGTTATTTCCCACCTGCAGTGCACAGTACACAAATACATACAATAATGTAGCAGGTAAAATTATTTATAGTAGAATATTGTTTGCAATATTTTACTCCATCTGCTTTCAATTTTTCCGGGTGAGTTTGCGTAGACTAGGAATTATGACAGCTCAGCCTGTGATTGGGTGGTATATATGATGCATTATTACGAACAACATTTACAGCTACCAAAAAACAGAATTATATTTTTAGTTTTGTTTCTTGATCATTTTAATAAATAGGGTTCTTATCCCAGTTAAATTTCTACAGTACATTGCAGGTAGTTTGTTTATTCTTTTAAAAAAAAAGCTTAAAGTTACTATTTTCTGCAGACTACTACAATTTACATGTATTTTTTCCACTTGATCCAATTATTTCTGCATCGGTAAGTTTCATATCTAGTGTATCTGCACTGCCAGCATTTATTGACATTTGCCTTTTGTAGCTTTTCAATAACAATATAAAATGTATAAGCAGTTTTAATAATCAATAAAAAAAATATTTTTTGGGTAGCAAGTCCCCCCCCCCCAAGATGTCTGACAATAATTTAGTTTTAAGTATTATCATCTGCTGCCAGAGTAACATGTGAATTAACTGGATTATTGACACTTGTTTAATCCAAAACGGTTTTTAATTAAATGTTTCAGCACTAAATTGAACATCTGACACTGAGGCATTTAATTACAGCTGGTCTGACAGATTTGCCACACTCATGACAGCAAATTCATAGATCAAGTTTGCTGTCAGTACTGTCCACATCAGAGCAGGCTGTTATTTTTTGTTGAGGAAATGAGCAGAAGGTGAGTAGAATGTAACACCTTAGATCCAAAAACTGTATTATGGTAATGTGTTTTTCACAAAAATAAAAACCTTGATTTTTGAACCACATTAATGTGATAGTTGAGTATAATAAAAAATCAAAATGTTATTGTTTCCATTTCACTTTACAGCTTACTATAGTCTCCCTGTGGATATGTATCCAAATATCTTTTGATTTTTAAAAATTATAGCTTTAATCTGCTCGTCGAGCAGTATAGTCCATTAATACATGCATCCATAATATTCCTCTATTATACAAAGTCTCCAGGGCAGGAGTCTGTTTTTCTTTTTCTTTTCCCAAGTGTGGGATGTGATGATAAAGTGAGCATTGAGATTAGCTGAAAAGAGGATTAGTTCTCTGATTTATGTTAATACTTTGCAAACCAAAGCTGTTTTTTATTTTGTTTTTAATTTTACTCTTTGAATTTGTTGAAATACTGCACACTGTCTTCTCATTTCTGATTTGTTTTCTTTGTTTAGTTTTACAGTTCTCTTTTATTGTTATTAAACACAGATATTATAGTAGATCCTTTAGCTTGCAAACAAATAGGAGTAACATTTAAAAACTTTGACAAATTTGACATATTTAATAAGTGATCTTTTGCCTTTGATAGCAGAGTAATATTTGCCTGGTTAGGTTTTACATGGTTGAACAGTTTTTAATGTACGTTTGACTTTTAAAATAAACAAAATAATTTAGATTTTATGATAAATACAACTTTCTGTAAAAACAGAATCATAACAGTGAAAAACAAAAGTCAGAGAAAAATAAACCCATTTAGCACGTGGTCACCAGGAATTTTGGTGAAATGTAGCAAAAGTTTGACATTGGGTATAAAAGTGATAATTCTGCTACAATTTTTTGACCTAATTACAGCCAATCTCTGTGATTTCAAAAATTAAAACACAATATTGTGACTGACTTTACTGGGAGCTAAAAATATGCTGTGCTAAAATAATTGGGACTTTGTTGTACACTGGGCAATATAGCAATTAATCATGTCTCCATCAGTAGTTTAATATCTCTTGGGCATCATCTTATTATAATGTAGTTTCTGACATATAGGCTTTAGCACATTCTGTAAGGTAAAAATCAAACAAGCCATTAATTGTCTGACACACTTCTTTGACTCCTTTCTTCACAACATTCCCAAGATCCAGCCATTCATTTTCAATAAAATTCAAAAAAAGCTTTAGAGAGCTTACAAATATTTACATTTGTAATCCAAAAAGAGTAATCTTCTAAAACTTGTTTCAAAATATAAATGTCCATCAGATTTATTAAAAAACAATAAACTGATTTAAGTTGTTAAATTTAAATAAATCCAGGTCTATATAAAGTATTGTTAAGAAGAGATACAGCTTGCTGACAAAGAAGTTGTGCAAAACCAAAACTCCCAGCAAATGACATCTGACCTGAGAATCTTACCCAGAATTCTTAAGTATGACTGGTGTATTCTGTAGTAATTGTCTTCTTGTGTTGTATTTTAAATTCTTTCCCAGTTACTTGTTAACCTTGTCATTTCTACATATAATTACTGATATATTGCATGTAAAAAAGTTGTGCACATTTTGATCACATTTCATAATCAATTGTCCAACCCCTTTCATCAATAAATAACTGTTAAGAGACATCTTGTTTATTAACGCAGAAAATAAACTCGCTTAAAAACATTTCAATTTTAAGGAAATATTATGCAGGTAACAATTTTAATGTTAAGTGAAAACATGTCACAAAATGTCTCTTTACAGTACTGAAAACCTTTCTTTTTTTAGGAAATAGGAACACATTGACATGCTCAGGAGTCAGTTGCATGTTCAGCCCATTAACCAACAGCCGGGAGTTGAGAAAACCCCTTCTCATGGGACTAGTATTCTGGACATGCTCTGGTAGCCTTGCCTCTACCGTTAAAATACATGTTAAATCTGTTATTGATGATGAGTTGCAATGTATTAGAAAATATGCTACCAAAGCTTGGTACACTGTGGTGGGTTAATGTGCAGTCATAATTTTTCATGCAATATTATAAACACATACAGTCAAATTTCCTTTGAGAAGCTTTATAGCTTTTCGGCAAAGCTGTCTTCTGCACGTCTGTCTGAACAATTTTGTTTCAGTCGTATAACTGATTTCAAATATATAGAAACATTACTTTGATAGATCTCTCAATTCTTTCTGCATTCTTAGACCTTACTTAAAGTAAAAGCTTATTTATTGTAAGCAGCTGAGTTCTCAGCTATAGCATCTTCTTGCTAAAATGTTTTTTTTTTCTGTATGGCTGGTGACAGCTCTTCTAGATGGAATGTATTTCTCTTATTCAGAGTTATTGATTACCTGCCAAACGTTGCCTTTATCCATGTTGATTGGCAGCATGTGTAAAATGATGGAACAAGACTATCATTGTACACACACCCTATGTGTGTTTTCCTCTAATTAGTTTTTTCTTGACAATGCTGACAATATCGTAGGCCATGCAGTCCAACTTTGCATGCAGCAATCTTGTTTTGTATGTGGTAATATTTTGTAAATCTGTTTTCCTGTTAGCTGGTCCTTCTCCTCAAATTCACTCTAAATACACCCAAACTGAGCTCATTTAGCATGCTTTTTTTAGTGAAGACTTGAAAAGTTTGTTTCCAATACCGCAACTATAGTCATCTGCATTCTGGATTTAATACTGCACTTATGTATCATAGGAAATTTTAAATTATTATGTAATCTATAAACATAGAAACTTAATGACACTGGTCAGTGAAAAGGAAGTGTCAGATCTCATTTGTTTTTGACCCCTTAACAAGATAATATAAATTGAACATAGTCTGGAGTAGGATACTTTCCTGCCACTTGAAGGCACGTAACCTTGGGTACAAAACAATCATTGCCTTTCTAAACAACTGGGATGATATGTGGTAATGTTCCGGATATTTCAAGGCAATTATCTTTTACAGTAATTACAACAGATCTTTTATTTTAACCCATAACACTTTTTTAAAATTGTCTGGCTAACTGATAATTGTACTATTGTGGCTGCAGTGTTGTGGTCACAAATCACAGACTGTATAATAATTAATATCTTATGTATAATATAATGTACTGTGTATTAAATCACAGGCTGCATAAAGGGACAACCTTTAGAGGCAGTAATTAGACTGAGAATTAAAATTGATCTTGTATTAAGGGTAGAATTATTATAAATTTGCTTCATATTAAAATATTAAAAATAAAATGTTTATGTCACTAATGTTTACAATTTCTTTTTTGCTAAACATTCACTCACTTATATATAAACAAAACCATATTTATAAAGTATGAATCAGATGGTTGTGCACTTAATGAAAATTGACATATTTAATGATGACAGATTAAAGTAGTACCTCTTTACAACAACAACAACATTTATTTATATAGCACATTTTCGTACAAAAAAATGTAGCTCAAAGTGCTTTACAAAATGAAGAATAGAAAAATAGAAGACACAATAAAAAATAAAAATAAGTCAACATTAATTAACATAGAATAAGTAAGGTCCGATGGCCAGGGTGGACAGAAAAATTAAAAAAAACTCCAGACGGCTGGAGAAAAAAATAAAATCTGCAGGGATTCCAGACCAAGAGACCGCCCAGTCCCCTCTGGGTAATCTACCTAACATAAATGAAACAGTCCTCTTCGTAGTTAGGGTTCTCATGGAAGGACTTGATGATGATGGTCATGTAGACTTCTGGCTTTCAGTCCATCAATGTTGGTGCATCATGATGCTTTGAGTAGGTTGTGGTGGCGCAGGCCACCACCACAAAGAAACCGGAAAAAGAAACAGAAGAGAGATTTGGGGTCAGTACGGATTTTGGAGCCACTATGAATAGTTATTATGATGAATTGAACATACAGAGTATCAGTATTAAGTTAAAGTGAAGTTAGAAGAAAGCCATGTTAAAGTAATGTGTTTTCAGCAGTTTTTTAAAGTGCTCCACTGTATTAGCCTGGCGAATTCCTATTAACAGGCTATTCCAGATTTTAGGTGCATAACAGCAGAAGGCCGCCTCACCACTTCTTTTAAGTTTAGCTTTTGGAATTCTAAGGAGACACTCATTTGAGGATCTAAGGTTACGATATGGAATATAGGGTGTCAGACATTCCAATATATAAGATGGAGCGCGATTATTTAAGGCTTTATAAACCATAAGCAGTATTTTAAAGTCAATCCTGAATGACACAGGTAACCAGTGTAGTGACATCAAAACTGGAGAAATGTGTTCGGATTTTCTTTTCCTAGTTAGGATTCTAGCAGCTGCATTCTGCACTCGTGCAAGTGATTTATGTCTTTTTGGGTAGTCCTGAGAGGAGTGCGTTACAGTAATCTAGTCGACTGAAAACAAATGCGTGAATTAATTTCTCAGCATCTTTCAATGATATGAGAGGTCTAACTTTTGCTATGTTTCTTAAGTCAAAAAATGCTGTTCTAGTGGTCTGATGAATATGCGATTTAAAATTCAGATTACAGTCAACACTTACCCCTAAGTTTTTTACTTCCATTTTAACTTTTAATCCTAATGCATCAAGTGTATTTCTGATAATCTCATTGTATCCATTATTGCCAATTACTAAAATTTCAGTTTTCTCTTTATTTAGTTTGAGAAAATTACTATTCATCCATTCAGAAATACCAGTAAGACATTGTGTTAGTGAATCAAGAGAGTCGGGGTCATCAGGTGCTATTGATAGTACAGCTGTGTGTCATCAGCATAGCTGTGGTAGCTCACGTTGTAACCTGAGATAATCTGACCTAACGGAAGCATATTGATTGAGAAAAGCAGCGGACCCAGCATAGAACCTTCTGGAACACCATATCGGATATCATGTGTCTTTGAGATGTGATTACCACAACTAACAAAGAATTTTCTCCCTGCCAGGTAGGATTCAAACCAATTTAAGACACTGCCAGAGAGGCCCACCCATTGACTAAGGCGATTTCTAAGAATATTGTGATCAGTGGTGTCAAATGCGGCACTCAGATCTAAGAGGATGAGAACAGATAAATGGCCTCTGTCAGCATTTACCCGCAAGTCATTTACTACTTTAACGAGTGCAGTTTCTGTGCTGTGATTTGTTCTAAAACCTGACTGAAATTTATCAAGAATAGCATGTTTATTGAGGTGGTCATTTAACTGCAAAATGACTGCCTTCTCTTGAGAGATTATACTATGTAATTCAGGTAAATCTATCCTGGTGAAAGCATTTAATTTGTTTATAATGGAGTACCGGGGCTTTGGAGGTTCTGCAGTGTTGGGGAGATATACTATGTTATCTCTAATATCATTAATTTTTTGATTGAAAAATACAGCAATGTTCTCACAGGTTTCACTGGAAGTATTCTGGGGGCATTCCTTTGTGTTAACTGGGTTTAACAGACGATCAATTGTAGAAAATAAGAATGGGATTACTAGCATTGTTATTTATAATATTAGAGAAATAGCAGCGCCTCTCAAGGCGGACTGTGTTATTGTATTCTGTTATTTTAACCTTCAATATCTCATAATGGATAGTTAGTTTAGTTTTTCTCCATTTACGCTCAGCTCTCCTAAATGTTCTTTTTAAATCAGACACTCTTTGGGTCTTCCATGGATAGCAAAGCTAGAAGATTTTTTAACTGTCTTTTCAGGTTCAACTATGTCAACAGCAGCTCTTACTTTAGAATTAAAGTTTTCCACTTTACTATTTACACTATCCTCGCTATTATAGTTGGCACTATAAATGGACTGATTGCTTAGAATGTTTGTAAGTTTTAAAGCTGCTGATGAGTCAAAGAAGCGTTTTTTAACAAAATGCTTCTCATGAGTGTTTTCTATCTTTATTTCTATATTAAATAGTAGAAGGAAATGGTCTGATAGACCGATATCAATGACCTGCTTTATATCAACTTTAAGTCCTTTAGCAATCACTAAGTCTAACGTATGACCTGCCTTATGTGTAGGTTGATTAACGAGCTGTCTCAAATCAAAAGAGTCTAGAAGGTTCATGAATTCTTTTTCTTGTCTTAGTTCATAATTAAAATTGACATTAAGTCAGAGAATTCCTCAAAGAAAGACGCATTATATTTAGGAGGTCTATACACAGATAATACTAGAACGTGAGAATCTCCATGAATAACAACGGCGAGATACTCAAAGGACTTAAATTTACCAAAACTAACATCTTTACATTTTAACCGGCTCGAGTAAATGTTTGCCCCCTTTTTTCCCTGGTGGTCTGCACGAGTAAAACTGTAATCCGGAGGCGCAGATTCAATTAAAACAGCCGCGCCGTCTGAGTTAAGCCACGTTTCACTTAGTGCAATAAAATCAATGTTTCTATCACTAATAAGATCGTTTATAAAAATGTCTTGTTAGTTAAAGCTCTAACATTTAATAGTGCCATATTTAATGTTTCGGAGGGGCAGAGCTGAATTCTATGCGCGTTATTGGTATTCGGAACAAAAACTTATTGTTATTTTTGTTAACGCCGCTCTGTGTGTATTTTTTATGTAATCTACAATCTGTTTTTATAGTTTTAATGCATTGTTGATCTAAAGTAGTAATTGCAATTAAATTATTGTGTTTATGCCGCACTGCCTAGATTATTTACATGCATTAAGATTGGTTATTAGATTATTAATGTTGTGCACTTTAACTGAAGATTGTGTTAAGCCATTATGTCCTATCAAAGCAGTAGCATTACGGAAGGGGTTTAAAGTAAAAGTAGACAGTCAAGACAGACGAATTACCTTAGTGATGTTTTTGTAGAGGACCCGTGCACCAAATCTATTCGGATGCAGTCCATCCCGCTTGAAGAAGCGTGGCCGTTCCCAAAAAAGTTCCTAGTTGTCAATAAACCCGATGTCTTGAGTCTCGCAGAAGCCTCTCAGCCAGTTGTTTAAACCCAGCAGACGACTGTAGTATTCATTCGATCGTCTGACGAGAGGTAGTGGACCCGAGATGAAAATTTTTGCCGATGGGGTCCTCTCCTTCGTGTCTTTAACTAGTGCTGCGAAGTCAGCCTTGAGAACCTCCGACTCTCGGTGCCTTATGTCGTTTACGCCGGCGTGTAAAATAATGGATCCAACTGCCCTCTTGTGCTTCTCGTAGATGGTCGGCGCCGTCTCATCACATCTCGGACTCGAGCACCGGGAAAACAAGAAACAAAAGATTTTCGATTAGGGCATGTGATATTGAGGTTTTGTACAATCGAATCACCTACCACGATTACATCACCCGGGGTTGAAGGCAAACTGGGGACGCGGAGAGGGTCGAACTGGTTCTGGATTGGGATGCTCGCCTGTGCCGATGGAGGTGTTCTAGCCTTGAACCCCCGCCTGCAAAGCTGAAACCCTCCAAGGTCTTCATCGGTGTTGTCGTTGCTCCTACGAGGCGCGGGGGTGAAGCTTACTTGCCCTTGGAACTGAGCGGCACGAGGTGGGGTTGATGTTACGTCGACTTCAGTTGTTGAGTGTGATTTATTCAGCAGCCAAGCCTTCAAGTCTCTGAGGTACCTTCGTCTTGACAGGAGTTTCTGAATCTGTTTGTCGAGTGCCTGGAGTTCTTCGACGACGACGGCAACGCGATTCATCTCACTGTTGGTCATTGTCTACTTCTACTTCCGCTTCCGCTTCGTCACCTAGGAAAGAAAGAGAGAAAGAATGAGCCATTCATTCATTTACTTATTTGGCTGATGCCTTTACCCAGGGAGACTTACAACATTTATAATACAATTGGTTACATTTCTCTTTGGTTTTCCAATTGGAGTACAGGCAGGTTAAGTGACTTGCTCAGGGTCACAGTTTGTCAGTAATGGAATTTGTACCCACAACCTCAGGATTTTAAGTCCAAAGCCTTAACCACTACATCACACTGCCTGCCACACCACACTACCTTTGACAATGTGAAAAAAACATACAGAATCGATCTGCAAAACTTTTGTTTAGAGTCTCCATTTTTATACCTATATGAGTGCTAAAGTTATCCAGCCAAGTCATCCATGCATCTTCTAAACCACTTATATCTACATATTCAGTGTCATAGGTTGCCAATGACTATTCCAGCTGTTTTTACTAGTCAACCTAAACTTGTATGACTTTGAGATGTGGAAGTGGGGGAAAAGACCTGTATATTTGAACCTCAAAAGTAGTTGTACTCTTTTTCAGATTTATTGCAGGTTAGATGCAGCATATTTAATTACGATATGAAGAAAACTGAAAACAGAAACCGAGGATAATTTTGAGGCCAGCTACAAGAGGCCCTGTAGAAGTACTTGTGGGTATATTTGGCATCCATTCAAAGTCCTGATGTGTCTTTCAGGGGATCTGGGTGTTCTGGTTTCCTTCCACTGTCCAAAGACATGCAGGTTAGGTGAATTGGTGTTGCTAAATTGGCTCTAGTGTGTGGCTGTGGGGTGTGTGTGTGTGCGTGTGTGTATATGTGTGTGTTCACATTAGCACCCAGTCCAGATTTTATTCCGTTTGTTCCTGCCCTGTGCCCCTGCAACCCTGGTCTGGATTAAGCAGGTTAGAAAATTGCAAGATCATTACATAATCCCAGAATGTTTTAAAAAAAAAAAAAAAAAGGTCAATAAACAAAAAATAGACTTAATCTTATTCAATAAAGTAAAACAGTAAGTAATAAAAAAAAAATATATAAATAAAAAAAGTAAGTAAGTAAGGTAAGAGAATGTTATTTCTCTTGTTAACTATCCATTTAAGACTGTATACTAATAGTCATGTTGTCCATATTTTATTTCTGTACAGATAGTTGCTAATGGGTGATCACATTTATTTTTTGATTTGTTTGATTTTTGTTCTTAACCAAGTAAGAAGCGCCTAAAAACAAAGTAGTATGTTAACTGAAAAGATGGTGAAGACAATTTAACAGGTTCATCTTATAATAATTTTGTAGCTATTAGCTTTAATGTATAGTATCTATTCCAGTTTTTACAGTATATTCTATATAATTTTAATTATTTCTTATAAATTCTTATTAATTATTCTCAATGTTCTAGAATTGGTGAGATTATTTTTTTCAAAATCAAAATAAAAAAACAATAAACATTTTATTGCCTTTGGCAGTTTTCCAAACAATTTGACACCCTGTGATTTTGTAACTGATTTAAATGTTAATTTGCTGTTTTAAATAGGTGTGGGATCAAAAATAAATTTTGCTGATCTGTTCCTGGTACATAAGAGGGAATATCTCTGCTCAGAGGTAGTTTTAATTTTAAATTAATCAAAATGGGTTATTAGGAAACAAGTGTGGCACATAGCTTATGGAGATTGTGTTTTGTTATATGTTGCCTGCCAGAAATTAGATTTAGGCTCTTATAATACTGTTGCAATTTCCCCACATAGTTTGTTTTCTTGTTTTTTGGAACAGGATTCAAAATCCATGAGTGAGTGTAAAAATGTTCCTAATGAACATATGGTAAAAATACAATCAAAATACAGGCAGTCCCCGGGTTACTTACTTGATAGGGCCTGTAGGTTTGTACTTAATTTGTATGTAAGTCGGAATAGTTACATTATTTTAATAAATGCTATTGTTGACCAACTGTAACCAAGAGCTCTGCCAATGAATGATGGAGTTTCACCTCTCTCTGATGTTTTTATTATTTCTACTTTATTTTCAATGGTCATGGTTTTTCTCTTCTTTACTGTATCACCAGCACTTGCATCATATTTGCGTTTCAGAGACATTCTTGAAGGGTGAAGACAAAAGGTTAAGATGAGCTCTTCTGCACACCACTGTACATGCTATCAAAGCAGGAAGGCACCCGTCGTCAACACGTCATGTACTGACAAGAGACAACTTTCTGCTATGTGCATAACAGTACAAGCAGGCTTGCTATTGAGAATGAATGGGGGCGGTGAGGGGCGATTCACCACACAGTCACCTCCACTACAGTATGCTACCTGCAGCGTCTGCCCACCGAGAACGAACACGGTGTGACCAAAGGCAGGTAGTGAATTGCCCACCACCGCCTCCATTCAACAGGCAGCTACCCGAGGCACCCTACAATGCTACCCCCCACTGCCCAGTTCACCCTTAATGGCCTCCATTCAGCCACAACCATGTCACTGCTTGCAACATCGCCAGCTGTCCACCGAGAACAAACACTTGACACTTGACGGTAAATGCCACCCTCTGGCCTGACTCCAGAAGTCAGTCCTGATAGATACATACATACATGCTTTATTGATCCTGAGGGAAATGTAAGTCTCAGTAGCCAAGAATTATAACAAGTTAAATACAAACATTTATATACACACTATACAAATACCAAATGCTGTACATGTAATGCAATCACAAACTGGTGCGTACAATAATGGCAGGGTCAATAAACATGTTCAACAGCAGTTGGCTTGACCAACACCATCCCACAAAGTCATTCACCAGATCCCTCTGTATTCTTCCTCCTGTTCACACCTGAAACACCCCACAATAGCAGTGTCATCGGAGAACTTCTGCATGTGGCATGTCCCTAAGTTGTAACTAAAGTCCAATGTGTACAGGGTGAAGAGAAAAGGGTTAAAGAACAGTCCCCTGTGTAGTTCCTGCACTAATGATTAAAGTCTCTGATGTGCAGTTCCCCAGTTGGAAAAACTGAGATCCACCAATGAGGTGATCTGTATTCCAGTTCATCAGTTGCGAGTCTACTCCAAGCCTATACAGCTTGTCCCACTCTAGGATGGGCTCGATGGTGTTGAAGGGGCTGGATTAGCGTGTGATCCTCACAGCACTATATCCTTTGTGTAGATGCAAGTAGATCCGGTGGAGAAGTTAGAGAATGATGTCATCTACACCCACTTTCTCTTGACAGGAAAACTGCAGGAGGTCTATTGCAGCTTCCTTAGATTTTCTCCAACCTGGTTAGCAGTGTTGGTGTGAGGAACAGGGGGTGAAGAAGCAGGGGGCTGTTACCACTTTCTGAAATGTGATGTGTTGTTGGGGGCAGAGGGCTGCACTGTCTATGCTAGCAGCTTGGGGGTGGGGTGGATGAACTGCTGTGAGGAAGGGGTTTTGGCTGGTGAATTAGTGACAGTTAAGGCAGTAGGAGATCAGTTGAATCAGTTGTGGAAGAGATTGATCTGATTTGCTCTCTCCACCTGGTCCTCTTCTGTACAGCTGTTCCTTTGCTTATAACCAGTTTTGGTCTTTGTACCATCCCACACCTCCCTGATGTTATTTTGCTGCAACCTATACTCAACCTTCTTCCTATAGGACTCCTTAGCCTCTCTTAGTTTAACCTTAAATTCCTTCTGTACACTCATCAGCCCTGCCTGCTCCTTGCTTTTGAAAGCTCTCTTCTTCTTGTTAAGAAGGCCCTAGCATCACTAATAATCTACGGCTTATTATTAGCAAAGCAGTGTACTGTTTTAACAGGAATAACAGTGTCCATACAGAAGTTCAAATAGTCTGTCACGCAGTTTGTAGTCCCTTTAATAACCTCTCCAGTTGGTTTCTGCAGAAAAATCCAGTCAGTTGACTTAAAACTGTCCCTAAGAGCATTTTTAGATTCAGGAGACCATTTCCCGAAGGAGGGTATAGTTGTGGGTTGTCTTTGAACTAGAGACTTGTACTGAGGCTGTAGGTAATCAAGATTATGATCAGATTTACCCAGTTGGGGGAGGTGAATGATTTAATAAGCATAGCTTCACATTTGCATGCAGAAAGTCAATTGTCCTGTTCTCTCTGGTTGGACAATCAACATACTGTAAGAAGGAAGTCAGAGACCAGTGTAATATGATTGAAGTCACCAGAAACGGCAATGAAAGCCTCTGGGTGCTGCGTCTGGAGGAATGTAAACAGCAACTACAATGGCGTGAGAAAATTCCCTGGTTTTGTAGTATGGATAGATGCCCACCACTAACAGTGCAGTGTCCCGACAGCAGATTGTTTCCTTAACTGTTACATGCCCCGGATTACACCATCTGATGTTAATAAACAGTGCAAGTCCCCCACCTTTTGCCACAGCCTTTAGTGTCTTTATCAGTTCTTACGATTGTTTACCCCGGAATGTCCATGCTAACATCAGGGATGTTGTCAGTTAGCCACGTTTCTGTCAGACACAACAAACTGCACTCCCAATAGCCCTGATGGTTTTTAACTATTGCAGTTAGCTCGTCTTTCTTATTAACCAATGAGTTTACATTCCTTATTACTGCTGATGGAATAGATGGTTTATATTTCCTGTGTTTGATCGCAAGATTCACCTTTACCTCAGCACCAGCCCTGCATCCCTGATTACTGGTCCTCATTTCTTGCTGAACTGCGCTCATCAGTTCAGAGTAGCTCTTCCTTCGTGTAAACCAAGATACTGCCACTCACTTGCATTGTAAATAGAAATATATCCATAGTAAACTTAAACAAAACCACTGCACACATAGTAGACAAACAGTTAAGAAATACATATACCTTATAAGTAAAGAAAAGAAAGAACAATTTTGTAACATAGACTGAGCTACTGGTTAAGCTGCCACTTGCGTCGGCACCTGAACGATAGTGGTATACCTCCATAAGGTTATTTGTGATGTACACTGTATGTCCAAAAGTTTGTAGATCATCACACCTATATGTTCTTGTTGGACATCCCATTCCAAAATCATGGGAATTAATGTAAAGGCATTGCACACACATACCCCTCTTTGTGGCTATAAAAGCCTCCACTCTTCTAGGATGGCTTTCCATTAGGTTTTGAAGTGTTTCTGTTGTAATTTGTGCCTATTCGGCCAAAACAGCATTTGTGAAGTCATGTGCTGATGTTGGTTGGGAATACCTGGCTCGGTCAGTGTTCCACAGCAACCTAAAGATGTTCAGTAGGGTTGATATCAGGACTCTGTGCAGGCCACTGAAATTCCTCCACATCAAACTCATCAAACCATGTCTTTATGGACTTGACTTTGTGCACAAGGACCCTGTCAAGCTTGAACAGTCTTCCCTAAACTGTTGGCTCAAAAGTGGAAGTGCACAGTTGTTTAAAATATCTTTCTACCCTATTTCATTAACAGTGTTAATGGGAACCAAGGGGCTTAGTCCATGGAAAACGTCATTGTGCTCTTCAGTATATGACCCATTCTCATGTCATGGCTGGTTTTGTTACACGTGTACCTTTTATGAAAGTGTTTATTTGATATTTGGACTTCAAATATCAAATAAAAATCAGTCTTCACACATTATACACTTCATGTCAAAATTTTGTCGTTAGTACTATAACATGAAAAAAGTTTCAGTTTTAGCTGTGTTCAACATTTCTTGCCTCGCATTTTCTGTCATCCTACATTTACACAGATCATTGTAGACACTGAGCACACATGAAATGCATGTGTTCCAAATAATGATATATTATTTACTCTATACAACTCCATGCACCTCACACCCAGATAAACAGACTTCAGCTGTGAGAACTTTTTGTCTGACTTGATCTGCGGCGTTGGGTGGGATGGGATAGCAGGCTACTTGCTGGTTGTGCTGATTGACACATTTGCAAAACAGACACTAATTGAGAGGTGCGAAGGAATTTAAGGTGGCCTGGGATTATGACTTTTTTCATAGCCTTCAAGGATTGTAGTGTTAGTTGTAGAGGAAATGGAAAACAGTGTGGATGTGCACAGGATCAAAGCCTTGGAGCAGAGCCGTCCATCATAAGGACAGCTGGCCAATCAAATGTGTGTAATGTCACATGTCCCAGAGACCCCACGTGGGATTTCTACATCAATTAGGCCCCTTCTGAAGGATCGAGAAGGAGAGGAGCGACATATGAAGCGACATCAGAGACTGAGACGTATCATTAAGAGAGAGAGTGACCATTTCGTCTGAATGTCAGCAAACATAAACTTGCGCATCACATGGAATGCTAAATTTCAGATCCACTTAGGACAACATCCACACCTGACACTGCTTATTTTCAGTAAGCTTTTTTCTCATAGATCCGTCGATAATACAGTTTTCCACATACTTTTTGGCCAAATAGTACATTTAGAATTACTGCGGATCATTTACTTGTGGGTTGCTGAAGTTTTCAAAGACAGCATGGTGGTGCTTTGTTTAGTACTGGTATGTTACTGTAGAAGCCTAGATTTAAAACTGGTAATTATTTTTGTGTTGTTTGCACATTCTTTCCGTGTCATGTGGGGTTTCTCACTTTTCTTCCATGTTGCAAAGAATTGCACTTAAGGGTGATTCTTGAGTTTCATGACTTTCTCTTGTTATGGGTAAGATTCTTATAATGTTTGTTTTGCATTATGTAAAACTGAGTAAAACATTTATTACCCATTTTAACATGCTTCAAGGAGTATTTGGCAAACAGAACTTTTCACAGACACAAATGGAAAGGTAAGAGAATTACTTTAAAGCATTTATTGTCTGTACTTACACTGCCTTCTTTTAGCACATATCTCCTGTGAAATCAAATTATGCTCATTTGCATGAAGGCTTATTTTCAGGAGATGCCATCTTTCAGCTCCAACAGACAAAGTCCAAAGTGGCAAATGAAAAAAAGTTTTCGGTGAGCATGATCTTAAGAGTGTTCTTGCTAGTTTAGATTCATAGTGCTGCTGATTAAAGATCCAGATTTTGTGGTCAGGAAGTGAGAAATTTAGGCCTGTGTCTCATGCAGCAATATAGCAAGAATGTAAAGTGTTGACCCCTTCATCCATTTGAAATGTTGTTAAATGTATCTGGTACATAATGTAGCTCAACAAGGTTCTTCTCAATGCAAAGTATCAATCTTAGCATGAAGCATTCTATTTCTTATTGAGAAGGGTTATGTGACACATTTTGTTTTAACCATATTACATTTTTTGTTATCACTCACATAATTTGGTTTTAGGTTTGGTTCTACAAGTGGGGCATAGCTTATGCAAGTGCATGACCAGCCTACAACTGGGGACCAATTTTACTATAAAAGCTCCAGTGGTTTTATGAGCAACTTTGCAGTGTGGTAGATTCTGAGACCAAGCCTCGATGAAGGAATAGACCTGGGTTTGCTGAGCTCTAAGGTAATTTTTAGTGTCTTCTTAAACATTGTAGTCCCTCCACTGGCCTTAAGATAGTAGAAGGCAGCTGTAATATGATGTTGTCTGTTGCCGGATATGAAAATCAAGCAATAATTGTGTCCAGAAAACTGAAGAGAACATCCTATGTTATTGAGCTCATGGGGATGATGTAATGCTTCTTTGAATCAATATCTTATGTTTCCAAGAATCACTGTGTAGGCAACCACAAATATTCAGCTGAATGCTGCAAATGGAGAGGAGAAAGGCCACTGACTGCAGGAGAGCCAATAGTTGTAGTCTAGCTTTTCAGCTTACAACAGGTGGACCACAGTATCACAGTTGCATCTAGATTTTGCTGTTAGTGTCATCTGACTTTAGGATGTGCTTAAGGGCTGATCCCTAATCCAAATGATGATCAAGGAGATTAAAGCAACAACAAAACGAAAGTTTACTGACAAAGGAATAATCAAAGAGGGGTAAATAATCTAAAACAAAAGAAGATTAAATAAAACAAAAATTCAGTAAATCTTCAAGATTTAGCTCAAAAACCAAAGATTCTTATCTATACTTTTGGATGAATGTTCACTTACCTGATACCAAAGATTCTCCCCTGGTCACCTTTTCACAAAACTATTTATTCCCTCTTAATTATTTTAACACTTTCCTATCCTAGGTGATGCAAGTTTAGAGATTTGGGGAATAAATTTACATATCCTCTATAAACCAATTGTAAAACGCATAATACATTCTTTAAAATATGTTGGTAACAAGAAATAAAAAATGGTGGGGTATTGATTAAACTATAGGGTTGTTTAAAGTAGTCATAATATCTGGAAGTGACTTTAAATGTTGTTTCCTGTTTGTCCTCTTTTCGAATTCTGATGAGGTTTTAGGCATTACACAAGACTAATTTAGTAAATTGGTCCAAAATTTTAATTATTAAGAAGTGGAAGTGAGGAGGTAGATTGGATTTGCAGTTTGTCTTAGCAGCTAGACTGTATTACCGTGAAAGAGGGTGTCCCTGGTTTAAAAGTACCTTATAGTTGTTTGGGTCTCCCAAGTAATTCTGCAGGAATTGGGTTTGCAACTGTTTAATAGTAATGATTTGTTCTGCTGCAGCAGTGGCTCCTTCATTCTGCTGTAGAGCATCCAACTCAACTGGTAATTGTTATATTGTTGTACTTAACTCCAGGACCTTTACTTGTAGAGTCTTGACTGTTGTGATGGAAACCGTGGTGTCAGCGAGCCCCAAACACAGTCACACCAAGATTCCAGGGTTCAAATAAAGGATAGAACAAACCTCCACAAAGTTTCAAAAACAAAAGCACAGGATCTCTGTCCCTCCTGGGTCATATGGAAGTCCCAATTATTAGGGAACGCATCTCCCTGCTGCACTCCCTTGCAGTCCACATGCTCCTCAGCAGGGCTGTGTTGCTGGACTACATCTCCCAGCATTCCCTGCTGGTTCCCAAATAGGCGCCGATACAGAAGGCTGCTTCCATCTCATGTCCTGGGGGAATAGCCAGTCCCCTGCAGCATCTTTCATTTCCACTGGGCTGTCTGACCATCCCTTATGGCCATTACTTCCACCTCTTTCTCCTTCCTCTCTCCTGGCCTGGATGCCTGTCCAACCCATGTTACATTTACATATCCTTCCCATCAGCTGAGACATACAGGGGGATAGTGTCCAGTCCCGTGAGTGGGTAAGTGTAGTGCAGAAGCGAGCGTCCAAAGTTCATGTCCAAAACTCGATGTCTGCAAAATAAACAAAAAGAATCCATGGGAGCACTTGATATTCCTAATTGTCCCCAAAGTGGTTCACATACATTGTCCCACACAATACGACCATGTCTCTATTGGTGTCCCCTTTTACCACAGGTAAAAACATCTGCCATTGCAATTCCCAAAACAGGTGGTGAACAGGATAATCCCTGCCCTGCCCTGTCTTGTCCTGGTGTGTCCGTCCCCCTGATTGGATGGATCATCCATCAATAAACTTGACCTCTGCGGGGACACATACTCGCGTAATACAGGTTGGCAGATTTCATTGGCTCTAACTAGTTTATCGGGTGGATCATTCCCAATTGACTGACCGCCCATTTTCTTATATGGCTTTTGGACAGTTTGGGATCCTCTATTGATCAAACAGTGGCCTCTCACTGTCCACGTGGCCTTAAAAGTACCTTTTCCTTTATTTTTGTGTTTTGTGTGTTGTATTCAACACCCTATCATGTGATCAGGGTCCCTTCGGATAGTGTCCCTTTTTCTTTTCCCAACCTGACCTCTGCAGTCTGGGTAACCACCTCCACAACTCATGGTCCAGGTAGGGTAAATTTTCCAACAACACTAGACATTACTGTTGGAATGAGTGCTACTCGATTTCCCTCATGTAGATCAGGGATTATTTCACACTGCACCCCTTTATTTTATATTATACAGGTGTCACTCACCTGTATAGCGGAATCCAGTTTAGCTATTGGTTTAAGCCCTTGTTGCTGAAGGTATTGGCTCAGTGTTTCAAAAGAGAGCCTTGTCATTTTTTTCCACTTTCTGGACAGCAGTCTGTATTTTGCTGAGGAGTAAAAGAAGCAATTGCAGATGCTCCAGCAGTGTTGCAAGCTGTTCCCAACTGTCCTGGGTTCAAATAAAGGATGGTTTATTTAAACACACCTCCACAAAGTTGCAACAACACAAGCACTCTTTCTCCCTCTCTCTCCACAATTCACCTCCCCTTATGGCACCCATGGTCCCCAGAAGGGATGTGTTGCTGAACTACATCTCCCAGCATTCCCTGCTGGTTCCCAAATGGGCACAGATACAGAGAGCTGCTGCCATCTTGTATCCTGGGGGATTAACCTGTCCCTTGCAGCATCTTCCATTCCCACTGGGCTGTCTGTCCATCCCCTCCAGACATTACTTCCAGCTCTTTCTCCTTCCTTTTTTTGGGTGGGATGCCTGTCCAAGCCATGTGGAATTTACACTGTGTAATACTGCCACATTTGAAGTGAATCTTTGAATCACTGATTTTTTTTTTATCTGAACTAGTAATGCTCTGATCACAAAAAACATTTTTTTTTAAATTTCCCAGCATTTGCTTTTCTAAGCTTTACAGTAGATGGTGTGCTGCTTTATGCATACTGTTGCAGTTACTGAAGAGGTACATGTGGCGTTTAGTTGCCAGAACACCTCCTGTTAACAGAGCACATCCAAGCAGACATAAAACATAAAGCAGTAAAAGACTTTAGGAGAGAGAAGATTGAAATATTGGCTTTTACATTAAAGAAATTGGAGTAATAAACTGAAAAAAAGGAATCTGTCAAGCCACCCTGTGAACTGAGAAGAATGGCAGATATACAGGTGCGTCTCAATACATTAGAATATCATGGAAAAGTTCATTTATTTTCAGTAATTCAATTCAAAAAGTGAAACTCTTATATAGATTCATTACACACAGAGTGATATATTTTAAGCATTTATTTCTTTTCATTTTGCTGATTCTGGCCTACAGGTAATGAAAACTCAGTATCTTAGAATATTACATAAGACCAATAAAATAAAAGATCTGTAATACAGAAATGTTCGCCTACTGGAAAGTATGTCCATGTACACACTCAATACTTGGTCGGGGCTCCTTTTGCATGAATTACTGCATCAGTGCGAAGTGGCATGGAGGCGATCAGTCTGTGGCACTGCTGAGGTGTTATGGAAGCCCAGGATGCTTTGATAGCGGCCTTCAGCTCATCTGCATTGTTGAGTCTGGTGACATTACTGTTGCAGTAATTACTGTTTTTCAAAGGGTTCAAAAAATGAAGACTGAATATTAGACAAGAACCTTGTATAATATGCAATCATTCTCAGAAGCCAGGATAACTACCGGTATAATGTGGATACTGTTATAAAACTCACATGAAATTTAATGTTTATCTTGATCACTGCAAATAGACATTTGTCTTTATTTAGCATAAGGTTGTGTCAAATGAGAGCTGAAAATGTTGCCTTTAGACTATCATTATAGACATTAATATTAAGATCACATTCTGATTTAAGTAAAGAACAACTCCCTGGACTCGGTTAAGACAGTGGAGATTATCAGTTATAAACCACTGGGAGCAGAACTAAATACAAAAGCTATTCTTGCATAGTGAAAGATGTCAGCATGGTCATCAAAAGCAGTCATATCATTTCAAGAGGGACTTGAAGGTAACTTCAACAGAGTCCCAGCTCTGTGAAAACCATGAGCCATGACAGTGTCTTCAGTTCTTTATTATGCACTTTTGACATTTAAATTGCAAAAGTGGGGAAAAGTGCAGCATATTTGCAAATTATGAGTTCATGAGTTACAGCCTTTAGACCATCCCGAACTGTATATAAAGGGTACTAAGTTAGTATATTCTTCATGTTCTCGGATTTGGAGTGACAAAGTATTGTGGAAGTGCAGAAGGGCATTACTTTGGACAATGATGAGAGTATATCATTAGTAAATACAGGAGGGCCAAACCCACACATTTGAGGGGTCTGGAGTACTCTGATGCACAAACAGATAATGAGAGATAACTTGTGTGCATGGCAGTGACTGACCAAATTGTCAAATCACAGACCCTAGCACAAAAGCTGAATTATATCATAGGTAATTGATGTGCACACACACTGCTCAGTGCTATTTATAGTAGTGGGACTCTCTTGCATACTGCAACAGCAGTAATTAAAACAAGCAAAAGTTAGTGCATCACACACAAACTTCCCTGGATCTTTCTTTGAACCTCCATAAGCAGAAAGAAAAATTCAGACAGGCATTTTCAATCAAGGAAATTCATTAAAATGAAGGTAGAGAAAACATGAATATTTTATTAATATTCCTAGTTTTGTGTTTGAACATCTACCTCCTGTAATATAAGGGAAACCACTATTGGCATTCTCATATTTTGTAAAGAAAGCATCCTTGCTGGTTATGGAGTAATGATTCTAGATTGTTCTTTGTACTTCCTTATGTTCTCTGCAACTGGGAGGAATTAAATGGCTACCTTTTGTTATATTTGTTTTGTTTTTTTAATCGTAGTTTATATTAATATATCACATGTGCTATAGGATAAACCGAAGTAAATGCCAGATTCATCAATTTATGTTTTATTGAATTTTTATTCTTTTTCTCGCAGTTTTATCACTGTTACGTTACACTTATGATAATTACTTGCACACCATTGTTTCCACAAAAGAAAATGATTTCAAGGGTTTTATGATATTATGCATGGCATGCAGGTGGGTTACTTTCCCTAAGTAATGCCAGTGTGCTACCTGCGATAAGGAAGCAGAAGCAATCAAAGCTGCTTTTGCAAAATGTTATAGTACATCTGGCACTAGGAGAGAAATAAATGCCTATAGCTAGAACTGTGAAATTTAAATTGATCTTGGAATACATAAAATTGTGTTACAAATCTAAAAGTTAGACCCTAGAAGGCAGTGTTAAGGCTTAACAAAAAAAAGAAAGAGAGAAAAAAAGAAGAGCCCATGACGCTTTTTAGCTTAGTAGAGAGAAAACAGTCTTTTCACAAACGTCTGCAGAGCAAACAGACACTTGAAGGAATAATTTGTCCGGAATACACAATAATAGCTGTATTATGTAACTGTTTTTTTAAACAAGGTTGCACTGTGTAATGCTGTATTTCTAGGACTGGGATTTAAATTCCATCTTAGTCACTGTCATTTACATGTTCCACCAGTACCTCCATGGGTTTTCACCAGTTTTCTCTCACAAAAACAAATAAAATCATTTTTGACAGAAATGTCATATTTACCCAATGTGAGTAAATGTGTGTGTGTCAGAGAATGGCTGAATTCTGCTGGGACAGAGTAAGTTAAATGAAATGCATTCAGAAAATAAATAGATGGTTCAATGTACATTTAAAGATACAAACAGTTTGACAGAAAGGATTAATAAAACCAAGGTCAGGTGTCCATGCAGTTCGAGAAATATGCACAACTAATAATCATTACAGTAAAGACCACCATGTTAAATGATACACAAAAGAAAAAATATTTAAAAAAAAAATATATTATTTTTAACCTCGAAACCACACCCTTACATACAGTATGTTTTATACCATAATGTTTAGTATTTTCAAGATATATTATAGAAAGCCTAATGCATCAATTTGGAAGTTTTGCATTAAGTAAATAATGTTCTGGAAATATAAGCTTCAAAAACATGCACGTAAATACACATTGTTCAATTCTTTTAAATTTCAATACTATGCTACAGATGGTTATTATGCATGTGCCTTTTATTGTTAAATTACATTTGGACTGAAGCATTAATCAAATGTATAACTCAATATTGCAGCAATGACAGAAGAAGCAGTAAAAGCATAACCAGGGCTGATCATGTTGACTGGGTTCTTTGCTTAAAAGTAAAGCACATTATTTGGCCCCACTGAAATAAGTTTTAACTGTAAGTTATTTATTGTGACCTGAACTGGTTTAATTTATAAAAGTACCTAAACAACAGCAATAAATCAAGTAATCAATTCAAACTGTTGCAAACGGTGTACTGTATAGTCAAACATCATGGAGCCTCCAAGAGGCAAAAATGAAAATTATGCAAGAAGGACCAACATATGCATTCATTTCTGAAACAAGTTGCTCCTATTAATTACCAAGTTTTAGGATAACATCTCAAGTTGTTTTACATAGATGTGCACTTGTAAAATGGAGGAGGCACAGAAGTTAAATGAATCAACATTTTTTGTTGTGGTTCCTTAATTATTATTAGTACATCCATAACGTCCACACATCTGCTGTAAAATAAGAATTACCAAGCAATCTAATTTCAGTTATCAACTGGGGAGTGTTCCCCCAATGTAAATAAAACTGTGGTGACTTAATAGATATAGAGGAAATTTCATCATGGGTTTGAGAGAGAGAATGTTCTGTAATTTTTATTGGTGTGTGCATTTACCTTAAAATGTGCACAAGCCTAGTTTATTCATTCTATTGAGTAATTAAAACATACATATATAATATACTGTAATACTGTCAAAATCCAACTATTATATCATCAGTGTCACATGAGGCAGTAAACATTGAGATAATTAAGATTGTTTTCATGTACAATATCCATCTCATTCACAACTCTTTAAAGCTGATTTTGTAACAAGGCTTTTCAAATCAAGCTTATTAGAAAGTCTCATGGTTAGATACAGTGGTGCTTGAAAGTTTGTGAACCCTTTAGAATTTTCTATATTTCTGCATAAATATGACCTAAAACATCACCAGATTTTCACTCAAGTCCTAAAAGTAGGTAAAGAGAAACCAATTAAACAAATGAGACAAAAATATTCTACTTGGTCATTTATTTATTAAGGAAAATGATCGAATATTACATATTTGTGAGTGGCAAAAGTATGTGAACCTTTGCTTTCAGTATGTATCTGGTGTGACCCAAATTCTACCCCCATTACAGCAATAACTGCAACTAAATGTTTCCAGTAACTTTTGATCATTCCTACAACACCGGCTTGGAGGAATTTTAGCCCATTTCTCCATACAGAACAGTTTCAACTCTGGGATGTTGGTGGGTTTCCTCACATTAACTGCTTACTTCAGGTCCTTCCACAACATTTCGATTGGATTAAGGTCAGGACTGTGACTTGGCCATTCCAAAACTTTAACTTTATTCTTCTTTAACCATTCTTTGATAGAACAGCTTGTGAAGACACAATAAAAAAATAAAAATAAGTCAACATTAATTAACATAGAATAAGTAAGGTCCAATGGCCAGGATGGACAGAAAAAAAAAAAAAAACTCCAGAGACTGAAGAAAAAAAATAAAATCTGTAGGGATTCCAGACCAGGAGACCGCTCAGTCCCTCTGGGCAATCTACCTAACATAAGTCAAACAGTCCTCTTTGTATTTAGGGTTCTCATGGAAGGACTCAGTGATGATGGTCATGTAGACTTCTGGCTTTCAGTCCATCAATGTTGGTGCATCATGATGCTTTGAGTAGGTGGTGGAGGCGCAGGCCGCCACCACAAAGAAAACGGGAAAAAAAAAGAAGAGAGAGTTGGGGTCAGTACAGATTTTGGAGCCACTATAAATAGTTATTATGATGAATTGAACATACAGAGTATTAGTTTTAAGTTAAAGTGAAAGCCATGTTAAAGTAATTTGTTTTCAGCAGTTTTTTAAAGTGCTCCACTGTATTTGCCTGGCGAATTCCTATTGGCAGGCTATTCCAGATTCTAGGTGCATAACAGCAGAAGGCAGCCTCACCACTTCTTTTAAGTTTAGCTTTTGGAATTCTAAGGAGACACTCATTTGAGGATCTAAGGTTACGATTTGGAATATAACGTGTCAGGCATTCCGATATATAAGATGGAGCGAGATTATTTAAGGCTTTATAAACCATAAGCAGTATTTTAAAGTCAATCCTGAATGACACAGGCAACCAGTGTAGTGACATCAAAACTGGAGAAATGTGTTTGGATTTTCTTTTCCTAGTTAGGATTCTAGCAGCTGCATTCTGCACTCGTTGCAAGTGATTTATGTCTTTTTTGGGTAGTCCTGAGAGGAGTGCGTTACAGTAATCTAGTCTACTGAAAACAAAAGCGTGAATTAATTTCTCAGCATCTTTCAATGATATAAGAGGTCTAACTTTTGCTATGTTTCTTAAGTGAAAAATGCTGTCCTAGTGGTCTGATGAATATGCGATTTAAAATTCAGATTACAGTCTTACAGGTTTACCCTAAGTTTTTTACTTCCGTCTTAACTTTTAATCCTAATGCATCAAGTTTATTTCTGATAACCTCATTGAATCCATTATTGCCAATTACTAAAATTTCAGTTTTATCTTTATTTAGTTTGAGAAAATTACTATTCATCCATTCAGAAATACCAGTAAGACATTGTGTTAGTGTATCGAAAGAGTCAGAGTCATCAGGTGCTATTGATAAGTACAGCTGTGTGTCATCAGCATAGCTGTGGTAGCTCACATTGTAACCTGAGATAATCTGACCTAACGGAAGCATGTAGATTGAGAAAAGCAGCGACCCAGGATAGAGCCTTGTGGAACACCATATCGGATATCATGTGTCTTTGAGATGTGATTACCACAACTCACAAAGAATTTTCTACCTGCCAGGTAGGATTCAAACCAATTTAAGACACTGCCAGAGAGGCCCACCCATTGACTAAGGCGATTTCTAAGAATATTGTGATCAATGGTGTCAAATGCAGCACTCAGATCTAAGAGGATGAGAACAGATAAATGGCCTCTGTCTGCATTTACCCACAAGTCATTTACTACTTTAACGAGTGCAGTTTCTGTGCTGTGATTTGTTCTGAAACCTGACTGAAATTTATCAAGAATAGCATGTTTATTGAGGTGGTCATTTAACTGCATAATGACTGCCTTCTCTAGAATTTTACTTAAGAAGGGCAGGTTGGAGATGGGTCTAAAATTTTCAAAGGCAGAGGGGTCAAGATTATTTTTCTTGAGCAGGGGTTTAACTACAGCAGTCTTAAGACAGTCTGGGAAGACCCCCGTATCTAATGACGAATTAACTATGTCCAGAATATTGTCAATTAGCACATCTGATATTTCTTTGAAAAACCTGGTTGGTATTGGATCAAGGACGCAGGTGGAGGGTTTCAGTTGAGAGATTATACTATGTAATTCAGGTAAATCTATCCTGGTGAAAGCATTTAATTTGTTTATAATGGAGTACCGGGGCTTTGGAGGTTCTGCAGTGTTGGGGAGATATACTATGTTATCTCTAATATCATTAATTTTTTGATTGAAAAATACAGCAATGTTCTCACAGGTTTCACTGGAAGTATTCTGGGGGCATTCCTTTGTGTTACCTGGGTTTAACAGACGATCAATTGTAGAAAATAAGACTCTGGGATTACTAGCATTGTTATTTATAATCTTAGAGAAATAGCAGCGTCTCTCAAGACGGACTGTGTTATTGATTAGACAAATAACTGAACATACCTTCATCATCTTTACAGATCATAAAACCTTGGTATACCTTAAGTCACCTAAGTGCTTAAACTTTATTCCTGGAGATCTGCAATGGCTGCAGGTTTTTGTTCTAACCCAGTTGCTTAGTACTTAATTAAACCAAATAGTAAATGATGAATACACTTGGGTGGAAATGGAGACAACCTAGATGTAGAACTGCTGGTCATTTTGTCATTTGCATCTTTTTGCTAATATAAAGCAGTTAAAAACAATAAATACTGCTGTTTAAGACTAAAATAAGCATTTAAGGGTTCCAAATCTTAAGAAGTGAGACAATTAAAATGAACCAGAAAAATTTAACTTGAACAATAAGTGCTTCATCAGCAGTGAATGATTTCTCATTAGGCAATTAGGCTGGAACAAAAACAAAAAGCCACTGTGCCCCTCCAGGGCCAACATTGTTCAGCCGTGATTTAAAGGGTATGAGTCTTAAATTGCAAAGAAATGAAATTAAGTTAATTAGTAGCAAAAACTAGTCACTAATTAAGAAAATGGTTAGAATGAAAACATGTAGCTACTGTGCCTCTCTAGGATCGGAGTTGGCCCACCCCTGTTCTAGATGGACAAGAGATGTCTCTTATTTTTTTAGTTCATTTGAATTTGTTATTTTGTATTGGCCATTTTATACATTTAGCCACTTTGATAAAGTTTTTGTTGCAAATAAATGTTTTCTGTTTCCCTATTTTAGATTTTTGAAAACTCTAAACATTATAGCATGTTTGGATTTGGGTATTTTACTTTTACTCAAGGAAATAGAATTTTATTGTCACTATTTTTTGAGTTTGCCTCATCACCATTTTGTTTTTCCAATTCTAATCTTCAACATGTCATGGTGGTGTTGTCAAGATGTTCTGCTCTGTTGCAAGAAGTGTTACTCTGAGAAGGTACAGTCCACCACATCACTGATGCTATGCTTTATATTAACATTCTTTTTTAAGTGCAGTGTCCAAGATTAATGATTCTTACTTCAATTAACTTCAACGTGTGAACTCTTAGTTATTTCCTTCCTGACATTATTTACTGTTTAGTGGATAGGTTTTGGTAATAGTGTGTCTCTTGGTTATTGGCTTCTGGTAGTTCTCTTTTCACTCCTGTTATGCTTCAGCACATTTGTTTTAGCAACAGTTTCTCTGATTTCTAGTATTGACTATGGTTTCTTACACACATCTCCTGATTAGATTAACACCCCCCCCCCACCCTAACCATTCCCTCTTGCCAGCAGGCAATTCACTTAAAAAGTAGCAGGTTAAAAAGATTACCCCGAATAAAGCAACTACTATAAAAAGTTAAAGAAGAATATTTTTTTCAAAAGCAATCATACACTTTTGAGACATTTTGAACTTGATGAAGCTCCAAAAAACATATTACCCCAGAAAAATGTTTAGATGCCACAATAATAGAATGCCATCCATCCATCCTCTTCTGTTTATCCGAGGTCGAGTCGCGGGGGCAGCAGCTTGAGCAGAGAGGCCCAGACTTCCCTCTCCCCGGCCACTTCTTCTAGCTCTTCCAGGAGAATCCCAAGGTGTTCCCAGGCCAGCCAAGAGACATAGTCCCTCCAGTGTGTCCTGGGTCTTCCCCGGGGCCTCCTCCTAGTTGGACGTGCCCGGAAAACACCTCACCAGGGAGGCGTCCAGGAGGCATCCTGATCAGATGCCCGAGCCACCTTATTTGACTCCTCTCGATATGGAGGAGCAGCGGCTCTACTCTGAGCCCCTCCCGGATGACTGAGCTTCTCACCCTATTTTTAAGGGAAAGCCCAGACACCCGGCAGAGGAAACTCATTTCAGCCGCTTGTATTCGCAATCTCGTTCTTTCGGTCACTACCCATAGCTCATGACTATAGGTGAGAGTAGGAACATAGATCGACTGATAAATTGAGAGCTTTGCCTTACAGTTCAGCTCCTTTTTCACCATGACAGACCGATGCAGAGCCCGCATCACTGCTGATGCCGCACCAATCCGCATGTCGATCTCAGGCTCCATTCTTCCCTCACTCGTGAACAAGACCCCGAGATACTTGAACTCCTCCACTTGGGGCAGGATCTCTCCCCCACCCTGAGAGGGCACTCCACCCTTTTCCGGCTGAGGACCATGGTCTCGGATTTGAAGGTACTGATTCTCATCCCAGCCGCTTCACACTCAGTTGCGAACCGATTCAGAGAGAGCTGAAGATCACGGCCTGATGACACAAACAGGACAACATCATCTGCAAAAAGCAGTGACCCAATCCTGAGTCCACCACACCGGACCCCCTCAACACCCTGGCTGCGCCTAGAAGTTCTGTCCATAAAAGTTATGAACAGAATCGGTGACAAAGGGCAGCCCTGGCAGAGTCCAACTCTCACTGGAAACAGGCTCGACCTACTGCCAGCAATGCAGACCAAGCTCTGACAGCGGTTGTACAGGGACCAAACAGCTCTTATCAGGGGGTTCGGTACCCCATACTCCCGGAGCACCCCCCACAGGATTCCCCGAGGGACACGGTCGAACGCCTTTTCCAAGTCCACAAAACACATGTAGACTGGTTGGGCAAACTCCCATGCACCCTCCAGGATTCTGCTAAGGGTGTAGAGCTGATCCACTGTTCCGTGACCAGAACGAAAACCACACTGTTCCTCCTGAATCCGAGATTCAACTATCCGACAGACCCTTCTCTCCTGAACCTCCGAATAGACTTTTCCAGGGAGGCTGAGGAGTGTGATCCCTCTGTAGTTGGAACACACCCTCCGTCCCCCTTTTTAAAGAGGGGGACCACCACCCCGGTCTGCCAATCCAGAAGCACTGTCCCCGATGTCCATGCGATGTTGCAGAGACATGTCAACCAAGACAGTCCTACAACATCCAGAGCCTGGAAGTACTCCGGGCGTATCTCATCCACATCCGGGGCCCTTCCACCAAGGAGTGATTTGACCACCTCGGTGACTTCAGCACCAGAGATGGGGGAGCCCACCTCTGAGTCCCCAGGCTCTGTTTCCTCATTAGAAGGCATGATAGTGGGATTGAGGAGGTCTTCGAAGTACTCCCCTCCAACCATTAACGCCCGAAGTCGAGGTCAGCAGCACACAATCCCCACCATATACGGTTTTGACACTGCACTGCTTCCCCCTCCTGAGATGCCGGACGGTGGACCAGAATCTCCTCGATGCCGTCCGAAAGTCATTCTCCATGGCCTCCCCGAACTCCTCCCATGCCCAAGTTTTTGCCTTAGCAACCACTGAAGCCGCATTCTGCTTGGCCAGTCGGTACCTATTAGCTGCCTCCAGAGTCCCACAGGACAAAAGAGTCCAGTAATACTCCTTCTTCAGCTTGACGGCATCCCTCACCTCCGGTGTCCACCAATGGGTTTGGGGATTGCCGCCACGATAGGCACCGACCACCTCACGGCCTCAGCTCCGGTTAGCCGCCTCAACGATAGAGGCACGGAACATGGCCCATTCGGACTCAATGTCCTCCACCTCCCTCGGGATGTGGTCAAAGTTCTGCCGGAGGTGGGAGTTGAAGCTACTTCTGACAGGGGACTCTGCCGGACATTCCCAGCAGACCCTCACAACACGTTTGGGTCTACCAGGCCTAACCGGCATCCTCCCCCACCATCGAAGCCAACTCACTACCAGGTAGTGATCAGTTGACAGCTCTGCCCCTTTCTTCACCCGAGTGTCCAAGACATGTGGCCGCAAGTCCGACGACACAACCACAAAGTTGATCATCGAACTGAGGCCTAGGGTGTCCTGGTGCCAAGTGCACATATGAACACCCCAATGCTTGAACATGGTGTTCGTTATGGACAGTCCGTGATGAGCACAGAAGTCCAATAACAAAACACCGCTCGGGTTCAGATCGGGGGGGCCATTCCTCCTTCACCTTCAGAGAGGTGACATTCCACGTCCCAAGAGCCAGCTTCTGTAGCCGAGGATCGGACCGCCAAGGTCCCCTCCTTCGGCCACCACCCAACTCACACTCCACCTGACCTCCTTGGCCCCTCCTATAGGTGGTGAGCCCATGAGATGGGGGACCCACGTTGTCTCTTCGGGCTATGCCCGGCCGAGCCCCATGGGTGCAGACCCGGCCACCCAACGCTTGCCATCGAGCCCCACCTCCAGGCCTGGCTCCAGAGGGGGGCCCCAGTGACCCGCGTCTAGGCGGGGAAAAGTGCCATCCAAATTTTTTATTCATCATTGAAGGTCTGTTGAACCGCTCTTTGTCTCATATCTCACCTAGGACCAGTTTGCCTTGGGTGGCCCTACCAGGGGCATAAATCCCCGGACAACATAGCTCCTAGGATCATTGGGACACGCAAACCCCTCCACCACGATAAGGTGGCGGTTCGAGGAGGGGTAATAGAATGCCTGTTAGATTTATTTTCTAAGATCATTACAGTCCTCTCTTTTCCACAAGTTTCTCCACAAGTCAAGCTTGAGGTATTGATATTGGCCCTATCATCAATGATGTTTGGACACTCAGATATTTCCCTAAACCGTTGAATAAATAAAACATCTTTTTTGTTGGAAACAACAAGTTTGTTTAGCCATTTAAGAAGGCATCACAGGATTATAAATTGTCTATTATGTATAATATAAAATGCTACTGCTTTGAATACAAATAAACACCATAACATTAGGAAAAGTCTTGGTTTCATTTTAAAAACCCAAAAATAACATTGTCATTTTATGATTTTTCCCAATGACAAATATTTACAGCATATTGAGAAAGTGGAGCAGGCTATGTGCAAAAGGATAATCTATTTGGACATTATAGCACTGTTAAAAAAATAGATCGCTAAGCCAGACATTTTCACTGGTATTAGATGGCAGTGAAGAGAAGCAGAACTATCTGAGCTATGCTTAAAAAATTGGCCACATTTTGTTTAGAAAGAAGCAAGATATGTTCCCTGCTCACACTAAGCAAGTAAAAATAGTGAATTTCGTGAAATATTTGCTTTGTTGCAGGTAAAGGTTTTGTGCAGATGGTTAATTCTTCATTGGCACAACTGTAAAATATAGAACATTTGTTTTTATTAAAAAATATCCAGTGTTAACAGATTTTAAATTACTTTTATTTATTTATGTGGTAATCAACCATGTTCGTTAGAAAACAGAGCAGCAGACAGTTACAGTCAAATCTATTTTCATCCCATAGATGCACTAGTACTCTTTATTTGCATGTCTTCCTGCATAGCATAGCTCAGATCTGTTTGCAGGCCCTACACAACATTGCATCCAGTTACACCTAGCTTGATGCAGATATCAAAGCAAATTTGAAGTTTTGTATTGGTGTGTTTTTTATTACTGTGTTCGCAAATGACAGATGTCACAGTTCAAGTTGTAGTCCAACTTATTAAACTTCTTGAGATTCAAGTTCCTGCAGTTAGAGGCAGATAAGAATTTTGTGACTCCAGCTCTACCAAAAAATGGCTGACTCACACTCTTACTCCAAAACTTTCATGACAAGTTGAGGACTCAAAGAGATGCCAGATTCACCCAACTTTGTAGACCTGTCCCCCAGTGAGTACCTCTTGTTTACCATTCTGAACAGGTTCTTCTGTGGAATGCACTATACTACTGACTATAAAAATGTCAGTTTAACTACAGAAAGTGTTGACTCAAGCAAGAAAGAATATTTTGAGCAGCATGAAAAAAAAGAACGTAAATTTTATAACAAGCGTATTAGCATTCATGGAGGTTAAGTTTAAAAATAGAACTTGTTTGGTTTTATAGGTGTCTCTCATAAGAGATCAGGCTAAAAACTTATTCATACACTTTATGTAAATGGAAACCATGTGTAGTTTATTAAATTGAATTTAGTTATCAATTAGTCTGGCCTAAATTGGTGAACAGGTCTTATCTCTACCCAAGGCAGAAATTTATCACAATATGCAAACACAGATATCTGCATATAGAGAAGAAACTACACCATTTGGGTGTAGGCTTAGAGCAGGGGTGCCTAATGCATCGATCACGATCGACCGATAGATCGCAAAGGTAGTACAGGTAGATTGCGTTGCTTTCAAAAATTTTTTTTTTAAATGTTAGTCTATCATATATCCTCCCTATGGCATTTGCAACTTGATTGACATACAGGGCGGCCAGTCTGAGATCTGTTTTCTTCTAACACACTGGTCATCCTACACACACAATCAAATGCGCAAGCTACTGCAAAACTCCGGCTATGATCTTGTTAGTCTTCCAATTTATATCGAGTAAAGTAGGTATTTAAAAAAAAATGTTTGGGGAGGGTATAGGCTGGATGTGGAATTGGAAGAGGATTTTTTTTCTCACAATGTCACAGTTGAAGTGAGTTTGTCTGATCTGTCAAGCTATCATTGCTATTCCAAAGAAGGAAAATGTGGAAAGGCACTTTCGAACTGTTCATAAAAACTACAAAACTGACTTCCTTCCGAAAAGCGATCTGAGAAAGAGAAAGGAGAGGAAACTAAAATCACAGTTAATCAGACAGCCATCATTTTTCACTCGGCTGAATTGAAAAGCTCCTTGCCTGCATTATTCTGCTCCACTTATTTAGCCTTTTCCCACATGAAGATTATTAAATCCAAATACTGTAGTGACCATAAATGTATTAAATTGTTATTGTGCCATAAAGGTTATTCAGTTAGGCAAGGTACGACAACATATATTTTATGTATAACGATATATATATATATATATATATATATATATATATATATATATATATATATATATATATATATATATATATATATATATATATAAGTGTGGGCACCCCTGGCTTAGAGATAGTTAGGTTATTGTGTAATTTGGTAAAGAAGCAATGCATTAATCTGTGACCGATAACTTTTATAAAATAGCCAGCAATCATAATAAAGGAAGGAATCATAATAAAAGGAAGAAAAAAGTAATCATTTTGAAATAGTGTAATGAGCATTGATTGACTTGCTGCTTGGAAGATTCTGAAAAGAAGACCTCTGATCCAGTGCCAGTTCAAGCAGACAAGTGGCTAATAAATTTTCCCCTTAAAAAAAAGGTCAGCTCATTTTCATATAAAGAGAAATGATAATGAAAAAAGATTACTCAATGCAAATGAAATGGAAAGTACAGAAGAAGTTATGGGTGTACTAACTAGTGTCCTTGTGATTCAAATGTATTTTCAGCAGCAGTGTTTATTTTGAGCATAGTATTAGTTTTGCAAGTTGGATAGTTTACTTTTGTACAGAAATTCCCTGACAGCCATATTTACAACATAAACATGTGGATTAAAATGAAACACTTGGTGTGGTGTGTCACTGCAGAAATATTGGGAACCCTTCCTCCTTTTTTTTTAATACTTTTGTAATGCTGTGTCATTTTTTTCATACAAACCTTTTTTTTGGCACTAATAATTTACTTCCTTTACTACCTGTTGAGATTATGTCCTTGTTTTAATTTGCTCTCATTTCCTCTAGAATAATGACACACTTTATTCTTTATGCAGAACTTCATAAAATCTATGCTATTAAAAATCAGACCACTTGGCACAATTGGATGAACACGGAAATGATTAAAGATGAGTAGATATTTTGATTCATCTGCCAGGTATCCAAGCAACCCCTATTGGAAGAGGAATGCTGTTTTCATTCCTACTCATTCTTATCAAGATTTTGAAATGAAATTTTGTGTCTGCCTTTATGATCACTTCAAATATTGTGTGGTTTAATATGGTATTGGGAACTAAATATTTTGCGGAAATCTGCTGCCACTGCATTTTTTCTTCATCTTCTGTACATAGTTTTTTTTCCATCCACAAGATGGGGAAGAGAATTACAAGACAAATCCTTCCTCTGTATTTGGTGTTTATGTTAACTTTCTGCCTACCACTGCATGCTTCTGCGATAAAGTCTGTTCATAATTTTGAGAAAATATGTTCAGTGGCTAAAATAATTGAACTTCAGCTCTCACATATGAATGTTAATAAGTCTGATTATGTGGGTTTTGCAGTGTTTATTCCCTGTGAGTTTGCTATGGATTAAGTAGGTTCAATTATGAAATTTCTGTTTTCATCTTAATTCAAACTTTATTCAAATCATTTTTATATGGACACTCTGTCTCAATTTGTTTAAAGCAAGGATGAGTTATTCTTTAGATTATTACTAAAACATTAGGTTGCACCGGCGGTGAGGGATGCTGTCAAGCTGAAGAAGGAGTCCTATAGGACTTTTCTGTCCTGTGGGTCTCTGGAGGCAGCTGATAGGTACCGGCAGGCCAAGCGGAACGCGGCTTCGGTTGTTGCTGAGGCAAAAACTCGGGCATGGGAGGAGTTTGGAGAGGCCATGGAGAACGACTTTCGGACGGCTTCGAGGAGATTCTGGTCCACCGTCCGGCGTCTCAGGAGGGGGAAGCAGTGCAGTGTCAACACCGTATATAGTGGGGATGGTGCGCTGCTGACCTCACTGGACGCTAGGGTCGGTGGGAGGAGTACTCAAGACCTCCTCAATCCCACTAACATGCCTTCCAATGAGGAAGCAGAGCCTGGGGACTCTGAGGTGGGCTCTCCCATCTCTGGGACTGAAGTCACCGAGGTGGTCAAAAAACTCCTTGGTGGCAGGGCCCCGGGGGTGGATGAGATACCCGGAGTTCCTTAAGGCTCTGGATGTTGTAGGACTGTCTTGGTTGACACGTCTCTGCAACATCGCATGGACATCGGGGACAGTGCCTCTGGATTGGCAGACCGGGTGGTGGTCCCCTCTTTAAAAGGGGACCGGAGGGTGTGTTCCAACTATAGAGGGATCACACTCCTCAGCCTCCCTGGAAAAGTCTATTCGGGGGTTCTGGAGAGGAGGGTCCGTCGGATAGTCGAACCTCGGATTCAGGAGGAACAGTGTGGTTTTCGGCCCTGGTCGCGAACAGTGGACCAGCTCTTCACCCTTAGCAGAGTTCTGAGGGTGCATGGGAGTTTGCCCGACCGGTCTACATGTGTTTTGTGGACTTGGAAAAGGCATTCGACCGTGTCCCTCGGGAATCCTGTGGGGGTGCTCCGGGAGTATGGGGTACCGGACCCCTGATAAGAACTGTTCGGTCTCTGTACAACCGTGTCAGAGCTTGGTCCGCATTGCCGCAGTAAGTCGAGCCCGTTTCCAGTGAGAGTTGGACTCCGCCAGGGCTGCCCTTTGTCACCATTCTGTTCATAACTTTTATGGACAGAATTTCTAGGCGCAGCCAGGGTGTTGAAGGGGTCCGGTTTGGTGGACTCAGGGTTGGGTCACTGCTTTTGCAGATGATGTTGTCCTGTTTGCTTCATCAGGCCGTGATCTTCAGCTCTCTGGATCGGTTCGCAGCTGAGTGTGAAGCGGCTGGGATGAGAATGAGCACCTCCAAATCCGAGCATGGTCCTCAGCCGGAAAAGGGTGGAGTGCCCTCTCAGGGTTGGGGGAGAGATCCTGCCCCAAGTGGAGGAGTTCAAGTATATCGGGGTCTTGTTCACGAGTGAGGGAAGAATGGAGCGTGAGATCGACAGGCGGATCGGTGCGGCATCCGCAGTGATGCGGGCTCTGCATCGGTCTGTCGTGGTGAAAAAGGAGCTGAGCCGTAAGGCAAAGCTCTCAATTAACCAGTCGATCTACCTTCCTACCCTCACCTATGGTCATGAGCTATGGGTAGTGACCGAAAGAATGAGATCGCGAATACAAGCGGCTGAAATGAGTTTCCTCCGCAGGGTGTCTGGGCTTTCCCTTAAAGATAGGGTGAGAAGCTCAGTCATCCGGGAGGGGCTCAGCGTAGAGCCGCTGCTCCTCCGCATCGAGAGGAGTCAGATGAGGTGGCTCGGGCATCTGATCAGGATGCCTCCTGGACGCCTCCCTGGTGAGGTGTTCCGGCACGTCCAACCGGGAGGAGGCCCCGGGGAAGACCCAGGACACGCTGGAGGGACTATGTCTCCCGGCTGGCCTGGGAACGCCTTTGGGATTCTCCCGAAGAGCTGGAAGAAGTGGCCGGGAGAGGGAAGTCTGGGCCTCTGCTTGTTGCTGCCCCGCGACCCGACCTCGGATAAGCGGAAGAGAATGGATGGATGGATGGACATTAGGTTGCATATAAATTCAAATGTGTTGTGAAGGTGATCCAGTTAGTGCCACCTCTAGCTGGAAGAAAAAAGCAGTATTAGATAATAGCATAGTCTGTGAAGACTTTAGTGGGGAACTGTCATGCCCCTGTTGGAAATTCACAAAATCACTAGAGAGGCCTTTGGACCAGCTATGCAGCATGTGGGGGTTTCTGAAGCTCATCACTTGCTGCAGCTCAAAGCGGGGTGCCTCCATTAAGAGAGACAGGGAGAAAGCAAACCTGATGACAACTTTTTAGCAGGTTTGACCACCCTAACTCACTCTCACTGTCACCTCAGAGTACTGCATCCTCCACCCATCCTTCTACTGATATCAGCATAGGAGAGAGTTTCCCCCCACCCACAATTACAGCAGCCCAGGTAAGCAGAGAGCCAGCAAAGCAGTAGGTCTAGATGGAGTATCGCCACGACTGCTGAAGGCCTGTGCGTTGGAGCTGGCGAGCCCTCTACAGCGCATCTTCAACCTGAGCCTGGAACAGGGGAGAGTCCCAAGGCTTTGGAAAATATCTTGCATCACCCCAGTCCCAAAGGTATCACGTCCTGGTGAGCTGAATGACTTCAGGCCTGTCGCCCTCATGTCACATGTGATGAAAACCATGGAGCGGCTGCTGCTTCACCACCTGAGGCCACAGGTCCGCAACGCCCTCGACCCGCTGCAGTTTGCATACCAGGAGAAGGTGGGAGCGGCGGATGCCATCAGGAGTGGGCAGGAGGAGGAGTACAGGAACCTAATCAAGGACTTTGTTAAATGGTGCGACTCAAATCACCTACATCTGAACACCAGCAAAACCAAGGAGCTAGTGGTGGATTTTAGGAGGCCCCGGCCCCTTTATGGGCTCCGTGATCATCAGAGGTGACTGTATGCAGAGGGTGCAGACCTATAAATACCTGGACTGGACTGCTAATACTGATGCTCTGAGCAAGAGAGGACAGAGTCGACTATACTTCCTTAGAAGGCTGGCATCCTTCAACATCTGCAATAAGATGCTGCATATGTTCTATCAGACGGTTGTGACAAGCACCTTTTTCTATGCAGTGGTGTGCTGGGGAGGCAGCATAAAGAACAGGGACGCCTCACGCCTGGACAAACTGGTAAGGAAGGCAGGCTCTGTTGTAGGCATGGAGCTGGTATGCTGCTGCTGGAGTATGTGAATGTCCCCTTGGGGATTAATAAAGTCTGTCTGTCTGTCTGTCTGTCTGTCTGTCTGTCTGTCTGTCTGTCTGTCTGTCTCTCTGTCTGTCTCTCTCTCTCTCTCTCTCTCTCTCTCTCTCTCTCTCTCTCTCTCTCTCTCTCTCAACCTGTCTGGGACCCATCATATATTTATATGGTTTGGGAGTGTAGCATCACTGGTTAAATCATGCTTTATAAGATAATTGGAAGGTGGGATTTTAAAATGTAGGGTGGCTAACTGGGTCACCATTTCTTGCTGTTGTATACCAACTGCATAGTCTGGAAAATTTGTTGGATTTCACTTTTTCATTTATTTTTCTGTTGAACCTTCCATGTATGTAGTACTCTTTGCATCTGCTCAACACACTCTCCTCACTTGTGAGTACGTTTCCATCTTTATCCTTTATCACCCTAACCTGCTGCACATCTTTCCCAGCTGGGTCCCTCTGCCTAGCCAATCGGTACAGGTGCTTTTCTACCTCCTTAGTGTCCAACCTCTCATAGAACTCATCATACATCTTTTCTTTAGCCTTCACCCACCTTTCTCTTCACCTTGTGCCTCATCTCCTTGTACTCTTGTCTACTTTCTGCACCTCTCTGATTATCCCGCATCTTCTTTGCCATCCTCTTCCTCTGTATACTCTCCTGTATTCCCTCATTCCACCATCAGGTTTCTTTTTCCTCCTTCCTCTTTCCAGATGTCATGCCAATCAGACTTCTTGCTGTCACCCTTACTACATCTGCTGTAGTTTCCCAGCTGTCTGGTAAGTCTTTACTGCCACCCAGTGCCTGTTTCACCTCTTCCCTAAACTCAACCTTGCAGTCTTCCTTTTTTAACTTCCACCATTTGATCCTTGGCTCTGCCCTCACTCTCTTCCTCTTCTTGATCTCCAACATCATCCTACAGACCACCATCCTATGCTGATTAACTACACTTTCACCTGCCACCACTTTGCAGTCTTCAATCTCCTTCAGATCAACTCTTCTGCATACGATGTAATCTACCTCTGTGCATCTTCTTCCACTCTTGTACGTAACCCTGTGTTCCTCCCTCTTCTTAAAGTATGTATTCACCAAAGCCATGTCCATCCTTTTGGCAAAAGCCACTATCCTCTGACCTTCATTCTTCTCCTTATTATGTTTTTCACTCTTGAAAGACCCTTTAGTGTTTGTTTTGATTGGTGCTGCTCCACAAGGTTAATTCTTATGCATTTGTGCCACACCACCTTCCTTTACCCAGAGTGCAGCCGCTGAGACTGGAAGATCTGTACTGGCAGTTAAAGTATGCATACCGGTGACCCACTCCAAACCCAGAAAACCTCAATTACATTGACATATACACTTTGTGATCAACAAACAGCCAATTTGACATATGGCCCAATTGCCTGTTTCAAACAGAGCCACAAGCCAGCTCATGACTGTATATATTAATTAAACGCTTATCGATAATTAGCATCCATAATTGTAGACAGTTAGAAGAAACCTCTCCCCAGCTCATGTAAATATTGTTGCACCTGACCTTTGTTACATATGCACTAGTTTTCAAGGCAATGTCACAAACTAGCACTTTTAATTTTTAAGCAAGAAGTAAACCTATTGACAATTAAAATGTGGTTGATCTACTTCTTACATCCTACCTAAGCAATTTCATAATTCGTATTCTGGAAAATCACACAGCTTGGACTCTGGAACCAATCTCCTTGAGAGAGGCTGGACTCTCTACCACTGTGGAGTTGCCCCCGGTGAGAGGCGTCAAGTGGGTGTGGGCATACTTATTGCCCCCCAACCTGGAGCCTGTTCATTGGGGTTTACCCCGGTGGATGAGAGGGTAGCCTCCCTCCGCCTTCTGGTTGGGGGACAGGTCCTAACTGTTGTTTGTGCGTATGCGCCAAACAGCAGTTTGGAGTACCCACCCTTTTTGGAGTCCCTGGAGGGGGTGCTAGAGGCCATACCTTCTGGGGACTCTCTCGTACTGCTGGGGGACTTCAATGCTTACGTGGGTAATGACAATGAGACCTGGAAGGGCGTGATTGGGAGGAATGGCCCCCCCGATCTGAACCCGAGCGGTGTTTTGTTATTGGGCTTCTGTGCTTGTCATGGATTGTCCATAACGAACACCATGTTCAAGCATTGGGGTGTTCATATGTGCACTTGGCACCAGGACACCCTAGGCCTCAGTTCGATGATCGACTTTGTGGTCATGTCGTCGGACTTGTGGCCACATGTCTTGGACACTCGGGTGAAGAGAGGGGCGGAGCTGTCAACTGATCACTGGTGGTGAGTAGGCTTTGATGGTGGGGGAGGATGCCGGTCAGTCCTGGTAGGCCCAGACGTGTTGTGAGGGTCTGCTGGGAACGTCTGGCAGAGTCCCCTGTCAGAAGTAGCTTCAACTCCCACCTCCGGCAGAACTTTGACCACGTCCCAAGGGAGGTGGGGGACATTGAGTCCAAATGGGCCATGTTCCGTGCCTCTATTGTTGAAGTGGCTGACCGGAGCTGTGGCCGTAAGCGTGGTCGGTGCCTGTCGTGGCACTGAAGAAGGAGTCCTACAGGACCCTTTTGTCCTGTGGGACTGTGGAGGAAGCTAATAGGTACCGGCAGGCTGGATGTTGTAGGACTGTCTCGGTTGACACACCTCTGCAACATCGCATGGACATCGGGGACAGTGCTTCTGGATTGGCAGACCAGGGTTGTGGTCCCCTTCTTTAATAAGGGAGACTGGAGGGTGTGTTCCAACTACAGAGGGATCACACTCCTCAGCCTCCCTGGAAAAGTCTATTCGGGGGTCCTGGAGAGGAGGGTCCATCAGATAGTCGAACCTCGGATTCAGGAGGAACAGTGTGGTTTTCGTCCTGGTCACAGAACAGTGGACCAGCTCTACACCCATAGCAGGGTCCTGGAGGGTGCATGGGAGTTTGCCCAACCAGTCTACATGTGTTTGTGGACTTGAAAAAGGCATTTGACCGTGTCCCTCGGGGAATCCTGTGGGGGGTACCAGACCCCCTGATAAGGGCTGTTCGGTCCTTGTACAACCGGTGTCAGAGCTTGGTCTGCATTGCCGGCAGTAAGTCGAACCCATTTCCAGTGAGAGTTGGACTCTGTCAGGGCTGTCCTTTGTCAACCAATTCTGTTCATAACTTTTATGGACAGAATTTCTAGGCACAGCCAGGGCGTTGAGGGGGTCCGGTTTGGTGGACTCAGGATTGGGTCACTGCTTTTTGCAGATAAAGTTGTCCTGTTTGGTTCATCAGGCCGTGATCTTCAGTTATCTCTGGATTGGTTCGCAGCTGTGTGTGAAGCGGCTGGGATGGGAATCAGCACCTCCAAATCCGAGACCATAGTCCTCAGCCAGGAGAGGGTGGAATGCCCTCTCAGGGTTGGGAACGAGATCCTGCCCTTAAGTGGAGGAGTTCAAGTATCACGAGTGGTCACGAGTGAGGGAAGAATGGACCGTGAGATCGACAGGTGGATCGACGGTGCGGTGTCTGCAGTGATGCCGGCTCTGCATCGGTCTGTCGTGGTGAAAAAGCAGCTAAGTCGTAAGGCAAAGCACTCAATTTACCAGTCGATCTATGTTCCTACCCTCACCTATAGTCATAAGCTATGTAGTGACCGAAAGAACGAGATTGCGAATACAAGCAGCCGAAATAATTTTCCTCTGCAGGGTGTCTAGGCTTTCCCTTAAAGATAGGGTGAGAAGCTCAGTCATCCTGGAGGGGCTCAGAGAGAGGGGCTGCTCTTCGGCATCGAGAGGAGTCAGATGAGGTGGCTCGGGCATCTGATCAGGATGCATCTTGGACGCCTCCCTGGTGAGGTGTTCCAGGCACGTCTAACCAAGAGGAGGCCACGGGGAAGACCCAGGACACGCTGGAGGGACTATGTCTCCCAGCTGGCCTGGGAACGCCTCGGGATTCCCCCGGAAGGGCTAGAAGTGGCCGAGGAGAGAGAAGTCTGGGCATCTCTGCTCAAACTGTTGCCCCCGCGACCCGATCTTGGATAAGTGGAAAAGGTTGGATGGAAAATTGTTATATTCATGTGAACAGTAAAAAAGAGCATTTTACAAGTATTTCTTAAGAGGACTAGCACAGACTCTAAGCTGGCTTTGCCAGGATAGAGGCTGTCTCCTCAAGTTGTAATGGAATAAATAGGCCTCAGCAAATGGGTGGATGGGCATCTGAAGAGTGAGTTGGGTTACATATTAATATACACTAATATCTCAATTGATGTAGACATGTTCTAATAGACTTGAGTTCATTATTAAAAAGCTGTAATCAGAGGTAGAAATGCTATCGGAAGAATTTGTATTACAATGATACCCATGAGTGGGTTGGTGGCATCTCTACTTTATCGCCACCCCAAAACTGCTTCTGCTTCCTTTCCTAACCTCCATTAACACTGCTGCTTCTCTGATCTTCAGTTGCCCCTTTTATGCAGCTCCACAAGCTCATACCTGCCTTGTGTACTGCCTGCATATTTATACCATTTAGCTGTGCCTCACGCTGCTCACCAGGAAATAGATGAAACATTATCTGACTCACCAACAACACCCCCTCCAAGCACCCAGGCCAATGGATTTTAGCTGTCTTTCCGTGACTCATTTCCATGATCTGCACTGATTTCTTTCATGGCTGGGTAGAAGCCCCAGTGATTTTGCTGTGTGGCATTTCTCTTCTACAGCAATCACTTAATGTGTTTGTGACATACTGGGCAAATCATATTTATTACTTTATTAAAATAACTACTGTACATTTGAAATGACTAAGCACTCACATGTAATATTTCACTTTCCATTCTATCCCACGTAGGGAGGTTGCATAACTTCCATAATGCTTTAGCTCTGTTTCTCAACCACTGGTCGCTGTTACTGAGTCGCAAGCACATAAAAAAAAAACGCCATTTCAGCTACTGACACACTCATTTCACCAAGTGGAATGCCCCATCCCCACCCTATTCTTTAATTTTATCCTATTTCCCATTTCAAATCCCTCTCTTTTCAACAAGGGAGGAACGCCAAACTTATCTTCTATTGCATGTGGGAAAACAAAATGGGGTTGTCAATGAACAATTATAGATAAAACTGGTTCCTGTGGACATAAAGGTAAAGAACCACTGCTCAAGCTGATAGGTACTTGAACTTGTGCATTTTATGCTGATTTCATTATAAAGGAGCTTTGTTCTCAGAAGATTTGTTAACTGTGTTACTGTATTTGGAATCATGCACATCCAAATTGAAACAACTAAAGGAATATGTAGCAGCACCATCTTGCTTTAATTTAGGAGCTACATCATGCTACTTCCTGGGTGAATTGTATATTAAAGTAGACTGTTAACCAATTATTCAAGTCTGTGTACATGTAATATTTGCTCCAAGTCTTTAAGCATATTTCCCAAAAGTGCCTCATTTCATTCAGGCATGATCAAATTATTTCAGTGAAGATTTTCTACAATTCATCAAGAACCCCATACTGTACCTATTGCTTTAAATTTTTATTTTTATTCTACGTTTAATCTTTTTTTTTTTGGGGTAATAGTAAATGTTTAAATCAATGGTAATGTGGACGCATTAAGTCCACTATTTCCAATATCTTGTAAAAGTACCAAGTTTTTCATTGTTGTTTCATCACACCATTTTGTAAATTTTGATTTAGACTGTGTTACCTTTCCATCTTCACCTTCTGCTGGGCATTGTGGAGTGACACTGGATGCAGTTTTCTTCTGTGTCAAATGCACAGATTCACAGTTTGAGTCCTGTCAGTATTTTTTCTCCACAGCATCCACAAGACTTTTTTACTATGCCACTCAACTGCGTATTCAGACTAAAATGAGCTACTTATAAGTCCCTGCTTTTGGGACTCCTGCAACTACCATTCACTGTCTTCAGTTCGTTCAAAATCATGCTGCCTGTATGATGTATTTTGTTCTCTGCTGTATGTGGACTATTTGCTTCATTTCCTTCACTGTCTTAAATTTATTATGAAGATCCATTTCTAAACTCAAGGCCTGGCCTAAGGCCTTAACCTCAGTTCTTTTTAGGTCTTAACATAGATTCTGTATCACCTTTCACCATTTATATTAAAGATGATTGATTATTCTTTCAATCTTGCTCCCAAGCTATGGAATTCACTTCCCTATACCATCTGAACACTCCTCCTTGCCACAGCACGTTGGGGCAGATAATTATTCTACTACTTGTCTGTATGTGCTATGGTAATACTATTGATTTTTCCATCCTCTTGCTTGCAAGTTGTTCCTCTTTGGTTGCTTTAGCAAGTATTATTTTTGACCTAACTTTTCACTCACTCTCTTTCAAAGCACACAAACTATAGGCAACAGTGAAGATAAATAATATTCAGTGCATCACTGTGGTCTGTATATTTTTAATCAGCTTTACCATTATATAAATCGCCTGGTTATGAAATATTATGGAATGTAATATAGATATATAGTTTTAAAATGACTGCTTATTGTTATGTTTCAGGGCCCACTTATTCTTTTTTTTTTTTTTAATCATTGCTGTCCTTTATTTTCATTCTTGCAGTTCTACGGAAAAGTATTTCTTGGGCTTTAACAAGTAAAAAGTTGAGAAGATGCCTAGTTTTCCCAAACATTCCAGAAATGGCCTAGTTTTCCCCTACATGATTAATTGTACTAAAATAATACTATCCTAAGGTAACAAAAAGTGATACCATACACCGGCATTTGAGAACCTCACCACTGCTGAACCCCAGGCACACTGTAGTGAATGGACTTCAGCCCCCCATTCTTTTCTGCACCCATGCATTGACAGAGCCTCAGCCAATAGAGGAAGAGAGGGAGCATCATGGCCACTACATAAACTTTCTTCCTGAGGATATGGAAATAGTGTTCTTCTGGCAATGTCTGATCCTGCATTGTACCCTGAAAAACACCTCTAACACAAGCTAAGAATAAAGTTATTGTTTGAGTTGTTACTGGTTGTTGCTGATGCCATAGTGGTAATGGTTAATTTGCCTTGTTAATGTTCCACAGTGCGATTACTAGCACTGAATCTGGTACTTCTGTAGAGTTAACATTCCATGTTAAACAAACAGAAATATTCGTCAAACCTTTCTTAAGTCACCTTAAATTGGGGGAGACAAACTCAGTTTTATTCAGAGCCCAAATTAACACTTTATTTACCTGATACAGGCTGGAATATATCTGCAAACAACTACCCCCACTTTATCCATACAAAAATGACACGTCCGTCTTGAAAATGTTTTTTCTATTTATCAGCATTTTTTGTCTCAGACACTGCAGCGGTTTAGGAAAGATACCAACAGCCATAGGACCAAAATTGGCATTGAGTGGAAAAATGAACGTCTGCTTTGGGGCCCACTGTAACGTTTTTGCTACCCAAGGCAAAGCTATAAATGAGAACTGCAACACCCCCCTTCCGTTAGGAAGTTTACTACAGATATTGGGTAACTGGATGTAAATTTGACTTCATATTTTAGAAGTGGAGCATATTTTAATTACAAAATGTCTTAATGCAAATAATATATAAAGGTAACAATATAATAAGAAGGTTAGTTGATTGATGGTAGTTCCATTTTACAAACAGAGTACCAGTTTAAAAAAGAAATAATATGTATCATTACGGAGGACACGCATGACGGCTGCATTGTACACTCTTAAAAGTGCCAGAGTAGTCCTTCACAGGGATGCAATAGTGAAACCATTTTTGGTTCCATTTATTTCTTCTGATTTTAAAAGGACTCCCGCTGCATACAATGACATGGGTTAAGTCCAGATTTTCTTAAACTGTTAGTTTCTTGCTAGGTAGCCTACCATACATTAAAAGTCTCAGGATTCTTTCACACATTAGGAAGTTTTTCAAAGCACAAAGAGCCAACTTCACAAGCAAATAACCCCTGCCAGAATGAAATGGTGCTTTGTCAAGAAATGGTTCTACAAGGAGCCACACATCCCATTAAAGAACCATAAAATGCAGTTAAAGAACTAGTTATGATTGAGGGTTTTCTATAATTTTCACTGCTTTCACAAATTCTTCACATTACTACTATACTAATAATACTACTACTACTGCTACTACTACTACAACTACTAATAATAATAATACAAAACAGACCTAATGTACGCATATTAAGGTTATGTTCTGTCTGTGGACAAGTTCAGCAATTAGGCACAAATGTAGCCTTAGAGTGTTTTGATTCCTGATATTTTGAGGATTCATAACAGACACATAAGCAGTCCTTCTAAAACTAAAACGAAAATCTATTTATGCGTTCAAAATCTGCATAAAGCCAGTGACAATGGATGGAAGAGAAGATAAAGGACACACTTGCTAAAAAGGATGCAGTAATAAAACAAAAATAAAACTACCAACTCTCTCCTGGAGAAAATAAAAAAACAAAGATGTTCAGATAAAGAGCGCCCCTATGAAGCCTCATACACCAGGCTACTACTGTAGAACAATAAAAAAAAACTGTTAAAAACCCATTCTTTTAAAATTGCTTTTTCATTGCTACATTTTAGTTTAGCCTAATTAGTCTGTATGGACACTGGATTATCATTTTCCTCTTAGTTCTGCAATTCTGTACTATTCTCTGCTGTCTTTTCCTGTTTTTCTGTGGTGGCAATCTATACCATCACCACCTGATCAAGGTACTATGCTGCCCCCTGTGTTTATGGATTGAATGGCGGGTGTCCCAGATGTCCATCATCATCAGATTATTCCATGTGAAGCCTGAAAACCATGAGGACTGATTTAGAACATCTGTGTTAGTTAGAATGCCCAGTGAGGATTGGGAACTCTTTTGGCCTTGGAACCCCTGCAGATTTTGTTTTTTTCCCCAACCTAACTTGAGTTTTTTTTTGTCTGCCTGGCCATCCGATCCTAACTTTTTCTGTGTTGCATACTGTATAAAATTATTGCCTAATTTTGTTTGTTTTTGTTTTATAATAACTTCCTTTTTATTTCAGCTTGAAAAGCACTTTGAGCTGCATTGTCTATATGAAAATGTGCAATATAAATGAATGTTGTTGTACCCTGAGATTTGTAAGATCACCCATAAAGGGTGCCCTTGCTGTCAAATAAAGTCAAGCAAAAATGGTAGTCCCGACACTGTTGAGAATACGTTGCTAAAGCTAAGTACAGCCATTGGACAGGCATTATTACAGGCATCACAACTGATAGCACCTGACACTTGTAATGCACTAGTGATGGAGACCACAGAGATGGGCAGAAACAGACTGAGATCACGTTTAACATGAATGGGAATATGCATGTATTTTCTGTCAAATTACAAAAATCAAGTCAGAGGCAAAGACAGAAGAGTCATATAAGGTAGAGGGAACAGTCAGATAAAGCTGCAGAAGGACAGTAAAACTCCTGTGCAACTTTAAAAAGTGAATGCAGCAGCATGTGTTAAGTCGAGGTAGCATTTCCTTCATGAGACCTTTGCATATTTGGCATCTTGTTAAAACACTAAAGTTCTTTATAGCAGTATAGCATGTTACTCTCATTTCACCTTTTCTTGTCAGGTCATTACGAGTAGCCCGTTTTCAGTCTAACCACAGAATAGTGCTGTGGTGCACTGTGCTGTGCACACATGACCCCTAAAGATGCATTGTAAAGCCAAGTGTATGGGTTAATTATGAGCAGAATTCTATACAGTATATCAAACACACATTTCAGGCAATATTTGAGAAAACAAATGGTCATTCTGGATCGGATGTAACATTTTAAAAATGGATAACACAGACCACATTAAAAAGGTCCAAGGGTTGAATCCGGCCAACGAACTTTGAGTTTGACACCCCTGTATCCCTGCCTTAGATGAACGTTAATAATCATTGAAAAATCCCTTTATACATTTCCTGCAGACTTTAGTTTGACCTTTGTTCTGCACTGATAGTACAGTGTTGATATTATTACCATGTCTTTTCACAAAATAATTTCTACTGTTTCATCTGAGAACATGATTAACAATAAAGCATAATAGATAATTCTGCTGGGGTGGTGAGTAATGCATATCTCTTACCTTTCTCTTAATATCTATTTTATTAATAGCATTAGAATTTTCTAGTGTATTTTTTAACTTTTATTGTGTTTGAGGAATTTTACATTTGTTCTTCAAACTACCAGGATGATGTTTTTCTTTCAATTATATGCAAACTGAGGTGCATGTACTTTAAAAAAGTACCAAAGATTGCAAGTGAAGGAACTTATAGTGAAGACCACCAGAGAAGTCTTGCACTGGATGTCTTGGCTTGGCTATCAGATGTTGAGCAGCAAGGTGAAGGCTGATTCTGGCAACTATAATGTCAAATGAACATCTGCAACAAAGGAGCTCCACCTGAGTGTAGCTGCTATGATCATGTCCAAAAGAAGGAACATTCTCAGCTGCATTGTCTTGATTTGAAATAAATAAGTCAAAGATTCCATAAAGAGGCAACATTGTAGTTCATTGATTCTCCATGGACATTCATTTTCTTTTATTAGACGAGGCAAGGTATATCTGTGATATAATTTTTTTCTATAATTTGTTTTAGGTTCTTGATGGGGTTGATTATACACCAATCATCCAGAACATTAAAAACACCTGCCTAATATTATAAAAGTCCCCCTCGTGTCATCAAAACAGCTCTGTCCCATCAAAGCATTGATTCTAAAAGTATCCTGTAGTATCTGGCACTAAGATGTTGGCACAACATCCTCTAAGTCCTCTAAGTTGCGAGGTGGACCCTTCATGGATCAGACTTTTTTTCCAGCACATCCTACATATACTCGGTCAATATGAGAACTGGGGAACTTGGATGCCACCTTGAACTTTTTGTCATGCTCCTCAAACCATTCCTGAACAATTTGTGCAGTACAGAATGATCCAAAAGAAAACTTATTTCAGCAGTCCAGTCCACCTTCTTCCACTGCTCCATGGTCTAGTTCTGACACATACCCATTGTAGTTGCTTTTGGTGCTGGACTGGTCTGCTTATACCAATCTGAGTATACACAGCCCTCATACACAGTAAGCTGCAAAGCACTGTTGTGTTCTGACACCTATATCTCATGGAAGGCATTACGTTTTTCAACAATTTGTGCTACTGTAGCTCTTCTATGATACTGAACCAGACTGGCCAGCTTTCACTCCCCATGTGCTTCAGTGAACCTTGAGCTCCCATGACTCTGTTGCTAGTTCATTGATTGTTCTTCCATGAACCATTTCTGGTAGGTCCTAACCACTGCATACCAGGAACATCTCACAAGACCTGCTGTTCTGGAGATGCTCTGACCCAGTCATGTAGCCATCACAATTTAGCCCTCATCATGGTTGTTCAGATCCTTATGTTTGCCCATTTTTCCTACTTCCAACACATCACCTTCAAGCACTGACTCTTCACTTGCTGCCTAATATATCCTAACAGTGGTGGTTTGTAATGCGGGGTGCTGGGGTGCCCAAATGTTTTAAAACTCTACTTAAATTAATCAGGTAATCTATACTAATAAAAGGCAAAGCCCTCACTGACTCACTCACTCACTGACTGATTGAAAGAAATAATGATAATCAAATCCTTGATGACAGCAACACTCATAACACTCACAAAGCAATTACTGTATATTACAATCAGGTTCGTATTTGTAGGATGTGTTGTGTTCAAGTCACATTCCGTGTTTGTCAATCGTTGTAAAGATAACAGGTTTCATTCATCGATTCGTTTCTTACTGCATCAATAAACAGCTTGTCTTCCTCTTTATCTGAGACGTGACACACTGCATGCACGGGGTTTTTTTTTTTACACTGTCTTCCTTTAGCGGGACATTGACTTTTTCCACCGTGTGCTTTGTTTCCGCAGTAGTTGCACTTATGAATATGCTTGCATGTGTCAGACGCTTCATATTGTTTTGCTGCCTTCTCAATTGTGTAATTCGGATTTTGTTCAGCACTCTTTAGAACTGTTGCTTTTTGTCTGTGCACTGCGTCAGTTCACGTGAGCCACTCGGTGTACATGCATCGAAGGTTCCCAGCTGTGCTGGTGCCATCTCGTGCGATGTCCACGGCTGTATTTAATGTTAGCTAAGACCCGGCACTTAAAACTATCTCTCGCAGTTTCGCTGAGTTTGTGCCAAACACCACCCTGACCATCTCATCTTCGTCTGCATAAGCACAGTTCTTCACCCGTGAATATTTAGCGGCAGTGTTTCTATTGGATTGCCACTGACGGACGGCCTTATATGGGCAGGCACTAAATTATGTGGGAGGCGTAACTCCGCCTCCCACGGCCATCGAGCAGACGTCTATTATAGTATATGGATGAAAAAATAGGTTCCAGTTATGACCATTACGTGTAAAATTTCGAAATGAAACTTGCCCAACTTTTGTAAGTAAGCTATAAGGAATGAGTCTGCCAAATTTCAGCCTTCTACCTACACAGGAAGTTGGAGAATTAGTGATGAGTCAGTGAGTGAGTCAGTGAGGGCTTTGCCTTTTATTAGTATAGATTCTGTTTGAATACCCATATTTCCTGAGCAAAGGGTGCAGGGAAAGTGAGAGTGTACAGTAAGTCCTTGATCTTTTGGCAAGCAGGTGACCTGATGTTCTTTAATCGGTTGCTTTCAGATTGGACATTCCTATATTTATTGGCAGCAAATTAGTATTGTTTTTAGTATTTTTTAATCTAATGTGATTGAACAGTCGTCAATGCACTATGTCATCTTGAGCTCAATTGTTTCACAGTTCACACCTGCCATTAACGTACCTATAGATGAGCGAGCGTGACTTTACGGAGATGGCAACTTCAAATGGAACTTCAGAAATTGAAGAAATTTCATTTATTTCTTTAATGAAACACTCTTATAAATTGTTCACTTGAACAAAAAAAAGAGCTTGGACCAGGCCAATCTGAGTAAAGAATTCTGCCAGCAACTGATCGATGATGAGCTTACACAAGGACTTTTCCTATTCTTATTATGAGAAATGGAGTTGGCTAAGTAGATGTGGTGTCAGTAATATCTTTTTTTGGATTCTCTGTTTAGTGTTTTAAAGGGAGGTGTTGTGGACAACGATTGGGGTATGAGACCTAAAACATCTTTCTGAAAAATGCAAGCAGCATGAAACTAGCCTCAGACAGGAGGGTGCGCCGTGAGAGGTATCTAGGTGTGCTGTGGAAATAGCAGTGTAGTGCACCTGGGTCTGAACTTGAGAGATTCACCCTTCTCAGGTGGTTGAGACCTGTCTGTGGAGGACAGTACTTCCTAGAGAAGCTGGCATAAAAGCAACTCCATTATTGCTTGTTACAGACACAGCACTCAGAGCACTTCAGACACGTCTCCTAGCTACTTGAGTCCATCAGCTTGGGTGTGGGTCACCAGCTACTCTCACAGGACCAGTGGATTGTTGCCATATGAGTTGTCTCTAAGGTATAGAGGGCTGAGCAAAGAAACAAAGCAGCTGGGGAGATACCAGCAAAGTGCCATGTCTGTGAACGCTGATCTCGGAGCTGCTTTTTTACTGGCTTCTCTAGTAGTTCCACCCCCTTTGTACAGTTGAGCACAGTTGGTGTAGATATAATGTGTTTGTGGTTAGTAAGATAATGGTGTGCCTTGGGATGTTTTTGGTTAAAAAACAGTGTGTCAACAAAGAAAAAAGGTTGGGAAACTCTGATCAAGAAAATAGCATGAGACTTTTTTTTTTGCCAGGATGAGTGAAATAACTCAAATTAATTAGAAAGTAATTGAGAAATTTTCATGCCTGAAGGAAAGGAGGGCAAAAGTTATATTAAAGGAAATAAAGGTATCCTGATCGTTAAAGCAGAATAAGATTTAGGTTGGACTTGTACAAGACAGGTTGGGGGACGAGTTATGTTTAAGATGTTGGGTGTCTATGGATCTTAGAATGTGAATTTGTGCCCAGGTGAGGTAAGCCTGGCAAACTTGCATGGGTCTGGGCAGACTAGCAATAAGTATAGAATAAAATTAGGGTAAAAATGACACTGTGGGTGTGGTAAATAATACACTGGGAGGAAAGACTGGATTAAAGTCAGAGGACTAGTGATTCTGTGATGGGGATTTATGGAGTACAGTGGAAATGGCCAAAGACTGGACACTGTATTAGCAGAGGCAGATTAAGATTTGGATTGGATTTATGCTATAGATGTGTTATAGGACAGAAAAAAGAAGATATTTTAGAAGATTATGAAGGTGAGGGTGTGGACATTAGGGTGTGGATTTTGTCAGAATGGGAAACTTAGCAAGTTGGCAGAGGATTGTGCAATTTAGAGACAGTATAAGTCAGTATAAGTACAGTCGCAGTCAGGATGGGTGATGGAACAGTCTTCAGGGATGTTGCTGCAAGTATGACCCACTGGGCTACTGTTTAAAGCTGATCTTCCTGTTAGGACATTTGACATCTCTTGGTTCATGGTTCTTGAGGATGATCTTTCAATTAGCTATGAACCACAGCTGTGAATCTCACAGAGATTACACAGGTGGTGAACTAACTGAGGGGTTGCAAGATGAATTCTACAGGCTGGGAGTAAGGCTGTCCTCCTAGCACTGCAGACAGTCTTTGTTTCCATTTTGGAACAAGCGTCATCCCAACTTACTGAAAAATGGGACTTGTCATCCCTATTTGGAAAGGGAAGGGTGATCACCTGAATTGCAGCAACTACAGTGGGGATAACACTGCTCTCAGTACCTGTTAAGGTCCATGCTAAGGTCAACCTCAATAGGATTCATGATTACCTGCTCACCTACCAGCAACTGAAGCAGTCTGGCTTTACACCTAAGAAGTATACCATCGATTGCATCCTGGCAGTGAGAGTTCTGATCGAGCACAAACTCAAATATCGGCAGAGTTTCTTGGCAGCCTTTGTAGATTTTCATAAAGTGTTCGACTTGGTTGATTGAGCTTTCCTGTGGGATATCGTCAAATTTTGCAGGATCCCCCCAAAGATGGTGGATGTTATGACTGGCCTGTACACGTGTACATTGAGTGCTGTGCAGAGTGGAGGCAGAACCTATGTGTTTTTCCCAGTTGATTCTGGGCTTCATCAGGGGTGTTTTCTTGCTCCTACTCTGTTCAGTGCTTGCATGGACTGGGTGTTGGGCAGGGTCTTGGGGTCCAGCGGCTATACGGCATCTGTTGGTGAAGAGAGGTTCACTGATGTTGACTTTGCTGACAATGCTGTGATCTTTGCAGAGTCAATGGAGCAGCAGTGTGTGTATCTGCGGAGAAAGTGTTGAGCTTGTTGACAGGTTTACTTACCTCAGCTGAAACATTCATGGCTCTGGTGACTCTTCCTATAATGTCAGTAGACAGATTCAGAGGGCATGGGGGGGTCGTGTCTCTGGTGACTCTTCCTATAAAGTCAGTAGAGAAATTGGGAGAGCATGGGTGGGTCATGAGGTCGCTGGAAACGGGTGTGTGGCACTTTAGAGTCCAGGTGGTTCCTGCTTTGCAATATTGTTGCGAGACAAGGACACTATCCAGTGACCGGAGATGAAGACAGGAATTCTGTACTTTGTCTTTTCGGAGAATCTTTGGGTACTGCTGGTTCGACTTTGTGTCAAACGAGCAGTTGCTTCTGGAGTCCCAAATGAGACAAATAACCTGCTTTGTGAGGGACTGTCAGTTACGGCACTTCGGTCATGTGGTGCGATTCCCAGAGGCTGATCCGGGTCACAGGATCCTCATTGTTGAGGACCCAAATGGCTGGATCAGTCTAAGGGGATGCCCACTTAACACCTGTCTGCAGCAGATAAGATGGTCATTTCTGGAGGATGGGACTGAATCACGTATCTGCCTGGGGATTGCCAACTAGGATCCCAAGCTGTTTTGTCATGTGGTGAGTGCAGCAACGTACCGTACCAGTGCATGCTCCCCAACCTGATCTGACCAGACTGCAGTATAAAGTTTGGGTGGCAGGTGCACCTGTTCCTCTCCACATCTACAGGGCAAGTTATGGAAACAATAAGGGGACTGTGGATGTCACGGACTGCAGTTTTTAAAGCACAGTAGCAATGGGAAAGTTGGCATCAGATTGGGCAGCATGGTGGAAAGGGTATAAAACATTTTAGCCTGGATTTGTCCAATGGTTCTGGTATTTGACGGGCCAAAATGTTCATTGACACTATGATTAGTACCACAAGAGCATGTGGAATGACCATGTAGATAGTGTATAGTGTAAGGCACTATATAATAGAAAGACAGCTAGATGTGAAAGGCACTATATAATAGATAAATGCTGCTTCAGTTCGTCCACCAAAAACTGCACCCCCAAGCAAACTGTTTTCACCAGCCGCCAGTGATTGCACCCTGTGGCAGGTGCCTTTGTAACAAGATAATCAATGTGATTCACTTCACCTGTCAGTGGTTTTAATGTTGTGGCTATATAGTGATAATGATTTGCTATATGTGCAGTTAAACTAGAAGATATTAATAAAGTTAGCCATATGATATGGGTAACCAGTATTAAGGAATTGTTTCACTTCATGCTGTTTAAATGCTTGTGTTTTATATTATTAAATTTTAGTAAAGGTGTTTGTTTAGCTTTTTAAGTTTGTTGTAATAAATGCTCCTCCTTAATCACTCCCATTCTATTATCAATCAAATAGTTCCGAGTAATAAAACAAGAACTTTAACATGTATTACATTTATAATCTGCATATTATAATATCATGCCTCATAGTGATTTCATTAGAAATTCTTTAGATTCACTGAGAATACTTATGTGCCAAGCAGGTATACATACAGTTATTTTAAAAGGTGTTTATTACAGCAAGCAAAATGTGAGAAATTAAATAATTGTCACTGGTTTAATTGTATATAAGGTTTGAAATGGAATTTTAATGTGCATTATTCTCATGTGTGTTTTTGAAACTGTCTCCTAATTTTTTTTAACTTGAAATTTACTTCATAATTAAATCACATAAGTACCTTAAAGTGTGGCAGGCCTTGTAAATTTAATGAAATAAAGTTATAAATTAAAGGAGTAAGTGAATTGACATTGTAATAATTTATAGATCTCTCTTTTATTTTAAATCACTCTTTTTAATGCATCAAATATTAGAAACAATTGTCTGGAAAGATCTCTGTCAAAGTAGCATAAATAAGAATGCCATTCATCTCAATGTGCAATTTTCATTGAAGCTGACTTGTAAATACAGCAGTTCAACCTCATAAATAAGCAAGCTTTATTCTCTCTGGCTGTCTTCAGAAGATTTTTTTTTTAATAAACATTTTCATAAAATATTGAGTTGAAATATCACATAAGCACATACATAGCTATTAAGTTAGCTTTTTTATTTTCAATAGCAATTTGAATTGTGTTATTCTTTTCCTCACAATTCAATACTTAATTGATTTTATAATAATGTAAAAAAATGTTTCCTGACTTATAGCCTCAAGCTAAATGTTTTTTGAAGTTTTCTTTTGTAGAAATTATGTTTATATCTCTGTAGTTTACATGCTTTGAGTCCATTGTCCACAGAATAAAAGAAGAAAAGGCAAGGAGTCATGCTGAATAAATGAGGCCAAGTACTTGTGTCAGTTTTTGCCGAAAAATAGTGAATACTCCCAGAAGACATACAAAGGACTAAGCTTTGCTGTTTATAAGTCAACCTGAAGTTGCATTTCTATTATTATTATTATTATTTAAAAGTGACAGTCAGTTTGTAATTTTTGGTCCACTAAGTAGCCAACTGAAATGTAGCTGATGATGTAACTAGTATGATCATGACATAACTGCCTCTGTACTACATGGAAGGTTGCTAATGGGCATTGATGTGCTTCTAGCCAAGAGTTTACTTGACAGCATAGTAGTGTATTTGTGAGCCAAAAATTTCAAGTGTGGACTCACTGCTCAATAAGACCTTCTGCTATTGGTTGCCATTTCAGGATTTATGCTCAAGATTTGGCATGCTATACACTTTTGTGCTTGTTGCCTTCTGACTTGCAAAACATATTACAGGACCGTTTTTTAATATTTCTTCACATGTTTAAAGCATGTACTTTGTTGCCTGATGATTCTGATACCAATGCAAGAGCCTCACTGGACTTTTTCCAATAAGAATGTGATCTTCATCATTAGTACTGTTCATTAGTTTTGCAGTGCTGATGCAGTGTGTCACATTTGTGTAAGAGAAAAAAAAATGAAGTAGTAACCTTTTCTAAAATTATATGGTGCGGTAAATATGGCTAGGCCTTAATTGTTGTACCATCCCTGGCATTGATGCTGCCAGCTCAAATCCAGAGAAAGATGCTGAATTGGTGGCATGTTAAGTGTGTTAAGTTTGCCAGGAGATGTACCTTCTGTTGTCTCAAATGCAACTGGTATACAAGGAGCTGCTAAACCAACTTTCGCAAAACACGTAGCTCCTCATTCACATGTGATGTTCTAGTGTTTGGAATCTATTCTTGAACTTTGAGTCAAATCAAAAAAAAATGTTGTTTTTCCTCCTTGTTTTACTATCATATACTCATAGGAATTGCATTATTTACCCCTATATATAACCAAAAATAATATAATTAGATTTTTTAGTTATATGACTGTTTGGTATATAATTAAAGCTGCATATTTTTACTAAAATATTTAATATTAATTTCAGGATGTATGATGTTGGAGGACAGAGAACAGAGCGGCGGAAATGGATTAGCTGCTTTGAGGATGTACGAGCAGTTCTGTTCGTAGTGGCACTCAGTGGCTATGACATGACTCTGATGGAAGACCCTGCTATGGTGAGGAGCTGTAATACTCCATAATGGAATCTGAACTGTCTCACTTAAAAGTTTGGTATTACATGTGTCAGATATTGACTTCAGTGGAAGGAAGCATTCCTTTAGGCATTTCACACTTAATCAATGTGAATAAAGGTCAGGCGGTCAATAATCAGCCAGTCTTTCTGTTTCACATTCCTCTGGGGGCAAGTTAGAAGTCATTGCACATCTCTTATTTTAGTTTTTTTTTCTTGATAGTAATGAATATTTCATTCAAAAGGCTGTCAACATTTATTTAGTTCTTGGAATGAAGTCACTCAATGGGTACTTTAAAAGTTTTAAAAATGTAGATACTGCAGTTGTCATTCTTTTCTCAAATCATACTACATCCTACTATTTGTCATTTAGTTCTTTACAAAGAAAGGCAGTATTTTGCCTTTTTTGTGGACAGTTCATTTTTTGTGGTCATGTATGTTAAAATTAGCTTATTAAGTGATACTCAAAAAATACCAAGTTAACTCACAAAAAGACATAATTCTTTATGCTTGTTGAAAAACGTAAAGGGGAAAAATAATCAGAAATAGTTTTTCTGTGCTGTAATGAGGAATTATTGAGCCACAGATTCTGTAAAATCATGCCAATTGGACCCCCAAATGAAACCTGTTATGTTTACATTATTTCCAATTCATTCCAATTTTCAATACATTCTTTGAGGTTTGTCACTACCTCTACTGTTTTTTCAAATAGAAGTCAATAAATCCAAATGCCAATCAATGTCATTACTTAAGTGTATGGCAGACATTTGCTGTTATGCAGTGCGCTGTGTATAGAAAAATCAATTAAAGATCCCTAAGCTGAAATGACGTTTACTGCAGTTTGAATAGTTCCATTAAGAATAGCATTTAAAGTGATAATTATTAACATCTATTTGTGTTCACTGTTAAGATTTAGTTTTTTATTTCTCGTTTTAAACAAATACATGTATCAGAGCTGCAAATTATTTTTATTCGTTTTTATTCTAGCATTTGGAAAAATATGTTTCTGAGTTCACATGTAAGTTGTAGATTGTTGATCAACATCTGAAATGTTTAACGGAAGACACAATTGATGACCACTTTAGATACTGAAAGGGATTATTATACTGTATATATACAGTGCTATGTGTTTCCTCTCACCCATATGACTCTTTTCCCCTAAAACATTATTTCCAAGACCGTAGAGCTTGTGTGATTAAAAAGTGGCATCTGATTGGTACATGCTAGCTACAAGACTGCAAAAGCTGAAACAAACAGATAGAGAACAAAGTAAAAATGTGGCTAATCTTATAAATATATAAAGCAGTGTTTCTTAAATTATGGGTGAGTCTTGTACACATTTGTGATGGGTTGCTACATGATTGTGTATTAAAATAAGCCAAACTCATCCAAGTTCTAATTGTGTGGCGAGTAATATACTGGCCTTTGATTAGTATACTTCTATTGCAGCAGCATGCAATCTGAAACACAGCTTGTAAACAATGCCGTTAACGTATCACAGAGGATTTTTTCTGTAGTATGGAAACACAATTAATATTCTCCATGACTCAAACCTTTGAAATAGACAACATGATGACTGACAAGCAAAGACACATTTAAGAAAGACAGAAAAAGGATGCTATGACACAGGTGAGCTTATGAGATGAAGAAACCGTGGCACTAGCTTGAAATGTCAAAATCTAAATCACAGGTGCCGCACAAGGATGTAATGATTTTCGGGGTGTTCTGGGGGATGAAATGATGTGGTGGAGTATATGTAGAGCTGGGTTAGTGCTTTATGCTAAATGTGTGTTTGACATTTCTCTTAACACTATTTTAAGGTGGATTGATAAATTTCAGTCTGCTGATTCTGTGAAGGATGTATTAGTTGGACCATTGGGAGCTGTAAGAACACTAGAAAATATCAAAAGGATAAGGCAGGCTATAGAATGGACTTCAGTTTTCGACACAATGTCAGTCAGTAGTATTTTTTTTTTTTTGATTTTATTGAAGTCACACAACATTCCATACAAATAGATCAATTTTACAAAAATCGGATTGAAAACAAATCAACCCCCACCCCTGAGAAAGAGAGCATGGGCAGCAGAATGAAACTTAAAGCTAGTAAAAATAAGTAAATAGATAAATTAATAAGTGAATAAAGATAAATGGAGAGGAAAAAGAAATGGGAAGAGAACCTACTTTCTCAGTGCTTTAAACACTTATTCTAAAATGTTATTAATTAGATCTTGCCAGGTTTTGAAAAAATTCTGCCCAGATCCTCTAAATGAGAATTAGATTTTTTCCAGTTTCAAATAATATATAATATCAGTTACCCTGTGACTTAAAAGATAAGAGTTAGGATTCTTCCAGTTTAGCAAGATAAGTCTACGTGCCAATAGTGTAGTAAAGGCAATCACAGTTTGTCCTTCTCCATTTTAAGCCCATCTGGGAGTACACCAAACACAGCTGTTAATGAGTTAGGACATATTGTGACACCAAGGCCTCCTGAAAGACATTTCAAAATTTTGGTCCAGAATGATGTTAATTTGGTGCAGACTCAAAACATGTGACCCGGTGAGGCTGGCACTTGATTGCAGCGTTCACAGGTTGGATCTTGCCCTGGAAACATTTTGGACAATTTTAAACGAGACAGATGTGCTCAATATATAATTTTGAGTTGAATAATTGTATGCTTTGTGCATATGGAGCTCAAGTGAATTCTCTGCATTGCTGCCTTCCCCTCCTTTTCTGAGATGTTGAGTGAGATATCCTTTTCCCACTGTCCTCTTGGATTTTTGAAAGGGAGGGACTGTAAAATAATTTTATATGTAGCAGAAATGCTGTCTAAGTCCTCGAAACTGAGGAATATTTTTTCCAGTATAGAGGGAGGTGGGAGATGAGGAAAATTGGGTAGGTTCTGTTTAACAAAGTTTCTAATTTGAAAGTAGTGAAAGAAATGTGTTGCTGGTAAGTTAAATTTAGAATGTAATTGTTTGTAGGATGCAAAGACGTTGTTTATGTAAAGATCTCTAAGTGATTTAATCCCAAATGTTTTCCAGACATTAAAAACTAAATATGTTTGCAAGGGTTGCAGAGGTGCCACCGATAAAAGCTTCTTTATCTTAAAATGCTTCCTGATATTCTGAGTGAGTGTAGCACAATTGGGTTGCCAGTCTTTTGGTGATAACTTGCATTTATTGGGGCACAAAGCAAGGAATATAAAGAACTACTGCAGGATTTTATTTCTATTGCGGACCAAGCCTGTATATGTTCATGACATGTGTCCATGTCTAGGTTTTTATAGTTTGTTTGTTGGCTGCCCAGTAATAAACTTGAAAGTTAGATAGAGCCATTCCACCTTCTACCTTTGGTCTTTGTAGGACTGCTCTTTGGATACGTTGATGTTTTGAATTCCAAATAAATGTGGTTATGGTTGAATCTAATTTCTTAAAAAATGATTTATTGATGTATATTGGAATGTTTTGAAATAAAAACAGAACCTTTAGGAAGGATATTCATCTTAACAATTTTAATTCTTCCTGCTAAAGTGAGATGAAGGGTTGACCATCTATGCAACTCTTGCTTAATTTTTTTCCATACAGATAGCGAAATTTTGTTGATAAAGAGCTTTATGTTTACTTGTGATGTTTACCCCTAGATATTTAAACTGATCATCAATGATAAAAGGGAAGGTGTCCAATCTAATATTGTGTGCTTGAGAATTCACTGGAAAAAGCACAGTTTTAGTCAAATTAATTCTGAGACCAGAAATCTTTTGAAATTCTCTTAGTGCTGTTAGGACTGCAGGCACAGTATTTTGTGAGTCTGATATATACAGTAGTATATCATCTGCATATACAGAAATGTTCTGTTCAAGACCTTCTGTGATAATCCCCTTTATCTCATAATCTTTTCGACAGTGAACTGCCAGTGGCTCAATGGCGATTGCAAAATGTAGTGGTGACAAGGGGCATCCTTGTCTGGTACCACGTTCTAGTTTAAAGTAGTCTTGATTAATTTTGTTAATACAAATTGAAGCTTCCGGAATGGTATACAGTAGTTTGATCCATGCACAAATGTTTGGGCCAAACCCAAATTTCTCCAATGTAGTGAAAAGGTAGTTCCATTCAATCTTATCAAATGCTTTTTCTGCATCCAATGATAATAATATCGCTGGGATGTTTGACTTTGCGGGTGAATATATTACATTAAACAGGCGTTGAAGATTGGATGCTAAGTGTCGGCCTTTAATAAATCCAGTTTGATCCTGTGATATTGCCGAAGGCAGCACTTTCTCCATCCTTCTAGCTAGGTCTTTGGAGAGTATCTTAACATCATTATTCAGAAGTGAAATTGATCTGTATGATGCACATTGTAATACCTCCTTATTTTGTTTAGAAAAGTTTGAGGTAGGGTTTTATTGTCTCTAGCTTCTGTGAATGTTGTTAATAAAAGGGGAGCTAGCTGAGTGGAGAACTTCTTATAAAATTTGGCAGGGTAGCCATAGGGGCCTGCTGCTTTCCTACTCTGAAGTGACTTTATAGCATCTAGTAATTCTAATAGTGCCAATGGGTTTATCCAGTTCCTCTGCACTAAGAGTATCTATTTGTGGTATCTGTAATGCATCCAGAAATGCATTAGATTGTGTCTTGTCTTCTTTAAACTCAGTGGAATATAAGGATTTATAGTAGTCTCTAAATGTGTGCATTGTATTTTTATGCTCAATGATTTTGTCTCCGTTTGTGCTGGTGATTGCTGAGATTGTATTGTGAAATTCTTGCTTGTGGATTTGTTGAGCTAAGGGCATATTAGCTTTCTCTCCATGTTCATAGTAATGATGTCTTGATTTATAAATGAGTTGTTTAGTTTCTTTAGTTGTCAAGAGGTTGAGTTCTGAATGCAGAGCCTGCCTTTTCCTATGAAGAGCCTCACTTGGACACCTGGCATGTTCTTGATCTATTATAGTAATTCGCTGGTTAGCTTTGATACCTTCTTGGTTTCCAATTTATTTCTGTGGGAAAAATATGAGATAATCTGTCCTCTTAAGAAGGCCTTAAGGGTTTCCCAGACTATTCCTGCAGAGACCTCTGAAGATGTATTTGTCTCTAGAAAAAAAATAATTTGTTTTGATATAAATTCTGTACAATTCCTGTCTGCTAATAAAAGTGGGTTAAGAGGCCATCTGAGAGATGAGTATGTGGGACATAATGATTTTAGCTCCAAGATCAGGGGGACATGGTCGGAAATAGCAATAGTGTTGCACTTCCAGGATTTAATCGTAGGAAAGAAATGGTTATTTACAAAGAAATAATCAATTCTTGAGTAGCAATGATGCACTGGTGAGTAGAAGGAATATGTTCTTGAGTTTGGGTTTATAAATCTCCAGGGGTCTGATAAGTTGTTGTCAGTTACAAACTATGTAATTGTCTTTGCAGTGTTAGATGTCATCTCCCCTGTGACAGGAGACCTATTAGGTCTGGATTTAAAACACAATTAAAGTCCCCAGCAATTATAATTTTATGAGTGTTAACTTTGGGAATGGATGCAAATACATTTTGGATGAAGTCCCTATCATCCACATTGGGTGCATAAACATTTATCAAAATCACTTTACAATTAATAAATTACCCATGACAGTCATGTATGTCCCTTCAGGATCAGATACAACATTTGATACTACAAATGAGACTGTTCTATGTATAAGAATTCCCACACATCTAGTTTTTTTGTAAAGCTGGATTGGAATATTTGGCCAATCCAGTCTTTCTGCAGCTGGAAATGATCCTTGCTTAATAAGTGGGTCTCCTGTAAAAATACTATTTTAGCGTTTAGACCTGTTAAGTGAGAGAATACTTTCTTTTTAATTCGTGATTCAGGCCTAACATTCCAGCTCACAAAATTAACTGTCCCGTCTTGGAGACATTGATTCTGAATTTTTGATGTAATTTTGTAGTCTTAACCAAAAGTGAGACATCTTTGACCTTAATTTCCAATTTTCCCAGGGGTTATTGCCATGCAGTCTATTGTTATGTTGGCAATTATAATTATAAGGAGTAAAAGGACAGATTTGAGATAGCTTGCTCTCTTTCTCTCCCCCCTAGTACCACCCCCCATTCCCACAATCCACTATAAGTCAAGTTACTTAAGTTACATAAACATTCATGGCTTTGCTAAACCTTGCACTTAGCATTTACACTAGCAGTGACATTCCTTGGAAATAAATTCCTTGTTTTGAATTATTATTTTATTAGCAATATGTTTGGTTTCTACTTTTCTCTTTTAATAATATTCATATGAGAAATATGCTTGAATGGGAACAAAAACTTGTACTGTATTTTATTATATGCCCATTGTAATTTGTCTGTGTATGGCTCTTCTGTCATTATGGTAATAATTATCTTCCTTGGTCCCAGAATTGTTCTGATTTTCTTATTTAGTCCCCAAGATTAAAAGGTATAAAGTATTGCATAAAAATATATGCATTGCATAATTGCAAACCCTTGCAATATTCAGTTAGTAATTATATGTCAACAGTGACTTAACAGGCAGAGTGGTGGCTTAGAGAAATCCCGTAAATGCCAGAAGTGACTCTACTCCGTTGGGCCCTTGAGTAAGGCCCTTAACCTGCAATTGCTTTGTCTTGGGTATGATGTTAATCTGCATCCAGCCTTGCAAGCAGGTCCTCCAACTTACAAGCAAATCTTTGGTCATAAGTTATACATTTTGCTCACTTTGCCTAACATGCAACTCTGAAGACTAGTAAAATATTCATTGTTTTTGTGCTGAAACAAAAGATTATTACATTTTGAATAGAAAAGACCCCAAGCAATCAAAAAAGAAAGGTTTAGCTAAAATTCAGCTTAAATAAAGTTCAAATTCTTTATCAAGCAGTGAAACTGTAAATTAAAGCATTTGATCCAGCATACCTGTTACAAAAACTGTTGTATTGTTTTTACTATATACAGTGTGGCGACTTTGCTGTGTGGTTGAATGTAAATAAACAAATTGTTGCATGTTGCAGTTAGATCATGTTCTAAACTTGATTTCTCTGTTACTTATTACGGAATTTGAACAAAAGATCAGTGTGTATGAAAGTAGGCAATTTCTAAGATATAATATAAAGATTATTCTTTTGAAGTGATGATGCTTGTTTCATAAATTATATAATTTATAATTAAATTATTCTGTCACCGTTTCTAACAAATATCTCTGTTGTTAAATGTTTGTTTACTAAATTTTGTTATTTTGGAAAGGGTGTCAGCTGCTGAGCTAGAGAACATAAGTAAAAAAATAATAATAAAATAAAAAAACTATTGACTATTAATTAAAGTAGGCATCTAAGAATATACCTACAGAATCAAGAAAATTTAACCTGTTTATCATTTGTAATTGTAAATACCGTATATCTGGCTGCTCCCATTAGGGGTTGCCACAGCGGATCATCTTCTTCCATTTTCTGTCCTCTGCATCTTGTTCTGTTACACCCATCACCTGCATGTCCTCTCTCACCACATCCATAAACCTTTGCTTAGGCCTTCCTCTTTTTCTCTTGCCTGGCAGCTCTGTCCTTGGCATCCTTCTCCCAATATACCCAGCATCTCTCCTCTGCACATGTCCAAACCAACGCAATCTCGCCTCTCTGACTTTGTCTCCCAACCGTCCAACTTGAGCTGACCCTCTAATGTATTCATTTCTAATCCTGACCATCCTCGTCACACTCAATGCAAATCTTAACATCTTTAACTCTGCCACCTCCAGCTCCGTCTCCTGCTTTCTGGTCTGGGTCTCCAACCCATATAACATAGCTGGTCTCACTACCGTCCTGAAGACCTTCCCTTTCACTCTTGCTGATAACCGTCTGTCACAAATTACTCCTGACACTATCTTCTCCACCCATTCCACCCTGCCTGCACTCTCTTTTCCACCTCTCTTCCACAATCCCCATTACTCTCTACTGTTGTTCCTAAGTATTTAAACTCATCCACCTTTGCCAACTCTGCTCCCTGCATCCTCACAATTCCACTGACCTCCCTCTCATTTACACACATGTATTCTGTCTTGTTCCTACTGACCTTCATTCCTCTCCTCTCTAGAGCATATCTCCACCTCTCCAGGTTCTCCTCAACCTGCTCTCTACTATCGCTACAGATCACAATGTCATCAGCAAACATCATAGTCCACGGGGACTCCTGTCTAATCTCGTCTGTCAACCTGCCCATCACCATTGCAAATAAGAAAGGGTTCAGAGCTGATCCCTGATGTAATCCCACCTCCACCTTGAATGCATCCATCGCTCCTACCGCACACCTCACCACTGTCACACTTACCTTGTACATATCCTGTACAACTCTTACGTACTTCTCTGCCACTCCTGACTTCCTCATACAATACCACAGCTCCTCTCGAGGCACCCTGTCATATGCTTTCTCCAAGTCCACAAAGACGCAATGCAACTCCTTCTAGCCTTCTCTATACTTCTTCATCAGCATCCTCATAGCAAACATTGCATCTGTGGTGCTCTTTCTTAGCATGAAACCATACTGCTGCTCACTAATCATCACCTCACTTCTTAACCTAGCTTCCACTACTTTTTCCCATAACTTCATGCTGTGGCTCATCAATTTTATTCCCCTTATTCTTAAATATCGGCACCTCTCACTTTCCAAGATTCCACTAAATAATCTGGTTAAAAACTCCACTGCCATCTCTCCTAAACACCTCCATGCTTCCATAGGTATGTTATCTGGACCAACGGCCTTTCCATTTTTCATCCTCTTCATAGCTGTCCTTACTTCCTTCTTGCTAATCTGTTGCACTTCCTGATTCACTATCTCCACATCATCCAACCTCTTCTCTGTCTCGTTCTCTTCATTCATCAGCCTCTCAAAGTACTCTTTCCATCTGCTCAACACACTCTCCTCGCTTGTGAGTATGTTTCCATCTTTATCCTTTATCACCCTAACCTGCTACACATCTTTCCCAGCTCAGTCCCTCTGTCTAGCCAATTGGTACAGGTCCTTTTCTCCCTCCTTAGTGCCCAACCTCTCATACAACTCATCATATGCCTTTTCTTTAGCCTTCACCGCCTCCCTCTTCACCTTGCGCATTATCTCCTTGTACTCTTGTCTACTTTCTGCATCTCTCTGACTATCCCACTTCTTCTTTGCCATCCTCTTTCTCTGTATACTCTCCTGTATTTCCTCATTCCACCACCACGTTTACTTTTCCTCCTCCCTCTTTCCAGATGTCACGCCAAGCACCCTTCTTGCTGTCACCCTTACTACATCTGCTGTAGTTTCCCAGCTGTCTGGTAACTCTTTACTGCCACCCAGTGCCTATCTCACATCCTCCCTAAACTCAACCTTGCAGTCTTCCTTTTTCAACTTCCACCATTTGATCCTTGGCTCTGCCATCACTCTCTTCCTCTTCTTGATCTCCAATGCCATCCCACAGACCACCATCCTATGCTACTTAACACTAGAATTACCAAAGCTTACAAGAAAACTTATAATTCCGGCCCACCTTAAATCCGCTCGCACCTCTCCATTCAGCGTCTTTTGTGTGATTAATGTGTCGATAATCCCAAGCAGCAAGCAGCCCGTGTCGATCAAACACAGGAAGCTCTGCAGTTTACTTGTGAATTTACGCTGCAGGAAGATAAATAAATACATCGAGGTAGATAACGTTTGACCTGGCTTTTATATAAGTAACATATTAATGCTTCTTATGTAAAGACCATCACAAAACATAATCACAAACAGGAGTTTGCACGATACGTTGGTGCGCTCTGTAAGCCGTGCTGTTTTTTAACCTTCGATCTGGCTTTTATGCAAGTAACATATAAATATTAATGTTTTGGGCACATGCACTGTCCAGATCTAAACACTAACATAGAGGGTCCCTCGCGTACTGAAGAGACTATAGCTGCAGGTGGAAGCTGCCGCCGCTGTACTTTGCATATAAGAGCCAGATCAAATGTTATTGACTTAATTACACTGTAGGAAGTAAGTAAATAAATAAAGGTAAAGTCACAAGTGGACTACAGAACTTCCTGTGTACATATACAAAGAACAGTGATGGCAAAGTGCGACGTGCATTCTTTCTCCGATGTAGAACCGTCGTCATTATCTGAGTTCATCTCTGTTATTCCACATCTCTTTATGTGAAAACAGCAATGTCAGATGGGGAGTGGGATCATGAACACGACTGAGAGAATAAAACTGAATAAAAAAATAAAACAAAGCAAACCGTTCCAAGTATCATACATTTACACCGGCTGTTACAGACTGAAATGAAATGTATGTTTTTATTCTAAAATAGTAAGAATAAGAGTAGCTCACTTCTCAAAACGGACTTGTCCGGGTTAGAACCCGTGAAGTTTTCATTACCAGTCAACAGTTGATACTGTTGCACCACCGAAGCGGTCGTATCAATGGGGTGTCAATGTCCACTCGAACACGGGTTCTTTTTCTGCAGTTATATTTTTGAATAAAAGCACACTTGTTGTGTTATATTTGTACCTTTTATGAAAAGTGTTTATTTGATGTTTGTACTTCAGGCTTCACACATTATACACTTCATGTCTACATTTTTTCATGTTTTATTAATAATTGACAAACATTTCTGTTTTAAGGATGTGTTTACATAGATTGCTGTAGACACGGAACACACATGAAATGCATCTGTTCCAAATAACAATATAGTATTAATAAAAGGTATCATTTTGCTTGACTTCTCACTCTATAAAACTCTAAACAACTGACAAGCAGGTAAACAGACTTGAGCTGATAAGTCTTTTTGTGCAGCGGTGGGGGATGTGATAGCAGGCTGCTTATTGCTTGCTGCTTATCGACACATTTACAGGACAAAAGACGCTGACGGAGAGGTGCGAAAGTGATTTGAGGTGGGACAGATCTATGAGTTTTTTCGTAGGCTTTGGCAATTATAGTGTTAACTGCACTTTCCCCTGCCACCACTTTGCAGTCTTCAATCTCCTTCAGATCAACTCTTCTGCATAGGATGTAATCTACCTGTGTGCATCTTCCTCCACTCTTGTACGTAACCCTATGTTCCTCCCACTTCTTAAAATATGTATTCACCACAGCCATGTCCATCCTTTTGGCAAAATCCACTATCCTCTGACCTTCTTCATTCCTCTCCTTGACACCATACCTACCCATCACCACCTCGTCTCCACTGTTCCTTTCACCAACATGCCCATTGAAATCCGCTCCAATCAGCACTTTCTGTCTCTTGGGTACACTGTTCATCACTTCATCCAACTCACTCCAAAAATCTTCTTTCTCACCCATTGCACACCCAACTTGTGGTGCATATCCACTAACAACATTCATCATCACACCTCCAATTTCCAGCTTCATAATCATTACTCTGTCTGACACTCTTTTCACCTCCAAAACACTCTTGACATACTGTTCCTTCAGAATAACCCCTACTCCATTTCTCCTCCCATCCATACCATGATAGAACAATTTGAATCCACCTCCAATCCACCTGGCCTTACTCCCCTTCCATTTAGTCTCTTGCACGCACAATATATCAACCCTCCTTCTCTCCATCATATCTACTAACTCTCTCCCCTTACCAGTCATATTGCCAACATTCAAAGTTCCTACCCTCAGTTCCACTCTCTTTACTTTTTTCCTCTCCTCCTACCTCCGGACACGTCTCCCCCCTCATCTTCTCCTTCGGCCAACAGTAGCCCAACTTCCGCCAGCACCCTGTTGACTAACAGTACTGGTGGCGGTCTTTGTTAACCCGGGGCTCGACCGATCCGGTATGGAAATTTGTATTATTGTCCGCATATTGATTTGGCAAAATTTTACACCAGATGCCCTTCTTGACTTAACTCTCCCAATTTATCTGGGCTTGCGTCTGGCACGAAGAAACAGCACTGGTTTGTGCATCCCCTGTGGCTGGGTTAATTATAAATACTGTATATACTCGTGTATAAGTCGGGTCTTGAAACCCAAAAAATCAATCATAAAAGCAGACCCCGACAAATACAACACTTATTTTTTTTTTTTTACATCTTCTTGCTTCCTCCAATCATGCACCAGTTTGTCAGACATGTCAAATTTTGTTGCAGCAGTGCAGTTACGAATTTCTTTTGCAACTTTAACAACTTTTAATTCAAAACCAGCTTAATATATTTTTCTGATTGAACGAACGCTCCATTGTAGATAAGGGATTCTCTTACGATAAAGGTGTATGAGGATGTGAGATACAAAAAAACACTATGAACAGTGCAAACGTCACTTTGGAATAGTTTGGGTAGTACCGTGCGGTCACGTAGGCACAATGCATAGAAAAAAAAGGCAGTGTTTTCCGTGGTTACTCTCTCAGGTGGGCGTTAGCATATCATAATCTCTTGGACCAATAGTGTGAGTTTTCCGTATTCAACTTATTCGACCGACATTATAAAATACAGGAAATTCTACAGTAAAATCAATCCCAGACTTATACGGGGGAGAATTTAAACGCGAGTATCTATATTAATAAAAGGCAAAGCCCTCACTCACTCTCACTCACTCAGTCACTCATCACTAATTCTCCAACTTCCCGTGTAGGTAGAAGGTTGAAATTTGACAGGCTCATTCCTTACAGCTTACTTACAAAAGTTAAGCAGGTTTCATTTCGAAATTCTACGCGTAACAGTCATAACTGGAACCTACTTACGTACATATATACGGCCATAGCCTGCAGCTCGGTCGCCGTGTGAGGCGGTGCTGCGTCCCACATCATCACGCCTCCCACGTAATTGAGTGCCTGCCCATATAAGGCCGTCCATCAGGAGCAATCCAATAGACATGCTGCTGCTAAATATTCACGGGTGAAGGACTGTGCTTATGCAAACAAGATGAGATGGTCAGGGATAGACTAGTGTTTGGCACAAACTCAGCGAAAGTGTGAGAGAAACTTTTAAGTGCCGGGTCTTAGCTAACATTAAATAAAGCCGTGGACATCGCAAGATCGCATGAGATAGCACAAGCACAGCTTAGAACCTTCGATGCATGTACTCCGAGCAGCTCACGTGAACTGACTGTGAATGCAGTACGCAGACAACAAAGAACAGCTCCAAAGAGCGCTGAACAAAAAACACATTACACAATTGAGACGGCAGTAATAGAATATGAAGCGACTGATGAATACACGCATAATCATAAGTTCACCTACTACGGAAACAAAGTACACGGTGGAAAAAGTCAATGTCCAGCTAAAGGAAGATAGTGTAAAAAAATGTGGTAAATTGCACCACTTCGCTAAAGTTTGCAGGACTGGGAAAGGTAAACCCGTGCATGCAGTGTGTGATGTCTCAGATAAAGAGGAAGACGAGCTGTTTATTGCTGCAGTAAGAAAGAAACAACCCTCTGAAGATGAACAAGCCTTTGTTGACATATCAATAGGAAAGCAAGGTGTAAAGCTTAAGTTTAAATTACGTTCATAGACACACTGCCACTAAATATTCGCAGGCAAATCCACAACGTAATACCGGGAATGCCTGTTAAACATCTTAGATTCACGAGTACCGATTTGGGTAGTGATCACTTTGATTAATGAAACCTGTTATCTTTACAGCGGTTGACAACAAAGATGAGATGGTCAGGGATGTTACGTTATTTTTAAAATGTTTCCTTTTCTTTTTCATAACTTCTTTAACACACTACTTCTCCGCTGCGAAGCGCGGGTATTTTGCTAGTATACAATAAGTTGGACAAAATATACACATGGCGTAAAATTCAGGTGTGTTCAGCAACTAAGTTAACTGCTATTAAAGGAGCATTTCATTTTATTGTATTTTACTTCAGTCATCCAATGTTTGTATCAGTTAGTGCAGCTGTACGTTTTCCATGTAATTAATTAGTTCAAACACCATTTAGCTGCAGGTTGATAATATCGGATCTGTATGTTAACAATCTGCAGTTAATATTGTTTAATTAATTCAGTCTTGTATATCTTTACTTAATTAGTTAACTTACCTAAAGCAACAGGACATGGCGCTGCTGTATGAGCTGTTTGCACATGCTTGCTCTGCCTGGTGCCTGACTTACTTCCATTGGGCATCCGAGTGGCTGTCAGATGAGTAAAAGAGAAAAACATACAAAATATATAAGTTTAAGCAACCGTTCTCAAGGTAAAATTCATATAGTAAACTTATTCCCAATTGATGTTGCACAGAATGTTTTTTTTCTGTTTGAAAATATATGGGTTTGCAAATTCGCCAATTTTTTTCAATGAGAAATTTGAAAACTGTAAGGTGCAATCTGTTTGAGATATCTGAATGAAAATTTCTTTGAAGAACACGTTTGTAACATCTCAACAAAATTGTTCTACAGGGGCAGAGTCGTTTCATGGAGACAGACAGACAGTCTGACATGGGCTTTTGCAATAGGTGCTTAATGCATTACATGCAAGTGCACCCAAAAAAACCTATACATACTGGGTAAGGCCACATCATTAAAGAAGTCACTGCATGCATTTTTTCATTTAACTTTTGAAATGTTAAGGTTTGCACTGGGACTGAGATTTTGTGCTTCTCAATCTAAATGGTGAGAGTATGAGACCTTTCCAGGCTCCTATGGATAACCGATAGCAAGCTGTAGAAAATGACAAATTTCCTATAATGTGCAAAGAATCCACTAAAGTAGTCGTGTGCTATGAACTCAGGATGATCCCATGCTGATTTGGACCTGGTACATATTTATGGTAACAAGACTGACTTTAGGATTTAGCGCAGTTGCAGTATGCATTGGAGCTGCAGATGTGCAGTGCAACAAGACTAAAACTTAGTCCAAGTGACGTTGAAGTGTAATTCATGGAGTTGGAGAATGGGAACAAAATTGTGTACTAACACAGGCCACCTCGTTAGCAGGTTTAATGGACTTAGTACAGCAAATAATGTTACAAAATTAATTCCACATGGATCAGACAGACTGTTATAGACATTAAAAGGTGCAAATATGCCAAAAACAAATATCAAAACCATATTTTATATTTATATTTAGACTGAAGAATAGCATGATACTGAACCAAATATATTTAATTCAATGTCACTGAAAAAGACAAGCGATGCATGGAAGTATTTATATTATGTAATATAAGACTAGAAAAATATGGATCATCATACATTTAATCTTAATTAAAAATAATCTGTGTCTTTAATTAAGAATTCATTTGGCTGCCGGTTCAAAAAGTACACATTGAAAGATGCTGCCAGTTTTTTCCATACTTTATTCTTTCAGAGTGTTGTGAATGTATCTTTGCAAGTGTTCTGCATATGTTATATGAGATACCTAACAATATGTATTATATAGAACTTGTGCTCTTCTGTGAAGTGTGTGTTGCGAAGAGGCTTTCTTAACAAATAATGTCCCTCCTCTGTCTAGATATTTTTCATGCTTTGGTGACTGTGGGATTAATTTCGTTATTAGAAAAAGCAGGCTGCCTAATGAATAACAGGTATTGACTCTTCTGTATTATCTATGTGACTGGGAAATGAGTTACAGAAAGACCAGATAAAAACCTCCTCAGGCTCCAGGGTGTCACACACATATATTTACACTCTGTGAATGTCACATATAAAACTAAAACAAACTGGAAGGTGGTCTCCCTTGGAGATTTAATCCAGCAATCACTCTTACATTTGATTGATGGGTGACAATAAAATGTACAAGCAACCATGAATGTGGGAAGAGCACGAGGTACCACTAAAAGAGAAAAATGTCAAGATTACTTTTTTCCTTGCATATACCAAGGCCCTAGGACACACATTCAGGTCACTCTAATGGGAGATCTGTCCATTATTACAGATAGACAATTATGGTACAGATATTATTCTACTTCTTCTTATTTCCATATAGAGATTTTAGTACCATTTCATATGCTCAAAGTGAAAACATTTACAATAACTACAGCAATAATCATTTTGATTTAATGCAATAATTTTTTGTAAGTTTACACGAGGATGTGCTTTTTCCTGTGATTTATCCCTTTAAATCAAGTTTTTTTACCCAGTCCATTAAAATTACGCACAGGAGAGAAGATGAATGCTTGTCATAGCTGACTTATTATGCATTACATATATCACACCGCAAATACAGGCCCACAAATACCATACTACAGGAGCCTCATTCTTTTGCACCATCTCCTACAGGATACCATGGACAATATGGTCATAACCTTCTTCCAAGTTACCCCAACTAGTAACACAGTGGGCCATGTAAAATCTTTGCATAATAGATTTATTTTTTATGAAAATGCTCTGAAATAACATAAAGCCCTGCTTAAATTTCAATACAAACTGAAAAAGTGGGAGTGTTCTAAAACTTTTCACCTGTAGAGTGAAAAGGGGCTAGGGATCTGCACTGGCAATCGGAAGGTTGCCGGTTCAAATCCCGTAAGTGCCAAAAGGGAGTCTGCTCTGTTGGGCCCTTGAGCAAGGCCCTTAACCTGCAATTGCTGAGCGCTTTGAGTAGTGAGAAAAGCACTATATAAAGGCAAAGAATTATATATATTGTAAGAAGAACGACCATAAGACGTTGCGAAAGTTTGGGGCAGCCACCCATATAATTTTTCCCCGGCTGCAAAACTGATGCCAAAGCACAGACTTGTTCATACAACATAATCCAGGATTTCCCTACAATGGACTGCAAGAGATTGAGAGAGAGAGAGAATTAGTGCACTTCGCCACCCTCTGGTCCGGCGTGGAATTACATGTATTCAAGCCCTTTAGTTGTCTCCTAAACATGCGTGTGTGACAGGGCCACACCCCTAACCCCCCATACCCCCAAGCCAAGAGAGATAGAGCCCTTCTGATGAACGAGCGAGAACTTATAAGGTTGCAGATCAAGGAACCACCTAGTGACTCGAGGGTTGGACTCCTTATGCAGGGCCATCCATTGTAAAGGTGCATGGTCAGTGACAAGTGTAAACTCCCAACCCAAGAGGTAGTACCTCAACTGTGTAATCGGCCACTTAATCGCAAGGGCCTCTCTTTCCACCGCCGCATACCTGGTCTCCCGATCCAGCAGTTTCCGGCTCAGGAAAATGACGGGGTGTTCAGCTCCATCAGTATTGCTCCTAGGCCTGTGTCCGAAGCGTCCGTCTGGAGGATAAAAGGAAGCGAAAAGTCAGGTGCTTTCAAAACTGGTGCCGATGTCAGGGCCCTTTTTAAGTCACTGAATGCAGCTTCCATCATATCAGTCCATACCACCATGTTGGGAGCCCTCTTTGTTAAATCACTCAAGGCCACAGCTCTCTCCGAAAAGCATGGTACAAACTGGCGGTAGTACCCAGCTAAACCGAGAAATGCTTGGATATACCGCTTGGTTCGCGGACGGGGCCATTTCAAAATGGCATTTATTTTAGAGCACTGTGGCTTCACAGTACCACAACCCACTAGGTAGCCCAAGTATTTGGCTTCTTTCAACCCAAAAAACATTTTTTTGAATTGATCCGAAAACCAGCTTCACCCAGCATCCATAATACCACTTGGACATGCTGTAGGTGTTCCTTCCAGTTGCTGGAATAGAGGACGACGTCATCCAGGTCGGCAGCACTATACGTGTTATGGGGCCGGAGCATTTTATCCACCATATGCTGGAAAGTTACAGGAGCCCCATGTAACCCGAATGGAAGAACTCGATACTACCAGTGCTCACTAGGGGTGCTAAACACGGTCTTAACCTCTGCAGAGTCCGTTAAAGGAACCTGCCAGTACCCCTTGGTCATGTCAAGTGTGGTCAGATATTCTGCCTGTCCAAGCGTCTCAAGAAGGTCATCCACCGAGGCATAGGATAAGCATCAAATTGTGAGACCTGATTAAGTTGACGGAAGTCATTGTAAAATCTCCAGCTTCTGTCAGGCTTACTAACCAAGACTATTGGGCTGGACCAGGGACTATAATTTTCCTCTATGACTCCTAAGTCCAGCATGTGCTTGATTTCAAGTTCCACTTCAGCCTTCTTTGCCTCGGGAAGACAATAGGGGCGCTCTTGGACTATAACCCTGGGTTCAGAAACAATGATGTGGGCAATCAGAGAGGTCTTTCCGGGTTTCTCGTCTACCACCTCAGATTTAGATATTCAGATTAGAGCTGAAGTTAAGTGTGTTGGTCTGAGCAAAGAATGAGCGGGGCTGACCGGAAGAGGGATCAGCAGATTCACATTATATATCCGTTCGCTTGACTGACGATTGGGCTGTTTTACCAAATAGTCGACGAGCCCTTTCCTCTCCTTAACTTCATATGGTCCCTGCCAATGGGCAAGTAGTTTAGAATGGGAGATTGGAACCAACACCATGACCTGATCCCCGGTTTGGAACTCCTGGAGCGTCGTGCCATGGTCATAATAGCAGGGCCTGTGCTGCTTGCACCTCTTCCATGTGACTTTTTAGTTTGGGTTGAATTTTCTCAAATCTATCGTGTAACTGAGCGATATATTCCAAAATATTAGTCGAGGGAAGAGCCTTTCCTTCCCAATCTTCTTTAAAGATGTCCAGTATGCCCCTGGGTTGTCATCCATTTAATAATTCAAAGGGCGAGAACCCCGTCGAGGCTTGTGGGACTTCCCTGTAGGCAAAGAGTACGAGGGGGAGGAGTTGATCCTGGTCGGGAAGATTGCTGATTAATATAAAACAGTCTACCTTTTTTTACTATTTGATAGGTGGAGCACTCAGAGGGCTTTAACTACTTGGCAACCATTTCCCATGGAGCATCAAGCTGCTTTTGGGTAGACCGCTCAGAATCTAGCCTCCATGTTTGCAGTGACTTCACCTGCTGGTCTGGGGAATCACCACTTTGCTCTGGGGCCTTGGCCACTGTGGGGAGGATAGCTTTCTCCTCCGAGAGAGCATAATAAGTCCCTGTTGCTTCCCCCATAGAGACCAGCCCACATCTATGTGTCCCATCAACACTCTCCCTATTTAATTTATGTGGCCCGGAATTAGTCAAAGGGAGCAGCGTCTGCACCGGTTCTTTCAGAACTCCGAGGCGAAACCCCCACCAGGAAGCTCGGCCCCGGTACTCTCCCACCTAGTCATGATTCAGGTCCTGTCCCATTTTCTTCTGGGCTTTTATAATCTTGCCGACTATGCCACTGTAAGAAGAACGAACATAAGGCATTGCGAAGGTTTGGGGCAGCCACCCGTTTTATCTTTCCCGGCTGCAAAACTGATGCCAAAGCACAGACATGTTCATACAACAGAGTCCAAAATAGAACTGATCTATTATTGACAAGATGGCAGCTTTAAAGGCCAGTAAGGGAAGTGATGTCATCAGGACTGGAAGTGATGTTGTTGGCTGCCCCAGAGCTGGGAGGGATTTCCCTAAAATGGTCTGCAAGAGAGAGAATTAGTGCACTTCGCCACCCTCTGGTCCGGTGTGGAATTACATGTATTCAAGCCCTTTAGTTGTCTCCTAAACACGCGTGTGTCACAATATATATATTGTGAGATTGGCGCTTGGTTGGCACCAACCCAACACAGACTGACAGCAGAGTCACAGGCAAAATAAACAAAAAGATTTATTTGTCTTCTTCACCTATGGGGCAGGTCTTCCCCATGAACCCCACAGGCACAACACAGTCCCAAAATACAAAGAAAAAAATCACACTCCTCCCAGGGCAGCTTTGTCTACATCCTCCCAACTCTGGCGCCCTGAGTAGTGGCTGCAGGCTACTCTTATAGCCCACCCAGAAGTGCTGCAAGTGCTTGTTGACCTACTTCTAGCTGCACATCTGGGTGTGGCTGTGCTTCCACCCAGACGGGCTCGTTAAGCCGTGCAGCTCTATGCAGCTCCCCCTGACAGAGGCCACAGAGCCCAACCAAGATGAGCTCTGGTGTTCCACGAAAGTGGCCCTGACACAACCCGGGGGGCTGCCAACAAAGGTTCCGAAGGACGTAACGTGGCTACCATGGCTGCTTCCCCAGATCTAGTGACAAAGGGGCAAGGGTCCCGGCTGTCTGCCACAATATATATATATATATATATATATATATATATATATATATATTAGATTTGTGATATTTATTGACACATACACTACAAGAGCAAAGTGAAATTCATATGCAAAAAAGAAATTTAAGTACAATAACACATAAACCAACTTGTGGGTACAGTACAGTTTAGGGCATTCAGTATATTATGGCTTGGGGTTAGAAGATCTTCCTGAAGTGAGTGAGTGGTGTGGCTGCAACATAATTTCCCAGAAGGCAGAAGTGAAAACGGGATGAGCTGGATGGCTGTCATCAGACAACTGGTTGTGTGGATGATATGAAGCTTTTTTTTTAAAAAAAAAAAAAAAGCTGTACAGACAGACCTTTGGAGGACTTTGCTATTTTGTCAAGTCAGGTTACTAAACTCAACACCTTGATGCATCTGGCTTAGATACTTTCAGAAGTACAACAATAAAAGTTCGCTGGTGTTTTGGTTCCCACCTCAAAGCTCTTTAGCCTCTTCAGGAAAATAAGCCTTTCCTGAGCCTTTTTAAGTATGCTGGTGTTGTTGACTGACCATGGAAGGTATTCAGTGGTTTAGATACCCAGGAACCCAAAGCTACTAACTGTCTGGACAGGGGAGCCGTTGAAATACAGTGGACTGTGACTACCTGTCGTCTTTCTAAAATCAAGAATGACCTCATTTGTTATGTTGACATTCAGGGAGAGGTAGTTATTATGGCATAACACAGTCAGGTCTTTTCCTTTCTTCCTGTAGGTATCCTCATCATTGTCACCGATGAGGTCAATCACAGCAGTGTTGTACATGAACATGATTATGCTGTTGTCTTCATGCTTTGCTTCACAATCATAGGTGAATAGCCTGTATAGCAATGAGCAGAAGCAATTGTGTATTGGAACACTGAAGCTGGCAAACAGTGTGTAGGAGCTATTTTTGTCAGACCTCACTGACTGAGCCTGTTTGTCGGGAAGTCAAACACCCAGCCACAGATGGAGTTTCTCAGACTAAGGTCCCTGAGCTTTTAGCACCAGAATAAAGGGCACAATGGTGCTGGAGTATATTTTGTATATTTACACTTTATTCTTTTTATAAAAATAAAAAGTGGTGATTCTTAGGATTTTTTACATGCTAACAGATATGCTATAGCTACTGATTTACATCAGTTCATGTTATGATGTAAACTGTACAATATTCCTTTACACTATGCATTAATGCCATTTACTAATAGATATTCAATTAATTCATATGTTAAGAACTTGAGAAAGAGTGACTGGTGAACAAGACTCATCAACCAGTAGACATGCATTTTCCTTAAGTTGAAACAATGGTTCAAAGAGAAAACAGTAGAGATGCCATTTATTAGATAATAGTGTAAAAGGTAGCTTGTTCAGCTTTTGGCCCTCAAGTATGTACCTACATTGAGTTTCTGTCCTGTCTACACCTCAGCCACCTCCTCACTATTTTGTCTCTTGTTTTCACAGAATCGTCTTCAGGAAAGCTTGAAGTTGTTTGCCTCGATTTGCAATAATGTTTTTTTCAAGAGTACCTCAATGGTAAGTTATTTTAAAGTGTTTTGTGCTGGTTTTATTGTGTAATGAAAATCAAATCATTTAAATCTATGTAGACACACAAAGCATGCATGGTGCAGAATTAACTAAACTCTCATGAATTATATGGAACTAGTTATAAAAACCTGCGGAGGGCTGGCGCCCTGCCCGGGATTTGTTTCCTACCTTGCGCCCTGTGATGGCAGGGATTGGCTCCAGCAGACCCCTGTGACTCTGTATATAGGATATAGCGGGTTGATGATGGATGGATGGATGGATGGATAGTTATAAAAACTGCAGACTCTTCTCTTTCAAGATAACCATCAATATGGTTGCTGTGCAAAAAGGTATGTAGATAACATAGCTGTTGTTTATCTTCTACAGTATCTGATCTTTTTCCTTCATTAGGCTTGCTCCCTTTTCTGGAGTATTCCTTCAACATTCAGTACTATATAGCCTCAGATATTAATTGATAAATAAAACCATATGAATGTTTAATTATGAATTCATGATTTACTTTTAAATTGTTCAGAGATAGAGATACTGTACAGTACTATCACTTCTTTCAGTGTATTTATAAATTACAGAGGCCTCTAAAGGTTCTTCCGTGTCTCCATTATCAAGTATGAAACTATGCTACGATCCTGTGGTGGGGGATGAAAAGCATTATTTAAATGGAGTGGTGTTAATGGAACGACTAAAAATTTAAAGAAATAATATTTAATATTCATAGATATAAATTTGTCTTTTAATTCCTCATAGTTCTGGAATGGAGCTAGAAACAGTGACTGAGTCTAAATATCCAGAAACTCACATTTAAAATAAATTAAACCAGAATGTTAATACTAATATAATTAATATAGTGTTCTAAATGTAATTAGCACTCCTCCTTAAATTCTATAAACTATTTAAAGTGGACAGGGACTTCATACTGTCCTTTTATCATAGTGAGCCCATCAATTTCAACTATAAAAATGTCACCAAACCAGGAACCAAAAATATTAGTGCTAGTGTTAGATGAGTTGATATGCATGCCCAGTGATGAATAAACTGAAATCATTTCAGATGATGGTAACCATTCATTATATGCAACACTTAAATCTGGTAGGATAGGCACCTTGTGCTTTGAGTAGTTGAACCATGAAATTAGACAAGTGACTGCTTAAATCCACACTAATAAGGAAGGTTCAAAGAGTCTGACTTTTAACAATACAGGCACAGATGCAACTCTGTGGTCTGGCAATTTTTACTTGTTATACTTAATGTGTATTTGTGATTGCTTAGGATAGCCAAAATGGGAATTGCTTCTCAGCAAGATATTATGAAATCTATACCAGATGCCTACAGAAATAAATACTTAAGAAATTCATTAATGCTTAAAGGGTCAGTGTAATTCTTTGATACTGGTCAAGTTATGGTTGTGGGCTCTGTGTTTATCTTTATAACAAACAAATGTATAACTGCAGTTACTGGATATTGCATAACTTCTTAAAAGGGTGTCAATGACACTTGAATAGAAAACCTGGTAGAATTCTCAGAAATTTCAGTATATTTAGAAACACTAAGTACCTAACTAAACCTACTCTTTTAAATATAGGACAGGGACATCCACAAAACAAGACAGACGGGAATGTTCAACATATGTGTTGAATAGAAAATACAGGCCACAGATAAGCAAACACTCAAGTCAGTTTTACTCCTTTGTGTGCAACAGGACAGGCTATTAGCTGCATTTTGAGTAAAGTTGACTAGAACTTTATAGTTCAAAAGCAACTGTAAAAAAACTTTAGTCAGAATAAAAACCTAGTTAAAAGAAATGGCAAAAACAAGAAAAAAGAATAAAATCTTAGGAGGTTTTAGGTGAAATGTCCTAAAAATTTCAAATTTCTTTTCAAAGAGGTGTAAACCCAAAGTTAATAATACAAAGAAACACTAATTAATGAGTTTTTGAACCAAAGATCAACAAGAAATATTAACTCTTGATTAGTGTTGGATCAGTCCTAGAATTTTGACTTTGGTATCGATACCAGCTTTCAGTCCTCAGTATCGGTGCCAAACCAGTACTGAAGCAAATAAAGGAGAACCCACAGATCTCCCTGGCTTACTCTGCCTCCCTGTTGCTTCGCTTAGACTTGCGCCTCACTGCACAGCACTCCATAGTTCGCGTTTTGAATTTCCCAGTGGGTCAAAAGGATTTTTAGATCACACTGTGGAGTATCCAGTGTGCCAAAGAGCATTTCCTCCATGGAGCCTCCAGCAAGCTGTTATTTATAGCCCTGCATGATAAATTTAACAAATGAGAGAAGACTCATTCAGTCATTTAACCTCATATCTATTTAGCTTATCTCATTTACTTTTTATAAGCTGATCTTTTGTTTTAACCATTATAAGTTGGTGGTTTAAAGGAATATTGATTTTTTTTTATTTGTTACTTACATCATGTTATTTGAAGGAATGGCTGAGAAAAAATTTTAAGTCTCATATTTTTTGGAGAATGAAGATAACAAACTTCTCAACATAAAAGCTGTCATTGGGTACTAATGCGGAACAAAAAGTAAATATTAAAACATTCATGAAAATGAGTATTGAGTATAATCCTTGATATCTGAGATTTTAAAAGGTTTATCTTCAAGACTAAAGCAGAGAAGAGTGTAACTTTCAAAGCGGAGCATACTCGTTAGTCCAGTTATGTATAATACATAATATTCTTCTTCTTCCAATGTTGTGTCCAGAACTGCACCCCATATTCCAGAAGTAGTTCATTGATTTAGTTTTATTGTTTATTTTTATTATGTGGCCTATTTACCTTTTTACTAAGAATGGACATTGTGAGTGCCTGACACTATTTAACTACAAAAGGCCTTTTTGGATTTTGCGGTGGAAGGAAATGGAAGGGACAAGTTTAGAAATGAGTCCATTCATACTTGTTTGCAAATATCACAACCATGTCCATTTTTTACTCCGAAAAGCTTACAGTAAGAACTACTCAGACAAGGCGGTTAATTTTAAACAGCAGATATCCATTAATTCTTTACAAGTTAAAGATCAAAATTTTTAATAATGCCGTTTTTTTATATACTGAGTATTTGTATTTCCTCTGGACTGTCACTGATTAACTGTCAGCACTCATTTGTCCTTCCCTATCCCACCTTGCCCACTGTTTTGGTCTGCTTTTTAGTCAGCTTGCCATTTCTGAGATAAGTACTGGATTTTGCTTTTTTGAGAATGGGAAAGGTGCTATTTAAATAAAATACAGTACTGCATATTGTTTTTTGCATCCATTATTGCCTTTATCCATCTTCTATTTTCACAGAAAAAGTGGAGTTTAATTCCCATTGCTTGCTGGCTTACCTTCATTTCAATCTTGGCAACAGCATAATGCCCAACAAACCTCTATAAGGTGTTTGATTTTTTTTACCTAAATGAGGAAAAAAGTACCACATTGTTATAATGTAAAATGAGTGGGAAGTTGTAAATTCTGTGCTCTTCAGAATATTGTAAAACAGAAAAGAAACGCCCTGGACAATACTGAGGTGACTTATAAGCAAGTGCAATATAATAATTTTCATTACACTTTCTAAGCATGTTTGTTGCTACATAGCATATGAATAAGAACTGAAATAGCAAACAACGCTTGAGCACCTGAGTCCATGCGCTGGAGCTTTCTGAATCCACTGCTGTAGGCATAGTAACATGATGGGTGTGAGACAGAATCAGGTTTTTGTAGAAAAGAACAAAAAAAGAAGGCTAAGGCACTGGAAAAATAAGGTAGATGTGATACATCATGGACGCTTGTTATGTTTCTTTCTTTATTAAATATTTATTTGCCTAGAATACCTTTTTTCTCTGAATTTGTTTAGAATTATTGGATGTTTGAAGGATCAGATGTTCTCCTGCATGCTTTATTTGATGATTCTTAGAATTTAGAATTTTATTCAATTTTTTAAGGTTATATTTTTGTTTTGACGCACCACCATTTTGTTTGGATTTGAACAATGCCATATTATGGTACTTTTTGCTATAATGCCTTGAATCGTTGCTGGGTCTTGGAGGTCATTTTACAAGGCAGGTGATTATTTGAATCTTAGCATGCCAGTGGCATATTTTCGCTGGGAAGTTACAGCTTCTTCATCCTGAGATTCCTAACTTCCTGCTGGTATGGTAGAATGGTAGAACTGAAGGAGATCCACCAAAGCAAGCGAAATTTGTTTTCCTTTCTCATTAGTGTACAACTTTGATGTAAAGCTTAAACAAAATCTGCTAAAATGGATGGAGATATACTGTAAATTTATGATAAAAACAGAAAATAAAATGAAAGTACTCGGGTCCACCGGGACAAAGTTAAGCAAATGTAGAAAACCTGAAATTGCACAATCTGAATGCAAAGTGCTTTTGACAAACTAGCGATGTCTGAAAATACTTATAGGAGGCACAACATCAGAATCAAAGCACTTCCTTATAACCATAAAAGTCCTAATCTAGTGAAATTTGTAACATAATTATTTTTTTAATATAATGGGAGTGGACTTTAAATTTGACAATAAGATCTCAACTGCTTATTATGTACACGGAGCAAATTTTTCAAAACCAAAACCTGATTGTTATTTTTAATAAACTATAGGATAAAGAAAATTTGAAGTTTCATCTCCGACACAAAGAAGAGGAGATTGTATTCCAAAACAGCCAAATTCTTATTTTCATAGATTTCTCTCTTTCAACTGCTGCAAAACATGCTGCATTCTACAGAATCAAACAATACTTGTGCAGGGCTGAAATCACATTAAGCCTTCTGTTCCCAGCAAAACGGAAAGTAACGGTTAATGGTGAATCATATTTCTTTAGCTCTCCCAAAGAAGCAGAAAAAAAGCTAATAAGACTGATTTCAGCATCCTTTAAAACAAATCGGAATCATATCATGTCTAGGTAATGCAAAGAAGAATCTGCTTGCAAATTGATCCAGCTTTAATAGAACATGCTTGCTGGAATGACACCCAATTTCTTTGGGAAACTATCAACTTTTTTTCTTCTTTATCTAAATAACTTTTAGTAATATTTAACATTTAGTAATATTTTGTTGTTTCTTCTGCCTTCTTTTACAGTAGCAAAATCAATAATATATGGCATTATGTTTTACAGTATAACATAGTATTGTATAATTTAGCATAGTATAGAATAACCAAAACACACTTAGTGCTTATATATTAGTTAGTATATTGTAGTTTATTTTATTAAATATATATGTATATGCATAACCAATAAGTAACTGAAGGTAACAGTAGATTTTATACAAGTATACAGTATATAGGGGTTTGTGTATTTATATCCACATGCATTTATTTATTTTTCTTATATATAAGTGTATGCAACTACTTTAATTCCAGTTGCTTTTAGTAACACTGCAGAAAGGGTGCACATTCAATTTACACATTCATGGAGTACTCAGTCCTTAAGTTCCTCTCAATTTAAAGAAGACAAAACGCAATCTAATGTGTTTTTAATACAATACCACAGGTTGATACTATTAGTGCAGAAGAACAAACCTCTGATACTCTCAGAACTACTGGATGCTATAAACTCACTCCAAAGTGTGAAGCCGTAGGGCATTGTGGAGCTTAAGTGAAAAGACATTTACTAAGTGAGTAAAGAACAGACAATTAAAATATTTGGGACACATCATTCAAGCCGAAGGCACTGAAGGTGTTGCATTGCTGGGCAAAATCAATGAGAAGAGTGCAAGAGGAAGGCAGAGAAACACCACTGATGAAAATGCTATGAAGATGGTTTGGAAACAATATTAGTTGCAGTGAAATCTTTAATATGGCTAAGGAAAGAGACAGATGGATGACCATGATTGTCAAAGTCTTCATGGAAAATGGCCCTAACAGTGAGAGATGTTAATGGAAGATGGTGAAAATCTGACTCAGGGTTTGTCACTGGTGATACAAACATCTATTCTCCACTCATATTCCCAGATCACAAGAGATATGTTGACCAAGGTGGCAGAATTTTTCAACGAAGTGAATCACTTTCCCAGATCTTCTAATGCTGATTAATAATGAGTACATGTTTACATCTCAAGTAATTACATCTTGCCTGAAGAAGGGCCTGAGTTGCCTCAAAAGCTTGCATATTGTAATCTGTTTAGTTAGCCAATAAAAGGTGTCACTTTGCTTAACTTCTCAATACATTCAGAATGGCTAACATGGTACAACACCCTAGTACTATGAGTCATTTAGAACTATTTAAAGGGATGGTCAGAGTGAGGTCTTAGGTTCAAATCTATGAGGGAAACAACTTAAGCTCAGTAAGAACCTGTTGGAATAGGTTTTCTAAATAAGGGAATCCTGTTTTCTCTGTGGAACTAATACATCTGACTGTGCTCACGAATTGAATGATTTAAAGCTGGGATATCAAAGAAAGTTTGCACCCTTAATTGTTTTAAAGATTATTTTACTGTTGCTGCTAGTTAACAATTAATGTGTATATCACAGTTAGTTCTGTGCATTCTGAAATATAAACAGGTAAAATTAACTTTTTTGATTGGTATATATTAATGATGTATTGTATTTATTTATAATTTAGTTGTCATTAGGAATATGTTTTTACTTATTTTTATTGGCATTTTTGTGGGACATAAAAATGTTAATATCTTCTTAGTAAATAAAAATAACAAATAGTCAAAAAGCACCTGCCAATTATAAAATTCTTCATACTCTTTCCTCTGTTAACTATGTGGATGATTTGTATAACAGCGATTAAAGTTGGGGACCCCTGACACCTCTGTGTGAATTCCGCTTAAACTCTCTCTCTAATTGCTTCTGTCATTCGTGATTAAAATGCAAGGCACAATTTTGGTGTGGATGATGACTTCAGTTCTGCTTGACAATCCTAGTTACTGTTAAAAAGCCTGTAACGGAGCACATTTAATTGGTCTCATTTAGCATGTTATTATAGAGTATTAGTCATCCGTTGGTGCTGGTCTGTGGTGTATTATATAGAAAATGCTGTCTCGCAGGAAGTCTAATTACCATCAAGGTAACTCATTTTATTATAGTATAGCCTGAGGATGGACCTTTTTGCTTTTTTCTTCTTAATTATAGCCTGTTTTTTTTTTCCTTTGCAAAATTTTTAAGAAATATATGTAACAGTAATAGGCTTTATATTAACAAATAAAATGGCCACATCTCTTTTAAATTGTGACCTTTAATATGTAAATGATTTATCTGAAGATGTTTTGCAAAAACATGATGCGTTGCAAGAAGTGTCAGAACAAGTCATCCCTTGCCATGTGTGTGTGTTTTTTTTAATAATTGTGTGTTTATGTGTCATAGGCATCCTGTTTTTTAGATTTGCCAAGCCTTGCCAAGCAAGGGATCCCAAAATGCTTTATTCTGATATTTCAGAAACACTTTAAAATGGTCCATTAATCATTACAGCTGTTAGAAAGTTATTGATAATGGTGATATTAATAATTATCGTAATCATTTCAACACTCTATATGAACATAGATTGTCCATTGTCCATAGATTGTTGATAGAAGCTTAAATCATTTGTTCACATGATCCTGTTCTGACATTCGGATACTCTCTGCTGTAGAATTTTGAAGCTGATGTGTATTCTTAAACTTTTTGTTCAGTTTTGTGATTGTTTATAAACTCAGCCTTTCATTAAATATAGAAAGCAAGGTGTACCATTTATAATTTTTGCTTGAGATATGAAAAATGTTACTCATGAGAACTTTGTAAATTCTTGCTCTGTGAAATATGGGAAATGTTCTTTGCAAATGTTTATGCATTTTATACTCCTTTGTAAATTATACACTTTTTGAATAGCTTACAGCTGATTCTATAATTATGTTCCTCACACCCATGCTGTCACTCTAGTATGCTAGCAGCAAAATGATAATGTATGCTTCTCCATGACAGTTTAACCTCTTTTGACAATTTCATTTACTTCATTTAAAATCTCTCATCTAATCTGAAACTACTTTTCAGAGTTTGCTTCCTACATGTCCGCTTCACCCATCTTCTATTTATAATTAATGTTACTTTTGATTCAGTGTAACTCTTTATAGCTGTCTTCACTTCAAGTGTTTGCCTAATTTAAGGAGTGTTATGGTGTTTATTTATTATATCAGAATCTCTTTATCAATGTAAATCAAAACGTAATGGTCATAGTACAGACCTCACTGACAACTTCACTCCATGTGGAGTATTCTCTTCTCACTTATGCTCCTAATTTCACCCCCTTTAACCAGCTTGTACTCAAGTTTTGTAAGTTACTGCTAATGCAAGGAACTTTTAACATGCAGGTAAATGTTTAGTATGGAACAGTGCACCAGGCTTTTTGTAAACCTGAATAGCTCTGTCTGGGGTGGGCTGGCGCCCCACCCGGGGTTTGTTCCTGCCTTGCGGCCTGTGTTGGCTGGGATTGGCTCCAGCAGACCCCCGTGACCCTGTAGTTAGGATATAGCGGGTTGGATAGTGGATGGATGGATGGATGGATGAATAGCTCTGTTATATGCTTCCTTTTTGTCTACTACTCCATTAGACTTTACTGTAGTGTACGCAGGCATGTCAAACTCGTGGCCCGCATGAAAGATCCAGTTAGCACTAAACTTGTGCAAAATGATTACTATCGTTTGTGATTGAATCATTCTGCATCTTCAGCGTTACTTATTGACTTTTCTTACTTCTGCCTTCTGACAAAAGCAAGTTTTCCCATGGCATTACGGTACCGGAAACGTCATCTGCTAGTATAGTTGCAGTCGCGACATCGCAATTGAAGTGCTAGGCTGCAGCAGCCTGGCAGGCTACAGGGGTCCCCAATACCCGGTCTGCGGCCCTCTACCGGGCTGTGAGAGAACTGCCAGCAACGGAGACTCACTCAGTGAAGGGTTACAACAAAAAGGCTGCCCCCTTCACTGAGGACACGTTTCAGAACGCTAGGTGGGCAGTTCTTTGCAGCGGCGCAGAGAGAAGAGAGAGACCGCGGTGAGAGAGTATTACAACGAAGTACAGTGGAACCTCGGTTCACGAACGTCTAGGTAAACACACACAACTCGGTTCACGACCAAAAAGTTCGCCAAACTTTTGCCTCGGTTCACGACCACACACTCGGTATACGAACAAGCCAGTTTCCCTTTCGGTTTGTGTGCGCCAATGTTTTCCACACGTGTTGCATTGTTCTCGGTCAGACATGCCTTCCTGTCTGCACGTGCGTGCTTACCTGCCTGCAAGTGCGTGCCTACTTTCCTGCACGTGCCTGCCTGCCCTCCTGCACATGCCTGCCTGTTTGTTTTTTCCCTGTGCTTAAAACTCATTAAAAAAATTGTTTACATGGAGGAGTTCATCGTGTGATTTGTTGCAATGTTACTTTTCTCTTTTTTTTCAAATGTTCCTTTTTTTCCCTGTGCTTAAAACTCATTTTATAAAAAGTGTTTACAGCGATTGGGCTGTAAGGCTAAAATAGCGTGATCTTGTTACTTTTTTGGTTGCTTGTGGTTGGTTTTAAATAAATTTCGGATTTGTTCTAATGTTCCTTTTTTTCCCTGTGCTTAAACTCATTTTATAAAAAGTGTTTACAGCGATCGGAATGTAAGGCTAAAATAGCTTGATCTTGTTACTTTTTTGGTTGAGTAACCTATGGGGGAAATTGCTTCGGTTCGGTACCGAGGTTCCACTGTATTTTTATGTTTCTGACAGTTTCGCCATATGACACGAACCATTAAGAGTAGTAATAATACACATATTTTCACGTTTTTTTGCTCTAGTTTTATGTAATTGTGTGCTAGTTTACGTCACCATACTCTTACAATGTTGAGAATGCGCCTTAGAATATTCAAATGGAATTGATAGAACTGCAGTCAGATTCTATTCTGTAGGCAAAATACAACGAAGTTGGTGTGCCAGGCTTGTATGCTTACCTGCCACCCTCGTATGTGCAGATCCCTAAGTTGGCATCGAGAGTACTGTCTATGTTCAGAAGCACTTACCTTTGTGAGCAATTGTTTTCGTTAATGAAAGCTACCAAAACCCCACATTGCTCAAGACTTGCTGTCGAGCACCTTTCATCCCTCATTAAAGTTGCAGCTGCACAGGATTGCAAGCCTGATATTGACAGGTTTACTGGTTACTAACAAGAGATGTGAAATGTTGGGACAAAAGAAACAAATCTCACACTGTAAGACTCCTATATAAGCAATGAATATAATATAATGAACTAGCTGATTACTCAGTGGCTTCGCTCACTGAGTGTAAGGGGAAAAAAATAAAATGTAGTATATAAATTATTAAACAGTAAAACATTAACATGTAAGAAGTAAAGATACATTGAGCAGTACTGGAGTGCTTTCAGATAAAGTACATTTTAAAGGCACTATAACACAACAGGTAAGTAGCACTAACAGCAGCTTAAATGTATTTGGATCATCTCTCGGTAGGAGATCCCTTGTGAAAGGTGCTACACGACCGCTGTGGTATAGAAATTACATTTTCTATGTGATCCTGCAAATTTCTGCCTGACAACCTTGCACTACGTGCCTGTGATTTAAGACAAAAAATATTCTGAGAAATGTGGACGCTGCCCTTCCGTGCTTAAAGGGGAAAGGTCCGAACAATTCCCAAGTCCAAAACTTAACATGAAGAGGTTGGTACATCTTCTTAGATGTAAACCCTCCATCGTCTTAAAAGTATTCATCGCAAATACAACCTTGAATGTTGCGGGGTTGTAGTGACATGAACTCACCATAAGGGACAGTAAGTAGTCGTGCAGCACAATTTACAAAGAGAGTTTTGCTTCAATGGCGCCGATCACACTAATTCGCAAAGATTTCCACTCTCCCAGGAGCCGAGGGGGACTCGAAGTGTCACAAACGCAAAGTTGTTTTCCTCATCTCTTCTACTACCAAGAACTGACAATTATAAAAAAGTTATAATGTGGCAGTTTCCGTGACTGTCACGTGGACGAATAAATAAAACTCTGTCAGAACGCACGGCTCAGCACTGGAATCCAGAGAGGAGGGCTGGGAGAGGGCGAAAAAAGGGGCGCACTTATATGGGATAGATCGGCGTGTTTGTGTTTACTTCTTTTCAATATCAGTAAAATAACTCTTACACAAACAATAACAATTCGTAAAGATGATATAAAAATGGCGTCCACAAACAAAGTGATTAGTCCCTGTATTATAATATGTTCTGTGGTCATACGTAATTTCCATTTCAAACTTGAAAATAATTTTATATTAAGGTGACCAGAATTTTTTGGACCAATCCGGGGACATCTGGGGGTGATGGGGTGCTGGAGGAGCGTAGAACCTACAGATCACGAGTAGGGACCCTAAACACTACAGAGTACAAAGCAAAAGCTTATCACGTGATTTCTCGCCAAAGTTGCAGGATGTGGTAAAGCATAACCTCCGTCAAAACATCTTGCACGCGCGCCGAGTTCAAATTATTGTGGTGATGAGATACATTCAAAAAAGTGAACCAGCTGAAACCGGGGACGAAATCTTAAACCGGGGACAAGATGGGGACATGTTTCTGAGTGGGGACAGTTGTCTGAAAAAGGGGACTGTCCCCGGAAAACGGGGACGGATGGTCACCTTATTTATATGTATAGATATAATATACTGTAATAATATAAGGACCTAGCTAAGAGGCTAAGACTCTAACTGTACGCTGTTGTACGGAGATTGTATGGAAATAAATTGCTTTTCTTTAAACTTTAAGTGTTACATTTTTTTTAAATTTTCAGTATTTGAAAGAAAGCGACAGTAACTTTGTATAATAGTATTTGTTACAGTGCGGCCCGCTGACACACATATGGCAGTCGAAGCGGCCCTCCAATGGTAGTGAGTTTGACATGCCTGGACAGAATTTGTTCCATGACATCCAGACTCAGAAAATGCTGCATTTTCTTTCAGTGTATTTTACGATTGCTACTGCTCAGATACCAAACACCTGAGAATTTCCATCTTTTTTTCTTTACTTCATGCTTAAATCTATAATTCCTCAACCATTTTTTATTTGTGTGCCTCTTCCAGCAACTGAAATATTTTGAAGCACCACAGCATTTTCAATATAAAAAAATTTTTAAAGCTTAAAATTTCAATGCTTTTACTTTACAAAAATTATATAGTTATATATTTATTGCATGGAAGGCTTATTCCCACCACTCAAAAAATGTTATTTCACAAAGGCAAAAGTAATTGGATAATTAGCAATTTTTTTTTTCCACAAAACAACTATGTTATGTCACATTTATGGTTGTATTATGATACAGATATACTGCCTGCTTGGTCATAGGGGAGATTCCTCACACAGTTAGATTCAAGTGACAAGATCCACAGTGACATTATGGATATACATTTTTTCCTACATATGCTAAAAAATAAATGTAAACCACCCAGTTTAGCATCTCAAGGAGCAAGTAATTATCCCAGTCACACTGAGTACAAGGCAGGAAGCAATTGCAATTGATGGTATGCCAGGTCTGCAATGAGCAAGGATGAGCATAATCACACACTCAACTGTCATAGAATGTGCCACATGCAGTCCAGGACAGAAACCTATAGTTATTCATAATAGTTATTCATAATATTTTGAAGCAGGGTAATATGATAGCACTCCGGTTTACAACTCAGATCTTCGGAGGCTCCGGTTTAGTTCTTAACCTTGTTTCAATCTGTGTGTTTGTGTTGATTGATTGCTATGTATGAATGTGTCAACTGAAATAGAGGGGCACCTTCCTGGGCTGATTTCTGCCCCAGTCCACTGTACAAACATAAGCCCAGCAAGCGTTATGAACGAACTTTGAAGGGCAGACTTGTTTGCATGCATGTAACTGGCAGCACTGTGCCTGTGAACGTCTGTCCTATGGGAAAGGTTACAATAACACTTCCAGCAAAATTGTAGCAGTAAGCAAAAGTAATAAAAAGACAGAACTTTGCTAAAATCTTAATTAAATAGATAGTGCTTTTTAAGTTAATGATATGAGAGGTTTCTATTTTAGGGCAGATGTATAGTATATCATGCAATTTTGCTTGTAGTCGTGCACTATGTATATGGCATTAATTTATACTGTATTTCTGTTATTAACCCAGTTCAAGTACTGATTTCAACAGTATTTTAAAGGAATAATCAAAAATTTGTTAAAATGTTTTGAAAATCTAATGAATATTATTTGTTAAAGAACATGCAAAGTATGTAATGGTTATCAAAACACATATGAAACCATAAAACAAAGTCTTTGGGATGAAATTACTTGTAAAAGGCATATAATAAAGAATCTAAATGTGTAACAACTATATTATAACAAACTGTATGCTAGATTGGAATGTAGATAAATGTAATTTACTTGACAGCATATGTATGACTAAATGTATTTTGGAAATTGAGAAGTATTTCTGACACATTTCCATTATTAAATATGTAATCTTCCTCAGTTAAGCACACCCTTTGACACCAAGTCAATACCCAAATACACAAGGCAAATATCCAAACTCCATACTGACTCTGACCAAGCTACCAGTCAAACTAGAGCTTGTGGAAATGTGAGCCAGGAATGCTAGCTGTGCACAACATTAAAACATCTGTACTATACCTACTAAAGTACTAAACTAAATTTATATGTATAATTCTTGTTCAGTTTCCTATTACCTGATCACATGCCATATACATTTGCTGAATCTCTGTCACTAGATCACCACAGCATGATCCTGCCTGCAATTAGGCAATATCTTTGCAAAGTAATGCAATGAAAGAAATGTTATGTTGAGAATAATCTTCTACAGAATTCAGATCCAAAGAAGGAAGAAAAATAATTCAAGTTAGTCTACAGTTGTCCACAAAAGCATTACCAAAACTAAGTCTGTCATGATGTCAGCAAGCTAGACATGAGAAAGAGAGACTGTGTGCAGACTGCTCAAGTATGGCGTTAGAGGAGTGAGAAAGAGAGCACTTGACCTGTTAACAGTCTCTCTTTAAAAAGAATCCATCAGCTTTGGCAAGAGGTTTCCAAAAACTATCGATTCTGGCATTGATTGACTCAAGGAGGTGAGGAGTAAGAAGAAACTGTTATCCTGGACCCCATGTAAGCAGTAGAAGACTTAGAATTGAGGTAGTCGGTAGACACAGAAGATTAAATGACACCAGATGGGAGAGACAGGACTAAAACTTCTTAGCATGACCGCAGTGAGACAGACCGATGGAACTGAAGAGCATCTGGAGTTGTAACCAGATGTGTAACCAACAGTCCTTTAAAGACCCACTTTTTCCCTCCAGTTTATTTCTTTATTTATTTTGTGTTCTTTCACCTACCAAATGCAGCTGCTTATGCATAACAGTATTGAGAACTGCTCATTGGACCTTAAAATATATTTAAAGTTAACCTTTAAAAATAGCTACAATTCCATGTCTTTGTTCCAGGTTTCTGGAAGATAAACTCATTAGCTACCAGCCTCATCTAAGAGAGAGATATCTGTATCTTTAAGCTAAGCCTCAGTAAGAAAACAAAAAAGTGGGCTGAACATACAGTAGCTAACACGTGGCACATTGCAAAATGTGACCATAACATTTATTTTTAATTGGGATTCCATGCCCAGTTCAGAACCTGTAGTGACAGTGAAGCAAGTGTATAGTCATTTGCTACTGTCTACCATTTTAAGGCTCTTCATTGAGATCTAGAGATGTACGTGGTTGCTTCCAAAACTTGAAAACAGTGTAAACAATGTATAGCTGAACATGTTTGACTTTGAGAATATTGTTCTGTTGATGCTGAATCAGATTTTCGAGATGCTACATTAATCCATTCACTTTTTTTCAGGATCTTAAAATTAAAGCTTGATACATTGCAGTTAAAGCTGTGAGTTTATATATCGTATATATCTATACTTACTCAGTGACCACTTTATCAGGTACACTTGTATGTTGACACAACTTTATGCTTCTACGAACAATTAATCCCGTGGCTGCAACTCATTATACTGTATATAATATGCAGACATAGTCAAGATATTTATTGTTAGTTAAACCAAACATTAAAATAGACAGGGTGCATGATATTGTTGACTTTGATTTTGGAATGATTCTTGGTGACAGACATTGAGGTTCTGGTATTTCAAAAACTTCGACCCTTCAAGGATTTTCATACACAGTAGTCTCTATAGAGTTTACAGAAAATGGTGTGATAATCAACAAATATCCATTGAGTAACAGTGCAGTGAGTGAAAATACTGCGGCATTTTCAAAAATTGTTAAAGTTATGGTACAATTCCAATAAATCTTTCATTTATTTGGCATGCAGTTGTTACAAAGAAAAACATTAACAGGTTTTTGAATACTTAAATGAATGCACAATATTCCGTTGCTCTTTTTGTGCTTATAAAGCTTCTTTTAAACTTTAAGCTCTTGCATATCAGTGAAAGTAATTTTTGCCCTTTGAGTTGACAGAAATCATTTAATGGATGAGTAGTTATTGTCTTTTATTAATCAAGCATAGTCTCATCAATGGAAATTGTTTATCATGTACTCTATATAAATTAAATCACATTGTTATGGACTTGTTTCTTTTTTACTTTTATTTTCTTGTCCAGAATTAATTTTGCATAATAAAATAAATGTATTATACTTTTTGTGTTTGCAGTATTCAACTTTAACGTTAATGTTTTGTTTTTAAGTAAGTTTCTAGTGCCCTTAAATTATTTGCATCTTCGTTTCAACATCATCATGGTTTTTTGCAGGTGCCGCCACCTTGTGGTACAGTTGCTAAATGTTGCTATGCAGTAACATGCAAATGCAGAAAAGGTCACCCCAGATGTTCAGGGTTATCAGAGATTTGGAAGACAGCCTTGATATTTGCACATGCTTTTCTTTTCTTGTGCTTTCTGGCCTTAGACATTTAGGTGTAAATTTCGACTACAATTTAGGGTTGTGATTTGAAGACAAACTTGGTTTGTCATTTGACATGCATTTATTCTTCTGGGGCCTCATGTATAAACGGTGCGCATGCACAGAAATGTTGCGTAAGAACTTTTCCATGTTCAAATCGCGATGTATAAAACCTACACTTGGCGTAAAGCCATGCACTTTTCCACGGTACCTCATGCCTTTTCGTACGCAAGTTCTCCGCTCGGTTTTGCAGACTGGCGGCACCCAGCGTCAAAGCAATGGTACTGTTCCTGTGTGGTTACACCTTATTTTCCTGACGCAGCTTTATAAATACACTGAAACTAACCGCATATTGTTTATTAGTGTAACACATCTGATTGTAATTAACTTGTAACAATATAATGGTTCAGGGAACAGCCATAGTATTCCAAATACCATAACTGCTTTAGTGTTGTTACTCTTCTTCTTCTTCTTGTTCTTGTTCTTCTTCTTTCAGCTCCTCCCGTTATGAGTTGCCACAGCGGATCATCTTTTTCCATATTACTCTCACTGCACCACTCGGAGTATTTATATCACTGTTTCTGAGTGTGAATCACAGCAGCAGCTGATCGGAAAGAGAATTATCGGTATACAGTTTCATGGACACGCTGTCTCAGCCACTGCAAAACGTTTTAAAGCCTTTCCTGTACAGACCTCGTAGTTCAGAAACAGTTTCATCCCAAGAACTTTAAATGCACTCAATCAAATGCACCTTGTAGAACTGTTTGTACTTATAAGTACAATCACCACACTGTAAACTTGCACTATAGTTATAATATCGCACAACCTGAGCCACTTTATAAAGCTTGTATTTACATATGATGACGATATCATTTTAAGGTGAAATGCAGCAAAATATGTTTATTAAATTATACAGATAAAACTTTAACTTCATTTAAATAATCTATATTCTTCACTGGGAGTGTCGTTAAGGATAGAATAATTAAACATGTACTACGAAGATATTTCAATGTTCTTTAAACGTTTTGAAGAATCGGTGCTAAGCTTACAGATGGCTTAACTTCTATTACAGAGCTGATTGTGTGGCGATCGGTTACTTGGGGAAAGAAAAGCACTGACTGCAGTGACAGCTATGCCAATATATATTGAATATAACACAGAAAGAGAAAATAACAACACAGCTGAAAATGCAGCGACAAATTTCGGCAAAAGTTAAATGCTTGTGTCATATGAGCACGAGGCGGCTATGCAGTGTCTGCAACGAACGTGGCCATCCACCGTGCATAAGCTACCTTACTGACATTGGCTGGGTGAAGGAGCCACCAATTCTTCCTCTGCCCAGTGCCACCACAAGCCTAGAGCCACCCCTGAGTACTGCTGCAATAAATTATTTCGAAGTGAAACACATGTTTAATACGTGCTTTAACTCTTATCATCATGAAAATGATATCACGTATACATCTCAGTATTTTAGTTATTCAGAGAGCTGTAATATCACGAATGTAATGGATTCTGTGTCCAGTTGGAGGAAGAGAGCCGGTTTAAGAAGCAAGTAGTGATTCACACATATAGAGCACATAGAAGATCAGATACAAAACAAAGCATTTAACGTGCTACTTTAATTACAATGTGATTTGAGAAAAGGGTTAATTAAACGATTTTAAGATGAAGTTTATGATGTTCTACTTTAATGACAAAATAAACTACGTGATTAAAGTGGAAATGTCGAGAATGAAGTTGACATTTCGTGCTTTTTCCCTACTGTGTGCCTTTTTTTCTATGTACCCAAATAAGCTTTCATATGACACTCAGACAGTGGGCTACATCTTGGCTTTTCACAGCGACTTGATATGTGACTTCTTTTTTATTTCTGGCACTGTGCGACAATGTGAACGTGAGCTTTCAAGTTTCTCCAACACGCTATGTCACTCGATCAACTTCCTTTTGTTGATTATACCACGGTTTATTTGAACAAATAGTATGTTTTTCCTTTGCCTCCACTTGGTATTCGCTGAAATTCTTACATTTTCCCTCATGCTTTTCCCATTGTCTTTTCACAGAAGGCTGAGTTTAAGGGCGATTAATATTCATTTGCATATTCAAAGAGGCGTAATTCTGGGAGGAGTTGGGGCGTTACGTAAAGCGCGTGCACAAGCGTTAGTTTTCACGCTGATCGGGATTTATGTAGCGGAAGAACGTGGAAGTTGGAGTACGCACAGATTCCTGTGCTTACGCCATGTTATAGTGCGAGTTCTACGCACGGCGTTATACATGAGGCCCCTGGTCACTGTCTGTTTTCTTTTCGCGCTATATTTTTCCCTCTGATCATGAGGAGTTTCTCACCAGGTACTCTGGTTTTCACTCAAATATCCCAAGAACATTCCGATTAGGTTAATCGACAACTCTAAATTAACTCATATGAGTGCCTGTGTATTTCTGGTGCTATGAATAAGAGTCCAGTACTATGATCTGTTGCCCTATCAAAAGCTGATTCTTGTCTTGAACCCAGTGTTGCTGGCATATGCTTTCTGATTCTTACACCCTTGATTTGAACGTTTTTGTAAATGGATGGATGGGCATTCACCTACATTTTTTAAACATTTCATGCTTTGAAGAATACATTCTTTTGAAATCTCTAATGTAACAACATGTTTCATATGCTAAAATACTGCCTTACTCATGATTCTTTTGAGAAATACAGTATATAAATGCAGAGTGCTATGCTTAGACCCCGACTATTAACCACAGACACATGGGATCTGAGCAAGACCTACAGTTAGAACATTTTCTTCTAGATTAAAATCTTGTATCCTATCTTGTTTATTTGAGTTATAATATGTATTAGAAATTAGGGGTGTATGGAAATTTGTGTAGATTTAATTTACTGACAAGACTGTGTGGCCTAGATACAGATAAATAGAACAGGAAATGTGTGTTGTGTTTACATTTAGTGTACTGTATGTTTTTTCTTTCCTTTGTAGATTTTGTTTCTAAATAAAATCGATCTATTCCAAGAGAAGATTTTGCACTCTGGGAGACATTTGAGGCTGTACTTACCACAATTTAGAGGTAAGTACCTCATACAGTTTGCTTCTGTGTTTTTCTCTTTAACACAGTTGGACGTTACAATAGCAAGTTAGCTTCTTGTAATTTATAGATTATTAGAGTGAGTGGGAAAAGACAGCAGAACAAATTGCACAAATATACTGGCATGACATTATAATTTTTTTATTTTTTTTTTACATCAAGAATAATCTAAATGGAAATCATACCTTAAACACTGTTTTAGCCAAGGCTTTGATTGTGAAGCAGAAACAAAATTAATTCAGTCAGTGTTATGAGGAGCCAGAATAAAAGCAACATTTTCAACACAAATAATGAAGAGTAAGTTAATAAACAAGAATTGTTTTATGTCAGTGAAGTGTGTAACTTATACCATTTAATCTTCCATTAATACCAGTTAAAAGAAGAATAATTGATGTGCACTACATGTTTTTTTGAAAGATAGCATAATAATACTGCCATCTACAAACAGAAAACATATTTCTATTGTCATTTTTACTGAAGGATATTTGAAAACAATGTTGTTTGTTATATCAAAGTGTAATTTTTCAATATATGAATGTATCTACTAAGGTAAATTTATATGAATTACTAAAATACCTCACACAGTATTAATGTTTAGAATATATCATATAAATGTTCTCTTAACTATAAAGTTAACAGTCAGCTGTCAGTTAAATGAAACAAGTTAAAAGTATATCTTCTGAAAAAAATAAATAAGCAAAATTTACATTTGGCATTATATCAGTTATTACAACTAGGCATTTGCTTTTCTATTTTTTTTATTTTTGTAAGTTTAGTTGTGCACCTTTGGGTGTTTTTTTCACTTCAAACAACAGTTTTGTTTTAAATATTTGAATCATTTAGAATCACTGCTTCTAAACACCAGGCAAACACATTTTTTCATAGTTATTCTCTAAGAATTTAATCATCTGCCCATGTGTGAGTAACTCAGCTGAAATTGTCTAATTTGTGGTAATTATTAAATGAGATATTAAAAAAGTTTCTACTTTTTCTTGAAACAGTCAAGTGTTATGCTTTAGTCAACACATACTTTTTAATTTTAAGATTCTAATTTGTATATAGGATAAAATGTGTGAAGTTGGAAGGTTAAAGTTCAGAGATGAAGATGCAAATACATCATCAATATACAGATATCTCTCATAATGCCAAGCATCTTCCTTAGAATAATTGCTGCATGTGTTAGGTGATTATCACATATAGGAACAACAAAAAATAGCTAAATAGGCCATATGCCCACTCTGTTCAGGATTCTGCGTCAACCAGCAGCTGCACTTCCAGCACTGATATCAAAACTGATAAGCTATGGTGTTTTTTTTTTTACCTGATCACTTCAAGACGTGACCAAACTTATGGTAAATGATGTAAGTCGCATTATTCAAACGTTATGCCAGACATTGGGAGCTAAAAAGCAGAAGATCTTCAAACTATATGTTTAAAGCTGTAGCAGTGCCCCATAGGGGGTTTCATTTGTTTATAGGTATGTCCTGTTTGGTGATTGCTACATATTAATAACAACACTAGTCTCGCAGATTCTTTTTGTAAATATGGAATCTGCGTCTTTAAACTGGTTTGTTCGAATGCGGATGGGTTTGTGGGATTTGTAGTTTGGGGTTTTTAGGCACTGTGCACATAAAACCAGAAGAGAAGGATGTGGCAGGACTTTTTGATTTGTTCGTTTTTCGATCAGCTTCATCTTCAGCAGAACTTAAGCTCCTTTATCACCTGGATGTTTGCAGCAAAAAGGATTGTACACGACCACCAGATTTAGGAATGTAGTGGGTTCTTTTTTTCCCAATTCAGTCCATCAATGACCTTTGTGAAGAGGTGCACCTCAGAAACTATTTACTTTCTGGACTCTGGTGACAGGACAGTGTTCCCGATCCATGTTCCAGGAAACAGTTTACTAAGAAGTATTCCGCCACATCTTTCTGTCTGTTAACAGGTGATTGCACTTCAAGATCCACTTTAATCACCTACTGTAAAGACTTTTTCAGGACTATAAATATCATTGGAGGGGGGGGGTTGTTGTTCGTGGTATTTGTTTTGGTTTTTTTTGTCATTATCTTTCTTTTCTAAATATAGTGAATAATGAATATGAATATATTTGTTTGCTGAATATATTTAATCTGTTTGGTAATTTTTTTTTTTGATGTGTTCTTAATATTCAGGTGTCGTTGGAACATTGTAGGTCTTAGTTGTAGCCTGATTCAATCATCCCCTATTTTAAAAAAACAGTGGTTTCTCTGCTCCTTAAATCTGGTGGCAACCTCAGTACTCTTCTGGAGGTCTTAATTTGCTACAAAGCTACATCCATAATTACAATGGCAAGATCCAGTCATATTAAACATTTGTGTCTATTATGAACTTACATGGGACAAATATGTGATTACATTAGGCTTCTTTAAAAAAAATAAACAGAATTCCAATAATTAGTTATTAAACTTTACTCAGGGACAGGTTAATATGTATGTAAATGTAATACTGCAACGGTGCTGGAAATGTTATATCGGCCAAGGAAGAGTCTGGCATTACATTATCAATAGCAGGTGTGCCTATAAAAACTGCAACTCTGCACAGTTGAATGCTCTTTTTCCAAATAGTGAAGGAAAAGGCAAGCAGTTCTTTTAAGAATAGTGAGCCACTTCAAAGAGTCATGTAAAGAGCAGAGAATCCATCCATTGTTGCTCTCGGTGCAGATGCTACAATACATAACAACATGAGTCTGCTGGGCATCTTGCCTTGTAAAAAGTGAATGTCTCTGTCTGAGCCTGTAAAATGGTGAATGCCAACATGTTGCTTAATTGTAAGGGTCTAATTTTTTTTCCCCAGCTGGAGGATTTCCTCTCTCAGAGACAGGTTTTCATCAATTGCTAGATTCACAGCTTCTGGATCTAGAGCTGAAACATAATCATGGTCCTTGAAAATTTTATCATCCTCCTCCTCACTCTGTGTGTCATCCTCCATTGGTCGTTTTCTCCTCTCCCAAATCCCCAGTCTTGAAAGTGGAATAGACAAATTGTTCCACTCCTTTTTCAACATAATTGCTGTCCTGTCTCAGACCCCAGCTTGCGAAAATACTCTTTTGTGAAATTACAGTTACTAATTTGGGTATGGGGACTAGCTGTAAAGCTCTCTCTCTGGACTGCGACGATCCATTTAGATCGGATTTCCACAGAAGAGACAAATCTATGAAAATTAAATACCTTCTTGTACTTACTGGAAGCTCGATATAAAGGTACATGACAATGTTCAGCTGCAGAGCTATATGTACGCTGAAACTTAAACTACTTTTTCTCTGACATTGTTGCCACTAAGCAAAAGACGCAACTGTAGTGACTGAGCTGGCTGAAATTTCACAGGAGGTACGGCAGCAATATTGTGCGCATATAACCTATTGGTTACATACTGTATCTTTAGTACATGGTGGACCACTAAATTACGAATATTTGACAAAGTTAGTGTTGAATCGAGTGCAGACCAGAGCATACAAAGAAGATTTAGAACATGATTTCTTTTTCATTGCAAGCAAAACCAGTGTAGATTTGTGAACTTCTGCTAGCTTCCATTATGTTGTTGCATGAATATTTACAGCCTAGTAATAATGTTGAAAGTTAGGTAGTGCCATGCTGCCTTCTACTTTAGATCTCTGTTGAATTGCTTTTTTGATGTTTGACCACTTTGAGTTTCAGAGAAATAATGTTAAAATTGTATCCAAGTTCTTGGAGAATAAATTGTTGATATACTGTATATGTATAGGAGTTCTCTTAAAAACATATAGGACGTTTGAAAGGATATTCATTTTGACAATATTGATTCTCTTAGTTAAAATAAGATGAAGGGAGGACTCTATTAACATCGTTTTTATGTTTTTCATTATACCACCACAATTATGTTCAAAGAGGTCTTAGTTTCCTGGTAATAATTACTCCCAGATATTTAATCTGTTCTGATTCCATCAGCGAAAACGTATCCAGCCTGATCTGACATGCCAGATAATTCACTAGAGAAAGAATGCTTTTATTCAAATTAATTTTTAATCTAGGAATCTTATGAGGTTTTGTTAGATGTCATTAATTAACTGAAGGAGAAGATAATGTGGTAGTCTTCTAGGACTTACGTTGGGCTGCTCATGTAAGTATTAGTTCTTTTTTAGCATATGGCAATAAATATCAATACATATCTAAAGATTAGAAATAAAATTAGATAACAGGATTTAAAATTATCTAAGAGTGGTTGCAAATATATAAATAAAATTTGCAACACCTGAGAATGATTGTTTTCTAGGTAGTTTAAAACTTTTGGAATTTTAACTTCTGAAATGACATTTTCAATTTCAGTAACCATATTATATGTGATTTTTCACCCCAAGCTAGTACATTTGGGACCCTGAAGTAAGTAAAGTCAGTAAAGCAGTATGGCTGAGAAAATCAGTGCTGGAATGCAAGTTAAATGCTAAATTCAAAACATAGCTTTATGAAGTATCCAACATATTTCTTATTTTCCTGGCAGCAACTTTCCGCTTATTAAATCCTTTTAGCATCATTAATGGAGCAATCAGATCATATAATCATGTCCCATGGCTACATGCTGCACAGTTCTTGCCCTGGGGTTTTTATAATTCAGCCTTAGTGCTTTCAGTGCATCATCGAAATACCTTTTTAATGTTAATTATGATTTATTGACTGTAAAGGAAAATTGGATTTTATACTAAAGGGTCAACTAAATTGACCTCATCTTTGTGAGCTGCATTTGATTTGTTTCATTCCTAACAACATCCCTCAGTAACTCACTCTATTGCTCTTTATAAATATTGCATGAAGTATTTTTAAATAAGGTATTGTACCTTCTAGTATTTGTTTTTGCCACATCCTTTTGCCCGTTTGTTTTTATTCAGAGATTAAATTTGTATGTTTAGCGGTACAATTGTTGCATATTTTTTTATTAGTTTGCCTTACTTAAGACTGACAATAAGTGATCAATATCCCAATGTGAAGTGGTGTTTTTTATTTTACAAAGATATCTAGCTAAAGGAATAAGTATTCAGAAAAATTATGCTTTAATGTATCAAATATTCACAGGAAAAAAATTATAGGGAAAACAAAGTGTCTAAGAATAAGTCCATGCAAAATAATAAACCCTCCTTTATACCTGACATTCTTGGAAAATCTTTGTCTTTAAATGACACTTGATGTACTTGGCTTTTGTCCTTATGTTACCTAGTCTTTTCCACTCTCCCTTTATTACCCTGGGGGTTATTTTTCCCTCATAGTCCTGCCAGTTCACCAGCATCTGTAAATCCTATGAATCCTCAAATGTGGTAGGCTGCTTTGAGGTTGTGTGTTGTGTGAATTGCCCAATAGGGTTCCACTTGCCCCTCCTGGGATGAGATCGATTTCCCTTTTTTACCAGGAGGTAATGCATCGGCCTGCTATCATTTCACGATGGTCATGCTCGCTTTCTCTCTTTCTGTTAGTTTTGTTGTATTCTGTTGGTTTGCCTGTTCTCTTGTACCCAAAATGATGTTGCCAGTTTTCTCACAGGTTATCACCTTTTTTCTTTGCCTCTCAGCTGTCTCCAACAGATTCCATTTCACATTTCTCCTAAAAGTTCATTTTTATTCACAATGGAATACCAAGGAACTCATCATTTTGATTTTTGCACTTTTGGTTCTTTCTGTGCTCTTCCCTTTTCTTTTTTCCATTTGGTGGCCATCTTTGCTAGTAGTTACTCTTGTCAGCCAGATCCTTTGCTGTATTCGAAGATGTGTTAAAGAATATTTTTACAAAAAAATTCCAATGGCAAAACATCATAGTAAACAAGAATATTAATTATTTCAAAATGTTTTAGCAATAAAGTTAAAGGAACAAGTCTACTGAGTTGCATTTAAAATGTTTTCAAAATAATGGACCTTCAGCCTTAACTTAGTGTAAGTGTCATAATAATGAACAATTGACAAACATGACTTAATTGCTAATTTCTGGCTTTCCACATATGTGTATGCTATATTTTTTACCATGTTAATTTATAAATTGTTAATAAATACCTTGTGGCTATATTTGTTTTTCTTTTTAGACACTTGAATGAACAAGTATTCCAGTTTGACCTGGGGTCTGACCATTAAAGCTGAAAACAGACCTTCTTGTTGTCAGTGTAGTGATTTAAAAGCTGAGATTACACACTATTCGTTCCTAATTTCTGCTATGACCTTTGCTGTATAGCTCTATGCTGTCTTGCTGTTGTAATATTTCTAAACTCTAGAAAGCAGGGTTTTGAGTACAGAAAATATGCCCATTTAAAATTGTAACATAATCAAAGGTAACTTCTCCTTTTTTATTTTGTATTAAAGTAAGACTGAGTCCCTGATATTTAAAAATAGTTTGGTCATGCGGCAAGTCAATGATCCAAAATGCAAAGCCAAGTCTTAATCAGAATTGATAAAAAGAATTAATAAAGTCCATACCCAAACCGAAAGAATGTTTCAGCAGGACCTCAAATGTGCTATGCGTGTGCAATTGGAGGTTAGTACGTTTGAGAGAGGCAGCATTGCTGCAGTAAATTATTTCATTGAGGGTCGCACAGGGTGCAGCAAGAATCTTGCAGGAGGCAGGAACAATGTGTGGACAGGGTGCAAGCTCATCGCTAATACTGCGCCACCGTGTCCCCATGTTTAATACCTATCATTATGAAAATTATATCAAGTATACATCTTAATATTTAAATTGTTCAGAGAGCTGTAATATCATGAATGTAATGTATTCTTTGTCCTGCTGGCGGAAGAGAAAGCCTGTTTAAGAAGCACACAGTGATTCATACACATAGAGCACATAAACGAACACACAGAAAGAAGCATTTAACGTGCTGCTTTAGTTACAATGGGATCTGAAAAACTAGTAAATTAAAGGATTTTAAGATGAAGTTTATGAAGTTCTACTTTAATGACAAAATAAACTACATGATTAAAGTGGAAGTTTCGAGATTAAATTTGACATTTGGACATTTTTTTCAACTGTGTCCCTATTTTGTTTTTCTTTTCTCTGTACCCTAATACACTTCCATATGACACTCACATGGTGGCCTACGACTCGCCTTTTTACAGCAACTTTGATATCTGACCACTTCTTATTTATTTCGGGCACTTGGCGACTTTCTGAACTTGAACTTTCAAGTTTCTCCGCCACTCTGTTACTCGATCAACTTCCTTTTCTTGTTTATATCACTGCTCAAACCAACAAATAGTAAGTTTTTTCTTGCCTCCACTTGGTATTCGCTGAAATTCTTCTTTTTCCCCTGTGCTTTTGCCATTGTCTTTTCACAGAATGCAAAACATAAGGTGCTATTTATATTGATTTGTATATTCAAAGAGGCGTAATTCTGGGAGGAGTCTGGGAGGGACGACAGGCGCGTGCATGAGTGTTACATTTCACGCAGACCAGAATTTATGTAACGGAAGAACATGGAAGTTGACGTATGCACAGATTTATGCATTTGGATTTTTTTGTGCGTACGCACATTTCCATTTTTGTCCGTACACCATGTTTTAGTGTGAACTCTACACATGCCGTTATGAATGAGGCTACTGGTGTGCAGTATTCTACATTGCTCACTCAAAGATTACTTTTCAAGCAAAGGTTATCATTTCATAGATAAAATACGTTTAGTCATGAACTTGTATAGAGAAGTCAAACACTTTCTGAAATGGTACATCCTTACAGTGCATGACTGCATGTCACTTACCAAACAATTAAGAAATCATTGAACTGATTAATATTTATTTATCTTTCTTTTTATTTGAATGTTGTCAATCATAATTCTGCATTATTATTATATGAACACTGTGTACTGCACATCACATCCGTTTGTACAGTAGCACTGACTATGGAATGAAATATAAACGTGAAAATAGTTGCTTTGCCAGTGCCTACCTGTACTGTACAATTAAATTTTGCAGTTGAAGTTTTTCTTTCAAATATTGGTAATAGCACAGGTACTTGCTTATTAATTTTCTCTATTAGTTTATTTTTCATGTTTAATGTTTTGTCTCGGTTTTGTCCTTTTAAACCTATACATCATTAATCAGAAGAAAGTGGACACCTGAAATAATTCATTAAAAACATTATTCTATTTTTAGATTACTATCTTAGAGAGACAATTAATGTCATCGGGTTTGAAATGTACCTTAATTTGTAAATTCGGCTGTGTGTCTTTATCTGTTAAGCCATCATGGTAACTCAATCTGCAGGAGAAGGAAAAGATAAAAAAGTAAGCATGACAGTGATTATCAACAGGGTGGTTTAGTTTGTAGACAGCTGTGTTATCTTAAGGTTTAGGAAGTTCCTTTTTATTTATTTTACTCGTTAGGCAGTAAATCAGCAGCATTTGTAAGGACATCACCCATATATGGTTTTGTCTTTGTGGCAGAGTAAGTGTGCAGAGTGAGGTTTGGGAATTTACGATAACTTATTTCTAAATCTATCTAATCTTGTTCTTTTTTTCTTTGCCAACTACATAATTTCTGTTGACACATTTCTCTTAAGCAAAATATGATCATCCATTCCATCATCCACTTCAAAACCTGGATAGCAATAATGTTGTGACATGGGACATAACAGTACATACGTTTAATATAATTTAGGGTCCTGGAGGTCCAAGGAATATCCCAGCAGCTTTCAGCACAAGGCAGGGAGTGGTTTTTGGAAAGGGCAGCAAGTGTAGAGCACACATCCACACTTACACTGGGATGCTTTGGAATTGCCAGTTCATCTACCACACGCTTTTGAAATTTAATTACTCCGTGGAAATTCCATTGGACTAGCAAGTTCTTTACCACTGAAAGATGACCATTACTGGTCTAAAAGTAAGCTCTGCAAAGTCCAGTTATCTACTCTTCAAAAAACAGCCTAGTCCCCAGAACAAAGGCTTCTTTGAAGCTGAAGCCAAAACAAGCCTCCAATGCTCAAAGAAAAGGATGAAATAGTAAAAATATAACATTTACAGAGAAATGGTTAAGAACCATTGGGAGCAGCTACTCACAGAGAGGCAATAGCAGTTTAATTCTTAGCAACCTAAAGTCCAAAGTCTTCTTCATGTGGTACTTGCTTTATTGTATCTTCACTTCCTGTAATACTGTAGATCTCTTGAAATCCTACAAAAGCAAACCAGAGACCATACACTTGTCATGACAAATGTATGCAAAAACATCATGGTTTGTGACATTGTTTTAAGAATTTTGTTGGTTTGGACTTTTGTATAATGTACCTTATGTGCATTTTTTGTTGTTTAAGTATTTATTATATTTTGATGTTAAAAACTGGAATCGTGTGGAAAAGCTGCAAATAAAACACAAACAGTTAATTGGGATATGAGGTAGTGCTAACTAGTATACCACCACATTACTTTTAGTTTCCTCCTTAAAAGATTATCACAGATTTCTTCTTCATTGAAACTGCCACCACCTACTGGCACAAACATGGTAGTTAGACCTTTAGTAACTCAAATACAAAAGAATACAGTACATTCACACTTGAAAATATCAAGTAGCTTTTTCAGTATCTTGTCACAGTGCATTAGAGAGAAATATATCTTTAATCTTCAAGTTTAAGGGCTCTTTGTATTTTATTTTTTGAGAACACCATGTGTGTACAATAACTTTCTGCAAAAAAAAAAACTTGTTTAAGAAGTCTTGTTTAATGTAATATGAACCATGTTTCAAAATCTTTATGTACTATAGACCCACCAGTATTAACCAACTGTACAGGTACCACTGCAACTTCAGAGTAACTTAAAAATTGTCTCACCTTTCGAATCTTTAAAAATGTGTAAGGTGAAAGGTTGTATATTCAGAATCACAAACCATAAGTGGAACAAAAGTTAATTATGTTCGTCCACAATTTGTGCTGGATGTGGATTAATATAGTGTAAAGTGTTATGCACTTTATATGCAGTACCTCTAAACTACTCATTCTAAAATATACTAAGGGACCTACAAGGGACATTGCTGCATGCCATCTTCCACTTTATTTTTCTGTTCATTCAAACTCTATGTCAGCCATTATTTTTACGTTTCCATCCATAGTTTTATTAGTCTGTCATCCTCTTTCTGCCCTTTCAGTCATCCCAGCTGTGTTGGTCTGATATAAAAACCTTGTATGCACCTCTACTTTGTGGTGGCTTATGGACATACACTAATAGCTTTGTTTCCTGATTTATCATTTAGTGGGGAAACGGGGAGGTGAATGATTAAGAATGAAAAGGGTAATATTGCATAATGCACAAGTGATAAAATTACAATGCATTGTTGGATTGTATTACTTTGCAAGAAAACTTAATTTGAGAGTTTAAAAAAATTCCATAATGTTAAACATTTCAGTTGTATCAGCACTATTTCTCGAGTCTAGTAGCTTCTTTTCGATAGATAGATAGATAGATAGATACTTTATTAATCCCAAAGGGAAATTCACATAATCCAGCAGCAATATACTGTTACAAAGAAACAATATTAAATTAAATAGTAATAAAAATGAAAAAATGAAAAAAAAAATAAATAAATAAATAAATTTTAAAAAGCAGACAATAACTTTGAGTAATGTTAGCATTTACTCCCCCGGGTGGAATTGAAGAGTCGCATAGTGTTGGGGAGGAACGATCTCTCAGTCTGTCAGTGGAGCAGGACAGTGATAAAAGTCTGTCACTGAAGCTGCTCCTCTGCCTGGAGATGACACTGTTCAGTGGATGCAGTGGATTATTCATGATTGACAGGAGTTTGCTTAATGCCCGTCGCTCTGCCACAGATGTTAAACTGTCCAACTTTAATCCTACAATAGAGCCTGCCTTCTTAACAAGTTTGTCCAGGCGTGAGGCGTCTTTCATCTTTATGCTGTCACCCCAGCACACCATTAGCGTAGAAGAGGGCACTCACCACAACCGTCTGGTAGAACATCTGCAGCATCTTACTGCAGATGTTGAAGGATGCCAACCTTCTCAGAAAGTATAGTCTGCTCTGACCTTTCTTACATAGAGCATCAGTATTGGCAGTCCAGTCCAATTTGTCATCCAGCTGCACTTCCAGATATTTAAAGGTCTGCACCCTCTGCACACAGTCACCTCTGATGATCACAGGGTCCATGAGGGGCCTGGGCCTCCTAAAATCCACCACCAGCTCCTTGGTCTTGCTGGTGTTAAGGTGTAAGTGGTTTGAGTCGCACCATTTAACAAAGTCTTTGATTAACTTTCTGTACTCCTCCTCCTGCCCACTCCTGATGCAGCCCACAATAGCAGTGTCATCAGCGAACTTTTGCACGTGGCAGGACTCGAGTCATATTGGAAGTCTGATGTATATAGATTGAACAGGACCGGAGAAAGTACAGTCCCTCGGCGCCCTGTATTGCTGAACACAATGTCAGACCTGCAGTTCCCAAGACGCACATATTGAGGTCTGTCTGTAAGATAGTCCACAATCCATGCCACCAGGTGTGAGTCTACTCCCATCTCAGTCAGCTTGTCTCTAAGGAGCAGAGGTTGGATGGTGTTGAAGGCGCTAGAGAAGTCCAAAACATAATTCTTACAGCACCACTGCCTCTGTCCAGGTGGGAGAGGGATCGTGTAGCATATAGATGATGGCATCCTCCGCTCCCACCTTCTCCTGGTATGCGAACTGCAGAGGGTCGAGGCGTGGCGGACCTGTGGCCTCAGGTGGTGAAGCAGCAGCCGCTCCATGGTCTTCATCAGATGTGACGTCAGAGCAACAGGCGGAAGTCATTCAGCTCACTAGGACGTGATACCTTTGGGACAGGGTGATACAAGATGTTTTCCAAAGCCTTGGGACTCTCCCTGTTCCAGGCTCAGGTTGAAGATGCGCTGTAGAGGACTCCCCAGTTCCAACGCACAGGCCTTCGGCAGTCGTGGCGATACACCATCTGGACCCGCTGCTTTGCTGGCACAAGTCTTTTCAGCTCTCTGCTCACCTGGGCTGCTGTAATTGTGGGTGGGGATGTCTCACCTATGCTGGTATCAGCAGAAGGATGGTTGGAGGATGCAGTACTCGAGGTGAGAGTGGGTTACTGTGATCAAACCTATTAAAGAAGTTGTTCATTTGGTTTGCTCTCTCCACGTCTGTCTCGATGGCGGCACCCGCTCGAGCTGCAGCCAGTGATAATCTTCATCCCATCCCACACTTCCTTCATGCTGTTGTTCTGCAACTTCTGCTCCAGCTTTCTCCTGTACTGCTCTTTCGCCCTGAGCTGGACTCGAGTTCCTTCTGCACGCTTGAGCTCATGCTGATCACCACCTTTAAAAGCCCTTTTCTTCTGGTTCAAAAGGCCCTTGATGTCACTTGTAATCCATGGCTTGTTGTTAGCATAGCAGCATACTGTTCTTACTGGAACTACAATGTCCATACAGAAGTTGATGTAATCAGTTGTGCATTCAACAGCCTCTTCAATGTTCTCACTATGTGACCCCAGCAATATATCCCAGTCTGTAGTTCCAAAGCAGTCTCTCAGAGCCTGCTCTGCCTCAGGGACCACTTCCTGAATGAGCGTGTAGTGTAGGTAGCGCCCTCACTCTTGGTTTGTATTGAGGCTGAAGCAGAACCAGGTTATGATCTGCTTTCCCAAGCGCAGGCAGCGGGGTGGCGCTGTATGCGTCTTTAACGCTTGCATACAGTAGGTCGATAGTCCTGTTTCCCGAGTGTTACAATCCACATACTGGGAGAAGGCAGGTAATGTTTTGTCCAGCGTTACATGGTTAAAGTCTCCAGCGATTAGCACAAGTGCCTCAGGGTGCTGCGTTTGTAACTTAGCAACTGCGGAATGGATGATGTCACTCGCCATCTCGCGTTAAGCTTGAGGGGATGTAAACAATAACAGCAATCACGTGTCCAAACTCTCTGGGCAAGTAATAGGGACGCAGACTTACGGCCAACAGTTCGATGTCCTTGCAGCAAGTGGAGATTTTAACGTTTACATGTCCTGAGTTGCACCACTTTGTATTGACATAGAGAGCGAGTCCTCCTCCTTTCTTCTTTCCGCAGGTACTTGCGTCTCTGTCCGCTCTAACTGTGCTATACCCGGGTAGCTCCACGTTAGCATCTGGGATGATAGACGTTAGCCACGTTTCACTAAAACACAGCAAGCTGCATTCTCTGTAGGTTCTGACATTTTTCACCAGCACAGCCAGTTCGTCGATCTTATTTGGTAGTGAGTTCACATTTCCCAGGATCACAGAAGGCACCGACGGTTTATAACGCCATTTTCTCTCAAGTTGTCTCGATTTAATCTTATCTTTCATCTTTGCCGCTGGCTGCCCGATATCGTCTTCTTACCTCGTCAGGTAAATAAGGAACCACACCAGCATAAGCATTTCTTCTCAGTGCTTTAAGCTGACTACTTGAATAGGCGATTCTCGGAGTGTAAAAATCCATGTCAAGTAGTAAAATAGTAAAGTGTCCAGGGAGCAATTCCACATAAAAGAAAGCGGTAGAAGTGATCAGTGAAATAGAGATAAAAAGGTAAAAAGATAAAGTCATATACGGAGCTGCTGAAAAGGCTGCCACTCGGATGCGGTGCCGGAAATGATAAATTTATTTATCAAAAAAATTATTTTCTTTCCTTTCTTTTAGGTGGTTATGCCCTTACAATGATACAGAGGCCAAAATTACAAAATGGTTTTTGCTGATCCACCTATTTTAGTGTCATCATCATCATCACCAGTATAACTGCTATTTTCAGGGTTTACTCAGGTTAGCCAGTTTCCCCCCATATCTTTCCTGCACTCTCCATGGTCCTGCACGTCCTTTAGGATGAGGCCCATTCTTTTTACTTCATCTAACACCACCTCCAAACATGACTTATTTGGCATCACTCATCCTCTCCTTCTCTATCTCCATCTAAGCTCTTCACCCTGACTTTCACTCCACATGTCCAAACTACCTTAGTCTTAATCCACCACCTTTAGCATTCTATAAAATGTTTCTGACTTGTTAATTTCATTATCCAATATTTCTATTCATTTTAAAGAGCAGTGGCTCATGCACTAGTCCACATTGCACTTCAGTTAATTCAGAAAAAATCTCCTTGAGGCATAATCTGGTGATGGTGCAAATTTTGCACCCATTTGCACACAGTTCCTTGAATCCTTGCCTGTTGAAAATGAAAACGTTAATCAAAAAATTAAAATGCTTTCTGAGACAAAGGGAAACAAAAAACAGAGAGATAGCAGTTTTAAGTTGGAGCTGCTTGATGCATTGTGCTGATGTGATGGCTATCTATGCCCAATTTATTGTTTTTCCCTGCCCATCTTTCAGGTGCTGACTGTGATGTGGATGCAGCCGCTCGATACATTGCTGGATTGTTCTTGTCACTCAATAAAACTCCGAGCAAGCTGATATACCACCATTTCACCACTGCAACTGACACCTCCAACGTGCAAATTGTCTTCCAAGTCGTTATGGACACTATCATAAAGGAAAATTTAGAAGCTGTTTCATTGCTTTAATTAAGTGATGAGAAACCTAAGTGCCTGGAAATGATTGCACTAAATGGCTGATAAATGCCACCATGAAGAATGCTAAAACTGAAGTAAAAGATTGCAGCTATGTTGAAGGGAGTGTTTTATTCTTCACTCTTAAAAATGAAGTGAAGTATTTTTTTTGATATTGTCTGATGAAAATGATATAATCAGAAAGCATCTGCGTTGTTTTGTTGTTTAAAACAAAGTGTTTAAGATGAAAGATGCCTGAAAATGTTTCCATTTTTCATTGTTCTGATTTTCAAAAGTCGTTTTTGTAGACTTGTATTTCTATCATCTATCATCATCATTCAGATGACGGGGAGCGAAGGAGGAGATGTGTCTGAACATACAAAAGCAAGTGAGCTGCTTGGTGCTTACTCAGGTAACAATTTAAAAGACACACAGATTATTTGCAAAGCTGAAGCCACAAACAAATCATACCATTTTAATCTTATATCTTCAATCTCAGAAGAATTTCATAGCTGTTAGAAATCTGTGGTCCTAATTGTATTCTTTCTATGCAGCCCTGCTTGGGGTAACGGACTTCCTCATCTAGAATATTTTGTTAAATAATTTACAGTTTTATAAACTCTACGTAAACATAACTACAAAACAAAATGATATAATTATCTCCCTTATTCTGATCATCTGATAATATGTTTTGACATTGCTGAATATTTTGTTTAGAAGATGGTTTCTATTAAATGATTTAATAGGCAGTGACAACTCTGACAGCTGGGGTTAATGAAAACAAATGACAAAATAAGCATTTGGGGGCTGCTTTAGTTTGCTTTCAAGTTAGAACTTAGCCCCTGTACATTTGCCATTTTCAGTCTTTGGTTAACTGAGTAACAAATGGATTCTGATTTAATAACATTTTTTGGATAACTCACCTTTGAGTTGAGACCTTTAAGTAAGGCTCTTATTTGTCCACTTTTTCTGCCCGATATCCAAAATTTTGATAGTGACAATTAACTGTTCAAATATTTATTTTCTTATCAGCATATGTGTAGAAGATTCAGAGCCAAGGCAGTAGTATCTTCCAAATCTGTAATCTGACCCAGAATTTTCCTTTATTATGAGTACATCATACATCTCCGAAGTATATTAAACCAAAGAAAGTTTGCTTTATAAACCAGACATAAATTATACTGACCTATGCAACTGTGATAGTTTGTTAAAAACTCAAGGATTGGGAAGGACTGTGAGTATTACGTACAGTATGTATATGAAACACTGTATATTCACTGTAAATTTCATATGTCTATAATGTCTTTATTTTTTTTAATTATGACCAAGAATCACTTGTATGTTTGAGTTGATTGTGTTAAGCTTGACTGTGGCATTTAACTTAAGACAAAGAAAGTGAACTTAATATGTTACTTTTCTGTGAAGTGCCTTCAAGAAACAGCTAGCATTGACACTGAAATTGTATTTACATTATTTAAATGTGTCCATGTGTTTGTTTGTTTGTTTGTTTAAACACTAACTCTTAATGTGCAAATAATTTAATGACTATTGTAAATGAACTTGATTGTGAGTATCTTGTTAAAAAAAGTTATTTCTATATATTTTTTGCCATGTATAATATGTATGTAAAATATTTCTTTGACTTACCAAAACGTTGATTTGCTAGTTGTTTTCTCTCTCCTTTTAATATAGCACCTTTGATGCAGATATTTAATAGCAGAGTTGGAACAATTTGAAATGTGTTGATGATGAAGTTCCTTGAAGAATCCTGGATTTGGGGAGGTTCTGGTTGCTTACTGTATCTGTTTGTCTTTCCCTGAAGGTCCATTTCGCACTGTTCGGGTTCATCTGCTGCCTGAAGAATTTGACTCCCTTTCATTAACTAGGCTGTGATTATTGAAACATACTCATACCTCAGTTGCAAACCACAGACACATATCGTTTCTTGAAAGTGTATCTCACAAACAAAGTGTTAGCCACGTGAGGAGAGCAGGAGAAATGGATGGATTATACTGTATCTTGAAATTAATTTAGAACTCAGAGTTTGATAGAATCATGATGTAAATGCAAGTGTTTTATGCATAACTGTGATTACCTATAGCCTCCATACAGTATATCCATGTTGGGGTGTAGACAAGGAACAAAGTAGACATCAGTGTGAGGGTGATGGTGATGAATGCTCTACGCTATAAATAAAATAAGCATTCATCTTCCCAAAGCATAGAGAAAAGAGACATCATCTCCTCAGCTGGATTAGACTTGGGCAGCCTTATAGAGTCCAGGAATTGAAACTTCAACCATTGTGGTAAGAAAAGTGCTTTCTGCATCAAAGGACACACACCCTGAACTGGCCAGTGTGCAATGGCCGATTAACCAAACCCAAATGTGTTTGTAATGTGCAGAATCTACAAAGATAGAGACCATAGTTCAGACTCTGGACTTTGGTATTTAAGGCTGTAGCACCAATTACCCATTACAGGTGGAACTGCTTAAATATTTGAATCAGAATAAAACCGGTTTCTTTTTAAATAAATTCATGAGAGCCCTTTTCCCTTTGCTATATTTTTATAGGGAAATTAAATTATAATCTGAGAGCAAGACAGAATTAACTTTTGTCAAACATTGACCAACAGCCCATCCCCCAGATTTACACACAGTGTGTACTGCACTTATGTGGTCCAGTGGTCAGGATGCCAGAGTTAGAACTTTTTTCTGTATTTTTCCATTTTACACTGATTTCAGTAAGACTTCTCTGAAGACTACGTGAGTGTACTGAAAAGGATATATCCAAGACCAAGTAGGTTTTAGGAAAGGCTGAGGCTGTGATTATCAGATTTTTATCATATTTACTCAACAGGGTACTTGAAATGGCACTGAATCGACAGTAACTAGTGTGCATGTTTTTCATGAATCTGAAGGCAGCTTATGACGCTGCTGATAGACCAAAAACATGGGAGATTCTTCAAGAATTCAAAGTACCCTAAGAGGTCCAGAGAACTGCTATGGTCCTGGTTAAGCACACACTCATTCAGCAGGAAAAAGTTAAAGACCAAGTAACCGACAAGTCTGACATCAAGACTGGCTTAAGACAGCATCGCGTCCCATCTCCTTCATTGTTCAACCCCTTCATAGATTCAGTAAAAGATAAGCAATCAGAGACCACAACACTGACAATCACGGCATCAGAACTGAATACCGACTACATAGAGGTAACCTAACAGAAAGAACTGAAGCTGCCCTAAACCTTCTCTTTGCTGCAAGTGTCTGGGGCAACCAATGACTGAGTTTTAGAATGATATGCAAGAAGGGAGGCAAAATGGATCCTGGTGATTCTAGGCCGGTAAGTCTAATTTCTATACCAGGCCAAATTCTGGAAACTTTAATAAGAAATAAATTAGAAAAGTAACTAAATGAAAATCCACCTTAATTAATGACCAAGTGTATTTGTGTGTATATACAGTATCTGTGTGTCCATTCAGTTGCTATGTCTCTGTTATATGCCTTTTGGTATGGAGTGCGTTAAAGAATTACTGTTTGTGATGTCCCATCTGTTACAGTGAAAAATGCAAGGCATTGTATTACTACATGCATTACAAAGTGCATTCCAATAGATGATGAACTGTAAATGTTAACAATGAATAATTCAATAGAGAGTAATCTACCAAATGGACAGAGATCAGAAAAGTACCTAAATAAAAATCCACTTTCATAAAAGCACAAGTGTCTGTTGGTGTGCCTGTCTGGTTGCTAGGGTTAGGAAGAAAAATGTCAAAACATGTAGAAGAAGGGTAAAAAGGGTAATTAAAAATATAAAATAAGAGTCTAAAATTGGTCTTTCCGACCTTGTCTTTTGTTGGATATTATACGCCGGCAACAGCAACATGGTAGTGACTTTCTTACACCCATTTGGGCCACTTGAACTAGGCTTATATCTGTAATGCTTATGACTGGTACTGTTACAATGGATGAATGAAAATAACGATAAATCAACACACATGTTAGGAAAACCAAAATTGCATCATGACTAGGCTAGAGTTGCTAAACCAGCCCATTGCGGTAGTGAGCGCACCTGCATTTTCCCTGCAAAGCAGTTCAATGAGCAACGCCGAGACCAACAAGTGAAAATGGGTGGCTCTGTGTGAAGAGGGAAGGGATCAGGTGCGTTATTAATACACCAGACCAAAAGGATGAATTGTGTATCAAGTGAAAATCATGGGTCTTTGTTGATTACTTAGATTTCAACAAGTCTTACACAGGTAGCACAGCTAATATGGCATTATTTACTTGAACTTTCAAAAAGCCCTTAATATGGTCCCACACCAAAGCTTAATTCTGAAACAACATGCTGTAGTCATCAGAGGTAACCTTCAAAACTGGATCTCAAGTTTGTTAACTGGCAGGAGAAAAAGACTGCATGTAAAAGGAGAATGCTAATGTGAAGCCAGGTCATCAGTGGGTGGGTCTGTCCTTGGACTGTTACTTTTTTTGATTTGTAGTAATGACATACATGTCGGTGTAGTTAGTGAACTTGTGAAATTTGCAAGTGACATTAAAATTGGAGGAAGTTCAGACACTGAGGAGGCAGCAAAAACAATTCAAAAAGACCTGGGGCCTCATGTATAACACCGTGCGTAGAACTCGCACTATAACATGGCGTAAGCACAAAAGCCGAAATGTGCTTACGCACAGAAAATTCCAGATGCAAGAATCTGTGCGTACTCCAACTTCCATGTTCTTCCGCTACATAAGTCCCAATCAGCGTGAAAAGTAACTCTTGTGCACGCGTTTTATGTAACGCCCCAACTCCTCCCAGAATTACGCCCTCTTTGAATATGCAAATGAATATAAATCGCCCTTAAGCTTAGCCTTCTGTGAAAAGCACGGGGGAAAATATAAGAATTTCAGCAAATACCAAGTGGAGGCAAAGGAAAAACATACTATTTGTTCAAATAAACCGTGGTATAATCAACAAAAGGAAGTTGATCGAGTGACATAGCGTGTTGGAGAAACTTGAAAGCTCACGTTCACAAAATCGCACAGTGCCGGAAATAAAAAAGAAGTCACATATCAAGTCGCTGTGAAAAGCCAAGATGTAGCCCACTGTCTGAGTGTCATATGAAAGATTATTAGGGTACAGATAAAAAAGGCACACGGTGGGGAAAAAGCACGAAATGTCAACTTCAATCTCGACATTTCCACTTTAATCACGTAGTTTATTTTGTCATTAAAGTAGAACATCATAAACTTCATCTTAAAATCGTTTAATTAACCAGTTTCTCAAATCACATTGTAATTAAAGTAGCACGTTAAATGCTTTGTTTTGTATTTGATCTTCTATGTGCCTATGTGTGTGAATCACTACTTGCTTCTTAAACCGGCTCTCTTCCTCCAACTGGACACAGAATCCATTACATTCATGATATTACAGCTCTCTGAATAACTAAAATACTGAGATGTATACGTGATATCATTTTTATGATGATAGGAGTTAAATCACGTTATTAAACATGTGTTTCACTTCGATGAAATAATTTATTGCAGCAGTACTCAGGGGCGGCTCTAGGCTTGTGGAGGCACTGGGCAGAGGAAGAATCGGTGGCTCCTTTGCCTGCCAATGTCAGTAAGGTAGCTTATACACGGTGGATGGCCAGGACCGTTGCAGACACTGCATAGCCGCCGCGTGCTCATGACACAAGCATTTATCTTTTGCCGAAATTTGTTGCTGCGTTTTTAGCTGTGTTGTTATTTTCTCTTTCTGTTTTATATTCAATATACTGTATATTGGCGTAGCCACCACTGCAGTCCTTGCTTTTCTTTCCCCAAGTAACTGATCGCCACACAATCAGCTCTGTAATAAAAGTTAAGCCATCTGTAAGCTTAGCGCCGATTCTTCAAAACGTTTAAGAAACTTTGAAATATCTTCGTAGTACATGTTTAATTATTCTATCCTTCACGACACTCCCAGTGAAGAATATAGATTAAATGAAGTTAAAGTTTTATCTGTATAATTTAATAAACATTTTGCTGCATTTCACCTTAAAAATGATATCGTCATCATATGTAAATACGAGCTTTATAAAGTGGCTCAGGTTGTGCGATATTATAACTGTAGTGTAAGTTTACAGTGGGGTGATTGTACTTATAAGTACAAACAGTTCTACAAGGTGCAATTATTGAGTGCATTTAAAGTTCTTGGGATGAAACTGTTTCTGAACCGCGAGGTCTGTACAGGAAAGGCTTTAAAACATTTTGCCGTGGCTGAGACAGCGTGTCCTTGAAGCTGTAAACCGATAATTCTCTTTCCGATCAGCTGCTGCTGTGATTCACACTCAGATACAGTGATATAAATACTACGAGTGGTGCAGTGAGAGTAATATGGAAAAAGATGATCCGCTGTGGCCACTCCTAACGGGAGGAGCTGAAAGAAGAAGAAGAAGTGAGAGTAACAACGCTAAAGCAGTTATGGTATTTGGAATACTATGGCTGTTCCCTTGACCATTATATTGTTACAAGTTAATTACAATCAGATGCGTTACACTAATAAACAATATGTGGTTAGTTTCAGTGTATTTATAAAGCCGCGTCAGGAAAATAAGGTGTAACCACACAGGAACCGTAGCACTGCTTTGACGCTGGCTGCCGCCAGTCTGCAAAACCGAGCAGAGAAATAGCGTACGACAAGGCATGAGGTACCGTGGGAAAGTGCGTGGCTTTACGCCAAGTGTATGTTTTATACATCGCGATTTGAATGTGGAAAAGTTCTTACGCAACATTTCTGTGCGTACGCACCGTTTATACAAGAGGCCCCTGGACAAGCTTCAGAGCTTAGCAGACTCTTTGAAAATTGCAGTTTAACGTAGAAAAGTGCAAGGTGCTGCACATGGGTAAAAGGCATGTCAATTATAAGTAAAAGATGGGAGACATTTTCCTAAAGAAAACAACCCATGAAAAGAATTTTGAAGTTTATGTTGACACCACGTTTTCATTGTCTAATTTCAACAAGCAATTAAAAAGGCAAATAAAATATTAGGCTGTTTTATAAAAGCTTGAATGTAAGTCAAGGGACATTGCACTTGGACTATATCGTGCACTAGTGAGACCACACAGTACTCTGGATGTGCAGTTACCACGCTACAAGAAATACAGCAGCACTTGAAGCAGTGCAGAGGACAGCAACCAAGTGCTTATCAGGACTTAAGGACATGCCCTACTCTGACAGACTCCAAAAATGAAACCTATAGAGACTGTGAGAGGACCTAATCCGGGTCTTCAAAATTCTCAAAGGCAGTGATGACATAGATCCAGTATAATTTGTTCAAATAAATGGTGAATCACATACTCAAGGACATCAGTGGAAATTAAGGGGAAGTAGATTTACTATTGAAGCCAGAAAGCATTTTGTTACAGAAAGAGCTAAAACCCTGACAACATTTGAGAGGCATCTGGTTGACATAGTGAGACAGCTTAGCTATTATCTACACAAACAAGCTTGATGGACTAGATGGTTTAGTCTTGCTCGACAGATTTCTTTTTTTCCTTGTTCATATGTAAATTTGGATGCCTTACTAGCATCAGAAAATGTAACCATCATCAGAGTCAGTGGAGCCACAGTACCAACCAACACTGGCATACCCCTCAGAGGAAAAGACTTTGTTGAGTCTGTAGAGTGGGTCCTGTTGGGTGATATAGCCAGAAGAGGGTGGGATGCCTGTCAGGGTGGGCCACGCAAAGAATGTCTGTGAGTAGATAAAATCCATTTTGTCACAGAAACTGTTATAGTCTGAAGACCAAAACCAGCGGCTTAAAATGATCTCCTTATCATCTTACAAGGACAAATATGACATTTATTATTATATTTTTCAGCAAGACCAGGTCATTGGTGCTTGTAGAAAGAGGTCTCTCATTAAGCACAAACCCAAAGCATGTTAAATTTGAATAGTTGTCATCTCAAATTTACATGCATTACATTCCAAAGATATCTGATGTGAAAACTTTTTCTAGTAACCAGTCAGTTCTAACTTATTTCATAAAACTGTAGATGGACGTACACAAGCTGGACACTCAGGAAGGCATCAGTTGTAGCGGTGCTACATGAATTGGGGCGTCTTAAATGTGTTCTGTGCTGAGTCACGTCTTGTATAGTTTTGTCCCGTTTATATAGTCTGTTGTGTGTCTGTTTAAATGTTTTCCCCCTGGAAACAAAGAGGGAAAGAGAACGCCGTTACCCCTCGAGGTAATTGTCCCTGTCAATCACATCAATTCCATCTGGACCATTGCTATATAAATAAGAGGACGAGAAGAAATGGGGGATCAGTTACATCCCGGACACTTCGGAAACCAAAGAAATACAGAATTTACACCCTTTTCACGCTTGCTGCTTTCGATGCCAAATATTTCATCGCTTCACTATCACTACTCACACCCCCAGGGTTCAGGATCAGACCGACACACCGAGGAGAGCACAGTAAGACTGTTTGTTTGTCGTTTGGGGAAGAAGCAAACAACATTACATAAGTGTGATATATACGGTAGAACAATTCCAACCAGACAAAGTCACATCCATTAATCAACTTCAGTTTAATCTTTTGGACTTTCATGTGTGCTTCGTGTTTTCCGTGTGTCGTATCTGTTTCATGTTCAGTGTAGGGACAAGGGAGAGATTGCATTGTATATTTATTGCTGCACTTTTTATTATGACATTCTGCTGTTCGATTTTGGGGTTGTGTGTGTTTTGTCTAGGCAGATTGGGGGGCTTATTTTATCGTCGATTGGGGAAGTGATTTGAAAGAAGTATGTCTTGTTTAGTGTAACGTTCCCTCAGGTTGTCAGGCCCAGGGATCTTGGTGGTGTAGTTGCCAGTCCAGACAATTGGGTGACTATTGGCCCACATGCACTAAACTTTTATTTTTAAGTTCATTGTGAGTGTTCCCTGTGATGGACTGCACCCATCTGGTGTTTGACCTAGTGCTGTCAGGATGGCATCCATCATAAGCGGTTTATAAAGTGGATAGACCAATGGATTACTTTGTGCTGCTGCTGTTGTTATCTGGCGTTAAGGCTTCCATTAACTCAATATAGTTTGTCACCAAAAGAAATTGAGCTGTGTTATGTTTGGCTGCCTCATTGGAAAAATATGCTGATTTCCTCAAGAAATAAAGATTTGTTGTGATGAAAAGTACAGGCAGAGTCTTCTGTAAGTAAACAAAATTGATTCCCACCCACCTTTAGCCCAATGCTACCAGCTCCCCATGACCCTGAGCTGGATAACCAGGTTTTATTTATTTAGATTCAAAGCAGCCATTAATAGCCAGGAACAGATCATAGCAGATATATGAAATACCAATGGGCTCCTGGCTTTTAAAGGAACCTCACTGCATGCAGTAAGTCGGGATAGGTTTTTGATCTGTCAGTACCCTGTTAGGTCGCCTACTATACATTAAAGATTCCTGTTTTGTCTCCATATTAGGAACCTTTGAAGAGCCTCCCTGGAAAGAACCACACAACCCAGTAAAGTGCACCTGGCATGTTTAAGAGTACAAGCACTCTTGCCTCTTGTTGTCCTCTGACTCTTCTTCGTATTTTATAATTCTGTGTGTACGTTTCAGTCACCTTCAGCAGTCTGCTCTGCATGGGTCAGTTTCCTTTGGAGGCTTACCTGTGTTTCATTTAAAAATGATTTGCCAGTGAATATGCATAAAATACCGATTATGACATTTTTATGACCATTTCCTTTAGCTTTCCAAGCTTTTATTTAATCTCATGCTCAGTGTTGCCAACAGTCATGACAGGACAAACACAAACCCTTAAAAAGAAATTCATTGGCAGTAAAAGCACAGAGTGTCTTAAACGCTGGTGTGTTCGTTCAATAAATTATATTTTAAATAGAACATTAATACAAATGCATACATGGCTCATATTCACAGTATAGGCGCCGCATTGTTTTTCAAGAGAATTGTGTTACTCAGAAACCTGCTCAGCAGTAGACATTGTGGGATGTTTTAATACATGTGGAAGCAAAGGGGAGTGGGGGGCTTAGGGTCAGGGGGTGCGGGTGTGGGCCTTGGCGTTTGGGGCGGCACACCTTCACAGATGGTGCAAGTGTGGAACATTCAGTTGCATCCTCCAGGCTCGTGTTTGTTCTCTTTGTGTTCAGTCGGGTCTGGCAGTCCAACGAGACTCGCAGCTTTACGCGTTTGCACAGTCCTGTGAGTCGAGGGAGAGAAACACGTCGGCTTTGCACTGGAAGGTGTTCGTGCCGTCCTGGAGCAGCTCGCAGCTCTGCAGATTCGGGGAGATGTCCTTCACGCAGATCGCCTGGAAAAGAGGGACAGACACGCAAAAGTCAATCTCTGCCACCTTAGCAGGCACGACCTGAAGGCATAGCCTACTTTGTGCTAAATTCGGTTCACTTTATTATACTGTAATAACTCGCCCGAAAATACATGAATGCATCGCGCTGAAGCTCATACTGGTGTTTTTGATTACAGTGCGATCCTGGATGAAATACCAATTATTATTACTATAATACTCCGATGCCAAGTTTGTTCAAACGAAACAATTCAACACGTTTGTGTGGGACGGCTTGTCGGAGTCGGGGGAGTCCGTCCATTTCGTCGGGCGGCTCTTCAACTCCACTCCTCACGAGCCCGAGCGCCCGGTAAAATCCTCCCGAAAAGTCCAGCGGCACGTGCGATCGGGTTTGCGTCCGTCCATGGAATGGTCGGCTGTGCTGTGCGAACTCTGCACGGCGCGTAGATCGGGGAAGGGGCGCGCACTTCGCAAACGGGATACCCGAGAGCCGCGGCGCTCAGTGAGCTGCGCCTACCACCGTAACAGCGGCCGAATCCGCTGTTTACGATCCTCCTCTGCACTGACTGATGCGGGAGGACTTACGGGGAGCACTCGGCACTCAGTCCCTGGTTTGGCTTCTTGGTCTCCTCGGTAAAACTCGAAGTAGATTCAGACGAGCCCGATCGGCTGGCTTACCGGCTCCCAGTCCGCGCTGCCTGATTATTGTGCGATTCTGCAAACATCACCACTGTAATATTTAACTTTCAGTAAGCAGCTTTTTTAGATCGCGTATAACTTCATCATGTACTGAAGGTGTTACTTTTATAACTCGACGACTTTTTCATTCGCATCCGTTAATCTGAATTCCTCGAAAGCATCTTCTGTGCCGGGGTGCCCCAGCCTTCCTTAACTTCTACACATGGAAAATGATCAGCTTTTAATCGTTAATTGTAACCCGAACTTTTACTTCTGGTTATAGGTTAGTAGTTAACGTACAAATCCACCAATCTTGTAAATTGAGACATGTATTGTTGGAAAGCTTGAACTGAAAACAAATACTTATTTTTCGAAATGACCGTTTCATTTCTTTTGGTTCATAAGAATACCTCGAACATGGCTGGGAACATCTTGGCTTACCTTCTCAGGGACTGGCGGGACTGGGCACGAGACAGGACTGGGGCACAGAAAATCATCGACCTCTAAACAGTAGCGGACAACGGCGACGACTGAGCAGGACTTGAACTCAGATAATGGACTTGTGCGACTAAAGTTTTTAAAATGATCAAAGCTCGTCCACAATTTAACGGTTAGTTCTGAACGTTCAAAGGGCGGACGTTTCGTGTGTATTGTTCTTAAATGTGTTTCACCAAAGTGCACGCGTACATTAAGTCAGAAAACTTGAAATCTCAATGGCGTCCCATTGTGTCCCATTCACACAAACCTTTCTCAGATTATAAATCGGTGAAATGAAAAATGCGCGGTGTGACCCCGTAAATGCGGGCTGCCTGTACTCACCATGTTTTTCAGAATCGATGTTTGCCTTGGCTGTCCGTTCAGGTCGGAAACAAAATTGGAGCCGGGGGTCTCCGCACTTTCTGTTCCTAATTCGGGCTCCGATCTTCTAATGTAAGGGGATCTTCGAATCCCGGAGAGCAGCCCGGACGCCCTGCCTACCGAGTAGTAGCTGGGGCCGGTCGCCTGCTTGTACCATGCTGTTGTGGGCTGGCAGGAAATCAGCACTGAAACTGCAACGAAGACCGAAGCCAGTTTCACGGACCTGTCCATTGCGAGCATTGCGGGCTTCCCTCTGTTTTGTCTACGCGACTTCTGTCCCCGGGCTGCCTGCTCTGAATTGTAACGAGTCCAAAGAGCCCCCCTTATATAAGAACCTCCCGCGATTGCGGGCGTCTTCGTCACTTCAAGTCTCAGTCGATGATTCATCTTTCGACCGGGGTGGATTCCAATATGCATTGATCATGCCAGGAAAGAGAATTAGAATTAGGAGCACACGGTGGGTGACTACGAGAACGCCTCGGAATCGGGTCGAGTTTGGGCTGTGAACCACCACGTTTAGTGCCATCAAAACTTTCACGAAGAAGGCACGATTGAAAAAAAAAAAAAAACAACTAAAAAGTATCGGTCGATGTCACCTTCAGTTTTTTATGAAAAATGCCAGCTGGTCGGAGATTCGGCACATTCTTGTTTCAGTCCCAAGTTTTGCTACGTGTAACGACACCGAACCCATAAATCGACTGAATATTAATTTAAATTTATCAAATCAATCTTTTGTAATTTACTTAAAATTATAGATTAAGATCCTGTATTAAATTTCAAGTAAATCTTTTTGATTAATGCGTCGTTGAACTGTATTAGAATTACCTTTTCTCAGTAAAACTAAAGTTTGCCCCCTTATATTGCAATTCAGATTGCGGAGAGTCGGAGGAACAAACCCCGGACGGGGCGCCCCCGCCGAGAACGGCAGCACGAGTGCCAATTGGAGTCGAAGAAAAACCCGTGAACCGTTCGCATCGGTGGCTTGAATTGTCTGCTTGACGCCCAAATCTTTACACCTTACTAAAACTCGTTTGGAGGGGCGCCTTCCAGAAACGAACTGAGTTATGGTTCCTTCGTTTTTTGTACATGATTTAAAGGAATTTCGGCACATCGAAGCCCCGTTAGACACGCGTGTCGTGACCGAAGTGACCAGGGCGGCCATCAGCTTTACCATGAGCAGAGAGATGGCATGAAGTAAATCAAAGCAGAGTCACAAACCGAGATAAGGTTAGCTTAACGTTCGGCATTCGTTCACTGCAATGGTGCAGTAAGAACCAAATTTGGACGGGACGCCAATCCATCGAAGATGCAAACAATGTCGTCTTAATTAGCGCGAAGAGCAATATTGTGGTTTGAGATGTAACCGAAACAGCCTAAAAGGGGGTCGTAAAGAGCCGACGAAGACGGAGCGGCGAGCCTGTGATTGTAAGTCGGCCCAAACGATGCTCAGCCGCACTAAGTGCACTAAAATCTATCGAGAGGTAACCAGCAGAAATCAAACTGATCAGGCGCGAGATCATATGCAAGAGACAAAAAGGTCCGCCACTGAGGCAGAAACCATGTGTGCAGAAGTGAATCTATCCCATAATTCAACCGGCTTTTGGAAAACACTGCACTTTCTTTTGCGTTGTCATTTTTTCAGTGCTTTAGACGAGGTCAAGTGTAAAACACTCATTTTTTTCCAGTGTAAAATAACAACTTTGAAGTGTGTGTGTGGCAAATGTCCCATTGAAAGTGCACGGTACCGTAATATGTCAAATATCGAAATGACATTGGAGAGAAGAACTCGTCCGAATATCTGACATGGAAGTTTTGTATGTGCCGTTTTACCGTAGAGGAGTCCAAGGGTGACCCTATTCATGTTAATTGTGCTGCCTATCACGTTTAATTTTACGTCCGTTGTAAAGGACACCTGTTAAAACCGAACGTTGAGTTGGCGATGATATTCTCTGTATTTGTGCATATTAGTTATGCCCCCTCACTTCCTTGGGGGGCACAAATCGCAGCTTTCCTATTTCCATAAAGAATTAGCGGCACTCATTGAGCCTTGAATTCAAAGAGGCACGAGATCACGTCCTTCAGTGTCGACCCCATCGCTGCTGTTAAACCGACTAGCCATTTTTAAAGTGTCCCCCATTTTCAGAAGCAGACATACAAGACGCACATATTTGCAGGTGCAATTTGTGTTGCCGCTCGCCTTAACCGCGAGTGTGTGCAGGCATGGCAGCTCCAGACGGCACAGAAGCCATGGGCAGACCGGAATGAAAGTCCAGAGCTGGTGGAGTAAGAACAGCTTGGGCCGGGCAAGCGAGCGACAAGGAGAGGCAGAGCTTCAGTGGTGCTGGGCAAGGAGGCAGAAAAATGTTGTCACCTCAGCCTTCCTTAATGATCACGTTAATGCTGCTGTCGACAACGAGCACTGCAACAGCGCAACTCGGCCTCACTTATAGCTCAAGACCCGCCAGTTTCAACTGCATGTAAATAAGAGAGCTGCGACCTGCACTGAGATTTGTGGATGGGCGGCACAGTGGGTAGCGATGCCCTCTCACATGTCCAGCATGCCAGGCTCAAATGCCAAACCCAGGTATTGTGTTGTGGGTTTTCCTCCAGTATTCTGATTTTTCATCACACACCCCCAGATGTCTACACATTAGATTGACTGGTGATTCCAATTAGCCCTCTGGGTGTGTGTGTGTGTGTGTGTGTGAGTGTGTGAGTGAGTGGACCCCACACTCCCTCTCCAGAGCTTTGTACCCACTGCAGTCAGGACAGGCTGCACCCCAACACAATGGGCTGGAGAATGTAATATTCTATGAAATGACTTTTGAAAGCACAATAACAGTTATCCATGAATAAAGAATGCAAAATTCCACTTTATCGTTTAGATATTATGAGTGCTCTTCACATATGACCGTGCTGATTTACATAGTAGATTTTTACGTTAGAACTGACTTCAAATTAGCCGTGACTTGTAACATCTTGAAATTATTATAATCTTTCATAGTTAACGAAAATTAAAATCAAAACTGAAACTATTGTTAAAAAAACATTTTCGTAAACTGAAATCAAATAATTAACAAAACCGAAATGAAAAACTAAAACTAAACGAAACTATTAAAGCAGCTGGAAAGACTAACTGAAATAAAATAATAATTTACTAAAATATTTTTATTTTTCGTTTTTGAATGAATATTCTTGCCATTAGTCTTTAACCCTTGTAGGTTTTAACTCTAAAACAGAAAGTCATCCACCACGAGCCGCCCGCACGTATTCATCCAGTGAACGGCGGCTGTGACGGATGGTGGCAGTTCACACAGCATTTGTGGTGACAGAGCGAGCTGAGTGCGGGTGCGTGAAGCGTGAGAAACAGAAAGCGATTTGCGTGCCGCCTTTCTTTGTGCTTGTTGTGTATCAAGATGTAATTCAAACGGCTGAAATCAGAATGTGCTGGTCAACAAAACGTTTAAATCACGAGTGAGTAACGTTTCCGTTTATTTCTCGGGTGTCTGCTTTTTGTTGACAGCAATTCACCTGCCACTTCGCACAGGAGAAATCGTTTTTACTTTCTCATATACGAAGTACACAGAAAGTATAGCAATCATGAAAAACTTCGACCCCGATATTTTGATGAATCTTGACGTTATAGACTAACCAGTGACCAACAATACTGTTTTTCGGAATTGCGTGTGTAAACACGATCACTCAAAAACGTAACTAGATAGATGGATGAAGTTCGGCATGTGGTTGTTACAGCACAATTGTAGATCTGCGTTAACTTTTGGGCCAAATCCATCACCCGGAAGTGGTACTTTATCTGAACACATACTCATTTTTTTTTTATTTATACAGCTGCAGAGTCCGATTTATTCAACTTTACTTTTATAATAATTGTTCAATATATTATTAATTTGATTTGTTGTTGATGGTTCCTTAATGTACATAATATAAAAATATAATTATTGTCTTGCAGTTTACTCCTCAAATATCCATCCCCATATCTGAAAGTCGAGAGGAGAGCACTCCCGGTTTTTAAAAATTAAACGGCGCCGATCGAGAGACTGACTAGATGGTCATACGAGATCAGCGTATTGTGGCTGACCAATCACTTTTGCTTTAAAAACATCGTTTAACAACGAAGCGATACAAACAAAGGTAGAGAGTCTGACAAGTGATAAAAAACTACTAATGGGTTTTTGTATTTAGTTCATATTTATTAATTTATCTTTTTTAGTTCATATTCACGACTCAAAACACCTGATATTGTGAAAGTCATCCATTAGCAGAATTCTATTTTAAAATATCTGTCTCCCTTTTTTCAATGTTTTTCTCTCTCTCCCAAAATAGATAGTTGAAATATCCTATTCTTTTTGCTCCTAACATCAGCCTTATCATACATATTGCATATCAGGGATTTTTCCTGCCTTGCATCCAAACCTGCCGCGGCGGGCTCCGGGTTTCCTGCAATCCTAGTCTGAATAAACAGCTTTAGATAATGTCGTAGATGTTGTTCTTAATCTCAGACGCTGTCCCTGTTGTTTTGTGCCTGTCTGTACTCTTATTCCCGGCTCCTGTTCTGCTCATTATGGGTTTACTGTTCTTATGGTGGGCTATTCAAGACTCACCACCCCTAACCTTCACACTGTATGCTTGTTGTTCTTTGTTTCCCTCAATACAGCTAAGTGGGGTCTGCACACCGATTCAAGTCTAAGAGCCCAGTTCTTCATAAGCTCCTTTGATTTTCATGAGAAAATATTTTAAAAATTATAAAATTGTGTAAAATCGTTCATATTCAGTGTCTAGTTTTGATTCTGCTTATTTTTATCAGACAAAAATAAAACCAGATAGTAAACCAGGCAGTGTAGTATAAGCTTCCACTAACATTAAACTCATATCCAAATCTGTCTGATTGTGACACAAAACTAACTCCATAGGTGCTCCATGCCATAATTACTAAAACTAAAACTGAAACTAATAGATATAAAAATAAAATAGAAATGTCTTTGTGAAATAAAACTAAACTAAAACTAAAAATACATGATGAAGGAAAATAAAACTAAACTGAATTTCCAAGTTAGGTCAGAAAAAATATAGAAATAAAAACTAATATAAAAAGGCAAAACTATCATAAGCTTGCTTCAGACACCCCATATAAAATATACACCTGTTGTTTGCCATTTATTTAGTACTTATACCCCATCTAGCGAGTATCCTTGGATATTTATAACATGACAAGTGCCATATAAATTGAATATCTGACATGTAAGTTTGATATTTGCTATTTTGCTGTTTTATCATGGAATGGTCCTAAGGCAACCCTACTCACAATTGTTTTATTGTAGAAGGGTCCTAAGGTGACCCTATTCACAATACAGTAATCCCTCCTCAATCGCGTGGGTTGTGTTCCAGAACCCCCCGTGATAGGTGAAAATCCGCGAAGTAGAAACCATATGTTTGTATGGTTATTTTTATATATTTTAAGCACTTATAAACTCTCCCACACTGTTTATAAATATTTCCCGCACAGTTATACATCATAATCCCTTTGTATTCCCTTAGACATTAGGTAAGATTCATTGAAATTATGTATGTAAACACACTGTTTATATACAGTATAACCTAAATATTATTTTAAAGATATCAAGTGTCTCCAATATCACATATGTTACAGACATTACGATAGACAGGCCACCAGCAATAAATACGTACAATGCAAGAAAAATTGTATAAGTAAATGTGTGTACAGTAACACTAAACGTACGTACATGTACTAAGTACTGTTAGTAGAAAATGAATTATGGTTACTCACCAACAATGACACGACGACTTGTCCAATACCGATAAGTTTAATTTTACTGCACAACAAAGGAGAGCGTTACAGCTCTTCTAAAGGAGCCATTTCAGGCGATTGTGTAGCACTGCCGTTGTTCTTCTTCAATCCAAATCCCTAAAGCAGATTCCATCCAGACTACTGCCTTATTACATCCACTTACAACTCGTTTTGCACCCTGGTTAAAAGGACACTGCGGCCGTAGATCTTAGATTCCTTTCCTACTTTTTAAATAAAAAGAATCATAGCCTCATTGATGCTGTAATGGCGTCCTACAGCGGTGTAGCTTTTCCCTTCCTTCAACATAACCAAAACTTTTACCTTTTCGGCAAGGAGCAGATCATTTTGGAACCGTAATGAAGGGCTTGACTATGCACAAAGATAAACACAAAAGAGCACAACTCTTTAAAAAGCGAAACACGTTGATGCTGAATGAGCGAGATGAGACTTCCTAGTTAACGCCGCAGAATTGAATTCAGCACTCCGTCGCTGAGCTAATCAGCACACAGGAACTTAACTGCGTGCTCTGATTGGTTAAGTTCTCAGCCATCCGCCAATAGCATTTCTTGTATGAAATCAACTGGCCAAACCAACTGAGGAAGCATGTACCGGAAGTAAAAAGACCCATTGTCCGCAGAACCCATGAAGCAGCGAAAAATCGCGTTATATATTTAGATATGCTTACATATAAAATCTGCAATAGAGTGAAGCCGCGAAAGTCGAAGCGCGATTTAGCGAAGAATTACTGTACTTATATCATTGAAGGGTCCTAGGGTGACCCTTCTCGTAATTGTTTTATCATGGAAGCGTCTTAGGTGACCTTATTCTCCTTTTCAGACTCTTTATTATATAGAGTGTCTCAAATCCCAACTGTAGCCCTCGTATGTTTGAACTCAATGGCCTGTCATAAAGATGCGGTGGTAAACCACATCATGCTACTGTGGCTGAATACTGCCCCCCTTCTCTTCCATCTGTGACCCCAGGTGACACCTAAACAAACAGGGCAGAAGGTTTCCACTTTTACTCATGCATTAGGAAAATTAAGTTAATGTACCTAAAGCAGAAGGATAGTAAAATGACAGAAGGGGGTGGCACATTTTGGGGGTGGCATTATTGGCCAAAAGGCTCAGTACAATTCTTGTGTAAGCAGAAGGGTTCAGAAAAATATCATGAATGAAAAATGTAAAATTCTCTGATTTTTATCCACAAATGCTTCAAAAATAATTTTCAGACTCTCCTTCTGTGACGGCATCAGACACAGCAGTTGAAATTTATAAGACAATAACAAAAAAAAAACAAACATTACACCGATAATAATTTCTAGGAAGATAAACACTAATTTGCAATTTATAATTTTGTTTCATTATCAATCCGAATGCGTTCTTGCTCTGCACAGAAAACATCCCCTCCTGTCACTTGTACACTACACTGGTTTTGGTTTTCGCAGCATAATTACATTAAACTAATAATCAGAACACAGCTTATCAGCGCATCTCAACTATATTCTCGTTTAGTTGATGCTTATCAATAATTATATGTGAAAAATGATTGCTGTTTCTCTATATATGAATAAATCTGTGCAAAATATACCTTAATTTTTCTCTATATGTCATTTAAATTTTGTATTTAAATAGGTTGACATATTCAGATTTGATGAAGGGTGGTAAATTGAAGCACCACCCCACCCTGAGCAGCACAAACTCAAGCTACGCCACTGTCCACAAGACCTCTGAAGGTGTCCTGTGCTATCTGTCACCAAGTTGGTAGCAGCAGATCCTTGAAGTTCTGTAGGATGCGAGATAAGAGTCTCCATAGATCAGACTTATTTTTCTAGCAAATCTCACAGATGTTTAGTTGTATTGAAATGTGTTGAATTTGGAGGCCAGGTCAACACCTTGAACTCTTTCTTATGTTCCTCCAACTATTCCTGAACAATTTTTGCAGTGTGGCAAGGTGCGTTACCCTACTAAAAGAGGCCACTTCAATCAGGGAATACTGTTGCCATGGTCTGCAACAATCTTTAGGTAGGTGGTACGTGTCAAAGTAACATCCACACGAATGCCAGGAGCCAAGGTTTCCCAGCAACAACAACATTTATTTATATAGCACATTTTCATACAAAAAAAATGTAGCTCAAAGTGCTTTACATAATGAAGAATAGAAAAATAAAAGACACAGTAAGAAAATAAAATAAGTCAACATTAATTAACATAGAATAAGAGTAAGGTCCAATGGCCAGGGTGGACAGAAAAACAAAAAAAAACTCCAGACGGATCTGTAGGGATTCCAGACCATGAGACTGCCCAGTCCCCTCTGGGCAGTCTACCTAACATAAATGAAACAGTCCTCTTTGGATTTAGGGTTCTCACGGAAGGACTTGATGATGATGGTCACGTAGACTTCTGGCTTTTAATCCATCCATCATTGTTGGAGCATCATGATGCTTTGAGTAGGTGGTGGTGGCGCAGGCCACCGGAAAAAGAAACAAAAGAGAGAGTTGGGGTCAGTACAGATTTTAGAACCACCATGAATAGTTATTATAAGGAATTGAACATACAGAGTATCAGGATTAAATTAAAGTGAAGTTATGAGAAGGCCATGTTAAAGTAATGCGGTTTCAGCAGTGTGTTAAACTGCTCCACTGTATTAGCCTGGCGAATTCCTATTGGCAGGCTATTCCAGATTTTAGGTGCATAACAGCAGAAGGCCGCCTCACCACTTCTTTTAAGTTTAGCTTTTGGAATTCTAAGGAGACACTCATTTGAGGATCTAAGGTTATGATTTGGAATATAAGGTGTCAGACATTCCGATATATAAGATGGAACGAGATTATTTAAGGCTTTATAAACCATAAGCAGAATTTTAAAGTCAATCCTGAATGACACAGGTAACCAGTGTAGTGACATCAAAACTGGAGAGATGTGCTCGGATTTTCTTTTCCTAGTTAGGATTCTAGCAGCTGCATTCTGCACTCGTTGCAAACGATTTATGTCTTTTTTGGGTAGTCCTGAGAGGAGTGCGTTACAGTAATCTAGTCGACTGAAAACAAACGCGTGAACTAATTTCTCAGCATCTTTCAGTGATATAAGAGGTCTAACTTTTGCTATGTTTCTTAAGTGAAAAGATGCTGTCCTAGTGATCTGATTAATATACGATTTAAAATTCAGATTACAGTCAACAGTCAACAATCACCCCTAAGCTTTTTACCTCCGTCTTGACTTTTAATCCTAATGTATCCAGTTTATTTCTAATAGCCTCATTGTATCCATTATTGCTAATCACTAAGATTTCAGTTTTCTCTTTATTTAACTTGAGAAAGTTACTATTCATCCATTCTGAGATACAAGTCAGACATTGTGTTAGTGAATCAATAGAATCGGGGTCATCAGGTGCTATTGATAAGTACAGCTGTGTGTCATCAGCGTAGCTGTGGTAGCTCACGTTGTGCCCTGAGATAATCTGACCTAATGGAAGCATATAGATTGAGAAGAGCAGTGGACCCAGGATAGAGCCTAGTGGAACACCATATCAGATATCATGTGTGCAGAACATTGCACAGAGCATCACCGGCTTGCCTTCTTCCCATATTGTATCCTGGCTGTCCACATGGTTCATGTGACCAGGTACATTTCTTCCATTGTTCCATGGCTCACTTTTGACACTCATGTGCCCATTGTAGTGGACAGGGGTCAGAATGGGCACTTGGACTAGTCTGTAGGGTATCGTGAGTTCTGATACCTCTCTCTCATGGCCAGCCTCCTGGTTGGTGTCTTTGAACATCTGTTGCTGTCCATGAGCACTGGACTTGATATTGGAGTGACGATCTTCTGCTGGGTTAACTGAAAAGTTTTGTGAAGTCTTTCTTTTTGTACACGTCAAGACCGGACCCCATAACTCAGCCACTGTGCTCAGGGCTTTGTCTAGCTGCATTTCTCTCCATAATTCCTAAATCTGCTATATCTTTTTTGTAGGACGGGAACTTGAACTGCATACATTAATAAAAATGTTGTTTCACTAGTGAACTGTACAGCAAAAGAAAGACGTCCCTTCATTGATTTTTCTACATTTTTAAGTTGGAGTCTAATTGCTCCTGTATGTTGCCTGAAGGAATTACATAAAAGGACTCTCCGAATTCTTGTGCTGCGGCTCAATGTCTTTCATCTTTATTTCCATTTAATTGTCTCATTACCTCGGTACTGGAGGCAGCTACAAGGAGCTGTGACCAAAGGGTTGTTGAGCACTTTCAGCCTGTCGGCACTAAATTCAATTTTCAACAATTATACAGTTTGCCAGTAATGTTTGACTTAAAAAAAATGTTTTTTCTGTGAATGTGTGCCAATGTGAAGTTTACTCACCTGTATGATTGAGTCTGAACAGTGACCTCTCAGAATCCATAGGCGGAGTAAGTATTCTCCTCTTGCCTGGACTCCATGTTTCCATGCTGTAATTTGTCTTAAACTCTTGTTAATTCCTGATTAATTTTCATTATTTTTTAGGAGATTGCGGTAGGACTTTGTGGTCTTTGGATCCTCCTGGGTCTTTGCACTTTTGTAACTCGCACCTTAGTGTTCTTCTCCTGTCCTTAGTTGCTACTTCAAGAGGCCCAATGAAAGGTTTCAAGATTGCATCATGAAGTTGATGATGATGATGGTTTATATTTTAAAGTCTTGAGTGGACTGGATATCAAAGTTAACAGATCCTAGCTGAAATGTTAGCTCCTCTTGATGTAAATATGCTAAAATTAAGACTAATCTTCTTGGACCTTCATTCACCTTTAATAAGAACCTGTAGCCAACAATATTTAAATGAAAAATAAAAAAATAAAACTTTAGTTCCCTGGTTGCTAGGTGTGCAAATCCTTTAAAATGGCGGGATATACCTTAAGTTTATATTTTATGAATCACATAGTGAATAGTTGGCCTTCATCTAAAATCAGCTAAAGTGACTCTGATTATCCCTAAATAAAGTCAGCTATCTCTGTCGGACTTTTTTGAAGGTTTCTGTGGTCCACAATGAAGAAATAACCTCCTAACTAAAGACAGACGTGATATTATTGTTGAAAGGTACAGATCGGGAGAAGAGATTGAAAGGAATTAACAGATTTCATGGGACAATGCAAAGATCACCATGAAGATTTCAGCTATTATAATCGAGGAAACGTTACCGGTCACTGAAGGCAAGAATTACTAGACACATAAAGAATTTCTTTCCTACTTCTGCCACTATGGCTGAACACAATCTGATTCATTACTGTCTTTTCAAGTCCATTCAAATTAAATTATGTTTATTTTCTACAGGACTTTCCTAATATATTGCTGGGTGGGAGCACAATTCTACATTATTGTTTCATATATCTGTGTTTGCTGTATATAAAATTGTGATGGTGCCATGTATTTGTATAATGTGTTGTTTAATTATGTATTCCTTATTAATGTATGGATGTAACACCAATAGAAATTCTTAGCAACTATAGTGCCTGGCAATACAGTTCAAGTTCGAGAAATATGGCGCTAGCAGGACATTGCAAAGATTAGACTATTCCTTCATAATGAATGCTTACCAAAAAAACTCCAGTGAGGCTAATGGTAAGCCTTAAAGGAGACGTGGAAATGTAAAGAGCAGCTGGCACCTCGCCCCTCTCTATTAGGGCCTTTCCGCCATTCTGAGTGGCAGGGTAGGCTGGCAGGACTGAAGCCATTTCTCATGAAGAACAGCATCCAAGCCTGCAAACGTTTAGAAAAAAAGCCACGGTCAGCATGGCGCATGTGTGTGGGACGACATGCTGTCGTCTGACGAGACCAAGATATAACTCCTTAAATTCAGCAGAGAGCAACAACTTCAACAGCAACACACATACCAAGAATGTACCTGTTGTTCAAAAGGCTTTACAAAATGCCAAAGAAAAAAAACAAAACAAGTTATAAACAGATACGAATAATAATAAATAAATGATATACAATAAGAAATCAATAGATAGTACTGTCCTATACAGATTTGTGCTTAAAATCTCTAATGATTGTAAGGTGGCCATGGAGGATAGAAAAAAATAAATAAAATTCCAGGAGAAAAAAAACATCTGCAAGGCCGTCACACACGAGCACATGGGAGGCAATCAAAGGGCTTAATTGAGGGTACGACACGGAGTCTGGGGTTGACCAAGTGCACTGATGTCTTTTCTCCTTCTTCTACAGATCATCAGAAGGGAAGACCAGCTTAAACCCAACCAGCCTCAGTGTCCTCTCCAGACCACACCCTCCTATCGACCTCATGGACCCGCCTCTTCCTGCCCACTGCCTATAAAAGACCAACAACTTCACCTTTGCCTTCAGTCCTGTTTTGGACACAGTCCTTTTTGACTACTCCGGTGCTGTCTTCAATTCAGTCCTCTGTTGTTGTGAATATACAGGGTGAATCCCCAAACCTTTTTCTGCTTTTGCATCCCTTATTTCAAGGGTTCTAAGGCCAAAAGACCTCCCATTCCCCACTGGACATTCTACCTATACCATAAATGTTTTTACGTCATTCCTGCTTAACCACCTGAGGCCACAGGTCCACCACGCCCTCGACTCTCTGCAGTTTGCATTCCAGGAGAATGTAGTAGCGGAGGATGCCATCATCTGTGTGCTACACTAATCCCTCTCCCACTTGGACGGAGGCAGTGGTTCTGTAAGAATTATGTTTCTGGACTTCTCTAGCACCTTCAACACCATCCAACCTCTGCTTCTTAGGGACAAGCTGACAGAGATGGGTGTACATTCTTACCTGGTGGCATGGATCGTAGACTATCTTACAGACAGACCTCAGCATGTGCTTCTCGGGTACTGCAGGTCTGACATTGTGGTCAGCAACACGGGAGCACTGCAGGGGACTGTCCTTTATCTGGTCCTGTTCAGCCTATATACATCGGACTTCCAATTCAACTCACAGTCCTGCCACATGCAAATGTTTGCTGATGACACTGCTATCGTGGGCTGCATCAGGAGTGGGCAGGAAGAGGGGTATAGGAACCTAATCAAGGACTTTGTTAAATGGTGTGACGCAAACCACCTACAACTGAACACCAGCAAAACCAAGGAGCTGGTGGTTGATTTTAGGAGGCCCAGGCCCCTCATGGACCCTGTGATCATCAGAGGTGACTGTGTGTAGAGGGTGCAGACCTATAAATACTTGGGAGTGCAGCTGGATGATAAATTGAACTGGACTGCCAATACTGATGCTTTGTGCAAGAGAGGACAGAGCCGACTATACTTCCTTAGAAGGCTGGCGTCCTTCAACATCTGCAATAAGATCAGACGGTTGTGGCGAGTGCCCTCTTCTACGCGGTGGTGTGCTGGGGAGGTAGCATAAAGAAAAGGGACGCCTCACGCCTGGACAAACTGGTGAGGAAGGCAGGCTCTATTGTAGGCATGGAGCTGGACAGTTTGGCATGCGTGGCAGAGCGATGGGCACTGAGCAAGCCCTTGTCAATCATGGAGAATTTACTGCATCCACTGAACAGTATCATCTCCAGACTTAGAAGCAGCTTCAGCGACAGACTGCTGTCACTGTCCTGCTCCACTGACAGACTGAGGAGATCGTTCCTCCCCATACTATCTATCTATCTACTGTATATGTCTATCTAATTAATTCTTTTTAAGCTTCATCCTAGAAGATTTGATGCCAGTGTCTCATTGGCAGTCTCGTCGACACCACAGAATGGGCTAAAACTTCTTGCAAATCTAGCTAATTATTTCCTCAGACCCTCAGACCTTTGTTTTTAAATAGCTATCAAGAAAACTGGTGAGTCAAATCTCCTGTGTTGATACAGCTTCACAGCAGTCCAGGTTATGTGTGTCCACAGCACGTGCCCTCGGTTCATGAAGCATTGCAAGATTCAGACAAATGTGCAGAGCATGAAATCAGCTGTCCGTCTCACCCTGCTGCTGTTGCTGAAAAGAGAAAAGGCAATATGACCAATGCAGTGTCCATTTGACAAGGAGCCGTAAGAGTTTAGTGAAGTCCCAGGCAAAAGGTTTCAAAAGAGATATTTAAATACGTACCAGAGAAAGTGCAGCTGTGAGAGAGTGAGCCAGCTCAGCCACCTTAGGACTCCCATCCTTAATAAGACAGTTCTGGGTGGGTGGGAGGCGCAGTGTGTGCAGTGTTGCTGCACGCCTCCCGAGAGGAGGAATGAGGGTACATCAGCAGGGATTGGGTGCTACAATGTCCACCAGAATATAAAACCAGCAAATTGTTTGACCAGGTTAGGTGTCAGGCTAAGCTTCAGACAAAAGCTAACTGTGAAGACAGTGTGGTGAACAGAGGTTAAAGCCCTTGAATGTAGGGAGGGAACTTTAGTGTTTTGGTTTTTTGTGTAAATAGCCTTTGGGTTTTTTTTTCTGGATCATTTTAGAAGGAAAAAGAATGAAGAACATTTGATTTTTCTGCTGTATATACTCATGTATGTCAGGTCTCGAAACCCGAAAAATCAATCATAAAATCAGACCTCGACTTTTACTCCCATTCAAAAATGTGACACATTTTTTTTTTACATCTTCTTGCCTCCTCCAATCTCACACCAGCTTCTCAGACGCATCGAATTTTGTTGCAGCAGCGCAGTTACCAATTTCTTTCGCTACTTCAATGACTTTTAATTTAAAAACAAGCTTCATATTTTCTTCTGATCGAGTGCTCCATCATAGATGAGGGGTGCTCTAACGATAAAGGTGTATGAGGGTGTGAGATACAAAAAAAACACAAATCAGTACAAATGTTGCTTCGGAATAGTTTGGGTATTACTGTGTGGTCACGTAGGCACAATAGAGAGGGAGCGACAGGTCAGGAGCATGTGCTCATACAGCACATTGCCGCAACCACATAGAAAGAAAAGGACATGTGCTCCATGGTTACTCTCTCGGGTGGGAGTTAGCAGCTTTTGGACCAATAGAGCGAGTTTTCAGCATTCGACTTATATAACCAACATTATAAAATACCAGAAATTATACGGTAAAACCAAGTCCCGACTTATCCATGGGAGAACTTATCTGCGAGTATATACGGTAAATATTAGGATTATACAGGTGTTCCTTTTTCCCCTTTTCTGGTTTTGGTGGGAACAGCAGAAAGGGAGAGGACAGCATTTTGTATATATATATATATATATATATATATATATATATATATATATATATATATATATTTTTTGCTATTTTCTAGTGTGTGGTTGTCAACAAGGACTATAATTTATTAATGACACCACACTAATTTTGGTTTTGGACGTTAACTTTAGACATTTTGTTTTGGAAAAACTGGAACGTAAAGAACGCATGACTTCCACTTTCAGAATTTTTTGTCTGCGTTCTTTCTGCTCTCACTGTCGATGCGTTCAGTCCATGAACTACAGGAGCCCAAAGTGTAGCATGGTGTCAGCTCCCACTACCCCACTACATGGGGTTTCACACAGTTCGAGTATTTCCTTTTATTCCAACATCACGATTGGCTGATCAGGTGGTGGTGGCAGAAAAAAACGGAAAAGAAAAAGAGAAAAGTAGATATTAATAATCATTGCAAGTCCATGAAATATGTGCCCTATCTATGTGTATACATATCTAAAAACGCTAAATCAAAAGTTTGTTTTTAGGAGTTTTTTTAAATTTATCGACCTGGTGTGTCTCTATCGGTAAAGTATTTCAGATTTTTGGGGCATAACAGCAAAGGGCTGCTTCATCAACTCTTTTATGTTTAGCTTTTGGAATAATAATACTGTAAGTAAACCAGTTTTAGAAGATCTAAGGTTACGACTGGGAATGCATGGGGACAGGCATCCAAAATATAGGAAGGAGTACGATTATTTAGAGTATTAGCAGTATTTTAAAACAAATCTTAAAGGACACGGCCAGAGAGTGTAATGTCACAAAAACAGGTTCGATGAGCTCAGATTTTCTTTTTCTATTTAAGATTCTTGATGCTGTACTCTGAACTAACTGCAGCCGATAGATGTGTTTCATTGGTAATCCAATTAGGAGTCCATTACAGTAATCTAGTCGACTAAAAACAAAAGCATGAATTAATATCTCAGAATCTTGGAGCTTTGTGAGAGGCCTAACTTTTGCAGTGTTTTTTTAGATGGAAGAATGCAGTCCAAGTGACATGTTTAATGTGTGATTTAAAGATTAGGTCAGAGTCCATGATTACACCTAAATTCATAACCTACAGCTGGACTTTTAGTGCTATGGGATCAACTTCATTTCTAAAACCTTCATTATTTCAATTTTTACTAATGACTAAGATTTCAGATTTTTCTTTATTTAGCTTGAGTAAATTAACCTGTTTTCATTTAGAAATACAAGGCATTCATTGGATCAGAGAGATCCAGAGCGTCAGGGTCATCAGATTCTATGGATAAGTAAAGCAGTATATCAGAACTGCGGTAGTTCACCTTGTGCTTTGAGATGATCTGGTCTAACGGGAGCACATAGAGTTTATGTGACACCAACACATATGATCAGGCAAAGAACACCTCAAAGCATGGAGGTGGTGCTGGCCATCTTTTCACAGGGGACACAGGCCATGTTCAGGGCAGAAGAGAAAATAAATATCATGTCATTGGAGTATGAAATAAGTTGTAATCTGACAGAAAGCAAACGTTGAAGATTGACACCCCTCAAAGTGACAACACTATAAGACACACGTCCAAAGGATGATTTAAAAAAATGGAAGCTCAACGTCCTGGAATTGCTTAGTTGATACCCTAACCTCAATCCTATAGAAAACATCAATGGATGAATTTAAAGGGGGCTGTGCATGCGATTAGTCCCTCACTAAACTGATGACGTGAGTTGACCGATCCCAGTATGAACTATAATCAAAGCACATGGGGCTTCCACAAGATATGAGATAAAGGCTGTGCACACTTGGGTAACATAGCAAGCAGCCATACCACAAACACCAGTACAGGTCATGCACCTGAAACTAAGAACTGTTAGGGCAGGCCAGAAGGGAGACCATCTACGAAAAGCTTGGGTTGCTGCTGAAAGAGGTGTTGGTGAGGTCCGTAAGGATCCCAGTGTCCCTTGCTGTAAAAATATTGTCATCCTTCAGATACAGACATAGAACCGAGGTCCTGACACTCTGTGGTCATAAAGATTCCTGGGCATGCTTCGTAAGGAGTGGGGTGTATCCCAATGTCCTGGCCAATCACAGATCACTTTTGTTGGCCACTGCAAATGGCGTGTTGCTTTTAGGGAATGTTTAACACCCATATCCTTTTCATTCCCATTTCTTTACCTTTTTTCCCCCTCATTTTCACCATCTCTGCTTTCGGCTTTCTCCTTCAGGGTGCCACCAACCTGTTGAAGTACCAGGCTCTGAGTACTGCACCCCTAATAATCCCCATCTCTAATTGGCTAACTGTCTCTCACCCCTTCACCACCTAACAGCTAATGGCTGCCATTGCATCATCCAGGTGGATGCTTTACATTAGTGGAGGTAAAAGTGGCTCCCCACTCACTATGAAAAGTGCTTTGTTTAGTGAGAAAAGCACTATACAAATGTAAAAAAAATATTATTATAGGGAGTTTGTTTCTAAAAGTAACAGATTTGTTTATCATTTATTTTTTATGGAAAAATGATATGATTTGCATTGGCTTCAGGTTTTAAGTCACTAAATGCTGACCCTGTATTAGGATATAGCGGGTTGGAGACTGACTGATCAACCGACTGACTGACATGCTGAAGTTTCAGTTTTGGTGTGTAGACTTTCAGTATCCATTGTGTTTGCCTTTTGAGAAGAGCACCATATAAAAATAAACTGAAATCTTCTGTGTTTTATTTAGACTGCATTGCCTTTGTTGTATTGACTCCACTGAACAGCAGCAGTATGTAATTAAGAATATAATCAGGAAACAGGTCATGATTTTATTAACAGGCAAAAGACAATAATGTAGGAAACAACAAGCCCAGGACATGAAGCCACAATCATCATTTAAAGGGAGTAGCAGAGGCGTCGAAAACCAAAATAACCACAGCTAAAATGTACGATGAAAGCCGGAGTCAATTAACAAAAGGTTCATGTCCAAAAATGAGATTGAAAAAAGTAATGAGGAAGCTGCAAACCATTTATTGGACACTCGGGTAATTCATGATACTGACCTTTATACCTTTGACCTGGTGATGTCACTGCCACATGTGCCCACTTGTCAAGCGACCAGACCAAACAAAATGCTGGCAAATATGTCGCACACTGAATGGCACAGAGACAAAATGAATATATTTTTTTAACATTATTAAGAATGTAAGAGCCAATCTTAGAAAGTTAATGTTTAAAGCTAAATCCATATAGCGTTTACTTGACTTCTATAGAATACGGTAGAGATTTTACCCCCTGCAAGTTAATATGAGAGAGACCCTTCCTGGTAGAATCAGCCATGCGGGGTGTTATTTGAGTCAGCTGTTGTTTAGAACACGTCACATGGCTAGCAGGGGCTCAACGACCCATTTACAGCATCAAAATGGGACAAGCATACGGTTTTCTGACCGTTTCGAAAAGGTTCAACTGTATAAGTTAACTTAAAGAATGAAAAAGATGTACAGTGCATCCGGAAAGTATTCACAGCGCATCACTTTTTCCACATTTTGTTATGTTACAGCCTTATTCCAAAATGGATTTAATTAATTTTTTTCCTCAGAATTCTACACACAACACCCCATAATGACAATGTGAAAAAAGTTTACTTGAGGTTTTTGCAAATTTATTAAAAATAAAAAAACTGAGAAATCACATGTACATAAGTATTCACAGCCTTTGCTCAATACTATGTCAATGTACCTTTGGCAGCAATTACAGCCTCAAGTCTTTCTGAATATGATCCCACAAGCTTGGCACACCTATCCTTCGCCAGTTTCGCCCATTCCTCTTTGCAGCACCTCTCAAGTTCCATCAGGTTGGATGGGAAGCGTCGGTGCACAGCCATTTTAAGATCTCTCCAGAGATGTTCATTCGGATTCAAGTCTGGGCTCTGGCTGGGCCACTCAAGGACATTCACAGAGTTGTCCTGAAGCCACTCCTTTGATATCTTGGCTGTGTGCTTAGGGTCGTTGTCCTGCTGAAAGATGAACCGTCGCCCCAGTCTGAGGTCAAGAGCGCTCTGGAGCAGGTTTTCATCCAGGATGTCTCTGGACATTGCTGCAGTCATCTTTCCCTTTATCCTGACTAGTCTTCCAGTTCCTGCCACTGAAAAACAACCCCACAGCATGATGCTGCCACCACCATGCTTCACTGTAGGGATGGTATTGGCCTGCTGATGAGTGGTGCTTGGTTTCCTCCAAACGTGACGCCTGGCATTCACACCAAAGAGTTCAATCTTTGTCTCATCAGACCAGAGAATTTTGTTTCTCATGGTCTGAGAGTCCTTCAGGTGCCTTTTGGCAAACTCCAGGCGGGCTGCCATGTGCCTTTTACTAAGGGGTGGCTTCCGTCCTGGCCACTCTACCATACAGGCCTGATTGGTGGATTGCTGCAGAGATGGTCGTCCTTCTGGAAGGTTCTCTTCTCTCCACAGAGGACCTCTGGAGCTCTGACAGAGTGACCATCGGGTTCTTGGTCACCTCCCTGACTAAGGCCCTTCTCCCCCAATCGCTCAGTTTAGATGGGCGGCCAGCTGTAGGAAGAGTCCTGGTGGTTTCGAACTTCTTCCACTTATGGATGATGGAGGCCACTGTGCTCATTGGGACCTTCAAAGCAGCAGAAATTTTTCTGTAACCTTCCCCAGATTTGTGCCTCGAGACAATCCTGTCTCGGACGTCTACAAACAATTCCTTTGACTTCATGCTTGGTTTGTGCTCTGACATTACTGTCAACGGTGGGACCTTATATAGTGTGGACTATGTCTGGCAGTTTATCCTGGCCAAGTCCCCCAAACCACCATATGGAGCCCTCCCTGCAGTATGGAGGTGCCCCGAAGACCAGCAGGGAGTCATGGACTATGTAGTTTTTATACACGACCCTGCTGAAAACCACAGGGGCTGCATGAGGGAGCTGCAGAAAAGACCGAAGACTTATTTGTGCCCTGTAACCAGGAAGTCCATCAAAGGAAGAGTGACGGGCTTCCGGGGTGAAGAAAAGAACTTTTTACCTGACCCGGAAGTGATACAGGATCACATGGACTGGGGATTGGGAACACTTCCGGGTCAGGAAATATGAAAGGGCTGTGGGAGCTCCCAGACGGAAAGCTGAGCTGGGTGGTAGGAGGGCAACACGTCTGGGAGTGGAGGATTGATTTATTATTGGAGTATTGTGTTTATTTATTAGTAGTGTGGGGTGGAAGGTGCTTAGTGCACATTATTATAATAAAAATAATTATTGTAGCACTTTTACCTGGTGTTTGGCGTGGTACCTGAGGGTTCAAGGGAACAATAGTGCCCCCTACTGCTACAATAGACAGGTGTGCCTTTCCAAATCATGTCCAATCAACTGAATTTACCACAGGGGGACTCCAATTAAGCTGCAGAAACATCTCAAGGATGATCAGGGGAAACAGGATGCACCTGAGCTCAATTTTGAGCTTCATGGCAAAGGCCGTGAATACTTACATGTGATTTCTCAGTTTTATTATTTTTAATAAATTTGCAAAGCTCTCAAGTAAACTTTTTTCACATCATTATGAGGTGTTGTGTGTAGAATTCTGAGGAAAAAAAAGAATTAAATCCATTTTGGAATAAGGCTGTAACATAACAAAATGTGGAAAAAGTGATGTGCTGTGAATACTTTCCGGATGCACTGTATAAGCTTTAAGTATAACTTTTCTCAAAAAGAACTTTTCTGTTTTGCTATATCAAAATTTTCTCTATTTTTGTGTGAACTGTTTTACTCAAAAGACGAAGATATTTTGTCTGTGGAATCATTTCAATTTGTTAACCTATTGCTGAATTCCATGAATCCCAAACTAAAGCTGCAAAACATTGGTAATTTTGGGTAAATGCAGCTACAAATGTGTCAACATATAAAATAAAAGAACCCGTTGTGTTCCATGGCTTTCCAAACCCCCAAATTGGTTCCTTGGTTACCTTTAAACACCAAGGAAGAACTGCAAAAAATGAAAACACAACTTAGATCACGACATTTGGAAATGAGTACCGCATTGCTCGTGAAATTGGAAATTCTCTGTTATAAAAATTCATCAGTCCGAACACATATAATGCGCTGTTGTAACAGCTCTGCTTTGCCTGTTTCATTATCTTTTTTTTAATATGGAGCTTATTGTTCATTTTGCCCAAAGCATTCTGTTTGATTCCTCTGATTTAATAAGTTTGGCATTTTTGTTAATTTTCTGCTTGCTGGCTTTTTTCAATTACTCTTCTGTGAACCACAAGGTGCATCTGGAATTCAGTCTTACATGCAAGTGGAAGTAGAAACACGCAGGAAACATCAAAAGAAGGTGGCCAAGTGATGTGCTTGTATTTTACTACTGGCGTTAAACCTCTCATTGATATCCATCCTCTTCCGCTTATCCGGGGTCGGGTTGCAGGGGCAGCAGCTTGAGCAGAGAGGCCCAGACTTCCCTCTCCCCAGCCACTTCTTCCAGCTCTTCCGGGAGAAATCCCAAGGCTTTCCCAGGCCAGCGGGGAGACATAGTCCCTCCAGCGTGTCCTGGGTCTTCCCCGGGGCCTCCTCCCGGTTGAACGTGCCCGGAACACCTCACCAGGGAGGCGTCCAGAAGGCATCCTGATCAGATGCCCGAGCCACCTCATCTGACTCCTCTCGATATGGAGGAGCAGCGGCTCTACTCTGAGCCCCTCCCGGATGACTGAGCTTCTCACCCTATTTTTAAGGGAAAGCCCAGACACCCTGCAGAGGAAACTCATTTCAGCCGCTTGTATTCCCAATCTCGTTCTTTCGGTCACTACCCATAGCTCATGACCACAGGTGAGGGTAGGAACGTAGATCGACTGGTTAATTGAGAGCTGTGCCTTATGGCTCAGCTCTTTTTTCACCACGACAGACCGATGCAGAGCTTGCATCATTGGGGATGCCGCACCGATCCGCCTGTCGATCTCACACTCCATTCTTCCCTCACTCATGAACAAGACCCCAATATACTTGAACTCCTCCACTTGGGGCAGGATCTCTCCCCCAACCCTGAGCACTCCACCCTTTTCCGGCTGAGTACCATGCTCTCAGATTTGGAGGTGCTGATTCTCATCCCAGCCGCTTCACACTCAGCTGCAAACCGCTCCAGAGAGAGCTGAAGATCACGACCTGATGAAGCAAACAGGACAACATCATCTGCAAAAAGCAGTGACCCAATCCTGAGTCCACCAAACCGGACCCCTTCAACACCCTGGCTGCATCTAGAAATTCTGTCCATAAAAGTTATGAACAGAATCGGTGACAAAGGGCAGCCCTGGCAGATTTCAACCCTCACTGGAGACGGGCTCGAGTTACTCCTGGCAATGCGGACCAAGCTCTGACACCGATTGTATAGGGACCGAACAGCCCTTATCAGGGGGTTAGTACCCCATACTCTCGGAGCACCCCCCACAGGATTCCCCGAGGGACACAGTCAAACGCCTTTTCCAAGTCCACAAAACACATGTAGACTGGTTGGGCAAACTCCCATGCACCCTCCAGGATTCTGCTAAGGGTGTAGAGTTGGTCCACTGTTCCGCGACCAGGGCGAAAACCACACTGTTCCTCCTGAATCCGAGGTTCGACTATCCGATGGACCCTCCTCTCTAGAACCCCCGAATAGACTTTTCCAGGGAGGCTGAGAAATGTGATCCCTCTGTAGTTGGAACACATCCTCCGGTCCCCCTTTTTAAAGAGGGGGACCACCACCCCGGTCTGCCAATCCAGAGGCACTGTCCCCGATGTCCATGCGATGTTGCAGAGACGTGTCAACCAAGACAGTCCTACAACATCCAGAGCCTTGAGGAACTCCAGGCCTATCTCATCCACCCCGGGGCCCTGCCACCAAGGAGTTTTTTGACCACCTCGGTGACTTCAGTCCCAGAGATGGGAGAGCCCACCTCAGAGTCCCCAGGCTCTGCTTCCTCATTGGAAGGCATGTTAGTGGGATTGAGGAGGTCTTCGAAGTACTCCCCCCACCGACCCACAACGTCCGAAGTGAGGTCAGCAGCGCACCATCCCCACTATATACGGTGTTGACACTGCACTGCTTCCCCCTCCTGAGACGCCGGACGGTGGACCAGAATCTCCTCGAAGCTGTCCGAAAATCGTTCTCCATGGCCTCCCCAAACTCCTCCCATGCCCGAGTTTTTGCCTCAGCATCCACTGAAGCCGCATTCCGCTTGGCCTGCCGGTACCTATCAGCTGCCTTCAGAGACCCACAGGACAAAAAGGTCCTATAGGACTCCTTCTTCAGCTTGACGGCATCCCTCACCGCCGGTGTCCACCAACGGGTTCGGGGATTGCCGCCACGACAGGCACCGACCACCTTGCGGCCACAGCTCCGGTCAGCCGCCTCAACAATAGAGGCACGGAACATGGCCCATTCGGAATCAATGTCCCCACATCCCTCGGGATGTGGTCGAAGTTCTGCCAAAGGTGGGAGTTGAAGCTACTTCTGACAGGAAACTCTGCCAGCCATTCCCAGCAGACCCTCACAACACGTTTGGGCCTACCAGGTCTGACCGGCATCTTCCCCCACCATCGAAGCCAACTCACCACCAGGTGGTGATCAGTTGACAGCTCCGCCCCTCTCTTCACCCGAGTGTCCAAGACATATGGCCGCAAGTCCGATGACACAACCACAAAGTCGATCATCGAACTGAGGCCTAGGGTGTCCAAGTACACATATGAACACCCCAACGCTTGAACATGGTGTTCGTTATGGACAATCCATGACGAGCACAGAAGTCCAATAACAAAACACCGCTCAGGTTCAGATCGGAGAGGCCATTCCTCCCAATCACGCCCTTCCAGGTCTCACTGTCATTGCCCATGTGAGCGAGAGAGTCCCCAGAAGGTACGCCCTCTAGCACCCCCTCCAGAGACTCCAAAAAGGGTGGATACTCCAAACTGCTGTTCGGTGCATATGCACAAACAACAGTCAGGACCCTTCCCCCCACCTGAAGGCAGAGGGAGGCCACCCTCTCGTCCACCGGGGTAAACCCCAATGCACAGGCTCCAAGTCGGGGAGCAATAAGTATGCCCACACCTGCTCATGCGCCTCTCACCGGGGGCAACTCCAGAGTGGTAGAGAGTCCAGCCTCTGTCAAGGAGATTGGTTCCAGAGTCCAAGCTGTGCATCGAGGTGAGTCCGACTATATCTAGCCGGAACCTCTCGACCTCGCACACTAGCTCAGGCTCCTTCCCCTTCAGAGAGGTGACATTCCACGTCCCAAGAGCCAGTTTCTGTAGCCGAGGATCAGACCGCCAAGGTCCCCGCCTCCGGCCACCACCCAACTCACACTGCACCCAACCTCCTTGGCCCCTTCCATAGGTGGTGAGCCCATGGGAAGGAGGACCCACGTTACCTCTTCGGGCTGTGCCCGGCTGAGCCCCATGGGTGCAGGCCCGGCCACCAGGCGCTCGCCATCGAGCCCCACCTCCAGGCCTGGCTCCAGAGGGGGCCCCGGTGACCCGCGTCCGGGCAAAGGAAAACGTCGTCCAAAGGTTTTGCTCATCATTGTAGGTTTGTTGAACCGCTCTTTGTCTCATCCCTCACCTAGGACCCGTTTGCCTTGGGTGGCCCTACCTCTCATTGATAGGACAAACTTATACATTTATATACTAGAAATCAGTAGGTTTTATAGAAATAAGAGTCTATCGAGTTGTGCTCACCTTTGCTATAAAGCTGAAAACAGTAAATGCCTTGATTTCATGTGTTATTTTCTGATAAAAAAAAAACATCAGACTTAAGCATCCATCCACTCATTGTTTAATAGAATCCAAGTCAAGAATCTGAGAAGGCAAAATTTTCTGCAAACTCTTAACTGCACCTGGATGAGACAACAGCCTGTACATTAAAAGACAGAAGGAGCATCCTGGCCATTACAGAGACGTTCAACCTGCTGATGTTCAAGCAGAGAGAGATTTTGGAGCCACCAGGAATGATATTGATAATTAATTGAATATACAGAGCATCAGGATTAAACTAAAATGAAGCTATGAGACAGCCACGTTGAATGTATTTTTAGCAGTTTTTTAAAGTGCTCCACCACATTAGCCTGGCGAATTCCTATTGGTAAGGTATTTGAGATTTTAGGTGCATAACAGCAGAAGGCTGCCTCACCACTTCTTTTAAGTTTAGCTCTTGGAATAATAAGCAAGACACTCATTTGAAGATCTGAGGTTACGATTTGGAGTGTAAGGTAAAAGACATTCTGAAATATAGGATGGAGCGAGATTATTTAAGGCTTTGTAAACCATTAGCACTATTTTAAAGTCAATTCTGAATGACACAGGTAACCATTGTAGTGACATCAAAACTGGAGAGATGTGCTCGAATTTTCTTTTCCGAGTTAAGTATCTGGCAGCTACATACTGCACTCATTGTAACCAATTGATGTCTTTTTTGGGTAGTCCTGAGAGGTGTGCGTTACAGTAATCTAGTCTACTGAAAACAAAAGCGTGAATTAATTTCTCAGCATCTTTCAATGATATAAGAGGTCTAAATTTTGCTATATTTCTTAAGAGAAAAAATGCTGTCCTAGTAATCTGACTAATATGTGATTTTAAAATTCAGAGTCAATAATTACCGCTAAACTCTTTCTCTTGACTTTTAATTCTAATGCATCAAGTTTGTTTCCAATAACCTCATAATATCTATTTTTGCCAATCACTAAAATTTCTGTTTTCTCCTTATTTAGTTTGAAAAAATTACTACTCATCCTTTCAGAAACACAAGCAAGACTTTGGGTCAGTGAATCAAGAGAGTCGGGGTTGTCAGGCGCTATTGATAGGTAATAGTCCCTCAGAGCAAGTCTAATTGGTCAGTTTGGCTTTGGCGCCAAAGGAAGTACGAGTGTGAGATGCACAAGGAGGAGTAAAGAAGCACGCTGAGAGATTTGCCTTCAAAGATAGAAAGTATAAAACGAGACAGGAGACGATAAAGGCACCTCGAACATAATTCCAGTCCAAGAAGCAGGCTTTACTGGAACCGCTTCAGATAAGGAGTGCTGGTGAAGAGAGGCTCAGACACGCGCAGATACAGAGAAAAGGCTCTGAAAGTACCCTTCGGGCAGGAGATAGCAAATATTTTTTTAATTATTCTATTACCTGTTTTTGACAAGTACCATGGCTAGTATAAAATAAAATAAAAACTGCAAAGCCAGAAAAAGGTGATTTTGGGGGTGAATTATATTTGGAGTGATACGATATACTTTGGACATGTCTGTCTTATTATTATTTGGCTGCTAATTAAGGAAAAAGAAACAACAAAGGGGCCTGATTCAAGTTAATTAGAGGAAAATGCTGGTCACTGATGAAGAAGATGGTTAGAATGAAAACCCGCAGGCCGGAGTTTGACACCCGTGGTCTATCTAAACAATGCCATGTATTTCTTTTTTTGTTTGTGTTCTCTATTTGCTGCTGCTGCTGCTCTCCATAAGTACATGCAATTGGCAAATTAAAGTCTGGAGTGGAGTACAATTCCTCTTCCTGTTTTCACACTGTGGCTACATTATATGCGTTTTCAGTGATTTTACTGGGGATAGTGATCCTTTCGTAAATGATGAGAAAACAAATGTGTGGAAGAAGGTATTTTCATTTGGAAACGCCATTCTTAAATAAAAACATAATAATGTTGATGTGCTCTACAAGAGCCAGGCCAGAAGATGCTTTTTGAGTCTTAAATAAAAGCTCACTTCTGAGCAGTCCACTACTTTGAGATAATACCTACAATTCTCAGGCACAAAATCATTTCCTTCTGTAACACTTGGACAGCTTAGCAAATCACTCTGCGGACCCCTTCAATACGGACCACCAATATGGCACCCAATTCAAAGTCATGATCAAAAGTACTAACCTGGAAGAAGTGACTCCAGATGGAAAGGCTTTATTCAAAATACGTTTGTAGATGTTGAGAGCCACCATAACCCTGACACAGACAGGCTGGACACAAGTTTCACCGCACAGCACAAGGTTTTCTTTAGAGTCGGGAAGCGCTTTTCTCTGCTCCCCACAGCAACACTAGAGCCCCAGCATGGTAAAACACAAACAGCCCCTTCTCTCAGCCCGTCCTCCATTCGAGCTTCGTCCCCTTCCTCCCGACTCTGGCATCCTGAGTAGTGGCGGTCACACCCTTTTATAAAGCACCCAGAAGTGCTGCAGCACCCACAGAACCCACCCGGGCCACGTCAAACTCCAGCGCTCATGGAACCCTGCAGGAGAGCGAGGGACCGCTAACCGGGGGGCTGCCACCTAGTGCTATGGGGAAGGTAATGCTCTGGATGGGCTCCCTCCCCGGCCTTTCGAGAAGGGTCCGCTGCAGGTCACAGACTCGGCCTTCCACAGTCCATAGAAAGAGAAGGTGAAGAGCTGCTGTACAGTTTTTACAGTTCGAAAAAGAAAAGGAGCTGAAAACGTTTTCCGACACGGAACAATGGCACAGCAGAAGCAGGTATGGACTCACAGAATAAAAGGCTCAGTATATTTAAAGAAACTTTAGATCCATTAAACAAAATTAATGAGATGTACGATTATATACTGTATAGCGAATCCAAGTGTTCTCTGTTTATCGTCATTACTGACCTATCCTATTTTAAGCATATCGTTTTAATTTACCTCTTATATTACTTCTTTTTAATATTTGCCATATTATTTCATCAGTATTAACTTTTTCACTTATTTATGAGATGTTATGTAGAGAATCTGCAATGTTAGTGTACAATATGAAAGGTATTTATGTTTATCGTCGTCATTAACGTTTGTTAAATATCTTATTAACATGATTTTTCTGTAGTTAAGTTAGCTATTTATAAAAGCGCATTAGTGCTTTCTGCCAAATTAGTATTACATATTATTTTTGTCTTGATTTCCACAGTCACATTTCTCCATAAAGGCAGAGAATATAAAAACAACTTTGATTACATCGATTAAATATCCAAATGAATCCAAGTGCCCTCTTCGTAAAAAGCAAAGAGACTACAGCATCCTGCTGCCTGCCCTCAGAGTCACGAAGGCCACATTGTCAAGTATGCAGGTAGTGTATGTATGTATGTATGTATGTATGCCAGGAGTGTGCGCTTGCAAACAATACTGACGTTTAGATTTCTGAACTGGAACTTTTTTAAATACAGTTTAAAAAGATGAGCGTTTTCCGTTGTTTGGCAGGTTTTACTATTTACAGCTGTAACACAGGGTGTGTCACCAGTGGCCAATTCCATTGTTGTTTTTGTTTAAAAGTCATTGTCAACAGTTTACTATATGTCAGTATTTCATATTTTTCTTTAATTTTTTTTTACTCCTTGTATTAGGGCCTCCCCAGTGTGTGTGTGCGCGCCCTGCAGTGGGCTGGCGCCCTGCCCAGGGTTTGTTTCCTGCCTTGCACCCTGTGTTGGCTGGGATTGGCTCCAGCAGACCCCCGGGAACCTGTAGTTAGGATATAGCAGGTTGGATAATGGATGGATGAATATTTGTTTTTTTTTTATTTTATTTATTCATAGTGGTTTTGAAGTTCCAGAAATGCCTACCTTTCATAATCCAGATATTTTAAATGTATGCTTATAATGGTTTGCATAAATATTTTTGTAACATTAAACTCCTTTTAACAACGTGACTCTGCTCAGTCCTCTTTAGAATGACATGCCAGCTTTGAGGAAGTGTTGGTGTAGAAGGTTACTTGAGAACTCCAGCACCAAGGGGTAAATGACATTTAAATTTCCTTTACTAACTTTTATTCACTTCTGCGGTAATGTGGCAAATATACTTAGCCATATTATAAATCAAAGACAAATAGTCAAAATGTTTCCCATTATAAACTTAGTGCTTCTTTTTGAAATCACTGAAGTAACTGCTCACATCGGACTGAGCGAGCAAACGCTCTCCTAAATGAAGGCCAAGAACCAAACAAAAAATGAGAAGGTACAGAAATAATGGACAGCCAGGACAGGGTCATTTATTGTGCTTATTCCTTTGGTTCTTTTTTAACATTTCCTTAGGTAAATATTATTTTCTCTGTTTTCAGGTTTAGACTTTATTGAGCCATTAATGAGAAGAGTAAAGACTTGCACTACATCTGAAATGAAAAAAAAAATGTCTTGCTATTCTGCTCCATAGCACTGCGTTCTGCAGGTTTCAGATCTTTTAGAAGAAACGTCAGCCTCCCTTCGCCAACATCCAGCACAGGGCACTGATGAGCAGCTACAGGCACAGCATTTTAGAAACTTCCATAAGAAAGATGAATTACATTTTGTTGATGCTGGCTTACAATGCCTGTGGTGTAGTGAATACAACGTATAAAAAGACTTCATGCTCGTCTCAGATGCCGACTGTTAATCGTTAAGCAGTAGGAGTCAAAGCCCAAAAGACTAAAAGCCTGTTTTACATCTTCTGACAAACTGGAGTGCTGGTACAACTCTTAATGGCCTCAAAACATTTGAAATGCATTGTGTGCTGTATATGTTAATAATAGTGTATGGTAAGAAACATTGAAGACTTGTACAATCTGTGATCAAAAGCAGTAATGTTAATAATGTATAACAAATTATATATACTTACCTTATTTTTTTTACTTTCCTTACATTCCTTGTAAATGTGGAGGAAAAGGCTATAAGCTTTATGATGACCATGAAAATAATATTCTTTCTTCTTTTTTTTTTTAGTAAAACGTATTACAGCAACAGGGAATCCTTCAGCATTTTACCGAGGCTGAGAACATTTCTGTGTTCAGGGGGCGAGTCTCACTCGCTGCATTACTGTCAAAGGACAAAGACGACATTGAGGAGGCCCTTCAGAAATTGGATTTGCTAGCTGAATTTCCAGAAGAAGAGGAGAGGAAATATGTCTTTAGACCCTTCATCATCCTTTTTTCACATATGGAAGACATGCATCTGTTTTTAGAAAAACGTGAAAGGAAAAAGGAAAATGACTGTTTTGTGAGAAAATGTAACAAACATACATGTCCCTTATTGTTCAGTTAAAACCTACAATTCTTGTTCTTTATTTTATATATTCTTTAACTTTTTTGTAATAAATGCTGCAAACCAACTTCATCTTTACAGTCCATTGTCTCAGATCTGCACTTCATAGTGTTATGTATTAAAATAGATAGATAGATAGATAGATAGATAGATAGATAGATACTTTATTAATCCCAAATCTATATATATAATTCACTAAGGGCACGCAAGACACTGAGCGCAAGCAAAACAGAGAGCCCCGCCCACCAACTGTAACCGTCCTCCCGCGTCCAGCGTCGCTCTCGAGGCATGCACACTGCCTGCTCATGTGCCTGCACGCAACAACTAACCAAACACAGCCTCAGTCGCTTTCGTCTGTGCTACAGTCCACATGAGAGAGACACACACACACACACACACACGAGAGACACAAACACACACACACACACACACACACACGAGAGACACACACACAGGCGCGTGCGTGCATTGTTGCAATGTTACTTTTCTTGGTTGTTTATTAAATTACGGATTTTTCAAATGTTCATTTTTTTCCCTGTGCTTAGAACTCATTAAAAAAAAAAAAGTGTTTTTAGCGGGCGGTTCGTAGCGCTATTGCGGGAACTCTTGCAGTGTTAGTTTTCTCTGTTGTTCAAGGTTTTCTTAGTGTTATTCAATGTTTTTACATTTAGTTTACTACTAGCAAAATACCCGCACTTCGCAGTGGAGAAGCACTGTGTTAAAGAAGTTATGAAAAAGAAAAGGAAACATTTTAATAATAACGTAACATGATTGACATTGTAATTGTACTGTCATTGTCATGAGTGTTGCTGGCATATATATATATATATATATATATATATATATATATACACACACACACATATAAACATATATATACACACATACACATATACTGTATATAGATACATATATATACACTTATATAACTCGTATATATACACACATACATATACACACACATATATATACACATATCTACTTATATATATATTAGCAGTGCGACTCGATTAAAAAAATTAATCTAATTATTTAGAGGCTGTGTAATTAATTAATCTTCATTAATCGAATGTAAGCACACATGTAAATTTGCCCCAAATCGCAAATGCTGTTTTTTAATTTAAAAGGGTTTTAGTGGGCGATAGAATCAAATAATAGACATGGACAGGAATATTGTAAACTCTAGCTGTTTTAATTTCTGAAAAAAAAAATGCATTTAAACTGCATTTCATTTCAAAACAGAACCAAAAATATGATCCCTGGCTAAAATTGGGCAGACTTAAAAAAAAAGTGGTATTTTAAGTACTTTAAGTATATTTTCAGAATGGTATTGTCTTTAAATAATAATAACAAAAATTTCAACATTAAAGTGCAGTTTTTCTTCTTAAAAAAATAAGTCAGAAACATAAAAGGTAATTTGACCAACTTAATCTTTAAACTCTGAGTAACATTAGCCAAAATTATTTTGTACATTAGGCTAAAACAGTGTGATCATTGAACATTTTGTAATTAGATGTAATTAGAATTACTAACGGTCACGGAAGTCCAATGATCCCCAGTAAGAGCCACAAAGTCCGCTTTCTGTAATGCATGTAATTTGCTTGCTTTTCAATGTCATAAAGCTGTTGAATTTTACTTGAAATACGCTAACTGTAGCACATTTTCTAACCCCCTATCTTCCACCACTGTTAGTGGTCTACAGTCCAAAGCAATGTATTTTGCGAGAGAATTTGTAAGTTTGACCTATGTTGACTAATTTTGGTCCTGAAGCCAGTCAATTTCATGAGGTTTGGGCTGCCGACACCTTTTGTTGGTACTCAAACCCGTACTGCTAGTGCTAACAGCATACACAGTTTCTGTGCTCGCTGTAACATGTTTTGCATTTAGATGGTACCGTAAAGTTGAAGTGCGTCGGTGGTATGCAAACTCCTTTTTGCACAGTTTGCACCAAACCACGCTTTTGTCAAGGCTTTCGTCGGGTAGTCTTTTGAAATGAAATTTGCCTCCGATCAGTGCTAGCAACGTGCTTTCTTCCGACTCTTACATTGTTGTAGCTCTGATGTGTGCATCAATGTAATTGATGTACCAGGAAATCATGCATTGATAAAAGTTACCCTTTTCTTAAAATGCAAAGTGTGATTAAATGCGTTATTTTTTAACGCGTTATGGAGTACATGCATCGAAGCTTCTCAGCTGTGCTTGTGCTAAGAAAAGGAAACATTTTAAAAATAACGTAACAGGATTGTCAATGTAATAGTCTTGTGACCGTTATGAGTGTTGCTGTCATCAAGGATTTGATTAGCATTATTTCTTTCAATCAGGTTTGTATTTGGAGGACGTGTTGTGTTCAAGTTTATTCCGTGTTTGTCAACCGTTGTAAAGATAACAGGTTTCATTCATCGAAGTGTTCACCACCCAAATCGGAACTCGTGAATGTAAGATTTTCAACAGGCATTGCCGGTAGTAAGTTGTGGAAATTGCCTGTGAATATTTAGCGGTAGCGTGTGTATGAACTTAATTAAATCTTTTCCAGTCCTGAAAAGTCAGCTGACGTGAGCCACTCGGAGTACATGCATCGAAGCTTCTCAGCTGTGCTTGTGCGATCTCGTGATGTCCACCACTTTATTTAATGTTAGCTAAGACCCGGCACTTCAAAGTTTCTTGCTACAGCAATTTTAACTCCGCAACAAAGTGATCCAAAGTCTCGTTTATACCTCGTGTCTTCTCATTAAACTTGTATCTTGCGAATACCATACTCGTCGTAGGCATGACAAACGGCAGTGGGAGTGTGTCTATAAACTTAATTTAAACTTATGGTTCACACCGTGCTTTGTTTCCGCAGTTGTGTAATTCGGTTTTTGTTCAGCACTCTTTGGAACTGTTGCTTCTTGTCTGTGCACTGCGTCAGTTCACGTGAGCCGCTCGCTGTACATTCATCGAAGGTTCCCAGCTGTGCTAGTGCCATCTCGTGCGATGTCCATGGCTGTATTTAATGTTAGCTAAGGCCCGGCACTTAAAAGTTTGTTTCGCAGTTTTGCTGAGTTTGTGCCAAACACCACCCTGACCATCTCATCTTCGTCTGCATAAGCACAGTCCTTCACCCGTGAATATTTAGCGGCAGTGTTTCTATTGGATTGCTGCTGACGGACGGCCTTATATGGGCAGGTACTACGCCTCCTACGGCCATCGAACAGACGTCTATTATAGTATATGGACGAAAAAATAGGTTCCAGTTATGACCAGTAGGCGTAGAATTTTGAAATGAAACCTGCCCAACTTTTGTAAGTAAGCTGTAAGGAATGAGCCTGCCAAATTTCAGCCTTCTACCTACACGAGAAGTTGGAGAATTAGTGATGAGTCAGTGAGTCAGTGAGTGAGTGAGGGAGTCAGTGAGGGCTTTGCCTTTTATTAGTATAGATGCCGCTGTGCATTCTATGGTATTAACTATATTTGTGCTTAAAAACTTAAAAAAATATATATTTACATACAGTTCACACGGTCTAGAATGGATTAATTGTATTTACATACAATCCTATGGGGGAAATTGCATTCGGTTCTTGACCAAATCGGTTTACGACCAGAGTTTTGGAACGAATTATGGTCGTGAACCGAGGTTCCACTGTATATATAATCGACCAAGTCGCCCGACCACGGGGAACGCACGACAGAGCCCCGTCTGCCAACTCTCACCCTCCTTCCGCGTCCACACTCGCTCTTGAGGCATGCACACTGCGTGCTCATGTGCCTGCCCGCAACACATCACCAAACACATCCTCACTCGCTTTGGTCTGTGCTACAGTCCACATGCAGCTGTGAGCCACGTTGACTGTTCATGTTGATAATTATGCGGCTACGTTGCGGGTTGGCTAGTGTTATATAAAGCAGGGCAAGGCAATTTGTATTTATAAACCACATTTACAACAGCTGCCAGAACTGAACCAAAGTGCTGTACAAGGAAGGGTAATAGAAGCAGTTCAAATATACTGTATGTACACATCACAAAACTGCAAGAATAACAAACCATTACATAAAAGATAAACTTAAAATACCCATACCTACATATTTCTAATCATGAATGTACGTGAGCCAACATATACAAACAATGTCAACCTCTTGCAGGGTCAAATGGCAGCAAGAAGAAATAAGACTTTAATGATGACTTAAATATGGCCTGTGCTGGAGCAGACCTAACATAATCAGGGGAGCCATTCCAGAGTAAACGAGCAGCCACTGCAAACACCCGATTCCTCCTTTGCTTCAGCCTCGACCTTGGCACAACTAAGAGCATCGGGCTAGTAGACCACAGGGCTCTTGTTGGCACATACAAGTCAAGGGGTTCCAAGAGGCAAGATGGGGCTGATCCATTCAAACATTTGAAAACAAGGAATAGAATTTTAAAATCAACTCTGAAACGGACCAGAAGCCAATGAAGTGAGGTCAGTATTGGTGAAATATGGCCACATTTACAAGAGCCACTCAATAAGCGAACAGCAAAGTTGTGGAATAGTTGTAGGCGTCATAACAGGGCCTGACCAACACCTACATACAAAGAACAGCAATAGTCCAAATGAGATGTTGTGAAAGCTTGGATGGCCTTTTCAAGATCACTGAAAGAAAGAAAAGCCTTTACCTTAAAGTCTCTGCTGGAAAAAACTTCATTTAAGTTCACAATTTATCTGTTTGTCTAGTTTGAATGAGCTATCACAGATTACACCTGGGCTAACTGAAGCTTTATGATAAACACTGTACTGTATATGGCAAGGGGTCCAAGAGCAACATCAGAGACACTCAAACTTTCTTAACTTTTGGACACTATGCATGATCACAGTTTTATTTATTATCATTTAGTTTAAGAAGATGCATTGCCATCCAAGTTTTAATATCATTCAAGCACACATGGAGGGTCTGTATTTTCTCGCTTTGATTTTAGTGGCAAATATATTTGAGTGTCATCAGTATTGAGAAGCCATACTTGTTAACAATGGAGCCTAAAAGTAACATGCCTAGCAAAACAATAGCTGGTCCAACGATGGAACCCTGAGGAACCCCACAAGTAAGAGGAGCTACAGAGGATGAGAACTCACCCAAATGAATAGAAATGCTCCTATTTCTTAGATAAGATTTAAAATATTTAAGGGCATTACCTTGAATGCCGACAAACGGTTCAAGGTGGGATATCAGAATCACAAGATCCACGGCATCAAAAGCTGAGGTAAGATCTAGCAGTACAAGAATGGCAGAATCACCAGCATTAGTAATTGGGAAGAGGTCACTGTTAAACTTTAACAAGGATGTTTCAGTGCTGTAAGAACATCTGTATCTGGGTTGGAATTTTTCCAGAATACTATTTTCATCTAGAAATACTTGAGTTAGGACAACTTTTTCTAAGATCTTAAATAAAAAGGCAGTTTAGAAATTGGCCTGAAATTTGACACATTAGAGCAGAGGTTCCTGGGAACCCCCTGTGGCTGCAGGTTTTTGTTCCAACCAGATTCCTAATCAGTGACAACACATGATAGCACTGATCTCATTTAATTAGCTGGTATTTTTTTTTTCTTTTATTCAACATTCAGATTTTTACATTTATAAGACATTTATAAATATTTCTGCTTTTGCTATAGATTTAAATGATTAACTCTCTTTTGTTGATTTCATTATACTTTGCCCTTTCTCTGTGCAGTTTTTCCCCCTTCATTGTATCTTAATAATGACAACTAAAACGAGCAGAGCAGACACCCAGGCAAACAACACTGAATAATCAAAGGTTGCAGCTACTTTAGAGTCAGACCCACTAATTAGTAAATAATGGATTAATTAAACAATTAGAACACATAGAAAAGTAGAATGAAAATCAAGATGAAAATACTGTTAAAAAGAAAAAAAAATACATTATTCCTATATAACTGCTTGATACATTTTAATTTTTTTTTTTTTAGCAAACTTAGTTTTCTAATTAATATATTGTTCCTTAAACACAGAACTTGGGAAATATCAGTTCTCTTAATTAGCCCAGGAGTTCAATTAAAAACAGAAGCTGGTTGGAACAAAAACCTGCAGCGACAGGGGGTCCCAAGGACTGACGTTGAGAACCCCTGCATTAGAGGGTCCTTATTTTGTTTTTTTAATACGTTTCTGCACCACAGCGTGTTTCAAGGCAGCAGGAACACAACCAGAAATCAAGCTAGCATTTATTAAGGTAACAAAACTTGGTCTGACAGAATCAAAAACTCCTTAACTAATCAAGAGGGGACACTGCTGTTCAGGGGGCAATTTGTAGGATTCAGACGTTGCACCAAATCAGACAACAGAGACGATGACACACACAGCTCAAAGTGGTCAAAGACAGCTGAACACACTATGGGAGGAGATGAATCCTTAGCAAGCTGTGAAACCGATGACCTAATATGGTAATCTTATTTACAAAAAAGTATATCTCTGTTTGGAGAGTAAGTTGGGGTATGCGACAAATGACAAATTCCTAATACAACAAATGGTATATGGCGATTAAAGGATTTAAAATCACTAAAAATGGACTTGTAATTATTGCATCGACCCAAACAAAACATTTTTAAAGTTAAGTTTGAAATCTGTTAGTTCAGTTCCAAAATAAATAAAAATGACGGTTTATGGAAGTGCAACTTTCAATAATGCAAATGTTTACATTTCTTTAGAAAAACAAATGATATAATATCTGTTAAGCAATTTAAGAGATTTGCTTCACTTTTTTTGATAAGTACATACTTATAAATTAGGGTCCCAGGGAGAACAATTACACATTAAAATTAAAAACCAGGTAAACGTTTGAAAGTTTAATAACTCCACTTGAAATTTATCAACATTATAGCAGCAGCGTAGAACAAATTTAAGAAAACACAATTCAAGACAAACAATGGAAATGAAGGGAACTGTATAGTAAGCTGGATCATTTAAAAAATTGTTCAATATAAACATTTTCATGCCTGTTGATTGCTTTGTTGTGTTATTGATAATCATTTCCTTTGTAACATAATAAATTAATGTCATTAACGGAATTTCTTTATTGAACAAGGTTTCAGAAATAATGTCAGACATGCCGTTTAGTACGAAAGTACCATCAAAATAATTTCAAATATTTTGAATGATAGAATTCACTATAATAGCAGTTAGAGCAACCACATTCATATTTAGTGTGGTGTTTCCTTAATTTAAAAATATGTTATGCCCTCTTTCTTTTAACTATATTGAATCCTGACTCAAATTATAAAACTGTTTTTTGTTTCTAAAAGTAAATACGACAGTAATACCATAAAGAGAAACTGGGATTCTTGCCTCGCGATTGCAGGAAGTCATATTAATATCGTCTTTTAGGGTTACAGGGTAAATCAACATTACTAGTTTTTCAACAAAAGCGATGTGACAGAGGACGGACGCGAATGCTGGGTGTGTGGAAGGCAGAAGGTGTAGAAGGCCGAGTCTGCGACCTGCAGCCGCATACAATTGGGTCTTTCCAGCGTCGAGGCGTACTGGCCAGGCAAGGGCCCCAGCCATGTGCCACAGTGCTTAAGAGGTGCATCAGTGTCAATAAAATACTGTATACATCTATTGAACCATGATGCCATATCCAGAGGTCAGTAGTAATGGATCACATTAACTTTGTTAACTTATACTTAAGTACATTTTAGGAGACCTTGTACTTCTCAGGGGTGCGTTTCCCTAAAGCATTGCAATTCTAAGAACTTCATAAACTCCATCTCAAGATTTATTGTTTATTTTTTGAATGTGAAAACTGTCCACGAAAGACACTCTGCTAGCATCATAGGTTCTCTTTTATCAGTGAACAAGAAGAAATGACCCTAAACTGTACCTTATCTATTAACCTTGAGTAACACCTACACCCGCGATACTCACCCCTGACAGCCTCAGGCTGCATTCTTCTGGGACAACAGCTTATGGTCTTACAGCTTATGGTCTTCTCCAGCTGGTTTTCCACCACTCTGCTGACTAAACATGAACATCCGTGTCTTTTTTTTTCCTGTGGGACCTGGAATTGACAGGAACGCTCCAAACATATGATTACAAGTGTCAAAAACACAAGGTGGTTTCAGTGAGATAGTAACAAACTGTATTTCATCTAAACCTACATAATTTTTTTTGCAGAGCAGAGATACCAGGCCTTAAAACACTAGGAGTTAAAATGGATGAAAATAAACAACCTGAATGATTTAAATCAAAGTCACACTGCACGCTTTGCATCAGGCAGTTAGCCTTGAGCAGTTACGGTGTGATTGAGTGTAGCAGATGATAAGAACCAGAAGAGTAAATGAGCCTCTGCGGGTGACACGTTTCAGAAGAAGGACCAGGAGAATGCTTAGGAGGATCCCACAGCAAGCATCAGTCAGGAGAACCAAAGAGCTGAAAACACTCGCACATTCTCTCTTGTACAAATTGCCTTATTGGATGGTCATATAAGATTTACAAAAACAAAGCAATAGTGCATCAAACTAAAAGTTGAGCAACTGATAACATATAATCGCTTATATCTTTTACACACCTATACATACTTTTTAGCTTTAAAATTTAAAGTTCTGTTAGCCAAAGCACCACTTAAAAGTAGAGGCTTGAGGACTTTAATGGTATTTGCCACTCTATCGGCATACATCCCATCAGCCCTCAGAGTGGAAAACACTGAACCTCATCAATGTGAGCGAATCCGCCTACTTAAAAACTGCATCTTATCCAAAGAATCCCGTATTCCTATATTAATACAACACACAAATGAAACATTACGAGTTGTATTTAATGGACTGTAAAAAGCATCATTTTTCAAGCCATTGATGAAATTAGCACATTAAGTCCTTCATAATCTGTGTGTTTGTTAAGGGCTTCTAAAATGGGACAACTTAATTCAAATGTAATGCCAGACAGGGCACAGTAAATTCACATCATGACAATTTTAAGAAAATTTAGAAGACTAAGATTTATACCTGACTAGGTGACTGATAGATAGAACTATTTTTGTCCCCAGGTGGAAATTTGGCTTTTTACATAAGCTCTTTAATTAAATACATTGATTGATAAACATACACTCACACATATGGTCTGAACACACACCAGAACGCCTAAAAAGGAAGAAAACTCCTAACTTGGCAGTTCCAGTGAGGCATTATACAGGTGTATTGCTGTAGCGCTATATAAATGTAAAGAATTATTATTATTTGGTATAAAGGAGCCCCCATTGCGTTTCTTGACACACTTTTGTTCAGTGTTAGTGTGTCAGAGAGAGGATGTGCAGCATTGTTCATAACGACACTAACTTTTTTTTTTTTAAGGGTCTCCTTTGCTATTGCTTCCAGGGGGTCCAGAGTACATCCTACGACTGAGCCTGCCCTTTTAATTAGCTTGTTAATTTAGTGGGCTTCTCTTGAAGTGATGTTACAGGGCAAAACATCCCACAGTGTATAAAATCTGACTGGTCTTGACAGTTACAGAAGAAGAGTCTGCTCTGCCCCTTCTTATATAGCCCCTCTGTGTTATGAGACTAGTCACTGATGTGGACCCCCAAGTACCTGTACGAGTGGAGTTTTGCTGAGGTTGAGATGCAGACAATTCTCTTTGCACCAAGAAACAAAGTTCTCCACTTTGAGAATTTCTGCAAGTGACATGACCTGGTGTTACATTTATAGTAATATACAGTATATTTCAACATATATGTAATAATTCTTATTTTCATAATAACATAAAATGCGTTTGCAAGATTATTTAGTTAAAAAACAATTAACAAATGCATACATTTATCAAACATTTTTATGTTGCTTGGAAATTTCATTGAATCTTTCTCCTAAGGCTGCAGGCAGCTTTGCTTTGACAGATGATCTCTACATTGCAGTTGGCTCTGGCGAGAAGTTGGAAGAAAGAAGATCAACAATTGGAGTTGGTGTGTTCGGGGAGACGAGAAAAAACAAAACTGAGAAGATAAGCCATCAAATTCTGTGTCTGACCAGAAAGAACCCAACGCTTGCATCACACATTGTGATTCAACACATTGCAAGCAGAATTTAAATCCAAGTACTTTTTTTTTTTTGATTTTTCTCAAATAATGTTTTTTAATACACACTTTTTGGTACACTTGCACTGGAATCTCGATTTCGTCACTTGAAGTTATGATCTCATACTTTTCGTCAGTACCCAAAGCTCATGATTATAGGTTATGATGTAAAGTGAAGCTTTGTTAAAAGACTTACCTCCATATTCAACGTCACAGTCTGATGCTAACTGCTGCCTCTGCAATAATGTGCTGGTCAATGACGTGGTCATCACTAAACTGTCAATTGCTTGATTTAATTGTAAGTTCAGGAATTCTGGTGCCTCGCATTCTGCTTTTTTGCTCACATTCTACGTTTTTACCACCAAAACACAAGACGTGCATAGTGATGAAAAGCGGTGTGAAAGTGCAAGGAAAGACACAGCAATTCTGGTGGTGTATTAGCATGTAACAGCAAACACATAATAATTAAAAAGCAATTTTATTAATTAGAATTTCAATTGCTGGTGGAAAATAAAATACAAGTTTACTGATAGCAGAAAAGCTACTTAAAGGAACACTATTAAATAATTAAAAACATAATTGTGAAATAACTCATTAACAATTTTTCATTCATCTTTAACAATTTAATACAGCAATGACTCTGCAATCTTCTTAAAGATAAAAGGTGCACAATCGAAAAGTATTTTGTGAAAGCAGAAATCATTACAGTAACTCCAATACTCCATGAGTTATGACATATTAAATTGGCTTCCCACTCTCAAAATTGAGTGTTTTATTTAAACCCTTTTATACATGTACACTATGTTAACCACTACATGAAAGCAATGGTGTACAACAGGAAAAATAATCTGAATGCATAAAGAATATTAAAAGTTGAATAAAAGTCCTCTTTCATAACATTAATCTCATCGCTACCACTGTAGATTCACGGCTGTAATCCATTGAAAAGTGGTCTACACTGCGGATCAAGCTTCGTCTCCAGAACCCCATCTGGAGAACACACCCAAGGGTCATAAGTCATCCACTGCCATTTTGTAATCTGTGCTTTAAGATTCTCAAACAGTGGCCTAAAAGCAGGATCAGATGCTAAATTCTTGAGTTGCCAGGCATCATTGGAAGTATCATATAGTTCCCATCGTTCTCTATAGTAATACTCTTGCAGGTTTTTGAACCAATGTGTTTGATTTCCAGACTGCGTCCTGTTTAGGAGATCCTGAAAGGTTGGTGACACATAAAAGTCCTGGTCAATTGAGAAAGGCATTTTAAAATTCATATTGTGGATAAGATGGTATTGGCCACTAAGTATAGCTCTCATCGGGTAGTACATGGTGACTTCATGATGGTTCTGACTGAAAAACACTCTATTCCATGGCTGTTCCTTTACAAGGGCATCTAGCAAAGATTTTCCAGTAAGCTGAACTAACTTATCTTTTCCAAAAATGCTGTATGCAGGATAAGGAATAGAAAACCAATCCAGAATTGTAGGGGTGATGTCTGTAAAATACATATATACATAAATAACATATGAAAGGTAAAAAAAAGCAATATATTATTCTAATAATGCAGAAACAGTCAAAAAGTAATCCATCTGTTCTTGAACATGTTTCTACTAAAAATAACAAAAACCCGAACTCTCTGCTTGAAAGGCAGGAATGTATTTTAGGCGGGAAACCAAATCATAATGACCCATGAACAGGGCTGTCACGATCATGGAATTTAGTTAACAATGAATAGTCATACAAATAATTGCAATTAATGATTTGTCTTTTTCTATTCATTTTACACCACTATTATAGAGTAAATCTAATAACAGTTTAATAATACACATACATCTTATGAAGAAGAAGAGCCATTTGCTGACATTGAAAATTGGAACATATAAATAAAAATTGCATTTCTATTTGCCTTTTAGGCTTTGTAAACAAAAATTGTACAGACAAGATATGATATAAATAACAACCATTAAAATATGACACAGGTACCGTAGTCAAAACAATCAATGTACTATTGCCAAAACAGGCTGCAATCTTAGAAAGTTAAAGCTTTAAGTTAAACTTATATTAGTGTTTGCTTAGCTAGAATAGAATACAGTTTTCTTTCCCAGCTATAGATTATGGTATCGCCTTTACCCCGTGCAGTTAATATGAGACAGACCTTTCTTATCTGTATCTGTAATACAGACTGTTAACTAAGTCAGTGTGTGTTTTGGAATAGGCTCTTAGACAGCAGGGATTCAAAGACCCATTTGCAGTTTGTAAAAGGGTCAGACGTGAAGTTTTCTGACTGTTTAGAAATGGTTCAGCTGTATGAGCAAACTTAAAGAATGAAACAAGGTATATAAGCTTTACACAGAACTTATCTTAAACAAGAAGTTTTCTTTTCTTTGATATTTTGTCTGTGAAATCATTTCAAAGTGTCAAGCTATTGCCAGAAGCAAACTAAACCTGCAGAACTTTGGTAATTTTATGTAAACACAGCTACAATTTTTCATCAGAAAATTGCCATTTGAAGGCCTTGAACTGGAACTGGAAACTACCACCTAAGGACACTTGTGCTCCTGGACTCATCAATGAAAGAAAAAGAACTGAGCCACTGTGAGGTATCCTGCTTTTCTCTTTTATCTATGCATGACTGAAAATGAAAGCAGTATGTGAACTTGAGATTTAACAGATTGTGATAGAATATAGAGGCACCATAGCTGATTGTTTGTGTTTTTGCCTAAGATAAGGAAGCCTGACTCGTCTGTGTTGGTGGAGTATCTCGATTGTGACATAGCTGCTAAGAAGTGGCTTGCCTGGAAACATGCTGTCTCATGCTATTGTAAAGATGTCGATGTCCAAACAAGTCCACAAGTGAAGTTACACGGAGTGATCAGAGTACGGATTCAAATCTAAGGAATGTGCTCAAGGATCTTAAAGATCACATAAAGAAAAGGAAAGATCAGTTTTCTGATCTTAACCTGAAATCGAAAGCCTTAAAAACACTCTGGAAAATTTCACCAACATGGCGTTGCTGCTTAAAACCTTTCGTGAGAAGTATTTTCACTACAAGCATTTCCGACACTGCTGAAAAGGGGATTTAAGAAACCTTGGTATTCTGCAGTGGCCAGCAAACTCTTGCTGAATGTAGAAAAATCAAAGAACTACCAAATAAAGACAGAACTGACTGTATAAAATCTAAAAGGTTTTTACTTTCCTTGTCTAAAACAAGGGCACCTTGGTAAGAACTGTAAAGAAAGAATGAAGTGTCAGACATCCTTGCCTTGTCCTTGCCACATCCAGACATTTTACACATCAAAACAAGGAGATGGAGCAACATCCATTAAAGCTACATGCAGTGAGGCAACACCAATTGAAAGGGAAACCGTGAAACGGACTTGCACCCTTACCGGGGCTACAGAAGAATTACACACTGCATGTGGTCCCCATCATGGTAAAATCTAAAAAGAGCAAAAGGTACGTAGAAACACACACCCTTATAGACTCAGGTAGTACAGTAACATTGTACTGAAAATCTTCAGAGTCAGTTAAACCTTTGTAGCAGCTGTAATGGATATGTGTGGGTGTCACTGGCAGTTTGCACCTTTCCCTAGACCTGGTAATGATGGAAGGGCTGAATGTGCAAGGCCTGCCAATGGTTCATTGGGAAGGAAACACCAGGCTCGGAGGGCCAAACCGACTGTAAGTCGGAGGAGCTGACAATACGTAAATTGGTGACGGGGAAAAGGTGAAGAGAGGAAGAGAGCAGAAGCTACAAAAAAAAAAAAAAAAAGGCACGAGAGAAAGCCACTCAACTCACTGGAAAAAGTCATGTGAACACGGGTTAATTTGTGTAAGAATCATTTTTCTTTGCATATGAATGATGTGAAGTAATTTAGGAGAGGAGGTCACAGGCCAGCATAAGGGACTGTGTAGCATTACATTTCCCGGAACAGGAGGTACGGCTCGGCACATCCTTCGCCATCACAGAATGTAAATAATCTGGTGAATGTCTAAAGGACTCTAACTAATTTGTTTTCACATTGTGTATCAGTGGTGTATGTTGTTAATTATTTTGTTTCGTGATTCGTGGGATGGGAAGTGGAAGTGCTGCAACGGTTTGTTTGTTGTGTCCAATGCCTCATTTTATGGGATAATAACAACTCTTTTGTAATTCAACTTTCCTTTTCTGGTGAGCTCTGTACTTGTGGTGGTCTAGTAGGAAAGTAGTGTGGGTCACTCGCACCCCAGATTATTTCTTAATTTTTTTCTTTCTCCTTGCTGCCGCTGTAGGATGGCAGTGCATGTTATAATCATGCCTGCTCGGGGAGCGTAACACCTTCATGGATGAAGAAGTCAAATATTCAGGAAAAATGTAAATCATTATAATGATGATTCAAAAGTACCAGCTAAATGTTCTATCTTGCCAGATTTGCACTTGGATTGATGATCAGTAGGCCATACAAAGAAACAGATGAATTTGCAAAGCACAGTGACAAGCTGCCTAAACATTCAATCAATCATGTGTCAATAGCAGAAATTGAAGGTATGTTGTTTCAACAATATAACAGACTTTCCAGAGCGCAGCTGTGAAGAGAAAGAGTACATCAAGTTCATACATATAGCCTCAGAATCTGCAAGACTGGTAGGTGGCCACTATTGCTTAAACTTGCCTTTGAACAATGAAACACTTAAAATGCCAAACAATTTCTGTATTGCTGAATAGCATGCTAATGGGGTCAAGAAAAAATTCAGCTTCCACGAAGACTAAAACTTTCATGAGAGACATTATTGAGAAGGGTTACACTGTCAAAGTACCCAAAAAAAGCCTGAATTGCAATGAAGGCAGAGTGTGGTACATTCTACATCACGGTGTGCATTATCCAAAGAAAAGTAAAATTTGAGTGATCTTTAATTGCACAGCCACCTAAAGGGACCCGACTAACACACTCATTGGTGTCCTAACAAGAGTCACAGAGGAGCCAATAGCATTAATGCCAGACATTTAGTCAATGTTCTACCAAGTTAAAGTCCCAGATAAAGACAATGATCTCTTACACTTTTCGTGGTTTCCTGAAGGTAACCTAATTAAAGTCATTAAAAATGACAGTACATCTTTTTGGCGCTACTTTTTGCCTAGTTGTGCTTCTTATGCTTTACGTAGAACATCCAAAGACGCCTGAGATACATTTCCAGAGGAAGCCGTTAACGCTGTACTCAATAATTTCTATATAGATGACTGCTTAAAGTCAGTTGCAACTGAAGGACAAGCAATAAAGCTGGCATAAAATGGAGATTCTACTTGTCCAAGTTGGTGAGTAACAGCAGAACAATTTCATTGTCTATTCCTGATGAAGACAGAGCTCTTCAACAAAAAGACTTAGACTTGAGCCACACTCTGCTTCCAACAGAATACGCCCTGGGCATACAGTGGTGCACAGAAACAGACAATTTCAAGTTTCAGATAAAGTTACAAAACAAGCTCACTACAAGGAGTGGTATTCTGTCTGTTGTTAGCTCAGTTTATGACCCCCTTGAATTTCTATCACCCGCTGTACTGTCAGCAAAGATAAGTGCAGGTGGGATAAAGAAGTAGAAGTCAAACACATTCAGAAATGGAAAAAATGGATGAATGATTTACAGCTACTAGCAAACTACAGTGTGGACAGATGCATCAAACCTCCAGTTTGGAACCAGAAGGTCAACACAAATGCATCATTTTGCAGATGCCAGTAAAGATGGCTATGGCACTGTCACATATCTTCTCTTGTCTAAGAAAGAAGGGAAAAAACATTGTTAATTCTTGATGGACAAATCAAGAGTTGCACCATCGAAGTATGTCATGATTCCAAGATTGGAGTTCACAACAGCCATTGTAGAAGTCAAAATGGAAAAAAATGCTAAAAAGTGAACTCCAAATACCCCTACAAGAATCTATACTTTGGACTGATAGCACCTCAGTGCTAAAATACATTTTGAATGAAAACACTTGATTCAAGACCTTTGTTGCCAACAGAATCTCAATGATCAGAGATTATTCACCTGCACGAAATCCAGCAGATCAAGCATCCAGAGGAGTAAGCATAGAAAGCTATCTCAAAAGCAGCACATGGTCACAAGGTCCAAGTTTCTTATTGAAGCCAGAACATGAGTGACCAAAAGGACCAGATCAGCCGAACAATTCACTTTGTGAAGATAATCCAGAGATTAAAATCTGGGCAGTTAACATGACAAGAACAGAAGAGGTTACTAAGACCCTCAATAAACTAATCACCTACTTTTCAGAATGGCTATGCATGAAGAAAGCAGTAGCTTGGCTCAAGTTTAAAGACATACTGCTCCACTTAAAAACTGAAAGAAAAAATTTTCAACTAGAATTTGTTCAGTCTGGAAGTAATCCAGTAGAACAAAAAACACTCAGCACAGAGCATATGAAAAAGTACAAACTGACTTTAAAACCAAGCCTGATTTCTTCAGAAGATTTGGCTAAAACTGAAACAGATCTTATCCACCTCAGTCAACTGCAAGAATTTCCAGAAGAATTAAAGGCCTTAAAGAAAAATGCTTGAGTAAAAAAGAACAGTCAAATCTTCAAATTTGACCCAGTCATACAAGATGGAATATTGAGAGTTGGGAGGAAGACTTAACAAAGCAGATGAAGCTAAACATCCTGCAGTTCTTCACAAGCATTCATATACTGTCTCCCTTATATTGCAGGACGTTCATAAAAAAATTGGAAATTGTAGGCACAATTATATGCTCGCACAGTTACGCCAGAAATATTGGATACCTCAAGCAAATTCAACTAATCACAAAAATCATTTCAAAGTGTCCAACATGCAGAAGATACAATGCAAAAGCAGGAGAACAAAAAATGTCAGATTTGCCGAAAGATCTTTTGGTATCTGACCAACCACCTTTCTCCAGTGTTGATTATTTTGGTCCCTTTCAAGTCAAGAGGTACAGAGTAATTTTCACTTATCTAACGATCAGAGCTGTACACATAGAGACTGCACACAGCTTAGACACTAACTCTTGTATCAATGCCATATGCCGATTCATTTGCAGAAGACGACAAGTTAAATTCATGCAGAACAAACTTTGTTGGAGCTGAAAGAGAACTATGTGAAACAATTAAAAATCTTGACCAACAAAAAAATAGGCAACACTACGATGAAGAAATAAATCAAATGGATCTTCAGTCCACCATCAGCCTCTTATCAAGGTGGAATATGGAAGAGACAAATCAGAAGCATAAGAAAAATTCTAAACTCAATGCTTAACCAACAAACACTAGACGATGAAAGTCTCCAAATAGTATTGTGTGAAGTGGAATCAGTCATCAATAACAGACCCCTCACAAAGACATCAAATGGCCCAAATGATTTGGAGGCGCTCACATCCAAAAACTTGCTGTTTTTGAAGACACGACTGAACATGCCTCCTGGACTCTTTTCTAAAAATGACCAGTAGACTCGAAGACGCTGGAAGTAAGTTCAATACATGACCGAATTATTTTGGAAAAGATGGTCTAAAGAGTATTTGCCAATACTTCAAGAAAGTCAAAAGTGGCTAGCATCAAGAAGAAATTTTGAACCAGAAGACATTGTTTTAATTGTAGATGATGCTGCACCCCGCAATTCCTGGGTTTGGGTCGAGTCATCAAGACAATGCCAGATACCAAAGGTGCAGTGAGAAGAGTTTGTTTGCAGACCAAAACCTGCACACTGGATAGACCTGTGAATAGGAGGAGGTTGTGCATGTCCAAAGTCACCAATGTGGATTATTAATAATTAAAAAGCATAGCACATCAATTTTAAAAAAATATTGTACATCTCTTATATATATTTCTCTTCTGGTTCGTCCTGCTTCCATTTCAAAACCGGTCCCGCCCACACGCAGCCGACACGGCATTTCTCAATTAGTGTTTGCTTCCATGGGTGCACAGATAACTCAACCTCCTTGCCACGGACCATACCGTTTTAAAATACATGGGCAAATTTATCACCAAATCTCTCCACTATACGCTAACACTTCTACCTCTCCAGGATATGGACAGTTGTATGTTTTTGACACAACGCCAGCTACTGAAGTACGCTTACAAATGAAAGCAAACTCTGCATGCAGCGAAAATGTACTTTTCCAGCTAGATTCCATGCTCAGAACCATCAACCCCTTCGTTAAATCATACAATCACATGCATGAAATCGCTCAGTTCAATCCAACAGTATCTGTACGAATGGTTTTCAAAGAAAACCCTGGGCAGGATTTACGATGATACAATGCCCCGACATGTCACACCGATGTTGCAGCAATTTTCGTTAGAGAAGAAAGGGACATTTGCATCTACCCGAGAGGCAACTTCTGCAAACAGATTTCCATGCTCAATATGAATTGTGATCCTATGGTTTACCCACTTTTATTCCCTTACGGAGATATTGGCTGGCACAAACATTTACAACATGTTCCCGATAAAAGAACCGCTAAACGAATCAGGCTTACTCAATGCCAATTATACGTGTACAGATTATCAATGAGTAATACATTTAGTATTTTGCACTCCAGTGGTGAACTATTCCAACAGAAGGCTGCAGATGCATATGTTAAAACAGAGGGTGCACATCTCAACTATCTCAGATTACATCAACAAGATCTGCGCATGGAACAATACAAAGGACTATCAGACAGACTGCAAGCAAAGGCTGAAAATAACATACGTGTAGGAAAAATGATCATATTACTGTCCACATTTCCAAGAAGTCCAAGGTAAATTCAACAAAACTAGCAGGATGCCATGGCCATAGTACGTAAATTGGGAAAGCCTAATTTATTTATCACTTTCACATGTAATCCTGCTTGGCCGGAAATACTACATGCACTGTCGGATACCCAAAGACCGGAGCACAGATCTGATATTGTATACGAGTCTTTTGGATTAGGCTGCAGGAATTACTTAAAGACATTCTACAACAACATCTTTTTGGGATTGTTATCTCTTATATTTACGTAATCGAATTTCAGAAGCGCGGTCTTCCTCATGCCCACATGCTGTTTACTCCTCACAATAATTCTAAAATAAGAACCAGAAAGAAAGAAGAAGAAAGAAGTATTTCTTTCTTTGTGATTTCTGAATTCCTTTCTCACCATTTTACTTTCCTGTTTTTACACCGCTGTGGGCACTGGCTAGTTATAGATGTTAAAAAATGCTAGCCAATGCCCCTGCTCCTCAATTACATGACTATCTACCTGTATTACACCAGAAAAGCCTCATATTAGTAAAAGAATTCAGCTATCAAATGATATGAGTGAAGGTGCCAAACAGAGTCGGACTGAATAACAAGTACCGAGTTCAATCACTGTAGATGTCTTGGGCATGGACTATCCTAACCAAGTCATAGCTTGATATGGGGCCAGTTTATATTTTGATCTCTTTCTGTGCTTAGCTACATGTGGTGGTGTGTCATACAGCCTCTGCATTGTCTCATTTGCTTTATAAATATGTGCTCTCCGACTTGGCAGACTCTCTTTGCCTACCTACCTGTAGTTCAGTAGACTACCAACTCAGTAATTTTACAAAGTTTGTACCGCTTCATTGTGAAATGACGTTTTTAAAGCAAAAGTGATTGGTCATTAACAATATGCTGATCTTGTATGCTGACCTAGTCAGTCTCTCGATCAGTGCCGTTTTATTTTCAAAAATGGGAAGTGGTCTCCCCTAGCCTTTCTCGTGTACTCAGATATGGGGATGGATATTTGAGATGTAAACCGCAAGACAATGATTATATTATGTACATTAAAGAACTACCAACAACAAATCAAATCAAATTAATAATATATTGAACAATTATTATAAAAGTAAAGTTGAATAAATCAGACTCTGCAGCTGCATGAATAAAACAATCAAGTATGTGTTCAGGTAAAATACCACTTCCGGTTGATGGATTTGGCCAAAAACTTAATATAGGTGTACAATTATAGTGTAACAACCACATGTCAAATTTCATCCACCTATCTACAGTAGTTGCGTTTTTGAGTTATCGCGTTTACACACACACATGTAATTCCAAAAAACTGTATTTTCGGACTCAAAGAGGTCTAAAATGTCGAGATTCACCAAACTCTCGAGGTTGAATTTTTTTCATGATTACTATACTTCCTCTATACTTCATGTGCGAAGTGGCAGGTGAATTGCTGTCAACAAAAAGCAGGCACCAGAGAAATAAACTGAAATGTTACTCACTCGTGATTTTTCTGTCCATACGGTAAAGTTTTTGTTGACCAGCACATTCCAATTTCAGGCGTTTGAATTACATTTTGATATACAACAAGAGCAAAGAAAGGCGGGGAGTAAATCGCTTTCCATTCCACACATCTTATGCAAGTATTCAGCTCGCTCTGTCACCGCAAATGCTGCGTGAACTCCCGTCCTCCGTCACTAGCGGCTGTTCAATGGATGAATATGTGCGGGCAGCTCGTGGTGGATGATGTTCAGTGTTAAAGTTAAAAGTTATAAGGGTTAAAAAAACTAACAGCAAGAATATTCATTCAAAAATGAAAACTAAAATTATTTTAGTTAGGATATAGCGGGTTGGATGATGGATGGATGGATGATTTTATTTCAGTTTGTCTTTCCAGCTACTGTAATAGTTTCGTTTAGTTTTACTTTTTCATTTTGGTTTTATTAATTATTTTATTTCAGTTTACGAAAATGTTTTTTTAATAATAGTTTCAGTTTTGATTTTAGTTTTTGTTAACTATAATAACCTTGGCTTGAACATTATCCTGAAGAATTTGTTGATATTGGGTTGAGTTCATCTGACCCTTGACTTTAACAAGGGCCCCAGTCCCTGAACTAGCCACACAGCCCCACAGCACGAAGGAACCTCCACCAAACTTGACAGAAGGTAGCAGGTGTTTTTCTTGGAATGCGGTGTTCTTCTTCCGCCATGCAAAGCATTTTTTGTTATGACCAAATTACTCAATTTTTGTCTCATCAGTCCAAAGCACTTTGTTCCAAAATGAATCTGGCTTTTCTAAATGAGCATTTGCATACAACAAGCGACTCGGTTTGTGGTGTGAGTGCAGAAAGGGCTTCTTTTTCATCACCCTGCCATACAGATGTTCTTTGTGCAAATTGCGCTGAATTGCAGAATGATGTACAGATACACCATCTGCATCAAGATGTTCTTGCAGATCTTTGGAGGTGATCTGTGGGTTGTCTGTAACCATTCTCACAATCCAGTGCATATGCCGCTCCTGTATTTTTCTTGGCCTGCCAGACCTAGGTTTAACAGCAACTGAGCCTGTGGCCTTCCATTTCCTGATTACATTCCTTACAGTTGAAGCTGACAGTTTAAACCTTTGAGTTGGCTTTTTGTAGCCTTCCTCTAAACCATGATACTCAACAATCTTTGTTTTCAGATCTTTTGAGAGTTGCTTTGAGGATCCCATGCTGTCACTCTTCAGAGGAGAGTCAAAGGGAAGCACAACTTACAATTGACCACATTAAATACCTTTTCTCATGATTGGACACACCTGTCTATGAAGTTCAAGGCTTAACGAGCTAATCCAACCAATTTGGTGTTGCAAGTAATCAGTATTGAGCCGTTACATACATTCACATTTTTGCGCAGCCAGTTTTTCACACTATGATTTAATTTCATACAACTATATACTGCTTCACTAAAAATCTTTGTTCGGAAAACAACCCAGTACTCTGATGTTCCTAGGAAATGATAAGACATACCACTATTATCTTTTTGTTGAAAGTAGAGTAAATTATTATGCAGGCTGAGAGAGTTCCCAAACTTTTTCATATGACTGTATTCTATTATATTTAGTGGTAACTTTTTTGATAATTATTCTGTGGTTTGTTAATATACAAGTTTAAATGCTGTGTATCACTACATAACATGCTATTCATTACAGAATGTGCAATATTTAGATGCTGCTCCTGAGTCACAAGTCACAGCTTTTATGATAATTGTTCTGTTTGATTGTTCTATGTCAATTAAAGAATGTAATAAATACGTCATCCTTGCATTACAATATAAAGCAGTTAATATTTTGATGATACCTCACATGGTAATGCTCCATCATGTTTTCAATCTATTACACAGTGAATATTGAACTGAAGCTTGACTTTAAAAAATTATATTGCAAATCAAATCTCAATCACAATATCTGTCAGAAAAATTGCAATTAGCTACTTTCTCCAAATCATTCAGCCCTAGTCTGTACCCCCACTGCTGCTCAGGGAGCTGCTTTTTATAGCCAGCATTTCTAGGTATTCTGCCCCTTCAGAAAGAATTCAGCCAGCTGCAGAGCTTGTCTGTCTCAGGCCCCGACCTAAGTTTGCTACAATATATGGTGTATATAAAAGACAAGAAAATTATCAAATGTGTTCGTGTTTCTGGTCAGTTTCATGAAGGTTCTTGGCTTTAGTATTTTAATAACAAATGCTGGCTGTGCAGTTCTTCATAGAAAAGAAGAAACAGTAACTCAAAAGTAATGCACTGTTTGTAGAAAATAACATTTTATAGTATGTAACATTTATCTATTTACTTACATACATATTATCTACCTATTTATGTATTTATTTATTTAAAGAGCTTCTGTAAAAAGCCACATTTCCCCTGGGGGACAAATAAAGTTGTATCTATCTGTAATAAATACTTTGTGGGGTTGGTCTGATGTATAATAAATGAAAAAAAAAACGTCAGTCCAGCATGATTTTGATTTGTGGAGACCTGTTGTCTGAACACCTACATCTGGGAGAGTTGCTAGCTAATTTGTAAAGAAGCAGGTAGCTGGGTAAGCTGTGCGCTCTTGTCTTCACCTTACTTCACAAGTTTTCAATAGGGTGTACGTCAGAATTTACAAAAATTTGATTTGGTGGTCAGTGCACCATTTTTGCATGGACCTAAAACTATGCTTTACTTTATTGTCCTTCCAGAAGATCAAATCACAACCCAATCTCCTGTTATAGGCAGCCACAATATGATCTAAAATACCCAGCTATTTAATGGAGTCCATGATATTATGTCTCCTAGCAAGATTTCTAGAACCTTTGGAAGACAAACGCCATAAGGATACAGATCCACCAACATGCTTCATAGTGGTCATTTGTTTTTTGTATGAATTTAACTCATTTTACATAAAACAAACCTCTGATGTTTGTTGCAAAAAAATGCATTTTTGTTTTAAATGACTAAAGAACATGGCTGTAATAAAAATTGCAGTAATATTTAGTAAACTTGTAGGCACGGTAGTGTCATCAAATTGTAGTTTTAGAGGCTTGGCAACACCAGGATGCAATCAATTTCTGCAACTGCCAACTCTGATCCATAGACAAAGTTTTGCCTTTAAATTCATTCTACCTTACTGTACAGTATGTGGAGTCAAAATGGCTTCACCTGTTTGAATAGAAATGGAGATTGTAAACATGTAGCTATTCATATTAAATATGAGACAGAGAGGAGACAGAGAGAGCTAGTGTCTGATTTATGGAGGTGAACAACTTTTTGTCTCATTTCATTTGTGTATGCTCTGGCATTACCTATGTTAATGGATAACTAAATAAAATAATTCAGCCCATCAAAGCTCGCCAGTCCTATCCACTTGTTTCCTCCAAGAAAACATCAAGTCGAGTTTTGAAAGTCACTAACGTCTTACTGTGTACCACACTACTTGGTAGCTTATTCCAAGTGTCTATCGTTCTTTGTGTAAAGAAAAACTTCCTAATGTTTGTGCGAAATTTACCCTTAACAAGTTTCCAACTGTGTCCCCGTGTTCTTGATGAACTCAATTTAAAATACAAGTCTCGATCCACTACACTAATTCCCTTTATAATTTTAAACACTTCAATCATGTCACCTCTTAATCTTCTTTTGCTTAAACTGTAAAGGCTCAGCTCTTTTAATCTTTCCTCATAATTCAACCCCTGTAGACCTGGAATCAGCCTAGTCGCTCTTCTCTGGACATTTTCTAGAGCTGCTATGTCCTTTTTGTAGCCTGGAGACCAAAACTGCACACAGTACTCAAGATGAGGCCTCACCAGTGCATTATGAAGGTTGAGCATAACCTCCTTGGACTTGTACTCCACAGATCGTGCTATATAACCTAACATTCTGTTAGCCTTCTTAATGGCTACTATTGGGAAGTTGATAGCTTAAAGTCCACTATGACTCCTAAATCCTTCTCATAAGGTGTACTCTCGATTTTCCGACCGCCCATTGTGTATTCAAACCTAATATTTTTACTTCCTATGTGTAATACTTTACATTTACTGACATTAAATTTCATCTGCCACAAATCTGCCCAAGCCTGTATGCTATCCAAGTCCTTCTGTAATGATATAACGGATTCCAAATTATCTGCTAATCCACCTATCTTGGTATCATCTGCAAACTTAACCAGCTTGTTACTTATATTCCTATCTAAATCATTTATATATATTAAAAATAGCAGCGGCCCTAGCACTGACCCCTGTGGAACACCACTCTTAACATCGGCCAGTTCTGATGAGGTTCCACGCACCATCACCTTCTGCTTCCTGTGTCTGAGCCAATTCTGCACCCATCTAGAAACATCACCCTGAACACCCACTTCTTTTAACTTGATGCCCAACCTCTCATGTGGCACTTTATCAAATGCTTTCTGAAAGTCCAGATAAATAATATCATAAGCTCCACTTTGATCGTATGCTTTTATTGCAACCTCATAGAATTCCAACATGTTAGTAAAACACCCATGCTGACTGTTCAGAATAACTCCTGTCCTTGCCATGTGTTGCTCAATCTTATCCTTAATAATTCCTTCCATTAATTTTCCTGTGATGCATGTTAAGCTTACTGGCCTATAGTTGCTTGGATCTGCCCTGTCACCCTTTTTATATAATGGGATGATATTTGCCATTTTCCAGTCCTTGGAATCTCTCCAGTGCACAGTGACTTCCTAAAAATATGTGTCAAGGGTTTATATATGTACTCACTAGCCTCCTTAAGAACACAAGGATAAATATTATCTGGGCCTGGTGATTTGTTTGATTTCATCTTATTTAATCTGAGCAGCACTTCTCCCTCTACAATTTCCAAATCCCTCAGTACCTCCTTAGTAGTCCCGTTTACCTCTGGGAGGTTATCCACTTGCTCACTTGTAAACACCTCAGAAAAATGTAAGTTTAGGGCATCTGCTATTTCATTGTCTGTATCTTTTAATTCCCTTTTACTATTCCTGATGAACTTGACCTCCTCCTTAACTGTTCTTTTACTACTAAAATACTGAAAGAATCTCTTGGGGTCTTCTTTGCCTTATCTGCTATATTCCTCTCCAACTGTCTTTTAGCCTCTCTGATATCCTTCTTAATGGTTGCCCTCATGTTCTCATACGCTTCGATTCTCTTTGCAGTCATTAGTCTTATATGCCTTATACAGCAGTTTTTCCTTTGCAACTTCTTTTTAAATCTTTATTAATCCATTGTGGAGTTTTTTTAGTTTCCTATTAATTCCAAATTTAGGTATGTATCTGTCCTGCATTACATGTAAAACATTTTTAAACCTGTTCCACTGCTCCTCGACTGTCTCCACATTTAAAAGCTTATCCCAGTCTATCCTACTTAGACTTTGTCGCATCTGCTCAAAATTAGCCCTACAAAGTTCAACTTAACAATTTTAGTCTTTGCATCTGTACTCTTACAAAATACTGAGAATTGTATTACATTATGGTCACTTGACCCTAGTGGTTCAATCACCTCTACACCCTCAATTCTATCCTGATTATTACAGAATACTAAATCCAGACAGGCTTCACCCGTGTTGGTGCTTTAACATGCTGTGTTAAAAAGATCGCTGATTACTTCTAAAAACTCCTGCTCTTGTGCTCCTCCATCTGCAAGGTTATCCCAGTTAATATTTGGATAATTAAAGTCCCCCATGACTATAATATCCCCTGTAAACTTGCCTTTTTGATATTACTAAAAAGATGTGTGTTGAAATTACTGTCTGAATTGGGTGGTCTATAACACACTCCTAAAATAAGACCTCTTTCCCTAATATTTTCCAGGCAAAGCCACATGTCATCACTAAGATGGGGCTCATCATCCAACTGAAGATGACTTACATTTAAACCCTGTTTGGCATAAACAGCAACCCCACCTCCTTTTCTGTTCTGTCTATCCTTCCTAAAAAATGTGTATCCCTCTATGTTACACTCATCCCCATCTTTGTTATTTAGCCAGGTTTCCGTTATTGCTATAATATAATTATGCTCTGCTACATACAACTCCAACTCACTTACCTTATTTTTGATACTTCTAGCATTAAGGCAAGCTATTTTCAATGTGTTAATCTTTCTATATTTACGTGTTTGCTTAGAATTTACATTACTATGCATTTTTATTTCTACACCATTGTTTGTTCTTCCATGTTTAGATCTAAATCTGGCCTGTCCTAAACTCCATGTCCTCCCCATTCCCTAGTTTCCCTAGCTATGCCGTCTCAGAAAGTATAGATGATGGGAGAGGGAGAGAGACTCTAAGTTATTCCTCAGTAGAGAAAGCATATGCTTCACAGTTGTTAGTGAAGCTGATGCCACATTGCTCAAGCCGGAGGGAATGTCAAACTTGGCAACTGTGCTTACTGATCTCATTACCAGACAATGTCAGATTATACTACGTTTCACTATGATTATGTAAATTAAGCCTACAACTGGAAATTGCTGGAAAAGTAGTGTAATGTAACATGACATTTACATGACTTCTAGTTGGTGGGTATGTCAGACATGACGATGGCAGTTATTGATCTCATTTCCTATATTAATTTACAACACTAGAAATCACAAGGGATATCAAATTACCCAATTGAAATTCCTGAATTTACCACAGCTGGGCTCCAAACATAATATGTATAATATATTTGGATATCCCTCTAAATTATTGATTTCAGGTTGTTCCATTAGAATGTGAATCACCATGTGAACTGGATATGCCAACAGACTTAACTAGATGATAGGGCTGGCTATACTCTACGGAATAGCCTTGACTCTCCAAAGGCAGTAGCAGAGATAAAGCTGTTGGTTCACCAACTGGCTATTTGGGATGGTAACTACCAGGGACCCCACCCCCATATTGCAATATTTGTTCAGATACATTGCTCCTGATAGTAACAATACTGCAGTTTTGTTTTTTGTGTTTTAAAAATTGCAATTAAATTCTGCAATATATAAGAACATGTTAATCACATTTTTTACTGAACTTTAAACAGAAATAATTAACAAAGAAATACTTGACTCAGTTGCATTTGAAGTTTTTTTTTTGGTGAAAATGGGCTTCAGATGTCTACGCACATACACAATATAACTTGGTACAGTCAGTGTCTGATTTTAGCCCTGTACTGAATCCCAGTGAGATTACCTTTCAACATCTTCTATTGGCATTATTGTTCTTTTTTGGGGTTTATGTTCTTTGTTCATTGTGTGTTGTGTTCATTTGAAATCATTCAACGGAGTACAGAAATCACTATGCAGGAAAACAGTGGGACAAAATTATTTAGTTTTTCAAAGACCTGTTCACTTTATAAAACTCTAATTTATTATCATCCCATGAATCTTTACATTGTTCTGGTACCACGTTTAGTGTTTGTGTGTTATTATAAATTATTTTTCAAATTATTACTGTCAGAATGTTTGCATATATGTCCTCTATTTTTAATATAATACTTAGATGTTTTCTAATCTGCAGTTGGGGGAGTGGTGAGTCTGATGATGATCTTGCAATCCTCCAGATAAAATAATAAAAATAAATTGGTTACTGTGTTTCTGTTTAATTAGCCATTTCCAGTTGGGGTGATGTTTTGCTTTTGGTCTTACATAGCCAAAAATTAAGATGGAATTGTTGATTTATTTTTGTTGCATTCCTTTTCCATAAATTGGTAAATAAGTATAAATCTGGACAAACTTTTAAATAAAATTCTGGGACTACTAGAAACATAACTGGTGTGTAGTTACTACAGTCAATAAAATCTGCTTTATGTACAAGAACATAATGCAGAATTTCTTCAGTTTCTATCTAATACTTGTAGAAGAGCAAAATATTGAAGTGAAAATGTACACTGCAGGTGAGAACAAAATCTCCTATTTTATTAACAGGAAATTAAAAGCCTGCATAAGTAGTTTGCCTTTTTACCCATTTTAAAAAGTTAATTAACCTTTAGTTTTTTTCATTTTTTTTATTACACTTTTAAAAATAAAATGTAAAAATTATACAAACACAATCTGTTTTAATTATTGCTTCCTTTTTAAATACAATGGAAGGGTAATAAACAATCATTTTTTATTTTATATATTTACATTATATTGAGTAATTCCTTAAAATTAAGATAATTTTGAACCTTATGTGAAATGTATGGAGAATTAAATAAGCATATCACCCAACCATAATAAATACAAAACAATAAGCCTTTAATCATAAAAATGTAATACGACTGTGCAGCATTTCTAAAATATAAAACAATCAAAAAAATGAATACACTTTTGTATATGCATCTGTTTGTAGGGTGGCCTCTATAATGTGTATGTGTAAACAATTTGTCCTACAGCAGCATCTAGTGGTTATTTTCATAACTACAATAAAAGCACCTAGCTTAAAAACAGATGCTTTTACACCCAAAATGAAAATGTTAAAAATTGCGATAAACATAAAAAGCATACCTAATAAGCTGACAAAGCTTTGGCTTACTTGTCCCCAACGTTGTGTATGCTCAGGTGAAGAGATAAGCATTGGCTCTGCTGTTCCAGACCAGTACAAATTTGTCCTCCCATTAGGAAAAGGTATTCCATTGTCAGAGCTGTAGATAACCAGTGTGTCATTTTCAAACCCAGCATCTGCCAGCTCTTTGAGAACTAAGCCTATTCCTGCAAACATAAAACAAATAATTTTTTTTTTCATTTTAAAAACTGTTTTCTAATATAATTACATCCCAATGCATAAAAATATGCAAACAAAACAAATAACGAAAACTGTGAAGATGGCAGGAAGTTTTATGTCCAGTGAGCATGTTCAAATATGCGTTACTGTAAATTTTTCAGCTACTACAGGAGGTATAGATGGGGGCACTTTACCACTAAAGTGTTTATTTTAAAAGAATTGCTATTTTTTGTCTTAGTTACTATATATTTTTTCCATTCTTGAGCTTACATTATTGTGTGGGTGGATAAAAAGATTTGGCTGGGTTTTTTTAATTTGCTATTTTACCTGGTTCTGTTTCTGTTTTATGAATAAATAGAAATTAACATTTGAGTAAAATACATTAGGAGTAAGAATTTTAAAAAATCCGCTAAAAAACTTAAAAAGTATGGCACATCTGCTTTTAATTTGCACAAAATGCTCACCTTGATCAAGTCTGCTTACTGTCGTATACTGTGCAGCTAGGTCATCTCTGGCAGCTGGGGTATCAGGAACAAAATATGGGACCTGTAAGATTTTTAAACATCAAAAAATACTTGGTAAAACTAAAAGGATTTATGATTTTTTTTGTATTCAATTTATTAAATGCAGGGCTAGAATTAACTATTAAATTAAAAGGAATACTCGACTGTGTCACCCCATGTGTGTAATTATTAACAGTATTCATTATTTAAACAAAATTAACAATTTATCTGTAAAATGTAACATACATACTTTAATGCATTTCATCATGAAAGTGATATCAAGTATAAATCTAAGGATTCTAAATGTATAGAGAGTTGGAATATCATACATTTGGTGTGTTCTGTGTGGTGATCTATTGCTGTTTGCTGCTGCTGTCAGGTCAGGAGGAAGCCCCATAAAAAAAAAGATGGCACAGAAGTTGATATGTGAGACTTTTAAAATGTATCATGTCATTACGATAGGGAATATGCGAGGCTTGAATATAAAAGCACCACAAATGCATCTGTATGTGAACCATTCATCAAACATCGAAGCTCGCACATCGATCCCATAGGATCCACATAGAGGCTTTCTGTCACACGTAGATAGTAATTGGAGACCCCGACGTCACATTCCAACTTTTATCACATTGTGCCCCCCGACTTTTTGCTGGTACTGCAACTCACGCACGTGTTAATTTCTGAGGACCTGCTCAGAGGACGCATCAAATGAACACTGGGAACGCATGGCAGCCATGATGTGTGTGCATACGCGTTCTGAGCGTGAAGAATAAACGAGCCTTTAGGCTGTGTTTGAAGCTGTTGTACTATTGGGCCCCCAACTTGCATGCATACACAGACAAACACACACAAACGCACACAAATGGCCAAAAGGTTTAGAACACCTCAGGTTTTCTAGTTTTTTCTTCAGATTTAAGCAGTTAAAATGCAATGAATGACTTAAAATGATGAAAAGGTAAGCAGTAAACTGTCAGAGGTTTAAATTTAAAGTTTAGGTGAGCAAAACATGAAAAAGGGAAATATCAGAATATAACAAATGGGCCTTCTTCAGGGAACAACTAATATGTTACAACGTACAGATGTTCTGGAGCAATTAAAGTAAATTAAGCCTTGCAAGTTGAAGCACACACTTTGCACAGGTGTTCCAACCACTGTTGATTACTTAAAATCCTGCTGTCTGTCTTAAAGTAGAGTTGGAACAGACTGTGTTACTACATCCTCTGAAGTACTTAGACGGTATTCCAGTAATAATACTTACTAATCCAGGCAGTTCCCCTGGTAGCCACTGTGGAACCCAACAGGGCTGCCCCACGGGATTACAGGATACTGCATGCCTAGTGGGTGTCCATGTGGGAATCATGGCCCAGGCATGCTGCCATCTAGCATATCGGGGGAGCATGTAGTTGTGAAAGATGGTCTCTCCCTGTCCTTTCAGCACACTTCAGCCAATGCTAAACAATGATGAAATGCTGAAAAATGCATTTACGCAACCACCACTCCTGGCATAGAGACAATAACCAAACCTGCAGCAACTAATTGTCCGACGCTCTCTAACTGAACCAACAGAAAATGTCACACTTCCCTATCTACAGAAAAGATGTAAAACGTGTCCTTACATTTCTGATACAGATTGTGTGGTTATACCACATTTCCGACTAGAACATCACATAAAGGGATCATTTTCCTGCAGATCATCTAATGTGGTCTGCCTAATTCTCTGTATGAAATGTCCCAACACTGCACTCTATGTGGGAGAAACTGGACAAAAAAATTTGCCAAAGAATGAACTCACACAGGTTACATGTTAAACATCGCAACAGAGATGTTCCTGTAGCAGCTCACTTCAACAGCCATGGACACTGTGAGAGGGACTTTAAAGTCACAGTGCTTATGGGCAAGATCAGAACACAGCAAGAGAGTAAAAAATGGGAAGTCATGCAGAAATGTACCACATTACAACGTGGTTTAAATAGAGACAAGAGTTTTATGGCCAGATATAAGGAATGTTTGCATCTCTCGGACTGACCCAGACAGCCTGACTACAGATCCACATTGTATTGAAAAACTCATCAGAAACGACTTTGTTGGACAGTTATCAAAAGATCTTGACTATACATTATTCTCCTCTCTTGCTAAATGAATCTTAGCCTGGAGAGTTCTTTTTACATTTAAGATGTCTCACTTAAAGGTTTTCCAATGCTGTAACTGTCCTAGTGTCTATATAAGCACAGGGAATTCTGGTTTCTGTATTACATCTTGCCTGAGGAAGGGGCCTGAGCTGCCTCAAAAGCTTGCATATTGTAATCTTTTAGTTAGCCAATAAAAGGTGTAATTTTGCTTAACTTCTCACTACATCCATAATGGCTAACATGGTACAGCACCCTAGTACTTTAAAGCACCACCAAAGGAAATTGTGTAATAGCCACCCATCCAAACCACTATGGTAAAGACATACCCTTTAAGGCAGGAATGTTAGGCCACTTAGATTATTTCTGAAATTTCAGTAGATGTTAATCAAATTAATGTTTAAATGTTGTTTTATTTCATTACTAACTGCATGAATTCAAGCAAATACTTTTAATATTTTATTTTCAGATGGGCTGGTAGGGTTTCATTTTTTTTATAACCATGGGCAAGTACCAGCTAACCAGCACACAATAAGTTCCGGTTAACTTGGCAACTTTAAATTGGCCCCTTGTGAATATGTATGTGTGACTAGCGAAGGGCTGGCTGTCCATCCAGGACTGTTTTCCGACTGACAGCTTATATACTGCCATGTAAAGGAATTCATGAACCTCCTGGACTCTTTTGATTTGAGGCAGCTCGTAAATCAGCCTACACATAAAGCAGGTCATACGTTAGACTTAGTGATTACTAAAGGACTTAAAGTTGATATAAAGCAGGTCACTGATATCGGTCTATCAGACCATTTCCTTCTACTATTTAATATAGAAATAAAGATAGAAAACGCTCATGAGAAGCATTTTGTTAAAAAACGCTTCTTTGACTCATCAGCAGCTTTAAAGCTTACAACTATTCTAAGCAATCAGTCCGTTTATAATGCCAGCTATAATAGCGAGGATAATGTAAATAGTAAAGTGGAAAACTTTAACTCTAAAGTAAGAACTGCTGTTGACATAGTTGCACCTGAAAAGACAGTTAAAAAATCCTCTAGTACTGTTATTCCATGGAAGACCCAAAGAGTGTCTGATTTAAAAGAACATGTCGTAGAGCTGAGCGTAAATGGAGGAAAACTAAACTAACTATCCACTATGAAATATTAAAAGTTAAAATAACAGAATACAATAACACTGTCCGTCTTGAGAGGCTGCTATTTCTCTAATATTATAAATAACAATGCTAGTAATCCCAGAGTCTTATTTTCAACAATTGACCGTCTGTTAAAACCCAGGGAACACAAAGGAATGCCCCCAGAATACTTCCAGTGAAACCTGTGAGAACATTGCTGTATTTTTCACTCAAAAAATTAATGATATTAGAGATAACATAGTATATCTCCCAACACTGCAGAACCTCCAAAGCCCGGTACTCCGTTATAAACAAATTAAATGCTTTCACCAGGATAGATTTACCTGAATTACATAGTATAATCTCTCAACTGAAACCTCCACCTGCGTCCTTGACCCAATACCAACCAGGTTTTTCAAAGAAATATCAGGCGTTCTAATTGACAATATTCTGGACATAGTAAATTCATCATTAGATACGGGGTCTTTCCAGACTGTCTTAAGACTGCTGTAGTTAAACCCCTTCTTAAGAAACATAATCTTGACCCCTCTGCCTTTGAAAATTTTAGACCCATTTCTAACCTGCCCTTCTTAAGTAAAATTTAGAGAAGGCAGTCATTATGCAGTTAAATGACCACCTAAATAAACATGCTATTCTTGATACTTTTCAGTCAGGCTTCAGAACAAATCACAGTACAGAAACTGCACTTGTTAAAGTAGTAAATGACTTATGGGTAAATGCAGACAGAGGCCATTTATCTGTTCTCATCCTCTTAGATCTGAGTGCTGCATTTGACACCATTGATCATAATATTCTTAGAAATCGCCTTAGTCAATGGGTGGGCCTCTCTGGCAGTGTCTTAAATTGGTTTGAATCCTACCTGGCAGGGAGAAAATTCTTTGTGAGTTGTGGTAATCAAATCTCAAAGACACATGATATCCGATATGGTGTTCCACAAGGCTCTATCCTGGGTCCGCTGTTATTCTCAATCTATATGCTTCCGTTAGGTCAGATTATCTCAGGTTACAATGTGAGCTACCACAGCTATGCTGATGACACACAGCTGTACTTATCTATAGCACCTGATGACTCCACTCTTTCGATACACTAACACAATGTCTTACTGGTATTTCTGAATGGATGAATAGTAATTTTCTCAAACTAAATAAAGAGAAAACTGAAATTTTGGTAATTGGCAATAATGGATTCAGCGAGGTTATCAGAAATAAACTTAATGCCCTAGGATTAAAAGTTAAGACGGAAGTAAAAATTTAGGGTAACCGTTGACTGTAATCTGAATTTTAAATCGCATATTCATCAGACCACTAGGACAGCATTTTTCATTTAAGAAACATAGCTAAAGTTAGACCTCTTATATCATTGAAAGATGCTGAGAAATTAATTCACGCTTTTGTTTTCAGTAGACTAGATTACTGTAACGCACTCCTCTCAGGACTACCCAAAAAGACATAAATCATTTGCAACGAGTGCAGAATGCAGCTGCTAGAATCCTAACTGGGAAAAGAAAATCCGAACACATTTCTCCAGTTTTGATGTCACTACACTGGTTGCCTGTGTCATTCAGGATTGACTTTAAAATACTGCTTATGGTTTATAAAGCCTTAAATAATCTCGCTCCATCTTATATATCGGAATGCCTGACACGTTATATTCCAAATCGTAACCTTAGATCTTCAAATGAGTGTCTCCTTATAATTCCAAAAGCTAAACTTAAAAGAAGTGGTGAGGCGGCCTTCTGCTGCTATGCACCTAAAATCTGGAATAGCCTGCCAATAGGAATTCGCCAGGCAAATACAGTGGAGCACTTTAAAACACTGCTGAAAACACATTACTTTAACATGGCCTTTTATAACTTCACTTTAACTTAATACTGATACTCTGTATGTTCAATTCTTCATAATAACTATTCATGGTGGCTCTAAAATCCGTACTGACCCCTACTCTCTTCTGTTTCTTTTCCGGTTTCTTTGTGGTGGCGCCTACCGCCACCACCACCTACTCAAAGCATCATGATGCTCCAACAATGATGGACTGAAAGCCAGAAGTCTACGTGACCATCATCATCAGGTCCTTCCATGAAAATATGATGATTTATGTTAGGTAGAATGCCCAGAGGGGACTGGGCGGGTTTTGGTCTGGAACCCCTACAGATTTTATTTTTTTCTCCAGCCTTTGGAGTTTTTTGTTTTTCTGTCCACCCTGGCCATCAGACCTTACTCTTATTCTATGTTAATTAATGTTGACTTATGTTTATCTTTTATTGTGTCTTCTATTTCTCTATTCATTTTGTAAAGCACTTTGAGCTACATTTTTTTTGTATGAATATGTGCTATATAAATAAATGTTGATTGATTGATTGATGTCCCACATTGAATAGATTTTGGCAGACTAACAAAATAAATATGTGAGTAATGACTCTATACAGGGTGTTTCACTGAAACAAAATGACTTTTCATGCAGTTCGCATTAGAACACTACCGGTTTTTCTTACGGTTAAGCGAACGCCGGCGGGACTGGTTGCTGCACCGGTAACTTTTTTTACAATTAGTTTACGATCTATTGGACTGAGCAACTGTTTTCATTTGGTAGACTTATTCTTCGAGTATTATTTTTCAGTCATTTATAGCTAGACTGATTTTTAGCTTGACTGGTGACTTTGTTGACACTTCAGTATGTTTGTGTATGGACTAGTTTCAGCCTAACCCTGTTTTGAAACTTATCTGGTTCTGTTCTCCAGGTGTCTGCGTTCTTGCCTACAATGTGGACTGGTAGGACATTTATTTGGTTCATATTTGTTTGGTCCCTCCTGTCACTTGCTATCCAACCTGCGACGGGACTGCTTCAGTACTCCGCCGACTCCACTGTATCTCTACACGGACATTGTATTCCTCCTCTGTCTGAGATACATCCACCATGGGTCCTGCCAGAGTCTCCAGGCTGACATCTTGAAAATAGCAAACTCCATCTGGTCCAACTCTCGACGTCCTCCACGTAACATAGGCAGGATTAATGACCACAGTGTGTTAGCCAGCCTAGCTTGGTCAGCTAACATTGTTACCAAATGTGATAACACCATTGTCAACTTCAGTTTGTTGAACATCCGCTCAATTATTAGCAAAGGGCATCTCATCCATGATCTCCTCACTGATCGAAAGTTTGACTTTTTCTGTCTAACTGAGACATGGCAACAGCCTCATGACTTTTCCCAACTTAATGAATCCACTCCCCCAGGGTTTGTTTACATCTGTCACTCTGTGGCTCTGGCCAGGAAGGAGGTCTTGCAGAAGTGGAAAGTCCTGCCGTTGTCTGTTCCTGCCTTCAGCTGTTTTGAATCTATTGTGTGTCAATTGACTGGACCTACTTCTACTATCACTGCAGCTGTTTACCGGCCCCCTAAATCAAATAATGACTTTTTCAATAACTTTTCTGTTTTTCTTACACACCTATCTACTGTTTCATCAAACATAATATTTCTCGGGGATTTTAATATATATAAGGGTAATATCAATGTCCTTCTTACTAGAGACTTTACATCCTGCCTTTAGAGTTTTGGGTTCCAGCAGCATACTAATGTTCACACTCACTCTAAAGGACAAATCTTGGATTTGATCTGCTTCTCTGGAGTTACCCCCCTTGATTGTACTTCAGATGAACTCCCCATAACTGATCATTTAATGTTAAACTTGCTCTTTCCATCACTAAGCTTCCCCATCTCATGTCTTTCCGTAATATTAAGAATATTAACTTTGATTTTCATTCCTCTAGTACTGCTTCCCTTATGGACATTCATAATTTATCCACTTCTGAAGAACTGGTCTCACACTATAACACTGGACTCTATGGTATTCTTAACTTTCATGCTCCTTTAAAAGCTAGACCTGTTTCTTTCTCTTTTTCTGCTCCCTGATTCATGCCTGAACTTCGGCTTATGAAAGCCAAAGGCCGATAACTTGAATGATTGCATAAAATAAACTGGACTCAGTTGTTGGTCTCATCCATAAAGAGAGATGGATGCCTGAAGTGGAACTCCATTAGCAGTGGTGTTAATTATTGTTATTTTTTTATCATACCAAGGTATCCTGTATTTACCCAAATCAAGGAGGTTCTATTACAGTATATGCAAGCATATATAAAAATGAGCGGTAAGAAAGGGGCTCAGAAAGAAACGGAAAGGAAATCCAAAGCGGCATCCAAGTCTAGACAGGCATCAAGTCCAAGTCCAAACTCAAGGTACAGCCTTACAGAGACTGACCAGAAACAGACAGGCGAAAGCACATATTTCCAGGGACCCAGGTCTGCTGCATCGTCTCTAGTCGAGAGCGAATGTGGGAGCAAATGTGCAAGTGATGCAATTCATGATAGCTCGTCGATTCCAGAAGATACACTTGTAAAGGGGCTACATAGCAATAGCGTTTTTAATGTTTGTACTGAGTGCGTTTTGTTTCCGTCATCCCATCTGCTGTCTATCATGTGTGTGTCAGTGAATGTCGTCCCCATAAGTACAGAGGGGACGGATGATGGAGGGACAATTAATCAAGTGCAGCCAGCTCATCGCTATATAACCAATCAGGAGGGAATTTTGGGATCCTGTTTGTTTTTCATTCTGCCGGACTTACATCGATTCAATCATCGCCAGAGACCCCAGGGTTGAACTTCATTGTCCACCATCCGCTGAGGATTCACGGTGAGGTTGCTTCATATTTTTCCGGGAAACTCAAACAAATCACTTATCTGTCGAACAGTCATCCGTATTTAGGACAGTTTTATACTCAGACTCAAATTCATGATCATTGGCATTTCCGTATCCATTTATCTTTATTCATGTTTTGTGTTTGTTATATGTTACTGGGACAAGGGAGGGTTTTGTTATTGTATATATGGTGTTGTCACGTTGTTAGTTTGGTGGAGGGATATACATATCTATATATATATGCTTATTTTTTTGAGTGTGAAAATTGTATTTTTTAATATTATTTCATTTAATATAATTAATCACTTAATTTTACATATCTGATTTTGTGTGCCTATGTTTAATCCGTCGATTGTGGGGAAAATTGTATTTGTTAGAGGTACGGCTTGATTTTACAAGACTCACCTCAGTAATTTATCCAGGCCACAGGTCTTGGAGGTGTAGCTGCCGGTTGGGTAAGTGGTCAGCCGTTACACACTGAAACTGGAAATTGCCTTGCCTTTTGCGTTTTCATCTACTCCTCGTGAGCCGGGAACATTGGCTGTAACAGGGCTTGCCACTTCACCTGCGGAGCACGAAGACTGAAACGATCTGTCCGAACTGAAGGTAATGATCGCTGCAATGGTCACAGCCACCGCTCAAGACATAAAGGAACTCAAGAAAGATATAAAGAAAGAAAATAATGATACCCTCACGACAAACGAGAAGCTGCGGCAGGATATTAAAGACCTGGAGAAATGTGTAAATAATCGCTTGGGGGCAGCCTTGAAAAGTATGCTAGAAAAAATTAAGGAACAAATTCAGGAAAATGCGTTTAAGTTTGAGAATAAACTGAGAGCACTTAAGCAAACATTCACGACTCGAATTGAAACAGCCGAACATCTGGCATCTACTGCTGACGGAAAAGCAATGGCTGCAAATTCCGAATGCAAAAAACTAGGAGACAGACTTGCTGCACTGGAAGATAGATGCAGAACGAATAATATTAGAATCGAAGGTCTTCCAGAGAATTGTGACAAACCCAGTGAAATTCGTAGCTGAAGTAAAATAATTGGGGAGGACTATAAATCGGACACTGAGATAGAAGCAGCTTACTGCATACAGGAATCAAATACCTGTAAACCTAGGAGTCTTATAGTGCATTTCGAAAAACTACAATTTAAATTACATGTAATGTCACTTCTCAGACAGAAACAAGAGATTATATTTTAAAATAACCACATTCGTATTTTCCTGGATTTCTCACCCTCAACTGGTGCTAAACGTGCCGCTTTTTACAATATTAAACAGCACTTACGGAAAGCCGAGATCAGATACAGCGTCTTGTACCCTGCCAAACTGAAAGTGGATATTCAAGGCAAGCCTTACATCTATACTTCTATGGAGGAGGCAAAAAAAAAAAAAAAAAAAAAAGAGAGTTAAACTGATCCTGTCACTTTTGAATATATGATCATGAGTCGTATCCTGTCATTGAATGGCAAGAAGATCTTACCGGCTGTTTGATCCTCTTGCAACAATACTGGTACAATAATTATACATCTTTTTCCCTTCTTGGCCACTTTTTGGTTTATGCTTTAATTACAATTATATGCGTATATGTATGTGTGGAAGAAATTGTTTGTTTTTTCTCTTCTAAAAGAGACTGTTCAATATCATCCTTGATGTATTGTTATTGTTATTATTGTATTAGGGTTTACTATGCTTATCCAGGGCCAATTTCTAACACCATTTCCTGGGTTTACTATCTTACTATCTCAACATTGTTGAAGATTATAATTTATGCTTATAGTAACTGGATTGTATTGGCAATATATATCTCAATTTTATTCCTCATACACCATTGCTGAGGGGCTTGTTTTATTTTGGATGTGCTCTATCTCTAGGTATGTCAGAGGACTGGGACTTTGTGAAGTGTGGTCCAGTGATGAGGCAAAATGGGGGGTGAGGGGAATAGAGGGGGAGAGAAAGAGAGCAAGCTATCTCTAATCTATCCTTTTATTCTTTATAATTATAAGTGCCAACATAACAAAAGGCTTCATGGCAATAACTCTTGGGAAAATTGGAAATTAAGGTCAAAGCTGTCTCAGTTAAGACTACAAAATGACAACAAAATTTCAGAAGCAATGTCTCCAAGACCGAACAGTTAACTTTGTGAGCTGGAATGTCAAGGGCCTGAATCACGAATTAAAGAGAAAGAAAGTATTCTCTCATCTAACAGGTCTAAACGCTAAAACAGTACTTTTTCCGGGAGACCCACTTATTAAGCAAGGATCAGTTTCGGCTGCACAAAGACTGGACTGGCCAAATGTTCCATTCCAGCTTTACAAAGAAAACTAGAGGAAATTCTTATACATAGAACAATCCCATTTGCAGTATCATTTTGTAGTTTTGCCCAGAGGGGACTGGGCGGTCTCATGGTCTGGAATCCCTACAGATTTTATTTTTTCTCCAGCCGTCTGGAGTTTTTTTGTTTTTCCTTTCTCCCTTGGCCATTGAACCTTACTCTTATTCGATGTTAATTAATGTTGATTTATTTTGTTTTATAATTGTGTCTTTCATCTTTCTATTCTTTAATATGTAAAGCACTTTGAGCTACTGTTTGTATGAAAATGTGCTATATAAATAAATGTTGTTGTTGTTGTTATTAGATGCAGTATCTAATCCTGAAGGGAGATATGTGATTGTCATAGGTAATTTATTTAACTGTAAAGTGATTTTGATAAATATTTATGCACCCAATGTCGATGATAGGGAATTCACACAAAATGTATTTGCATCCATTACCAATGCGAACACTCATAAAATTATAATGGCTGGGGACTTAAATTGTATTTTAAATCCAGACCTACAAAGGTCTCCTGCCACAGGGGCGATGACATCCAACACTTCACTGACAATTACACAGTTTGTAACTGACCACAACTTATAAGACCCCTGGAGATTTCTAAACCTAAACTTAAGAACATATTCCTTCTACTTACCAGTGTATCATTGCTACTAAAAAATGTATTATTTCTTTGTAGATAACAATTATTTGCCTAAGATTAAATTGTAAGTACGACACTATTGTTATTTCCGACCATGCCCCTTTGATTTTGGAGCTAAAATCATTATGCCCCACATGCTCATCTCGTAGATGGCGTCATAATCCACTTTTATTAGGAGACAGGAACTGTACAGAATTTATACGTAAGCAAATCAATATTTTTAGAGACAAATACATCCTCAGAGGTTTCTGCAGGAATACTCTAGGAAACCCTGAAGGCCTTCTTAAGAGTACAGATTATCTCATATCTTTCCCACAGAAATAAATTGGAAACCTAGAAGGTATAATAGCTAATCAGTGAAATTACTGGAGTAGATCAAGAACATGCCAGGGGCCTCATGTATAAACGGTGCGTACGCACAGAAACGTTGCGTAAGAACTTTTCCACGTTAAAATCGCGATGTATAAAACCTACACTTGCCGTAAATCCACGCACTTTTCCACAGTACCTCATACCTTGTCGTACGCAAGTTCTCCGCTCGGTTTTGCAGACTGGCGGCACCCAGCATCAAAGCAGTGCTACTGTTCCTGTGTGGTTACACCTTATATTCCTGACACGGCTTTATAAATACACCAAAACTAACCGCATATTGTTTATTAGTGTAATGCATCTGATTATAATTAACTTGGAACAATATAATGGTAGAGGGAACAGCCATAGTATTCCAAATACCATAACTGCTTTAGCATTGTTACTCTCACTTCTTCTTCTTCTTCTTCTTCTTTCAGCTCCTCTTGTTAGGAGTTGCCACAGCGGATCATCTTTTTCAATATTTCTCTCACTGCACCACTCAGAGCATTTATATCACTGTATCTGAGTGTGAATCACAGCAGCAGCTGATCGGAAAGGGAATTATCGGTATACAGCTTCAAGGACACGCTGTCTCAGCCACTGCAAAATGTTTTAAAGCCTTTCCTGTAATGGACCTCGCATGTTCAGAAACAGAAACGATATCATTTATAAGGTGAAATTCAGCAAAATATGTTTATTAAATTATACAGATAAAACTTTAACTTCATTTAAATAATCTATATTCTTCACTGGGAGTGTCGTTAAGGATAGAATAATTAAACATGTACTACGAAGATATTTCAATGTTCTTTAAACGTTTTGAAGAATCGGCGCTAAGCTTACAGATGGCTTAACGTCTATTACAGAGCTGATTGTATGGCGATCGGTTACTTGGGGAAAGAAAAGCACTGACTGCAGTGACGGCTACGCCAATATATATTGAATATAAAACAGAAAGAGAAAATAACAACACAGCGACAAATTTCGGCAAAAGTTAAATGCTTATGTCATGAGCACGAGGTGGCTATGCAGTGTCCGCAACGGACGTAGCCATCCACTGTGCATAAGCTACCTTACTGACGGGCGGGCGAAGGAGCCACCGATTCTTCCTCTGCCCAGTGCCACCACAAGCCTAGAGCCGCATCTGATTGTACTGCTGCAATAAATTATTTCATTGAAGTGAAACACATGTTTAATAACGTGCTTTAACTCCTATCATCATGAAAATGATATCACGTATACATCTCAGTATTTTAGTTATTCAGAGAACTGTAATATTACGAATGTAATTCATTCTATGTCCAGTTGGAGGAAGAGAGGCGGTTTGAAAAGCAAGTAGTGATTCACACACATAGAGCACATAGAAGATCAAATACAAAACAAAGCATTTAACGTGCTACTTTAATTACAATGTGATTTGAGAAACTGGTTAATTAAACAATTTTAAGATGAAGTTTATGATGTTCTACTTTAATGACAAAATAAACTACGTGATTAAAGTGGAAATGTCGAGATTGAAGTTGACATTTCGTGCTTTTTCCTCACTGTGTGCCTTTTTTCTCTGTACCCTAATAAGCTTTCATATGACACTCAGACAGTGGGCTTACAACTCGGCTTTTCACGGCGACTTTGATATGTGACTTCTTTTTTATTTCCGGCACTGTGCGATTTGTGAATGTGAGCTTTCAAGTTTCTCCAACACGCTATGTCACTCGATCAACTTCCTTTTGTTGATTATACCACTGTTTATTTGAACAAATAGTATGTTTTTCCTTTGCCTCCACTTGGTATTCGCTGAAATTCTTATATTTTCCCCCGTGCTTTTCCCATTGTCTTTTCACAAAAGGCTGCGCTTAAAGGCGATTTATATTGATTTGCATATTCAAAGAGGCGTAATTCTGGGAGGATTTGGGGCGTTACATAATGCGCGTGCACGAGCGTTAGTTTTCACGCTAATCTGGATTTATGTAGCGGAAGAACGTGGAAGTTGGAGTACGCACAGATTCCTGCATCTAGATTTTTCTGTGCGTAAACACATTTCGGCTTTTGTGCTTACGCCATGTTATAGTGCGAGTTCTACGCACGGTGTTATACATGAGGCCCCAGGTGTTCAAGTGAGGCACTTCATAGGAAAAGGCAGGCTCTGCATTTAGAACTCAACCTCTTAACAACTAAAGAAACTGAAAAACTTGTATTTAAATCAAGACACCATTATTAAGGAGAGAAAGATAATAAGATCTTAGCTCAACAAATCCATAAGCAAGAAGTTCACAATGGAATCCTAGCAATCACCAACACAAACACAGACAAATCATTGACCATAAAAATATAATGCTCACATTTAGAGATGGGTGGCACGGTGGGGCAGTGGGTAGCGCTTCTGCCTCGCATTTAGGAGACCCGGGTTCGCTTCCTGGGTCTTCCCTGCGTGAAGTTTGCATGTTCTCCCCGTGTCTGCGGGGGTTTTCTCCGGGTACTCCAGTTTCCTCCCATAGTCCAAAGACATGCAGGTTAGTTGCATTGGAGATTCTAAATTGTCCCTAGTGTGTGCTTGGTGTGTGGGTGTGTGTGTGTGCCCTGTGGTGGGTTGGCACCCTGCCCAGGGTTTGTTTCCTGCCTTGCGCCCTGTGTTGGCTGGGATTGGCTCCAGCAGACCCCCGTGACCCTGTAGTTAGGATATAGCGGGCTGGATAATGGATGGATGGATGGACATTTAGAGACTACTATAAATCCTTGACAAGACATAATCTAATCCATTTCTGCATGCATTACAGATACCACAAATAGATACTCTTAGTGCAGAGGAATTAGATAAACCTCTGGCACTATCAGAATTATTAGATTAGTTATAAACTCACTTCAGATTGGGAAAGCAGCAAGCCCTGAAGGCTACTCTGCCGAATTTTATAAGAAATTCTCAACTCAGCTAACTCCCCTTCTATAACCAACATTTACAGAAGCTAGAGAAAATAAAATTCTACCTCAAACTTTTCGCCAAACATTAATTACCGTCTTTCCTAAACAAAATAAGGACTTATTACAATGTGTATCATACAGACCAGTTTCACTTCTGAATAATGATGTTAAGATAGTCTCCAAAGTCCTAGCTAGAAGGATGGAGAAATTGCTGCCTTCCGTAATATCACAAGACCAAGCTGGATTTATTAAAGGTAGACACTTAGCTTCCAATCTTCAACGCCTGTTTAATCTAATATATTCACCCACAAAGTCAAACACCCCAAGGATATTATCATCGGTAGATGCAGAAAAAACATTTGATATGGTTGAATGGAACTACCTTTTCACTACATTGGAGAAATTTGGGTTTGGCCCAAACATTTGTGCATGGATCAAACTACTGTATACCAATACAGAAGCTTCAGTATGTATTAATACCGTTAATTCAGAATACTTTAAGCTAGAAAGTGGTACCAAACAAGGATACCCCTTGTCACCACTGCTTTTTGCAATCGCCATTGAGCCACTGGAAATTCACTGTCGAAATGCTTATGAGATAAAGGGGATTATGAGAGAAGGACTGGAACATAAAGTTTCTCTATATGCATATGATATGGTACTGTATATATCAGATCCACAAAATACTGTATCTGCAGTCCTAACAGCACTAATAGAATTTCAAAAGATTTCTGGTCACAGAATCAATTTGAATAAAAGTTTGCTATTCCCAGTGAATTCTCAAAAATACAATGTTAGATTGGACACCTTCTCATTTATCATCACAGATGATCAGTTTTAATACTTAGGGGTAAACATCACAAGTAAACATAAAGCTCTTTATCAACAAAAGTTTGCTGTCTGTATTGAAAAAATTAAGCTAAGACTTGCACAGATGGTCACCCCTTCATCTCACTTTAGTTGGAAGAATTAACATTGTTAAAATGAATATCCTTCCTAAGCTTCTCTTTTTATTTCAAAACATTCCATTAAACATCAATATATCTTTTTTTAAGAAATTAGATTTAACCATAACCTCATTTATTTGGAATTCAAAACATCCACATATCAAAAGGGCGACCCTATAAAGACGGAAGGCGGCATGGCTCAACCAAAACTTAAATTTTATTACTGGGCAGCAAATATACGAGCTATAAAAACATGGATATGGACACAAATAGATGAACATACACAGGCTTGGTCCACAATAGAAATAAAATCCTGCAGTACTTCTTTATACTCCTTGCTTTGCACCCCAATAAATAATAACTCAGAATATGGAACTAATGTAGGAAGCATTTTAAGACAGAGAAACTTTTATCTGTGGCACCTCTGCACGAGAACCATCTTTATCCACCATCTCAAGCATATTCAGTTTTTAATGTGTGGAAAACATTTGGGATTACTTGGAGACCTGTACATAGACAAGGTCTTTGCATCCTACAAACAATTACACTGCAAATTTAACTTTCCAGCAACACATTTCTTTCACTACCTTCAAATTAGAAACTTTGTTAAACAGAACCTGCCCAATTTTCCCAATCTCCCACCTACCTCTATGCTGGAAAAAAATATTGATCAAACTTGTGGACTCAGAAAGCATCTCCGTAATATATAAAACCATTTCTCTCACTCAACATCTCAGAAAAGGAGTGGAAAGTAGCAATGCACAGAATTCACTCGAGCTCCATATACACAAGGCATAGAATTTTCAACTCAAAATTTTATATCAAGAGCATCTATCTCGTTTAAAATTGTCCAAAATGTTTCCAGGGCAAGAGCCAACCTGCGAACGCTGCAATCATGTTCCAGCCTCACTGGAACACATGTTTTGGGCGTGCAGCAAATTAACATCATTCTGGACCAAAATCTTGAAATGCCTTTCAAACAACCTTGGTGTCACAATCCCTCCTAATCCACTAACAGCTGTGTTTGGGGTACTTCCAGATGGGCTTAATTTGGAGAAGGACAAACAAACTGTAATTGCCTTTACTACACTATTGGCATGTAGACTTATCTTGCTCACCTGGAAGAATCCTAACTCTCCTATTCTAAGTCAGTGGGTAACTGATGTTATATACTATTTGAAACTGGAAAAAAAATCAAATTTGCACTTACAGGATCTGTACAAAACCTTTTCAAAACCTGGCAGGATCAATAACATTTTAGAATAAGCATTTAAATTGAGGAAGGAGGTTCTCTCCCATCTTTTACTCCATTTATCTTTATTCATTTATTAATTTACTAGCAAAATACCCGCGCTTCGAGCGGAGAAGTAGTGTGTTAAAGAAGCAATGAAAAGAAAAGGAAACATTTTTAAAATAACGTAACCTGATTGTCAATGTAATTGTTTTGTCACTGTTGTGAGTGATGAGTGTTGTTGTCATATATATATATATATATATATATATATATATATATATATATATATATATATATATATATATATATATATATATATATTTTACACACACACACATAAACATATATATATATATACATATCTATACATATACACATATATACATACATATATATCTACATATATACACACACATATATACACACATATACATACATACACACATATATACACACAAATACATATATATATATATATATATACACACACTTACATATATAAATATATATATACATATACATACTTATCTACATATATATACACACACAGCTATATCGTATCAGTGCAATACGCTGCTTGTTAAAACGGATAACTCCCGCTCTTACGTGCAATAACAAATCAAATCATTCAGTTGTCTTTGCTCATATGTCATTTTAGAGCTAGTCGCCTGGCATCTTTTTTTGGCCACAAGTTCGTTTCTGTTTGGTGTGAGGTTCTGTGTTGTGGAGATTCTTAGGATGGATTGCAGGTGCTCATCAGTGAGGCGCCTCCTGTGTGCTGTTTTGTTAGTCTTTATCACTGAGAAGAGCTTCTCACACAGATATGTGCTACCAAACATGCACAAGGTTCGAGCCGCATGTAGACGGACTTTTTTTGTTCATCAAAGTCACCAAAGCGCCGTGCAAACTCAGTGCGGCGCGCTCAGTTTATCAGCAAAGTGCGATTTGGGAACACCGTAGTGACGACTTGGTTTAACAGTACTTGGCAACAGGGAAAGTGGGGCAAGGTGAACTGGTGCATTTGTGTCTCCCATAAAAGCAGCTTCACTTGAAATCACTTTGTGATTGTGCACGGTTAAAACGTCCGCTGAAGTGTCAGATTCTTATTTAATTATGCTGTTTTCTGTATCTTCTGAATTGCATTCAGGTTACCCTGATGCAAGGCAGCTGAAGCGCTGCATTATGGGATCTGTAGTTTATTGTGTTACCAGCGCTTCATATACTCGGGCTTTAATAACAATAATACAGTATATAATATGATCTCGCGGGCCGGATATAATTACACGCCGGGCGGATGTGGCCCGCGCCCTTGAGTTTGACACATATGGACTAAATAGAACTTGAAAAGATATGTTTTTCAAATGTGATCGCGCAATTCAGATAGAGTTGACGCCAAGCACTACAGCCTGCATGCCTCAATGAGTCATCCTCCTCGCTCTTACTTTTTACCGTTCATCTAATGAATACACTGAGTATGGCTTTACCAAAACAATCATTGATGGCGAATAAAGTATCCATTATTCGAGTATGTAGAGCGGGATATTCATATATACATATATATATATATATACCCGCGTATCGCAGCGGAGAAGTAGTGTGTTAAAAAAGGTAGAAAAAGAAAAGGGAACATTTTAAAAATAACGAACATGACTGTCAATATACAGTATTTGTTTTGTGAGTGTTACTGAGTGTTGCTGTCATCAAGGATTTGATTATCATTATTTCTTTCAATCAGGTTCAGATTTGTAGGATGTGTTGTGTTCAAGTTACATTCCGTGTTTGTCAATCGCTGTAAAGATGACAGGTTTCATTCATCGATTCGTTTCTTACTGCATCAATAAACAGCTCGTCTTCTTCTTTATCTGAGACCTGACACACTGCATGCACGGGTTTTTTTTACACTGTCTTCCTTTAGCGGGACATTGACTTTTTCCACCGTGTGCTTTGTTTCCAGAGCGCTTCATATTTTTTGCTGCCTTTTCAATTGTGTAATTCGGTTTTGTTCAGCGCTCTTTGGAACTGTTGGTTTTATCTGTGCACTGCGCCAGTTCACGTGAGTCGCTCGGTGTACATGCATCGGTTCCCAGCTGTGCTGGTGCCATCTCGTGCTATGTCCGTGGCTGTATTTAATGTTACCTTAGTCCTGGCACTTAAAACTTTCTCTCGCAGTTTCGCTGAGTTTGTGTCAAACACCACCCTGACCATCTCATCTTCCTCTCCATAAGCACAGTCCTTCACCCGTGAATATTTACCCGTGGCAGTTTGCTATTGGATTGCCGCTGACGGACGGCCTTATATGGGCAGGCACTAAATTACAAACGCCAGCGGCAGCCTGTCTATGAACTTAATTTAAAGTGTAGGTTTACATCGTGCTTTGTTTCCGAAGTAGCAGAACTCATGAATATGGTTGTATATGTCACTCGCTTGCTTCTTATTGTTTCGCTGCCTTCTCAATTATATAATGCATGTTTTCTTAAGCGCTTTTTTGAGCTCTTCCTGGTTTTCTATGTACTGCGTGATTACGTGGGAGGCGTGATGATGTCACACGAAACTCCGCCCCCACGGCGTTGAAGCTCATCTCCATTACAGTAAATGGAGAAAACTGCTTCCAGTTATGACCATTACGCGTAGAATTTCGATATAAAACCTGCCCAACTTTTGTAAGGAAGCTGTAAGGAATGAACCTGCCAAATTTCAGCCTTCCACCCACACGGGAAGTTGGAGAATTAGTGATGAGTCAGTGAGTAAGTCAGTGAGTGAGTGAGGGCTTTGCCTTTTATTAGTATAGATCTATTTACTTATTTTTACAAGCATAAAGTTTTACTCTGCTGGCCTAGTTCTCTTTCTCAGAGGTGGGGGTTGATTTGTTTCAAACCTTTTATTAATCTGTATATATAATAGTAATCTGTGTAAACACATTGTTAAAACAGAAACGTTTTTTATATTCTAGTAGTAGATGACAAAATGTAGGCATAAACTATATAATGTATGAAGCCTGAAGTCCAGATATCAAAGAAACATTTTCACAAAAGGTACAAATATAACACAACAGTTGCGCTTTTATCTATACTAATAAAAGGCAAAGCCCTCACTCACTCACTCACTTACTCACTCACTGACTCATCACTAATTCTCCAACTTCCCGTGTGGGTGGAAGGCTGAAATTTGGCAGGTTCATTCCTTACAGCTTCCTTACAAAAGTTGGGCAGGTTTTATATCGAAATTCTACGCGTAATGGTCATAACTGGAAGCTGTTTTTCCATTTACTGTAATGGAGATGAGCTTGAACGCTGTGGGGGCGGAGTTTCGTGTGACATCATCACGCCTTCACGTAATCACGCAGTACATAGAAAACCAGGAAGACCTCCAAAAAGCGCTGAAGAAAACATGCATTATATAATTGAGAAGGCAGCGAAACAATAAGAAGCTAGCGAGTGACATATACAACCATATTTATGAGTTCTGCTACTTCGGAAACAAAGCACGATGTAAACCTACACTTTAAATTAAGTTCATAGACAGGCTGCCGCTGGCGTTTGTAATTTAGTGCCTGCCCATATAAGGCCGTCCATCAGCGGCAATCCAATAGCAAACTCCCACTAAATATTCACGGGTTAAGGACTGTGCTTATGCAGAGGAAGATGAGATGGTCAGGGTGGTGTTTGACACAAACTCAGCTTAAACTGCGAGAGAAAGTTTTAAGTGCCAGGACTAAGGTAACATTAAATACAGCCATGGACATAGCACGAGATGGCACCAGCACAGCTGGGAACCTTCGATGCATGTACACCGAAGCGGCTCACGTGAACTGACGCAGTGCACAGATAAAAGCAACAGTTCCAAAGAGCGCTGAACAAAACCAATTACACAATTGAAAAGGCAGCAAAAATATGAAGCGCCTGATACATACAAGCATATTCATAAATCCAGCTACTCGGAAACAAAGCACACGGTGGAAAAAGTCAATGTCCCGCTAAAGGAAGACAGTGTAAAAAACCGTGCATGCAGTGTGTCAGGTCTCAGATAAAGAAGAAGACGAGCTGTTTATTGATGCAGTAAGAAACGAATCGATGAATGAAACCTGTCATCTTTACAACGATTGACAAACACGGAATGTAACTTGAACACAACACATCCTACAAATACGAACCTGATTGAAAGAAATAATGATAATCAAATCCTTGATGACAGCAACACTCAGTAACACTCACAAAACAAATACTGTATATTGACAGTCATGTTACGTTATTTTTAAAATGTTCCCTTTTCTTTTTCTAGCTTTTTAACACACTACTTCTCAGCTGCGATACACGGGTATATATATATGTATATATATATCCCGATCTACATACTCGAATAATGGATACTTTATTCGCCATCAATGATTGTTTTGGTAAAGCCATACTCAGTGTATTCATTAGATGAACGGTAAAAAAGTAAGAGCGAGGGAGGATGACTTATTGAGGCATGCAGGCTGTAGTGCTTGCGTCAACTCTATCTGAATTGCGCGATCACATTTAAAAATATATATTTTCAAGTTCTATTTAGTCCATATGTGTCAAACTCAAGGGCATAGCCACATCCGCCCGGCGTAATTATATCCGCCCGCAGATCATTTTATATACTGTATTATTGTTATTAATGGCCCGGGTATATGAAGCGCTGGTAACACAATAAACTACAGATCCCATAATGCAGCGCTTCAGCTGCCTTGCCAACACTTACCGCGTTAATCAAGTCTAGCTTATGATGCTGCAAGTTATTGCGGCTAGCTCACACGATGCTGAAGAGAAAAGTTGATTCTGAAAATAGAGCCTTTAAAACCGATGGGAGGCTGAGTATATGTTTACTGAACCCGTGTGTCTCATTTGTGGAGCTAATGTGGCTGTAATTACAGAATTTAATCTAAGACGGCACTATGAGACAAAACATCAGGGTAACCTGAATGCAATGCAGAAGATACAGAAAGCAGAAGAATTAAATAAGAATCTGACACTTCAGCGGACGTTTTACCGTGCACAATCACAAAGTGATTTCAAGTGAAGCTGCTTTTATGGGAGACACAAATGCACCAGTGCAATTTGCCCCACTTTCCCTGTTGCCAAGTAATGTTAAACCAAGTCATCACTACGGTGTTCCCAAATCGCACTTTGCTGATAAACTGAGCGCACTGAGTTTGCACGGCGCTTTGGTGACTTTGAAGAACAAAAAGTCCGTCTACATGCGGCTCGAACCTTGTGCATGTTTGGTAGCACATATCTGTGTGAGAAGCTCTTCTCAGTGATAAAGACTAACAAAACAGCACACAGGAGTCGCCTCACTGATGAGCACTTGCAATCCATCCTGAGAATCTCCAGAACACAGAACCTCACACCAAACATAAACGAACCTGTTGCCAAAAAGATGCCAGGCGCCCAGCTCTAAAATGACATATGAGCAAAGACAACTGAATGATTTGATTTGTTATTGCTGAAAGGAACACATTTTATTTATATTTCCAGGTTTTGTTATGCAGCATGTTCATATTTGAATTTGTATAATTTTGACAGGATATATTTTTATGGAGAGCAAAATCTTTTGGGATATTTAAAATCTAAGTTTATTTTTTATATAAAATTACATAAGAGTAAAGAAATTTGAATGTTTGTTCTTTTAACGTTTACTTTATTTCTAACTTGTATAATTTAGACAGGATATATTTTTATGGAGAGCAAAATATTATAAGTTGTTTAAGGTTTGAGTTGATTTATTCACGAATAATATTCCTGTCTGTTTTTACCATTCCTACCAAAGATATTTCTGTCGACTAAATAAAAATTCCTTCTATTTAAAATTTAAATAGAACTTGAACAAATACGATAGTTCATAATATCCACGCAGACTTGCACGTAAGAGCGGGAGTTATCCGTTTTAACAAGCAGCGTGTTGCACTGATACGAAATAGCTGTGTGTGTATATATGTATGTATATGTATATATATGTTTATATATATGTGTGTGTGTGTATGTATATATATATATGTATTTGTGTGTATATATGTGTGTGTATATATATATATATATATATATATATATATATATATATATATATATATATATATGACAGCAACACTCATCACTCACAACATTGACAAAACAATTACATTGACAATCATGTTACATTATTTTCAAAATGTTTCTTTTTCTTTTTCATTGCTTCTTTAACACACTACTTCCCCGCTGCGAAGCGCGGGTATTTTGCTAGTTCAAAAATATAAGTGCAGAAACAAAAACCCGCCTTAAAATGCGACATTGACACCCGTTTATTATGATTGCCTCCGTGGCACAATAGATTCAGCTGCCAACTGGGAATCAAAAGGTCGCGAGTTTGAACCTGCACTACTCCGTTTTGAGAAGTAAACTGCTCCTAGTCTTACTATTTTAGAATAAAAGCATACATTTGATTTCAGTCTGTAACAGCCGGTGTAATTTATGATCCTTATAAAGGTTAGCTTTGTTTTTGTTTTTTTTTTTAATTCACTTTTCTCTGTACACACTTCTCTCTATGCTGTGGTTTCTATTGCACACCTGAAAGAAAAAGACAATATATGTGAAAACATCATTGCACTAATGCAATATCATTTGAAAACAACAGCGTCAGATCGGGTGTGAATTTATGCAGGAACTGGAAATTCTCTGATGTGGGACCTTCCCCCAGGGAAGAAAGTACAGTGTCAGGTGCTCATTCAGTGTAATAGGAACCATAGCACAGAGAGGTGTGTACACTGCAACAAGTACACATGTCGTAAATATAGGAAGGACAGTCCTTGGGTGTGTGGGAACTGTTAATATTTGAATGTGATGATTTTATATAGCACGGAATGGAAATCAGCACTTCTTAGCTTTGCACCATGCAAGCTGTCGTATCAATCGCCTACTGTAATTTGCTTTCTTTTTTCTTTGGTTATACAGGTAGTCTTGAATAAAAGTGCACTTGTTTTGTTATACTTTTACACCAACATATATGTTCCTGTGATTGAGCATGCTCAAACGGGCATGCTCAAAAAATACACGTGTAATGCCATGAAAAGTGCACGCAGACAATTCATTTCGCAAACATTGGAACGAGAATGCAGTCACAAGTACACTGCAGAGCTATAGCGCGTCTTTATATGAAAACAGCCGTGTCAGATGGGGTTCTATGGATTGATTCTGAACGCGACTGAGAGAATAAAAAGTGAATTAAAAAAAAAAAAAAAGCTAACCTTTATAAGGATCATAAATTACACCGGCTGTTACAGACTGAAATCAAATGTATGCTTTTATTCTAAAATAGTAAGACTAAGAGCAGTTTACTTCTCAAAACAGAGTAGTGCAGGTTCGAACTCGCGACCTTTTGATTCCCAGTCGACAGCTTGAATCTATTGTGCCACGGAAGCAATCATAATAAAAGGGTGTCAATGTTGCATGTTAAGGCGACTTTTTGTTTCTGCAGTTATATTTTTGAATAAAAGCGCAATTGTTGTATTATATTTGTACCTTTTGTGAAAATGTTTCTTTGATATTTGGACTTCAGGCTTCATACATTATATAGTTTATGCCTACATTTTGCCATCTACTACTAGAATATAAAAAACGTTTCTGTTTTAACAATGTGTGTACACAGATTACTGTAGAAACGGAACAGACATAAAATGCGTGTGTTCCAAATAACGATCTATTATTTCCACTCTAAAACCACTTCACTCCCAGATACTCAATCAAGGCATGAGGTGAGAGAAGTTCGTGCACGTTCTAAATTGGTGGGGGGATGGAATAGCCGGCTGCTTCTAGCTTCTCTTTATCAGCACATTTAGAGGACAAAGGACGCTGGCGGAGAGGTGTAAAGGGATTTAAGAAGCGATTTAAGGTGGGACGGATTTACGAGTTTTTTCGTAGGCTCTGGTAATTCTAGTGTTAATAATATCACACAACCCCCGGATTCTCTACCTTCTCACCTTTATTCAACTGATTTTTGCAATTCCCTTATGCCCTTTTGTAATGAAAAAATCCTGAGGATACACCAGTCTCTCGGTACGGATTCCTCCAGTACTTCATATGAATTTCATCCACCTACTCACTTGTTTTCCTCTTTTCAGCTTCCTACTTCCTCAGAAACCTCAGATCTCGTCTGTAAGTCTAAGCCATCCACCTGTCAACTGGATCCCCTTCCCACAGTTCTGGTTAAAGCCTGCCTTCCTTCTTTGGTTCCTCTTATTTCTGCTATAATTCATTCATCTCTCACCACTGGAACTGTTCCTTCATCTTTTAAAACTGCTGCTATAACCCCAATTACCGAAAAAACCTGGTGTCTATCCTACTAATTTCAGTCATTTTCGTCCTATTTCTAATCTACCTTTTATTTCCAAAATTCATTCTCATTTATCTCAAAATAATTTGTATGAATAGTTCCAGTCTGGTTTTCGTTCCCTCCATAGTACAGAAACAGCACTTATCAAAATTACTAACAACCTCCTTATGACAGCTAATTCTGGTTTAATCACTATTATCATCCTTCTTGATCTGAGTGTGGCATTTGACAGTATTTGTCACACTACTCTTCACTCCCAGGGCCCATCCTTTTCATTATTTACCTCCTTCTCCTTGGCAATATCTTTCGTAAATATAACATTAACTTCCACTGTTACACTGACAACATTCAGCTTTATCTGACGACTAGCAAACCTACTTTTTCCTTTCCTCCCTCCTCACTTATTGACTGCATAACAGAAAGTAAATCCTGCTTTTCTTCAAATTTTCTTAAATTAAATAGTGACAAAACTGAGGTTCTCCTCATTGGTACAAAATTAACATTATCCAAAACTGATGATTTTTCATTTGATATTGATAATTCCTCCGTTTTCCCTTTCTCACAGTTTAATAGTCTATGTGTCATTCTTGATAGTACTCTGTCTTTTCAGTCCCAGATCAATAACATCTCCTTGTCTGCATATTTCCACCTGTATAACATTAATCGTATTCACCCCTCCCTCACTCCCCTTATAACTGCTATCCTTGCTCACTGCCTTGTCACTACTCGTCTGGATTATTGCAATTCTCTTTCCTTTGGTCTTTCTCGTAAATCTCTCTAATTCAAATGATTCTGAATTCAGCTGCCTGCATCACTACTAGAACCCACTCTACTCACATATCACTCCTGTCTTGCAGCAGCTTCACTGGCTTCTGGTTAAGTTCCACATTGACTTCAAAATTCTCCTGTTAACATTAAAGGCTATTCACAACCTTTCCCATCCATATCTATCTGACCTCCTCCATGATGCCATTCCCTCCTACATCCTTAGATCTTCTTCTTCCCCTTTGTCCGTTTTACCACCATCTCTGGAAATCATTACTATCCGAGCTTAGAAAAATTGATTCATTCTAATTTTTCAACTCTAAACTTAAAACTGTTTAATACTTTTTTCTCTTTGATAACAATTGCTCTGTCTGATTTTAATTTGTGTATTTTTAATTTTGTTTATAATGTGTGTTTTATCTATTGTTCTGTGTCCTTGAGCGTTTAGAAAGGCACCTACGATTAAATAAAATGTTATTGTAATGTTATTATTATTATCATAACTGTAAATGGCTGTATTCATAACTAGAAACACTCACAAGGAACAGACCATGTTCCTAATATGTTGATTAGGTTGATATTGACAACTAGCAAAATACCTGTGCTTCGCAGCGGAGACGTAGTGTGTTAAAGAAGTTATGAAAAAGAAATGAAAACATTTTAAAAATAACGTAACATGATTGTCAATGTAATTGTTTTGTCAGTGTTATGAGTGTTGCTGTCATATACAGTGGCTTGTAAAAGTATTCGGGCCCCCTTGAACTTTTCCACATTTTGTCACATTACAGCCACAAACATGAATCAGTTTTATTGGAATTCCACGTGAAAGACCAATACAAAGTGGTGTACACGTGAGAAGTGGAACGAAAATCATACATGATTCCAAACATTTTTTACAAATAAATAACTGAAAAGCCCCCTGAGTCAATACTTTGTAGAACCACCTTTTGCTGCAATTACAGCTGCTAGTCTTTTAGGGTATGTCTCTACCAGCTTTGCTCATCTAGAGACTGAAATCCTTGTCCATTCTTCTTTGCAAAACAGCTCCAGCTCAGTCAGCTTAGATGCACAGCGTTTTGTGAACAGCAGTTTTCAGATCTTGCCACAGATTCTCGATTGGATTTAGATCTGGACTTTGACTGGGCCATTCTAACACATGGATATGTTTTGTTTTAAACCATTCCATTGTTGCCCTTGCTTTATGTTTAGGGTCGTTGTCCTGCTGGAAGGTGAACCTCGCCCCACTCCCAAGTCTTTTGCAGACTCCAAGAGGTTTTCTTCCAAGACCGCCCTGTATTTGGCTCCATCCATCTTCCCATCAACTCTGACCAGCTTCCCTGTCCGTGCTGAAGAGAAGCACCCCCGAAGCATGTTGCTGCCACCACCATATTTGACAGTGGGGATGGTGTGTTCAGAGTGATGTGCAGTGTTAGTTTTCCGCCACACATAGCGTTTTGCATTTTGGCCAAAAAGTTCCATTTTGGTCTCATCTGACCAGAGCACCTTCTTCCACATGTTTGCTGTGTCCCCTACATGGCTTGTGGCAAACTGCAAACGGGACTTCTTATGGTTTTCTGTTAACAATGGCTTTCTTCTTGCCACTCTTCCATAAAGGCCAACTTTGTGCAGTGCACGACTAATAGTTGTCCTATGGACAGATTCCCCCACCTGAGCTTTAGATCTCTGCAGCTCGTCCAAAGTCACCATGGGCCTCTTGGCTGCATTTCTGATCAGCGCTCTCTTTGTTCGGCCTGTGAGTTTAGGTGGACGGCCTTGTCTTGGTAGGTGTACAGTTGTGCCATACTCCTTCCATTTCTGAATGATCGCTTGAACAGTGCTCTGTGGGATGTTCAAGGCTTTGGAAATCTTTTTGTAGCCTAAGCCTGCTTTAAATTTCTCAATAACTTTATCCTTGACCTGTCTGGTGTGTTCTTTGGACTTCATGGTGTTGTTGCTCCCAATATTCTCTTAGACAACCTCTGAGGCCGTCACAGAGCAGCTGTATTTGTACTGACATTAGATTACACACAGGTGCACTCTATTTAGTCATTAGCACTCATCAGGCAATGTCTATGGGCAACTGACTACACTCAGACTAAAGGGGGGTGAATAATTACGCACACCCCACTTTGCAGTTATTTATTTGTAAAAAATGTTTGGAGTCATGTATATATACATACATACACACACACACACAGATAAACATATATACATATCTACATATACACATATATAAATATATATACATATCTACATATATATATATACACATATATATATACATATACATATACACATCTTCCCCTTTAAAAGCCTACCCTTTTCCCTTCTCCCGCAGTCTGGTTTTGGACTCCATTGTATGCACTTCAGTGCTAGGTGCTTTAAAAAAACGACTTTTGCAGCCAGGATACCAAATTATATGGGTGGCTGCCCCAAACCTTTATCTGTCTTTGTCTCGTTTTGTGACAGTGGCGTAGCCGGCAGGATGGAGAAGTCCCAGAAGAGAAGGGGACAGGACCTGCAATACACCCAGGTGGGAGCGTACCAGGGCCGAGTATTCAGGCGGGGAGGGTGCCCCGTGGTTCGGCGAGACCCGGTGCGGGCTCCGCACCCGGCACGCAGAACTAGGCCACCTAGAAAGGCCAGGGAGTGTGCGGGTGGGGCTCACAGAGTTGGGCTGCCCTGGAGGGGGGAGGCAAGAGGGACTCAGTATGCTCTCTTGGGGGAGACTGCCTGCCTCCCTGTGAAACCAAAGCCCCAATTACCACTTAGGGGGGCCCCAAACTGGCAGGTGAGTGTAATAAAAAAATGGAGGTTGGACCCCGAGAGGCCGACCAGTAAACAAGCCTGGTCCTTATGAGCAAAGGTATGGCAGTGGCTACGGCCGTTAGAAAACAAGCCCTACCAGGTAATAGAGCAGGTAGCTTGCTATCTGCTCCTGAAAGCGCTTCCCCATGGCTTCACCCAGCCGGTCTGGGGCAAGCAGTTTACGAACATGTCAGGGCTCATAGAGCTTCTGGAGACACAGAGGGCGGCCTCACACTCTGGGAGAGCAGAACCGTCCTTCTGTCAAACTCAGCCAGGGTACGTCCCAAGACCTAGCCCCTCCCTGTACAACCCGGAGCTTGTATCGGCGTCCGCGGCGCAACCCGCTTCGAGACAACGAGGAATGCAGGTGGAGGGGGAGGAAGGGTTGGTGTGCTCTGACAAACCCGTTGACGGTCCCGCACACAGACGTGGTGATCGTTAACGGGTTTAAAACTTCCGCTCTGCTCGATTCCGGCAGCAACATTTCCATTGTTGCTCGCCGTTTTGTGCTACCGCGACAATGGCTAAAGTTCAAGACCAGTATAACCTGTGTTCACGGGGCAACCCGCTGGTACAGGACCGCCGCTTGTGTCATCAGCTACGGAGGATCGGTCCAGAAAGTAACCGTGGCAATCCTTCCTGATCCTCCACACCCGTGATACTGGGGCGGGACTGGTCTGAAATTAAAAGCGGTGAGACACATACCACTCCCGGGGTTAATTTGGGCCTCGTTATGGACGGAGATGAGCCGTCTCAAACTGCCTCCACAGCGTGTAATCAGCCGGCAGAGAGAGACGAAGCGGCCGTCCTAAGTGACGCGCAACTCCCGGCCGCCGCAGGCTGACACGCCATCCACCAACGCCGCGGCGAAGCGGAGGAAACCACGCCCATTGAGGTCGACGCTGACCCTCTCTCCGTGTTGCGATTACAATTTAAAAGGACGCCGGATTCTTTTAGAAGGGAGCAATGGAACGATGACACCCTGAAGTTTGCAAAAAATGCAGTGGTCCTTGTCGATGGCCAGCGCACTGATCAGTCGATGCCACAGGGCCCCTACTTTGTGTTAGTTAATGACCTCCTTTAACGTGTAGCAATACATGACGGGCAGGAGACGAGGCTGCTGCTAGTGCCGCGTACCTTTGGGCGGCAGGTCTGCGAGCTAGCACACGCCCACCTCCTAGGTGGCCACCTGGGCACCGAGAAAACCCTGGAGCGGATCAAGCTCCGTTTCTACTGGCCGGGAATCAACGAGGATGTTCGTCACTTTTGCGCTTCCTGCCCGGAGTGTCAACTGCGACAAACTCCTAGGAAGAACCGTGCTCCTCTCGTTCCTATTCCCTTGATTGATGTTCCTTTCCACAGAATCGGGGTCGACCTGGTTGGACCCCTAGAGCCCTCAGCCCGAGGACACAAGTACATTTTAGTCCTCGTGGATTATGCTACAAGATACCCCGAAGCTGTTCCATTGCGCTCAGCTACCTCTAAAGCCATCGCACAGGAATTACTAGGGGTATTTGCACGTGTGGGGATCCCCAAGGAAGTCTTGACGGACCAGGGGACCCCTTTGACCTCGGAGACGTTCAGGGAGACTGCCAAGTTACTGAAAATAAAGTATTTAAAAACCTTGGTGTATCATCCTCAAACCAACGTGTTAGTAGAGAGATTTAATCAAACTCTCAAGCAAATGCTGCGTAAGGTGGTCAGCGAGGATGGAAGGAACTGGGACCAGCTCCTCCCCCTCGTCCTTTTTGCCTATCGGGAAGTCCCACAAGCCTCCACGGGGTTCTCCCTTTTGAACTACTGTATGTGCGACAACCTCGGGGCATATTAGATATTTTGAAAGAAGGGTGGGAAGAAGAGGCTCTTCCCTCTACAAATATACTAGAATATATCGCACAGTTACACGATAGATTTGGAAAGATTCGGCCTCTCCTGAAAAGTCACATGGAAGAGGCTCAAGCAGCACAGGCCCATTACTACAACCGCGGCACGTCTCTTCAGGAGTTCCGCCAGGGAGATCGAGTCATGGTCCTAGTACCTACCTCCCACTCTAAGTTGCTTGCCCACTGGCAGGGCCCCTACAAAGTTAAGGAGAGGAAGGGACTGGTCGACTATTTGGTGAGTCAACCCAATCGTCGGCCAAAGGAGCGGGTTTATCATGTGAACCTGCTGAAACCGTGGAAGGACAGGGACCCCGCTCCCTCCTCCGGCCAGCCCCGCTCACTCTTCGCTCACACACACGACCTTAACTTCGGCACGGACTTGAGTCCCTGACAACGGCAGGAGCTGGAAACAGTTATCCGGACCGTTCGGTAGTCAGTGAACACCCCGGAAGGACCTCTCTGATTGAGCACAACATCGTGACAGAGCCCGGGGTTGTTGTCCGAGAACGCCCGTACCGTCTTCCCGAGGCAAAAAAGGCTGAAGTGGAGCTCGAGATCAAGCGCATGCTGGAACTAGGTGTAATTGAGGAAAGTTATAGTCCCTGGTCCAGCCCCACTGTGCTTGTCGGTAAGCCTGACGGGAGTTGGAGGTTCTGCAATGACTTCCGTCGGCTCCACTTAACATGCACACGTACCGGTACCGGTACAGAACTATGATTTGACGACGTCACAGCCATGTGTGCATGCCCCTCTGTCATGCACCTCGACATACTACACATCAAATGAAAATTCAGAGTCTCGTCTTTCCGATGATATAAACCATTTTGACACACAACAACCATAGCACTGACACTAAATTCTTTTTACAGAGAAGTAAATACTTTTAAGAGCTGACTTTTCCTACCTTTGACTACTTTTGAAGGCTCTCTGCAAGTCAAACATCAATATTTCCGAGCAATATTGATCTCATTCTGTCCGTAAGGCTCCAGGGAATATAATCCAGTAAAACGATTAGGTCCAAAACACACGATAGATCCTCAAAGGGACAAAAACTCCAGAAAACTTTTCTTAACTTGAGACTAGCTCCGACATTTTTTTTCATCCCTATTGGTCATATCAGACGTAATTTGTTTCTGTCGGCAATAACCATGCTAAAGCATGTTACACGGAAGTGTTAGCTTCTGATTGACACCTAAGTTGGCCAATTCTAGGGTCTGGGGGTGACTGGCACCTCGTTATAGCCAACGAGTGTCACAGACAGCTGAACAATGACGCACAACTCCAAACCCTGGTAGAATCTACCAGTTTGATTGGACGCTGTGAGTGACACTCCAAACTTACAGCCAATGAGCAGCTGAGCACGCTGATATGTAACTTGCCATGCCAACTTGTAAACAAAACCGATCGGAGCTGCGCGAAGCTGGCATTTGTGCCAGTCTGCACACTTGGTGCGTGGTTGTTTATTGTGATTTCACCTAGTTTTTTTGCATTTTAAATATGGATAAACGTACAGATAAACGTAAATACACTCTCGATTAAGTAGTAGAGGCATGTACGCGGCGTCACAGTGATCAATCGGACCAGGATATGTCTGAGGCAGAGAGCTTACATGTGACACGCCCTTGTGCTTTCTGCCTGCTAGGGATTGCTACAATCAGTGGCACATGGAAAACGCTGAGCTGTGTTGTAACAGTTTGTAAAAAATGTATATAGTTTGTGTGCATTTTATTAAAAAAGTAAAAAATAAAATATATATATTTTTTGGCCCATAAGACTTGTTTTGACTATTTTTATATTGAAATGTGTATTTTTTATTGTTTTTATTATGGAATATGAATTTCCATAACTAATAGAGTGACACTGTGTGTAGATATAGATTCCTTTAGGTGTAAGCTTTCAGTAGAGCCCTCATTGATATATGTGGGTTGAAGCATTCAAACATATTACACTTTTTCCATACGTTCCAAAATGTGGATAATGCATAAACCATAGGTCCCTCTAAAAAGCACCTGGACATGCCCACATAAAAACTGGTGTAAAAATGTCATTTTTACAGGTATTCTTTTCAAATTTGAAATGTGAGTAGTTGACAAGTTATTCTGTTGGTACATAGTGTGTTTCTGTCCCCACCTACCTACTGCAGCTATAGAGGCCTTTATTTTCACAAAAAAACTTAGGCGAGAACAAAAAAATTCATTTTTTCTGTGAGTTCTAATGTGCAGAACTTTTGATCAGTCACACCTACAGTGATTCTGACTAAGGGTGAAACTAGTGAATGTTACCTTTACAAAGAGACCAAACGTGTTTATACTCCAGATAGTTCAATAACAGCAATGATTCTAGAGCGGCGCCCTTGACTGATTTAACAAAGAAGAGGGCCCCGAACATTGTGGTATGGATTGAAAAGACAGGCACTGCATTTGGTGACTTGAAGCAGGCCCTTACGTCCGCACCTATTTTGATGACACCTAACTTTTCTTTGCCTTTCATCCTCCAGACGGATGCTTCGGACACAGGCCTGGGCGCCGTGCTGAGCCAAAGTGTCGATGGTGTGGAACACCCCGTCATGTTCCTGAGCCGGAACATGTTGGACCAGGAGACCAGGTATGCAGCGGTGGAAAGGGAGGCTTTGGCGATTAAATGGGTGATTACTCAGCTGAGGTACTACCTGTTTGGCCGGAAATCCACCCTTGTCACGGACCATGCACCTCTACAGTGGATGGCCCTGCACAAAGTGTCGAATTCACGGGTCACCCGTTGGTTTCTTGACCTGCAGCTGTACAAGTTTTCGCTCGTTCATCGTTGGGGTGCTCTCCATGCCAACGCTGATGCTCTTTCTCGGGTTCACGACCTCTTGGTTAGGGTCGCCCGACCCGACGGGTCTGGGCTGAGGGGGGGGGCCTTGTCACACACGCGCGCATGGGAGGCAGTTAAAGGGCTCGAGTGAAGGCAGTTCTGAGGAATGCTGGGATGTGGCAGAGTGCACTAACTCTCTTTCTCACTTACCTGTTGACCAAGCCCGGGAGGCTCCACCTGGCTCTCTTGACATCACTTCTGGGACCGAATCAATGGAAACAGACCTTACCAGCTCCGGCCCCCCTGATGTCACATCCGGACCTGATCCAATGAATAATGAACACGTGCCTGATCCTTATGACCTCACTTCCTGTCTTCCTCTTTAAAAGCCTACCCTTTTCCCTTCTCCCGCAGTCTGGTTTTGGACTCCATTGTATGCACTTCAGTGCTAGTTGCTTTAAAAAAACGACTTTTGCAGCCAGGATACCAAATTATATGGGTGGTTGCCCCAAACCTTTATCTGTCTTTGTCTCGTTTTGTGACAATATATACATATATATATACACATATCTACATATACATATTATATATATATATACTGTATATAGCAAAATCCCTGCGCTTTGCAGCGACAAAGTACTGCTTTTAAATTTTTATTACAAAGAAAAGAAAACCTTTTTAAACTGAGGGAAAATATACCAATAACTATCTGTTAAGGATCTCTTTGTATACCACGTTGTCAGTCAGTTCAGTTGGTTGTAATATGACCAAGCTGTGCACCGAGCTTACTCTTGAGAATGCAACGTATAGTTGTCCTGGAGTAAAGCAATGTTGCCTCAAATCAATGGCAACCTTTTGTAGGGTCTGTCCCTGAGACTTATTACAGAGCCTTACTGGAAATTGGAGGCATTTGAATTGAAATGGGAGATCAGAGGGTATAACGGTGATGCGAGGAATACATTTAGAGTGTGGAACTCTGCTGTTTTTTTGTGTAGCTGCCTTCACACAGCTTCTCCGCTGCTTTATAAACGAACGCCATATAAGGCCGTCCTCTCTCCTTGCTTAATTTGAATTGAAATGGGAGATCAGAGGGTATAACGGGGATGCGAGGAATACATTGAGTGTGGAGAAACTGTAGAGACAGCGTGTGTATTAACTTGTGGATTTTTCTGTGAGTATTTGGTGGCAGCGTGACGAAGTTGCTTCCGCAAGACTGCGTTAGCTGTGGAGCTCAGCTCAGAAGCATATTCTTTTCCTACCTTGTCAATTGTGTAATGCGTTTTTTGAACAGGTTTGATGCATGGAAGTGATCACTCATACTGGGTTCAGTCAGTTGACGTGAGCTGCTATCTTGTGTGATGTTGCGATGTCCAGGGCTTTATTTAATGTTAGCTAAGACCTGGCACTTAAAAGTTTCTTGCTACAGCAATTTTAACTCCGTTACAAAGTGATCCAAAGTCTCGTTTATACCTTGTGTCTTCTCATTAAACTTGTATCTCGCAAATAAAGTATTCGTTGAAGGCATGGCAAACGGCAGAGGGAGCGTGTCTATAAACTTAATTTAAACTTACTGTTTACACCGTGCTTTGTTTCCGCAGTAGCTGCACCTATGAATATGCTTGTATGCGTTTTTTCTTCAGCGCTCTTTGGAGCTCTTCCTTGTTTTCTACGTACTGCGTTCACAGTCAGTTCACGTGATTACGTGGGAGGCGTGATGATGTGACACGCAACTCCGCCCCCTAAACGGGAAGTTGGAGAATTAGTGATGAGTGAGTGAGTGATTCAGTGAGGGCTTTGCCTTTTATTAGTATAGATGAAACTAATCTCATTAATTCTTACAAATTTATACGTATAACATAATTAAGGATCCCTTAACTTGGATTTTTTTAAACTGAAATTTATCTCGTATGTTATAAGAAAGTTTTACATTCATACAAGACAGTAGTCTTACTGTAATTTTTTTCATTGTGTGGTCAAGAACCTCTGTAACATTCAAACTGTCTGAAAAAAATTGATATTCTGGACAATAGGCACAGATTTGTGTCAATGGTACTGTATACTAACGTAAACAAGTCCCTCACTAACACGAATTCTGCCTTTATGGGGACTGGTTTTGAGGTAACTCGATGGGTCTCCTCATCTCTACCTAACACCTCACAGTTATTAGAACCATTGTCCATATCTGCCACATCCTGGAAATGGTTGGAAACCTCAATTTCTGGGGTAGATGCCGTAGTACAGTGTGCACATCTTTCCTTGTGCTCACTTGCATCTGTGATTCACCTATTTTTACCTTTCTGATCTGAAGTCTCTTCTTCAGCCACTTTAGGAGTGCACATTATCTCCACAAAGGACACCTAGGCAAGATATGCCAATTTCTTACTACAACACAGGATAGCTACCACCACAAATTCAGTAACCATGGCCCTCTCTAAGCCTCCGTATTAACTTTTTAGATGGTCTCACTAGTAAATGCTTTCTTCCCTCTGCTACTGACTCACTTTTAAGCTGCCTGCTGAAATTGTTATAGTTTCAAACTAGATGTCCTCTTAAGTCTAATTGTAAGCAACTATCTATTTGCCATTTCCTTTATTCCTAATCCAACGCAACTATAAATATGATAACTGCTTAAATGCTTTCTTTTTTATTTGTGCTCTTTATCCAAGTGTTCCTCCTAGTACTAATGCTTGCCAGTTTGCCTGCAATGAAACAAAGTTAACTAGTAATGTTTCACTTCCTCCCTTACTGGGAAATCACTTATTTACTATTAATAGATACAAAGCTAGTTAATTTACTTACTGTTCCACTGCAGAGCTGCACTGCACTACACAAGAATTGCCAAGGCACAAACACCCCTTCACTTAAAACCTGCCATTTCTCCTGGGTATTTGAAGAAAAAAAAAAACACCAAACAAACTGGAAAAGGTACTACCAGGTCCCTTTGCGGCAACCAAAAAGTGGCATTTTAGGAGCAAATGCTGCATTTTAATCAAATTTACCACACAGACAAGAGCATGGATGATGTCAGAATGCAGTACAGGCTTTGTATGTCAGCAGAGTGAAGCAACTGGGGAAGATGTGGATAACACCTGTTAGCAAACTAATGATATACTGCAGTCACTGTGTATAGTTTAGTACTGTGTTCATATGCATAACATGTTAAAATGAGACATTTAACCCATCATTACCTTAACCTGTTCTGGAGTATAGTACTGAGGTTTCCAGTCTGGGATCCAACCCATTCCAGTTTTTCCATTTCCAAACTTCTCACAGAAGGCTCCATACTGAGGCTGAGAATGACCACAACGGTGTGGATCATGGAATGCAACATAAAGGAAAAAGGCACTAGAAAACAATTTTTTATAAAAATGAAAAATACTGTTCAGTGCTTGGAATTATCACAAACACTAATCCCTGATGCAAAAAGAAAAAGCAGATACTATAATGCATACATCAAAAGACAAGGGAAAAAAAGATTTATATTTGTATTATATTAAGTAACAGGGGAGGTACTGTGGTGCAGTAAGTAGGGATCCTGCCTTGCAGTAAGAAGACCAGGGTTTGAGACCCAGGTCCTCACTGTGTGGAGTTTAAATGTTCCCCCCATGTCTGAATGGGTTTCCTCTGGGTGCTACGGTTTCCTCCCACAGTCCAAACATATACAGGTTAGGTGGATTGGCAGTACAAAATTTGCCCTATTGTGTGTTGGAGATGTGTGTTCCCCTGTGATGGACAGGCACCAAACCCAGAGTTTGTTTCTGCCTTACTCCCATTGCTTGCTGGAACAGGCTCCAGCCCACCACGACCTGCTCAGGATTAAGCAGGCCTAGAAAATAGTATGATGTGCTATATAACCACAAATAGGGTATATAGTGAAAATGTGGAATAAAGAACAATAATTGATTTTGCATTTAAAACTTGATTTTATGTTGTAGCTTTGCTTTAATCATTTGCTACAAGGAAAATATAAATGTACAATTACTTATGTATGTCTAGTGTTCTACACTTTTAAAACAGATGATTTGCTTACAAAAACAACCATCACTAATTACTATTAGCTTTCCCCCAAAGATATGACAGTTGCCATAAAAGAAGTACTACATGTTACTGCTCAGTCAACTAATCCATATTTTATCTTGGTCTTTTCATCACAAAGAATAGCAAAGAATTGTATGCAAACACAAGACTGATTAGCAGACTATTCAAATATTTTGGTCTCAGATCATTACTGATTTTAACTTTATTTCTATGATTTATTACTATTATTATTTCAACAACAAAAATTCTTTTAAGAAAAAAAAAACCTTCAGTATTTGGACACTGATTTAGACAAGCAAGTATTCTATATTTCATACCTTACCGATCATCCTTAGCCTGTAAGAACTGCCTGACAAGCAATTTAATTCTGGTAATATTCCTGCCCACTTGTAGAACTGAACTGTTCTCCTCAGTGTGTGCAAAGTCAAATGGATAAACTGTTTCTGGTCCAACATGTTTCTTCCCAATTATACCTATAAAGACAAAATCAAACAAAAAATCATGGTTCAGCTTTTGTGCACAATCAGCACAGTTACAGCTCTGTTTGTGCTTAACTGCTTCAACCACAGGGCTCAGCTCTGCAGCTTTTACCTGTAAAAGTAGGAATCATTAATTAGATTGGAAAATATGTTTAGAATAGGCTTTCAAATAGCAAAGAACAGACTTTAAAAAACATATATATGCAAACCAATAGGCTTATGTTTTAAATTGCACACTGTCATATAATGTATCATTTATGAATTAGAAAATAACTCCAACTTATCTTAATCTTCAGTTTTACTGGTTACAATATAATATATGTAATGTATGTTACAGTAGGTAACATACACTTAATTAAACAACAACAACAACAAACCATGTCTGCTTTGGGGGAAGTCCAGTTATCAAAATAATCATTAACTGCAACTCTACCAAGAACTCCACAATTGTATTGCAGGCTATGCAGATAGCTCATGTAGAAGTTGCTGCCAAAGTCCATGAATCTACTGTCAGAATAACACTGCACAAATTTGATCTGAATGCAAGGTTTGCTGTGGAAAAGCCTTTGCTGTCTACAAAGAACATTAGAGCAAGGCTACAGTTTGCCATTGAACATACAAAGACCAACCTTCTAGAACAACGTGCTCTGTGAAGATGACTCAATGATATGAGATGCTTGGCCACAGTTACAATTGACATGTTTGATGCAAACTGAAGACAGCATCTCAGGTAAAGAAACTAATACCAACTGGGAATGAAGCATGATAGTGGAAACATTATGGTTTGGGTTTGCTTTGCTGTATCAATGTGGCTTGTAGTCAGTGAGTCAACTATACAGTGGTGTGAAAAACTATTTGCCCCCTTCCTGATTTCTTATTCTTTTGCATGTTTGTCACACAAAATGTTTCTGATCATCAAACACATTTAACCATTAGTCAAATATAAAACAAGTAAACACAAAATGCAGTTTTTAAATGATGGTTTTTATTATTTAGGGAGAAAAAAAATCCAAACCTACATGGCCCTGTGTGAAAAAGTAACTGCCCCCTTTTTAAAAAATAACCTAACTGTGGTGTATCACATCTGAGTTCAATTTCCGTAGCCACCCCCAGGCCTGATTACTGCCACACCTGTTTCAATCAAGAAATCACTTAAATAGGAGCTGCCTGACACAGAGAAGTAGACCAAAAGCACCTCAAAAGCTAGACATCATGCCAAGATCCAAAGATATTCAGAAACAAATGAGAACAGAAGTAATTGAGATCTATCAGTCTGGTAAAGGTTATAAAGCCATTTCTAAAGCTTTGGGACTCCTTCGAACCACAGTGAGAGCCATTATCCACAAATGGCAAAAACATGGAACAGTGGAGAACCTTCCCAGGAGTGGCCGGCCGACCAAAATTACCCCAAGAGCGCAGAGACGACTCATCCGAGAGGTCACAAAAGACCCCAGGACAATGTCTAAAGAACTGCTGGCCTCACTTGCCTCAATTAAGGTCCGTGTTCACGACTCCACCATAAGAAAGAGACTGGGCAAAAACGGCCTGCATGGCAGATTTCCAAGACGCGAACCACTGTTAAGCAAAAAGAACATTAGGGCTCGTCTCAATTTTGCTAAGAAACATGTCAATGATTGCCAAGACTTTTGGGAAAATACCTTGTGGACTGACGAGACAAAAGTTGAACTTAGAAATCAGGAAGGGGGCAAATAGTTTTTCACACCACTGTAAATTGTCTATCATGATAAAGTGAGCTTGAGGAGAATGTAAGGTCATTTGTCTGATAGTTGAACTTCAACTGGAAATTAACCTTTCAACACGATAATGACCTAAGGCACACTAGCAAATTCAAAAAGAAGAAATGGAGGATTATGGTCTGGCTTTGTCAAAGCCCTAATTTGAATGATATTAAAGGGGGGTGGTATTTGAATGGGCAGGACATGCAGGAAACCCCATAAACATCTTACAACTTAAAGAATTTTGCATGGAACAGTGGTAAAAAATTTCACTGACTATATGTCAGAGGCTGGTGAGCAGTTAGGCAAAATGCCTACATGAAGTAATTTCTGCTAAAAGGGGCAATACCGGCTTCTAAGGCCAAAGGTGTACTTACTTTTTCTCCCAAGTAGATCATTATATGTAATGATATTTTTGATAAATAAATGATTGAAAATGCTAATTTTCCTTGCATTTTTATTCAAGTGTATCACCTTTATCTGTAGGCACTGTTTAAATATGTAGAAAAAGTCAACAATTTCAGTGGGGTGTAGTTACTTTTTCACACAACTGCAAATTGTGACACCATTATGATTTTGTGACAGAGCATCTGGTCATCATTTGTGTACATACTACTGATACGATGGCCATATTCAAATCAGTGCAGCGATTTAAAAAAAAAAAAAAAAGGAATGTTTCTTCATTACCTGTGCGGATGTTTGATTGGGTAAGCAACAAAGGCAAACTCCTGACTTCATCAAATGAATTAAAATGGTGAACATCCTGATGGAGACCATACATTCCATTCTGATGCTAAAAATTGAAATACATGTATAAATGTTAATCTGTATGAAACTTAGAACTTGCATATTCTACAATACAGTATTTAAGTTATGAGAGAAAAATTCTAAAGTTCACTAATGCATCAGAAACAGAATTATGTACTGTAAAATTACCATCGTTGTTATTTAAATATAAACTACAGTAAGTCTTAAAAATGTAGAACTGCAAAAAAAATATGTACTTTATTATTTAAAATACTTAAAATATATAAATTGTGGAACAAAAATAAGATAGAAAACTAAGTATTACTTCAAATATTTGGTGAATGGGCGTGCAGGATCATAACAGCTGTATCAGCCGAACTGTAAATGATCAACATATGCATATAGAAAAAAGGGCATTTTATACTCCATGACTTTTCTGCATTTCCCTCATCTCCAAAGTTTACTAAAGATGCCACTACACAGCCTAACCTGAAAAAGCAGGCGGTTTTCAAAAAATAGAAAAGGTCAAACATTTATCCAGTAAAAAAAGAACATAAGTTTAGCTTTTGAATGGTTGTACATTGATCTCTATATTCCACTGCAACTACTGCATCTGTTTTCATATCAAAATGATATGCAAGTCACTATTTTGTATGATATTTGAAGTCCCTAGTGTAACAGTTTTTGAAAGAGTGGAGGTATAGCTTTCTAAGGCATTTAGGCTTGTGTCCAAAAGTAGCAGTTATTTCTTGGTAGGTCAACTACATTATCAAGGAATCCATGTCAGTCTGTACCTTTTGTTGATTCAACAGCATGAATTATATTAAAGCAACAGACAGATCTTTCTAAGATATAACTGCAAATCTCAGCTAGTTAGCTTTTAAAAGAACTACTTAGTTTTACTGTGGAGTAAATCAATAACTTTTAATGCAGTTAAGATGCCTTCACAAAATGCCTGACTGCATGTGGATTTAGTTGGTCTTGTTAAACAAAGGTGTTTCTTCATGTAAATCAAAATACTCTTCACATCTTACACATTTTTATAAGGCAGAGATGCTTTATTTTTAAATAAATCTGTAAAGGAAAAAACAATTCTATTGAATTTCTTTCTAAAAGAGCACATTACACATTTTTTCCTGGCCCTACAAAAGCTGTTAGAAAATCTGCAGTTATGTGAGCCAGACCTTCTTGAGGTTATTAAATTGCATACTGGCAAATAGCTACAAAACTAAGAAAGAAATTTGAGTCTGAAAACTTTCTTTACAAAATCTGTTACTCTCTTTTATTTTCTTTGTGAGAAGATAATGAGAAATAAATTCTAGTTCATTATTTTATGTTAATAGACAGCAAAATAGTACAGAGGTTAACAATGTTGCTTTAGGGATTCGGCTTCTGGAATATGAATCCTGTGCCCTGTCGTGGGCAATATGTAATTCAAATCAATTTTATTGTCATATGAGGAAAATTTGGTTTATCATCAGGTTTTATTGAGAAACCACTACATAATACATAATAAAACACATCAACAAAGAAAACAGTCATCAAACATAACTTTAGTACAAATAAAATATAGCAGTGAGCATAATACTTATTATTTTGACTGATACCTTTATGACATACAGCATTTGAGATTCAATTGGTTACATTTCTTTTTGGTTTTCCAAGTGGAGTACAAGCAAATAAAGTGACTTGCTCATGGTAACAGTGTGAGTAGCAGGATTTGATCCCACAACCTCAGGGTTGGAAGTTCTAGGTCCAAAGCCTTAACCACTGCACTACGATTAAAGCCAGTAGATGTTTATTAAAATTGAATATACCTAGAAAATTAATAGCAGTTAGAATGAAAGAGTTTTTGAAACAGTTGCTTTCTTTTCTTGGAATCTTGAACCTGTCACCTGATGGCAACAACTAAAATTGAGAATGTAGTGAATGAGTGCTGTCAGGCAAAAAAAACCCTCTGCTTTCTTTAATAATCGCTTGTTAAACAGGTCTTTAAGATTTCACTATTGAGGCTACCTCCTGTGTCTTTGTAAGTTTTTCTCTGGGTACTCTGGTGTTCCTCCCACATCCTGAAAAATGTGAAGGTTAGATTTAATAGAGTTTCTAACTGAGTGTTATTGATCCCTGTCCAGAAACATTTCTTGATTTTGGGCTTAGTTGTGCTGCAAACCACCAGCCCACTACAACCTTGAATTGAATTAAGAAGGTCTGACAACCTACGGATGTTATTTATGTTTACCTTCAAATCACTCTAAGTGAATTTATGCTAAATTGGAATTATGATTACATTTGTTTTCAAGAGGAGACCTTGCTTTTTCTTCTTACAGCAAATTAAATAAGAAAGAACTTTATACATGTTACTACAATTGGCCACATGTATCTACGGGCAAGTAATGTTTCATACTATTTTAATAAAAAAAAAAATTGTTTTTGCTAAAACCAGCAGTTTTTTGACAAAGTGCTGCCTGATTTTAAAATAAGTTAAACTGTTAATGATTCTGGCAGTTTATAAACTTTGCATAAAGAAGTGCTTCCACTGGTATCCTTGAATATGTGATTCACCCTTAAGCTGAAAGAATTTTGCTGGATGTACTTTATTAATAACTAAGGATTTTGAAGACCTGGATTCATGCCCTGCACAGTTTCTTCTGCTCAAGACTAAACAGGCTTAATTTTCAGAGTCTGTCAGAGTACAACATGTCCTTAAGATCAGGGACATGTTCTCTCTACCCAGCTTTAAGTGCTGCTATGTTTTTTTTGTAGGGTGGTAATCAGGACTGCACACAATATTCCAGATGCAGTTTCACTAATACATTGAATAATCTAAGCATAAAGCCCTTTGATTTATATTTAACATTTTTTATGATATAACCTAACATCAAATTGTCACTGTGCATATATCAATTGGTGAGGCTGCTACAGTAAACACTCTCTCAAACTAGAGGACTTCTTGGTCAGGACATTGGGTATTAACTTGTTGCTCCCTTGACAATAATTTCTGGTTTTTCCCTTTATAAGAAAGTTTGCCCAGTGGATGAACAAACACCCATCTTTTGATTCTTAATGTAGTATTTCCATTATTACCTCTGCCATCTATGAGATAAAGTAAATAAATATCCATCAACATACTTTTTAAAATGAAAATATATTCTCATTGATCACATATGAGCTGCAAACTCCTTGTAACCAAACATCTAGTGATATCACTCGAAAATTGGACATACCATGCCTAAGAATGGCCCTGAGGAATGACAGATAGAAGACAGCATGGTAATTCTCAAAGGCAGAAAGACTGAAAGAATGTTTCTTGAGAATAAGGATTACAAGGCATCTGTTGAAATTAGTAGAGAAGATATCACAGGTTATTGAGGCATTGAAAAGAGTAGAGATGTAGTGGATCAAGGAAGGAGAGATGGAATGAAGATTATGTGCAGGAATGGAGCCCAGTGCACAGGTGGTGGGTTACGTGGTTATGAGCAAGTCATTTACAGTAGAGAAAGAGAAATGAGAAGAATGACACAAATGAGAGTCACAGCATGATTTTTGGGGTTTTAAACAGTTTTTGATATTGGCCACTTTGGGGTCTTGAACAGTTTTTGATATTGGAGTCTTCAGAAGAGAAGAAGGAAGCAAAACCATTAGGAAGAAGGACTATGGTTTCGAAGCAGCAGAAGGGATTACGAGAGACTTGAAGGTTGAAAAGAGGCGGCAGGTATTTCTTTCACAGGAGTCAAATAAGTTTTTAAAGACGGATTTCTTTGCACTGCGGTGGGTTGGCACCCTGTCCGGGATTTGTTCCTGCCTTGCACCCCTGTGACCCTGTGTTCAGATTCAATGGGTTGGAAAATGGATGGCTGGATGGATTTCTTTGCAGATAGCAAAAATGCAGAGAAGAAAGACAGGAGGGGACCTGTACTTATCCAAGAAGGGCAGTTGTTTCTTATTACGCCAAGCATATTAAATTAAAAAAACAAATCAAAAAAGTCTTCACACATGAATTTTTGAGTATAAACACACATGAAAAATTTTTGTATATTCGCAATCTTGGACGACCAGGAAGTACATGGCTGACTATTGTTATACTGATACAGCAATGATGTCATGCACTACACATTTTCAGTTTATTTTCCACAGTAACACTATGGCAATGGCATAACAAAATGGCATTGCCCGTAGAAAAAGAAAAAAAAAAATGTGTCAAAATGAAAAATATATTTACAAGGTAAAACAAAATCCAAAAAAAACCAGTATTCATTTATCTATAATCAAGATTTAAATAAGAGAGCAAGTTGTATAATGATTATGAATAGAAATCAACAAATGACTGAAAGATAAAACATATAATACTGTGTTGTGGCGGTTCAACCTTTCACTTCAATTGTATTTGTTATGAGAAAAATGTATGCTGTGGGGCACTAGCAATATTTTTTACAAAACATTTCAAATACTTAGAAGAATGTGATTTTTTTTCCTTCAACAAAAAACAATTCACAACAAGAATCATTAAAATATTTGGTCACTTTTATAAAAAAGGCAAAACAATATTAATCTAATAAATACAAGTTAGTACGTTTAAGCTAATAGACTTTTGCTGAAAGTTGAAAATATAATAACCTATCATTATACATGTGTTATATAGAATATACTTAATGGTAATTAATTTTTTTTTCCAACAAAACGTGCAGATTCATACTTGGGGCAATCCAGACAAGATGGCAGAACGGCTGGGTGAACAACTGCTAACAGATGTGAAGGCATTCTTGAAGATAACACTGCGTTTAGCAAGGCTGCGAAGATGAGGGGTCTGAATTGCTGTATTGTTGAAAATTTCACTTTCAAAACCTGCATCATCAGCTGCAAGAGATTGGAAAAACAAAAAAAAATAATTTACAACTAATATTTCAAATACAGGTAAAATTCTGTTACAATGAACTCCCAGGGACCTAAAAAATATTTTGTTGTAACAAAAATTTCGTTGTAATGAGATTCTGTATTTGTTACTATAGTGCTTTTTTTAACTTGCGGCAGGCGTTTGCAATCATTTCAATAGCTTCTTTCACGTTAATTTTAATCTCCTCCTGCCTACAAGTTATGCTGACGAGAATTTCTCATAATTTTGAGGGTGTGAATGATGCCCAAATCCAATGGCTGAAGCACTGCTGTGCAATTGGGTGGGAGGAACTTAATGCAAACATTATCTAAATGCGGAAGCATGTTGTGGGTAGCACACTTATCAATCAGAAGCCGAATCATCCTTTTCTTCTTCATATTGTGAGGTTTCTGAACTCTTTTGAGACACCCTCCCCCCACCCAACGGGAACGACATGCTGAAGTGCGTCCCGAAGCGCGATTGCAGCATCTGTGGAAGATTGTTTGTCTGTTGCCAGGGCAGGGCAAAAACAGACTCATAGCTCTGCAGTGAAGCAACACAGAAGCAAATCATAAAAGATCAGGGTCGTGCTATAAGTCCCTGTCTGTGCAAAACACGAGGCTGAGTCTCAGTACTTTAGCAAAACCAGCTTTATTCAGCTTGAAACAGGAATGGTACACTATTTATTGTAGTGTGATCTGCCACTCTGCTATACACAGACACAGCAGTCAGGCAGGGTCATGGCCAGATCAGTGATCAAGTAATCCTGTTACCTGCGTTTACAATGTACCTTGCACCACTCATCGAGATCTTTTCTGTTTGCTTTGCTGGAGAGACGCAGCATAGCTTTGAGTCTGCTGTTGCCCCGGCAACAGATACAGTCTTCCATAGATGTGGAGATCGGACTTCGGGACGCTCTTCGGCGTGCTGTCTAGTTGGGGGAAGTCCTAAGAGAGTTTACAAACCTCACATTTTCTTGAATGAGTGCCACATTAATAGGAATGTTTCTTGAACGAGCATCACTGAACCACATAAAAACTGCTTTTTCGACATCTTCAAATGCAGCGGTTCACATATGTTTGCAACCCGAGATTTTTCTTCTATTTTTGCTCGGTCTTTCACGAAAGTTGACAGCGTTGATGGCAAAATTCCGAATTCACTGACAGCGTCTTTTTTTCTTTTTGCCGCAATCGAGAGCTGCAAAAATGTAAAGTTTTGTTTACTAATATGAACTGTTATAGTTTTTTTGTGTCTGCTGTTTCTATAAGAGGGTGACAATGAGTTAAATTCCAATGGATGTTTTTCAAATGTTGACTAGCAATAAGCAAAAGGTATCACTGAAAATCGCAGGAAAAAAAAACAGAAAAACAGAAAGTTCGAAGTAAAAGAAATTTACAATGTTTCTATTTGGGGGTCGCTGTGCTCAACTGAGCTGCGGCCACAGAACTAGCTGATCTGTGGATGATTCATTCAGGCATTTCAAGGTCTTTTGGGCACTTCATTGTAATGAAAGTATCTGCTGAATGTACTTCGTAGTAACGAGATTTCTATAGACTCGCGTCATATGGGGAAACTGTCGGGACCATAAAAATACTTTGTTGTAATGAAAATTTCTTTGTAAAGATATTCGTTGTAACGGAATTTTACCTTTATTCTTAATTTGGGGAAAAATGTAAAAACAGGAAACGTTTATGAATTGAATGGATGTGAGCTCAAAGACACGATGTGTTAACTCTCAACATTTCCATTTTTAGCAGGGCTGTGGAGTCAGAGTCAAGGAGTTGGAGTCAATTTTGGGTACCTGGAGTCGGAGTCTGAAAAAATGTACTGACTCCGACTCCTAATAAATTTAAACCGACTCCACAGCCCTGGTTTTTAGAAAGCTTCTCAGATATATTAAAGCCTCGAATATAGAATAAACTTCATGCAGGCACTATTCTGGGCATACCAGAATGTCCAATTGGGGTCTCATTATATTTTTGAGTCTGAACAGAATCAGGCAAAGGGGAAGTGCTTCTGTTTCAATTACTCGTACAGTAAAGGACATGACATTTGACATTTTGTCCACTTTTTCTATTTAAATAAAGACATTTATGAACGGTGATCTTATTATTTGACGCACTGTGGTAGCCTCAAAGCTTTAATCCTTTACATTATACCTGCTCTTTTGCAGGCTAAGCTTCACTGCATTGGTTGTCCCAGTGACTGAGCTGGACTAAGTCTTTCTTTCTGGAACAGGAAAATCCTGACCCTGTTCCAAAAAGCAGGATTAGCATCTTATCTGCATCTGTGGCCTCACGGATCACTTAATTCTGGCTTACTTTGTTCCAGAAATACAGGTTTGGCTAAATCCAGGTTTGATTGAACAGAATCAACACGATTTTCATAACTCCAAACTTCGTTTAACCAAATTTTATACTGATCCTGCTTTCTCAGCCCTCACAGCCGTCCTTCTTAGTTCCTGATACAGACCGGCACTGTGCCTCCTCTCGATGATATCCAGAGTATCCTGCAATATGAAACACCTCATTCTGGGAATACTGGCAACACCAACACGACCATCAGCAACCTTCAGGGTCTTATCACAGAAGGTCTTCCACATCAAATTAGGATCAGCAGTCACACCCAAATCCGTGAGTTCCTCACACAAACTACATGCAATCTCATCAGAAACAGCCTGATCTTGGAGTCTGGCCAGGTCCAGCCTCATTTTCCTAGTAGGTGGTAACCTACTGGACCTAAGCTGGATCCTTAGAATACCAACAACAAGTCTGTAGTCAGAATTCACAAACTGGACACTTCTGAAGACCCTGCAGTTTTGTAAGAGTCTCCAGTGTCTGCCCACGAGGATGTGATTGATCTCCTTCACCATACCACCAGTATTGGAGTATCAAGTCCAACAATGCGGCTCAGTGTACTGAAACCAGTATCCTGCGATTCGCAACCCCTGACCTTTTGCAAAGTCAAGGAACATGGAGCCACTTTCACCATGGTCATGAGACCATCCTCACAGCCAGCCCTGTCAATACCAGTTGGTGCACTGAAGTCACTCATGACCAGAGGAGTATCACCTCGTGGGCACCCATCAACCACCGAGCAAAGTTGCAAATAAAATGTCTCCCTCACTGAGACATCACTCACCACGGTCGGAGCATACACTGAGACAACAGACAAGGCACCCAGAGAGTGCCGTAATCTGAGTCTCATGATATGCTCATTGAAAGGAATGAAATCAGACATCATCGGAAGAAGCCGATCCGCTACAGCAACAGCCACAGCCACTTCTGGAATATGACAGCCATCAGAGCAACCAGACCAATAAAAGGAGTACCCACCTACAGAGATCTGGCCAGTCCCAGGTCTGCACATCTCAGAGAGTGCCGGTATTGAAATGCAGAGATTACGCATCTCCTCTGACAACAGTGGAAGATAATCATCTTACCAGAGAAATAAGATGTTCCACGTGCCTACCCGGATGGGCCTTCTCAAATTGGGACCCAAGTGCCGTTGTGCAGTGGGCAATGCCTCTGCACCACACTAGCTCTGATCCCCGACAGGCCTGACACCATTTGCTCTCCGAAGGTTTTGACTCTTCTGGGGATGGGGCTCCCGAAGGCTTTCCCCCCATCTGTAGGATCTGGAGTGAACTTCTCCAGGCTGGTGGAAAAACTGTCCTGCTGGCTTTACAAATAATCTTTGCTTCCATTTGGGAGACTGGTGTCATCCTAACTGACTGGAAAACGGGACTTGTTGTCCCTATCTGGAAAGGGAGGCGTCATTGCCTGGATTGCAGTAACTACAGGGGATAACACTGCTCTCGGTGCCAGGTAAGGTCCTTGCTAGGGTCATCCTAATAGGATCTGTGATCACTTGCTCACCTACCAGTGACCGAATGAGTGGTTGCTCATGGAGTTCCAAATGAGGCACATTACCTGCACTGTGAGGAAGCGTCAGGTATGACACTACAGCCATGTGGCATGATTCCCCGTGGGTGATCCAGCTTCCAAAATCTTAGTTGTTGAGGACCCCAGTGGCTGGACCAGGCCAAGGGGACTCCTATGTAACACCTGGCTGCGGCAGATAGAAGGTCATTTTGGAAGGGTAGGACTGGACCGAGTGTCTGCCTGGGGGGTTGTCAACCAGGATCCTGAGCTGTTTGTCACGTGATGTATGCAGCAATGCGCTGCACCAGTGCATGCACCCCAACTTGACCTGACCTGACCTGCTTTCTGGAACAGAACACAGGCTGATTCAGTAAAATGTATTTTTAATCCAACACGGCTGATGCAGTTGATACAAACTGAAAGAGCTTTCAGCATAGCATCACTCAAAGAGGAACTTCTGCTGCTACAGATGCAGAGAAGTTGGCTTTTTTGAGAAACACAATACATTTTACATTGCAAACGCACAGACGTACAGCTCAACAAAATTGAGGTTTTATACTTGGAAAGATATCATTATAAGCACGTCTTAACTAATATGTTTCTGGGTTCAGATCATGAGAAAGGAGCACCCCAGAAGAGCCACATGCAAGTTATACAAATACAAAAAAATGAAGAAAAAACTCACCAATTATAAGCAGCACATTTCTTTTCTTCGCTATGCCGAAATTAAAAACAGTTATAAGTAAAAAAACAACATTACGTGACCACGAGAAAGGCAACATAATGATCAAATATACGCGGTTGTCTGTGGTAATCGACACTACTATGAATTTATTTTGGTGCGATATTTTCATTTAATACGATAAAAAGGAGTTAACAGCGATCACAGACATAACTTCCCGGAACATAAGCGCGTTAAAAGTGTAGGATAATACCTCCGCCATTTCCGTACCACGTGATTATACAGGGCATGTGACTCCTAAACTCACGTGATGCAGCAGTCATTCTATCGAAACTTGCAAAGCAACTCATTTGAGCCGGTTGTGCTAGGAGAAAGGAAGATGCTCAGAGGAAGTCTTGTGGTTAGTCAAACCACGATTGCATTTGCTTTGTTTATGGTTGTTATTTTACTTATGCAATTTTGGTCGCGAAGACTGTGATTTTTGGATGATCGGCCATTATTCATAGTAGTGACCTATAAAACAAGAAGAGAAAGATAATGGACTTCTTTTGAGAGAGGTATGATCGTTTTCTTGATTTCTTATATAAGTTTCACTTGTCCTACAGATGTGGATTCAGATTTATTTGTTAGATCCATATACATTAATTTCTTTAAAATAAAATCATGAATTGACCTTTCTTATTTTTTATTCTATCAAATAAATTCATAAGCGGACGAACAAAACCGGTCCATTTGACTCGTTCTTTATGAATCGTCTACGTTTCTTGATATATGTTCTTATTGCTATCCATTAACCTTTAGGGTGAGATTAATACAATAACAGACCAATATTGTGCTGTAGTTTGCTTTCATAATAACTGAACAGCTGAGTGTTTTTAAACAAATGCAAATTCTTCATAGTAAAGGCATACATCGAATGGTTTAGGGTAGGCACACGTCAGTCAGGTAGGGCTGGGAAGAATTTGCTTAACCAACATTGCCGCACAGTACTTAGTGTGTTTGCTGGCAGACAGGATATGGTTTAAATTCTGAAAACCCTCGTGTCTACACTTTCTCCTCTAGTCTACATTAGCTTAATTGATGTTTGTATAATGTGTGCAAGGTGATGTGGCGCAATGGAGCCATATACTAGCATGGTTTAAGTCCTTTTGCACTCGGTGCTACGAAATCCTATAATGAGAAATATTAATGCGAAAACTTGATGAATGTGCGAACAATACAACTGTGTTATTAAGAAAATGTACACAAAAGTCTTTATATCCTAATTGAACCTTAACATTTGCACGTTCAGACGGATGAATACAGATCGTGTCAGACGCGTTGTAACCGGCAATGTTTAACCAAATATAATAATTAATCAAAAAATAACGCAAATTTTGTTTGAAGGATCGCAATTACTGTATACCACATTAGAATCATAAATCAATCTGCGCTTAATAGATTGAAAAATCAATACGCTAATAATGGCTTTAGAAAGTGGTGGCATGTTACATTTTTATTAGCACTCGCAAGTATGACTTTCATTATACACTGTATCAATGACAATAATGACCCTATAAACCTATGAAGTCAGTTCTATTTATAGAGCACATATAAAATTCAGTTAATGGTTGTAATATGCAGGGAGTGTCCAGTAATTGACATTAATTCCTTCCGTTCCTTTAAGGTAGCCATTGGCCACTTAGACACCTTCTTGAAAAAAATCTTGTTTAGCTTAATCATCAGTTATTGAGGGATATCCGTATTCTTGCATTGTCCTGCTTATGCAGTAATATCTCTATGTTCCATGGTATACCCTATACGGAGTCAGGCCAACGTTTGTGCACACTTAACCATTACTTGTTTATGAGCCAGTTTGACATTCCTTTCCAAAACCATGTGCATTAATATGGAGTTGCAAACCCCTTTTGCAGCTATTACAACAGCCAAACTTCTGGGAAGACTTTCCACAAGATTCTGAAGTGTGTTTCTGTGAATTTGAGTCCATTAAGCCAAAACAGGAAGTACTGATGTTGGACAAGGAAACCTGCCTCACAACTGGCATTCCAGTTCATCCTTAAGGTGTTCAGTAGGATTTAGGTCAGGGCTCTGCGCAGGCCACTTGAAGGCTTCCATATTAAACTCATCAAACCATTCTTTATCGACCTGGTTTTGTTCACAGAGGCACAGTTACTCTTGAACAGAAAAGGGCTTTCCTCAAACTGCTGCCACAAAGTTGGAAGTATATAATTGTCTAAAATGTCTTTGTATGCTGTAGCTTTAAATGTACCCTTCACTGGAACTAAGAGGCCTAGCCCAAATCCTGAAAAACAGCGCCATAGTGTTATTGCTGTACCACTAAACTTTACTTTAGGGACTATGCAGACTGCAAAGTAGCTTTCTCCTGGTATCTGCTAAACCCAAGTTCATCTATTGGACTGCCAGATAGTGAAGCATGATTCATCACTCTAGAGAACATGTTTCTTCTGTCCAATGGCAGCATTTTTCACACCATTCCAGCTGTTGCGTGGCATTACTTATGGTGATTTTAGGTTTGTATACAACTAGATGACTATGGAAGCCCATTTTATGAAGCGCCCGATGCACATTTTTTTTGTTGATGTTGTTTCCAGAGGCAATGTGTAACTCTTTTGTGAGTAATGCAGCAGAGGATAGGCAATTATAATGCACTATTTGCTTTAGCGTTCACCAGCTCAGCTCCTTGAGTTTGCCTGGTCTACCACTTTATGGTTGAGCTGTTTTTGCTCCTAGATTTTTCTACTTTACATCTGCAGCACCCATAGTTGAACAGGGCAGATCTAGCAGACATGGCATGCTTTGAGAGTGCCATGCTTAAAGTCACTGAACTTCTCCGTGCAACCCGTTCTGCTTACAGTGTTTGTTAATGGAGATTGCATGGCAATGCATGCAGTTGAAACACCAGAACTTAACAATTTGGAGAGGTCCACATTATTTTTGACCTATAGTGTTCTTAATTACTTTGAAATTCTGTTATATCCCTCGTGATCTGGATAAGCAATAAGTATAAATACATTTTTGATTTCCGTGTAGACCAAGATTTATTTCAGCAGTTAACAGAAGACAAAACCATAAGAGGAATCTTACAATAAGACATGATTTTATTTAGAGTTAATCAGAATCACTTCACTTGATATTAGTTGAAGAGATTTTATCAATATACACAAACCAGAATGTGGTTGTCAAATTTAAACTTTTAAAATATTGTATAACCAGTAACGGTGCACTGCACGATAATATGCAGTGAATACACTTGACTTCAGCTTTCACAGTTTTCATACTCTTTCTCTGTACGTTTAGTATTCATTTGCTCAGAGGTTGATGTGCTTGCTGCTTCCCGAGCAGCTCTTCTTTTATCCACTCTAGCGGCCCACTTCTTCTCTTCTTTCATTGGCATCTTTTCACGTTAAAACTGATTAATTCAGTGTTTGTGTTGCAATTACTTAGTACATTTTCTTTAATTTTTTCACTTAAGCTGGCACTTAAATCATTCTTGAGGCAGATTGAAGACTTAAGAGATGAAGAGGTAGGGGAAGTGACAGCGAATGTGGTAGGGATGAGAACAGAGCCAGTACACCTGTACCACATAGCCACCTCGCTTGCCGCTGCCAAGAGCTGATTCTACAATAAAATAAAATAAAAACAGAAAGAAGAAAATAACCTTGGAGGTCAATCATCACTGTGAAAGCGGATAGTAGATGTCACGTAGTATATGTGTACCAAATTTCAGGTCAAATGGTTTGCGAGCTACAGGTGATTTAAAATACTTACAAATTCACAGACAAATGAACATCAATGTGAAATTTTTAAGTTTTTGATTAAATAACAAACTAGCAAATCTGTACACTTGGACATTTTAGAAATTCTCCTTTGAAATTAAGTTGTTTTCATGAAAATTAGGAATGGTGATTCTAAAATAATTTATTATTTATTATAGGCCTTATTTGACAGATGAGTAAATTCATCATAATTTTCTCTCAGGCTGTTGTTGCTGCATAACTACTGAAGCCTTGTCTCATTTATTACAAGTATTTCTTGGTGTTCTGTTTTTTAAACCATATAATTGCATTTGTTCCAGTGCTGAATGCCTTGTTAGTCTAAGTGCGATTAAAAAACCATGTCAGATTAAACACAATTCTGTTTCTAGCCTAAGGCAGACTTTATACTGTATGAGATCAGTTATTATTTTGGAGCAATATAGCCATCCTGGTTTTGATTGTTTAAAGATTCTTTAAATTGTGTTGTGTAACATTTTTGTCTGGGAGGTAACTCCCGTCAAATGTTTATCATTCTTTGTCTTGTTTATATTTCCAAAGTCAGTTTCTTGGGTTTTCTGTTGCCTTTTAAAACTTCACTATACTGCTGTGAAAGACTGCACCTTATGAAACTGATATATACTAACACGTTCCAACAGATAAATTCAAATACATTTCAAAGTGAACACAATAAACCAGTCTTGTATTTTTAACAATTTTTTTTATTTGCAAAACCTGAATTATGTGTAATGATGTTTGATAAAAAAAAAAAAGTATTTATTTTATAGAAATAAATGACAATTTCCAAATTCTTCGAAATTTTGCCTGTGGTTAGCTTTGAACAGAAAGAAGGAAACCCCTCTTGTCTTAATGACTCCATGCAAGTCTTCAGGCACATTTATACTGAGTCAGCCGCTGTCTAGATATTTGGTAGGAAACTGACATTTATTCTCAGAATTGACTTGTTTATGTGTCCATATACATGATTTATGCCATTAAAAAAAAAAAAAGTAACTAATCAGTGTCACTTTTTAGAAAGTGGGGCTTATCAGTACACTACACTTATCATTCCCTTCTGTGCTTACTCTAAAAAGTATTTGGTGGTAAAGAAACCATATTAGAATAGCATTTAGAAGTCAGTAAGGATGATACCGTATGCTACACTTCTGGAAAGTGTTTTTTCCTTTTCTCATTCAATTCTGGCAGACTATCAGGTTATGAAGTAATCAAGATGTTTGTGGATGTCTCAGATTGCAGATATCTGTTTAACCTGTAGATCAACTAATCAAATCTCCTTGCTAATTTTAAAGCACCACCCATCAGCAAATGTCATGCAAGCCTTCTGGATACATTTCTTGGGCAGTACAATTGTCACACCTTAAAAGTAACCCTGTTTGGCAAAATCAACGTAAAGCTCAAGGTAAAATTTAATTATGAGACAATGTGAAAATTATTTCTGCATTATTTGCTTTACAAATAAATTATTAACACATAGTAAGAAAGAATACACCACACAAAACAAAAACCCTTCCTTAGATGCTATACAGTAGGCAGGTTAAAATCAATGATTGTTACCAGATATGTGTTTTTGCTCTACTATCTCGCACTTTAATTAAAGCTGAGACAGTGGATGGTGGAGAGCACCTGAAATCTATAAACATACCTTTTGTCTTAAAAATATTAAATCATAAATTAGAGTGATCACATCATTGTACATACTTGTTGAGAATGGGTCCATGGCTGTGTTTCTTATCTTGTAGAAGACTTACAGTGACAGAGTTGTCTGCAAATTTCAGGATATGTCTATCCTTGCGTAAACTCCTGCAGTCATTTGTATACAGGATAAACAAAAGAAGAGAAAAACAACAATCTTGTGGAGTGCCCACAGATGTACTTAGGCTTTCAGAGAAACAGCTATTGACACTCACTCTTTGTGTTCTGTTCTGTTTAAAGGTCCACAGTCCGCCCCACCAGGTTAGGGCCCAAACACAGTTGACAAGTTTCTTGACTAAAATGTAGGGCTGGGTCATGTTAAAAGTTGACAAAAAGTCTATAAACGGCAATCTGTCAAAAATTTCTTTCAAATATTTCCTCTGCTAACAGGAAACTTTTTTTTTCTTTTTTCAGTGATATGTACATTTTCACTGTCAATCGTGGTATTTTGGTATGGGTCAAAATTTCCATTGGTTAGATAGACATAAATTGTTTCACTATATCATAGTTAATGGGGGAGTGTTGAAGGAAGATGTTGAGAAACTTTCCCCAATGCCTAGAAGTGCCTGTCATCTTTTTGTTTTTATTTTTATGTTTACATTGGCACAAACATAATTGTCCTATAAACATTTTCAATCTAATTAATTAACCCAAAATAATGTCTAAGTGTGAACTACCTACCAGCAGTCTAAGTGGAAGGGTGTTGCAAGAATATCAGTTCAGTTTCCACTAAATTAAGTCACAAATTTTGTTCAACATGTTTGGTCCAGCAATTTTACATATCAAACTGTCATTGAATTCTCAGAAGGAAATCATTTTTGTTTCTTCTCCTCCCTTAAACATCTTCTTTGAATTTCCAACTATCTTCTCCTGAAATTTTCCATATTATTTCCATATTATTTATTTATAAATAAGAGTCCATTTAGATCCTCTCACCCACTGCTTATTAAATGTTTTTCTGAACCAAATGGTAAACTCATTATTTATTTAACATAAGTATTCGTGAATATTTATTATTATAGGGTAGAAATCCTTGGGTCTGCTTGTTTATTCCTGTGTAAGTTTATTGCCACTTTTGTACTATTTACATGTTGTGGTCACATTAAATTGTTTGTTACAGTTGTCAGGGCATGGCACTGACATCAACCAACCAAAAGACTATTCAGTCTTTTCAGTTCTGACTGAATTTATGCTTAACACGGGAGTTAACTTTTATTGGTATGGGTGAAGATGAAAATCACTTCTGCAAGAATTCTACAAGTGCTTGTAGTTCATCCAATGTTGCTTGAGGGATACCTGTGAATGCTGCAGTTTCTGTCAGTGTTGCACAGCACAAAATGGAGTTGTCGGACTAATGTGACAAGCACACCTCTTCACAAACTGTACTGGAACTGCTTCAGGTTTCTTCCTCTTTGCTCCCCTCCTCAATAGCCACAACTGTATTGACCCTGTCATCTATCAACCTACAGGTTCTATTGGTCTTCTTGTTTTCCTATAGCGTTAGGATTAGTATTACCGTATTTGCCCAACGAAAGGCCACAGCTTATATATTAATTTTACAAACTGTGTATTAGGTGCGGCTTATTTAAATGGGGAGGCCTATCTAAAAACATTCGCTAAAAGCATAATTCAGTGCACAAAAAGATGACCTACCCAAATGATTTGTTGAATTTAAATGTACGGTTTATTTCAAAAAATCATAGATATTGATGGTGTTCATAGATACAGTTAAAATAAGTAAGTCCACAGTTCAAAAAGCATATAAATTATGAATTGTCCAAGTCAAGTCAAGTTGGGGGGCATGCACTGGTAAAGTGCATTGCTGCACCCACTACATGGCGAAAGAACTCTGCAACCCCCCAGGGAGACACACAGTCCAGTCCCGCCCTCCGGAAATGACCCTCTATCTGCTGCAGCCAGGTGTTACGTGGGTGACCCCTTGGCCTGGTCCAGCCACTCAGGTCCCCAACAATGAGGATCTTACGAGCCGGATCACCCTTGGAGAAATGCACCACATGGCTGTTATGCTGTAACTGACACTCCCTCACAATGCAGGTAACGTGCCTCATTCAGGACTCCATGAGCAACCAGTCATTCGACACAAAATCAAACCAACGGTACCCAAGGATTTTCCAGAGAGACACAGTACCAAAGGAGTCCAGTCTTTGTCTCAGGTCACTGGATAGCATCCGTGTCTCACAACCATATAGCAAGACAGGAAGTACCAGGGGCCTCATGTATAAACGGTGCGTACGCACAGAAATGTTGCGCAAGAACTTTTCCATGTTCAAATCGTGATGTATAAAACCTACACTTGGCGTAAAGCCACGCACTTTTCCACGGTACCTCATGCCTTGTCGTACGCAAGTTCTCCGCTCGCTTTTGCAGACTGGCGGCACCCAGCGTCAAAGCAGTGCTACTGTTCCTGTGTGATTACTCCTTATTTTCATGACGCGGCTTTATAAATACAGTAATCCCTCGCTATATCGCGCTTCGACTTTCGCGGCTTCACTCTATCACGGATTTTAAATGTAAGCATACCTAAATATATATCATGGATTTTTCGCTGGTTCGCCGCTTTCTGCGGACAATGAGTCTTTTAATTTAGGTTACATGCTTCCTCAGTTTGATTGCCCAGTTGATTTCATACAAGGGACGCTATTGGCGGATGGCTTAGAAGCTACCCAATCAGAGCATGTATTACATATTAACTAAAACTCCTCAATGATATAAGATATGCTTCCCGCGCGGTGCTTGTTTGCTTCTCTCTATCTTTCTCACTCTCTCTGCCTGACGGAGGGGGTGTGAGCAGAGGGGCTGTTTGCACAGAGGACACGGACGGTCCTCTACAAAATGCCGCTTTATCGTGGTGCTTCTGTATACTTAAAAGCACGTATTGATTTTTTGATTGTTTGCTTTTCTTAGCGAGCGATCTCTCTGACATTCTCTGCTCCTGACGGCGCTCTTTTGAAGATAAGATATGTTTGCATTCTTTTAATTGTGATTAATGATTACATCTTGCCTGAAGAAGGGGCCTGAGTTGCCTCGAAAGCTTGCATATTGTAATCTTTTTAGTTAGCCAATAAAAGGTGTCATTTTGCTTGGCTTTTCTCTTTTAATTGTGAGAAAGAACTGTCATCTCTGTCTTGTAATGGAGCACAGTTTAAAAGTTTGACTAAAGGGTGTTATTTCATGTCTAGAGGGCTCTAATAATGTTAACAGGGTGGGAGAGTTTATAAGGGCTTAAAATATATAAAAATAACTATACAAACATATGGTTTCTACTTCGCGGATTTTCGCCTATCGCGGGGGGGTCTGGAACACAACCCACGCGATTGAGGAGGGATTACTGTACACCGAAACTAACTGCAGATTGTTTATTAGTGTAACGCATCTGATTGTAATTAACTTATAACAATATAGTGGTCCAGGGAACAGCCATAGTATTCCAAATACCATAACTGATTTAGCGTTGTTACTCTCACTGCACCTTCCTCTTCTTATTTTTCTTCTTCTTCTTTCAGCTCCTCCCGTTAGGAGTTGCCACAGCGGATCATCTTTTTCCATATTACTCTCACTGCACGACTCGGAGTATTTACAGTATATCACTGTATCTGAGTGTGAATCACAGCAGCAACTGATCGGAAAGAGAATTATCGGTATACAGCTTCATGGACACGCTGTCTCAGCCACTGCAAAACGTTTTAAAGCCTTTCCTGTACAGACCTCGTGGTTCAGAAACAGTTTCACCCCAAGAACTTTAAATGCACTCAATCAATTGCTCCTTGTAGAACTGTTTGTACTTATGAGTACAATCACCCCACTGTAAACTTGCACTACAGTTATAATATCGCACAACCTGAGCCACTTTATAAAGCGCGTATCTACATATGATGACGATATCATTTTTAAGGTGAAATGCAGCAAAATATGCTTGTTAAATTATACAGATAAAACTTTAACTTCATTTAAATAATCTATATTCTTCACTGGGAGTGTTGTTAAGGATAGAATAATTAAACATGTACTACGAAGATATTTTAATGTTCTTTAAACGTTTTGAAGAAGCTTATAGGTGGCTTAACGTCTATTACAGAGCTGATTGTATGGCGATCGGTTACTTGCGGAAAGAAAAGCACTGACTGCAGTGACGGCTACGCCAATATATATTGAGTATAAAACAGAAAGAGAAAATAACAACTCGGCTAAAAACGTAGGGACAAAATTCGGTAAAAGTTAAATGCTTGTGTCATGAGCACGAGGCGGCTATGTAGTGTCTGCAGCGGACGTGGCCATCCACCGTGCATAAGCTGCCTTACTGACATTGACGGACGAAGGAGCCACCGATTCTTCTGCTGCCCAGTGCCACCACAAGCCTAGAGCCGCCCATGAGTACTGCTGCAATAAATTATTTCATCGAAGTGAAACACATGTTTAATAACGTGCTTTAACTCCTATCATCATGAAAATTATATCACGTATACATCTCAGTGTTTGAGTTATTCAGAGAGCTGTAATATCACGAATGTCATGGATTCTGTGTCCAGTTGGAGGAAGAGAGCCGGTTTAAGAAGCAAGTAGTGATTCACACACACAGAGCACATAGAAGATCAAATACAAAACAAAGTATTTAACGTGCTACTTTAATTACGATGTGATTTGAGAAACTGGTTAATTAAACGATTTTAAGATGAAGTTTATGATGTTCTACTTTAATGACAAAATAAACTATGTGATTAAAGTGGAAATGTCGAGATTGAAGTTGACATTTCGTGCTTTTTCCCCACCGTGTGCCTTTTTTCTCTGTACCCTAATAAGCTTTCATATGACACTCAGACAGTGGGCCTTCAACTCGGCTTTTCACAACAACTTTGATATGTGACTTCTTTTTTATTTCTGGCACTGTGCATGTGTGAATGTGAGCTTTCAAGTTTCTCCAACACGCTATGTCACTCGATCAACTTCCTTTTGTTGATTATACCATGGTTTATTTGAACAAATAGTATGTTTTTCCTTTGCCTCCACTTGATATTTGCTGAAATTCTTATATTTCCCCCGTGCTTTTCCCATTGTCTTTTCACAGAAGGCTGCACTTAAGGGCGATTTATATTGATTTGCATATTCAAAGAGGCGTAATTCTGGGAGGAGTTGGGGCGTTACATAAAGCGCATGCACGAGCATTAGTTTTCACACTGATCGGGATTTATGTAGCGGAAGAACGTGGAAGTTGGAGTACGCGCAGATTCCTGCATCTGGATTTTTCTGTGCGTAAGCTTACGCCATGTTATAGTGCGAGTTCTACGCACGGTGTTATACATGAGGCCCCAGGACTCTAAAGACTTGGACCTTCATCCTTTTGCATAGGTATCGGGAGCGCCACACCCCCCTTTTCAGCGAACTCATTTCCCCCCCATGCTCTCTCAATCCGTCTGGTTTACTTCACAGGAAGAGTCACCAGAGACATAAATGTCACTGCCAAGGTAAGTAAACCTCTCAACAAGGTCAACACTCCGCAAACGGACGCACTATTGATGGCTGTGCCCAAGAGGTCCAGTAGATAAAAAAATTATGTCAAGTAAGAATGACGCCATCATTGGTTCAGTGATCACTTGGCACTGCTGCATCTAGCCTCTTCTTCACATTTGTCTCTTTCAGGTTTGTTGCTGCAACGTAAAAATTGAACTTTTTCAGGGCTTTGCTACATTACATCCTAGTATATAATACAAGCTAGGAAAAAAGCAAAATTTAATAGAAATAAAAGGAACAAAGCTTATTGTTGGCTGGGAAAAGATGAGTTTTTTATTTTCGTTTGGACTAGAGGGTCGGGGTACTGCAGTACAGCAATATCAATTATCTGTCTACACGTAAATTCTTCAGAATAAAATTAGCAACACTGAAAGGCAAAAAATTATTAGGCTCACCCTTCTTCATATCCTTCAAAATCAGATCTGTAATCATTGTCATCATCACTGAACAACTCGATTGCGACCTGTGCTGGTTTGCTGTCGCTGATGTTGGACACGCTTTCGTCACTGGTATTGCTCATAGATATTGCAGAAGCTGCTTGTAGGCTTGATAGTGGAGGAAGTATTCCGGCTTTGCGAAAACTGTTCTGTATGCTTTTTGGCTTCATGTTGTTCCACGCCGAAATAAACCATTTGCACACTTGACTGTATGTCGCACGTCGCTGCCGGCCAGACGGAGTGAATGTATGCTCACCATCCATCCTCCATTTTTCCCACTCGATCCTCACAAGGAACTTAAATGCATGATTGACAGCAATATCAAATGGCTACAGTTTGCATGTAAGTGCACCAGGTATTACAGCAACATGACCACCAACCTTGTTCACTGCTTTCTGAACCCTATCCATCAGATGACCAGACATATAGTTGAAAATTAGCAAGGACTTAGCATTTGTTCACCCATTCCACCATAACGTCTTCGTTCATCCAGCCCTTCTTATTCACTGAGACCTCGATACCCTTGGGTAGTTTTTCCTACCCAAGAGGGTGGCATTGTCACTTCAACTGGCTTCAGCTGTTTGCCACTTGCCGTGCAAGCTAGAACAAGCATAAAACTTGTTCGCTTGTGACCTGTGGTAGTTACTGATATGGTCTTTTTACCAACCTTATTGACAGTGCGTGATGGAATGTTCATCTGCATCGATTCTCGTCCATGTTGATGACATCATTCAGTGTTAGTTTCAGTGTCTCGATTTCCTTGCCAACGAACACTCTAAAACTGTCAAGTTTCTTCTCCCAGTCATCTAGCAGTCTCTGTCCCACAGTCATTCTGGCTCGGAGAGATAGACCATTTTGTTTCATGAAGCAAGAATCCCAATTGCAATCATGGCCGAAATTATCGGCACCCCTGGAATTTTTCCAGAAAATGCACCATTTCTCCCAGAAAATTGTTGCAGTTACAAATGTTTTGGTATACACATGTTTATTTCCTTTATGTGCATTGGAACAACACAAAAAAACAGAGAGAAAAGCCATATCTGAAATCCTGTCTCACAAAACCCCAAAAATGGGTCGGACCAAATTATTGGCACCTTTCCAAAATTGTGGGTAAATCGTTTTATTTGAAGCATATGATGCTCATTTGAACTTACCTGTGGCAAGAAACAGGTGCTGTCAATATAGCAATCACACCTGAAGCCAGTTAAAGTGGAGAAAAGTTGGCTCAACCTTCCTATTGTGTGCCTGAGTGTGCCACACAAAGCATGGAGAACAGAAAGAAGAGCAGAGAATTGTCTGAGGACTTGAGAACAAAAATTGTGGAAAAATATCAACAACCTCAAGGCTACAAGTCCATCTCCAGAGATCTTCATATTCCTTTATCCACTGTGCTCAACATAATCAAGAAGTTTACAACATATGGCACTGTAGCTAATCTCCCTGGACGTGGACGGAAGAGAAAAATTGATAAAAGACTGCAACGAAGGATATTCCGATGGATAAACAGCCCTAATCAACTTCAAAACATATTCAACATATCGGGGTGCAACAGTGTCAGCTCGAACTATCTGTCAGCATCTGAACGAAATGAAACGCTATGGCAGGAGAGCCAGGAGGACCCCACTGCTGACCCAGGAACATAAAAAAGCCAGACTGGAGTTTGCCAAAATGTATTTGAGGAAGCCAAAATCCTTCTGGATGAACGTCTTGTGGACAGATGAGACCAAGGTAGAGCTTTATGGTAAAGCTCATCATTCTACTGTTTACAGAAAACGGAGTGAGGCCTACGAAGAAAAGGACACAGTACCTACAGTCAAACATGGTGGAGGTTCTAAGATGTTTTGAGGATGTTTTGCTGCCTCTGGCACTGCATGCCTTGACTATGTGCAAGGCATCATGAAATCTGGAGACTACCAAAAGATATTGGGGTGCAATGTAGGGCCCGGTGTCAAAAAGCTGGGTCTGCGTCAGAGATCATGGGTGTTCCAGCGGGACAATGACCCCAAATATACCTCTAAATGCACCCAGAAATGGTTGAAGACAAAGCGCTGGAGAGTTCTGAAGTGGCCAGCAAAGAGTCTGGATCTAAATCCGATTGAACACTTATGAAGAGATCTCAACATTGCTGTTGGGAGAAGGCGCCCTTCAAATCTGAGAGACCTTGAGCAGTTTGCAAAATAAGAGTGGTCGGGAATTCCAGTTGAGAGGTGTCACAAGCTTGTTGATTATAGGAAGCGTTTGATTGAAGTTATTTTTTCCAAAGGGCGTGCAACCAAATATTAAGTTGAGGGTGCCAATAATTTTGTCCAGCCCGGTTTTTGAATTTTGTGTGAAAGGATGCCAGATTTGGCTTTTTTACTCTGTTTTTTTGTGTTGTTCCAATGCACATAATGGAAAAAAAACGTGTATACCAAAACATTTGTAATTGCAACAATTTTCTGGGAGAAATGGTGCATTTTCTGGGAAAATTCCAGGGGTGCTGAAAATTTCAGCCATGACTGTATCGACCCCCTTTGAAGCCATCAATTGCCATTTCAGTCGCCATTCCTTGTATCTTCATTTTGATGGCTAATGTTGAAAATATCCAATTGTTCTCATGCTGTGCTACAATCCATTGTTTAAGTCTCCAAGTTTGGCCATTTTGCTTCTTTTGTATGCCTTGCATGCCTACGTCTTCTTTCTACCAGTTTTGCACTTGTTTTTCTCTACTTCAAAGTGGCGTTCAGTTGCATGATTGCCGTTTTCTTTTGCGAAAGCAATGCCCTGGGGCTTAAATTCTGCAGTGTAAGACTTGCGTTGCGGCATGATATCGGTAAGTGCAAAATTTTATCAATTTAATTGTTCACGCTCAACTATGTCACTATAGAGTTGCAAAGGCCTACAGGGGCGTGCCACATTAGATGCTTTTACTTCAGATTGGTAAATTCAGTAATGCCGCAGATAATAACATGGGGCGGCTTATCTTAGAGTTTTTAAATATGAATGAGGAATTTTGTAGCTTACAGAATGGGGTGGCCTTTAATGTGGGGCTGTTTTCGTTGGTGATTTACGGTAGTTTTAAGATCATTAGGTCTACTTTTTTATTTGTTATCTGTTTAATTTTTCTTGGTAAAAACCTCAATATATATTTAATGTGTATTGATGTTTTGAAATACCTTAAATAATAGCACATATTTTTTCTTTTTCATTTTTTCTCTAGATCTCTCAAGATATGCCCATTTTATGTATACTGAAAATGCCCGTCCTGATGGATAACTAATGATGCTGAACACAATCCAAGAATTGTCTTTAGATATGTCTCAGAAATGCATTAGTATCTAATCATTTTTGCAAGTTCAAATATTTATTTTGATTATTTTCTTTCAGTAACTTAGACAGATTCCACTTAAAATGGATTTTGTATCATTTTCTGTATAACAAAATCTACATGGTCTTTTGGATATGGATATTTCATTTTTATGAACAGTTTATTTTTTAACCAAGTTAAAAAAAGACATAAAACCCACATTTTTTCAACCATCTTGATTTATTTTTTTTAATTATTTTATTGTAACAGATTGTTAAACTGTGATGCTCACTTCTGTTTTTCCCAGCATCATTTTACTGAATAATACTGTTTCATCTATAAAACACAAACATGTCAGGATCTGTCTATTTAAGAGATGAGCGTGCACATCTTATAAGTGAAAATGAATGCATGACAGACAAGCCTTTCACAAGGAGATTATGTTCATGTTGTTCCTATGCTGCTGTCAGAAAGAGGCTTCCTATTCTCAACTGGCTTCCACAATACTCTCTGCAGTGGCTCAAACTAGATTTAATTGCTGGATTGACAGTGGGTTTGACTGTGGTGCCACAGGCATTGGCATATGCAGAAGTTGCTGGTCTACCTGTTCAGGTGTGTTATCATTCCATCCTTTCATCTAAGTCATTGTGAGAATTTTTTCTTATTGTATTGTTCATATGAATAAATAAGTAGTTAAGATGATAAAATGTAAGCTGAACCTTTATATTTTCTTTTGGAATGCTTAAAATGTAACCTTCTGTATCTTGCAAAATCAGTGAGTAAAGGTTATTTCTTTGTTACTGTTTTGTCAATTGTATAGTTTATAAAAATTTGAATAATATGTGGCACAGCAGGGTTGATATGAAATGTATTGTTTAGCTGACTGAAAACACTAACTAAAAGTATTTCCTGGTGAAATTCACATATTGGAGATCATGTTTACAACTGAATTGTGGTGGGATTGATGTTAAACTTGCCATTAGACATGACAATAAAAAAAGTTTTTTTGTTTAGTGGCTAGGGTGAATAAATGGACTACAATACTTTGTTTCAAATCCATTTTTATTTTGTGAAATGTCCATTTATAATTCTTGTCCTGCTAATATATTTGTTTAATGTCATGTTCTATGAAATATTGCTTCCAAACTAGTGTTTATATGCATGGATTGTTTGAAGCTTATTTCTTTACTCTTTTAAAACTTGTTTAGTTCATGTTTAGTGGACGTTTTGTTTTAGTCTTTTCTGTTGTTTTCTAGCTGCTGCATAGTAATGAAAGCTATTTTAAAATTAAGCACATTAATAAGACTGCTTTACTTCAAATATTAAGGTCCTTTTAAAACTTATTTCTGCCCTTTTTTTATAATTTTAGGGTTTGGAGGACGCTACTTGTGATGTTGCATTTGCTTGTCTTTAATTTCTCATCTCTTTACAGTATGGGCTCTACTCCTCCTTTATGGGCTGCTTTGTCTACTGTGTCCTCGGGACGTCTAAGGATATAACATTAGGCCCAACTGCAATCATGTCTCTACTTTGTGCCTCATACATTGATCATGACCCGGTATATGCAGTTCTGCTTACATTCCTGTGTGGGATAATCCAATGTGTGACAGGCATCCTACACCTTGGTAAGAAGTTTTGAATTTGAAATATCTTTATTTATATTTGCAAATGTAGCTGTTATGTTGAAAATGTCTTACTTGTACATCTGTCAGCTGTCTTAAAACTGTTAAGCATCTAAAAATGTAGTTTTAAATGTTGCAAAATTAAGTTAATTTATGCTTGAGTATTTAAAATCAATACTTTCTCAAATGTTTTTTCTCATGGTTTTCAGTCTTGAGTGGGAATTGACATTTAGGCTTGAGATTGTTAGATGAACCACAAAAAAGTCACAATCAAATCGCTAAATATTCATATCACATCCCAAGTCACATATCATAAGTTCTTCTTAATACCAAGCTACAATTATATTATTGTGATATTTCCCACTACTTACTCTTTACCTAGGGGTAAGTGTACTCATCAGGTTTGTTACCGGGTTGGTCTACTGTTGCACCTTAAGATTAACACACACGTACATAGATATACACAAACACACAGAACCTCAACAGTGCCCTATGAATGACACACACACATCTAGTTAATCTCTAGCACTTTAAACCACACAAGTGCTATAGGAGTAACACAACTTGTCACTCTGTTAGCACTTCAAGAGACTTACATACACACAGACCCTAACCACAACAGTGCCCCATGAACGACACACATACAGTTGGTTAATCTCTAGCACTTTTAGCACTGCTGGCACTTCAAGAGACTTACTTACTGTTGGCACAAACAACATACAATGTTTTAAATACAGGCAGTTCCCGGGTTATGTACGAGATAGGGACTGTAGGTTTATACTTAATTTGAATTTGTATGTAAGTCGGAACAGGTACATTATTTTAATAAATGCTATTGTTGACCGACTGTGACCAAGTGCTCGGCCAATGAAGATTGGAGTTTCACCTCTCTCTGAACTTTTTATTATTTCTACTTTATTTTCAGTGGTGATGGGTTTCTCTTCTTTACTATAACACCAGCACTTGCATCAAATTTGTGTTTCAGAGACATTCTTAAATGGTGATGACAAAAGGTTAAGGAGCTCTTCTGCACAGCACTGTACATGCTATCACAGCAGGAAGGCACCAATCGTCAACACGTTTGATGTACTGACAAGAGACAACTTCCTGCTATGTACGTAACAGTACAAGCAGGTTTGCTATTGAGAATGAATGGGGGCGGTGAGGGGCGGTTCATCACCAGCCCACCTCATGATCGATGGCCATGAGTACCATTCACAGAGAGTTGGGGAATGGCTGCAATCACAGCAGTGAAAGATGTTCCCTTAGGCCCCTTCCTCTGTTCAGAGATGGTCGTTCCTATGGATGCTCTAAGAAATCCAGGAGAGAGGAAGGACAACCGCTGCCTAAGCGAAAACCTTTGATGATCTCTTATTTATCTGGAGTATTGGACAGCTGAGACGTATTTTTTCAAAAATAAATCACAGTCAGCGTGAAAAGTAACGCACGTGCACGCGCCTGCTGCCACTACCAAACTCCTACCAGAATTACGCTTCTTTGAATATGCAAATCAATATAAATAGCCATTAAGCTCAGCGTTCTGTGAAAAGGCAATGGCAAAATCACAGGGGTAAATAGAAGAATTTCAGTGAAGTGTAGGCAAGGAAAAATGTACTATTTGTTGGTTGAAACAGTGGTATAAACAACAAAAGGAAGTTGATCGAGTGACATAGAATGTGGGAGAAACTCGAAAGCTCAATTTCACAAAGTCACACAGTGCCCGAAATAAAAAAGAAGTTGTCAGATAAGTCGCAGGTAAAAGGCGAGTCGTAGCCCACTGTCTGAGTGTCATATGAAAGCTTATTAGGGTACAGAGAAAAAAAATAGGCACACAGTGGGGGGAAAAAGCACAAAATGTCAACTTTAATCTCAGAATTTCCAATTTAATCACGTAGTTTATTTTGTCATTAAAGCGGCACATCATAAACTGCATCTTAAAATTGTTTAATTTACTAGTTTCTCAAATCCCATCATAACTAAAGTAGCACGTTAAATGCTTTGTTTTGTATTTGATCTTCTATGTGCTCTATGTGTGTGAATCACTACGTGATTCTTAAACAAGCTTTCTCTTCCTCCAACAAGACACAGAGTCCATTACATTCATGATATTACAGTATTAAAATACTGAGATGTATACTTGATATCATTTTTATGATGATATGAGTTAAAGCATGTTATTAAACATGGGAACACAGTTGCGCAGTGATTGTTCATGCCTCACACAAGATGCTTGCTGTGCCATGCGCGATCTTCAATGAAATAATTTATTGCAGCAGTACTGTCTCTTTCAAACGTATTAACCCCCTATTCCTGTCCTTACTTTTCTTTCTCCAAATACCAAATCGCCACATAATTAGCTCTGTAATAGACGTTAAGCCATCTGTAAGCTTAGAACGCCGATTCTTCAAAACTTTTAAGGAACATTGAAATATCTTCGTAGTACATGTTAAATTATTCTATCCATCCAGTGTCGTGCCAGTCACAGCAAGAATACAGTGAGAGGCAGGAACAATCCGTGAACAGAGTGCCACCGTGTCCTCACATGTTTATTTATTAACAATATAGATTATTTTAATTAAGTTAAAAGTTTTATATGTATAATATAATAAACATATTTTGCTGCATTTCATCTTAAAAATGATATTGTCGTCATATGTAAATACGCGCTTTATAAAGTGGCTCAGGTTGTGCAATATTATAACTGTATCGCAAGTTTACAGTGAGGTAATTGTACTTATAAGTACAAACAGTTCGACAAAGAGCACTTGATGGACTGATTGAGTGTGTTTATAGTTCTTGGGATGAAACTGTTTCTGAACTGCGAGGTCCTTACAGGAAAGGTCCTGAAACGTTTGCCGTATGAGAGCAGTTCAATAGACAGCATGGCTGAGGCAGTGTGTGCTTGATGCTGTATGCCTACAATTTTCTTTCCAATCAGCTGCTGTACAGCTGTGATTCCCCAGTCAGATACAGTGATATAAATACTCCGAGTGGTGCAGTGAGAGTAATATGGAGAAAAGGTCATCAGTTTCCTGTGGCAACCCCTAATGGGAGCAGCTGAAAGAAGAAGAGGTTGCAGTGAGAGTAACAATGCTAAAGCAGCTATTGTATTTAGAATAGTTTGACCATTCTTTGGACCATTATGTTGTTACAGGTTAATTACAGTCAGATGCATTAAACTAATATACATCCATCCATCCATCCATTTTCTAACCCAGAATCGCCAATCTACCTAACCTGCATGTGTTTGGATTGTGGGAGGAAACCGGAGCGCCCAGAGGAAACCCACGCAGACACGGGGAGAACCAGCAAACTCCACGCAAGTAGGACCCGGGAAGCGAACCCGGGTGTCCTAACTGTGAGGCAATATGCGGTTAATTTTAGTGTATTTATAAAGCCACGTCAGGGATATGGGTCTAAAAAGGAAAGGGAAACCACACTGGAAAAGTAGCACTGCTTTGACGCTGGGTGCCGCCAGTCTACAAAACCAAGCACAGAACTTGCATACGCCAGGGTATGAGCTACCATGGAAATGTGTGTGGCTTTACGCCAAGCTTATGTTTTATACATCGCGATTTGAATGTGGAAACGTTTGTACGCAACATTTTTGTGCGTATGCACCGTTTATACATGAGGCCCCAGGTCTTGGTGGCTTTCAAACCCCAAAACACAATACGACAAATATTGGTTCACCCCAAGGATCGGGTGCCCCGGCACAGACAGAGTAATATAATTTACGCAATTAAGTGCCAAGAGCATTCCCGTGAATAATACATCAGGGAAACCAAACAACCACTGGCGAAGCAGATGGCACAACACAGAATAGCTACCTTGTCAGGCCAGGACTCCACAGTCTATTTGTATCTACAGGACAGTGGTTACTCTTTCGGTAATGAAGATGTGCACAACCTGGACAGAGAGGAATGCTGGTTTGAGCAAGGAGTCAAAGAGGCCATTTACATGAAAAAGGAATGACCATCTCTGAACCGAGGAGGAGGCCTAAGAGTACATCTTTCACCATCTTACAATGCGGTGATTACAGCCATTCCCTAACTCTCTGTGAATGGTACTCATGGCCATTGATCACACGGCCCATGGTTATTCAATGGTGCTAGTTCAGTCATTAGGCCAAGGTACTGTTTATAAGGTGGGAGAAACCTGCAGTCAACTGAGACTGAGGAAGTTGATGATTGATCAAACGTATTGGGGGAAAAAAAACTATGTCCAGATGAACATAATCAACTTTCTGTAACACTGCTACTGTATTTTAGGTTCCTCTTATAAAATATTTCAGTTTTCTTCTTTTATGCAATTATTTTAACAGTATTCTTTAATTATGGTCAGTATATTGAGTTTAGGAAAAATCATTACTGTAATGAAAACACAAAACAAGCATCAAGGTTTGGGGCACCCACAGGCAAACCTGTATAATTGAAAATAAATGCAAGTTATAAACATGTTGAAAAAGGGCAAAAAAACGTCATTACAGATGTGAGTGTTAAAGTGACTCCTCCGAGATGGCGACACTTCTGGTTAAGTGCAGTATGACAGATAGGGGGTGCTCTCATCCACTTGAACCCTCATACCAGATGCCAGACACCAGATAAAAGTCCAAATAATGACTTTATTATAATAATAAATGTGCACAAGCACCTCCACCTCCACTATACTATAATAAATCAATACAATTCTCAATTTTCAATAAACAATAATCCAATCCTCCACTCCTCCCAACAGCTCAGTCACCCTTCCTCCCAACTCATGCCGCCCAATAGAAAAATATTTGAATCATAATTTCAATCTGTTCTGTTTTCAGTAATTAATCTGACTCTGCCTTCCCTTCTTAAATCTGAACTGACAGAGTGCATAGCAGAGATATTGATTATGGATGGTGAATATTAACATACTGTACTCTGTAAAATACTCCAGTATTTTTAATTAATTAATATATTATTATAATACCAAGCCAAATTACACACAAATGATCCTAGATACATATAGTAGTGATGTGCTTTCCACCTATACATCTATTTTCTCTACTTCATTTTTTATGTAGAAAAGTACTTGAAGTGATGGGGTCAAGAGAACAATCAAACAGGAGTGAAGTGGTGTTATATGACTAGATAACTTAGACAGAGAAAAGTAAAGAAGGAGAATTAGGGAGAGCAGGAAGGTAAAAAGCCAACCTTACAGTACATATGTTGTTGTTGTTATACAGTATTTGTTTTCTTAAATACACATAGTATTGATTTCTTTTGAATTAATAATAAAAAAAATAATACATTTTATTTAAAAGATGCCTTTCTTAACACTCAAGGTCACCTTACAATGAAATTAAACAACTGTAATAAAATATAAAAACAAAGAGGACAATAAAATCAAATAGCAATAAGGTACAGAGGTATTAGCAAACATCAAAGATAACAGGTCAACAATTAACAGGTCAACATTGGTAAATTCATAAGTGGTATGCCAGTTTGAAGAGAGAATTTTTGAGGGCAGTTTTAAAACGTGTTATTGAATCTAGTTGACGGATGTGAGAGAGAAAAGAATTCCAGAGTTGAAGAGCACTATGAGAGAATGCTTGAGCTCCCATAGATCAGAATTTGATGCAGCTACAGATGAGGATCATAGGGAGCGAGAGGGAATGCAAGTCTGTAGGAGATCAGTAAGTTAGGGAGGAGCAATGTTGTGGAGAGCTTTAAATGTTAAGAGCAGTATTCTGTATTGTATTCGGTAGTAAACAGGGAGCCAGTGATGCTAGGAGCGAATAGGTGGGTTCAGTGGATTTAGAACTGGTTATTTTCCTAGTAGCAGAATTTTGAATAAGTTGTAAGTGATAGATAAGTTTTTGTGGGATGCCAGATAGAATAGCATTACAGTAATCTATACGTGAGGTGACTAGGGCATTAACCAATACTTCATCCTGTTCTTATGCAACACAGTACTGAAGTCTAGAAATGTTTTGGAGATGTAAAAAGACAGTCTGAGTTGTTTATATGGGAAGAAAAAGAGAGGGTACTGTCTAGAATGACTCCCGGATTCTTAACCTGAGAAGAGGTGTTTGTGTTAATGTTGTTAAATAAAATGGAAGAATGGTTTACCTTAGCGAGTTTAGATTTAGAACCATTCAGGAGCACCTCAGCTTTATTGCTTTTTAATTGGAAAAAATTGTGAGTCCTCCATGACTTTATCTTGTAGACATGCCATAAGAATATTTGGAGGGAAAGCACAAGTGTATTTAGTGGATAGATGAAGCTGTGGTGTCATCAGCATAACAATGAAATTTAATACCATGGTGTCAAGAGATATTACCTATTGGGACAATTTAAATGACAAAAAAGAAGAGGTCCCAAAACAAAACCCTCCAGAACTCCTTGAGTAACGACTACACTCTCATATTTAAAGCCCTTTACTTGAGCAAATTTTCTCCTATCAGTGAGTTAGAAAGAACACCATTGGAGGACAAGGCCACAGAGTCCAAAACTAGCTAGTTGTTTCAAAAGTACCTGATGAGATATGGTGTCAAATGTAATTGCAAGAAATTGATAAGGCTCTCTGGGTTTAAATGCTTGACATTACAAATTGGAATCATATGCTGACCCTTTGTTACTGAAAGGAAAGCTAACATCAATTGTAATCATTTTTTGATCCGAGATGGGTAATTCAGTAGGAATAAGATTGAGGTATGATGCTAGAGCAGCAAACTAAGTCTAAAATATGACCTTTATTATGAGTTGATAAGTTCACATATTGAGTTAAATTAAAACAGTCAAGGATTTCATTAAAATCATTTGTGAGTGCATCAGTTGAGGTGTCTTAAGTGTATGTTAAAATCACCCATAAGATGACATTTGGAAACATTGCATACAAAGTACTTAAAACAGTAAAATGTTCTGGAATAAAACAACAATAAGATAGTAATTATAGTAGGTGAAGGTCCACAGAGTTTGCCAGCTAACAGTTCAAGGAAAGGATATGCTGGAAGGAGTATCTGTATTAATTTTAAATCTTTGATGTGAATTATTGAGAGACCGCCTTCCCGAAGAACAGGATTTAGGGATGCAGACAAACCCCGAAGGGGAGCGCTTGATTTAGATGAAAATCATCAGCCGGTTGCTGCCAAGTTTCCGTAAGACATAAGCAGTCCATCTTAGTGTCTATAATAAAATCACCATTCAGCAGAGCTTTGTTAAAGATAGATCAAGTATTAAATAATCCAAACTTCAAAATGTCTATGGAAGCATTTTCTGGTGATTTTACAAGAAGAGTCAGCACGTTATGATCAACATGTTGCTCAAAAGTACGTGGACAAGAGCTGAGTTGTGCTCTGTGCAAATATTTTAAATCTGCTTTTATTTTTACTCACATACATAGCTGAGCCAGATTTAGTACAGGGCCCCAGCATTTAGAACTGCTAGGCAAAGCATTTTAAGATGAGACAAGTTTAAGGACAACTGCGAAATGGGCAACATGAACTATTTCTGTGTGTCAGACTCGGCATGAAATTGTATCCTCTCTTTGCCTTGTTTGGAATTGTATTATTCACCTAAGTGGGGGCCTGCACATGGAGAAAGAGTATAAAAGACGTGGAACATTGCCTAGCACACCTTTGAAGCCAATGGACGGATGGTAGATACCCTAATCTGAACCAGAAAATCCTTCCAATGTAGTGATGAAAATGGCAGACTCTATACATCGGGCCCCCACTTTGGTGATGGTCTTGTCATTGCTTCCTCGTCTGTTATGCCATGTAAACTGTCATTAAAGAAAGCTAAGTTATTTCTCCGATGTGATTTATTACCGCCGTATCACTAAGGGAGGGGTATCGCCTTTTAATATCATATCTATATACTGTAGTTTTGGGTTACATGCCCCAAGTACAAAAGAACTTATTCCAAGAAGGGAGCTAGCGCCTTCAGGCAAAGTAAATTAGCCTTATACAAACTATTTACTGTACCAGTTACCTTGATGGGGGCACACATGAATGATGTTTTCAGCTAGAAAAATAGATGACCCAGTAAACCCCAGATAGTACTATAGATAATTGGCAGAGAAAATACATTGGCATAAGATATATTAAAGGAAGGTGCACTAGAAATAATACAGTAATTCTAGGAGTAATTGTTTTCTAGTTGTTTTGTTCTTCTGTACAGCGTCTCGTTTTTGTTGGATTCTATTTGCAGAAAGTACCCTTTGGGCCAGTAATAAAATAAAAAACAAAGTTTTTTAGAGTCTGTATTTTACTTTGAAATCTCTGGAAAAATAGATCATTGTATCTTTTTTTCTCTTGAACATGTGTTTTTACAAAAAATATTTGTTGTAGCAAGATGTTTATAAACCATTTTTAATGCTGCAGCATTTGAAAAATTTTAGAGACTGAGTAATTTTGTAATATGTTGTAGTTCATATAACATATTTAATGTCTCAGTTTATCAAAAGGAAAATGTCCTGTTTTCTGTAATCTGCAAATATAAATATACACAAATAGTATTCATGTATCAAATATGTTTTTATACATATATATGTTTATGTTTTATAGGATTTCTACTAGACTTTATTTCATTTCCTGTACTGAAGGGTTTCATATGTGCAGCTGCTATAACAATTGGATTTGGACAAGTTAAGGTACAAACTTTAATAAATGCAGGGTGACATGTTAGATGTGTTATAATATAGATCTGTTGAAGATAGTAATACAAAGAAAAGTCATGGTTGGTGTAGCTGTGATCTGATGTTGTAGCTCTGGGTTCCAAGTTAAAGGGAATATGCCTCAAGTAGACATAAACAGTAACAAGTGCAGTCACTACTTGTGTTCTGGATATTATAATTATATAGGACCTTCCAGTTTGAGAAAATACATTGATAAAATTGATTCTGTCTTTCTCAGATTTCCCAATAAACTAGGCCATCAGAATTAGACTGATGAAGAGCTCTTTGCTGCTAGTCATGAAGTCTGTTGATGTTGATTTAAATGACATGTATGAGGAGCAACTCTATGAGCTACTGAGGTAGAGTTACAGAAAGCTGAATGGTGGACCATCTATTAATTTTTGTTTGATGCTTTCCAATATGTTGTAAAAACTTAATCTAAAAAGTTATTTAATTTCCATTTGACAATACCTCCAAAACACCTAAACTGTACTGAAAACCATATACAGACAGTGATCCAATGTAATATAGAATAACTGTTTCAGTGGAATTATTCTTCTAAAGCAAAAGCAGACACTTTTTATAATAATATAATATACTAGGGGGTTAAATGGTGATACAATGAGAAACATTTTTTTTTTAACCTCCTTTTTGCTCAATCAGCTGCTGGCTCACTGCCGTGCCGTGTGATCTGTATTTCATGCGGTGCTTCAAACATTTTAAAGTCACTGCTTTGTCTCTCTTTTCCCCCAGACATCCTCAAACACTATTCGATCTCTTTTCGCTGTTCCATTATTTCACCGAGTAATATTTTCCATTTGTTTGCTCTAATGTGATCTTTACACTCATTTTTTTTGAGACTTTCAAAATTTCCTACTTCCATTATCTCTAACCTGCTCTGCATGTGCATCACAGGACTTGCTTCCAAAGGTTGTAAGTATGAAGTGACTTGCCCATCTCGCGTGACGTGAAAGTGTCTCTCTCTTCAAAAGATCACGTCTCGTCCCAAGGTTTTTTTTTTTATAATAATAATATTACTGTTATTGCTTTTGTTTTCATAGTTTTGAGGCCCTGCTCAAGTGTTTATTACAGAGATTCACTTTAATGCAGCATGTTTTATTTACTAATATGAATGTACGGTCAGCATGCTGCATAAACATTATTATAATATTACTGTTTCATTCAGGTTCTAGTTACATGTTCATGTATGAAAGTACATTATTGTTTCCAGGAAACTGCTGGAATTTACGTTCAAAATAAATTGCAGTACTGGCAACTCATTTCTGACTTTTACATGCCATTTAAACATACAGTATCTTGTTGTTATTTTCTTTTTACATAGCCTCTTAAATATATTTTGTTTCATTATTTCAATTTAAGCCCGAATCATTTTTTGTTTTATGGATTTTCTATCACCAGCAACAATGCAAACCATACTGCTTTAAGTCGTATATTTGAGCTCCAGGGAAGCATAGAAGACAAAAGATTATTTGTCAGTCGCATTTAGGAAATGCCTCTGTAGCTGACAAAAGCCCTTTTCTACCAAGCACCTAAGGTCCTAAACTGTGTTCAAAATGTGCCAAAATATGAATTTACTCAATCTTACGTTTTAATGGCATTGAAAGTTAACAAAACAAATTGAGAACTATATTCAAATAGTTCAGTATAATTTGATTTCAGAATATGTATGACATGGTAAAGAAATGGACAGACCTTTGTCAATAACATTTACAGGTATTTTTAAAAGAACAACGCATGCTGTTAAAAGCACCCACACCCAAAACTAATAGCTCTTTTTTGTAATAAGGATAATCACATGCAGTTTCACAGGGCTATTCATTATTTTATCTTAATTTTTACTGCCTTTTTGCCTTAATGTCTTCCTTTTTGGGTGATACATACTGTCATGTGGGGCAAGATTTTTCTGTAATATTTAAAATGTACATAAATATTATTTATTAATTGGAAAAATCCCAGTATAGAAATGTGAGACCAGCTGTCAATACAGATGTGAAAATCATATATTTGGGTCAATAAATATTCTAAATTCCCTCAGGCAACCGGCTATCCAGCACCAGGGCCCTCAGAATTGTAGACAAAGATCTGTCATCATTGTTAACATGTCCACTTTTAGGACGCTACAAGGAATTTAAAAAAAATAACTAAAATTATAGTGCTGACCTGTTTCATAGTAGCATAACGAGAACGGGAGCTGTTTAGTAAAGGCCTATTATAAAGATTGGCAGATTTGTTTAAAAGAATGTTCAAAAATCCTTACCACCAGCTCTAATATAAATGTGGTAATTCCAAAATTACTGTATTTATTTTCTAAGAGAATTTTAAATTACCAAGATCAATAGGGCATCTTTGCTTTTAAAGAGATGATTACTCTTGATTTAGATCTTCAAGAGTAGCTTTATTTATCTTAGAAATTTTATGAATATCTGCAAATTGTGATTACATTATACACTCAAGAGTGGAGATGTTAATAGTGTATAATTATATATCATAAAAAGAATTATAATATCATTTCAAAACTTATTTTGGAGCTCAGTGTAGCAAATTAAGCAAGTCATACGAATAGACTCTACTTCTAAGTATGATCCTTGCCGAAACCTTTTAAGATAACTGTAGAACCACAAGAAAAAAAAATTGTTTTTTGATTTCAGAGCATTATAGGATTCACCTCAGCCTGACACATTTAAATTAGATAGCTGTTATATATTTTGCATTAAAAAGTCACCTGTTTAGCAGTATTTCATCTTTCAAGAAAGTAAGTCTTCAGACAAACTGAAAATGTAGTATATTAATGTAAAATATATAACTTGCACTTTGTGTAGATTTATATTTACGAATTGACTCCCATTTAAAAACTTAAATTTTTTTCCAGATTTTAAGCCCTTATGATTTTTATTCATCCAAATGAGTATCATTAAAATTGAAATTAAATTTCTGAATTGCAACTCCTCATGCAAATTGCAGAGAGAAAAAAATAGGGGTACCAGCATGGAGCTCTGAGGGACTCCATATCAGACTACAGACTGGAATGAATGGATAGTGCATCAGACTTTTGCAGATAGTGCATCAGACTTTTGCATGTACTGAAAACAATTGGTAATGGTATGTAAATCAAGTAAAAGTCAAATTAATTTTCATTACTGTGTAGTGGGGTTGAGTATAACACTCATTTTAAAACCATCTAATCACAGATACTATCCAAAGGCAGTTTATAATTGTAATAAATATTAATTTCTGTAAAATGTGTACATTAATGTTGAAGATGTTGTGTGGCAATGAGCACAAATGCAATACGTGTCAAATGTTATAATGTGCATCCAATTTTGAAGACATTCAATCTATGTAGCGAAATGCTATGTTTAGTGTAATCAAATTTTAAAGCATGACAATTGTAGCATTTTCTGCATTACAGGATAGTGTAACATCATTTATAGTTCTGTATTCCAAAGAATGACAGTTTGGTTAATGGAAAACTCATAATGCACTGAGGGATTCTGAGCCAATGCCATGATTTTTTCAACCATGTAGTAGGAACTGGGTGTTGAAGATTTAATTTTTGAACTATCATTAATTTAAATTTTCTAAGATGGTGTGCCTATAGAATGGCTTGTGGTGATTCAGCAGTATAATGAGATACAGAAACTAACTCCTCAGTTTATAGGCATATTTTTAAAGAAATTCCATTATTAAATAAATGCTTAGCCTAAATCCATTATTCCATTTTGATCTGTTTGTATAATATGTTATCTACATAATTTCACAGTTCATTTGCCTTGAATACTTTGTGCTTTCACCCAAACCATATCAGAAAGGATTCTTCATATTATTAAGCATAAGAATAAAATTGCACGTAAGCCATTGTTTGAATTGTGCATTGTTAGCCAGTTTTAATTTAGTTTATGTAGGGTTTTTTGAAATGGAATATATGAGCAGTGTACAGTAAATTTACATGGACCACTGCAGTATGTTTAGAGATTTTTCTTATAAAGTGATAGACATACCAATCTTTTATTTCATAGTCCCCGGAAATTGCGTTTTACATTGGAAAAAGTGGCAATACATAATATCATTTGTCATGAATAGCAGAACAGTGCCAAAACAGTCAAAACCAAGAATTTAACAGTTTAACTACAACATGTGAATTGTTTTGTGCATTTTTACAGGTGACTAATTAAAATATTTTAACTTAAATATCTTCATCTATTAAATATTATAACATTCTCAAACCCATTTAACTCTCTTCACTAAATGTGAAATTAGAAATATTTAAAAACATTGAAAAGATGTACTGTGTTAAACAGTAAATGTATAATATTTTGAGGGCTGTCATTTTGCTCATTGTCTTAGCATAAAGAAAATGTTTTTTGAGATGTTGTGCACTGAAATTCAGCATTACAGGTTTAGGGTGAGACTAGCTACAAATAAAAGGGGAATCTGTCTTTTGGAAATTTAGCATGATTAAACACAATCCACAATAAGACAAAAAGTCATACTCTTAGATAAAAACTGATATCTAGTGAGACAAAAAAAAATTAGCATCTAGCTTAGTTGACTAAAAAATGCTGTATGTACTGAAGGTCTTTGCTTGCACTGACTGCACTTTGACCACAAAAATCTTGTTTATGCTGCATCAGCCCCAGTGCAGATAGGAATTGTCACCTCTGCTGCAGCACTGGTTTTTGGCTTTCTCCACGATATATATAGAGTATGTTTTAAATTGGACCAATGACAACCACAACATTTATCTGTATGGTACATTTTCATACACTGGATGTAGCTCAAAGTCCTCAATTAGGTAGGGTTTGTTCCTGCCTTGCACCCTATTCTAGCTGAGATAGGCTCCAGACTCCCCGATCTGCATTAAGTGGGTTAGAAAATGACATGACATGAATAAAAATGAGCAAGTTAAAAAAAAATCCATATGGGCTTACATAATAGAAATATAATTAGTAGAAAGTAGAGTCCATTAAATATAATATCATATTCAATGTGTATAAAGATGGGTATAATGATAAGGTCTGATGGCCAGGAGGACAGAAAAAAAAAAAAAACTTAAGATAAGCTGGAGAAAAAAATCAACATCTGCAGGGGTTCCAAGGCCTAAGACCGACCAGTCCTCATTAGGGAATTCCTCCTAACTTAAAAGTTCTTAAGTCATACCTCATTGTTTCCAAGTTTTGTCCCAGAGGATTCTATACAATGGGTCTCGGGGACAGCCTGGGCAACACAGATACAAAGTTTTGTGAAAGTCAGTAGAGCCATTTTTACATGATTGGCAAACACAGACATTCAAATAGCTTATGATTGTATTCATATAGCTTGGAATACTTGCACCTTTGAAAAGATGTGCATCTGGGTTTCACTTATAGAAAACTCAAATCCTTATTCACTAGTGAAGAAGTACAGGGGTTCTCCTCCATATAAAGAAAGGCAGACTGCTTAGAAATGGCATATCCCTTGTAACAACTTCTCATTTAATCTCTTACAAGGCTTACTAGGCTTTTGTTATCAGAGACTTCACCTTTGAATTAATAATGGCTTTTAAGTTTAACCTTTATGTTTATATTAATAAGAAAATCATAGTAAGCCCAAAGAAAGAATATTAAAGCACAGAAAATGTATTCAGCTCCTGAACTTCCACTTCCCATATTCAGATGTTAAAATCTACAAATCGATTATCTTCCATAATAAATATATAGCACAAGAAAAATGGTCACAATGGAGCCCACTTCCCTCACAGAGTCTGTACATATTTTGAAGTTGCCTCTGCAGATGCAAGTTCAAACACAACTGCCAATGATGGAGGAGCTTCCAGCTTTCAGTCCTCCTGGCAGGAAGAGGTGGGACCTGGTGGACAAACACCGGAAGTGATGTCGGAGGTGTTCTAGCTGTCAATCATCTGGTCTGCAGAAAGAAAAAAATTAACACATAGCTCCAAGCCCTGGTGTGGCGGTGGAATTAGTCACTAGAGCCCTCCATCTGTCCTTTATGAACACACATGACACATGGCTTTTGTTTATTTATTTTTTTAACTCCTTTTTTGATTTAACCTTCTAACATTTATTTCACCCAAAGAAATATGGTACTATTGGTTCAGCAGACAGTGCTGTTCTGGCATTCTTTATATATTATGCAAGATTTTTTTTCTCCATTTATGAGAATATATGTAACTGTATTTTTTTTTCTTCAAAGAATATCTTGGGTATTCATAATATACCTCAACAGTTTGTGCTGCAAGTTTACTACACATTCCTGAGGATCCATGAAACCAGGTATGTTTTAATTTCTTCTTATGTTTTGTTTCGTAAGAAGAGGAAAAATGTGACCCAAAATATGTCTTGTTAAAGAGAAATTACTATAGGGTTGAAAGATCCATTAATAAGGTTCAGTACTATAGGGAACTTAAAATTAAAACTTTCTTGTAATGTTTCAACTATATTTTTCCCATTTTTTAATTTACATGTTTACATGTTTAATTTACATTGGTGATTACATAAAAAATATTACCAAACAACATTTTCCAGGTCCATGGATTTTCTAGGGTTGCTAAAGTAGAGACCATCTTTTAACTGTTAAATTAAAAGAAATATATAGTATGCTTACAAAAAATAATTGACACGCTTAAAAAAAAAAAAAATACTCAGAAAATGAAAACAGCAGTGTGCAATAGAGCAGACAGAAGCATCACAAGACCAATATTGTTTTCTTAATACATAATGAGTCGCTCTTGCTGAGGATATGGTATTAAAAGAAACGTTGAGAACTTTTTTGAGACTCTTACTAAATAACAGTGATTCCATAAATACATAGGGAGAACTGACAAACTCAATGCTGAAACTGAAACTTTGAGGTAGGAATGACAGCTCTGCGCTACTATTCTCCCTAAGCTAAAATATCTCTATTAAACTGTGTGTGTTCACCATCCAATTAATTGACTGGTGCCTCGTCTGGGCATTGTGCTTGCAGGGATAAGCTCCAGCTGCCATGTGACCCAAGATGTAAGGCTTCCTACGATGTTTGTTCAGTTTTTGTTACTGAAACACGCATATGCTTTCAATACAGTGACATTAGGCAGTATCTTTGCCAAATAATGAAGGAAGCTTGTGTATTGTGAAAGGATATAAGCGATCGTCTGACTATTTTCAGATGTTGTTGTCTTATTGTCTACATAATAAAGACAGCAATTCACTCCTGGGCATCAATATTCAATGTTAGTAAACAGTTATTGCCATGGTTAATACAAGTCCCTGGCTCTGAAGGGTGTAGCCAAGAAATACAAGTGGCAAAGTAAAGCAAACATTAAGTCTCCTTATAAAGTGGCTGAATCTCACAACAGTGGTTTGCTTTTTTCCTTCTTAACATAATATGGATTTGCTGTTTTGACATATTTGTGTAATCTGTCAAAAAGTACAATATATGACTGAACAAGTGTGTTTCTGCCAAACAGTGTGTTCATTTTTAACTTAGTAAAGATGTTTCTTTATTAAAATGGCAATCGTAATTTTAAGATGTTTTTGATTCTTACCAGCTAAAGTAAAATACTAATTATGTATGCACAATAACTACTGTACTAAAACCTTAATCTTATCAACAGAATAAACTTCAATGTCTGTTTTCCAATAATGAATAATTACCCTTTTTGTTGCAATTGTCCACTGCATTACAGCTTGTGACACTTTCTTTAATGAAAATACAGTCGTGTGAAAAACTATTTGCCCCCTTCCTGATTTCTTATTCTTTTGCATGTTTGTCACACAAAATGTTTCTGATCATCAAACACATTTAACCATTAGTCAAATATAACACAAGTAAACACAAAATGCAGTTTTTAAATGATGGTTTTTATTATTTAGGGAGAAAAAAATCCAAACCTACATGGCCCTGTGTGAAAAAGTAATTGCCCCCTGAACCTAATAACTGGTTGGGCCACCCTTAGCAGCAATAACTGCAATCAAGCCTTTGCGATAACTTGCAATGAGTCTTTTACAGCGCTCTGGAGGAATTTTGGCCCACTCATCTTTGCAGAATTGTTGTAATTCAGCTTTATTTGAGGGTTTTCTAGCATGAACCGCCTTTTTAAGGTCATGCCATAGCATCTCAATTGGATTCAGGTCAGGACTTTGACTAGGCCACTCCAAAGTCTTCATTTTGTTTTTCTTCAGCCATTCAGAGGTGGATTTGCTGGTGTGTTTTGGGTCATTGTCCTGTTGCAGCACCCAAGATCGCTTCAGCTTGAGTTGACGAACAGTTGGCCGGACATTCTCCTTCAGGATTTTTTGGTAGATAGTAGAATTCATGGTTCCATCTATCACAGCAAGCCTTCCAGGTCCTGAAGCAGCAAAACAACCCCAGACCATCACACTACCACCACCATATTTTACTGTTGGTATGATGTTCTTTTTCTGAAATGCTGTGTTCCTTTTACGCCAGATGTAACTGGACATTTGCCTTCCAAAAAGTTCAACTTTGGTCTCATCAGTCCACACGGTATTTTCCCAAAAGTCTTGGCAATCATTGAGATGTTTCTTAGCAAAATTGAGACGAGCCCTAATGTTCTTTTTGCTTAACAGTGGCTTGCGTCTTGGAAATCTGCCATGCAGGCCGTTTTTGCCCAGTCTCTTTCTTATGGTGGAGTCGTGAACACTGACCTTAATTGAAGCAAGTGAGGCCTGCAGTTCTTTAGACGTTGTCCTGGGGTTTTTTGTGACCTCTCGGATGAGTCGTCTCTGCGCTCTTGGGGTAATTTTGGCCGGCCACTCCTGTGAAGGTTCACCACTGTTCCATGTTTTTGCCATTTGTGGATAAAGGCTCTCACTGTGGTTCGCTGGAGTCCCAAAGCTTTAGAAATGGCTTTATAACCTTTACCAGACTGATAGATCTCAATTACTTCTGTTCTCATTTGTTCCTGAATTTCTTTGGATCTTGGCATGATGTCTAGCTTTTGAGGTGCTTTTGAGGTGCTTTTGGTCTACTTCTCTATGTCAGGCAGCTCCTATTTAAGTGATTTCTTGATTGAAACAGGTGTGGCAGTAATCAGGCCTGGGGGTGGCTACGGAAATTGAACTCAGGTGTGATATACCACAGTTAGGTTATTTTTTAACAAGGGGGCAATTACTTTTTCACACAGGGCCATGTAGGTTTGGATTTTTTTTCTCCCTAAATAATAAAACCATCATTTAAAAACTGCATTTTGTGTTTACTTGTGTTATATTTGACTAATGGTTAAATGTGTTTGATGATCAGAAACATTTTGTGTGACAAACATGCAAAAGAATAAGAAATCAGGAAGGGGGCAAATAGTTTTTCACACCACTGTAAGTATCATAACAGAAATCAAATAAAGTTTTTAAATCTAAAACGTTTACAAACAAGTTTGATTTTATGAACTAGGTAACTTAAAATGTTGTTTTGCTCATTTTGGATGTTAAAGAACCTACATCTATGGTAACATTATTCTTTTTTTTTTTTCAGAGTTGGTGATGTAACACTAGGACTCATCTGTATTCTTATTTTATTGTGCTTGAAGTTCATGAAAGGTCATATGAAATCTACTGAACCAAACACTTCATTTTTGGTCAAGTCATGTTGTACTATAATTTGGTTCTTTGCAACAGGTTGGTTTTAACATACAACAGTTATATTTTTAGCTAGCTGACACGAAAACTGTGTTTTTTTTCTCCAAGAGGAGATGACCATCACCTGATCATGTTGTACATTCTCACATTACTAATCTTGAGTTAATAAGCATTGGTGGTCTTTTAATTAATCATTAAGTTGGATCCAGGATGACCCACATAGGCAAAACTGAACTGTTCAATCAATAATTGCTTGTTGAACCAACATCCCTTAGGACTAAAATCATATGCAGCTGTGCTGGTAAGCACAACAAGCAGCTTTACTGATAAGGGCTAAGCTGCTGGAGCTGGAAGCAGGCAGGTGACCTATAGCAGGCAGGCGCAGTGCGAAAGCATTTATTAATTAACCCTTAAATTCTTATATTGCTCAAAGCCAGCTGATATAATACATTTTGCTTTGCCTTGACACTAGAATCCCTGAAGCCCATGAAAAAGTTGTAATCCCGGGCCTCCTTAAATCCTTTCGCACCTCCCCATTAGCTTCTTTTCTTTTGCAAATGTGTCAATCAGCATAAGCAGCAAGCAGACTGCTATCCCATCCCCTCACTGCCGCAGCTCAACTCGGACAAAATGTTCTCCTACCTTTAGTCTGTTTATCCGGGTGTGAGGTGCCTTGAGTTGTATAGGGTTAAGACATATATTGTTATTTTGAAAAAATGCATGTCATATGTATTCAGTGTCTACAACGATCTGGGTAAATGTAGGATGACAGGAAAAAAAAATTGTTTTTAGAACTATAACAAAAAAAGTTTCCGTTTTAGGTATGTGTTCAACATTTCTTGCCTCGCATTGCCTGGGAGAACTTTTTGTCCGAGTTGAGCTGTGGCGGTGGTGGATGGGATAGCAGTCTGCTTGCTTGTTGTGCTGAACGACAAATTTGCAAAACAAAAGACTGGAGAGTTGCGAAGGAATGTAAGGTGGCCCGGGATTACAACTTTTTTCATAGGCTTCAGGGATTCTAGCGTTAAGGGTCAGTGATATGCAAGAAAACGTTGCTAGGTAGGATTAACTAAAATATTGTATTATTTAAGACATTGATTCATGATGAAGCATTGGCATACGAACTTCTCTAGAATACTATCTAGAAGGTATATATACATGCCAATATAACAGCCTGTGAGCACAGACTTCTGTGTCATTAGAAAGCAGAGTGCAGCCAGCATAGGGCTATGCCCATGGAGATGAATGCAGATAGCTCTTTTGATAATCAACTCTTAAACTCCTGCATAGCTGAAGCTAGCCAATAATGCATCTTGCTTTTAACTTGATTATCTTGAATATTTATAAGCCTTACTATATTAATATTTAAATGCAATTTAAAAATGTTTACATGTTTAAAGTTTTATGTGCTAACGTGCAAGCTTGCTTAGTTTTCTTCAAGTTTTAAGGACCTTGAAGGCTTTTCAGAATCTTGTTTAGTCTTTAGTCACGGATGACACTGCCATTGTGACCTGCTGGGCTGGCTACTTTGGGCAGTTGCTCAAAGCTGATCCTCCGGCTAAGATGTTGGATATCTCTGGGTCCACAGTTCTTGAGGCTGATTCTCCAATTTGCTGTGAACCACCCAATCTCACTGGGATTGCACAGTTGGTGAATCAGCTGAGGGGGAAAAAGGCTGCAGGGATCTGTGGTATCCGGGGTGAACTTCTACAGGCTGGTGGAAAGGCTGTCCTCCTGGCATTGCAAGCAATATTTGCTTCTATTTGGGAGACTGGCATCATCCCAACTTACTGGAAAATGGGACTTGTCGTCCCTATCTGGAAAGGGAAGGATGATCGCCTGCATTGCAGCAACTACAGGGGGATAACACTGATCTCGGTGCCGGGTAAGGTCCTTGCTAGGGTCATCCTCAATAGGATCCGTGATCACTTGCTCACCTACCAGCGACTGGAACAGTCCGGTTTTACGCCTAAGAAGTCTACCATCGACCACATCCTGGCACTGAGGGTTCTCATGGAGCGCAAACATGAATATCGGTTTTTTGAAAAGCGTTCGACTCAGTTGATCAAGTTGCCCTGTGGAACATCCTGAGGGTTCGCAGGATCCCCTCGAAGTTGCTGGATATCATGGCTGACCTGTACACTGGTACTCTGAGTGCTATGCAGAGTGGAGGCAGGACCTCTGTGTTTTTCCCAGTTGATTCTGTGGTTCATCAGGGGTGTGTTCTTGCTCCTACTCTGTTCAATGCTTCTATGGACTGTGTGTTGGGCAAGGTCGTGGGGTCCAGTGGCTGTAGGGCATCTGTTGGTGAAGAAAGATTCACAAATCTTGACTTTGCTAATGATGCTGTGATCTTCGCGGAGTCAATGGAGGCTCTGAGTCTGGTGTCTGGGCTTGCGAGTGTCCTGGATAAAAACCAAGATGCAGGCCTTTAATGACCTCTTGGGCACAGCCATCAGCAGTGTGTCTGTATGCAGAGAGAGTTTTGACCTTGTTGAGAGGTTTACTTACCTTGGCAGTGACATTCATGTCTCTGGTGACTCTTCCTGTGAAGTCAGTAGACGGATTGGGAGAGCATGGGGGGTCATGAGGTCACTGGAAAAGGGTGTGTGGCGCTCCCAATATCCATGCAAAAGGACAAAGGTCCAAGTCTTTAGAGTCCTGGTGCTTCCTGTCTTGCTATATGGTTGTGAGACATGGACTTTATTTAGTGACCTGAGATGAAGACTGGACTCCTTTGGTACTGTGTCTCTTCGGAAAATCCTTGGGTACTGTTGGTTTGACTTTGTGTCGCAAGAGCGGTTGCTCATGGAGTCCCGAATGAGGCACATTACCTGCATTGTGAGGGAGTGTCCGTTACGGCACCGAGCGTGATCCGGCTCTTAAGAACCTCATTGTGTGGGACCCGAGTGGCTGGACCAGGCCCAGGGGTTGCCCATGTAACAACTGGCTGCAGCAGATAGAGGGTCATTTCCGGTGGGCAGGACTGTACCGCGTGTCTGCCTGGGGGGTTGCAAACCGGGATCCTGAGTTGTTTCGCCATGTAGTGGGTGCAGCAACGCACTGTACCAGCGCATGCTCCCCAACTTGACTTGACTTGAATTTTCGTCAATATCGCATTGAATTTTGATTCCATGTTTGGAATTACATCGTCACAACGCAATGTATAACTGCCTGTGAGTTATTATCGTTTCTTTCTCTCTATACGAACTGTGTCTGACATTAGCATTCACACAAATGAGAAATGATTGAACCGTGTGCATGGTTGTAAATGTTTTGGATATAAGCAAGACTTTTCCAAATCTCTTTGCATAAAGTTTTGCCTCACGGGGCTTGACATTTTCTCTTATGAGATTTCACTTTTGCCAAACAACAATCTTTTAATTCTTGCAGGTACGCCTATTCATTGGGAAGAAACACTACTTTTCCCTGATGGCAACACGAATTAGACGATCTGCAAGTCTCTGACTTAAAGTTTAAATCTGAACAATATATTCAATCTTTTTTTGCTGTTCCATTATTTCACCGAGTAATAATTTACATTTCTTTGCGCTAATGCGATCTTTACCATCATTTTTTTGAGACTTTAGAATTTTTGTTTTTCTCCATTATCTCTAACCTGCTCTGCATGTGCATTGTGCCAACATTTTTTTAATTCTTTACAACGTTCTACTTTGTCCTTTACTCTGTCTTTTATTTCCGGCCCTGTGTATGGTTAAATCTCTTGGCACAAAGTCTCATCTTGCGGGTTCGTGAATGTGTCTCTCTTCAAAAGATCACGTCTCATCGCAGGATAAAAAGTCTCGGCTCCCAAGATTTTTTTATTATAATAGAGAGTTTTGTTTGAAAGTTAAGGAGTTTTTTCCTATTTTAAACATTTAATAATATACATAGAGACCAATGTTTGAGAGGTAATACTAAATTATTTTGATATTAATTTTGCCTAGGTTGGGAACTGCTGCTTCAACAAAGTATACCCAAGCATGGAGCTGTTACTTTGACTATAATATAATGTAAAGTTCAATGAATGTAAACCATGATGGTGTGCTGTGTTGATTTGGGTGTACCTGTTTAATATAGCAGGGTGAATAGACTGGTCATTGTTTTGAATTATGCTGTATGTAACAGATGGCATTCAGTTTTGTAGTATTTGTGAATGACTACATTATGTTAAATATTCTTAATTTGTTTGCTGGGGAAAAAGTAGGCAGTAGTCAAGAAAATTAGTTGCATCACTGAAAAGTTCAAGTAGCCATTGAAAAGACTGGTTTACTTAATTGACAAATTATGTTTTCATTGATGAATTAAATGAACAACTATAGCATAATTTAAATAATACAAGATGACCCTGTAGTTAGGATATAGCGGGTTGGATAATGGATGGATAGAAGATGTGGTTACTGGTTTGCTCTCTTGGATAAAGCAAAAAATCTAAAGGATATTTAAAAAGTTATCTAATAGGCTTTTCCCACCAATGTATATATACATACATATTTTATTTATTATATTAAGAATTTTAAATGGCATCTGATTTCTGAGTCATTGGAAACAAGAATATTTCATATAAATGTGTTTATTTGTGATTAAAGAATGATATGCATTTAATAAAACAAGTTTAAGAAAAACAGTTTTCAGTAGAAAAAATCAATCAGACCAAAAATAATTTTTGCTTTTAATTTTATAGATTCTATTTACATAGCTATTTTGGCAATCTTAGTAGCATATTAATAAATATTAAAAATCATATAATGACTTTTTTTTTATTTTTATACAGCTCGAAATGCAGTGGTGGTTTTATCTGCTGCTGTTGTTGCATTCGTATTCACTGACCACAACCTTGATGTCTTCACGCTGACAGGAAAAACAGCTAAAGGTCTCCCCCCTTTCAGACCACCATTTTTTTCTGAAAAAACAGAAAATGAAACACTGTCTTTTAAGGACATAACAGAGGTATGGATTTTATTTTAAACACAGCCTTTTCTCTTGAATAATTTAGGACTCATACATTACAAACCAAAGCCTAAAAATGTTAGGACAATATAGAAAATGCTAATAAAACAAAAGTGAGCATTTTCCAAATTTATTTTGACTTTTATTCAAACAGAAAAATATAAAGACAAGATATTTAAATATTTGTGTGTGTGTTTATTCTGAACTTGATGTTTGTGACACGTTTCAAAAAGTTAAGAGAGGAGAAGATTATCACAAATAATGATGTAACAAGTTGATGTGAAACAGGTGAGGCAATTGTGTTAATAAAGACCCTAAAAAAAGGTCTTGTCCTTCAAGAGCAAGATTGGGTCAAGCCTCGCCAATTTGCCAACAGATGTGTTAGCAAATAATCCAGCACTTTGAGAACAATGATACCAAAAGACAAATTGGTAGAGGTTCTGGCATTTCATCATCTACAGTGCACCATGTAATTAAGATTCAAGGAATTTGGTCAAATCTTGGTGCGTGAATGTAAAGGCCAAAAGTCACTTTTGAATGCAGGTGATCTTCCATCTCACAGACATTACTTTGTTAAAAACCTGTATATAAGTGATATCAAGACATTGGGTCTGGGATAGTTCAGCAAACCTTTGTCAGTCAACACAAATTACTGCTACATCCACAAGTGCAAATTGAGGCTTTACTATGCAAAACAGAAGGTCTACATCAAACCTGTGCAGAAGCACCACAAACATCTCTGGGCTCAGTTTTACTTAAGATGGAAAGTAGCACAGTGGAATTAATTGTGTTTTGTAGTCCAGTTGGTATACATTTCAAGTAGCATCTGAAAAACAGTTTCATGTTCTGTGGCCCAAAGAAAAGGACCATCAAGCTGTCATCAGCGTCAGGTCTAAAAGCCAGCATCTGTCATGATATGTGAGCCCCTGGCATGGGTAACTTGCAGAAATGGGTACCTGCAGAAAGATGTGTACATATTTTGGAGCAACATGTGTTGCCATCCAAACGTAGTCTTTTTTTTTTTTAGGGATATCTCTGCATTTTTCAGCAGTGCAATGCTAAACCACATTCTCGACAGAGAATGTCAAGTCCTGACCTGTCCCTGAGAATATGTGGCACATTATATGACAATAAAGGCCCCAAACAATGTTGCTGCCAGTGACCTTGATGAGTGTAAAAAAAGTATACTTGCTAGACTTAACCAAATTGTGTCTTCAGTGACCAAAAGCTTGATAAGTTTTATTAAAAGAAATGGTGATGTTATACACTTTTGAATGTGGGTGATCTCTGATCTTACAGATGCTACTGTCTTAAAAACCAGTCTGTAATAGAAGAAACAGAAAAGCAGAAACAGCAGGCATATATCTCATATGGATGAATATGAGAATATTCCACTTGCTAAACTTGATTAAATTGTCTTCAGTGCCCAAATGCATGTTATTAAACGAAATGGCGATATTACACATTGTAAAACACTCAACTGTCAAAACTAATTTGTGGTGTAGTCTTCAGATTTGACAATAGTATATATGATTAAAGAAAGCAGTTAACATTTTATTAAATTGAAATGTCAAATAATGTGTTGTTGCAGTAGTGTTTTCAACGTGGCACATGGTGAATAGAATTTATAAAATCACTCCTTTTTGGTTATATTAGCATTTTGCATACTGTCAAAACTTTGTTGGAATTGGGAATGCAATAAATATGGCAGTTTCCTCCATGCTAAGAGAAGTATAATGAATTAAGACACTGATAAATGTCTTAATGGCATACTATGTTTTATATACAGTATGTACTGTATAAATTGATGAACCATTTATAAGAGACAAATAGATGATTGTTAGCAGATCATGGGTGAAGCTGTCGCTGATAGAATTTCCAATTTATTTCCAGTAATATTCACTGTTATGGCCAGTTCCAGTTTACAAGAAAACAAAAAAGAATACAAACATGTGAATGTTGTTTATTGGGTTTAATTCCATATTTAACACCATTATCCCCCTGAAGCTAGTAGCAGACATCAGTGTCTTGTTCTAAACAGCTCTCCTTTTTAACTGCATCCAGGTGTTCCTAACTGGTAGAGCTCAAACTGTTAGGATTGTGAATGGAATGGACATACAGTGCATCCGAAAAGTATTGACAGCGCATCACTTTTTCCACATTTTGTTATGTTACAGTCTTCTTTAAAAATGGATTAAATTCATTATTTTTTCCTCAGAATTCTACACAAAACACCCCAAAATGACGACGTGAAAAAAGTTTACTTGAGATTTTTGCAAATTTATTAAAAATAAAAAAATTGAGAAATCACAGGTACATAAGTATTCACAACCTTTGCCATGAAGCTCCAAATTGAACTCAGGTGCATCCTGTTTCCCCTGATCATCCTTGAGATGTTTCTGCAGCTTAATTGGAGTCCACCTGTGGTAAATTCAGTTGATTGGACATAATTTGGAAAGGCACACCTGTCTATATAAGGTCCCACAGTTGACAGTTCATGTCAGAACACAAACCAAGCATGAAGTCAAAGGATTTGTCTGTATACCTTCGAGACAGGATTGTCTTGAGGCACAAATATGGGGATGGTTACAGAAAAAATTCTGCTGCTTTGAAGGTCCCAATGAGCACAGTGGCCTCCATCATCCACAAGTGGAAGAAGTTTGAAACCACCAGGATTTTTCCTAGAGCTGGCCGGCCATCTAAACTGAGTGATCGGGGGAGAATGGCCTTAGTGAGGGAGGTGACAAAGAACCCGATGGTCACTCTGTCAGAGCTCCAGAGGTCCTCTCTGGAAAGGGGAGAACCTTCAAGAAGGATAACCATCTCTGCAGCAATCCACCAATCAGGCCTGTATGGTAGAGTGGCCAGAAGGAAGCCACTCCTTAGTAAAAGGCACATGGCAGCCCGCCTGGAGTTTGCCAAAAGGCACCTGAAGGACTCTCAAACCATGAGAAATAAAATTCTCTGGTCTGATGAGACAAAGATTGAACTCTTTGGTGTGAATGCCAGGCGTCACATTTGGAGGAAACCAGACACCGCTCATCACCAGGCCAATACCATCCCTACAGTGAAGCATGGTGGTGGCAGCATCATGCTGTGGGGTTGTTTTTCAGCGGCAGGAACTGTGAGACTAGTCAGGATAAAGGAAGGATGACTGCAGCAATGTACACAGACATCCTGGATGAAAACCTGCTCCAGAGCGCTCTTGACCTCAGACTGGATATAGATATCAAAGGAGTGGCTTCAGGACAACTCTGTGAATGTCCTTGAGTGGCCCAGCCAGAGCCCAGACTTGAATCCGATTGAAAATCTCTGGAGAAATCTTAAAATGGCTGTGCACTGACGGTTCCCATCCAACCTGATGGAGCTTGAGATGTGCCGCAAAGAGAAATGGGTGAAACTGGCCAAGGATAGGTGTGCCAAGCTTGTGGCATCATATTCAAAAAGACTTGAGGCTGTAATTACTGCCAAAGGTGCATCGACAAAGTATTGAGCAAAGGCTGTGAATACTTATGTACATGTGATTTCTCAGTTTTTTTATTTTAATAAATTTGCAAAAACCTCAAGTAATCTTTTTTCACGTTGTCATTATGGGGTGTTGTGTATAGAATTCTGAGGAAAAAAATGAATTTAATCCATTTTGGAATAAGGCTGTAAAATAACAAAATGTGGAAAAAGTGATGCGCTGTGAATACTTTCCGGATGCACTGTAAGAGTCATTTTGAACACTTGAGCACATCAAAGCAATTTACTTGTCCAATTTCTGTTTTTCCTATTACCACATAATAGTGTTGCTAAGTGTGACACAAACCCTGCCATCAGGTTACTCTTTGATATAATTTTAGTGAATCTGATATCCAGCCATGACGAGACAGTCTACAGGAAGATCAAACATGCTGATGCAGAAGCAACACTCACTTCTTTAATATCTGCAAAACACAGGAACTGATTGTGGACTTCAGGAGAGTTAGTGTGATCATGATGGCTGAGGAAAGTCAACTTGTCATCTGAATCCTCACTAATATTTATAGATGCACAGTAAAGAGTATGTTTTACTACCTGCATAGAAAACCACCTAAATGTTAGGGTTAGTTTGAAAAGCAAAGTAATTTCCATGATAAAGATGTCTGACTTCAGAAAGAAATGATAAAGTATCTTCAGATTTCTGCTCATAATAAAAAAAAAATTTAGTATACTTTGTGATAAAAAAAATTAGGGAGCAGACAAAAAAAAGTTTGGGGATAGCTACCCTGTATACTGAAAAACCTGCAAAAGTAAAAGAAATACAATTAACATAAGCGGAGTTCACAAATGAACTGACTTACTGGTTGTATACTGGTCTTAAATATCGTGGAAAAAAGGAAGAGGTGGAGTCAGGGCAGCTGGAACAGGAACTGATGTGGCGATAAGATGGATTCTGGGTACTGGAAATGTAATCCTCAGAGGTTGCTGGAAGTGCTGTCAGCTGTGGGTGGACCGGTGGTGATTTCATTGAGAGGCAGGGTCTTTGGCTAAACTACAGAGGAACAAGAGGATGGAGGATCAGGTGAGAATGCCAATCCCCAGTTTGACTATTTGAACTTGTAAGCTGTCCCCCATGCACATGTGTGTGACACAGACAAGCCCAGACCCTTTAGGTCAGGTGGCCTGAACCCAGTGGTCATGAACCTGAAAAAGAGGATTGGCGTTGGCCTGGAGAGAACCTTGACAATAAAGGACAGAAAACTTATAAGGCTGGAGATCTGAAAACTGAGTGACATGCAGGTTAGACTCTCTGTGCACTGCCATCCACTGCAGAGCAGCATGATCAGTGACGAGGGTAAACTCCTAGCCCATAAGGCAGTATATCATTTGTGTTACCACCCATTTGATTGCCAAGGCTTGTTGTTTCACCGCCGCATACCTGGTTTCCCGATTCACTAGTTTCCAGCTCAGGAACATGGTAGGGTGTTCAACACCCTTGACACTTTGGCGTAACACAACACCAAGTCCTGTGTCCGAAGCATCTGTCTGGAGGATAAAAAGCAGAGAAAAGTTAGAAGCCATTAGAACAGATGCCAACATAAGGGTCTGCTTTTGGTCACAAAATGCAGCGTCTGTTTTACCATCCCATAGGATATTGTTAGGAGCCCATTTCTTTGTTAAATCTGTCAAGGGTGCTGCTGTCTCTGAGAACTGGGGTACAAACCGGTGGTAGTACCTGGCCAAACCAAGAAAGGCTTTGACCTGCTGTTTGGTTTTGGATGGGGCCACTTCAATTTGGCATGTATTTTGGAACACTGTGGTTTGACTTTACCACCACCCACCAGGTAGCCTAAATACTTGGCCTTGCGCAATCCAAAAAAACATTTCTTAGGATTCATAGTCCATAGTCCAGTGTTACCTAGTGTCTGGAGCACAGCCTGAACCTGCTCTAGGTGTTTCTCCCATGTTTCGGAATAGATGACCACGTCATCCAAGTAGGCGGAACTATAGGGATTGTGGTGCCATAGCACTTTATCCACCAGGCATTAGAAGTTGGCAGGTGCTCTGTGAAATCCAAATTGAAGAACCTGGTATTGCTAGCGTCCAATAGGGGTGCTAAGTGCTGTCTTGACCTTTGTGGATTCTGTTAAAGGAACCTGCCAATACCCCTTCGTCATGTAAAGATTGGTCAATTACTTCACCTTTGCGAGTCACTGGAGTAAGTCGTCCACTTGCAGCATCGGAAAAACATCAAATTGGGAGAATTGATTAAAGTGATGGAAGTTGTTGCAGAATCTCCAACTTCTGTCAGGCGTAGGGACCAATACGACTGGCATGGGATGTAAGGTGCGTTGACCTTTTGAAGGAGGCCGGTGTTTGCCTAAATTGAAATTGCAGTGTATTAAGAGGGTCAAGACTGACCTCAGTGGGCGAAGCGTCCATCCACGACATTGACAGCCCGAGCGTCGGAGGGCCCGGTGTTATTGCTACGACTTTCATTAGGTCATACTGGGAAGCCACATGACTCTTTGCTGCTGGCTGTGTACACGGCATGGGGACAGTTTGGGGCGATTATCTCCATGCATTGCCAGGCCCAACGGCTTTACAGGAGTGGTTTGTGTGATACCACTTTTACACTCCGAGCAGTCTTTACCCAGGATCAAGGGAAAGGGTGGATTTTGAAACACCACCACCTGTAAAACCCTTACAGAGTTGTCAAAACTGATGATACAGATGGCAGAATGATACCACCGTTTCTCCCCGTGAATACAGGTTAAACTAGTCCCTTTAAGCCACTGTTGCGGTAACACATAACAGCAAGCTACAATGGAAATGTTGCTGCCGGTGTCTATTAGTGCCATGACCTTATGCCCATTTGCAACTACCACTCCTGTCCAAGGGAAAGACAAGGGGTAAGCAATAGCACAATAACTGTTGTGATCCCCCTGCATCCCAAATCTTCGCCAAACAGAGAGCACCACTGCTTGTCTGAAGGCTTCAGCATTTGCTCCATGTGGTGACAGGGCTCGGGAGTAGGGACATGTTCCGTCCGGGTTTGATGAAGGGACCATTTTGCTCTCCTGGATTGTGAAGCCACCCTGTATTCCTTGATGGTCTCAGTGAGATCATTCATATTTCTTATTAGCATGCTCCACCAGTTGTCTTTTTCAAAGTGTGTTCTGAGATGTCCTGTCAAAACACCCGCTTTCTGTCTATTTTTCGCAACAAGTCTGAGAGCTCTTTACCTCCCCCAACAGGTTTACCACGTATGTGCCAACTATCTTATCTGTACTTTTGTATCCATGTAACAAGAACCTGAAAAACCACTCACCTGTCTGTGTAAGTCACAATAACCCTTACTGTCTGTCTTTCCATCACCATAGCAACAGCTCTCAACTCAGTCCACTGACTGGATTTTCCGTCTCTTTCTAAATATTGAATGTCAGAAACTGGATGGCAAGCCACTGACTTCCATTTTCATATTCCCTTATATAATTGTGCTGCTCCAAAAGCCAATAAAAACGCCATTACCCCACAAAGGTAGAGACCTTCTCTACCAAACTCTTCAAATTGTAAGATTTTGCTGTTCACCGGTCTTGAATTCAAAGGGAACTGGCCCCAGACCTTGATATTCCTGGATAGTGTCTTTACCTTGTCAAAAACAAACTGGTCTTACAACTCAGCTACTTTAGAGGTGAATGTGAAAAAGGCGTTTGTGAAATCTGGAACATTACACCACTTCCCTAGCTTTCCATGATGGTGATAATGACAGGTACAGCAGCCGTAAGTAGTGTAGTTTTTTAATTTAGTGCATGATAATCCACTGGTATATGCCAGCTGCCATCTGCCTTTTTCACTGGCAGTACATGGCAGTTGAATGGGTTAACAACTGGCCACATAATCTCCACTTTTATTAACTCCTGGATTGTTTCTCCTGTTTCTTTATGCCCTCCAGGCAGCCAGCAGTTCATTGGGAAGTGATGGATGGATTTAACTACAGGTGCCCACTTGGCTTGGACACTTTTTTTTTTATTTTTTTTTTTTTATAGGACTAATTTTTAAATACCTAATATCAAAATTCAGTCATCATTCTACCCTAATAAAATGCCTATCCCAACAATATACCCTCTACCGCATTAATCATCACAACGGCTTTCCAAATACAAATTTCATTTGTATTGTTTTTGCTAGAATATCACTACCCCAATAGCCTGTTAAAAGCTACACATTCGCTGACAAATTTACTTCTGATCAAGTGTCATTTAAAGATGAAAAAGTGCCTTACCTCTCCTTTCCTCTAAAAGATTTTTGTATAGGTCCTGTACTATCATTGCCATTATTTCTGTTGCAGAGGAGTTGCCTGTTCTTCATTCCCTGTACTTGATGGTCTTCCACAGCTTGTCGAGAGCGGGAAACTGCTGCTCCTCACTATTGCTCTCTGAGTGGGTGCATGTCTCATCAAGGCTCCTTCATAAATCCCCTCTGCCTAATGAAAATCAGCAATGTGAAAAGTGGATGATGTCCAGGGTAGCTTTTTAATTCAGCAATTGGCAGGATGCATGATTTTCTCTCTCCAATGCCCAAATGAAGTGGTCTCTTTCTCTCTCTCTCTCTCTCTCTCTCTCTCTCTCCTTGACATGTCTCAGTCTCAGTCTCTGACATTGCTTTTTCCTGCTGCCATTATTTATGTTAAAGTCACACTTATGTTTAAGGGCCTTGTGACATACACATATGCTAGTTATCCTGGTGATGGATGGCTCAGCCCAGAACATTTGATCTTCGTATGTATCTGTGCAGTCTCTTGTTGTCTCTGTTTTCTTTCAACATTAAGTTGTAAACTGTCTTGCCACTTTAAAGTTAATTATTTAATCAGTTAATTCATATAGAATGTACAATTATTGATCAAAAGGAAGAAAGAATGCATATGTATTTGGATCAGATGCTTTAAACGGTCCTTTGAAAATAAGTGATGTCCTTCATAATTCATCATAGTTCATTTAAGCAAAATTACAATGAAAACTTTATATAATAGAGGCAGTCTGCAGTTTCAAAAATTACAAATTTTATAGTTTCAGATGTCTAAGCATTATTAGGAAAATGGTACTTTTTTCATTCTTAAGCAAACTGTATGTGTTTTTCAATTTAAAATTTAATGTCTAAAAATTATTTTCTAAATGTTATATTTTTGCATATTTATAACAAAACTCTGAATTACTATCCTCATTATTTTGATATATAGATGGATAGTAAGTAAGTAGGTACTTTATTTGTCTCAAACGGGAAATGTATTTAATTGCTTATTGAAATTTGTAAAGATATACTTTAAAATATTCTTGCATGTTTCTTTCCATAGGATTTGGGAGCTGGACTTGCAGTCATTCCACTCATGGGGTTACTAGAGAGCATCTCAATAGCAAAGGCATTTGGTAAGATCAGAAAAATGATACTGACAAAAGAGGAAAACAGAAAAGTAATAGTTTCTAAAGTTGTTCCTTTCAATGTGTAGGAAGTGAAAATGACTATCGGATTGATACAAATCAGGAAATCTTAGCAATAGGTGAGTTTTTCTTTCTCCACCAGTAGTGGCTCATTGATTTGAACATTTTATATAAAAAGTAACATATTTAAGTTAACAGCTTGTAGTAGATTGTTTTAATTTAATTTTTTTCCTTTCTAAGGTCTTACTAATATTCTTGGATCCTTTGTTTCCTCGTATCCTGTAACTGGAAGCTTTGGAAGGTACAGTTCTTGTATTTTTTTATTAATTAAATATTTTATTCTTCTGGTAATTTTGTTTTAATGTCAGTGTGATTATATACTAGAAGCAGCACTCAGTGTAGCCATCCATCCATCCATCCATCCTCTTCCGCTTATCCGAGATCAGGTTGCGGGGACAGCAGCTTGAGCAGAGATGCCTAGACTTCCCTCTCCCCGGCCTCTTCTTCTAGCTCTTCTGGGGGAATCCCAAGGCGTTCCCAGGCCAGCTGAGAGACATAGTCTCTCCAGCATGTCCTGGGTCTCCCCTGGGGCCTCCTTCCAGTTAGACATGCCTGGAACACCTCACCATGGAGGCGCCCATGAAGTATCCTCTCGATGCGGAGGAGCATTGGCTCTACTCTGAGCTCCTCCCGGATGACCGAGCTTCTTACCCTATCTTTAAGGGAAAGCCCAGACACCCTGCGGAGGAAACTCATTTCAGCCGCTTGTATGTTGCTCAGATAAATAATTTTAAGCTCTGGTCCATTTGCCTGATAGTCTGTTCTGGTGTTTCACTTCACTTGCTGTAAGTCACCAGGTGGTACTGTCATTCAAACTGTAGTAAAATTTCGCCAAGCGCTAATCACCATTTATCCAAAACAAAATAAGGACTTATTACAATATGCATCATACAGACTAATTTCACTTCTGAATAACGACGTTAAAATGCTCTCTAAAATCATAGCTAGAAGGATGGAGAAAGTGATCCCTTTGGTAATATCACAAGACCAAACTGGATTTATTAGGGGCCGACACTTATCTTCAAATCTTCGACGCCTGTTTAATGTAATATACTCACCAACTAAATCAAACACCCCAGAAATATTATTATCGTTGGATGCAGAAAAAGCATTCGACATGATTGAATGGAAATACCTTTTTACTACATTGGAGAAGTTTGGGTTTGGCCCAAACATTTGTGGATGGATTAAATTACTGTGTACTAACCCAGAAGCTTCAGTTTGCATCAACAACATTTGCTCAGACTACTTTAAACTAGAACATGTTACTAGACAAGGATGCCCTTGTCACCGCTGTTGTTTGATTGCCATTGAACCACTGGCAATACATTGTAAAAATAATGGTCAGATAAAGGGGATTAGCAGAGAAGGACTGCAACAGAAAATTTCATTATATGCAGATGACATGGTACTGTATATATGGGACCCAGAAATTCTTTGCCTGCAGTCTTAGCAGCACTTACAGAATTTCAAAAGATCTCTGGTCTCAGAATTAATCTGAATAAAAGTGTACTCTTTCCAGTGAATTCTCAAGCATATAATATTAGATTAGATACCCTACATTTTATCATTGCAGAACAGTTTAAATACCTAGCGGTAAACATCACAAGTAAACATAAAGCTTTTTATCAACAAAATTTCGGCGTCTGCATGGAAAAAATTAAACAAGACTTGCATAGATGGTCAACCCTTCATCTCACACTAGCTGGAAGAATTAACACTGTTAAGATGAATATTCTTCCTAAGCTCCTTTTTATTTCAAAACATCCAATATACATTAATAAGATGATTCTTTAGGCAATTAGATTCAATAATAACCTCATTTATTTGGAATTGCACACATCAAAAGAGTGACCCTACAAAGGCAATAGGCAGAAGGCGGCATGGCTCTACCTAACTTCCAGTTTTATTACTGGGCAGCAAATATACAGGCGATAAGAACCTGGACACAAATAGAAGAACATACACAGGCTGGACCGCAATAGAAGTAAAATCCTGCAGTACTTCTTTGTATTCCTTGCTCTGTGCTCCAATAAACACACGTTATCGGCAATATACAAATAACCCAATTGTGCTCCACTCACTTAGAATCTGGAACCAATGTAGAAAGCATTTTAAGACGGAGAAGCTTCTATTTGTGGCACCCTGCAAGAGAACCACCTCTTTCAACCTTCACAAACATATGCAGTTTTAATATCTGGAAAAATTTGGAATTAACTTGCTTAGAGATCTTTATATAGACAACGTCTTTGCATCCTATGAACAATTACATTCCAAATTTAACATTCCAGCTACACATTTCTTTCACTATCTTCAAATCAGGAACTTTGTTAAACAGAACCTTCTAGATTTTCCTCATCTTGCACCCTCATCCATGCTGGAAAAATATTGCTCAATCTCAAGGATTAGACTCCATCTCTACAATATATAAAATCATTTTACAATCCCTCCTTTCAAAGATCCAAGAGGACACTGGGAAAAGATCTCTCAATTAATATATCAGAAAAAGACTGGAAAGTAGCAATGCAGAGAATTCACTCAAGCTCCATATGCGCAAAGCATACAATTATACAACTCAAAATTATATATCGAGCACATCTGTCTCGACTAAAACTCTCCAAAATGTTTCCAGGGCATGATCCAACCTGCGAACGTTGCAACCAAGTCCCAGCCTCACTGGGTCACATGTTCTGGGCGTGCACCAAATTAACATTATTCTGGACAAAATTTTAATTACCTTCAGACAGCCTTGGACTCACAATCCCTCCTAACCCATTAACAGCTGTGTTTGGGGTTCTTCCAGAGGGGCTTAAAGTGGAGAAAGACAAACAAATTGTGATTGTATTCACTACACTGTTGGCACACAGACTCATTCTGATAAACTGGAAGAACCCAAACTCTCCTCTTTTAAGTCAGTGGGAAACCGATGTGTTATATTATTTGAAATTGGAAAAATCAAATACTCAGTTAGAGGATCCGTACAGACTTTTTTTCAAAACATGGCAGGATCTAATCAGTAATATTTTAAAATAAGTTCATAAAGCACAGAGAATTTATTAATTTAGGTATGTTTACAAGCCTTAAATTTCACGCCGTTTGGCTTGCTCTCTCTCTCAGGGGTGGGGATCGACCTGTTCTTAACTTAATTTTTCTTTTGTAAAAACTTGATTGCTTTGTGTGGATTGCAATAAAATTAATAAAAAGGAAAAAAAAAACTGAAGTAAAATGGACAAAAAAATACCCAGCGGTATACCCAGGGTCAATATTTTGGATTGGGATATACAGTGCATCCGGAAAGTATTCACAGTGCATCACTTTTTCCACTTTTTGTTATGTTACAGACTTATTCCAAAATGGATTAAATTCATTTTTTTCCTCAGAATTCTACACACAACACCCCATAATGACAACGTGAAAAAAGTTTACTTGTGGTTTTTGCAAATTTATTAAAAATAAAAAAATTGAGAAACCACATGTACATAAGTATTCACAGCCTTTGCCATGAAGCTCAAAATTGGGCTCAGGTGCATCCTGTTTCCCCTGACCATCATTGAGATGTTTCTGCAGCTTAATTGGGGTCCACCTGTGGTAAATTCAGTTGATTGGACATGATTTGGAAAGGCACACACCTGTCTATATAAGGTCCCACAGTTGACAGTTCATGTCAGAGCACAAACCAAGCATGAAGTCAAAGGAATTGTCTGTAGACCTCCGAGACAGGATTGTCTTGAGGCACAAATCTGGGGAAGTTACAGAAAAATTTCTGCTGCTTTGAAGGTCCCAATGAGCACAGTGGCCTCCATCATCCGTAAGTGGAAAAAGTTCAAAACCACCAGGACTCTTCCTAGAGCTGGCCGGCCATCTAAACTGAGCGATCGGGGGAGAAGAGCTTTAGTCAGGGAGGTGACCAAGAACCCGATGGTCAGTTTGTCAGAGCTCCAGAGGTCCTCTGTGGAAAGAGGAGAACCTTCCAGAAGGACAACCATCTCTGCAGCAATCCACCAATCAGACCTGTATGGTACAATGGCCAGACAGAAGCCACTCCTTAGTAAAAGGCACATGGCAGCCCGCCTGGAGTTTGCCAAAAGGCACCTGAAGGACTCTCAGACCATGAGAAACAAAATTCTCTGATCTGATGAGACAAAGATTGAACTCTTTGGTGTGAATGCCAGGCATCACTTTTGGAGGAAACCAAGCACTGCTCATCACCAGGCCAATATCATCCCTACAGTGAAGCATGGTGGTGGCAGCATCATGCTGTGGGGTTGTTTATCAGCGGCAGGAACTGGGAGACTAGTCAGGATAAAGGGAAAGATGACTGCAGCAATGTACAGAGACATCCTGGATGAAAACCTGCTCCAGAGCGCCCTTGACCTCAGACTGGGGCGACGGTTCATCTTTCAGCAGGACAACGACCCTAAGCACACAGCCAAGATATCAAAGGAGTGGCTTCAGGACAACTCTGTGAATGTCCTTGAGTGGCCCAGCCAGAGCCCAAACTTAAAATGGCTTTGCACTGACGCTTCCCATCCAACCTGATGGAGCTTGAGAGGTGCTGCAAAGAGGAATGGGCGAAACTGGCCAAGGATAGGTGTGCCAAGCTTGTGGCATCATATTCAAAAAGACTTGAGGCTGTAATTGCTGCCAAAGGTGCATCGACAAAGTATTGAGCAAAGGCTGTGAATACTTATGTACGTGTGATTTCTCAGTTTTTTTATTTTTAATAAATTTGCAAAAACCTCAAGTAAACTTTTTTTATGTTGTCATTATGGGGTGTTGTGTGTAGAATTCTGAGGAAAAAAATGAACTGAATCCATTTTGGAATAAGGCTGTAACATAACAAAATGTGGTAAAAGTGATGCGCAGTGAATACTTTCCGGATGCACTGTAGTCTACAGTTTACCCCTGGTCATATGTGGGAGATGAGCAAATTTTGGCTGAGATTGGTCAATTGATGTGGATTTGTATACATACATACATATATATTATATACGCACACACATTCATGTACATTAAGATCTGTAACTTCAGTGGGGAAATTAGCCTTCAGCCATCCTAATGACCAGTGGCAGAAAATCATTGTTACTGAACTGTACACCAAGTGTCATCTTCATCCATAGCCTCAAACTCACTGTATAACGAAGAGCAAGTAATTTTCCATTATGGACTCCAACTGTTAAGAACATAGCTCTACACTTGCAGAGAAATTAGGAATGGTGTTCACTCTGGAGAATGTCCTATATATAATGAAGATTGTTTTATTAGGACATGTTGTTATTGGTTTAGAAGATATCCCTAGGGGCAGTGCTAATTTTCTTCATAAAAACTAAGACCAAAAATCCTTGTCAATGACATTTTTTTCTGTGACAAAAATGGAACCCAAACTAAATAAAAATGTGCCTTTAATGATGAAAACTAGGATGAATGCTTTTAAATTGTTGACAATAACTAAAGAAAACAAAAATGTTACAAACCGAGAACTGAAGAATAAGCGATATGAATCTCTTTGCACACCTTTTATTACACACAACATGGTCCACCAACAAATAACAAGCATGAATGCAATATGCAATTATTAAAACTTATATTCACACTTGTAATTAGATAACACTAGTTTGGGTCTCATAAGGCAATAAATATAAAAAAATAAAGTCTGCCAGAATCCTTCTCCACTCTGCTATGCTAGAAAAAAAGCAGCACCCTGACATACGCAAGATTTTGTTATTACCAGTTTTCTCCTTTTAGGAGTTACTTAAGAAACAGATTAATGAAGCTTTGAGAGCGTTATCAAATGTGCTTAGCAGCCTCAGATGTTGATTTGTAACATTTTAGCTTGTAGTGTCAAGCATTTGTTAAAACAGATGAAATGACAAGGGGATCACTTTTAATACACTGTCATACATAGTCCTCGCTAAGAAAGTTCTGCACTCATTGTTTAATTGCAATGAGCACATCTTCACATGTTCATCCACACATCCATCCATTTTGTAACTGGTGGATACAGTTTAGGGTTGCGGGTGAAGCCACCTCACACGCACATAGAGGCACAGTGGCAGTGACAACAAAAGTCTTAGCAATTAAAAATCGATGCAAATTTCAAACGAAGTGGCTATTTGGCTTGTCTACATAGTCGATAAAATGAGCTGCTCCATTTGTTAAAAACTTAAAATGTATTTAGGATTTTAGTATTTAAGTGTGTCTCCCAATTAATATATGTATGTGTACAGTACATTGAAACAGCATTGCTTCATTTGAATTTGCTAAACACTAAATTTGTGTTGTTGGTTTCGTTTTTGAGGGCAAGCTAATGTTTATGAGCATAACAAGTGAAATGTGAAGAACGTAGTAAAAGCACTTATGTCATATATTAAAATGGTACGTTAGTGAATGTAATCTAGTTTCTCAGTTATGATTAACTGACTACAGGCAACTTTTGTAATTGTGGATTTGCACACAGGCTAAGCAATAACAAAGTGATCACACATGTGACACACTTTTGAAACAGCACAGAAAAAGCTGTTTTACAAGAGCTCTGAAATACTGGATTAATGTAAAAATATTTTACTCATCCATTAAATGTTACTCATTAGTGAGTTTTTTAACAAGCTAATGATGTAAACATAAATGTTAGAATAGCAAATGTTGCAAACCTAACCGAGTGATTCTTTGACAAACCCAATTACAAAAACATCTTTTAGGGATTTCTTTAAATGTAAATATTCTACGTTATTTTGAAATTTACTACCTCAACAGTACAGATATAATAATGTTTGAATTTTTTATTATTTTCAGCAGTATTTTTTCAGTTGCTGGAGGAAAAAAATATCACAGAATAAATTTAAAATGTGCACATGGTCAGATAAATCAGATAATTCATGGTGATCTCATTCTTTAATTCATGGTGATCTCATTCTTTATAAACCCTATGCTGAAATTAAACGTGTGCTGCTTAGTTCACCCATTTTTGCTAAAATCGTATAGTGGCATAACTAGCGCATGTTGGCTAGAAAACTGTGATGACAGACCAAAGCTTCCATTATCTGACCAAGATCTTTAGGAGTAAATCCTTTCTACACCTACTCTTCATTTTGTGCTCAGTAGTCAGTACATGTGGGTTGCCTCAGTAGTGTGCATATTAGTATATTAGTTTGGAGGTACTGTGTATTCTGTGCATATTCATATTTTATACAAGATATCCATCTTATTTTGACTTTTTGACTAATTTACTTTTAGTCAAGTAAAACCAATTTACTTTTTTTTCAACTAAAATTTATTTTTTGTTGACTAAAACTAACAATAATCCTTCTATATAAAAGCGGTCGGGATTGTCCTTCCGTCCCGTGAGTGCTACGCAGGCGCAGAGCTTCACACACGCCCCATCCATTTTGCAATGCACGATGGGATTTTTAGTTTCGTTTTTCCAGGTAAAAGATGATTTTCTACTCCAGACTGTGTGATATCTTCTTCTTCTTTCTTACTATATAAAAGCGGTCGGGATTGTCCTTCCGTCCCGTGAGTGGAAAGCGTAGTGGTATTCCGCTTATCACAGACTTACTACTTGCAGCTTGCGGTACGAAGCAACATGATGTGAGCAGAGTTCTGGTGCTTCCATTGTTCCCTTGCTTTTGTGCGCGATGCGCTGGAAAAATAGACAAAATTATGTCTCTGGAAATAATTAATGTTGATGGAGTACAAATGCCTAACCGCGTTGTAAATATCAGGGGGGTTCAAAAGGGCGACCTCAATATAGAAAAAAAGTTTAAATTTCATCACAAAAATAACAGAAACTACGAGTATTAAAGTAATACCGCTCAAATACAATATAACCAAATTAATGAGTTTGTATAAAATATCAAATTGATCTGCATATTGAATTGTCTTAAGAAGTGGTCAACTTAAAAGTCGATCGCCTTAAAAGGCGGGTCAGCCTAGTTAAATTATTAAAATGTGACTAAAACTAAAATGCAATTTAGTCAGAAGACTAAGACTAAAACTAATTCAAAATATGTTGTCAAAATTAACACTGCTAGGGGGGCAGTGCAGCTCCCCAAACCCCCAACACACAGGCTCAGACACAATGAAATAAAGTTTTTATTGCGTGAAACCCTTACTGATAAAGTTTCCCACACTAAAACTCGCTTCGCTTCCCTTGCCAACCCCCGTGCGGGCACTACGCGCTAGTCATTTCCCGGATCTGCTGTTTACAACGAATTGTGCTTTGCTTTTGAATAAACACGAATATATTTCTGTCTTTCAAAACTACAGGTAAAATTCTGTTACAACGAATATCTTTACAACAAAATTTTCATTACAACGAAGTATTGTTATGGTCCCGACAGTTTCCCTATATGACGCGAGTCTATGGAAATCTTGTTACTACAAAGTACATTCAGCAGCCTGGAGGTATATGTTTAGATATCGCTTTTTTCTTTATTTTATCATTGCAATTGTACTTTTAGGCACAGTGAAGAACTATACACAGTCTAGTACAGTTCACATAACATACTGCTTGCAAGAAATATTGGATATTGGAATGAAAGGCTTTATTCCTCCACCACCTCCCAATATCCTGGACGAGCTTCTCAGCACATCGTTGCCCACCTGGATTACCATTCTAGTAAGGAGACAGGAGAGGAAGTAGAAGGGGAGGTAAGAGAGCTGGCATTCATACTAGACTAAATGACTCCCCAAACAAGCCAAGTCTACACTGCCTGTTCGTTGCAAGTACCCAGTCTATTGTCAACAAGGTGGGCAAGCTGAGACTATGGATTTCATCTCAGAGGATGAACAGCTGTGCTTCTTTTATTCATTAAATCCTGGCTGAATGCTAACATCTCTGATGTAACTATTGATCTTGCAGACCGGACTGTTTACCGCTTGGATCAGATCTCTAAATGCAGTAAGGACAAGGAGGTGGGGTGTGCATATATGTAAATAATGCTTGGTGCACCTCCACGGTCATTGCTGAACAATATTGCTCTCCTGACTTAGAATTCGTAAATCTGAACTGCAGACCTTTTGATCTGCCAAGGGAACTTAGAGTCGTGTTCCTCACCGCAAGTTATATCCCTCCACAGCTAATGTCAAGCTGGCATTGAATAAACTGCACAATACTACAAACAGTCATCCAGATGACATATTTACAGTCATGGCCAAAATTATCAGTACCCCTGGAATTTTCCCAGAAAATGCACCATTTCTCCCAGAAAATTGTTGCAATTACAAATGTTTTGGTATACACATGTTTATTTCCTTTATGTGCATTGGAACAACACAATAAACAGAGTAAAAAAGCCAAATCTGACATCATGTCACACAGAACTCCAGAAATGGGCCGGACAAACTTATTGGCACCTTTTCAAAATTGTGGGTAAATCATTTCAAGCATATGATGCTTGTTTGAACTCACCTGTGGCAACAAAACAGGTGCTGGTAATATAGCAATCACACCTGAAGCCAGTTAAAATGGAGAAAAGTTGACTCAAACTTTCTGTTGTGTGTCTGAGTTTGCCACACTAAGCATGGAGAACAGAAAGAAGAGCAGAGAATTGTCTGAGGACTTAAGAACAAAAATTGTGGAAAAATATCAACAACCTCAAGGCTATAAGTCCATCTTCATGTTCCTTTGTCCACTGTGCTCAACATAATCAAGAAGTTCACAACATATGGCACTGTAGTTAATCTTCCTGCACGTGGACGGAAGAGAAAAATTGATAAAAGACTGCAACGAAGGATAGTCCGAATGGTGGATAAACAGCCCCAATCAACTTCAAAACATATTCAAGCTCTTCTGCAGACTCAGGGTGCAACGGTGTCGGCTCGACCTATCCGTCAACGTCTGAACGAAATGAAACGCTATGGCAGGAGAGCCAGAAGGGCCCTACTGCTAACACAGAAACATAAAAAAGCCAGACTGGAGTTTGCCAAAATGTACTTGAGGAAGCGAAAATCCTGTCTTGTGGGTAGATGAGACCAAGGTAGAGCTTTTTGGTAAAATTCATCATTCTACTGTTTACAGAAAACTGAATGAGGCCTACGAAGAAAAGAACACAGTACCTTCATTCAAACATGGTGGAGGTTCTAAGATGTTTTGGGGATGTTTTGCTGCCTCTGGCACTGGATGCCTTGACTGTGTGCAAGGCATCATGAAATCTGAGGACTACCAAAAGATATTGGGGCGCGATGTAGGGCTTAGTGTCAGAAAGCTGGGTCTGCGTCAGAGGTCTTGGGTGTTCCAGCAGGACAATGACCCCAAACCTACCTCTAAAAGTAGCCAGAAATGGTTGAAGACAAAGTGCTGGAGAGTTTTGAAGTGGCCAGCAATGAGTCAGGATCTAAATCCGATTGAACACTTATGGAGAGATCTCAAAATTGCTGTTGGGAGAAGGCGCCCTTCATATCTGAGAGATCTTGAGCAGTTTGCAAAAGAAGAGTGGTCTGAAATTCCAGTTGAGAGATGTAACACACTTGTTGATGATTACAGGAAGCGCTTGATTTCAGTTATTTTTTCCAAAGGGTGTGCAACCAAATCTTAAGTTGAGGGTGCCAATAATTTTGTCCAGCCCGGTTTTTGGGTTTTGTGTGAAATGATGCCAGATTTGGCTTTTTTTCTTTGTTTTTTTGTGTTGTTCCAATGCACATAAAGGAAATAAACATGTGTATAACAAAACATTTGTAATTGCAACAATTTTCTGGGAGAAATGGTGCATTTTCTGGGAAAATTCCAGGGGTGCTGATAATTTCGGCCATGACTGTATCTTGGCGGGCGATTTTAATTGTGGCAACCTTAAACAGTGCTCCCCAAATTTTATCAGTTTAATTTCCCAACAAGAGGGAATAATACACTGGATCACATATACTACAATATAGCAAATGCTTATACAGTGTCACCCTCAACCCACCTCGACCTTTCCAATCCTGTTTCTTTGTTCTTGACTCTTGCATACAAACCCCTTATTGCCAGGACCAATCCTAATGTTCAAACAGTCAGAGTCTGGCCTGAAGGAGCCATAACTGAATTACAGAATTGATTTGATAATACCAATTGAGAACTGTTCAAACAGGCAGCTACAAAGGACAATCACACTGTCTTAAATGCTTATGCCTCTTCCATCTCATCCTACATTAACTTCTGTATGGACAATGTCACTATTACTAAGAGTATCCATACTGAACAAGCCTTTTAAATATTTTCATTAAAACTGATGTAAAAGCAATAGGCCTGTAATCATTGAGACAGCTTATTTTATCACTTTTGAAAGCAGGAACAACAACAGAAGATTTAAAGCAATCTGGTACGGTGCACTGTGCAAGAGACTGGTTAAAGATGACTGTGAAGAGAGGAGCGAGCTGCCTGGCACAGTGTTTGATTGTTGCAAGTGAGACAGTCAGGACCGGCTGACTTTTTGCAGTTCTGTGTTGCAAAGCTTCCCAACATCATATTCGTTGATGGAAAAGGAAGAAGAGGGGAGAGGCAGAAGTAGATGGTGTTACAGCCACTTCAGAGCTGAAGAAGCAGAGGGGATATAAGTACTTAGCACCTTATTGTTCAAATTAGCCATAAATGTTTGTCAGGGAGGGATAAATCTGAGTGAGCACTGGCAGATGTCTTTTTGTAATTAGTAAAAGACTGAAGGCTTTTCTATACAGAGGAGCTATTGTTTGCAGAAAACTGAAACATCAGGTGATTTTTGTTTGTCAATTTAGCATATATGATTGCATTGTATAGCCTATTCCTTGCCAGTCTTTAAGCACTTTTGTCAGTTTTATGGCCTCTTTCTTTCACCTGACTGAGATTCCTTAGATCATTGGTGAATCACGTCTTTCCGTTGTTATAAATAACAATAGTTTTGCTGGGAATGCAAACCTCTTCACAAAAGCTGATATAAGATGCAACAGTGTCAGTCAGCTCATGAATGTTTTCACAAGCATTTTTAAAAATGTCCCAATCTTTACAGTCCAGACAATCTTATAATGCTTCAACTGACTCATCATTCCATGAACAAATTAATTTATTTTCTAGTTTAGCTAATTTTAGGCTTTGTTTATAACTGGGTAATGAATGTAGTATCACATGGTCAGAATTAAGGCGCTTTTCCACTGCATAGTACGGCACAGCACGGTTCAGTACAGCTCACCTTGGTTCGGCTCAGTTCGGCTCGGTTTGCGTTTCGACTGCAGTTTAGTACCGCTTTAGAGTGGGCGGGATTATTCACGTGTCGTTATAGTTGCGCCGCCTCTACTGCCGTGACACCGTGGAACTTTTACAACAACACGCAGACAACGACAACACTTTAGCTCGACGACGCGCAAGGGTAAACATCTAAAACAAGCACATCACTAGCTAACTTTTATCACTATTGCAAAGCATAAAATGAACTTAACTGCCAGTGTAACATTAAAATGCTGATTCTGTATATTACAGATCTTCCACATTTTGCAAAAAAGTCGCCGCAACAGACCATCTGTTTGGACATTTAACCGTGCTTCAGAGTGGTGGGATGTGATTGCTCCCAGTTTTACAAACACTCCGTGGCTGGAGAACTTTCGAATGTCTGAAGAAACATTCATCCACTTATGCAACAAACTGCGTCCAGCGATGGAGAGACGGGACACAAACTTCCGCGTGTGTGTACTTAAAAGAAAGAATAGCCAGTGAGGCAGTAATGACGATTTTCTCCGGCCAATCAGTGACCAGCAGAGTTTACACGTCACGTTTTGGTAACGGTTCGGCGCTTGGAACCTCGGCTGAGGTGGTACTAAAAAAAGGACCAGGTACCAGGTACTGTTCCCAGTGGAAAACCCCCCAAAAGTGAGCTGAACTGAACTGTGTCGTGCCGCACTATGCAGTGGAAAAGCGCCATTACCCATCAGCGTGCAAGGTAAAGCCCAGTATGCATCCTTTATGGCACAGTAATAGTGATCCAAAGTCGTCCCATCCATGATGAGGTATTTAACAAGCTGTTTGTTTTTGTGAAGCTCAATGGTTAGGTATGCATTATTTATTTCACCCATCACTATAATCTTGGAGTTTGCATGACTTTTCTCCAAATTTGTGATGTAATGTAATCTGGTAACTGCTGCTGTGCTTTATTCATGTTCATGTCAGGCAGAATGTAAACAAGAATTATTGAAGAAAATTCTGGGGGTGAATAGAATGACTTACAGTTAATAGCAAATAGTTGCAGATTGTTGGAGCAGTGCTTTGATAATATGGAAACATCAGCACATGTGGGAGCAGACTCCGCTGCATTTTGACTTATTGCAGTGATCAGCAACTCTTATCTGCTCTGTAAAGCAGAAACTCTGGCAGTTTTAATGCAGAGTCGGGTGATGCATTAAGCCATGTCTCCACAAAGCAATATGCTGAAGCGAGAAAATAATCCTTGCTGTTAGAAGAAGATTAAGTTCATCTGTTTTGTTCCTCGGTGATCTGACGTTGGATAAAATAAGATCAGGAAGGGTGCTCGAAAAGTGCATCTCCAGAACCGCACAAGAGGCCCTGCACGCTTCCCCCTTATCAGCTTCAGATGCAGTTTACCTGGATGGGAGTCCAAGTCTGCAGCTAGAGGGATCATAAGTGGTAAATCCATATGTAAGTGTCCTTGATCAGTTGAGGATAAATTAAGTCCAATCCCAAAAGAAAGGAGGTGATCTCATGTGTAAGTAATCCTCATATTGTTGCAAAAGGCAATGTTAACATACAAAAATCAACAGACACATAAGCAGCAACCAAACAGCCTGGCTGCCCTGATCAGCACCACAAGGAGAGAGGAACATTTTAGACCATTCATTTAATAAGCAACATGGAAAACTGCTGAGTTCCCTGTATGCCTAAACAGGGAGGATGTCATTTAGAGTGCTTAATGACACACTTCTAATATCCAGCTGTAAAATAGTATCTGAAGTTATACAGACTCTGTCCACATACATACTGGGAGAACAGGCAAACTCCATAAAGACGCTGACCAGACTAGCAATCATACCTGAAGTCATGGCAGTGTGTAATAATAATAATTAATAATAAAGCATCTTTGGAATGATCAAAGCACTTCACAAATAATTAAAGGGATACATATAAATAAAAGTAAAGATGACATTAATAACACAGGATATAAACTGACTTTCAAATATAATATTAATGTTTGAAATTAAAGTTCTTAATTAGATTAAGAAATGAGTAGGTGGGTGGGGAAAAAGCCAAGAACAAATAAAATGTTTGCACAGTTACTGTACATGTAGGGATATAAATGTAGATGTTGCAATCAACCACAGTGTTAATGAACAATGAATAGAATAAGAGCGGATTTTGTTATCAGTTTTACAGCCAAAAACTGAATATAATGGCTACTGTTTGCTGTTCAGATCAGATCTAACAATCCCAGCCTGACGTCTGTGGCACTACAAAGTAAACAGACCAGACAGAGTTGCCTCTCTAAAGCTGATGTCACGTTAGAAATGCAAACTCCAAGGCTTTTTTTTTTGTTTGTTTTTGCATGACACACCAAGATTGACATCTGCAATGAAGCACATAGTTCACATGCCTGTGACGGTGCAGGTCCTGCTCCAAGCTCCGTTTTCTGTTCTGGGAACCATTTAACCCAACACTGTTGGTAATGTAACCAGATGAACTGTCAGATGGGGACAAATCAAACTGAGCAAGGGGATGGTGCAAAAAGTGAACAAGTGCTTTTATTAAAAAGAATCAAACAAAACCAAAATAGTGTCCAAAGTGCATTGCTTCAAATTTCAATAAACAAATCCATAAAAACAATAAGTGGAGGATGAAAATTACAAAATAAATAAATCCATTAAAATGAGGTTACTAACAACAGGCTGGAAACAGTCCTTTTTAAAATCCTAGTGCCTTCTTCCTTCTACTTGGTGGTTCCCCCGGAGTTGCCCTACCTGCAGATGCAGCTGCTTTCACACTGGTCTGGAAGCCTTCTGTCCCCTGGCTAGGTAGAGCTCATCCCTCCAGACCAACACTTGGATACCCCAACGGCCAGGACGCTCACGCTGAGGCTCACCCTCCCAAGCCTGCTCAACTGCTGCATTCCGCGGTGAGTCCTCCATACCACCAGTCACTCCAACTCTTAAAAACCACTCAGCTGGAGCAACCACTTCTTTCAGCCCCCCTGAGTGTCGGCCAAACACCCATTCCAGGGTTCTCCTTTCAGCTGCCTGCTATCCAGCAACCCTGCCCTCTCTCTTGCTCGCATCAGGTCTCCAGCCTCCCTCTTCTGTCCACTAATCTCCGTTCTTTTTTCCATCTTCTTCTTCTTTTCTTTTTTTTTCCTTTCCTCCAAACTCATGCTTCTCCTATTTATAATGGGGACGTGGCACAGGTGTGGCGATTAGCAGCCCCTGGCATCAGTTATAGACATGTGCAATCCCGCACCTGTGCACTTCAGTACGGATACGCACACGCCCATATCACAGCCAGTAACCGCTCCAGCCACACTACCACGCCCCCTCTTTAAGCCACTAGTGCACCGGTTATTTATTTAAAAACTGGCCATTCTTTCTGAGCCACAGACCTGCTATATCACAGTGCCTTATTGCTAATGAGCCATATGTTAAGCACGAAAATGTTACACGAAGAAAGTTTGAAACACACAGATCCAACATCAGAGTTTGATTGATAACACTGACTGCATACTAGGCATCTGCATAATCTGTCACTGCAACGGCATCATTAACAAACAAGTAATATGTGTACAAAGCAAGTTTAAATTGCTTAAATTCCTGCCTTCTTTGATGTATAACAATAACATGTTTCCAGTCTAAATATTCACTAAAATTGATATGTCGGTGTGTCTATTCAATCTTGACAAAACATCCATGACTGTGATTTTTAAATTATTTAGCAGTATCTTCCAAAGTAATGGGTTGGATGTTTTAATTTAAGTGCCATTTCATTGAAGTATAATTAAACCTGCCTGCCATTTGCTGACAACAGAACACCTGTGACTGACAGTCAATTTTGGCCAGTCAAATCCATAGAATAAGTCATTGACAAGTGATGAAACTTTGGTATTTGCTGTTAGTTCTTGAAAGGAAAGTTTATTGATGGATAAAATGACCAATGAAATCCACAGATTCAGACAACTGCAGTGAGGGGCACTTTCACATTCACACAAATTAAGTTAAAATGATTTTTTTTCATTAATGACATTTCATTTTAATTTTCATTAACAGGAATAATGCTGGTATTGACTTTAAGCCAGTAGTACTGATATCGTAAAAAAGCTAGTACAGTTTTGTTTTTGGAACTTTGATATTGATTTGGCCCCAAAGTATCAGTTCCCAAGCTAGAGTTTAATATTGTGTTTCTTATCCTTTTGTGCCATTTATCTACAGTGGTGTGAAAAACTATTTGCCCCCTTCCTGATTTCTTATTCTTTTGCATGTTTGTCACACAAAATGTTTCTGATCATCAAACACATTTAACCATTAGTCAAATATAACACAAGTAAACACAAAATGCAGTTTTTAAATGATGTTTTTTATTATTTAGGGAGAAAAAAATCCAGACCTACATGGCCCTGTGTGAAAAAGTAATTGCCCCCTTGTTAAAAAATAACCTAACTGTGGTGTATCACACCTGAGTTCAATTTCCGTAGCCACCCCCAGGCCTGATTACTGCCACACCTGTTTCAATCAAGAAATCACTTGAATAGGAGCTGCCTGACACAGAGAAGTAGACCAAAAGCACCTCAAAAGCTAGACATCATTCCAAGATCCAAAGAAATTCAGGAACAAATGAGAACAGACGTAATTGAGATCTATCAGTCTGGTAAAGGTTATAAAGCCATTTCTAAAGCTTTGGGACTCCAGCGAACCACAGTGAGAGCCATTATCCACAAATGACAAAAACATGGAACAGTGGTGAACCTTCCCAGGAGTGGCCGGCCGACCAAAATTACCCCAAGAGCGCAGAGACGACTCATCCGAGAGGTCACAAAAGACCCCAGGACAACGTCTAAAGAACTGCAGACCTCACTTGCCTCAATTAAGGTCAGTGTTCACGACTCCACCATAAGAAAGAGACTGGGCAAAAACGGCCTGCATGGCAGATTTCCAAGACGCAAACCACTGTAAAGCAAAAAGAACATTAGGGCTCGTCTCAATTTTGCTAAGAAACATCTCAATGACTGCCAAGACTTTTGGGAAAATACCTTGTGGACTGATGAGACAAAAGTTGAACTTTTTGGAAGGCAAATGTCCAGTTACATCTGGCGTAAAAGGAACACAGCATTTCAGAAAAAGAACATCATACCAACAGTAAAATATGGTGGTGGTAGTGTGATGGTCTGGGGTTGTTTTGCTGCTTCAGGACCTGGAAGGCTTGCTGTGATAGATGGAACCATGAATTCTACTATCTACCAAAAAATCCTGAAGGAGAATGTCCGGCCATCTGTTCGTCAACTCAAGCTGAAGCGATCTTGGGTGCTGCAACAGGACAATGACCCAAAACACACCAGCAAATCCACCTCTGAATGGCTGAAGAAAAACAAAATGAAGACTTTGGAGTGGCCTAGTCAAAGTCCTGACCTGAATCCAATTGAGATGCTATGGCATGACCTTAAAAAGGTGGTTCATGCTAGAAAACCTTCAAATAAAGCAATACAACAATTCTGCAAAGATGAGTGGGCCAAAATTCCTCCAGAGCGCTGTAAAAGACTCATTGCAAGTTATTGCAAACGCTTGATTGCAGTTATTGCTGCTAAGGGTGGCCCAACCAGTTATTAGGTTCAGGGGGCAATTACTTTTTCACACAGGGCCATGTAGGTTTGGATTTTTTTCTCCCTAAATAATGAAAATCATCATTTAAAAACTGCATTTCGTGTTTACTTGTGTTATATTTGACTAATGGTTAAATGTGTTTGATTATCAGAAACATTTTGTGTGACAAACATGCAAAAGAATAAGAAATCAGGAAGGGGGCAAATAGTTTTTCACACCACTGTATGTTAATTTTACTTTTGTTTATTATCTATTTTGTTTCCAATGCCTGTGTTATGTTCCTTGTGTTTTGAGAGTGGTTCCCCAAGAGACAGGACCACCTGCCAACTGCCACCTGTAAATATGGAGGGTCTCCCATAGTCCCTGGAGGTTCATGTTGAATGTGCTATGAAGTTGTTGACTGTTACTGTGATTTTTCTGTTACTTGTACTTTTTTGTAACTTTTTAGGTTTTGACCGTTTTTGCTGTGTTGATATCTGTATTAAGACCTTGTTTGATTTGGATTGCTTTATTGTTTTGTTCATATTAAAAGGAAGACTTTTTGTGAGGAATAAATCTTTTTATTTCTATAAAGATTTTGGGTTTGCCCGTTTTATATACGTCATGAAGCGTAAACAAGCATAGCATATTCTATTCTATAATTGTTGTACAAATCTAGGACTGATCAGATCATTTAGTGGACTCACACTGTTTTTTTCTAGTGTTTATATTTATTTTGTATCCATTTTCTAATTGTTTATTTTTCATTTTTACACGTTTCATAGATATTTACTCTGTGTCCTTTGGTTTAATGGCACCTGTAAAACTTTAATTGTTTCTTTGTTGGGTTTGTAATTTTGTGTTGCCAGTGTGTTCTAAATTAGTTGAACATGCAAGATGTAAGGTACAAGATACCTTTATTGTAGAATACAATGAAATATCATTTGGAGCAAGCCTATAGATGCCTTAGATAAAAGTATATAAGAGTAGACAATAAACTAAGTAAGCATTAAACTATGAGACGTACAGATACTATTAACGGTTCTAAATATACACAGAGTAAAAGTAAAGGTAAATGTGTAAGCATGCTGTAAAGAGAGAAATAATAAATTAAGTCACAAATAAATTAAGTCACATTAGGATACAGCGGGTTGGATAATGGATGGATGGATAAAGATTAGAGTCAAAATAATGTACAGTACAAGTGTGTGACTGTGTGTGGTTGATGCTGATGTTCAGTTCAATTAGTGGTGGTTTCTGTTATAGGAAGGGACAGTGATTGTTATGCATTTAACAGGCTGTTTGCTTTGAGATTAAAACTGTTCTTCAGCCTGTTTGTGTGGGCATGTGGGGCTCTGAAGCACCTGCCAGTGGGCAGAGGAGTAAAAATACTATGGCCGGGGTGAGTTGGATGTCTACAACTATTCTTAGCTTTTCAGCTGGAGCGCTAGTGAAGATACTGTATATTAATGCATTCTATCATATACTGTATGAAGGTGAGTGCGTGAAATAATATATGTACATATACTGTATGTGTGTGGATGTGCATACACACTATACGCACACACTTTCACTTGCACATCATCTTTTGCAAATCTCCTTTATAGTTGTACTATTCTACAACTTTGTTTGAAGGTTTTCTTTTTATCTTATGCTATACAGTCAACCCTCGTTTATCGTGGTTAATCCGTTCCAGACTCTGCCGCGATAAATGAATTTCCACGAAGTAGGATTCTTTATTTGTAAATCAAATATTTTTGCAGTTAGAGCATAGAAAACCTGTTTACGACCTTCTAAATACATTTTATAACATTATCAGAGCCCTCTAGACATGAAATAACACCCTTTAGTCAAATGTTTAAACTGTGCTCCATGACAAGACAGAGATGACAGTTCCGTCTCACAATTAAAAGAATGCAAACATATCTTCCTCTTCAAAAGAGTGAGTGTCAGGAGCAGAGAATGTCAGAGAGAGAGAGAGAGAGAGAGAGATAGCGAGAAAAGCAAACAATCAAAAATCAATAGGGCTGTTTGGGCTTTTAAGTATGTGAGGCACCACCGGACAAAGCAGCTACAAGGAAGGCAGCAATGTGAAGGTAGTCTTTCAGCATTTTTTAGAAGAGTGTCTGTATCCTCTAGGCAAACAGCCTCTGTGTAAACAGCCCCTCTGCTCACACCCCCTCCGTCAGGAGCAGAGAATGTCAGAGTGAGAGACAGAAACAGAGACAAGCAAACAATCAAAAATCAATACGTGCTGTTTTGGCTTTCAAGTATGCAAAGCACCGCATGGGAAGCATATCGTATATCATTGAGGAGTTTTATTTAATATGTAATAAGTGCTCCGATTGGGTAGCTTCTCAGCCATCTTGCAATAGCGTCCCTTGTATGAAATCAACTGGGCAAAGCAACTGAGGAAGCATGTACCATAAATTAAAAGACCCATTATCCTCAGAAATCCGTGAATCAGCAAAAAATCTGTGATATATATTTAGATATGCTTACATTTAAAATCCGCGATAGAGTGAAGCCGCGAAAATCGAAGCATGATATAGCGAGGGATCACTGTATATGTTATTTCTATGTAATGTTATGTTCCATTATAAGTATCTTCAAATCTGCCAAGTCAAATTCCTGTACATTAAGTACTGGAGAATAAAAGTGATTCTGATACTGAACAGATGTTCCGTATTCAGTGTAAATGGTGTGCTGGTAGAAATGCAGTATATACATAGAAATACGTTCATCTTTGTTTCTACTACTATTGTTATTAACGCAGTGTAAGTAATGACAAAGTAGGAATTCCCGGAAAAAAATACACTGGTTAGACACGGGTAGATGACAGTCTACAACAGGAGATAGCAAAAATGAATATAAAGTAAGGAAGGGAAGTAATATTGTAGTACATAAAATAATAAGGGAATCTACAAAACAAAGTGTGTTTGAAATTAAATAAACCATTTGCTTAAAGTCATTGCAGGTTAAAGTAACAAGATATATCTGAGTACAATTGTTATTTGATTCTGCATTTTTTGATTATATTGCCAGGCACATGATCTGGAGAAAATTTAGTTCTGTCACAGACAATAATATTATATGTGTTAAGCTGATAGGTAGAACATGTACAATATATAGTTTGACAGCTATAAAGTAAGCTATGTTTTACACTTTCACAACTCTGTCCATGTAGAAATTTTTTGATCTGACAAAACATAAAAGTTAATTGCTGAGAAAGTAAAACTAAATAAAAACAAAAAAGAGCAAAGAACTAAAATCAGAAAATGGCAAAAAACTAGAACTAAATAAAAAGTAAAAAAAATAACAAAAAACTAAATAAAAATTAAAACAAAAAAATCAAGAATAAAATGAAAAATTAAAACTAATAAATATCCTTAAACTAGAAAAATAATGACTGGTGCTGCACTAGTATGTGACTGCAAGTAGACAGATTACTCTGGAAATCACAATATTATGTGAGAAAACATGAGTAAAAAGTACATATAAAAATGTCTGACAGTGGCAATGATATATCACTGCTTGAACAGGTGAAAGCGGGTCATGTCCTCAAATGGTTGGTGTTTGAGGCATAATTTCAGCGTGCAATTGAGGAAGTTTTACTTATTATTTAAAAAAATCCGAAATGCACCCATATAGGCTTTAATTATTGCCACTTTTATCCTGTTACAGAGCTACTGCAGAAATAGGCTCATGCATGAGGTCTTATCATTCAGTTTGTAGTGACACACAGTGTCACCAATGATGGTGAGATGAATCGTTTTTTAATACAAGTTTCCTACACAGTCCCTATGAAAGAACAGAGGCTTAGCATTTATTATCTGATTGCTTCACGCATCTCCACAGATGTTTATCCCTCTGTTCTGTAATTGGTTTGTGCAGTTATGGGTCAAAGGAAAATCTTACTTCATATAGGATTGTAGCAATTGAAAATCAAGTCAGGTTTCAGACAATGTGGCTGTTTGGCTTTTCTACACTGGCGATGGAAAGAGCTGCTCTGTTTGTTAATACCAAAATAAAATGTATTCAGTGCTTTAAAGCCCAAAGCACAGCAATTATGCCAGTTAGCAGGACAGGCAACACCGCGTACTTCATTGCTACGTAAATGTAAACACTAAATTTGTGTCATTTGTTTGGTTTTTGAAGCCAAACTAACTACAACTCCTAAAATGTGTCAATTTTAGTGAATAATTGTAGTGTCATACATTTGAAAGATATATTAACAAATGTAATGCAGTGTACCAGTTATACTGCATGTTCAGTTAATATTCTAATTCTGGATTTGTACACAAGGTAAGTAATTGCAAAGTTTGATGGGTCATATAAGATACTTTGAAAACAGCACAACAAAGGATGTTTTACAGTAGTTCAGAAGCATTGGATTAATATTAGGTGTGATTTCACACAAAAAAGTAATATTTAGACAAATTAAAAAGTAAAAAAGCAACAGATTTGGAAAATAAAAGCACCAAGATTTTTGACTCATCCATTAAGTGTTAGAAATTAACATTATTCCATGTTTGTTATGTGCTTGATAAAAGTTTTTTTTATATAGACAATTAATGTTGTGGGGTGTTTTTTTTTTTTTCTTTTTTTTTTTTGGAAAAAGATTTAATTTTTATTTTGGTTGTCTTTTGTTTATACAACACACAGTTACATGTTGTATGACCCCAAGCAGCGCTCCAATGACATTTTCAGAAGTTTGGCTATAAATATACAAGCTCCACAATGCAGCTTAAATCCTCTACGGATAAATTCTTTCAAAAAAACCTTCTAGTGTAAGTTAGTATATTTTTCACTTAGGCCAGCACTAAGTTTTATTTCGGTTTTCACTTTTTCTGTACCTTTCTGTACCAGTAACCCTTGTGTTTTATTTGTCGGTTATTATTATCTGTTTGGTTCTGACTTTTGGAAGTCCCTCATTACAAACCTATGTGATGTGGCATCTCTTGGTTTTCTTGCATCTCACAATAATTTGTGGAAACTTAGTCTCAGCATTAGATATTACTGTTTAGTAAGTTTTTGTTTTAACCTGCTAATGATGCAAATATAAATTTTACAATAACAAATGTTCTAAACCTAACAGAAGAATCCTCTAACAAATCAGGTTTTAAAAGCATGTTGTTACAAAAACAGCTCTATAAAGAGTTTGTTAAAATAAAAATTCCAAAACTACCTTGGAATGTGCTAGTTTAACATTACAGATATAATATTTTTTAAATTCTTATTTAGAGCATTGATTTTAAGCAGTGTTTTTCTTTTACCGGAGAGAAATGTTCTGAGAATAAATTTGTACAATGTACATGAATAAGACAAATCATGTACAACACAAAGATATTATCTTTTATGAACCCTATTCTGAAATCCCCCCCACATTATAAGATTCCCCCCATTTTTTGTTACACATGGGAAATCCCTTTCTCCACTACATATTCAAATTCAGCCCCTGCATTGTATTTCCATATTAATGAAAGCCAATATTAGTTTCTTAAATGCAAGTTTGGTAACTACTTGTTGGTTACACTATTATTTTAAAGTGGTTGTTAACTAAAAGTGTTTATATATTTTATAAATTTATTAATCTGTTTTTGTTACAGAAAAAAGCACAATATTATTCACTTGAGTAATGGAGGTACTATTAATAAAAAGCATTTGAATGGGATTTCTGTTTTTGCTGTGGTATCAAATAGGTCTCCAGTATTGTGAAATTTCATTGGCATTGATATTAAATACAGAAATTGCGATATTATGACATCCCTGATTATCAGTACCAAGGAAAACAGTTTTACTGATCATATAAATCTATATAATGCTTTTAATTAAAGCTGAGGTCAGTGTTGTATTGAAAACATTTTTATTGTTACAGAACAGCAGTAAATTCACAAACTGGGTCATGCACACCAGCTGGTGGACTAGTCACTGGTAAGTATAAAGTTTTATAAGTGATTTTTAGGTTTTTAAGAATAATGATTGTTTCTTTCTTATTTTCCTTTCTAGATATGTAACTATAAGCATACTTTGTAGTTTAGTTTCAAGAATGAACCTAAAACCATATACTATAATTTAGGCCGCCAATTCAAACTATTCCAAGGCTCTTAACAAAATGAAATATACTAGACGCACAGCAGAGTGATGACCTCGTAGACTTGAATCAGTGAGCAAAACAACATTGTAAATAAGAGCCTTAATACTGTAATACAAACAAACATACAGTTGCAGCAGAGAAATTCTTTGCCTTTCATTCGGTGGTGTCTTGTTCTTCACTTGTAGATCTATAGCACTGAGGTTCACAGCATTGCTGTGGATTTGACACACACAGTACGTCACCAAATAAGGCAAATGAAACATTTTAGTATCACATATTAGTTGGGTGATGCCATCACCATGTTGTAACAGGCTGACATGGCGAGCAAAGTAACAATATAAATACTTAATATCACAGTCACACTTAACAGTAAAATTACCAAAGCCTGCGAAAAAAATCGTAAATCCGGCCCACCTTAAATCCCTTCGCACCTCTCCGTCAGTGTCTTTTGTCCTGTAAATGTGTCGATCAAGACAAGCAGTAAGCAGACTGCTATTCCATCCCCCCACCGCCGCAGAACATGCACAAAGTTCTCCTAGCTCATGCCTTGATTATCTGGGAGTGAAGTGCTGGAGTTTTAGACTGGAAATAATAAATTGTTATTTGGAACACATGCATTTCATGTGTGTTCCATTTCTACAATAATTTGTGTAAACACATTATTAAAACAGAAACAGTTTTTCATATTTTAGTAATAAATTACAAAATGTAGGTATAAACTATATAATGTGGGAAGCCTGATGTCCAAAGATCAAATAAACTCTTTCACAAAAGATTCAAGGATGATACAACAACTTCCTTGGTGTCCCCTGGTTCAATCCCGACTGCCTCCTATATTTACTGTTTTGAGTAGTGAGCTGCTCTTATTGTTAATATTATACAGTAAACACATACGTTTGGTTTGCTTTTGTAACAGTCGGTGTACATTTATACTACTTGTAAAAGTTATCTTTTTTTTTTCTTTTCACTTTTATTCTCTCAATCACGATCACAATACATACTACCGCCACACCCCCCATTAAACTCAGGAATTTGACGCTGTTATTTTTTATTTGAAACTGGAAATAACTGTAGATGTGAGTGGTGTTTTGAGACAATGGAACCACAATATTCGAACCGGCAACTATCTGGATACCAGCACAGATCCTTAGCCTCAGAGCCACCACTCCACCTCTAATGTCCCCTCCATGTTGTCTGGGGATCATACATAGAGACAGCATGGTAAAACAAGCTACACCCTAAAGGTAGAAGAAAATGCAGAGATAAATCTTTTTTACTACTGAAGGAGTGTACGTTTGTATCAGATAAAATTAATCAATCTCAAAACTACAAGGTCTATTCAGACAGAAGTTAAGTGTGACTGTGGCAAAGATCGCTGCGCTGCCCCGCCCCTTAAGAGGATGCCAGACCAGAGGAGGCTTGGTCCCAGAGACATGAACTCGGAAATGGCGCCACACGGATTGGTGGTTGTCCGATCTGTAAGAACAAAAGGAGGAGAAGCATTAGGTGACAGTGCTAGCCCTTGGCTCGGGGTAGAATTGCAAGTAGATGAGCCCTCAAGTTGTCTCCCAAGCTAGAAGTCTGCATGGGACAGAGTTTTTAAACCTGAACCTCCCCACTTCTGCAGTATTCCATTCTTTACCTTCCCACTCCTGCATACACTTAGCCTCATTTGTCCCATTTCTGCTTACAACCTAATGGTTTTGTCCGTTTCTCACCTGGAGAAAGACATTGCTTTCATTAAAGAAAAAAGCCATGTATGATTCATAAGCCTGTTTAACATGATCATGTACAAGGAGGTGGCCGAAGCTTTCTCCTGTTTGGCCCAATTGTCCTTTGCTTCATCAGTATTTAATGTAGATCTTCCAATCAATCAATCAATCAATCAACATTTATTTATTTTCCAATAGGACTTAAATAATAATATCTGAGCACTAGTTCACACGTCTTTTTCACAGAAAGGAACAAAAAAGAGCAGCATAAGCAATGTATTTTGTTAAACCTTTCTAAGTAGGCAACCACTTACTATTCTATATTGAAATAAAGTAGGATCTGTGTTAATAATTGCAATTCATTCCACAAAAATGTGGAACGGACACAGAAGGTAAGTGCTGTCTGCGTACAAGTTTCATATATAAATTTTGCTTAAAACAAACTTTTCTAGTCCGTATATTACTGGTAACAAATACTCTCAATTTTCAAAAAGTACTGGAGATTTATAATTTTTTTTTGTTCTTCATAGTATTTTTGTTATCGATACAAGCACACTGCAAGTAAGCAAAGCACTGTGAACACACTGGCATCTCCTTGTCTGCTCATTAGTTCTGATAGGAAAGAAGACATTACTAATAACTCTTCAGTGAGCTTCACTGCACTCTTTGATTTCATGCAGTTGCATTAAGGCACAATTACTGAAAATTATTACAAATCTCTTCTTGTCCCTGTGGCTTTGCAATGCTCTTAAATAAACGATACAGAAGTTGAAGCATTCAGCTGGGAAATGTTGCTACTTTGTAGTGCATGTGGATATGAGTTAGTGCTGAACAATTAGTTGACAAATTCTTTCAGATGTCACACACAAATGGTTGCCAATGCACTGAGTATAGGTTCATTTGTTGCTACCTTGTAGTGTTCGAGTCTCACTACCCATGGATGTACTAGATAGGCACTTACAGTGATAATATCTGATTCCAAATCAGTCATCACATCTTTGAACGGTTTCAGAAAACATCATAGTTGTGAGAATCTTTTTGTTGATGCGGCCAATCGTCAATTTTCTACAACACTGAATCTTACCATATTGAGATCCATCTTGTCTCCCTCAGACTGTTTGAGTGACTTCGTAAGCTAGCCGTGTTGTCCATTATTTAAAATACTCGACTAACTTTTTCACATTAGTCAGGAGCTGTGCAACTTCGGGTGCTTTCTCCATCACTACTGGTGGAAAAGCACATTGAGAGGTTAGTGTTAAGAATCTGGGCACTACAGTTTAATCTGGTATAGTTACACAAGGCAGCAATCATGTTTGCACCTTGGTCAGTAACAAAGACAATCTTTTTTGCCATGAGTGAACAGTCAATTCTGAAAACTCTTCAATTTTTCAAACAGTAAAGAGTGAATGTTTTCACCCATTTAACCATGCTTGCTTCAAATGGGGTCTCAAAAAGTACCCTTGACACAAGATTGCAGTTCTCATTAATATACTGGATGGTAGCAGAAATTAAAGAGTCTTCGGTTCAAATACCAGTTGTGACAGCACATGCCTAACAATTGATGGTCTCTAGCATGTCATATACAATATCATTTCTCAGTTTTTGGGCTTTTTCTATAACGTGTAGTCTAGTTTGACCCTTCATTACTGCAAAGGTGTGGTGCCTTAAACCTGAGGTGCATGACTTGTGTCTACTGTTTGCTAGCACTTTTGCCCATTTATCACAGCAAGCACACAGCACTTGGAGCAGGTCCTCCAAATTGCAGGGAAAACGTGGCAGTTGGTGGCAGGATTGGCACTCCAGCCGCTGTATATAAAAAAACCTCACACAGTTCCACTCTGTTTGAACTAATGTGATGCTAAGGTGTCACTCGTTGCATGGCTGCGCTTAGGTCCTAATTTGTGATCCTGAAGTGGCTTGTCTCGTGGTGGGTGCGGCAACATGTTGTATCAGTGCATGCTTCCAACCTCTCTGTCTCTCTTTCTCTCTCTATCTCTCACCGTCTGTATGATGTTCTTTTATCATTCCTGATTTACATTCTTGTATGTGGTTGCATTATGATTTAATGTGTGAATTATGATTTAATTTTCTAGTGTTTCCTTCAAATACAACAAATATGCTAAAAGATATTTTTTTTTTAGAAAAAATTTATATAAAGAAACATTTTTAGACTAAACATTTTCTACATTCGGGCGGCATGGTGGCCCAGTGGGTAGCGCTGCTGCCTCGCAGTTAGGAGACCCAGGTTCGCTTCCCAGGTTCTCCCTGCGTGGAGTTTGCATGTTCTCCCTGTGTTTGCGTGGGTTTCCTCCCACAGTCCAAAGACATGCAGGTTAGGTGCATTGTTGATTCTAAATTGTCCGTAGTGTGTGCTTGGTGTGTGTGTGTGTGTGTGTGCCATGCGGTGGGCTGGCACCTTGCCCGGGGTTTGTTTCCTGCCTTGAGCCCTGTGTTGGCTGGGATTGGCTCCAGTAGACCCCTGTGACCCTGTATTTATTATATAGCGGGTTGGATAATGAATGGATGGATTTTCTACATTCTTTCCTTCTTTAAAGCACAATGCTATGAAATTAATCTTACGGATTTTGATGTGGTTTATTTAGATACTCTTTCTGCAACTAGTGCATAATAACAAAGCTATACAGTTGTGTTTTCTAATTTATTTATAATTATAAAGCAAATAAAGTTTAAGTACAATATTAACATTATTTTTAGACAATAAAAATATATATTTGCATGCACCTTCATCCATTTATTAGTTATTCTTCTACAAATCACATTTCATAAATAAATGTCTGATGACAGGGTGAAATTTACATGTTCTCCTATGCCCTGATGGTTTTTCTCCAGGTACTCTCTTTATCTTGTCATATGCAAGTAAGATGAATTAATGTCTGTAAATGTGTTAACTGTGAGTAAGTGTAACCTGCTCTCATTCTTAATAGCAATATATAATTATTTAATACATTTGATTTTCAATTGGCATGTTGATTCAGTGCTTACTGCAGTTTCTCCATGAAGACACAGCACGTTACGTTTGCCTCAGTGTTTATTTTCATTGTCTGTATGGAGTTTATCTATTTTCCCCCAGTCTGCACTGGTTTTTCTATGTGTAATTTGTTTTTGTCTTACATGACAATCCTATTCTTTTTATGCATACGTGCTGTTTTAAACTGACCCTCATGTGAAGTCTGGTGTGAGTTCATGTGTGCAAGAGTGGTTTGTGTGATGGGTCGTCACCTCACCTTACAGAGATTTCTGCACAAAATGCTGCCAGGCATTGGTCCCCCAAGATGCTGAATTTGACTATGTGTGTTTGAGAAATTTGTTGGCTCTTTGATGCAGGATTCTGCTTTGCTTAATTCAAGTCTAATGATTTATTTAGTTTTTCTCTTTTCTTTGAATCACAGGTTCAGTTGTACTACTTTCTCTGGCATATCTGATGCCACTCTTCTACTACATTCCAAAAGCTGCTTTAGCATCAGTGATTATTTGTGCAGTTTTGCCCATGTTTGATTACACAATCTTCAAGAAGCTGTGGAAAGTCAAAAGTAAGTAGTAAATAAACATGCCGGCTTTTTAGAGATTAGTTGTAAATATTCATATTTATGTAATTAAGTTTTTATGTATATCAGTGTCAACGGTGGGCTTGCCTACATCTTGTCCTGCACAAAGAGTTAATTGAGTTCTCATTTAGCTTACTCTTTAGGATAATTACTTCTGAGGATCCTTATAATCCATACATCACAGGTTTGCAAAATGTGCAACCTGGGATGAATCGTGGTGTGGTTTAATGGCAGTGCACTTTGTGTAGTTGGCAGTTTCACACTGTGGATGGGCATAGTGGGGTGACAGTACTGTGCAGTACAGTACAGTGGGGGCTGCATGAGAGAAAGAGACATCACCAGGAACTGCTCCATTTTGCATTGCGTTCACTCTGTCCTTGTATGAAGAGATAATGTTGTTCTCCTTTAGCTGATGCTTTAGGGAAGGTGCTTCTAAAGGCCTTTTTAATTAAGATGTTTGTGGCTGACTGTCATCTATTACCACAATGCAAATGTGAGACCTGGAATGGATCATGCTGAGATTCCACAAATTTACAGGTGATTAATTACTGAACTGCTGGTTTCTAAAGGAGATGGTTGCCCACCAGAATTTAGAGTGTCCTTGTCCAATGGAGGGATATTCAGTTTTGGTAACACAAATAAAGGATTTCTAGTTCAGTTCTTACCATTGTCCTCAATACCTGTCCTCAGTAAACATAGTTTTTTTAGTTACTTGTTTTCAAAAGTCATCTTTGACTCATCAGTCATTTACTGGCTTAACTATACTTCTTGAATAGCATTTATGTTATGGTGAATCCTTCAGTGCTGTCTGCAGAGTTATCTGTCATGATTACCTGCTTTATACCAGGTAGTTGGACAACTGAGAACTGCGTTAATTCTATGAAAGGTTTTACTGTAACAGATGAACGTGATTCATCTGTGTGTGATGTGTGCACCATAATTACAGCATAGCAGACAATGCCCAAGTGTATTTCTGCAGAACATATGCCCACTTTTAGTAACAACTTGTAATTATTATATACTGTATTCTTTTAAAAAGTGCCTTTCAAGATGCCAAAAAAAAAACAAACCTGTATTTGCACGCACACTAAAAGGCAAAGCATTCCAGAGCTTATGACCAGCGGTACTAAATGCTGTATCATCCATTCAGTAAAGCAAACCTAGAAAGACTGATAAAGAGAGGGTGGAACCCTGACAAATGCAACAAATAAGATGATGTGTATAACTGAAGTAAGTTGCAAAGATAATTAGTTTATAGTATTCAACTGCAAGCTACTATAGTGTAGGAGTAGTGCATTTCCAGGGTTTGTTATATGTACAAAGATCTGGCAGAGGACTTCAATACCTACTGTAATCTCCTAAGTACCTGGGGTAAATCACTAAACAGAAGCTTGATGGTCCAATTGAGACTACTCTACAAGATTAATCTTGTAATTCACATGATAGAACACAGAAAGAGAATGATACAGTAATAGTATGGGTTCTTTATAAAATGTTCTGATGCCCAGGAGGTAGTTTTTATTTGTGCATCTCAATTAAGATGTAAATAAATATTATTTGGATTTTTACAGGTATGTTTCACTTTCATTTTCCTGTATTTTTGCTGTTTTGGTCTTATCAGTACTTTTCTTTTTAATAGTTTCATGCTGCCATTTTGTTTTCCATGTGTGTTGCCATTTTCTGCATTTTTATTGTTGTAACAGGCTTCTATCACCAGTGTCATCACAATACTATTTAAGCCAGCACTATGGTAATGCTGGCTTTCAGGAGTATGGACACAAGCAGAAACACTATGAGACGTTTAATAGTTGTAGAATCCTTCATGGAACTAGAATTGCATGTGTTGCTTGACAAAATTTTTTGGGCTGTGTAGTAGGCTTAGATATACTGGTGATTTTTGATCCTTTGGCTACTGACTTCACTAGTGTTTTAAATTAATTCTCTTTTTGTTTCCCAGCCCTTTTTCCATGTTCCTGCCAATTTTTCAGTTTGGCAGGTTCTTCACTTTGGGAGAAGACTAGTAACATACCTATCAAACTACATTGCCTCGAGTAGCATGATTTACTGTTACATAAGCTTTTTCTCACTCGAATGAGGAAATGGGCAGAATTAATTAAAACTGTTTTGAAGCAATTTAAATCTACTGGTTTATTTGCCAAGCTTTGAGTCTTGGTCACTACCTTTCATTTAATACTAGAACTGACTAAATGATTTAGGTGATTGTGAGCACCAACAACATTGTTTATATTTCTTATGGGAAGGTGACCAGCTAGAATGTCGTAGTTACAAGTTACAGTAGGTTGAGGACTGTCTCGCAAGAGATCCAAACTGTCTGTGTTGTTCAGTTAAGTTCTCTATTTAGAATTCTGACACCTTCTGGTCTTGTGGTACTATTTAGAGTACTGCAGTCTGTTGGTCTTGTGTGGACAGCAGTTCAATTAAATATTGTAAAGATCTTTTTACTTGTCACCATCGGATCATGCAGTCAATAGTAACTGGTGGAAAGAAGCATGGTTGTGTTTATTCACTTAATCATCCATCTCTTTTCTATTCAAGCCACTCAAAGCATCTTTGGTATGTTTAATATTCTTTCAGTGTGTATTTATTGTAGGGTGTAATATTTCTTGTATTAGAGTAGTTTAAGTTTTATAATTCTGACATTTACTGTACACTCTCTAACGGTAAACGGTACTGTCAGCAGCAGTAGTTTTAATCTCTTTTATGTATTATCTTTGTTTTCTGTAGATTAATACTTGGATTTTTTTCTGTTTTATCTTTACCTTTTCGCAGTTTCTACATTAGTCAAGTTAAGTGAACATCTCATGTGCAGTAAGAGGGTAGTTTAAGCTGTCTGTCAGATTATGCACTGGTTGTAATAAGGATGCTGTCAAGAAGAGAGCATTCTAACAAGGCAGTGTGACAAGTCAGGGAAAGCATATAGGTTAACGTATCTGCAATGCTTAGGTTAGATAAGCAGTGTAGTAGAGAAAGAGAGCTGTGACCTTGGTTGAAACATGCAGTGTTAGTAAAAGTTGGTTGGAACAAAAGCCTGCAGCCCCAGGGCACCACCAGGACTGAGTTTGGGAACCACTGTATTAAAGCAAAGGCTCAGGTTTTTTTTTAAGTCAAAGTTGTTTTTTCACAGTCTTGTCGTGCATTATTTTGCCATAAGAAATTGTTTTCTTAAAGCATATTTTTTTTTTTAGAAATTAACAGACAATTTATAATTCAGCTTAAAACAGAGTTTCTGAAAATATGAAAAAAAGAAATACAATTTCAAGACAAAAATGTACTCTGGTATTGAACCTCGGTATTGCAACCAGTGGCCAATATGATCCAGAAATTGAAACCAGGCTTAAACCGCTTCTTAATGCTACTTTTATGAGCCCAGAGAAACAGAACAAGCTGCTGGAATCTGTGGCTTTAGTACCATCAAGGAAAATAAAAGTTGAATTGCATGAAACACCTTCTACGTTTTATGCTATCTTGGCCGACAAATATAAAGACAAGTCCAAACGGAAACTAATTTCAGTGTGCATTCAGTATATTCACGTGGATACAATCAAAAAAAGGGCAGTAGGATTGCTTCACTCAGCAGACATGACCTCTGATGTAATATCAGAAAATATAATGAAGCTTTTGGAACCACTTAGATTAGATCCCTCTCTGTGCGTTGGCTTTTGCTTTGATGGTGCATCAGTCATGGCTGGAAACCGAGGAGGTGTACATGTAATATTAAAACAAAATTTTCTGAAAGCAATTTACATTTATTGTAGTTCTCATTGATTAAATCTGGTCCTTTGTACTGCAGCCATGGTCTCTGGACATGTAAGAACTTTCTTTGAAACTCTCAATAACCTACATAATTTCATGACAGGAGCTCAAAGACATTCGTGCTTCATGCAAACACAGAAGAACATACTCCCAAGTTGACAGTGCCTTGCTTTGGAATGATCCACTGAATATTCCGAATCATATGGCCAAACTAAACCAAAAGTAACATTTTTTTGGATTAATACGAAGACCGGCCTTTGCTAGTGACCACAATACAGCAACAGCCTGCTGTATGTGTTCTGCCCAGGTGCTGAAATAGTAGACAAACACCATCCAAGTAGGCAGCACTATACGAATTATGAGGATGGAGCACTTTGTCCACGAGACGTTGGAAGGTCACAGGTGCCCCATATAATCCAAATGAGAGAACACGATTCTGCCAGTGCCAGCTAGGGGTGCTAAACGCTGTCTTCTCCTTAGTGGAGTCCATTAAGGGAACCTGCCTGTAACCCTTAGTCATATCTAGAGTAGTCAAGAATTTGGTATGTCCTAGCCATTCAAGGAGGTCGTCCACTCACAGCATTGGATAAGCGTCAAATTGGGAGACTTGGTTAAGCCGACAGAAGTCATTGCAGAATCTCCAACTTCGTCTAGCTTGATGACCAAGATGATAGGACTGGACCAGGGACTGTAACTTTCCTCAATCACAACTAGGTCCAGCATTCATCTGATCCCTAGCTCCACTCCAGCCTTTTTTGCCTCGGGAATTCTGTATGGGTGTCCTTGGACTATAACCTCATTTTTCCCCACAATGTCATGTGCAACCAGGGAGGTCCATCCTGGATTTTCACTGACTACCTCTGGGATGGACAGGATAACTGCTTCGAGCTGCTGTCGTTGTTGGCAAGTCAAATTATCTCCGAAGTTAAAGTTTAATTTATGAGCAAAGAGAGACTGACGCTGTCCAGAGGAGGGTTCAGAATCCCCATCCTTCCACGGTTTCAGCAAATTGACATGATAAATCCACTCGCTGGGACGACGATTTGGTTGTTTAACCAAATAATCAACCAGACCCTTCCTCTCCTTAACTTCATAAGGGCCCTGCCTAAGATCCAATAATTTGGAATGTGAGGTAGGATGTAAAACCATGACCCTGTCTCCAGGGCGGAATTCCCAGAGAGATGTGCCACGGTTATAACATCGGATCTGGGCTGCTTGCGCCTTTTCCATGTGCGTCTTTAGTAATCTGTCACATAACTGCACAATATATTCCAATATATTTGTAAAAGGGAGAGCCTTTTCCTCCCAGCCTTCTTTTAAAATATCTAATATGCTCCGGGGTTGTCGTCCATATAGTAATTCAAATGGCGAGAACCCCGTGGTGGCTTGTGGGACTTCCTGATATGCAAAAAGGATGAGGGGGAGGAGCTGATCTCAGTTCCTTCTGTTCTCATTGACTACCTTGCATAACATCTGCTTGAGAGTTTGATTGAACTTCTCCACTAGACTGTTGGTTTGAGGATGATATACTGAGGTCTTCAAATGCTTTATTTGTAGCAACTTGGCAGTCTCCCTAAACGTCTGCGAGGTAAAAGATGTCCCTTGATCCATCTGGATTTCTTTAGGGATGCCGCCTTGCGCAAAGACCCCTATCAATTCCTGTGCGATAGCTTTTGAAGTAGCTGAGTGCAGCGGAACAGCTTCAGGAAACCAGGTAACATAATCTACCAGGACCATTATATATTTATGACCCCTGGCTGAGGGTTCTAGGGGTCCCACCAGATCAACCCCAATAGGTTCAAAAGGGACATCAATTAAAGGTAAGGGAACTAAAGGAGCACAGTCCCTCCTAGGAATCTGCCGCAATTGGCACTATGGACAGGATGTGCAAAAGCAGCGGTCCACTGCTCCCTTTTAAATAAAGCCAAGGTGTGCCTAAATTGAAACTGCAGATGTGTGAGAGGGTCGGAGTCGACCTCAATGGCGGCCGGGTTTTCATTCTGAGTCAGCTCAGCGCTTATTGATAATGTGTTATGCTAAGATGTCCCGGGTGTTTCCCTGTCATTATTAGAGGCCAAACTCCATCTCGCAGCCAGCTGTATACACGGCGTGGAGGAAGTTGAGGGTGCTGATTCCACATCTGTGACTAGACCTAGTGATCTTGTGGGAGTAGCGTATGTGCAAAGGCCAGAGGAGTAGCGAGTATATTCCGCAGACCCCCTTGTCTCCGCGTAGCACCGCCCGATGTGCATCAGGTTCTACCCAAGCATATCTTGTTTTGTACCTACGGGACTCAATTTTAGGGACGCAACTACGTCTGGGTGCACATGAGTCCCGTTCTGATTCTCCCAAGCTGGTTTCTGCTCTTGGGTGATCAATCATCTCCACTAGGGACATGATATCTATGTGTCCCCAAGCCGGCTGGGCAATCTACTGGGGCAAAGTACGGAGCAAAAAGGCATAGGTTATCTGCTCTATTTGGTGGCTTGTTTTTTCATGTGGTTTTAACCACCTTACCACTTTTGCCCATAAGTTTAATACCTGCTTTAATACCTGCTTCTGAACAGAATATTTAGTATCATTTTTTGGGCTTCGTGTATTCACGATCCCATGCGCCTATGGTTGCCACTTTTCACATCTTGGATTAATAGGCTTAGCTTCAATTTGGGCTTATTAAGCAACAGGGCTAACTTGTGGTAATGCATTGCTTAGGATGAAGTTCTGTTTGCCCTGTTCTGTTGCAAGTACATATTTGATGTGAATCAAAGATGTGGGCTTTTTGTTTATTATAATCATGCATCACCCCTTCTCCCCCAAACCCTATGACCCTTGCAAACTATTTCTGGCATAAACCTTGATTTTAAGACTTTGTGATTACCATACGGAATCAATGGAAACTGTAAACCCCTGATTTTTATTTATTTATTTATTTATTTTTTGTTTTATTTTCATATCCTGAATCCACACGTTTTTGAAGCATTCTTAGTTGAATGGTAATATGGTGCTAAAATTCTTCAGACACATGCATGGTATAATGTATTTTAATTTCCTTATTTATATGAAAACTCATCCCGTGATGGTGAGTGAATAGACAGATAAACAGGAATGCATTCTTATCTCAGAAAAATAGTGCCTAATGTATTACTTCCTTTTGTTGCCATAAATAGCTCAGAAACATGGCAAATTAACATTTTACAATTTTGAAGTACTGTATAGTTTTGATGCTTTTGTTTTAATATTTGTACAAATTTATACCAAAATGCAAGAAGAGGCAATGTCATTTGTTTAAAGACTTATAACAGTGCTTCACTTTTTGTGGAAAAAATTCCTTTGTCTTAAAAAGTGCCAGACGTAACATGCATTTTACTAAAAATGTGATTTAATGCATAGCTTTATATGATACGTCAGGAATGTCCTAAATTAATAATACCTCATATGTATAGACAAGTTTAGAATTACTTAGAAGATTTTGAAAAGGATATACTCTCTTTGCATTTCCCCCTCAGAAATGGATCTGCTGCCTTTTTTGTTGACCTTCATTATGTGTTTCTGGGAGATCCAATATGGGATTGTTGCAGGAGTAATTCTGTCCAGTTTCATTCTACTCTACAGAGTTTCAAGACCCCAGATTCAGGTCAGTAACCAAGTTTTTTTCCACTTTTGATGATTTTTTTGTTAAAATTAAAATGATCAAAATGTTGGTTTTTTTATTCCTTTTTATATTGTTTTTAAGAGAAAAATAAATTCTATATGTATCTATTGTGTGTAACACAGTATGATAAAAGAACATATGGAACCTACAACAACAAAAACAAAATCTTCACAAGAAATAGAAGAAAGAATTAAAAGTATGTATAAATAAATAAATAAATAGTTAAAAATAGACAATACAAATAAGCAAACAAATACAAAAAAGGCTGGGTCCCAAACTGAATAAGGCCTTTCCTACACTCATTAATTAAGTCTGCCATAATGGTAAAAGACACAGTCTGATGCTATAGTCAGTTGGCCATGGAGGGTAGAAAAATAAAAGCTCTAGCTGATAGGATGCTGAAAAATATAAAACGCTAGGGGGTTCAAAGATCAAAAGACTCCCCTGAGTATTCTGCATGTATTCTAAAGTTATTGTTATATTGTATGATAATAAAGTTATTTTTATCTTTATTGTTGATACACTGTCCAAGAAGATTTAATGCTACAGGTTTCTGGTTGTTTAGGTGCTTGTATCCTTGTCAAAATGAAAGGCAGCTTGATTAGATTAGAAATAAATAAATGTTATTAATCCCATGGGAAAATGTAGATGCATACAGCAGCAGAAATATAAATCAAGGATAAAGACTCACAAGACAGATAATGCAGCTAATCAATCAATCAATCGCTATGTTTATAAAAAACTTAACAACTACATCAGTTGGAAGTGCTAAATTGCCTGATAGTTGTGGGCAGAAAAGACCCCCAGAGATGCTTCTTAGGCTCATTCCACTACAGTGTTCTAGTTCTATGGTTAAAAGTGCTTCAAGAGAGTGCCTCCTGGAGGGGATTTTTCATGATGGCACTCACTTTTGCTATCATTCTCTTTTCGACCACAGTACTATGCTGTTATAGTACTGTCGTAGTACTGTGATAAAAGAAAACAGAGTAAAGTAGTGGTATGTGAATTGGCAAATTAGAAGAATACAATAACCATACAGTAACAATGTTCAGTTACCTTTGGCCTTCTTTAAATAAATACAGCATTTGGCTCAACCCAAAGCCTTCACTTTGACTTGGAAACATTTGTGAGTCATTTTGTTTTGTTGTTTTTTTACCTAAAGTGGTTTGTAACTTGTTATTCTTCTTCTTTTGATTTGAATTCATAGGTAACTGCATACTTTTTGCAAATTAAAACTAATGGGAATTTTACCTTTCTCACTTTTATTCCATATCAAACGCAACTATTGTTCTTACATATATTTATTTATTAAGCAAGTATTTGACACACATAAGAAACATAAAAAGATACACATCCACAAAAAATATTATGATTCCCTTCCCTAAGTCCTCAAATGCATTGGTGTGTGAGGAGGTTAGAAAATGTCACTATTAGTTGTGCCTAGTAAAAGTTTAGAACTTAACAATTTAAGAATGAAAAAATTACTGTACTTTAAAGCATTTCAGCACCTATGGGTGGTAAGCCAAGAAAAAAGAGACCCCATTGGAACCCCTGCTCTATATGCTTATGTAAAAATGTAGCCTACTAAAGGCTGTGTTGGTCATTTTTAATTTTGGTTGTGACCAGACTCCATTAAATTATGAAATTTGTACACATTAATAAGAAGTTAATTTTTATTACATCTGACTGCTGATAAAGATATTACTGCCAACATGCAGCTTTAAAAATGTGTCAGACTGGAGCCCTACTCTTAACTTCTCATTTTTCCTTGCAGTTTCTCTGAAGCCTCTCATGTTGGTGTTTCTTGTTGTGTCTACTGGCCTCACTCAATTTCCTATTCAATTATCTATCTATCCATCCATCCATTATCCAACCCACTATATCCTAACTACAGGGAGCCAATCCCAGCCAACACAGGGAGCAAGGCAGGAAACAAACCTCGAGCAGGGCGCCATCCCACTGCAGGGCACACACACACACCCAGACACCAAGCACACACTAGGGACAATTTACGATTGCCAGTTCACCTAACCTGCATGTCTTTGGACTGTGGGAGGAAACCGGAGCACTTGGAGGAAACCCACGCAGACGTGGGGAGAACATGCAAACTCCACGCAGGGAGGACCCGGGAAGCGAACCCGGGTCGCCTAACTGCGAGGCAGCAGCGCTACCAATGCACCACTATGCCACCCCTTATCCAGCAGTTTTAAATTTCTAATCATATGAATGGTGCAACACTGTAAATATAAATATACTGTATAACAAATGATTTTTACATTTACATTTTTGGCTGACAACTTTATCCAAGGCAACTTACAATATTTATGACACAATTACTTACATAGCTTTTGGATTTTTTTTTTTTTTTTACATTTAGAGCACAGGCAGGTCAAATGACTTGCTCATTGTTCACATAGTGTCAGTAGTGGGATTTGAACCAACAAACTCAGGGTTTGAAGTCCACAGCCTTAACCGCTATGCCACACTGCTTGTCATACATAAGTATACATATATAAGTGCTTGCATAAATGTCAGGTACGAATGTCAGATATTTACAGAAGTATTGTATGCATATCTCAGTTCTGTACCTAAGAACTCAACAGTCAATGGCTCAAGACATTTACATTGTTACAAATGTAACATTACCATTTCACTGATGAAAAGTTACCTAAATAAAAGATATGTAATTAAAGAACAGGATAATTTACTATTTGTGCCTAAAGGCTGGAAGAGGACCAGGATATGAAACAAGTTAAACCTGAGAAAATGAATCCTTTAGCACCAAAGCTTAATCACAAATCAGTAATCAAAGTCAGAGGAAAAATAGTAACTTTCGGACATCAAGAATTTTTGGACGAAATGTGCACTATGTTCAATTGTGTATTTTATCTAAATCACTGATATGAAGTAATTGCTTCACCAGTGTTTCAGGGGTCATACTGATGACTTAAGACATGGCACCTACCAAAACTATATTTCTTGGCAACCAGGAGGAGCATTTTGGTAACGAGAATCATAACATGGCAGTGCCAATATGCCAAACAAAATATTGTTGCAGCACAGAGAAATAAATCCTCTCTATGATCAGGAAACATAGTGCAAAAGTAACTGCACAGAAATGTTACAGAAATAAAGAATCCTGTATTCCAGCATATATTTTGCTTGGAAAAAAGATATTTTAAGAGATATTATTTCTAAAGTGAACATCTCATAACACTAGCAGGGCTAAATAAGAAGGATTGTGAAGGATTGTTAGAGGAGAGAAACACATCATGCCTGCTGCTGATGCTGTACTCACTGCCTATCACATTGACTTCCTACATTCAGACTTGCTACATTCAGTAGCAGCAGTTAAGATTTTCATATGAGATCCACATGAGGTTGCCAAATGGGTAAATATAATGAACTAGCCAACCCGCAGCGTAACATACGCTGCACAATCAGGCCGGTTTTTTAATAATTTTTAAGCACAGGGAGAAAATTAACATTTGAAAAATCGGTAATGTAATAAATCAGCAAGAAAAGCAACATTGTAACAATGCACGGAACAAACCAACACACAATCGTCCGTGCTGCGCTCAGGCGTGGAGGGTGGAATGGGAGGAGAGGAAAAGGACGTCCACTCGCTCCCTCCGTCATGCTAGTCTGCTGATTTCTCGTCCAGTATGCACTGCCTGCTCATGTGCCCACCGCCAACTCGTCACTCGAGTCGTTGTCGTCTTTGTACAGTCCAGATGCACCTGTGACTCACGTAGATTTTTCATTGCTCTGTGTGGTTTTGGCTGCTTTTCTATATATAATCCACCAAGACGCACGACCACGGTAGCAGCGAGGTGGGAGGGGGGTGTGTACAAAGTGCAGGAGCATCTAAGAAGACGCATGTTTGTTGCGGATGCGAATTGCTGTATGCAGCGTGTAAAACAGTTTGCTATGGTGTACGCAGTCGTGCGTTGTAACCGAAAACTCGGTTTTTAAAGACTGCTCACTTCATTGTGTATACGACTGTAGGTGAATGAAAAGATGCAACTCTGGAGAGGGCAACATACAATAAAGCGTTTTACACGCTGCATACAGCGATTCACATTAGCGACAAATTATTTTACATGCTGCACACAGTGATTTACATCCGTGACAAACATGCCTCTTCTTAGATAGTCCTGTCGCGACCACCCTCGCTCTAGAAGCATACACACCACCTAGCCATGTGGTGCCTCTGTGTGAACCGGTTAGGCACAGAGAAGGTCAGCTGCCGAGAGAGCGTCTCGACTGTTGTAGGGCCTGCATTGGTGAAGCAGGTGAGACGATAATGAAACAGATTCACAGGGCTTATTGGTTTTTGAATACCGCCTCCTTCATTGGGTTTTAACCAATGCACTGAACGAACCAACACACAATCGTCCGTGGGGCACTCAGGCGCGAAGGGTGGAACGGGAGGAGAGGAGAAGGACGTCCGCTCCGCTCCCTTCGTCATGCTAGTCTGCCAATTTCTCGTTATACACTGCCTGCTTATGTGCCCACCTCCAACTCGTCACTCGAGTCGTTGTCGTCTTTGCACAGTCCAGATGCACCTGTGACTCACGTAGACGTTTTATTGCTCTGTGCGGTTTTGGCTGCCTTTCTATATATAATCGACCAAGACACCCGACCACGGTGGTAGCGAGGTGGAAGGGGGGGGGTGTGTACAAAGTTCAGGAGCATCTAAGAAGATGCATGTTTGTCGCGGATGCGAATTGCTGTATGTAGCATGTAAAACAGTTTGCTATGGTGCATGCGGTCGTGCGTCGTAACCAAAAGCTCGTTTTTTAAAGACTGCTCACTTCATTGTGTTTTAACCTCAGTTGTAAAGGAATGTTTTAAGGATCCCATGGGATACCCCTCGCAAACAGTTTTACACGCTGCATATGGCGATTCACCTCCGCCAGAAACATGCCTCTATGAACAGTCAACGTGGGTCGGAGCTGCATGTGACCTCTACGACAGATGAATATAAATGACGCCGGTTTTTCTGTGTCGTCGCGTCCGAGTTGGTGGGCGTGGCTCTGTGAGTTGTCATTGTATCCAATGGTCTTGGAGTTGGTGGGCGTGGCTCCTTCCTGCGTGCGCCATAGGTGTCTCACTTGTCGGCGGCTTAGTGAATCCACGCCCCTTCCGGCGTGCTTTCCATGGTTGTCTTGCCTTAGTGAATTATATATATAGATGGAGCCAGAACACTGTGTAAGAATCACCACACAGTAAAATGAACAAAAATATGAGGTAGGGATATAAAATAGGTTGGCAGACCTGTTTAAATATTGTATTCATTTTGGATTGTGGACTTTAATACCAGAATTTGCTTTTATTTACTCAGCATACCTTTTATTCTTTTGGATTGTTCTGGCTCTTAGAATGGTAAAGTCAGCATCTCTGTCTGGACAGCATGACAGCCTTATTCATTATCTTTAGATTGTGAGAAATGAAACAGGAGAGGCATAACTTTAGATATTTTAAATACATGTCCAAGTGTAATGATAACATTTCCTCTGCTGTCTGTACTTTGGTGAGGTCATTCTATGAACTGGGATCATTCTGTTTTGTCCATTAAAAATGTTATTAGGAAAGAAACTAATGCTTATAATTTGCATTCTGATGACACTGGCTTGATATTTCTGATAAGCCAAGTAACGTAACCAGGATGTAGCAATGTTTTTTAAAAAAATTACCTGGCATTTGTGCACATAGCAAAACAATGATGACAGTCCTTAATCTTGCTGAGAGACCTATTAGTATCGGCAATTGCGAATGGAGATTCAAACCTAATATACTCCACCTGAAGTTGACCTGAAAATTATTTATGAAGCAGGTTACAGGAGTTACTAAGAGTAGCGATCCACAGACCTGACACAAGTTCTTTTCATTTTTCAGTAAAGAAGCCAAAAGATTCTTGGCCATTGTCAGTGAATTGCAAAGCACTGCGTTACTTTCCTTTCAAGTTTAGCTCAAGCCTGAAGATAATTTACAGGAACTAGCCAGTTGGAGAAATGAGCAGTAAAAATACTGAGGCCTAAAAGGAAGTGTAGAATGGTGCATGTTGAAGGGAGCACCAGTGACAGAAAAACAGTGGAAGCAATAGCTGACATCACGGGCTACACAGCAGGCAACAATTAAAGGACAGGAATGTTTAGTACAAGTGTATATGGTTCATCAGAAATTTCAGACAATAACATGCAATTTTACAGGAACAGAAGTTCAATAATGGGCTCTATTTAAAGGGAGTCTTATGGATTTTTTGCACGCTAGTCCAAAATGTAAGAAGGTGCTAAATAGAGCCTTAAATGCAATTAGAAAGTTTTTAAAGATCAATCCTACAAGGCAGAGGCAGCCACTGTAATGTTACTCAAATTTTCCCTTTTTATTAAAATTGTTGCTGGTGCAGACAACTTTTTTTTTTTGGTCATTTTGATAGGAGTGCATTGCAATTGTATTGACAGCAAAAGGTGTACTTTTCAGCATCTTGAGTAATATAAAAGATTGGACTCATGCGATGTTTCTTAAGTGAAAGAATACAGTTCTTAGCAATGTGCTTAATATGCAATTTTAAGTTTACCTCTGAATCAAAAATGTTGCCAATACTCTTTACTTGCAGCCTGATTTGGAAAGCCAGAAGGTTAAGTTTATTTCTAAGGTTCTCATGTTTTTTGCTGACCATACAGACCAGTCATTCACAAACGTTTCTCCCAAATGCAAGAGATGAATTAGGGACCATGATTTGACTGGAATTAGTAGATTAGGAGAAACCATTGCGATGAGACTTGTGTAAGGAGAATGTCAGTCAATTCTTTGACTGGTGAAAAATTTTAAGTGCTATAAAATGTATACATATTTCAAGGACTGATCAAATATAACAGATATAATGGTGAAGCCACTGGAGGGAGGTAGATCAGTAATGAAGTCCATTGATAAATCTTTCCAAGGATGAAAAGGAACAGAAATAGTTTGAAGGAATCTCAGTGTGAACCATGAATAAAAAGCAAAGGTCATAAGTAATGTGCAGCATTGGCTAATGGAGCAAAGGTAGAAGTGTTTGCAGACCGAGACTAGACATTGAAGGATGGGCTAAGCAGCCATTGTGTTAGGGCATATAGGGTTCCTTTCCTGCAAGGACTGTTTTTAGTATAACATTTGCAGCTGGGTTTGCATACACCAAACTTATACAAATTGAAGAAGAATTAGAGTTGTGGACACTGGTACCAAAGTTGAATGCTGATGTGTCAGTAAACACGGGGGACAAAATTTTAACTATTTGTCGGAACAGGTCTCATACTATTAGACTACAGATGAGCCTGTTCTAGATTGAGCTTTGAAGCAAATGTTGGATTGTCACACCTAGAGGACCATAGAAAAAAAAATGAAATTGTGGCACTGGGCCAGGGAGATACTTCTTAATGTTTATGGAGGGATGGAAACTGATCACTTTTCTTCCTAAACACAGACTATATTGAAGAGTAACCTGAAAGCATGTGAATGAGAAGAGGATTTTCAACGACTTGTGAAGAGGATTTTCCACAACATCATATTTTATTTTTTCTGCACTGCGGTCTTTTAAAGAGGATTTGAATGATGAAAATAATGGGTACTGCAAAAGGAGAAGTAGTTGGCAAAATGACACTTGAACTAGTCACACATGCATCATGTACAATATGTTTGAATATTGTTTTCATAATGGGAATAGTGGGATGTTTTCATTTTAGATTTAATTTATACACAAGTAGGAGTAATATAGTACAAAAGGATGTGAAAATGTGAATATTAAAGTGAATTGTTGATATATGTTAGTATCAGATACCATGAATACTCGAATCCTTTCCAATCTATCTTTGAGAAACATTGTTTTTAAACATTATATCGATTTTCTCACACATTTGTGGGAAAACAGGAGAGCCTCAGTCCATCTTTGCTCCTTAAGGACCAAGTCTTTTCTGCATGCAGCTTTTATACCAAAGACTGATTACAATCATTTGTTGACCCTTATCTGTTTCTATTTACATCATATTTTTTTCTTTTTTAACTCATTATTGGCACTAACGTGCCCCATCATAACTTTTTTTGGACTGAGCTGCAAGCCCTCAGTGGGAAGAATGGTTATCTATTTAAAAAAAAATGAAGTTGACCAGCCTAAACATTAAATATCTTGTCTTTATACTGCTTGGGATTACAAGTCGAAGTGAATATTGAAACCAGTATTTCTGTTTTTATTTGCGTTTTTCCATATTGTCCGAACGTTTTCTGAGTTGTGGTTGTACGTCTTATTTATTGAAAAAGAGTAGAGTATATTGGGGTGAAAGTAATTCTTTTTACAGTTTGTTAAACAAGACTCTGAATATTTAATTTGTGTGGATTTTTGGATTATTATAGGACTATTTATATATATATCTTTTATGTTAAGAGAGAGGGGCACCACAAGAGACGAAGAGAGAACATGCGTTACGTTCTGCCGAAGAAGAAAAGACTGTAGCATCCAAAAGACAATTAGCCACCAGACAAGAAGCTTGCAATGTGACTCTGATCTGAATCATTCAAGTTATATATTTTCATCCATTATTATATCTAACATTTTGGCACATTCCTGGTTTCACTTCAAACAAACATAAATTTAGATTTAAATAAAGTTTGGTTATTATCTCACTGAAGCTGCCTCGTTGCTCACTGAAACTATCAATCTAATCCATGTCACAAGTGTTAGGACGTTCAACAATATAACGAGTTTGTGCTTCATCAGGTTAAATCCTTTCAGAGGTAGTGAACTGGGAGCTGGCCATGTTCTGTGATCCCAGCAGCAGCAGACTCATGGTTTCTGTTAAAATATTTAGTGCAAGTCTTTTGAGGATAGCTAGGTATGGCTTTTCTAAATTCCTTCAAAGGTTATGAACTCTGAGCAGGCTGTTCTATGATCTCGACAAGAGCAGGCTCCTGGCCTTTGCTTGGGTATTCAGAGGTTCAGTCCTTGCAGCAGAAAAAAATGAGAGCAAAGTGGGTTTCAGTCATCCTTAAACATATTTCAGAGGTTTAGTGTTTTGAATCCTTTAAAAAGGTAGCCTGTCCTAAGTAAGGATTTCAGTGGTAAGTTAATGCATGGTGTACATGTAAAGCAAGGCTAATAATTTCAGCATTTCCAATAGTAACTTGTCCACCAATTAAAAAAAAGAAGCTTAGAAGGCTTCTTTAAAGTGTCTTTTGTGGGCACTTTAACAATACGACAACAACTTACATCAATACTGATTGTTGTCACTTTTCTTTCATGTACTGCTTGGTATATGTACATTTAGGGAAAGGACTGTGATGAGGTCAAAATTTGAATATCAGGTTTTCAACAGATTTATACACATTAGAAATGTCTGAACATGATTTGACCACTTTCTCACTGACATCTATCTGTTTGTTGGTCTCTGGACAAAATGACTCAAAAACAAATCACCCAGTCTAAGTGAAACTAGGCACAGTGATTATTACTGTAAAATGCTGGCAGTCTATATAATTTTGAGTAAAATTGCTCCAGTAGAAAGAGTGCCCTGCATTTGAATGAAAAAAAACCTGCTTTGTGACATTTAACAGAAACCTCTTCAACAGTAGTGCCTTAAAACAAAATGTATATCGACTGTTTCTGAAATTGATATCTGAATACAATCAAGAAACACTGCAAAATGAATAAAATATAAAACAGAATTAGTGCATTCAGTGTAATAGAGTAGATAGATTCAGATTTTTCAATTTAATTTAAAATATTCAAATTTTAATATATATCTGACTATTTTTTTCAACAACCCTTCTTGGAAAGCTGAAAGTAGAAACTTTTTCCAACTGTTTGAGTATACTCTACATCTCCCACTGATAGGGAACAAGCAGGGAACAGTAATGCAATAGCCATTTTTCAAAGTTACAATACTGTTCCCAGGTTGTTCTTGTTTATATTGCTTAGTCATCTTTTAAGACTTTGGATAGCTTCATTTGTTAAGTTGTTTCAGATAAGAACCAGGAAAGCCTGAGGAAACCTCTGCTCAGAGATGTAAGGCACAAAGAGGCCTGACACTACTGGATTTTCATGGGTAATTAATGCCTGTACAAGGGGAGTCTGGTATCAACGTATATACTTCTTAGACTCCACCAATATGGGCTGCTTTAGAAAAGGGGTCTTGTATTTTGTCTTATTTGTGTGATGGATTGGATCTATTCTTATCTACAGATTATGTTGGAGTTATGGTAAAAAATCCAAGAGGTGCACATTTCATTGTCAATCTGAAATTAATGAAATTCTTTCTGATTACTGTTAAGAGTAAATTACGTTTAGCCCCTTCATTGAAATATCTCATATTTCATGTCTGGTATGAAAATATCATCCAGATTATTAGAGCTCTTTGTTTTCATTGAGGATGGTTGACTATCTAATACAGCTTTGTACAGGTATGTGGACTTCCTTGTCTTATGTATAGTATATTATTTTTACATGTTTAGCATTTTTACCTTTTCAGAAAGATGGAAAATGATAAAAACAAATAATTTGCATTTACTAATGAAAATGAGATCAATATTTGCAAAAAATATAAAAAAATAAACATTTGGCTGAAAATATGGAAAGTTGTGGGCCATTAGAGGATCATAATTTTCTTAATTCCAATTTAGTGCTTTTTAAGTTATGCTGAGCATCTCCTGTTTTTCCAGCGTGAAAACAGGTGTTATGTATCAACTTTGTTTTGATCTTGCATAAGTTTGTACTTGAATTTTTATTTAGGATTCATATTTCTTATTACTGTATAAGCATAGATAAAAGTGAGATTTTAGTATATGCCTGTGTATCAACCTATATGCAGAATTTATAAGATTCTTATGGTTTAAGAGTGTTTTTGGTTTTACATACTACAAATTGCCGGAGTACTAATTACCATACTAATTTAAATGATGCAGGTTCTTACATGACAGACAATTTGAATGCACATCAAACTTAAGCTCTTGTGTACAGTAGCTGGGTAAATGATCTCATAATGATATTATGTGATTTCTAAATTTTTGTCCTGAAAGATCACTTCAGATTCAGCAGATGATGATCCATTCTATGTATGACTGGCAAGGAATGAACCTCAGACAGTATGCTTTACTTCTAGCACTGTGAAGGTGGAGTTTATTGGATATATGTGTTTCATATGGAATATTAGTATTGCTGTTTTTAGTATTGATCATAGGTATGATTAAGCATTTAGTGTGTGAGTTTGTACGAGAAGAGGGCTTGAAACATTTTTTAAATGATCTGCTTTTAAACATCACAACACTAAGCAAAATGTTTTCACTATGAGGAATCAGATTGAACTTGCAGTATATGGAGCAATGGGTGCCCGCATGTACATAACTATTATTCTTATATACCATAATGATCATGAAGTTATAAATGAAGAGTTAAAACACCTTCAAGAAATTATGAAAATAAGAACATGAGCAAATTTTATATGTTAACTGCAAAATATTATTTAGACGTAGAATTTTCAAAATTTTCAATGGGCCAAATTACACATTTGATTGAGCTGAATGATATTTTCCTATTTCTTTAAATAAAATGGGATAGTAGATTTAACCTGAATATTTTTGTTCTTTAAATCTGATATCTGATAAAGAATCAACAGTTACAGAACATTTGTTGCAGTACCTCCTTATAGTTTGGACCAAGACTGTAATTTACATGTCTGCATGTGTCTCAGGCTTTCTGAAACAGAGTATTTTGACTACATATTTCCAGTACATGTAAAAAAAAAAGTGTACGTTCACTTGATCACAATGTAAAATCATTGAAACAATGAATCTTTAAATGAGCAAGATTAAAATCTGATGCCCCTGTTGTAAAATCCATATAAATTCAAGCTTCCTGTGTTACTAAACCATACCATGTGTACATGCTGTAGTGACACCGCAATTTCACTCACCAGTGTGTCTAACAATAAAGAAAGCTACATTTGTAAAATAACATGTATTATTATTATTTATTATGGGTGAAATATGGTGCTGTGCTGCCCTTTTTTGAATTTCAAAACCATTTCATGCCACTTGTTAAGAACATGGCTTGCCTGGGCTAAATAGAAACCTTGTCAATTTTTTCACTTAAAGAATAGTGTGATATATTTCTCAGCACTTAGTCTTCCTGTGTAAAAACCTTTCTTCCCCCATGTTTGGATTCCTGTCGAAAGACCAAATCACAGTTAACTTTTTGTGCCATGTGCTTGGTTTTGTTTTGATTCAGTTCTGTATTTATGTGAGAATTTGCACAAGTGAATAGAAAATGTATCCTTGCCACAAAAAAGTAGTACCAGGAATATGTGATAAAGTGATTATTTTCAGATCCTTTTGTTGTAATAAATATGCGTCAGAAACACAGAAGGTGCAGATCAAGACTTGACAACTGTTTTGGCTTGAAAGATGGACACACACTCACCTAAAGGATTATTAGGAACACCATACTAATACGGTGTTTGACCCCCTTTCGCCTTCAGAACTGCCTTAATTATACGTGGCATTGATTCAACAAGGTGCTGAAAGCATTCTTTAGAAATGTTGGCCCATATTGATAGGATAGCATCTTGCAGTTGATGGAGATTTGTGGGATGCACATCCAGGGCACGAAGCTCCCGTTCCACCACATCCCAAAGATGCTCTATTGGGTTGAGATCTGGTGACTGTGGGGGCCATTTTAGTACAGTGAACTCATTGTCATGTTCAAGAAACCAATTTGAAATGATTCGAGCTTTGTGACATGGTGCATTATCCTGCTGGAAGTAGCCATCAGAGGATGGGTACATGGTGGTCATGAAGGGATGGACATGGTCAGAAACAATGCTCAGGCAGCCCATGGCATTTAAATGATGCCCAATTGGCACTAAGGGGCCTAAAGTGTGCCAAGAAAACATCCCCCACACCATTACACCACCACCACCAGCCTGCACACTGTTAACAAGGCATGATGGATCCATGTTCTCATTCTGTTTACGCCAAATTCTGACATTTGAATGTCTCAACAGAAATCGAGACTCATCAGACCAGGCAACATTTTTCCAGTCTTCAACTGTCCAATTTTGGTGAGCTTGTGCAAATTGTAGCCTCTTTTTCCTATTTGTAGTGGAGATGAGTGGTACCCGGTGGGGTCTTCTGCTTTTGTAGCCCATCCGTCTCAAGGTTGTGCGTGTTGTGGCTTCACAAATGCTTTGCTGCATACCTCGGTTGTAACGAGTGGTTATTTCACTCAAAGTTGCTCTTCTATCAGCTTGAATCAGTCGGCCCATTCTCCTCTGACCTCTAGCATCAACAAGGCATTTTCGCCCACAGGACTGCCGCATACTGGATGTTTTTCCCTTTTCACACCATTCTTTGTAAACCCTAGAAATGGTTGTGCGTGAAAATCCCAGTAACTGAGCAGATTGTGAAATACTCAGACCGGCCCGTCTGGCACCAACAACCATGCCACGCTCAAAATTGCTTAAATCACCTTTCTTTCCCATTCTGACATTCAGTTTGGAGTTCAGGAAATTGTCTTGACCAGGACCACACCCCTAAACGCATTGAAGCAACTGCCATGCGATTGGTTGATTAGATAATTGCATTAATGAGAAATTGAACAGGTGTTCCTAATAATCCTTTAGGTGAGTGTATTAGGTAATTTTTTAAGCTTTTCCTCAGTGCTCCATACCCTCCATTGTAAGGCACCAGTGTAGGCAACATATTTTTTTTAAAATCTATAGAATGTGCTTAATTTTAGAACACAATTTTGTGTGGCAAATGCATTTATGTTTGTGAAGATTCAACTTTAACTGTAAAATTACTGAACTTGTTCTTTAAATAACATTGATATAGACATCAAAAACCACACATAGTGCATTTGAAATAATTATCCAGGATACAGTGGCCACCTGAGAAAGTATACTCTACAACTGCATAGAGAATTATGATTAAAATTACTGTGAGACAGAGCTCTCGATAGACTGTGATGAATTCTGCATTATAGTATTTTTATTGATTACTAGAAAGTAACTGGTTTATCAGAGGCCTGGTGAGGACTTGCTGCTAACAACAAAGAGCATGAAATTTGGAATCTGAATCGAGAAACAATCCAAGATAAAAATTATGTCACCTCAACAGGCTATCCGAGGATACACAGTTGTTTTCTGTGTCATCATCTTGCCCTTTCTGACTTAGGCAATCCATTGTAAGCTATTTTGAATATTTTTTTCTTGTACTGTATTATCTAACAACATGGTTATTTTATTTTACAGATTTCTGGTGAAGATGTGGTGGTTCTAAAGTTACAAAGTGAGCTGAATTTTCCTGCAATGCAATACTTCAGTGATACATTGTACAAAGAGGCTTTAAAAGGTACAGTATAAATATAGATTGACTAATAAAAGCATTAGTACTTACAAGTAATGCAAACAAAATGTATAATGTAGCAGTTCATTTTAAGGCGTTTTCACACTCATAGTCCGTTTGCTTTTTCAGAATCGGGATATATTTAGTTACTTTGCTTCAGTTTCCATTTAGTTTGGTTGCGTTTCACACTGTAAACTTTCAAGCGAACTAAACATATCAATAGACATCCCATGGACATGTTGTGGACTTCTTTCTTTGGGCAGAAACATTGTTTCACTAGAAAAAAATATCATGGTGGATATTTGTGCACTGCTGTATTTTCCATAATTATTAGCAGGGATTCTACTTGAAAGTTATACATTACTAAGTTTATGCACTGAAGGACACGTTTCAGATAGTCGGGTTTACAACAGACGACAAGCTTGGCTGATGACATACACTGATGTGCTTCAGTATTATGGGAGTAGACTTCTCATGTAATTTTCATTTAATTGTGTGATGTTGTGTATTTATTCCCTAGTAGCCAAAATATGAACAAAACCTCAATTTGGTTTATCTCAAATTACATGTCCACTTTCTTAACCCTTGTTATTTGTTATTCTTGTTTATTTCGATATGTTTAACATTGACTAATATTTGCATTAGTAGGCCCAGTGAGAGGATGCCCCACTTGTGCGCCTGGTACTGTATATTCATGGTGTAAGATTAGGACATTTGATTTGCAGTCTCACGGGAAGCTGCTGCTCATTTCTTGGCACCTCTGTATGTATTCTGATCGAGCTGATTTCAACCAAATTTACACCAATCCTTTTTTTTTTTTTCTTTTCCATTTAAAAAAAAAAACTAAAATGGCTACCTGCTGTCCGATCGCACATACGCGAAGCTCTGAGACTGAATCAGGTGTTGTTCTGACTGAGTGTGTAATTGTGCCATTTTATGCAAATTGTGTTATTCTTGTACCTATGTGCATGTTCATTATCATCAACATCATCATTATTATTTGTCTTTTTACTGTTTTTAATGCTCCAGGTTAATCCTCAACTCATTATGTTATGAATAAGGTTCCTCAATTACCAACAGTCGACGCTCAGTGTGACTACCACAGCACACAAAATGTCATGCATAATGCACAGTATTTTATATAGTTAAATCAGTCCAGTGCTGGATAACATTCAGATTTAATGTGAACCATTCCAGGATTCACTTGGTACCACACAGACACCACCCTTTAGGGTTACGGTACGATTGTTTTCATCCATACCAGAGTGTGATTGGTATGTTCACATCTACCTAAATAAACCAAACTTTAAGGGATATTGCAAGAGAAAAAATGTACTATGTGTGAAAACGCCTTTAGTCTTCATGGTAAAACAGCCTCATATTAAATGCATTTTAATAATGATATCTTTAATTGCTTGGCAGCCTCACCACCTCGGTCAGCAATTGTGGACTTGCACCGTGTCAACTATATTGACTATACAGTGGTTAAAGAAATGGAAGATCTGCTTCGACAGTTTAAAGATAAGAAGCTGTCTTTGGTTTTCACAAGGCTATCGGTAAGTTACTCTAAAGTCCAGTTGAAGCCATTATGGAATGGTAGCAGAGTGGTAGACTAACATGTACCTGCTATAAAAATCTACATTTCAAAATCCTCAAGTGGCTAACATGCCCCCAATAAAAGCTAAAATTGAGGTTAAACCATTCAGATAGGTCCAAATGTTTTTCTTAAGCAAGTAAAACTTGATTTTCAGTACATGTGTTTTTTGGTATAACTCGTTAACTTCTGCTTTGTTTTAAAGATTTTTATGTATATTTATAGGCATCCATGATGCAGTGTTAGAATTTTTCTACTGAAATTGCCAATTCAAGTTCATTTGATGATGTTGGATGGAAATCAATTCCTGAAGATAATCATTCTAAAATGGCATACCTAAAGTCATTATTTTTAAAGCATCGTGTGCTGCGTTTTACATCCATCCAAGTTATAGGCATCATTGCACAGATATGTCAGGGAGCACTGTCAGACTTCTGCACAGTCTAACCTGTGCTACAAGGAGCCCAATATTATTTAAGATGTATGAAAAAAATATTTGTTGTTTGTTTTTCAAAAGAAATGTTCCTGCTGCCAGATTGGCAAATCAAGTTTACATTTTTATCATTTTCTTTGAAATAACCCGTCCACCACTAGTCACAGACACTCCATCATCCTTGAGTTTAGGCATCTCCAGTGAATTGCAGTTAGTGACTGATGGAAACTGTTAGAAGGCATTTGCAGCAGCTTGAGAGCTGAATATAGGCTGTCAGAATAAAAAGTGTGTGAAGAAAAAGAATTGTCATGTTAGTGACAGTTGTTCAGCCAATAAGAGCATTCTAGCTATAGTGAATCATATGATGGTGATAATTTTGCAAGAAGGTAAACTCCTTGACACCTCTTCTGAATGTGCATGGCAACTTTCAAACCTGCATTCACTGTTCTCCAGGGAGCAGGGTGGATGTATCAGACACAGATGATCCCCTACAGAATTTTAGTCTTTTAATGAGCTGATAATACAACATATTAGCTGTAATTGTGACTGAGTTTATGTGGTCTGATGTCAGCCTGCTGGCTTTCTTTGCATTTACTTTACACTGTATAATAATTCAAAAGTACAGTATACAAAAATGGGTCTTACTTTGAAATATATTGATCAACAAAACCATTATTTGAAATACCCTATGGAGCACTCTGAATGTGGAACATGAGTGAAAAATGTTTTAGCTTATTTGTAAGGTGTTTCCATTTTGTTGACTTGCTTGTTACTTTGTACAGTAGGGAGAAATCCCCTCTGAAAATAAACTTGTGTAAACCTGACATTCATGAGAAGAAGGTTATTGTTGACAAATCACCAGTTTTGGAAAGGTAGTTTGACAAAGAAGTGATACAAACTGCACCTTGTAAAATTACTGAGTTGGTCGTATCACTGCTGAACAATACATACAGTACATCGGTAACTGGAAAAAAGTGCCTAGAGTTCACAAACAGATGAAATACAAAACCTGCTGATGTGTTTTTATTTTTATCACTCATAATCTCAGTTGCTGTTTCTACATTTTTGTGGTTATCCATACACACTGTATATTGCATACTCTTGCACTACTTGCTGCTCTTGTATAGTGCCTATTCATGTTTAGGCAACTCCTAATGCTAATATTACATACTAGTTAATGTTACATTCTGTTTTTTGTGACCCTGTGGTCACCGAACACTTAGGTGGGGAAAAAATGGTTCAAGCCAAGGGACCTGTATTACATCCACCGCTATCAGGGAAAACGCACATTTTCTTGAAAACTATTACTTTCAGAATATGACCATCTAGTCACTTCCAATTTAATGCTTTACATTACACTAGATAGAACTTTATTTATCCCTAGGAGAACATTTAGCTTTTTACAGATGCTTTTTAAATAAATAAATTAATACATAAGTAGAACGATAAGTAAGGACACATATATATATATATATATATATATATATATATATATATATATATATATATATATATATACACACACACACATTTTGGACTCTCTGACTTCCAGTTCCAGTCCCAGATGTATTACTATTGGTATAAAGGAGATCCTGCAGCATTTTTTGATGTGCTTCTGCAGAATAATTCTTTGGCTGAAAGTCCTCAGTGTTAGTACGTCACAGAGAGGATGTGTAGCATTGTTCATAATGGAATTTAGTTTTATTTTAATTCTCTCCTTTGCTACTACCTCCAGGGTGTCCCAAGTGCATCCTATAACTGGGCTGGCATTTTTAATTAGCCTGACAATTTGGTGGGCATCTCATGAAGTGATGTTACCAGCCCAAAACACCACAGTGTAGAAAATCACACTGGCCATCACAGAGTTGTAAAAGATGTGAGGGATGTGACTTCCCATATCAAAGGAACACAGTCTCTTAAGGAAAAAGAGCCTGCTCTGCCCTTTCTTACACAGTTCATCTGTGTTCTGAGACCAGTCAAACCTTTCATTACTGTGGACCTCCAATAACTTGTAGGAGCGGACCACTTCTACATCCACTCCATGAACAGTGACTGAACATAGAGGCTCTTTGGTGCAGTGTAAGTCAATAACCATTCCCTTGGTTTTGCTGATGTTAAGATGCAGGTAATTTGCACCTGGAAACAAACTCCTCCCCCGGCACCTATGCTCTGTCTCATCCCCTTTTCTAATTACACCCCATAAGTGCGTCATCTGATCTAAAGCTGACAAAAAATGCATTAAAGAGGTGATAGTTTTGCGTAATATGAATGGCAAGTAGAAATTAACTTTTTAAAATACTGTAACAAAGCATTTTGATCATTCTTTATAATAGTAAAATGTGTCCATACCACATGCATGAAAATGTTGAGGCATGTAAAGTTTGCTTTACTATTAGAAATTGAATTTTCTTAAAATCTTCGTCACCTTCTATAGGGTGGTCCAGATCTAATTATGCAGTTTTCATTAAGCTATAAATTAAGTTTATTACATAGAAAATCACCGGAAAAATCCCAGACCATTGAGAAGTGTGTGAACTGACGACATGAAGTATCGTCTTCGCAACAAACTGGAATTGTCCCCGCATAAATCAAAGTCATGTAGACGATCTGGATCTGCATAATTAGATCTGGACCACCCTGTAGAGACAATCTTTGTACACATGAAAGGCTAGGAAGCAATTATTTTATTTGCAATTTACAGCATATTATAAAAAAATAGTTTCTTCTTCTGTTGTTTTGCTTCGTTAGTTCAGATTAATCCTAGGGTATTTGTTGATAGAGCACTGCTTTCTTGTGTTGCACAATTCAGTAACACCATTTTTAATGCAAGTTTAAGAACAGTCAGTGGAACACATTTCACTTTAAATTTTAAAATGGTTATAAACAATCAGCACTCTCTCCAGTGGTTATGTGTAAACAGAGCTATGTTTTTAATCTGTAGTTTAAGAAAAAACTTGGTGTATTTATTGTGTATATCTCACAATCACTTTAATTCTCATTTGTGAACAAAACCTTAAAGTACTTGAACTCATCCACTTCTGACAGCTGCTCTTCCCCACCATCTGCACAGAATAAGCAGTTATTTTTTGACTACCTCCTCAGATTTGAAGCTTTTTATTACTTGGCAGTGAACAGCTTCACTGTGTGCCAAAGATCATAGTCATAAAGCCAACAACCCAATAAAATATCATCTGCACCAGTAAATATGTACCCCTTATGTTGCCAAAATGTTTACACTTCAAGCCTTTCCTGTACCTCAATTTTATGGTCATTAGAATCATAAATAATGAAATATCCAAACACATAAAGAGCCCTCTGCCAGTTCAAGAGTATTTTTAATTTGCCTTTTTACCAGTCTTTGCAAGGCAGTTATATTCTCTAATGTTGAATGTCAAGATTAAATTTGCAATGTTTATTTTTAAAGCTTCACTCATGAAGGAAGCATTGCTGATCCTGTTCTGGTCAATGGGCGCTGGTGCCTATCCCAGCAACACTTGATGCAAGTCAGGAATTAAGTCTGGATGGTTTATCAGTCCATTTGACAGCACACTTATCCACATACCCATACTTTGTCCCACAGGGACAGTTTAAAATTGTTAACTAGCCTAATGCACATGTCTAGTGAATGCAGGATAAAACCAGAATACCTGGTGAGAAAAACAAAAAAATCTACAGAAATGGGAAAAACAGTAAGTGGGCACTGGATCTGAAACCAGGATTGTATAGCTATGAGGCAGCTGTGTGCTACATTTATGGTTATCTTTTAATTTCACCTTAGTGTCACTAGTTTTATTATCAAAGGTGTTTTCTCATTTCACATAGAAAGTAAGTATCTTAAAAAAAGAAACATAACAGTTTTACTGCTTACCCTTTGTTTGACTCTTGGCATGCTTCCATGGGTATTTCTTTACATTACATTACAACTTATTTTTGTATAGCACTCTTCACTCAGTGCAGGACAGAGCGATGTGAACAATTCTCAGTTAAAACACAAGTATAGAATATACAAATTCCTAAATGTAGAACTAGTACACATAAAAAAAAGTTCTTAAAACACACAAAGAAACAAAGTAGAAACTGATTAAACGTAAATGGAAACAACCAATATCTGTCTGTTTATTAATTGATTAACTATGGCCAGTTGACAGTGGAGGTTATTAAAATTGTAAAAGAGAAAGCATAGAATTTTAATCAAATATTTTTAATCACTGCGGTGGGTTGGCACCCTGCCCAGGATTGGTTCCTGCCTTGTGCCCTGTGTTGGCTGGGATTGGCTCCAGCAGACCCCCGTGACCCTGTATTCGGATTCAGCGGGTTAGAAAATGGATGGATGGATGAATATTTTTAATCAATGCATAATAATTTTTACAATTTAATGCAAGCATATACTTAAATGAAGTTGTAACAATTAATTATTAAAAGCGTTAGGAAAGGGACAGAAGGTAACTAAAGGATTAAGTTGATGCTTTTGCCTCATCTAAAGGAGCCACCAAGATAGGTGCTAAGGTTAAAATGAAGTACAACCCCTTAAAAAGCAAAAACAAACTAGTGAGAATGCCCTAACACCCCTACAATGAAGCAGTGATGAGATCAATGGGAAAACCCATAGAACACCCCTATTAACAAAGTGATGTTTAGAATAACGGAAGAATTAACATTCATATGAAGTTACTGGTGGCTGTAGTTGATTGGCTAAAATGATACAATTCCATATATTAAGAGCTATATGACGTGATGTATTAGATAAGGTAATGGTAATAGAAAAGTATGAAAGGGATTTTTTTTTTCATTGCTAAATATATGAACTGATATATTTGTACATATCTATGTGCAAATAAATTGTTCTGCATTTTCATCTGGTCTCTGAGAATAATTTATTTGACATAGAGGAAAGTTTTTTTCCCCCAACAAAAGTCAAAAACAAAAACCAAAGACTTCAGCCAACTGGCTGCCTACCCGCTCCAGGGTTTTCTATAGTGGGGTCTACGCTGACCATCCAATCTGAATCTTTCCATCTGATAATTCCAACACTCCTTTATCCAAGATGATTTTTCCCTTCTCAGGAGAGCAGGTTGGCAGTAGTCCAGTGGAACCAAGTGCCACATCCAGATACAAAGAGGAGAAACTGTATAAAGGAGGATTAGTAATGGTTTATAAATATTGTGATACGTATATTTCTGTACAAATGACTAACACAGAAACTTCCCTCTCATCCCAAAGACAAGCTGGAAATGGCAACTCAAGGCCCAGTGTGAGTGGGTGTGTGTCTGTGCCTGGCCATTTCCTCAGCTTTACTGGTGTTCCTTCAGGGTTTGGTTTTGTAGTGGAAGGCTGTTCCTTCATTTTCTTAAATTCAACAAAGACATTATGGAAAATGAATCGAATTTGAAAGATGATGTATTTTGTATGGTTATCTAAAATTACTAGTGAAATATTGTAAAACTCTCGTAATTTAAAATTCTCAGCCATTTTAAAATACAAATTTGTTATTTAATTGGTTTAATCCTTTGTTTTCTTTCTTTCTTTATTTTTAGAAAGAAGTCCTTAGTGCCTTCTTGGCCGCAGACCTTAAAGGGTTCACCTTTTCACACAGTGTGGAAGCTGCATTACAGTCCTTAACTGGAACTGAAACCTTGAGGTGACACATACTGTAGCTTATGCTACTTAAGGATTATCTGGTCAGGTCTAGCAAGATGTGTTATGTTAACTTTAATTTCACAACTGCAGCTGAACTGGATAATTGTTAGATTATTGCACATTTAGGAATAAAATTATATGTTTAAAGCTAGGCAGTGTAAAACAATAAGAAATGTCTGATCTCATATCATCAGGTCTCTGTTGTTCCAAGATAACTATTCAGTTTTAGACAATTAGCTTTAAATGTAGTCTCTGACTAATTTTGTGATTTTGTATAAAGGGAAGTGCAACAGAAAAAAAATACGCTTCCTTTGTCAGTCACACAAATTCTCAGCTTGTAGAAAAAAAAAATCTGTCATCATTTAAATTTTGAAGTTGATAAGAGTTTTTAAAATCATTCTTAAAAATGTGAAATCCTGTGCCATTGTGTATGTAGTCTCCGTGACGGACATTAAAGTTGACTATTTCAAAGTGAATGGCTGTTCTAGAGCAACAAATGTGATGTTTTTACAGGAGCAACAGAAACTCAGTGACATCCGATTGACTGGCATTACTAGTACTGGACTTTTAACAAAATACAATAATCACTACATTATGAAATATAGACAGTGCTTGAAACTTAAATTTAATATGAAACTGAAATAGAGTAATCAAAGATAGAAAGATATAATTATACGACTTCAAGGGAAAAAAATCTTCCTGAATATAAATCTCCTATTGCATGACAGTTTACAATAATGAAAATTTACCGTTACTTGCCCTGTAAAAACATAGCTAAACATTTTTTGCTTACTCTGCTAATTCAAAACTTGCACTGTTGACTAAATCAAAACCATCACATAGGTGATAATCTTAAGCTGTTAAAACCCTTTTAATTCAGTTTAATTACTGTATCCAGCTGTTTTTGTGGGCTGCATTTATGCTGTATTTATAATCCCATAGGCTAAAATAAGTGGCTTCATTCACCTGATAAATCTGTGTAGGGTACATTTCCTCGTGGGCGGAAATTTAAAAAGAGTTAAGTAAAAGAAAGTGAGTTGTAGGGCTGTCACATTTTATAACAGAATTTTTATTATTTCAATATATATTAGAGTTTGAATATTTAAGTCAAAATTGAATTGTAAATGTCTCATTATTCAGCTTCATTTTAATCTAGCCCACCATTTGATATTGTGGATTTTTTTAGCTTGCAATTTAATTAGCTCGTATGCACACGTCACTTTTAGGCATAGACATTTCACATTTTGATTGGTTAGCCTCTGTGCCTTTAATTAAATAGGCAGGATTCTGTCAGATGAGTAGGATCAGCCTCAGATAAAAGCTGTTGTGGCCTTCCAGTGTGGCTTCGCTCCGTAGCTCGTTGAACTTGATCCTTACCATGAAAGGGAAAATGTTATCTGAGGTAGAATTTTAGGTACTCTGTGTGAGCAAAAGTGGATTTGTTCAAAGAAGAAAATAGAGATGCATTTGCTTTGTTCTGTGGGTCACATTCTGTGACAGATAGTGGAGGATTTAAACAGAAGAAGCCCAGATGACATCGCTCCTTGTCAGACCCATTGCAAGCAGCTGTTAATTTATTTTGGCAGGTTGCAGGTAAATCACCTTATATGTTAGCAGAGGCTGGAACATGTAATATCAAACTATACCTGTACATCTCTGTTTATGTAAACTGGAGCACTGGGAGTCTCTTCGTGTTTAACAAATGGAACAACTGAACATTGTAAAGATCAGTGAATTGGTCAATAGTTATATTAATTGTATTTCATTTAAACAGATAAGAGCACAGGGAGCTTATTATATTCTAAATATCCAAATATTTAGGATGCAGTGGACTCCCAGAAATTACACAGCCTTTGGTGACTAACAATTGTTTATTGTTTTGAGAAAGGACAATTCACTATAGAAAGAAACAATGCTGCTTTATCGCATGCCAAACACAGTCAAGGCAAGCACATTTAAGACAGTGGAAACCATGTCTTACCGGAGCCATTACTTACACTTCCAACATTCTTGAGCTGCTGATATATTTATTTAGTGCTGTGGTTACTTTATTTTAATTTGCATTTATACATTTGTCATTTTTGAATAGTCTGGGGCTGCAAGTCACATATTTGTGAATTTCAATTGCCTACTTTATGCTATTTAAACCTCCTCTTATATTGCCAGGAGCAGAGGTAGCACTGCATATGTTCACTTGTTATGAATATATGAGCTGGAAGTAGCAACTAATAAAGTGATCTCTGAACATGTGCATTCAGTTTGCTTTGCTAATAAAACTATATCAATCATATCAAAAAGAAAAGCATCAATTTACATGTCTCTTTGTGAGTTTTCTATTTATTTTTGAGATATATTACCTCAGTATGAGTTAAGCAGCAACTTGAATCACTTCAGTTGTCATGCATCGCTTATAAAATCTTGTGGCTCTCTCATGACCTTTGTACCTTACTCTGTTTTTCTGTCTCCCACTCTGGCACCTGCACAGCAGACTGCTAACTGCTATTTCTTCCACCATCCCAAAACATTTAAATTTAAGAACACATTTCCTATAGATCCCATTGAGAAAGCAGTCAGAACTGACATACTAAAGGTAAGAAGTATAGCGGAAAGTGTTATTTGTGAATAATTATCTACGTTATGTAGCATCTTACTACTGTGCTTATACATACTGTACCTAGAAATAAAAATCACACATGTTCCGCTACAGAACAAAGATAATAGTTTTCTAGTCTTTTAAAAATATTATGTTGTGATCGTAGGTGGGGTAGCAGCATCCCAAACCCCCAGACACAACTACACAAAACAGTCCTGGGTTCAAATAAAAGACCTTCTTTATTATTTCTACTTCCACTATTCACTGTTCCTTAATAATGCAATTATGAAAAACAACACTTTTACCTTCTTACCACCTTCCCTTGAAGCGTCCCTCCTCACCCTGACTACTCTTAGAGGATACTCTGCTTCTTTTATGCCAGACCCAGGAGGACTTGTTAAAGAGGTCTTACCGAATCCTTCTAACTCCGCCAGATGGCACCCAAATCCCCTACAGGGCTCTTCCATAGGACTACAATTCCCAGCCTGCACAGCGTATATTCCTATGGGTATCCCACCAGTGGGATGCTGCCACCTTGTGTACAGGGGGTGAATATAACTTTGGGAGGCAGACACCTCTTCTCCTTCTGTCATGGCTTCCTTTTCTGGCCGGAATCCAACCTCCATCTCAACCGGGGCACTTGTCCGTCCCCCACAACACTCACAATGTATATTATATAAAAATATTATTTATTTTATACACTAACACTGAAAAGATATCTTATACTGTATATAAGCATCTACACGTGAAAGTGTGTGTGTGTGTCTGTCTGTCTGACCCGGAAGTGCGAGGCTGCAGCATGAAGCTCAAAGAAATCGACTCTGTCACCGCTGATAGACAACGGAGGCGAGCACTTCGGCAAAATGAAACTGCTGCGGAAAGAGAACTTTGCTTAGCCGCTAATGCACAACCGACGCGATTGATTGATTGAAGTGCCAGAATCCATGGTTTCTAGGAGCACGGACTTACACAGCTAGTAAATAATAACCAATCTAGGATTGTTTGTTTACTGACTCACAAAACTCCCAGGAATAGCTTTCACACTCCTAGGACTCTGAATTGAAAGAAGTGGGTACAGGAAATGAATGGATGGGGCTTGTTGGTTTAAGTACGACTAAATTCAGCACATCATGCGCACACTCTTATACACAAACACTATTCAGTTCTTCAGTTAAATTTCTAAATAAAATTATATATTTTTTAACATTGTAACCAAAATGAGATGTTATCATTGAATAAAATAAGTTCAATTTTGGTAGCCTTTCTTTTAGCTAAAATGAATGTAGATGGCCTTGCAAGGTGTAACTGGCAAATATGTCATTGTCTAAAGACTAAAACTAACACTAATTCGATTCATTTAAAATATCTCGGATCACTTGGCTAAAGCAGTCCTGATCAGGTTAATATACAGCTGGAGGGTCTCTTCATGAGCTTTGAAGTCAGTGGGTAAACGTTTGGGATATCTGGTAGGGCCTGCTGACTGTGGAGAGAGCAATACAGTTCAGACATGTCAGGATTGTTGTTTTGTATATTAACATTCACACAGAATGTTGCCCTTCTTAGCTGAGGTGTTGCTATGCATATAAGAGCATGCACTTTATTACCTCATCTTTAAATGACACTAGTTACAAATCAAAACGGTCTAAGATAGTCGTGTTTGGTCACTGATTATAATTGGAAGTTTGAACATAAAGCAGTAAGAAAACAGTTCTTCTGGTGGAGACACAAGCAGCCTGCACTAAGAAGTTAAAGTGTGTGTACTATTTCATTACCTCATTTTATTGTGTTTTGTTGAATTAAATAATGCCACAGATTTACAGATATAACTATATACTACTTTATTTATCCCCAGGTAGATATCTGGATTTTTACAGAAGGTCATTAACAAACTGCATACATAAATAGATAAATCACTATATATGCACACACACAGGGTTGCCATTGATATATTCAGGGCACCTTAGTCATAATCATTTTCAATTATTGTAGAATGTTTGTCCACAAATTAAAATATAATTAAATATTTGTCCATTAAATATAATTAAAAAAAAAAAGAAATTGCATGCAAAGAATATGCAAACATTTCTTTTTAGGTGTATTTGTACCTGATTCAATTATAAGGCATTGCACAGATTGGTGTAGTGCTAATTGATGATGGTGAAAGGTATGAAATCCATATTTACAGAGAGAAACATGAGCTTTAAAAAAGCAGTTGTGCTTGTTTTCCTTCACAAGGACGTGTGAATATAAAACAGTCGCTAAATCTGCTGTCTGGCTGTCTAATCAGCTCAACCACGTCAATGATGAAGTAATCAGAATACGAGTCTCTGTAGTCTCCAAATTCATTAACAGCTCCCAGATAAGCCTCTTTGAAGGGCATTGACTGGTCAGTTTTAAAAATGCCTCACATAATAACACGATTTTTCTGTTGTATGTAATTCTGGGTGCATTTTATGCATGGTAATTTATAAGCTAATTTGTGAAAGAAAGGTTGGGCAAAATTAATTTAATTGTTCAAATAGCCATCAAGATTAATCACTGCTTTTCTGGAAATGATAAATGCAGCCCACCAAAACAAAACCCTGATCGTGACCGCAATTAATGGACTTGTAAATGAGTTTAATTTTGCTTGTGTTGCAAGTGGACATCAAAGGGTAAAGTTAAACTCTTATTTAAAGTTTCAGCTTGTTTGTTATTCCTGTATGTCCTCACTCGCTAAACTGCACCAATTGATGACACAGTTTATTAAGTAGCAAGCCTTTAATTGTGATAATACACGTTAGTCCATTATTTAAAGAATTATGAACATGAAGTATTGTTGTTTAAATAGTTTTTGTCTATAATCTGCCAAGTCGATTTAGAATTGTGACTTTTAATTAAATCAATGAGAAAACCAATGGAAATATTTTATAGTGTTTTTTAATTCTAATAGATATTTTATTATGAAAGCAGCATAGTTATGTCTTCTTGTAAACAAAAAAGGCTAAGAAAACGTTATAATTTTTTTGTAAAATGTATTTTCAAATTGTTGAGATTTGATATAAAATGCAGTTCACTTTTACTAACTACTTGATTTATACAGTTTTGTTTTGTTCAAGTATTAAATGTGTCTCCAAAAATGTGATCTGTGTTTTCTATCCTTATGTCCCATTCTTTACATAATGGTCATTCATAAACGAAATTTGGTTCAATGATGCATTGTAGCCTGCCTTTCATGACTAATGTGTGTAGTTTTCTGTATTAAACTGTAACACTTGCCTTATTTGTCTGTGTGTATTTAATTAGAAGTGAAACTGATTCTAATGCCAGGATGAGAACACAAAATACCGTACTTCCAAAATCTGGATACAAGCCTTGATCAGATATTATGGACACTGAAAACCCAGGGAGTTTAAACGCTTCACAAATAAACATTTCAGGAAGTTGCAAAGCAGAAGGAAGTTCCTTTATGGGCCCAACACTGTCTGTCAAACTTACTAACTTTATTCTTCTTCTTCTTTCGGCTGCTCCTGTTAGTGGTTGCCACAGCGGATCATCTTCTTCCATATCTTTCTGTCCTCTGCATCTTGTTCTGTTACACCCATCACCTGCATGTCCTCTCTCACCACATCCATAAACCTTTGCTTAGGCCTTCCTCTTTTCCTCTTCCCTGGCAGCTCTATCCTTAGCATCCTTCTCCCAATATACCCAGTATCTCTCCTCTGCACATGTCCAAACCAACGCAATCTCGCTTCTCTGACTTTGTCTTCCAACTGTCCAACTTGAGCTGACCTTCTAAAGTACTCATTTCTAATCCTGTCCATCCTCCTCACAGCCAATGCAAATCTTAGCATCTTTAACTTTGCCACCTCTAGCTCAGTCTTCTGCTTCCTGGTCCGTGCCACGGTCTAAATAAATAACATTGTAGTAAATACGTGTATATCTAATCCAAGTGATTCCAGGTTCCATAGGTAGTACAACCGTCTTAGAATCCATTGTTTTACAATCCAACCTGTTCTTTCCTTTTTTTTTTTGATCAGTGCCTTCATTTTGGCCTGCCAGGGTCACTGGCCTGCTAAGTTGTCAGTTGGGATTCTGGTTTGGTAGATGGGGTTATAAAAGAAGCTTCTTTGGGTTTGGGGAACAGAGAGAGAGAGAGAGTAAGATATGAAGAGTTAGGCTTGAATGGCTTGGCTTTGATGTTTTCGTTTTAAAACAAAAAAATGTAATCATTTGTTCTTAAGCTAGTCACCACAGTTGTAATTGTTCTTTAAATTATTAGAAGTCTATAATATATAGCTATATATAGCGTGTGTCTAGCTTTGTAATTCTGTTTCACTAGATAGTTAAAGCCTTTTCTAGTGATACGTAATCTTGGCTAGTCAGTGACAGCTGGCGCCCTTCTGTGACATCCTCCATTTGTTTGTGACTCATTCCAATAATATCAGACAGGTTTGATTTTGTCTTTAGTTGTAGGGGCAGGCAGCCAGAAGTACAATGCATATAATGTAGCGACGAGAAATCAGGAACATAGACCTTTTGAACATTGTAAACAGAAGGAAGGCTGGTCTTTCTGATGTCTGTTTTTACAAACTACAACAGAATGGAGAAAAAGATAAAAATAGCCCAGACTGCGGCTGAACAGGCTGTACCTGTCAACCCTTCATACGGCACCGGCACTGTCAGGAAGCACTTTATTGGCTGTCACAAAAAGAGGTGGAGCATGACTGTGCAAGAAAATTGGCACACAAATGTCACATGAGCAGCGATATTCAGTCACGGAAACAGACATGCTTTGGTGCCAAGATCCATAACAGCAATTGGCAAACCTGACATACACATAACTTAAAGTCATGAAATGTGACGTTGACTTAAGTTAGTGTTGTTCTCCTACCTTTCTTTGGTTTTTGTGCTTGGCAAAATACCAGTGTCATTTGTAATATAGAAAGATGACTCCAGGATGTTAGCCTTGGAGGCAGAGTTTCATAGAAAACTGACAAATAAACAGAAAGGGTTAGCATTGGCAAATGAACTACAATATTGGGCAGAAGATGACTGGAGAAGCATATTTTGGTTGGCATTCTGTAATTGAATTGCTTGTTTTTTGCATGGATGTGAGGAAGAACCTAAAAGGTTTTGAGAAAAAAAACTACTGGCTCTGATGTTCTTATCATCCTTGTATGCAGTTCCCCATCTGGGCCTTCCCTTCTTTTTCTATCCTGGTTAGATCCAGTTCATCCTCTTCAACAGACATCTTTGTATGACATCTTCAGTTTCTTGACAATCTGTCACATGGAATAACCTTCATTCTGCAAAAAAAAAACCAACAATAGACTGATATGTTTCTTCAGAAAGCTGTTTTCACTTTGGCTATTTTTCAACCCAGAAGTGAACTTTAGGAACACCAATGCTTTGTAACAGGTTTTAGTGGTGGTAATGCAGTTAGTTATGCTAATAACCAATTAGCATTTAAAATGACTAACTAAAGACAAGGTAACAGAGTTGACAATTACAGTGCTAAAGGAATAGCTGCTGAAAATGGGGCTTTGCAGTCCTATGTGAATAATAAATTAAAAATCAGTCCATATTGGGTGTATTTTTAAATCAATTTAATGGTACTGTGACAAAAAGGTGTAATATCAAAAACATGAACATTTCCGAGTATATCCAGATTTTTGACTGGTAATGTATAAAAAGTTAGGTCAGGTTCAGGAGCATGCACTAGTACTGCACGTTGCTGCACCCACCACACAATGAAACAGCTCAGGATCCCAGTTGTCAACCCCCCAGGCTGACATGCAGCCCAGTCACACCCTCCAGAAATGACCATCTATCTGCCGCAGCCAGGGTTTATGTGGTCGTCTCCTTGGCTTGGTCCAGCTGCTCAGGTCCTCAACAATGAGGATCCTGTGAGCCCGGATAACCCTCAGGGAATCGTGCCACACGGCCATAGTGCTATACCCAACACTCCCTCACAATGCAGGTAATGTGCCTCATTCAGGACTCCGTGAGTAACCTTGTTCAACACAAAGTCAAACCAGAGGTACCCAACAATTCTCCGGAGAGTCACAGTATCAAAGGAGTCGAGTCTTCATCTCAGGTCACTGGATAGTGTCCATGTCTCGCAACCATATAGCAAAATAGGAAGCACTAGGACTTGGACCTTCGTCCTTTTTCAAAGATATTGGAAGCGTCACACACCCCTTTCCAGGGACCTCATGACTCCCCCATTCTCTCCCAATCCGTCTACTGACTTCACAGGAAAAGTCACCAGAGACTTGAATGTCACTGCCAAGGTAAGTAAACCTCTCGACAAGGTCGACACTCTCTCTGCAGACAGACACACTGCTGATGGCTTTGCCCAAGAGGTCATTAAAGGCCTGGATCTTGGTTTTTATCAGGACACTCGCAAGCCCAGACACTCAGACTCCTCACTCAGTCTCTCGAGATCCACAATCGGGGCTTCCTTTGACTCTATGAAAATCACAGCATCATCAGCAAAGTCAAGATCAGTGAATCTTTCATCACCAACAGATGCCCCACAGCTTTTGGACCCCGTGACCTTGCCCAACACCCAGTCCATGCAAGCACTGAACAGAGTAGGAAAAAGAGCACACCCCTGACCAACCCCAGAATCAACTGGGAAAAATGCAGAAGTCCTGTCTCCACTCTGCACAGCACTCACAGTAACAGTGTACAGGCCGGCCATGATATCCAGCAACCTCGAGGGTATCCCGCGAACTCTCAGGATGTCCCACAGAGTAACTCGAACTGAGTCGAAAGGTTTACAAAAATCGGCAAAGGTTGCAAAAAAACTCCACGATATTCGTATTTGCACTCAGTGAGAACCCTCAGTGCCAGGAAACGGCCGATGGTAGAGACGTTTTAGGTTTAAAACTAGACTGGCATAAAAAACATCATGTGTCATTCATACAATGAAATTCACATATTCATAGTTTCTGAATTCTCCAGCAATTCTTTTTTTTTTGGTTTTAAATAAAGGGGCTTGGCATTCTCCCACCTAACCTAAGCGTAAAACTCGTTCCTTCCACAGGATGAATGCTGTATGTCCTGGAGTGTTCACTGGTATTTCTAACATTTAATTTCTGGCATATTCAAGGTATTGGCACTCTTAGAGACTGACATACAACTGGAACTTTCATAGAAAATGTACATCTCTGTGTGAAATGCAACTTACCCTTTAAACATTATTGCATTACTTAGTAATTTGAAACACCATTATTAAACACCACTGATGACTATTATCTGCACTTCTGTAACACTTTGGATTAGGTACTGCAAAAATGGATCTATTACACACTTACCCTTATGTAAAAAGTCCTTAACAAAGGCTTCTCTTGTTAATAATGCAATTACAACATAAAGTTGTTGACTCATCTGTGCATAAGGCCTTCTAAAATAACTTCACTTTGGAATGGTTTGAAGTGGCTTAAGTGAGACGTGTCTCTTCAGGTTGCTTCACTTCATTGTAAGACCTGTGAATCCTTCATATTCAGGAGTAGTTTTAGCAGCGTATCAGACGCCACACTACACAGAGATGAACAACCACTTTACTAATGCTTTATAACCATAATTAAGATTAGAACAACCCTTTTGTTAAGGTCTTGTTGCATAATAGTAAATGAGTAATGGATGCATTTTTTCAGCACCTGAATCAAAGTGTTACTGAAAATTCCAACTCTTAAACTCTGTAAAGCATCACTGTGAGCAGATCTTACATTCACATTCTAAGATAATAAGTTGAAAATCACTTCCCAAAGAATACACTATTCTAAACATTAAGTATTATATATCGTATATACCCGCGTATAAGTCGGGTCTTGAAACCTGAAAAATCGATCCTAAAATCAGACCCCGACTCATATGCCCATTCAAAAATACAACACTTAATTATTTTTTACATCTTCTTGCTTCCTCCAATCTCACACCAGTTTCTCAGACACATCGAATTTTGTTGCAGCCACGCAGTTACCAATTTCTTTTGTAACTTCAATGACTTTTAATTAAAACCTGCTTCATATTTTCTTCTGATCAAATGCTCCATCGTAGATACGGGATGCTCTTATGCTAAAGGTGTCTGAAGGTGTGAGATACAAAAAACACCAAACAGTGCAAACATGACTTCGGAATAGTTTGGGTATTACCGTGTGGTCACGTAGGCACAATACATAGAAATAAAAGGTAGTGTGCTCCGTGGTTGCTCTCTCAGGTGGGCGTTAGCATATCATAATGTCTTGGACCAATAGCGTGAGTTTTTTACATTCAACATTATAAAATACCTGAAATTACACAGTAAAATCAAGCCCCGACTTATCCACGGGAGAACTTGAACACAAGTATATACGGTAAGCATATAATTATTTAATACTGTACAACAGAGTCATCTAAAGTCTGCCCAGACAGACTGAGCCAAACACCAGCCTTCTTTTGCCATATGTTTTGCCCTTTTCCTTCTGTCAGACTCAGTTGGTTGTTTAAATAATTTATGGCACCACAATGAGAAAGGACAGAAAGCTGAATGGTTGGCTGGTCTTGGTCAGACCTAACCATTAACCTAATGACCTTGATGTCTGCCTTCTCTGGCAAGTGTACTGACTGAATTGTTTTTGCTTTTTGGCATCTGTTGACAGATGGCTTTTGGACAATATATTCATATATGTAAATTTTTATGGACAATATTGAGAACTTCTGAAATCCTGTCTCTTTTCTAGAGTTTGTTCCCCCTCTCCTAGTGAATCTGAGAAGTGAAAGAAAGGGTTTAAGAGCTGCATGTTGTTCTTCCCTCACTCCTCAGGGATGGACTAGAGCTGCACTGCTGGTGAAATGTTTTAGAACACCTCAGTTTTTCTTTTTTTGTTTTTCAAATTTAATTAGTTGAAATGCAATGAATGAACTAAAATGAAAAAGCTAAGCAGTAAACTGCCAGAGATTTACATTGAATATTTAAGCTAGCAAAAACTGAAAAAAGGACATCAAAATATTACAAATGGGTCTTCTTCAGGGCACAACTAAAAGGGACTCCTGGGACACTGGGTGGCAGCACTCCTCTGGTGTACCTCCCATTTGGACACCTCCATTGCTGCATGGAAGATGTAATTCTGGAGGGCAACCCAGGTGGGGTCCTTGGGGAGAGCTAGAGGGTGCTGTTGGGAGGATATTCCCCCTGACCTCAAAGTGTTTCCTCACTACAGTGGTAACAAACTGAAAATCTCCCATGTCCAGGTTAAAAGAAGCCCAGGCAAGTCATGGTCAGGTGTGGAGGAAGGACTCCCCCTACAGGCCTTAATATATGTAGATATTATGTATGTACGCTGTTTGTGTCTGCATGAGTCTTTTTTTGGCATGACTGTTTATGACTTTCTCCATTCTGAGGAGGCATAAGACTTTTATTGTCCAATGTACTTGAATTTGACATCCTTTATACTAACAAGCCCAGTGGGACTTCTCAAAGGTAGAGCTCCATGACGAGAAAACCAAGGGAACAGAAAAAAAGCAAAAGGCTTTTTAAAGGTTGCTGAATTTTAAGTTAAAGTTAATGACCTGTTACCCCCTGTCACAGGCCGAGGAAAAGGAGACAGACATACTGTAGGTCCTCCACAGTTGACGACTCCAAGCTGGCGGCTCCAAGCTGGCATCTGGCAGAACGTCTAGCCAGGCCATAAGTGAGTCTAGAAGCAAGACCAGGAGGGAGAACTCGTCACATTAACACCGCAAAAGGAGCCTCTTGTCATCTCCATCTGTCACCCTGACAAGCACACTCTGTGTGTCAGCCCAGCATCAACACCAAATGGCCATGCAGCAGCAGCACAGCATAGTGTGGAAAATTCTACAGAGGATGCTCCTGACTTAAGGAATCTGATCATGGTGCTCACAATGAGAGGAATGCATGTTAACGTCCAGAAAGTTCTAGGCAGATGAAACAGCAGAAGGTAAATGGAAGCTAGCATAGAAAAAAAAATGAGCAAAATGAAACTGTCTGGAGAAGCACTTGTGGTTGTGAAGCATACGCTGTTGCCAATACCAAACAAATGGCAATTGCTGCCAATAAAACAACCATCATCCATAATAAATAGTGATGCGCGAGCACGTCTGCAAAACAAAAACTCCTAGGAGAGAGACACCCAGAGTAGTTCCTTTCAATTACTTGAGATCTCCACATTTCAATTTTTTTTCCTGACGTTTTTAATAGTTTCTAGGACCCCGGACTTTTTACAGCACGGGCTTACACAGCTAGTATAATATACCAGTAATAGCACACGTGCAGCGAATACACTTGACTTGGGCATTCATAGTTTTTATACTCTTTCTCTGTACGTTTATCATTCGCTTGCTCAGAGGTTGATGTGCTTGCTGCTTCCTGAGCAGCTCTTCTTTTCTCCACCCTAGTGGCCCACTTCTTCTCTTCTTTCATCGGCATATTTTCACGTTAAAACTGATTAAGTCAGTGTTTATGTTGCAATTACAGTACGTTTTCTTTCATTTTTCACTTTAGCTGGCACTTAAGTCTTCAATTTGCCTCCAGAATGATTTAAGATATGAAGAGGTAGGGGAAGTGATGGCGAAGGTAGTAGGAATGAGAACGGCACCCATACGCATGTGGCGCACGGCCACCCTGCTGGCTGCTGCCGAGAGTTGATTCTACAGTAAAAGAAAATGAAAATGAAAAGAGGACTAACCTTGGAGGTCAATCATCACCCCAAAAGCGGATAGTAGATGTCACGTAGTATGTATATGTGTTCCAAATTTCAGGTCAATCGCTCAAACGGTTTGCAGTCTACAGGTGATTTAATTTCCTGGACAGACAAACGAACAGCCACAGTAGCATATTATATAAGAAGATATTTTGCTCACACCTGCTGTTCCATGTCACTGTTGGGATCACCTACTAAATAACAAGAAATACTTGCAGACTAACTAACATGAATTAGAATTAGAATTAGAATTAGAACAATCTAGACGAGAACAGGCCATTCAGCCCAACAAAGCTCGCCAGTCCTATCCACTTGCTTCCTCCAAGAAAACATCAAGTCGAGTTTTGAAAGTCCCTAACGTCTTACTGTCTACCACACTACTTGGTAGCTTATTCCAAGTGTCTATCGTTCTTTGTGTAAAGAAAAACTTCCTAATGTTTGTGCGAAATTTACCCTTAACAAGTTTCCAACTGTGTCCCCGTGTTCTTGATGAGCTCATTTTAAAATACAAGTCTCGATCCACTGTACTAATTCCCTTCATAATTTTAAACACTTCAATCATGTCACCTCTTAATCTTCTTTTGCTTAAACTGTAAAGGCTCAGCTCTTTTAATCTTTCCTCATAATTCAACCCCTGTAGACCTGGAATCAGCCTAGTCGCTCTTCTCTGGACCTTTTCAAGTGCTGCTATGTCCTTTTTGTAGCCTGGAGATCAAAACTGCACACAGTACTCAAGATGAGGCCTCACCAGTGCATTATAAAGGTTGAGCATAACCTCCTTGGACTTGTACTCCACAGATCGTGCTATATAACCTACCATTCTGTTAGCCTTCTTAATGGCTTCTGAACACTGTTTGGAAGTTGATAGCTTGGAGTCCACTATGACTCCTAAATCCTTCTCATAAGGTGTACTCTCGATTTTCCGACCGCCCATTGTGTATTCAAACCTAATATTTTTACTTCCTATGTGTAATACTTTACATTTACTGACATTAAATTTCATCTGCCACAAATCTGCCCAAGCCTGTATGCTATCCAAGTCCTTCTGTAATGATATAACGGATTCCAAATTATCTGCTAATCCACCTATCTTGGTATCATCTGCAAACTTAACCAGCTTGTTACTTACTGTATATTCCTATCTAAATCATTTATATATATTAAAAATAGCAGCGGCCATAGCACTGACCCTTGTGGAACACCACTCTTAACATCGGCCAGTTCTGATGAGGTTCCTCGCACCATCACCCTCTGCTTCCTGTGTCTGAGCCAATTCTGCACCCATCTAAAAACATCACCCTGAACTCCCACTTCTTTTAACTTGATGCCCAACCTCTCATGTGGCACCTTATCAAATGCTTTCTGAAAGTCCAGATAAATAATATCATAAGCTCCACTTTGATCGTATCCTTTTGTTGCCTCCTCATAGAATTCCAACATGTTGGTAAAACACGACCTCCCTCTTCTGAACCCATGCTGACTGTTCAGAATAACTCCTGTACTTGTCATGTGTTGCTCAATCTTATCCTTAATAATTCCTTCCATTAATTTTCCTGTGAACATAGAACAAGTTTCACTAATGGACCAATTTCAGGGTCCTGTGAGTCCCCTCTAGGGTGGTTGCCAAACAGTGCTGATGGTAACATGTCAGACTGCAGGTCCATGGGATCACACTTCACATCCTGCCAGCATACCTTTTTTTACTTTGATCCAATTTATATTTTGAATACAAAATAGTATGCAGAAGAATAATTATGAACACAATATAAGCAATATCAAAAATGGTTTGTTCCTCTAACCCAGGTAAACTTAACAGTATTTACAAAGTATTAATATGTACGTTTTCGGAATTAGAAATTTCCAACAATATTCTACTAAAATTATGTGTTAAATGAGATCATTCCCCAACATTCAGCCCAATTTGTTAGTTTAAACATTTCAAATTCTTCATCAAGATATATCCTGTCACTGGGATCAAATGCAAATAAGAGAATATCATTTCACCCAGAAATTCAGTTATGTGGCTCAAGGTTTTCAATCAGTTTAATGAATTGTTAATTACAAACCAGGATATGCTGAACTATTTGTGAACTAATTTAGAGGGATGTGCACTTGCGATCAAAATTAGGGAACAATTTATGAAAAAAAAATTTCTTTCAGATAGATAAATTGATAGACCTTTATTTGTCCTTGGGGACAAATTTGGCTTTTTACAGAAGCTCTTTAAATAAATAAATGCATAAATACATAAGGCAGCACGGTGGTGCAGTGGGTAACGCTGCTGCCTCGCAGTTAGGAGACCCAGGTTTGCTTCCCGGATCCTCCCTGCGTGGAGTTTGTTATGTTCTCCCCGTGTCTGCGTGGGTTTCCTCCCACAGTCCAAAGACATGCAGGTTAGGTGCATTGGCAATTCTAATTTGTCCCAAGTGTGTGCTTGGTGTGTGTGTGTGTGTGTGTGCCCTGTGGTGTGCTGGCGCCCTGCCAAGGGTTTGTTTCCTGCCTTGCGCCCATTGTTGGCTGGGATTGGCTCCAGCAGACCCCGTGACCCTGTAGTTAGGATATAGCGACTTGGATAATGGATGGATAAATAGATAAATAAATATATATAAACACACACGTTGGCTTGAACACACATTGGAATGACTATAGGGCAAGAAAATTTAAAAGAAAGAAAACTTCTGATGTGTTAAGGAGCCCCTGTTGTGTTTCTTGGCACACTTCTGCTGAATAATTCATTGGTTGAAAGTCCTCAGCGTTAGTATGTCAGAGAGGGGATGTGCAGCATTGTTTATAATGGCACTGAGTTTTGTTTTAAATCTCTCCTTCACTATGACCTCCAGGCAGTCTAGAGTGCATCCCATAATTGCCCATTTGATTAGCTTGTTGATTCGATGGGTCTCTTTTGAAGTGTTGTTGGTGACTGTCACTGCTCACAATAGTAGCTGTAGATATGATTACTATTCTACTAGAATGTTTAAAAAATTCCCAAGGCAAAAAATGACATTCAACAAACACCATTTAATTTTTGAAAACTACGGTGATCAAAATTAGAGCACTGTTTCAACTGTATTGCAAAAGAATCCTGCAAGTGAATTTTGTCAATGCTTTTTGACGATTACAGCTTGTCAACATTTAGCAGGACTTCTGGAGGCCTTTGCTTTCAATGACTTTCGCACATCTGTGATCACAGGACATGAAAAATTACTTACACTGCTCCGGCTTGATTTGGCTCCACTCATCTTCCAGCTTCTTCCACTGTTCAGTAAGTGTAGCAGGTTTCTTTGCCATAACTTTGTTACAAATTGTCTTCCAAACATTCTCAGTTGGGTTCAGATCAGGACTCTGGGCTGGCATTTTCTTCACTTCTATATTCTCCACTTCTATGAATTGCTTCACCTGTTTTGTAGTGTGGCACAGGGCATCGTCATGCTTAAAAATGGCTGGCTGGTTGGACGATGCTCACGGGGATGGAACCTCTTGTTACTGAAAGTGACTCTGATACACATTAGCTTTCACCTTGCCATGTGGCTGTATGAGAGGCGCGGCCCTTACTGCAGAGAACATCCTCCACCCCATAACGCTTTTTCCTCCAAACTTTACAGACTTCTTCATACACTTTGACTTCAGTCTTTCCCCAATTCAACACCAAACATAATGTTTCCCATCTAAACCAACTAAATTAAATTTGCTTTCATCACAAAAATGAACTTTGGGCTTTCAGTTCCAATACTCTCAGAAGGTGAGACACAATATGTCAAGACAAAATTGTATCCTGTTCAGCACTGAATTGCCAGGCACCTCCAGCTGCGGTGTTGAACTGATCCCCCACTGACAGACTCCGTATTATCCAGTTTTCTTCTGCACTTGTCTTATGTGGGAGTCTCAAATCACTGGCAGACAGGAAAAATGTTTCCTCAAGAATTACCCATATTAACTTGTGAGCCTGGATGTGCTGGGTGCTGCAGTGTCCCGGTATATATATATATATGAGCTGTGATCCAAAAGTATAGTGAATGTTGATGCAGAGCACCATCCAAGAGCAACGCAAAGCAATTCAAAGCAGGTTCTGACAGGTCCATCCTAGAGCCTAGTTTGTGATAAGTTTCAACTTGTGTTATACTGCCAGTCGTTTGTGAGCCACTGTTGAGTTCAAGTGTGTTTTTCAAGTTTGTCATTAATAATGGATATCGAGCAACTCATTAACATGAAATTTTGTTTCAAAGTACAAAAACCTCAGGAAACCCATCAGATGTTAACATCAGTTTATGGTGACACTGCATCGACAATTAAGACTGTTTACAAGTGGTTTGATCGTTTTTGTAATGGGTCTGACTTGGTTGAAGACTGTTGTAATGTGAGATTTTACACCGCCTTTTACGACTAAGTCTCTTTGCACTTTACGACAGAGTTGGGAGAGGATGTGTCTTAAACCAGTTTGGCAAGTATTTCTCTGCTAAAGTCTTTCAACCCCCCGCAAGAAAGCCAGGATGTTTAACATATGGTTTGGGGGCAGGTGTTAAGATGTTCTATTTCCCCCATTGGTCTGAGGTATGGCTGTTTGGAATTGGCTTGTCTCAGAGGCCTTTAAGTATCATGATGTCCTATTGGCTATAGGGGTTGGACAGAAAACACATAAATTTGCTTGCTTTATCTCACTCTTTCTCTCTTACTAACATCTGAAAGAAGCATCTCTTGCTAACCTGCGATGATGAAGACAACACAATGAAGAGCACAGCTCAGCAGTCATATTGAACAGACATGTGGCTGAAAGCTGAGCACCAATGATGCCTTAACTAGAAACATTTTAAGTAACTACAAGTCTGTGTGCCACCTGAACTACACATCACCATTTAATCAGGTTGTATGGTTGACAATATTCAAATGTACTTTGCATTTTGTTATTTATGAATATTATCAGTATTACATTATTTTATGTGTAACATAACTCCTGCTTGTCTTTTTAGTACATCTAATTGCCTGAGGTTATAGATATAGAAGGGAAGGTGGGGATAAGTTATATACAATAATACTTTATAAACAGTGGTAAGTCTGTGAGATTAGGCATTCTAAGGCTACATATTAATAATACAATAGGGGGAAAGTAGAGCAATATACTGTATATATTGCTCTACCAAGATAAAACAAAGACGAGAAAAAAATCAGGATGTCCTTCAACATCAATAACCAAGGAAAATATTGAAACGGTTTCATTCTTCATCATGACAATAATCCTTGCCACACATCCCAACCAGTAAGACAATTTCTGTCGAATAAAAACATTACGCTGTGTCCGCATCCACCTTATTCGCTGGATCTGGCACCGTGCGACTTCCAGGTAGCCACAACAGCCCAACTAAAGACGCTCTTGAAAGATAACTTCCAGAACTGCTTCGCAAAGTGGCAGGAGCGTTAAGATTCAAAGTGCATTCGAAGTGGAGGAGAGTATTTTGACGTTGACTAGTAATTGTACATCTTTTAATGCAATAAATGTTTCTTTCTTAAAACATTCACTGTATTTTTTGATCACACCAGGCTGTGTAAGCCTGTGCTGTAAAAAGCCCGGGTCCTAGAAACTACTGAAATCGTCAAAAAAAAATCGAAATGTAGAGATGTCAGGTAATTTAAAAGGAACTACTCTGGGCGTCTCTCTCCTAGGTATCGTTTTGCCGATGTGCTCATCTCGCTTGCATAAGAGTTTCTCTCTTTTCTTGGCGGTTTTATTTTGGCAACAGAGTTGCTTTCTTCTTCTGACTTGTTAACATGGGGCCGACTTACCAGCTCTCTAAGCTTCATGCTATAGTAGCCTCACACTTCCAGGCCGGACAGACAGACAAACATACTTCCATGTGTAGACATTTAGTTTTCTGTTTCCTAGAAGGAGAAGCCCTTACCCCGATTCCACCTCTCACTTCCGGGCCAGTCAGACACCCACACTTCGACGCGTAGACGTTTATATATAAGACCATACACCACTCTGATTGTATCCTTTTGTTGCTTCCTCATAGAATTCTAGCGTGTTATTAAATTACAGCCTTCCCCTCTTGAACCCATGCAGACTGATCAGTAAAACTCCTGTTCTTGCCATGTGTTACTCAATGTTACCATTAATAATTTCTTTCATTAATTTTCCAGTGATGCATGTTAAGGTTACTTGTCTATAGTTGCTTGGAACAGGATTGTCGGAGATGGCTGGGCTGGCAACCCAGCTGGGACGCTCGGAAGAGGGCTTACGTCCACCTCAGACCACATGGGGGCGACCACCCTGGTTCCTTTGGGGGCCACGGGTACAGAGCTTTGAAACTCTACCCTGTAGGGGCCCATGGTCACCGCCAGGGGGCACCCCTGTGTCTTGGGAGCCCTGGACCTCAGCACTTCCGCCACACCAGGAAGTGCCGGGGGTAAGAGGACTGGGAATACCCGGAGTGCTTCCGGGTGAGCAGCCGGCACTTCCGCCACACTGGGGAGTGCAGTTGGGAGATTGCTGGGAAGCACCTGGAGCACACCTGGGTGGTTATAAGAGGGGCCGCCTCCCTCCATATGATGGCAAGAGTCAGGAGTGGAGTCGGACAGAGCTTGGTGGAGGAGGCAAGGAGGCAGCCTGAAGAAGAGTGAGGCATTGTTGTGGCCAGGACTTTGAGGACTTTTGGGGTTGTTGCTGCACTTTGTAAATAATGGAGTTTGTAAATAAATGTGTGTTGGGTGACATTAACGTGTCCGCCTGTCTGTGTCCAGGCCGACTTCCACAGATAGTATTTGTCATTTTCCAGTCCTTCGGAATTTTCTCAGTGCATAGTAATGCCTTAAAGCAGTGTTCCTCAATCATGGTCCTGGAGGGCCGCAGTGGCTGCAGATTTGTATTCCAACTAATTTCCTAATTAGAAAGCAGTCTATGCTGATAATGAAGCTTCGTATTGAACTGTTTGACTTCATAATGCTTGCATTCATCCAAGAGAAATTTTAATTGCACTGTAGAGTTTCCTTCTTTGAGAACATTATCCAAGTGTTTTGTGGACCAGAAAATATTTAAACTTAATGGTCCTTCCAGTTCCCCTCTCATTCATTTCTAAACATTTTTATCACAGATACATCATGGTAAGCATGTGAGCTGGTTTTGAAGAGGAAGCAGGCAAAAGTGGCGTAAGGGTGTATGGGAGGCTGCAGGTAGCGTGGGGAAGGGTTTGGAAGAGGGCGAATAGGAATCGAGAAATGCCGTGTGGGCCGCGTGTGGGCAGAACTGGTTTTGAAGAGGAAGCAGGACAAACCACAAAAGAAATATATATAAGAGATGGTGGAGCACATTTGAAAAAAATCCTTTTCTTAAAAGATTATTTAAGAAAGGATAAATTAAACTGAATGGATTACTTATATTTGAGTGCTTTATTCCTTATCCAGTGCCATGAGTCGAGTGACTAAGTTAAGTGACCGTTCACACTGTTTTTTCAAAAATCATCATCATCTTGCACCACACCCATTATAAAGAAATTTTTTCTCTCAGCTTTACTAATGGTTACACTATTTAAATGAGCAGTGAGTACCTCAGGAATCTATGCCCTGCTTTGAATAATAATAATTGTTGTTTTATTAACATTATGTTTGCCTTCTACTTTTTGGTTCCCTGATGTTCATGTGGAAAACATCTCCTTCAATGAGAACATTATTACATGGCCATTGTTATTTGTCTATGTATGGCTCTGCTATTAATAATAATCCTCTTACTGGGTCCCATTATCATAAAAATTTTATAATTTTTGTCCTCAGTTTAAAATGTTTCAGAATTCCTGGGTAATAATAGTAGTTCTCCAACTGAAGCAGCATAGGAGACAAAACCAAGTAAAATTAAACAACCAATGTGACAAGTCAAAATATAAAAGTCTCCCAAAGGGGCTTACAGTAAAACTTGCATTAAAACTTGGCAAATATCACCCCTCTTGTGACGATGCGGGTTCTGCTCCACGCTCCCATCGGTTGTTCAGGAGCCCTTGAACCCAACACCATCGATAATGTTACCGAGTTGAGCTAAGCAGTGGAGGCAACAATAGCAAGGGGATGATGTAAAAAGTGTAAAAGTGCTTTTATTTAAAACTAGCAAAATACCTGCGCTTCACAGTGGAGAAGTAGTGTGTTAAAGAAGTAATGAAAAAGAAAAGGAAACATTTTGAAAATAACGTAACATGATTGTCAATGTAATTGTTTTGTCACTGTTGTGAGTGATGAGTGTTGCTGTCATATATATATATTTACAGACACACACATAAACATATATATATATACATATCCATACATATCTACATATTTACATATACACATATACACACATATATATATATATATATATATATATATATATATATATATATAGATATACACACACACACATATATACATACTTATATATATATTGTGACATTAGGGGGCACTGGTGCTCCCTTGAACCCTCAGGCACGACTCCAGACACTGGATAAAAGTCCAAGACTTCTTTATTATCGTTATCCCAGTAAACCAAGCACCTTCCACTCTTCTCATAAATCACCAAACACACACAATACTCTCTCCTCCTCGCCCAGACACTTCGCCCTCCTACCTCCCAGCTCAGCTCACCGTCTGGGTTTTCCCAGAGTCCTTTTATACACCCTGACCCGGAGATGTTCCTGTCCAATCAGTCTACAGTTCCTTATTCCTTCCTGGTCAGGGTAAACAGTCCTTTTCTTCAACCCGGAAGCATGTCGTTTCTTCCTGTCATGTGACCGTGACGTACTCCCGGGTTACAGGGCACAGATGAGCCCACGAGCCCCCCTACAGCGACTCCCAGCGGCCCCCAAGGTATCCAGCAGGACTGTGTAAAAACACTCCAAGGTCCATGATATCCTGCTGGAAGTCGGGGCACGATCCTGCTGTCGGGAGAGCTCCTCCCGGCAGCCTGGGGGGGAGGACCGTAGTATGAAGCCGGCAGTCCTCCACAATATATATACTTATATACACATACATCCACATATATATACCTGTACATATATACATATACATATCTACATATACACACATACATATACATACACACATACATACATACATACACACACATATATATATACACACAAATATATATATACATACACACTGTCAGGGATGCCAGGGGCAACGATCCGGCCGGGACGCCGTGAGGGACCGGAAGAGGGTCAGAGCCCACCCTGGATCACGTGGGGGCCGCCTTCCTGGTTGCTCTGGGGGCCACGGGTACAGGGCATGGAAGCTGCACCCTGTAGGGGCCCGTGGTCACCGCCAGGAGGCGCCCCAATGCCTTGGGGACCTGTTACCTCAGTACTTCCGCCACACCAGGAAGTGCTGGGGGGAAGAATTAAAAGGGCGCCCGGAGAGCTGCCAGGAGAACAGCCAGCACTTCCGCCACGCTGGGGCGTGGCCAATGAAAAAGTGTCGGGAATCACTTAGAGCTCATCCGGGAGGATATAAAAGGGGCCGTCTCCCTTCATTCAGGGCTAGAGTCGGGTGGAAGGAGGACAAGGCACGAGGAGAGTATGGAGGCGGCCCTAAGAGAAGGCATTTGTGGCCAGGACTGTGTGTGTTTGGGGTTTGTACACTATTTGGACTGAACTGGGTCTGTGTGACCATTACAATTGTTGTAAATATTGTAAATAAACGTGTAGTGGTTTGATGAACAACATGTCCGCCTGTCTGTGTCCGGGCCGCGTCCACAACACACATATAAACATATATATACATATACATTCATATCTACATATATACATATACACACATACACATATATATATATAAATATATATATATATATATTTATATACACACTCTTTGGGGTGCCAGAATCCATCAAGGAAGAAAAATGAAAAACATTATTTGTACAGAATCTTAATTTATTTATCCATTCCTAAACAATTAAATGGGCAGGCTATTTCGTATCAGTGCAAAACGCTGCTTGTTAAAACGGATGACTCCCACTCTTACATGCAAGTCTGCGTGGATATTATGAACTATACGATATTATCGTATCTGTTCAAGTTCTATTTAAATTTTAAATAGAAGGAATTTTTATTTAGTCGACAGAAATATCTTTGTTAGGAATGTAAGTTAAATGTAGGCATCATTGCATAAATTTTTCTTCAACATAGAAATGTAAAGAGTAAATTTGCCTTACATTTCAACCAAAGATATTTGTGTCGACTAAATAGAACTTGAAAAGATATATTTTTTCGAATGTGATCGCCCAATTTAGATCGAGTTGACACGCACTATATCGAGCCCGCGTGCTATTGTGCTTTCGCCTGCGTGCCTCAATAAGTCACCCTCCCCTCGCTCTTACTATTTTACTGTTCATCTAATGATTACACTGAGTATGGCTTTACCAAAACAGTCATTGAGGGCGAATAAACTATCCATTATTCATAAAGCTTCAATTGGTGATCTGTCTTTCTGCATTTTTCTGGTTTTCATACGTCTCAAACCAAGGGGGTGCGAGGGTAAAATGAATCGGGAAGCGCTGATATACACTCACCTAAAGGATTATTAGGAACACTATATTAATACGGTGTTTGACCCCCTTTCGCCTTCAGAACTGCCTTAATTCTACATGGCATTGATTCAAAAAGGTGCTGAAAGCATTCTTTAGAAATGTTGGCCCATATTGATAGGATAGCATCTTGCAGTTGATGGAGATTTGTGGGATGCACATCCAGGGCATGAAGCTCCCGTTCCACCACATCCCAAAGATGCTCTTTTGGGTTGAGATCTGGTGACTGTGGGGGCCATTTTAGTACAGTGAACTCATTGTCATGTTCAAGAAACCAATTTGAAATGATTCAAGCTTTGTGACATAGTGCATTATCCTGCTGGAAGTAGCAATCAGAAGATGGGTACATGGTGGTCATGAAGGGATGGACATGGTCAGAAACAATGCTCAGGTAGCCCGTGGCATTTAAACGATGCCCAATTGGCACTAAGGGGCCTAAAGTGTGCCAAGAAAACATCCCCCACACCATTACACCACCACCACCAGCCTGCACAGTGGTAACAAGGCATGATGGATCCATGTTCTCATTCTGTTTATGCCAAATTCTAACTCTACCATTTGAATGTCTCAACAGAAATCGAGACTCATCAGACCAGGCAACATTTTTCCAGTCTTCAACTGTCCAATTTTGGTGAGCTCGTGCAAATTGTAGCCTCTTTTTCCTATTTGTAGTGGAGATGAGTGGTACCTTGTGGGGTCTTCTGCTGTTGTAGCCCATCCGTCTCAAGGTTGTGCGTGTTGTGGCTTCACAAATGCTTTGCTGCATACCTCGGTTGTAACGAGTGGTTATTTCAGTCAAAGTTGCTCTTCTATCAGCTTGAATCAGTCGGCCCATTCTCCTCTGACCTCTAGCATCAACAAGGCATTTTCGCCCACAGGACTGCCGATACTGGATGTTTTCCCTTTTCAAACCATTCTTTGTAAACCCTAGAAATGGTTGTGCGTGAAAATCCCAGTAACTGAGCAGATTGTGAAATACTCAGACCGGCCCGTCTGGCACCAACAACCATGCCACGCTCAAAATTGCTTAAATCACCTTTCTTTCCCATTCTGACATTCAGTTTGGAGTTCAGGAGATTGTCTTAACCAGGACCACACCCCTAAATGCATTGAAGAAACTGCCATGTGATTGGTTGATTAGATAATTGCATTAATGAGAAATTGAACAGGTGTTCCTAATAATCCTTTAGGTGAGTGTATATGTAGGTGTGTGTGTGTATATATATGTATGTATATATATATATTGAAATAGCTTTACTGTGAAATAATGCAATGAGTACGCGACACGTGTTTCGCCCTAATTTTGGGGTCATCAAGCATACATACTCAGTGCACCCCCTCTCGGGAATCGAACCTCGGACATCGGCGCTAGAGGTGAAGCCTCTTCCATTGCGCCGTGTGTGGTTTGTCTATTTGAGAGTATGTAGATCGGGGTATATATATATATATATATATATATATATATATATATATATATATATATATATATATATATATATATATATATATATATATATATATACATACAGCGGTACCTTGGTATACGTCTGCTTTGGAATAAGTCCAACTTGGTATATGTCCTGTTTAGAGGGGAAATATTTTGCTTGGTATACGACCTTTGTTCGGAATACGACTCGTGTGCTAGAACAACACGTGTGGTATACCGGGTGCGCACCTTCAAAAAAAAAGAGCCAAGTTTTAACCTGTACAGTAATCCCTCGCTATATCGCGCTTCGACTTTCGCAGCTTCACTCTATCGTGGATTTTATATGAAAGCATAACTAAATATATAACGTTGATTTTTCGCTGCTTCGCGGGTTCTGCGGACAATGTGTCTTTTTACTTCCTGTACATGCTTCCTCAGTTGGTTTGCCCAGTTGATTTCATACAAGGGACGCTATTGGCGGATGACTGAGAAGCTAACCAATCAGAGCACGCAGTTAAGTTCTCCTGACTGAGAAGCTGAATGCAGTGTTAACCAGGAAGTCTCGTTTCGCTCATTCAGCATCAACGTGTTTCACTGTGTAAAGAGTTGTGCTCTTTTGTGTTTATCTTTGTGCATAGTCAAGCCCTTCATTATGGCTCCAAAACGATCTGCTACTGCTTCAGGGGCCGTGCCCAAGTGCAAATGGAAGATGTTGATTGCCGAAAAGGTAAACGTTTTGGATTTGTTGAAGGCTACGATTCCTTTTATTTAAAAAGTAGGAAAGGAATATAAGATCTACGGCCGCAGTGTCCTTTTAACCAGGGTGCAAAACGAGTTGTAAGTGGATGCAATAAGGCAGTAGTCTGGATGGAATCTGCTTTAGGGATTTGGATTGAAGACTGCTAGAAGAAGAACAACGGCAGTGCTACACAATCGCCTGAAGTGGCTCCTTTGGAAGAGCTGTAACGCTCTCCTTTGTTGTGCAGTAAAATTAAACTCATTGTTATCGGACAAGTCATTTTCATTTATTTCATCTAATTGCTTTTGTATTTATGTATTTTAGTATTAAGCAATGTTTAAATTATTTTATACAACCCCATCAATGTATAATATGCCAATAACAATAGGATTTTTTTTTCATGGGAACGAATTAATAATTTTCCCATTATTTCTTATGGGAAAAATTAGTTTGGTATAAGTCCAAGGATCTGGAACGGATTAAGGACGTATACCAAGGTACCACTGTATATATATATATATATATATATAGTATATATATATATTGTCAGGGATGCCAGGGGCAACGACCCGGCCGGGACGCCGTGAGGGACCGGAAGAGGGTCAGAGCCCACCCTGGATCACGTGGGGGCCGTCTTCCTGGTTGCTCTGGAGGCCACGGGTACAGGGCATGGAAGCTCCACCCTGTAGGGGCCCGTGGTCACCTCCAGGAGGTGCCCCAATGCCTTGGGGACTTGTTACCCCAGCACTTCCGCCACACCAGGAAGTGCTGGGGGGGAGAATTATGACGGCACCCGGACAGCAGCCGGGAGGACAGCCGGCACTTCCGCTACGCTGGGGCATGGCCAGAGGAGGGATGCCGGGAACACCTGGGGCTCATCCGGGGACTGTTTAAAAGGAGTCGGGTGGAAGCAGGACGAGGCACGAGGAGAATGTGGAGGCGGCCCGAAGAGAAGGCATATTGTGGCCAGGACTGTGTGTGTTTGGGGTTTGTGCACTATTTGGACTGAACTGGGTCTGTGTGACCATAACTATTGTTGTAAATATTGTAAATAAACGTGTGGTGCTTGAGTAACAACATGTCCGTCTGTCTGTGCCCAGGTCGAGTCCACATCTGGCGTAGTCGGCAAGATGCTCCGCCTGTTCCAAGGCGGGGACCTGAATACAGAAATTTTGTTGTGGACGGCCCGGCGCAGCAGGGGATCCCACCCACGTACCGCAGGGACTGCGTGCACACAGCCCTGCGGGGTAAAGGAACCCCAACGGACCGCCAGGGGTCCGCATGAAGGCCATATTTCCCTGATGCGGGCGGGCGGCGTGCCTACCAGGAGTGCAGCGGGCTCCGAGGACCGAACCGTTGCTGGAGGCGCCCGGGACGGCATGGCGTCGAGAAAGGCCACGCCGAGGAGGTGTCCTCGGTTTGACGAGTCCGGGGAGGTGAGTTCCCTGCCTAGTGGCAGCTGGCCTGTGGGGGCCGGGCGTGTTTTCTTCTTTCCATGCAGGGACTTCCCGGATCCACGTCGGTGGCGGTGCAGCTGGAAAGGCGCTGGCAACAGCAAGGCTGCCGGCAAGCACGTCGCCGCCGCAGAAGGGGAGGCAAGATGGCTGCGGACCAGAAGTCCCTCCCCCTGATAGGCACTCGATTGGACGGTGTGTCTTGTGTGCCCGCCGATGACTGTAGAGAGGCGGGACCAAGAAATGTCCATCACGGGCAGCGGGGAGACCCGATTGGGCCGGAGGAGAAGGCCCACAGGAAGTGGCCGGCGTCGGAGGCTGACAGACAGGTAGGCTCCGCGTGGGTTAACTTCCTGTCTTTGCCGGCTGCTCTGGCGGAGCTGGAGGCATGCCTTCAGCCCGTGGAGCATTTATTGCAGATGCTACGTGCCCTCCGGGCTGATGTGCTGGTACTGGAGAGGAAGGCGCTCGCGGTGCTGAAGACGTTAGCAACATCGAGACGGCGCAACGCTGGAATCTCCAGCCGGAGCGGTACGGCAGAGACGGTGAGTACAGTCGACTCCGTACAGCATGCAAGAGGGTCTGCCGAACATGGCTGTGATGCCAAAGATCAGCTTCAAGTAAACAGCCCTCCGACAGAAGGTGCGGCGCAGTGGGCTGTATGCGCGGCGAGGGGGGTGTCCGAGAGGACGCTTAATGGCCACAGGCTGCTAAGTGCCCCGGGTCCTAGCGCCCTCCACCGAGTCGGCTGCGGTCTCCCGCCGCACTGTAGGGATGCAGACGGGAAAGAGGCTCTTTCTTTGTAATAAGGAGTCTCAAACCGTCATGGCGTCCCACAGTGAAAAGAGGAATGAGAGGCTGGGTGCCGATTCCTCCAATAGGTTGGGATGCGATGCTGGGTGCACGCGTCCGGTGCTGGCCGCCCTCTGCGGGGGCAGAGGGAATCCCTGAGGCCAGCGGAGAGAGCGCAGGCGGTGCCGGCGAGTCCACCATTAAGAGGGACACGGAAGCCGTGGAGAGGGTGCCGAACAGGCAAGTGCCGGGGTGCCGATTGAGGGCGCTGCCAGTGCGTGGCACAGGAATGGTGCCTTGGCAGCGGTTCTGCCCCTGTGTTCTCTTTTGTAGGGATGGACCCCGGGCGAGCAGTAGGACCCCCTTCGTTGGGGACCTGACCATCTGCTGAAGAATCTCTCTGCTGGTATGCGAGTGCCACCACGGCTGGAGGAGGCTGCAATGGAGCGAGTGACTCCGACCAAAGGGGCACGGAGGCCTCAGAGGGGCTGCCGAACGAGGGGGCCCCGGGGTGCCAGTAAGAGGGGGGAGCGCAACGTGTGCGAGGCGCAGTGGAGCACCAAGTGGTGGTGCTCAGGCCGCGTCTCCGCCCCTGTTCCTGCTTGGAGAGCGGGACCGGACCCCGGATGTTCTGGAGTAGGACCCGTTTCGGGGCTGTGCGGCCCTCGCGGGACGGGTCGCTCTTTCCCACGAGTGGTCTTCACTGGCTGTGGGGCACTGTCAGGGATGCCAGGGACAACGACCCGGCCGGGATGCCGTGAGGGACCGGAAGAGGGTCAGAGCCCACCCTGGATCACGTGGGGGCCACCTTCCTGGTTGCTCTGGGGGCCACGGGTACAGTGCATGGAGGCTCCACCCTGTAGGGGCCCGTGGTCACTGCCAGGAGGCGCCCCAATGCCTTGGGGACTTGTTACCCAAGCACTTCCGTCACACCAGGAAGTGCTGGGGGAAAGAATTAGGACGGCGCCTGGAGAGCAGCCGGGGGGACAGCCGGCACTTCCGCCACGCTGGGGCGTGGCCAGAGGGGGGATGCCGGGAACACCTGGGGCTCATCCGGGGACTGTTTAAAAGGGGCCGTCTCCATTCATTCAGCGCTGGAGTCGGGTGGAAGCAGGACGAGGCACGAGGAGAGTGTGGAGGCGGCCCGAAGAGAAGGTATATTGTGGCCAGGACTGTGTGTGTTTGGGTTTTGTACACTATTTGGAATGAACTGGGTCTGTGTGACCATTACAATTGTTGTAAATATTGTAAATAAATGTGTGGTGGTTGAGTAACAACATGTCCGTCTGTCTGTGCCCGGGTCGAGTCCACTATATATATATATATATATATATATATATATATATATATATATATATATATATATATATATATATATATATATATACATATATATATATATATATATATATATATATATATATATATAGTATATATATATATATACAGTATATATATATATATATACAGTATATATATATATATATATACTCGTGCTTCGCAGTGGAGAAGTAGTGTGTTAAAGAAGTTATGAAAAAGAAAAGGGAACATTTTAAAAATAACATAACATGATTGTTAATATACAGTAATTGTTTTGTGCGTGTTATGAGTGTTGCTGTCATCAAGGATTTGATTATCATTATTTCTTTCAATCAGGTTCGTATTTGTAGGATGTGTTGTGTTCAAGTTACATTCCGTGTTTGTCAATCGTTGTAAAGATAACAGGTTTCATTCATCGATTCGTTTCTTACTGCATCAATAAACAGCTCGTCTTCTTCTTTATCTCAGACCTGACACACTGCATGCACGGGTTTTTTTTACATTGTCTTCCTTTAGCGGGACATTGACTTTTTCCACCGTGTGCTTTGTTTCCGCAGTAGTTGCACTTATGAATATGCTTGTATGTGTCAGACGCTTCATATTATTTTGCTGCCTTCTCAATTTTGTAATTCGTTTTTTGTTCAGCACTCTTTGGAACTGTTGCTTTTTGTCTGTTCACTGCATCAGTTCACGTGAGCCGCTCGGTGTACATGCATCAAAGGTTCCCAGCTGTGCTGGTGCCATCTCATGCGATGTCCACGGCTGTATTTAATGTTACCTAAGACCCGGCACTTAAAAGTTTGTCTCGCAGTTTTGCTGAGTTTGTGCCAAACACCACCCTGACCATCTCATTTTCGTCTGCATAAGCACAGTCCTTCACATTTGAATATTTAGCGGCAGTGTTTCTATTGGATTGCCGCTGATGGACGGCCTTATATGGGCAGGCACTAAATTATGTGGGAGGCGTAACTCTGCCTCCCATGGCCATCAAGCAGACGTCTATTATAGTATATGGACGAAAAAATAGGTTCCAGTTATGACCATTACGCGTAGAATTTCAAAATTAAACCTGCCCAACTTTTGTAAGTAAGCTGTAAGGAATGAGCCTGCCAAATGTCAGCCTTCTACCTACACGGAAAGTTGGAGAATTAGTGATGAGTCAGTGAGTCAGTGAGTGAGTGAGTGAGTGAGTCAGTGAGGGCTTTGCCTTTTATTAGTATAGATCAACAACAAATCAAAAACAAAGTGTCCACAAAGTGCAGTGCTTCAAAACTGTTCAATAAATAATCCAATAAAAGAAAAACCGTTGAGGTAAAAATACAAAAACAATCCTTTAAAACCAGAGGTTAAAACCGTTGCTGGAAGCCTTCTCAAATCAATAAGCCCGGTGCTCTTCTACACTAGCGTCTCACATGCTTCTCCCGGTTGGGCTTTGCAACAGGCGAGACGCTTTGTCTGCAGCTGCCTTTTCTTTCATACACACACAGGTCTGGAGTCCTCCCGATCCTGGCTTCGGTCTGGCACTCATCCCAGACCCGAGACTTGGACTCCTTGGTTTCCAGGACACCCACACCAAGGACTTGACCTCCAAGCCTCCTGACTCCCGCCGCCGCCCCGGCCTTACGCGGACAGTCTCTCCTTCTTTGGTCACTCCCGCTACGTGATCACTCAGCGTGAGCGACTTCTACTTCAACTCCCAGGTGTCGGCCTTATACCCTGGCTTCCATGCAGCTGCCCGTCAGCGCTCGTTCACTCGCCCACACACACCGTCTCTCTCTCCTGCTTTCTCCAGCCACCTCTGTCTTTCTCTCTCTTCCTTGTTCCAATTTTTTTCCTCACCATTTGTAACCGACTCGTGCTTCAATATATTGAGGGGGGGCCATAGCAGCTGCAGCACATTAGCCACAGGAACAATCACGGATGTGGGCAGTCCCTCACCTGTGCACTAGGTGAGAAACGCCCACACCGCAGATCACCCTGCGGCTTGCTACGGCCACCACGCCCCCTCGCTAAGCTGCTGCGAGCGCGGTGATTATTTATTTAAATAAAAATGGCCTTTGCAGAGCGAGCTGTGGACCCATAACACCATACCTCTGTTCTTCATTACCTTCTGTGACTTAGTTGAAGACTCTTTTCATGTCACTCTCAGTTTGATAAATGTTTTTTTTTATAATTAGTTTCTCCTTTGACAGACTTTCTGACATTTGCATTGAACAGATGATGATGATGTGTTCTCTGCATATGCTGGCGAGGGCACATAAACAGGAATCATGGGTAAATGTTTCTACTTCTTCCGGCTGCTCCTGTTAGTGGTCGCTACAGTGGATCATCTTCTTCCATATCTTTCTGTCCTCTACATCTTGCTCTGTCACACCCATCACCTGCATGTCCTCTGTCACCACATCCATAAATCTCTTAGGCCTTCCTCTTTTTCTCTTCTCTGGCAGCTCTATCCTTAGCACCCTTCTCCCAATATACTCAGCATCTCTCCTCTGCACATGTCCAAACCAGCACAATTTCTCCTCTCTGACTTTGTCTCCCAACTGTCCAACTTGAGCTGACCCTCTAATGTACTAATTTCTAATCCTATCCATCCTCGTCACACCCAGTGCAAATCTTAGCATCTTTAACTCTGCCACCTCCAGCTCCGTCTCCTGCTTTCTGGTCAGTGCCACCGTCTCCAACCCATATAACATAGCTGGTCTCACTACCGTCTTGTAGACCTTTCCTTTCACTCTTGCTGATATCCATCTGTCACAAATCACTCCTGACACTCTTCTCCACCCATTCCATCTCTTTTTCACCTCTCTTCCACAATCTCCATTACTCTGTACTGTTCATCCCAAGTATTTAAACTCATCCACCTCCACCAACTTTACTCCTTGCATCATCACCATTCCACTGACCTTCCTCTCATTTACACACATGTATTCTGTCTTGTTCCTACTGACCTTCATTGCTATCCTCTCTAGAGCATATCTCCTCAGCCTGCTCCCTGCTATTGCTACAGATAACAATGTCATCAGCAAACATCATAGTCCAAGCGGACTCCTGTCTAATCTCTTATATCAACCTGTCCATCACCATTGTAAATAAGAAAGGGCTTAGAGCCGATCCCTGATGTAATCCCACCTCCACCTTGAATGCATCTGTCACTCCTACCGCAGACCTCACCACTGTCACACTTCCCTTGTACATATCCCGTACAACTCTGCCACTTCCGACTTCCTTATACAGTACAACTACTCTCCCACCCTGTCATATGCTTTCTCCAAATCCACAAAACTGCAATTCAACTCCTTCTGGCCTTCTCTATACTTCTCTATCAACATCCTCAGAGCAAACATTGCATCTGTGGTGCTCTTTCTTGGCATGAAACCATACTGCTACTCACTAATCATCACCTCACTTCTTAACCTAACTTCTACTATTCTTTCCCATAACTTCATGCTGTGGCTCATCAATTTTATTCCCTGTAGTTACTACAGTCCTGCACATCCCCTTATTCTTAAATATCGCACCAGTACACTTCTTCTCCACTCCTCAGGCATCCTCTCACTTTCCAAGATTCCATTAAACAATCTGGTTAAAAACTCCACTGCCATCTCTCCTAAACACTTCCATGGTTCCACAGGTATGTCATCTGGACCAACGATCCTTCCTTTTTTTTCCTCTTCATAGCTGTCCTTACTTCCTCCTTTCTAATCCGTTGCACTTCCTGATTCACTATCTCCATATCATCCACCCTCTTCTCTCTCTCGTTCTTTTCATTCATCAGCCTCTCAAAGTACTCTTTCCATCTACTCAACACACTTTCCTCACTTGAGTACATTTCCATTTTTATCCTTTATCACCATAGCCTGATGCACAACTTTCCCAGCTTGGTCCCTCTGTTTAGCGAATCGGTACAGGTCCTTTTCTCCCTCCTTAGTGTCTAACCTCTCATACAACTCATCATAAGCCTTTTCTTTAGCCTTCGCCACCTCTCTCTTCAACTTGTGCCTTTTCTCCTTGTACTCTTGTCTACTTTCTGCATCTCTCTGACTATCCCACTTCTTTTCCCATCCTCTTCCTCTGTATACTCTCCTGTATTTCCCATTCCACCACCAGGTTTCCTTTTCCTCCTTCCTCTTTCCAGATGTCACCCAAGCACCCTTCTTGCTGTCACCCTTACTACATCTGCTGTAGTTTCCCAGCTGTCTGGTAACTGTTCACTGCCCTCCAGTGCCTGTCTCATCTCCTCCCTAAACTCAACCTTTCAGTCTTCCTTTTTCAACTTCCACCATTTGATCCTTGGCTCTGCCCTCACTCTCTTCCTCTTCTTGATCTCCAACGTCATCCTACAGACCACCATCCTATGCTGCTTAACTACACTTTCCCCTGCCACCACTTTGCAGTCTTCAATCTCCTTCAGATCAACTCTTCTGCATAGGATGTAATCTACCTGTGTGCATCTTCCTCCACTCTTGTACGTAACCCTATGTTCCTCCCTCTTCTTAAAATACGTATTCACCACAGCCATGTCCATCCTTTTGGCAAAATCCACTATCCTCTGACCTTCTTCATTCCTCTCCTTGACACCATACCTACCCATCACCTCCTCATCTCCTCTGTTCCCTTCACCAACATGCCCATTGAAATCCACTCCAATCACCACTTTCTGTCCCTTGGGTACACTGTTCATCACTTCATCCAACTCACTCCAAAAATCTTCTTTCTCATCCATTGCACACCCAACTTGCAGTGCATATTCATTAACAATTTTCATCATCACACCTCCAGTTTCCAGCTTCATAATCATTACTCTGCCTGACACTCTTTTCACTTCCAAAATACTCTTGACATACTGTTCCTTCAGAATAACCCCTACCCCATTTCTCCTCCCATCCACACCATGATAGAACAATTTGAATCCACTTCCAATCCACCTGGCCTTACTCCCTTCCATCTAGTCTCTTGCACGCACAATATATCAACCTTCCTTCTCTCCATCATATCTACTAACTATCTCCCCTTACCAGTCATACTGCCAACATTCAAAGCTTCTACCCTCAGTTCCACTCTCTTTACTTTCCTCCTCTCCTCCTGCCTCCGGACACATCTCCCTCCTCTTCTTCTCCTTCTTCGGCCAACAGTAGCCCAATTTCACTTTAATTTATATACTGTATCATTTTTGGGTTTTTTTATGCCAAGGATTTGTGTAGTCATTGTAGTGTGTAGTATTTTTTGTTTAAATGCATCTTTACTTATATTATTAACATAATTTAGTTTTTTCTGTGGGCACAACCATTGGGGAACTTTAGTGCAAATGGTTGCTGTGGGGTTGTTAACGATACAACATGGGTCATGAATGGTATGACATCATAGGTCAAGGGGTATAAAGGTCAGCCCCTTGGACTACCTGGTTTGTCCTAGTTTATGGATTCAACCTAAAACTAGCAAAATTATTGTATAGTATATATTGTAAGTATATTCTTAAAGTTGATGATTTGCATATATTCAAAGAGAAGCATAAGCATATATGAAAATAAGTATTATATCCTAATGCATTGTGGAAGAAACCCCCTGAAGGAAGACAGGAATAGTTCAGTCAATTAGATTTTTATTCAGTCACAGATGAGTATCTGAAGTCTATGTTGCAAGGCAGAAGAACAAAGTTCCATTTTTCCATTGGCTTTTTATAATTTCTTCTTCCTCCCTTTTCCCCTTACTTAATCAAAAAGCCTAATATCATTTACTTAAGCATTTTAATACGTTAGTGGGCCATCTGTTCCTATTTTTTTTTTTACTTGTCAGATAGACCCTAAAGAAGGAAAGCTCATCTTTCCTGTGTCAAACAGACGTGTTTCTAAAAAAACTGGATATTGTCCCAGATCAGCTTACTGCACCCTGACTTATGACAGACGCCTATATGAATAAGCTGCCATTATAGTGAAATGGCTTTGTCAGCTATTAACCCTAAGTAGCTTGCAAGCAGTTATTTTTCTTTCACAGCATGCTAATATAGTAAGGGTTAAACCATAAAAAGCTCTTGCCTGCTTATTTTATTAATTTTCTCTTTGCAGCCGCAAACCACCAATATTTTGCTGCTAAGCTTAAAAACTTTAGTCAAGGACATTGTGTACTTAGAGATGATTAAGCAGACCATTGTTTTAGAAATGCAGCTGATAAAACCTCAACCTTGAGAGATGTTTGGACGTCAAATAATTTTTATTTGAGAAGCATGATATCTCATATGGGGTCCTCCTGGTTTTGACTTAAGCTGTGTTCTTGATCAATGAATAAGCTTCAGATACCTGCACAGGGTATGAAGTAACAATGGCAGTTTTGGTCAAGTGATGGACATTAGGTAATGGTGGGTTTGAACATTAGGTAATAATGGGAAGAACTAGAAGGAGGAGAGTATTTTGCATATGTGATAAGAAGTGTAATAAATGTAAGCTTGCTGAATTTGCTAATTGCTCATCACAGCTGATTTGAGTCTGTGTATGCATTATGCAATAAAGCTCGAGTTTGCTGCCTTCCTGTGACCTTGTGTGACATCTGTGAGCACTGTGTTTCTGCCACAACAGCTATAAGCTCTGTGTGTATGTATTATGTCTTGGTTCTGACTATGATTTTTGTCCTATATCTTGCCTCTTATTGTGTGAACTTTTGGTTTCTAATCCTCTTACTAAATTCCTAGACCACGATAATTTTTTCATGTCCTTGGCCTTGTGTGTTAGTTACTTTTCTGGTTATGACCTTGGCTTATTTATTCTGACCTCGTGCTCTCTCCCAATTCCTGTTCTTTACAAGCACTAAAATTCCATGCAGTTTGATTACAAGTGCCCTTAGGTCAAGTTTTATTGCATCGTGCTAAAAAATGTGGCAGACCTGGGGCCTCATGTATAAACGATGCGTATGCACAGAAATGTTGCGTAAGAATGTTTCCATGTTCAAATCACGATGTATAAAACCTAAACTTGGCGTAAAGCTACGCACATTTCCACTGTACCTCATACCCTCCTGTATGCAAGTTCTCCACTCGGTTTTGCAGACTGGCGGCACCCAGCGTCAAAGCAGTGCTACTGTTCCTGTGTGGTTTATGTTTCTTTTTCAGATCCACATTACTAACGTGACTTTATAAATACACTGAAATTAAGTGCATATTGTTTATTAGTTTAATGCATCTGATTGTAATTAACCTGTAACAATATAATGGTCCACAGAATGGTCAAACTATTCTAAATACCATAGCTGCTTTAGCATTGTTACTCTCACTGCACCGTCTTCTTCTTCTTTCAGCTGCTCTCGTTAGGGGTTGCCACAGCAGATCATCATTTTCCATATTACTGTCACTGCACCACTTGGAGCAGCTGATCAGAAAGAGAATTATCGGTATACATCATCAAGCACACGCTGCTTCAGCCATGCTGTCTATTGAACTGCTTCTCACATGGCAAACGCTTCAAAACCTTTACTGTACGGACCTTGCTGTTCAGAAACAGTTTCAACCCAAGAGCTGTAAACGCAATCAATCAGTCCATCAACTGCTCCTTGTAGAACTGTTTGTACTTATAAGTACAATTACCTCACTGTAAACTTGCAATACAGTTATAATATTGCACAACCTGAGCCACTTTATAAAGCGTGTATTTACATATGATGACATTATAATTTTAAGATGAAATGCAGCAAAATATGTTTATTATATTATACAGATAAAACTTTAACTTTATTTTTAATAATCTATATTGTTAATAATTAAATGACACAGTGTCGCTACACTAGCAAGGATCTGGCACTCCATTCACGGATTGTTCCTGCATGCCTTGCACTGTATGCTTCACTGGGACTAGTGTGAAGGATAGAATAATTAAACATGTACTACGAAGATATTTCAATGTTCCTTAAAAGTTTTGAAGAATCTATGTTATAAGCTTACAGATGGCTTAACGTCTATTACAGAGCTGATTGTGTGCCGATTGGGTATTTGGAGAAATAAAAGGAAGGACAGGAATTGGAGGTTAGTACGTTTGAAAGAGACGGTACTGCTGCAATAAATTCATCGAAGGTCGCGCACAATCACTGCACCACCGTGTTCCCATGTTTAATAACATGCTTTTTAACTCCTATCATCATGAAAATGGTATCACATATACATCTCAGTATTTTAGTTATTCAGAGAGCTGTAATATCATGAATGCAATGGATTCTGTGTCCTGTTGGAAGTAGAGAAAGCCGGTTTAAGAATTACGTAGTGATTCACACACATAGAGCACATTCACATTAAATACAAAAACAAAGCATTTACCATACTACTTTAGTTACGATGGGATTTGAGAAACTAGTAAATTAAACAATTTTAAGATTAAGTTTATGATGTTCTACTTTAATGACCAAATAAACTACGTGATTAAAGTGGAAATTTCGAGATTAAAGTTGACATTTCCTGCTTTTTCCCCCACTGTATGCCTTTTTTTTCTCTGTACCCTAATAAGCTTTCATATGACACTTAGACGGTGGGCTACAACTCAGACTTTGATATGCAACTCTTTTTTTATTTCGGGCACTGTGCGACTTTGTGAACTTGAGCTTTTGAGTTTCTCCGACACACTATGTCACTCGATCAGCTTCCTTTTCTTGTTTATACCACTGTTTAAACCAACAAATAGCATGTTTTTCCTTGCCTCCACTTGGTATGTGCTGAAATTGTTCTATTTTTCCTCATGATTTTGCCATTGTCTTTTCACAGAACACTGAGCTTAAGGGCTATTAATATTGATTTACATATTCAAAGAGGCGTAATTCTGGAAGGAGTTAGGGCGGGACAGCAGGCGCGTGCACGAGAGTTACTTTTCACGCTGATCGGGATTTATGTAGTGGAAGAACTTGGAAGTTTGCGTACGCACAGATTCCTGCATCTGGATTTTTCTGTGCGTATGCACATTCCCGCTTTTGTGCTTACGCCATGTTATAGTGTGAGTTCTATGCACGGCGTTATACATGAGGCTCCAGATCTTTTTAATTATAAAAATACTTGTGGCCCACTCCACTGGCACCTTTGAACTCAGCTAAATGCAATTGCAAGGAGTTAACAATTATCAGCTTAAAGATTGACACAAAGGTGAAATATAAGTACAGGGTTCTCATAAACAGGAACAGCAGGCTTGGATGTTTTCTGATGTTCTTATGGAGAGATAACCATTCCAACAGGAAACAATCTCTGTTAACTCCTGGCTTAATCAGTGGGTTTGGCCTCTCAGGGTATTCACTGGGTCAGACTTTCTGTAACTCCTGAAGTAAGAAGTCCGAAGCACCGTGACACTGACAACATACCACAGTGTAAGAGCCAACCTTTGAAAGTTAATAATAAATTCATATACAGTAAGTGTCTGCTAATTTCAATAGAATATCAGTTTCACATAGTTACTTGGATTATAGTATAATCTTTTACCATCTGAAAGTTAGTATGAAATAGAAATTTCTTCGCTATTCCTGTAAAAACATAGTGTTAATTAAGCCAGTTAGGAAATAGCCTCACTTCTAGAAGCACCGATTGTTAGATTAATTTACAAATAGAACATTGGAAAAACAGTTTTCTGAGCATCTCCTGATCTTTCTACAACCTTTAAAGAGTATATCAGGTCAGGTCAGGTCAGGTCGGAGAACATACACTGGCACAGCACATCGCTGCACCCACCACACGACGAAACAGCTTGGGATCTTGGTTGGCAACCCCTTGGACAAACGGTCCAGTCCCACCCTCCGGAAATGACCATCTATCTGCCACATCCAGGAGTTATGTGGGTGTCCTCTTGGCCTGGTCCAGCTACTTGGGTCAACAGAGAGGATCCTGGAAGCTGGATCACCCTTGGGGAATTGTAGCCGTAGTGCTGTAACTGACGCTCCCTCACAATGCAGGTAATGTGCCTCATTCAGGACTCCATGAGCAAGTGCTCATTCAACACAAAGTCAAACCAGAGGTACCCATGGATTCTGTGAAAAGACACAGTACCAAAGGAGTCCAGTCTTCGTCTCAGGTCACTGGATAGCGTCCTTGTCTTGCAACCATATAGCTTAACAGGAAGCACCAGGACTCTAAAGACTATGATCATCGTCCTTTTGCAAAGATAGCGGGACTGTCACACACCCCGTTCCGGCAACCTCATCACTCTCCACACTCTCCCAGTCCATCTACTGACTTCATAGGAAGCGTCACCAGAGACATGAATATCGCTGCTGAGCTAAGTGAACCTCTCGACAAGGTTGACACTCTCTCCGCAGACAGACATGCTGCTAATGGCTGTGCCCAAGAGGTCATTAACGGCCTGGATCTTGTTTTTTCCAGGACACTCACAAGCCCAGACACTCAGACTCCTCACTCAGTCTCTTGAGAGTCTCCATTGACTTTGCAAAGGTTACAGCATTGTTAGCAAAGTCAAGATCAGTGAATCTCTTTTCACCAACAGATGCCTCACGGCCGCTGGACCCCATGACCCTGTCCCAACACCCAGTCCATTGAACAGAGTAGGATCAAGAACACACCCCTGATGAACCCCAGAATAAACTGGGAAAAACACAGAGGTTCTGCCTCCACTCTGTACAGCACTCACAGTACCAGTGTACAGGCGAGCCATGATATAGAACAACTTTGAGGGGATCCAGTGAAGTCCTAGGATGTCCCACACAGCACTTTGATCAACTGAGTCAAATGCTTTACTAAAATTGACAAAGGCAGTAAAGAAACTCTGCCAATATTCGCGTTTGTGCTCCATGAGAACCTTCAGTGCCATGATGCCGTCAATGGTAGAATTCTTAGGCATAAAACCAGACTCCTCCATTTGCTGGTAGGTGAGCAAGCAAGTGATCACGGATTCTACTGAGGATGACCCTAGCAAGCACCTTACCTGGCACCAAGAGCAATGTTATCCCCAAGTAGTTGCCACAATCCAGATGATCACCCTTCCCTTTCCAGATAGGGGTGACAAGTCCTGTTTTCCAGTCGGTTTGGATGACGCCTGTCTCCCAAATGGAAGCAAAGATTGCTTGCAAAGCCAGGAGGACAGCCTTATTGCCAGCCTGGAGATGATCACCCTTGATACCACAGATCCCTGCAGTCTTCCCTATACTCAGCTGGTTCACCACCTGTGCAATCTCAGTGAGATTGGGTGGTTCACAGCTAGTTGGAAGATCAGCCTCAAGAACCATGTCCAACGTCCTAGCCAGAGGATCAGCTTTAAACAGCTGCTCAAAGTAAGAACTGTTCCATCAGCCGCCCTGACTATGACTCTCCGTGTAACAAATTTGGATGTGCATAATCCTTAGATTCCTCTGTAAGCAGGATGTGGGTCATTATACCATAGATGGTGTATCACTTGCTCACAAATTCCTCTAACAAACACCTACTTATCTGCTCTTAGAGCCCTTGCAGCCGTCCTTCTCAGTTCCAGGTACAGACTGGAGCTGCCATCAAGCCATGCGCTGAGATTTCTCTTGATGATATCCAGAGTGCCCTGCAAGAGGAAACACCTCCTTCTGGGAACACTGGTAACACCAACTCTCAGCAACCTTCAGGGTCTTTTCACGGAAGGTCTTCCACATCATATTAGGATTGGCAGTTGCACCCAAGTCTGCAAGTTCCTCACACAAACTGTGTGCAAACCTTTTAGAGAAAGCCTGATCTTGGGGTCTGGCCAAGTCCAGGCTCATTTTCCTAGTAGGTGGTAGCCTACTGGACCTTAACTGGATCTTTAGAGTAGCAACAACAAGTATGTGGTCAGAATTCAGAAACTGGGTAGTTTTGTAAGAGCCCACAGCATCTGCCCATGAGGATGTGGTCAGTCTCCTTCACTGCACCACCAGTATTGGAGAACCAAGTTCACCGATGTGGCTCAGGGTGCTGGAACCAGGATCCAGTGATCCACAGCCCCTGACCTTTTGCAAAGTCATGGAACATGGAGCCACTTTCACCACAGTCGCCAGACCCATGTGGATTGACACAATCCTCAAAGGCAGCCCTGTCAGTGCCAGTGGTCACATTAAAGTCACCCATGACCAGAGGAGTATCACCTCACTGGTACCCTTCAACCACTAAGTGAAGTTGCAAATAAAATGTCTCGGCTCACTCAACCCGGGTGGAGCATAAACTGAGACAACAGACATGGCACCTAGAGAGTGCCTTAATCTGAGTCTCATAATACGCTCGTTGAAAGGAGAGACATCGGACACCATTGGAAGGTACCAATCCTCCACAGCAACAGCTACTCTCTGAGTGTGACAGCTATCAGAGCAACCAGACTAAAAAAAGGTGTATCCACCAACAGAGATCTGGTCAGTTCCAGGTCTGCGCACCTCAGAGAGTACCATCACTGAAATGTGGAGTTTACAGAGCTCCTCTGACGAAGAAGAAGATGATCATCATGCCAGAGAGGCAAGATGTTCCACGTGTCTACCCAGATGGTCTGCCTCAAATTGGGACCCAAGTGTTGCTGTGTAGAAGGTTACGCGGCAGCACCACATCAGTTTGACTCTTCCAGGAATGAGGCTCCTGAGGGCTTTCCCCCACCCCCTTCATATTGCGAGCAGAAGAGAGCTACTCTCACGGAGAGTAGAAAGGAGTACTGTCTGTCACTTTGGAGCTGTGGCTGGAGTGTAAATCCTGCCACCAACCCCCAAGTTTTCTCTGCAGTTTAACATCATACCCAGGACATAAGTCCAAGTCTTTAAAGTACTGGTGCTTTCTGTTTTGCTACATGGTTGTGAGACATGGACACAATCTCGTGACCTGAGATGAAGACTGGACTCCTTTGGTACTGTATCTCTTCAGAGACTCCTTGGGTATTGCTGGTTTGACTTTGTGTTGAACGAGTGGTTGGTCACGGAGTCCCAAATGAGGCACATTACCTGCATTGTAAGGGAGCGCCAGTTAAAGCACTACGGTAATGTGGTGCGATTCCCCGAGGGTGATCCCGCTCACAGAATTGTTGAGGACCTGAGCAGCTGCACCAGGCCAAGGGGACACCCATGTAACCCCTGGTGGCATCAGAGAGATGGTCATTTTAGGGGATGGGACTGGACTGTGTGTTCCGCCTGGGGTGTTGCCAAACAGGATCTTGAGCTGTTTTGTTGTGTGGTGGGTGCAGAAAAGCACTGTACCAGCACATGCTCCCCAACCTGACCTCACCTGTCATACAAGCTTTTGTTCAATGTTTCTTTAGAGATCCTAATTTGAGGTGAATGAAACACACTGCCTCGTGGATCCAGTGTCCAGTCATTGTCTGTATGGAGTTTGTACACACTGTGTCTTCATTAGTTTCCTCAGTTAATACTCTTAGATACAGTGGGATGCAAAAGTTTGGGAAACCTTGTTAATAGTCATTATTTTCCTGTATAAAACGTTGGTTGTTACGATAAAAAATGTCAGTTAAATATATCTTATAGGAGACACACACAGTGATATTTGAGAAGTGAAATGAAGTTTATTGGATTTACAGAAAGTGTGCAATAATTGTTCAAACAAAATCAGGCAGGTGCATAAATCTGGGCACCGTTGTCATTTTATTGATTCCAAAACTTTTAGAACTAATTATTGGAACTCAAATTGGCTTGGTAAGCTCAGTGACCCCTGACCTACATACACAGGTGAATCCTATAATGAGAAAGAGTATTTAAGGGAGTCAATTGTAAGTTTCCCTCCTCCTTTAATTTTCTCTGAAGACTAGCAACATGGGGGTAACAAAACAACTCTCAAATGACCTGAAGACAAAGATTGTTCACCATCATGGTTTAGGGGAAGAATACAGAAAGCTGTCCCAGAGATTTAAGCTGTCTGTTTCCACAGTTAGGAACATATTGAGGAAATGGAAGACCACAGGCTCAGTTCAAGTTAAGGCTCGAAGTGGCAGACCAAGAAAGATTTCGGATAGACAGAAGCGATGAATGGTGAGAACAGTCAGAGTCAACCCACAGACCAGCACCAAAGACCTACAACATCATCTTGCAGCAGATGGAGTCACTGTGCATCGTTCAACCATTTGGCACACTTTACACAAGGAGATGCTGTATGCGAGAGTGATGCAGAGGAAGCCTTTTCTCTGCTCACAGCACAAACAGAGCCGCTTGAGGTATGCTCAAGCACATCTGGACAAGCCAGCTTCATTTTGGAATAAGGTGCTGTGGACTGATGAAACTAAAATTGAGTTATTTGGGCATAACAAGGGCGTTATGCATGGAGGAAAAAGAACACAGCATTCCAAGAAAAACACCTGCTACCTACAGTAAAATATGGTGGTGGTTCCATCATGCTGTGGGGCTGTGTGGCCAGTGCAGGGACTGGGAATCTTGTCAAAGTTGAGGGACGCATGGATTCCACTCAGTATCAGCAGATTCTGGAGACCAATGTCCAGGAATCAGTGACAAAGCTGAAGCTGCACCAGGGCTGGATCTTTCAACAAGACAACGACCCGAAACACTGCTCAAAATCCACTAAGGCATTCATGCAGAGGAACAAGTACAACGTTCTGGAATGGCCATCTCAGTCCCCAGACCTGAATATAATTGAAAATCTGTGGTGTGAGTTAAAGAGAGCTGTCCATGCTCGGAAGCCATCAAACCTGAATGAACTAGAGATGTTTTGTAAAGAGGAATGGCCCAAAATACCTTCAACCACAATCCAGACTCTCATTGGAACCTACAGGAAGTATTTAGAGGCTGTAATTTCTGCAAAAGGTGGATCTACTAAATATTGATTTCATTTCTTTTTTGCGGTGCCCAAATTTATGCACCTGCCTGATTTTGTTTGAACAATTATTGCACACTTTCTGTAAATCCAATAAACTTCATTTCACTTCTCAAATATCACTGTGTGTGTCTCCTATAAGATATATTTAACTGACATTTTTTATCGTAACAACTAACGATTTATACAGGAAAATAATGACTATTAACAAGGTTGCCCAAACTTTAGCATCCCACTGTATAGGTATAGCAAACTGGAGATTCCAAACTGCCCCTGCAATGGACTATGACTACCTTGTGTCCAGTTCTGCAGTGATTAGCTTCGGCCCCCAGTGACTATAATTGTACTAAGTGGATTTTAGAAATGTTAACGTAATGGTACTGACAAGCTGCCTGGGGATGGGTGACCACCACTTTGAGCTGCCATTTCATCATGCAATTGAACAACTTCAGTGCTCAATGCTAGCTGCAGAGCAGCCTCTAAAAACGGCAAGCCTGAAAAGTCACATATGAATTCTCACTTATGCGGCAAAGCTAGCATTCCTTTTAAGAACAATGAACTACCCAAAAGACCCATGTAAAGAGCAAATGAACCATTGTCACTAAGTATAAACACTACATTGATGTGAGAAATGGGAAGAAAATTCTGACTTAGCAAAGTTCTTAGCATCATAGAAACTTAAAATGGACTTGCTGAGCTCTTCTGAGGAATTGCTAGAGAGTCTTGATGCTGGGATCTGGAATGCCATTTGCACCATTAGTACAGTGCATCTGGAAAGTATTCACACCGCATCACTTTTTCCACATTTTGTTATGTTACAGCCTTATTCCAAAATGGATTAAATTCATTTTTTTCCTCAGAATTCTACAAACAACACCCAATAATGACAACATGAAAAAAGTTTACTTGAGGTTTTTGCAAATTTATGAAAAATTAAAAAGCTGAGAAATCACATGTACATAAGTATTCACAGCCTTTGCTCAATACTTTGTCGATGCACCTTTGGCAGCAACTACAGCCTCAAGTCTTTTTGAATATGATCCCACAAGCTTGGCACACCTATCCTTGGCCAGTTTCGCCCATTCCTCTTTGCAGCACCTCTAAAGCTCCATCAGGTTGGATGGGAAGCGTTGGTGCACAGCCATTTTAAGATCTCTCCAGAGATGTTCAATCGGATTCAAGTCTGGGCTCTGGCTGGGCCACTCAAGGACATTCACAGAGTTGTCAGTGTTATATTATTTTAGAACACACAGTGATCCACCAATTAACAAACATGCTTAGTCCGGTTCAGGGGGCTTGTTGGCAAACAGTCTACTGCCAAAGCATTGTCAGTAAAATAATGATGTCACTTTTATTTAAATAGTGCCTTTCACAGGATGCATATGGGAATTACAATGAAGGTAATATGAAAACTTTAATGCTTTTGATGAGCTTTTTCCTGAGGCAGCACTTATTTTATACGCTTTTCATTTTTAAGGTAGAGATGGCTAAACCTAAATCACTGCACTTCATTCTTTGAGACACATCTAATATGACTCAGGCACCGCCGCGAGTGGCAGCCTTTCCAGCAGCTCCGTGTATGACTTTATCTTTCTACCTTTTTCTCTATTTTACTGATCACTCCTACCACTTTCTTTTATGTGGAGTCGTACCCTGGACAGTTTTTACTACTTTTTGCTAAATGTGAATTTTCCCTTGGGATTAATAAAGTATCTATTTATCTAATAATTTTAGGATAGCAAGTAAATCTGCCAACAGCAGTTCAAGTTATGTATTACCTTTGGAAAATGTAAAGTTTAAGCTAATTATAAAGAGGCTGCCAGACCTGTCCCAGCAAAGGGTGGATGCGCCGCTACAATATAATTTAATTTCATATGCTGGTGTATTACGAACACAGATAATTCAGCATGAAACAAGTAAAGCCGCAGCTATATGGAGTTTGACCAGAAATAAGAATCCGTACTGTCATGTTTGTTGAATTGTTTCAATTACAGGCCCAACCCCCGTGGACACCAAACCCATAATCATTCTCCGAACTGTACCTAAATGACGTCCACTTGTCACTGGCATGACACACGAAAATAAGGTTGCGTTACATTGTGAGCTATACATGGGACTGACAAGAAAGGCATCGATCGTATTTGATGCTGTACCGCAACAAGCGGCGTCATAAAACGAAACATCTGAACACTCAAGTCAATTAAGCCGTTAACTGAGATACGTACGGCTGGCACGCGCTGAATACTGAAGTGTCCATCTTACGTTTGGAAATTGGCCGACAAGCTGCAGGCTGAGGATTGGTTACATAACAAGTCGGCACCACGCCCATGTCACGTATCTGGCGCTGAAGTGAAAGCGAAACCAACTACACTTTCTCAATATCCTTTAGTGAAATCGAAACTTTACAGACAGTGTTGCTGCGGAATTCGGACGAGTGCAACGGCGTTAGTTTCGCTGAAGACACACGAATCGTAGTTCATGTTATCAGGTATTACATTTTTATCTGCTCATTTATCGCTTAACGTTTTTTGGGATGTATTCGGTTTTGATTGACAGTTGCGTCCTGAAGGATTGAATAGATGATTAGTGTTTTTCCAGATTCCAGGCTAATTGACTAACGCTGTCATATGTTCATAGGGTTAGTACTATCACTTGTACAGAGTACAGTCAAATTTTTACTTTCATTTGCTCATTAAAACGAGAGTTTAATGAAAATTAATAAAAGAAGGATAAAAAAGCAAATGGATTGCGTGCACGTAAAGGTTACTAAACCCCCCACTGTTAATTGTTATCCTAGGCTTTATGCGATCATTCCTCAAATAATCATGTATTATAATCTGATTGAGCTGTACCAGAACCGCCGCAACTTTTATAAGCACTGCGACACTGGCATTAGGACATGACTGGACGTGTTATAGTGGGAACCCTTCTTGGACCTGTTGCTGGTTTAATATTTTCGATACAATTCTGTAAAGGTCATTTATAGAAGAGTACATACGTTTAACAAAATTAGATACATTACATAAAATTAAATATTGTCGCTCTGTCATAGTTTAACGCCAGATTCATCGCACAGGTACCGAGGAAATTGCCTTCCTGAATCGTACTTCTCTCTTTGATTGGACGCCTACTGAGCAGTACATAATTTAATTGGCTATGATGCCAGGAAAAGGTTGGCCTATTGGTCTTGGACTCGCGTAATTATGAAAAAAAGCTTTTGCGTCACTTCCGTGTCTGAAAGGGGCTTTTTTTTGGATGCTTGACCAAGGTGATTATGGTTAGATTGTTTCATCGAGTCATTTTAATGTATCGCTATAATGAAACAGCGCAGAGTTGAATTACGGCCCAAACTACAGATTGATATTGGAAATGGTATGCTTTTCGTTATAATGAATAAACTGTTGTAACTGAAGAGAAAATACGTTTCTGTTTTTATTAGTTTTTTGCCCCAGGTTATAGTCAGTACTGTTCAAGTATAATAAAGGTTATAGTCCGTACATTAACTGTTCAAATAAAAACACCAGGCGTGTCATGTTCAGTTAACGAATGCAAGTCGTAATACGTTGACTTTTATTAGCATTATATGAGGCAGCGTTTGTAACGCACTTTAAAACTTTTTGTAACTGTGAAAGAGTAAGGAGGTAATGGATCGAAAAGTGTCGTTCATATTTGTGTGAACCTGCCAAAACGTTAATGTGCTTTTCTGATTGGTCGATAAACTGCCTGCTTATTGGTCAAATCTGGAAAGGTGCTGAAGTTCTCGGCCTCTGTTCACTGTAATGAAACTAGTGTGGTAAATCGGGGTCTGCCGATGAGCTCATTGGGAAGCATTATGTCAATTTGCCTAGTGATGTATGAACTTGTTTTTATGAAACGGAATGAGATCGCACACTTTCGCTTGCAAGTAATTTTGTTAGTCGTGCATCGTTTAGTTTGGATTGGTACTTTTTATAACGAACGCCATCGTAGTATCAAAGATGGATTGATTATTGCTGTCTGGCCTTGTCCTGTTTTGCTTCTTATTGTACATAATAACTTTCTCCAACTTAGATAATCTCATGCAGGGCCGCCTGCCGAACCCCACCATGGCCTCACTTTAACGCAAAGCAGGAAGAAGCCCTGGGCTTGACTCCACCCACCCACACACACACACACACACACACACACACACACACACACACACACACAGCCGGTTAACCAAACCTGTAAGCGAGTCCAGTTGGACAGGTCTGGACCCCAAGATATACCGAACTGGGTTAGGAGAGTGAATGTTTCACTACATTTCTTTTAAAGCTTAATTTTGAGCACTTGTTTAAAGGCGTAACACAAAAATGTATTTGAAACACCAGGCTGCCGACAAGTTTTTCTGCATTTCACACACTAGCGATTGATATACCTTTTAAATGATCTGCTTTTCTTTTAATTATTAATTATTCTGCGATTTGAGATACAGGTAGACTTAATAGTGTGAGATGAAATGTACAGGTACTGTATAAAGAAACCGCATCTCTGGTGATGTTATATGTGTTGTTTTCGTATTGTGTTTTCATGCTGATGTTTTCTACAAGATACCCATCATTGATAAATCTGGGTGAGCTCACTATACATAAGTCTTAGTGCAAATCCTTTGCCCAGCTAAGAAATAAATCAAAGACAAAAGTTAACCAGGTAGACAGGTGCAGGACAGGTCTGGGGGCCTGGTAGTGGTGGAAAGAGACAGAGTCTTGGTTAAAAAGCAAGCCATGGCAGAGTCGTTTCAAACTTGGTTTATTGTAAATGGCCGACAATTAAAAAGTCACTAGATGGTTATGTTATGCAAGAACGGGTCTTTTTTGAATACATCATGTAGAACTATAGTGGGCTGAGTATGGTTTGTGGTCTCTGTTAGAGTTTGAAATGTGCATCATGTACCTTTTAGGTAAGCTTGAATAATGAAATGAAAACATTTAATAATTAATAGTTAAACAATGTGGGTTTTACTGTTTGGTTAGATAATTTTACTTAAAAGCTGAATTTCAGCTTACTTTGCATAGCAGTGCTTATCTGAAATCTTTGTCTTTACATTACTGTTGCCTACGTGGTTCCCCTCAAGCACTCTTCTTTTAAGGATGCTGAATATCTTTACAAATACAGATGTACATCTCTATGTATTTGTCCTCTTTAATGGCTTTTTTCATACCGCTTTATATAATTACATGCAGACTGTTCTTTTCCCGATTCTTTAAAAAATGAAAATGCATGCATTCTTCTGGTATTATAATGTCCATAGTGGTACCCAAGTGTGAATGGTTACACAATTTCATGAAAAGAAAACAATGATCGTTTTTCTTTTCATAAGAAATTGGGATCTAATGCTTAATAGTAGCAATTTATCCATTTACACGCAGATTTCTAGTAAGTATTTTCTGAAGTAGGTTTGCTGTGCTTTAATGTGCAAGCAGTTCTTCCTTGTTTGCCTTGTTTTGTTTTGTAACAGGCCGAGTGAGATCTTGCTGGCAGTGTTATATCTAACTGTACAGGAAGTAGGACAATTCAAACAGGTTGAGAGAGTGGCAGTTGTTAGGGCAATGGCTAGTTTTTATTGTATTTGGTGGAATTTAACCAAAATGATTATGATGACATTTTTGGGATTATTTACAGTTTGCAGCTTATTTTTTGTGGTTTTGCAGTTTATATTGCAGCTTTCACTTCACACACAAAATATGAAGACCTTTGCTCTACTCCTACAATCTGTTGATAAAAAAATCTTTAGAAAATGAAAACTCTGAAAAGAAGTAGAAGCAGTTGCTGTCCTGAAGATTTTAAACGTAAAATTAATAGAGTTAAAATGAGAAAATATTTATATATAGTATTGTTTAGTGAGCAAAAAAAAAAAAACATGACTTGATCAGTCATTGCCAGTAATGGTTTCAGTTTTATGTTACTTTCTAGATCTTCATCAAAAGAAACACTGAAAACTATTGAACAAAGATAAATAAAGAAAGGGCCATGTGGTGCCCAGATTGTCATCATGTAGCTGTGGAGAACACTGCAAAGTTCTGCAGCCAATGTGGTAAAAAACTTTTACCACAAGAAAGACATGGAGGTCCAGGTGAGCTTTTCCTTTTAGTTCTAGTAAAGCAATAAATTGATATCTGCATAGATTAATGTAAAATATTTAATCATAAGTAGGATCAAAGTGCCTGTTGTTTATAAATCATTTTTAAATATTTCAGTTTAATTTCCCCTTGGGAACAAATAATTTATCCATCCATTCTGCTTTCTGTAAATATGTAAAAATATGTGTAAGTTTTCTGTGACTAAGATCCTTGTGTTGCATTATGGTCTATACTTGACTTGTATCGAATAGTTTTGCATCAGAAAAGACACTTGAAGGAAAATCTTGCTTTCTGTTTGTCACTGGGTAATATGACTTATAAAGTAAACAGTAAATGAGCAATCCTTTTTTTCCTTAAGCCAGAAAGCATTGGATTGCCACTAATAACCACCAGTTTCCTTTATTATGCAGTAAGTATTAGCCAGCTAATAATAGTTTTTCACAAATTTAGCAGTATGACAAGGGTAAAGTCTGGCATGGTCCCAGAGGAGATAGCATAAAAACCACTATGGAAATGGGAATGAGGCTGCTTATCTTTTAAGGGTAATACTAGAGTGGAGTGACAGGAGGCCAATCTTTACCCTAAGGCCCATTATGTAGCAGCATATGGCTATCAAATATGGAAAAATGGGACTGTGCACCTGTTTTAGGATCAGTAGAAATTGTTTGAAAGATGTGACTTTACCCTTTATACATAGCCTTAGGATTGCCGGAAGACCAGGGGCCAATAAAGGCAGTTTCAACCTGGTTTCCCTGTAGCCAAAGAATTTTTTTTTTTAAGATATTGGGTGGAAGTGATCCTGCTAGCACCAGTAATAGGATCTTAAAGCTGCTTCAACCTACAACAGTGATTCTCAGGGTGTTTTGGACTAAGGACCACTATGTCAAATCAAAAGATATGGGGACCACCTATACAAAATACAAAACAAAAAAACAGCACAAACAAACATGCACTGCTCCGTAGATTTTTTAAAATCTTCTTCTTTTGGCTGCTCCCATTAGGGTTTGCAACAACGCATCATCTTCGGCCATATATTTTGTCCTCTGCATCTTGTTCTGTTACACCCATCACCTGCATGTCCTCTCTCAACACCTCCATAAACCTTCTCTTAGGCCTTCCTCTTTTCCTCTTCCCAGGCAGCTCTATCCTTGGCATCCTTCTCCCAATATACTCAGCATCTCTCCTCTGCACATGTCCAAACCAACGTAATCTTGCCTCTTTGACTTTGTCTCCCAACCATCCAACTTGAGCCTACCCTCTAATGTACTCATTTCTAATCCCATCCATCCTCATCACACCCAATGCAAGTCTTAGCATCTTTAACTCTGCTACTACCAGCTCTGTCTCCTGCTTTCTGGTCTTCTGGTCTGTGCCACCGTCTCCAACCCATATAACATAGCTGGTCTCACTGTCGTCCTGTAGACCTTCCCTTTCACTCTTCTTGATACCAGTCTGTCACAAATTACTCCTGACACTGTTCTCCTCCCATTCCATCCTGCCTAAACTGTCATTTTTCACCTCTTTCCAAAGATTTTTAAATGTTGTAGGCTAATTCTTATTATTTCTATTGTAGGAGCCATCATGCTGACTCCTGGTACAGGATCTGAGTGGGAAGAAGTAGTGTAGAAGTAAAAGATGTTATTGCCTGCAGCAAAGTCAGACAGGGTGCTCTTTTGTCAATGTCTTAGAGCTGTTTCATGTAGACTTATCAGTAAGAAAGTTCCTCTAAGGAAGAAGACTAGGTCAGCCCATGGACCACTCTTTGAGAATCACTGGTCTAGAGGAGTTTATTGAGTGTAGAGTCCAGTGATATTTCAGTTCTGATATTAATTGTAGCTTTAGTTTTTACTTTTATAAAATTATTTTTTGTTTTTATTTTTTTCTACTTTTCAGTGGAGTCAAAATTTTTATTTTTATTTAGTTCTGTGTTTAATATTTTAGTTTAGTTCTGGCTTTTTTACAGAGTATTAGTACAAATTTAGGTTTTTTTTTCTGATGCAAGACCACAAATGCTGGCCACAGTGGTGAGAGAGAGTGCATTTTCTCTGAACCCTCCATGTGTTCTAAATTTGCAGTTGCAATTCCTCAATTCATAATCATTCAATACTAATCCAAGTATAGAGTGGTGTACAAAAAAAACATATTTCAATTTTGATCTTAATTGAAATATTTAGTTGTTTTTAAAAACTTTTAATTCTGATGCTTTTAATCAATTTTAATACAGACTGTTCAACAAAATAACAAGATAAAATAATATTTTATTTAAGGTCAAAATTTACTTTTTAGATATTGGATTTTTTTTTCATAGTCTGATCCCAGTTTTTTATAAAATTGAAAACCATTTATGGTCTTATGTTTATTTGTAAATGAAGTCTATATGCCTATCTGCGAAAATCTCTGTACCTTCTTGTAAAAGTCCTTCTTATTTTCCTTTAGTTTTAAAAGTCTTAATCTTCCACTTTGGCAGTCAGTTGGAACAAAAAATAAAAATAAACGGACTGCTGCAGTACCCTTGACTTTCTGATATCCCTAACTTATTGGCGCCTATAACCCTTTCATAGAAGAACAGCAGCAACAAGCACCTGTTGGTCTCACATCCACTCCCGTCAGTGCAACACAGTACTTTCTGCCTCACCTTGTGCTGTTTCACTGTGGTTTTATGCTCAATTAGCAAGACTAAATATGTCACACACATTCATTAACACTAGAATTACCAGAGCCTATGAAAAACTTGTAGAACTGGCCCACCTTAAATTCCATTTCACCGCTCCGTCAACGTATTTTTTCCTGTAAATGTGCCGCTAAAGACAAGCAGCAAGCAGCTTAGTATCCCATCCCCCCTACTGCCATAGAACGTATATAATGTTCTCTCAGCTCATGCCTTGATTGATTATCTGGGAGTGAAGTGCTGTGTGGAAATAACAGATCATTATTTTGAACATTTGCATTTCATGTGTGTTCCATTTCTACAATAATCTGTGTAAACTCACATTGTTAAAACAGCAATGTTTTTCATATTTTAGTAGTAAATGACAAAATGTTGGCATAAACTATATAATGTGTGAAGTCTGAAGTCCAAAGATCAAATAAACACTTTCACAAAAGGTTCAAGGGAGGAGCAACAGCTTCTATGGTGTAGCGGTAAGATTTGCTGACTTGTAATCAAGAGTCCCTGGTTCGATTCCAACTGCCTCCAATATTTGCCATTTTCAGTAGTGAGGTGCTCTTATTGTTAATATTATACAGTACACACATACATTTGGTTTGCATCTGTAACAGACAGTGTACATTTATAGGACTTGTAAAAGTTACCATTTTTTTTTTTCACTTTCATTCTCTCAGTCATGATGCATACTACCGCCCTAGGGATCTGACGCTGTTAGTTTTTATTTGAAACCGAGAGTAACTGTAGATGTGAGTGGTGCTTTAAGGCAATGGAACTGGACATTCTCTGATCTGGAGGGATAAAAGCTGACACTGAAATGCTGGTGGATCTGCCTTCTTTGTATCTTACCGTCACTTGATTTTTTTTAATTCAGTTTTATTGATTGTTCCTGCTCACACTGAATTAGTATGCACCTTATGGTCTATGATGTCAAGAAAAAAAACCAAACAGAAACATAGATATATATGGTATTTGGAATTATTCATTTTATGACCTGTATAGTACATTTCGGAAAACATTGTGGCATGGATATAACATTATTCATATTCATTCGCATAACATCTTGTGGTTGTAATTGGTGGCTGCGTTTTTTTATTTTTTTATTTTTTCTTCCCGATCTTTCCAGTCTCCATATTGCTGTATGGGGCTGTTTCTTTTTATACTCCAGAACACGGAGAGGAAAGAATAGCATATAGCGCTGAACTGACCTCTTACTATCATCAGATTCAAATGTTAACAGTTCGCACATACGCAAGGACCATCCTTCCTACATTTACGACATGTGTACCTGTTGCAATGTACACACCTCTCTCTATGCTGCGGTTTCTATTACACACCTGAAAGAAAGAGACAATATATGTAATATTTTGAAGAAATCGTTTTATGACCTGAATAGTACCCAGTATTCTCCCTAGCATCATTTAGCCGGGCTAATTTAATTGAGCCACAGACCTACAGGCACAGGCAGATCTAATGATCTGCAGAGATGGCAGAGAGGGCGGGCAAATATTTTAGAAGCAGGATCGCATGTGGCGAGGGGAGTGCCGCGGGGCAGAATGTTGTCGTCACTCGATGCTGAACAAGCTAATAGCGGAGACGAGGCGGAGCGGAGTTCAAAAGCAAAGAGTATGGGGAGGTGGGCATTCGAGAGGGGGCTGTACTTGGTAATAGCGATGGCAGAGCAGCTTAATACAGTAGCAAGGAGTATGGAGAGGTGGACGGGCGACAGGGGGCTCTACATGCTAATAGTGGGAGCAGAGTGGCAGTTAACTAACAAAGAATATGTGGAGGTGGACAGGCGAGAATAGGACTGATAAAATAAAAAAGTCCAGTGGAACCAGCCTGTCAGATATCAGAAAAATGGTGTCAGGAAGTGACGTATCTGTTCTCAGTGGCAGTGCAGTCTGTATAGCGTACAGCTTGCACTCTTCTTGTTCAGTACATAGCAAACCAATATATATATACAGTTGTTTAAGCATTAGGTGTGTTCTATGTGCAAAAATCCTTGTAGCACTCACTGTGGTTACTGTTAAAGTGACTCCCTCTGCCGTTTTTATATTTGCTCATATTTGGACCTGCGTCCATATTGCAAAAAGTGTGCAGAGACCCTTGCAGCACACACTGTGTCCTGAGCAAAAGTTTTGTCACTGAATTGCTGAGGGTTTTGTTAAAGTGACCCATCTGCCATTCCTTTTTTTGTTCATATCTTGCCCTGCCGTAGTGCAAGTGTGCATTGAATATCCAACAGGCTCCCACTTTCCCACTAAAAAGTCTTATTCATAGGTACTTTTAATATTTTTTCCAAACATTTTACCAACATGAGTAAGAAAAGTGTTCAGGAAAGAACATTGCTCAGTTTTTTCAGAAAAGAGACGGAACAAATTAATGAAGGTGCAGCGTCAACTCCTGATGTGGCAATTTCAGACAAAGACATTGCAGAGGTTAGGAACATATTGAGGAAATGGAAGACCACAGGCTCAGTCCAAGTTAAGGCTCGAAGTGGCAGACCAAGAAAGATTTCGGATAGACAGAAGCGACGAATGGTGAGAATAGTCAGAGTCAACCCACAGACCAGCACCAAAGACCTACAACATCATCTTGCAGCAGATGGAGTCACTGTGCATCGTTCAACCATTCGGCGCACTATACACAAGGAGATGCTGTATGCGAGAGTGATGCAGAGGAAGCCTTTTCTCCGCCCACAGCACAAACAGAGCTGCTTGAGGTATGCTTAAGCACATTTGAACAAGCCAGCTTCTTATGGAATAAGGTGCTGTGGACTGATGAAACTAAAATTCAGTTATTTGGGCATAACAAGGGGAGTTATGCATGGAGGAAAAAGAACACAGCATTCCAAGAAAAACACCTGCTACCTACAGTAAAATATGGTGGTGGTTCCATCATGCTGTGGGGCTGTGTGACCAGTGCAGGGACTGGGAATCTTGTCAAAGTTGAGGGACGCATGGATTCCACTCAGTATCAGCAGATTCTGGAGACCAATGTCCAGGAATCAGTGACAAAGCTGAAGCTGCACCGGGGCTGGATCTTTCAACAAGACAACGACCCGAAACACTGCTCAAAATCCACTAAGGCATTCATGCAGAGGAACAGGTACAACGTTCTGGAATGGCCATCTCAGTCCCCAGACCTGAATATAATTAAAAATCTGTGGTTTGAGTTAAAGAGAGCTATCCATGCTCGGAAGCCATCAAACCTGAATGAACTAGAGATGTTTTGTAAAGAGGAATGGCCCAAAATACCTTCAACCACAATCCAGACTCTCATTGGAACCTACAGGAAGCGTTTAGAGGCTGTAATTTCTGCAAAAGGCGGATCTACTAAATATTGATTTCATTTCTTTTTTGCGGTGCCCAAATTTATGCACCTGCCTGATTTTGTTTGAACAATTATTGCACACTTTCTGTAAATCCAATAAACTTCATTTCACTTCTCAAATATCACTGTGTGTGTCTCCTATATGATATATTTAACTGACATTTTTTATCGTAACAACCAACGATTTATACAGGAAAATAATGACTATTAACAAGGTTGCCCAAACTTTTGCATCCCACTGTATATATAATAATATTTTCACATCTCCTTGGCTGCACCCGCCGCAGATTGTCAATGAAGCAATTGAGAACGATCGCACCCACACGTGCAGGTACGACTCGCCCCAACTACCTCATTAACTCCCCGCGGTCCTGCAATCACGCCCATGAAGAGCGACACGGCTAAATCTATGGATTTAAAACTGGACTCTTTTTTGAAGCTACGGACCCACTATACCACATTCTTTTCGATCATTACTCCAAAAATGGTAGCCTTTTGATTTTAAAATATGAAAGTAGCAGGCAAGAATAGACAGTTGCATCAAAATGATCAGAAGTCAATCATACAAAGACTTCAGTCCAAAACAGATTTTACTAAAAATGGCAACAACATCAGAGCTCTAAGAGTCGTTTCCAAATTTAGCCAGACTACCTCATATTGAGTTAGTGATCCCAGTGAGCACAGCTGAATGTAAAAGGGGGTTTTCTGCCTTTAAAAGGATCAAGACATGTTTGAGAAATCACATGAATCAAAGCACGCTAAATAATATGCTGATGATGATGATGATAATAATAATAATAAATTCTTTGCATGTATATAGCACTTTTCTCATTACTCAAAAGAGCTCATCAAATGCAGGTTAAGGGCCTTGCTCTCAATGGCCTAACAGATCAGAGTCCCTTCTGCATATGCAAGTTGGCTTTGAAGAATATTTAAACATTTTTCTTAATTAGGTTTCCCATACTTTTTTTTTTTCATTGTTTTCACTTTTCCTCCTGACGGTGACTTGTGCCTCTTGGTTTATGTCATAACAATTGTTATTTAAAATTTTTGTTAGGGTTGCATGATCCTGAATTGGATACTTTTTAAATTTATTAAAAATATTCTGGTGCAAGTGTCAAACCTGACAAAAGGAAGTCATATTGAGCATTGGTAAATAATTAAATAATTTATACTAATAAAAGGCAAAGCCCTCACTGACTCACTCACCACTCACTGACTCATCACTAATTCTCCAACTTCCCGTGTAGATAGAAGGCTGAAATTTGGCAGGCTCATTCCTTACAGCTTACTTACAAAAGTTGGGCAGGTTTCATTTCGAAATTCTACGCATAATGGTCATAACTTGAACCTATTTTTTCGTCCATATATTATAATAGACGTCTGCTCGATGCCTCCCACGTAATTTAGTGCCTGCCCATATAAGGCCGTCCATCAGCGGCAATTCAATAGAAACACTGCCGCTAAATATTTACAGGTGAAGGACTGTGCTTATGCAGACGAAGATGAGATGGTCAGGGTGGTGTTTGGCACAAACTCAGCGAAACTGCGAGAGAAACTTTTAAGTGCCGGGTCTTAGCTAACATTAAATACAGCCATGGACATTGCACGAGATGGCACCAGCACAGCTGGGAACCTTCGATGCATGTACACCGAGCGGCTCATGTGAACTGGACGCAGTGCACAGACAAAAAGCAACAGTTCCAAAGAGTGCTGAACAAAAAACGAATTACACAATTGAGAAGGCAGCAAAATAATATGAAGCGTCTGACACATACAAGCATATTCATAAGTGCAACTACTGCGGAAACCAAGCACACGGTGGAAAAAGTCAATGTCCCGCTAAAGAAAGACCGTGTTAAAAAAAAAAAAAACCCGTGCATGCAGTGTGTCACGTCTCAGATAAAGAGGAAGATGAGCTGTTTATTGATGCAGTAAGAAACGAATCGATGAATGAAACCTGTTATCTTTACAACGATTGACAAACACAGAATGTAACTTGAACACAACACATCCTACAAATACAAACCTGATTGAAAGAAATAATGATAATCAAATCCTTGATGACAGCAACACTCATAACACTCACAAAACAATTACTGTATAATAATTACTGTATATTTTTAAAAGTTCCCTTTTCTTTTTCATAACTTCTTTAACACACTGCGAAACACGTGTGTGTATGTGTGTGTATGTATGTATGTATGTGTGTATGTGTGTATATCTGTTCTCATTTGTTCCTGAATTTCTTTGGATCTTGGCATGATGTCTAGCTTTTGAGGTGCTTTTGGTCTACTTCTCTGTGTCAGGCAGCTCCTATTTAAGTGATTACTTGATTGAAACAGGTGTGGCAGTAATCAGGCCTGAGGTGGCTACGGAAATTAAACTCAGGTGTGATACACCACAGTTAGGTTATTTTTTTAACAAGGGGGCAATTACTTTTCACACAGGGCCATGTAGGTTTGGATTTTTTTTTCTCCCTAAATAATAAAAACCATCATTTAAAAACTGCATTTTGTGTTTACTTGTGTTATATTTGACTAATGGTTAAATGTGTTTGATGATCAGAAACGTTTTGTGTGACAAACATGCAAAAGAATAAAAAATCAGGAAGGGGGCAAATAGTTTTTCACACCACTGTATATGTATGTAATATAAATATATACTAGCAAAATACCCGCGCTTCGCAGCAGAGAAGTAGTGTGTTAAAGAAGTTATGAAAAAGAAAAGGAAACATTTTAAAAATAATGTAACATGATTGTCAATGTAATTGTTTTGTCACTGTTATGAGTGTTGCTGTCATATATATATATATATATATATATGTATATATATATATATGTGTGTATATATATATATATATATATATATATATATATATATATATATATATATATATATATATATATATATATATATATATATATATATATATATATATATAGCTGATTACCGATTGGTTTCGCTCACTAAATGCAAGGGGAAAAAATAAAATGTAGTCTATAAATTATTAAACAGTAAAACATTAACGTTTTGAGTAGTAAAGATACATTCAGTACTACTGGAGTGGTTTCGGGTAAACAACATTTTAAAGACGGTATAACACAATAGGCAAGTAGTACTAACAGCAGCTAAAATGTATATGGATCATCTGTCAGTACTAGATCCCTTTTAAAAGGCGCTATGCGACGGCTGTGGTATAGAAATTATATTTTCTATGTGAACGTCCAAATTTCTGCCTGTGGTAATAATATTAGTTTGCCACTGTCTAGAAAAGGGATCCCGTGTTTGCAGTTGTCTGGGCTACAGCTCATGGGAAGGCGTAAAAAATTAAAGGTGCTTACTTTCATTTAAGGCAGAAGCGCAGTCAGCATCTCAAAGGCCAAACTACATTTTAAAGACAGTATAACACAACAGGTAAGTAGTACTAACAGCAGCTAAAATGTTTATGGATCATCTCTCGGTAGTAGATCCCTTTTGAAAGGCGCTACACGACGGCTGCGGTATAGAAATGACATTTTCTTTGTGAACGTCCACATTTCTGCCTGTGGTAATGTGCCTTACCAGCATTACCATCAATTAAAGAAAATTTGTTTTGTGTTCTCTGCAGTGTTAAGAGAGAGGCTGTATTTTGGGATAAAAGGAAAAAAGGTGTACAGAAAGGAAACTTGCCTTTTTCTTTTACAAAGTGTAGAGAGACGTCTTCGCGGCGGGTCTCGTGTAGACTGGAGAGACAGCCCTGCCATTAACCGGCCGGGATGGCACTGTCGCTCCTCCGCTCCTGTGTGTGTCTTCCGCGACCCGGCACTTAAACATTTTTCTCGCACTTTCGCTGAGTTTGTGCCAAACACTAGTGTATCCCTGACCATCTCATCTTCGTTTGCATAAGGACAGCCCTTCACCCGCGAATCGTTTGCATAAGCACAGTCCTTCACCCGTGAATATTTAGCGGCAGTGTTTCTATTGGATTGCCGCTGACGGACGGCCTTATATGGGCAGGCACTAAATTACAAATACCAGTGGCAGCCTGTCTATGAACTTAATTTAAACTTTAGGTTTACACCGTGCTTTGATTCTGAAGTAGCAGCACTCATGAATATGGTTGTATATGTCACTCGCTCGCTTCTTGTTTTGCTGCCTTCTCAATTATATAATGCATGTTTTCTTCAGCGCTTTTTGGAGCTCTTCCTGGTTTTCTGCGTACTGCGTGATTATGTGGGAGGCGTGATGATGTCACACGAAACTCCGCCCCCCACGGCTTTTGAGCTCAACTCCATTACAGTAAATTGAGAAAAACAGCTTCCAGTTATGACCATTACGTGTAGAATTTCGAAATGAAACCTCCCCAACTTTTGTAAGTAAGCAGCAAGGAATGAGCCTGCCAAATTTCAGCCTTCTACCTACACGGGAAGTTGGAGAATTAGTGATGAGTCAGTGAGTGAGTGAGTGAGTGAGTGAGTCAGTGAGGGCTTTGCCTTTTATTAGTATAGATATATATACCCCGATCTACATACTCTCAAATAGACAAACCACATGCCATGGCGCAATGGTAGAGGCTTCGCCTCTAGCGCCGACGTCCGAGGTTTGATTCCCGAGAGGGTATGCACTGAGTATGTATGCGTGCTTCACGATTCATTTTACCCTTGCATCCCCTTGGTTTGAGACGTATGAAAAAAATATGCGGTTAACACAAAGACAGATCACCAAAATTTATGCAATGATGCCTACATTTAAGTTACATTCCTAGCAAAGACATTTCTGTCCACTAAATAAAAATTCCTTCTTTTTAAAATTTAAATAGAACTTGAACAGATACGATAGTTCATAATATCCACGCCGACTTGCACGTGAGATTGGGAGTCATCCGTTTTAACAAGCAGCGTATTGCACTGATAAGAAATTGCCTGCCCATTTAATTATTTAGGAATGGATAAATAAATTTAAGATTTTGTACAAATGTTTTTCATTTTTCTTCCTTCATGGATTCCAAAGGCGAACCTAATTGCAAGAAATAATGATAATCAAATCCTTGATGACAGCAACACTCATGACAGTAACAAAACTATTACTTTGACAATCATGTTACGTTATTTTTAAAATGTTTCCTTTTCTTAGCACAAGCACAGCTGAGAAGCTTCGATGCATGTACTCCATAACGCGTTAAAAAAAATAACGCATTTAATCACACTTTGCATTCCAAGCAAAGGGAAACTTTTGACAGTGCATGATTTCCTGGTACATCGATTACATTGATGCACACATCAGAGCTACAAAAATGTTAGAGTCGGAATAAAGCGCGTTCCTAGGACTGATCGCTGGCAAAATTCATTTCAAAAGATTACCCGACGGAAGCCTTGATAGAAGCATGGTTTTGTGCACACTGAAAAGCAAGCAAAATTAGATGCATTACAGAAAGCGGACTTTGTGGCTCTTCCTGGGGATCATTGGATTTCCATGACTGTTAGTAATTCTATTTACATCTAATTACAAAATGTTCAATGATCACACTGTTTTAGCCTAATGTACAAAATAATTTTGGCTAAGGTTACTCAGAGTTTAAAGGTGAAGCTGGTCAAATTACCTTTTATTTTTCTGCCTTATTTTTTTAAGGAGAAAAACTGCACTTTATGTTGAAATTTTTGTTATTATTATTTAAAGACAATACCATTCTGAAAATGTACTTAAAGTACTTAAAATACCACTTTATTTTTAAGTCTGGACAATTTTAGCCAGGGATGATATATTTGTTTCTATTTTGAATTGAAATGCAGTTTAAAAGCATTTTTTTTTTTTTTCCAGAAATTAAAAGAGCTTGACTTATTTGATTCTGTCGCTCACTAAAACCCTTTTAAATTAAAAAAAAACATTTGCGATTTGGGGCAAATTTTCATTTGTGAGTACAGCCTCTAATTAATTAGGTTAATTTTTATAATAGAGTCCCACCCCAATATATGTATGTATGTATGTGTGTATACAGTATGTATGTATGTATGTATATATACGAGCTGTGGCAGAAAAGTAATGAGACTGGCAACACTGCAAGCGATCTGGCAACGCTGCGCTGTTGTCCTTGATAGAGCACGTGTATCAGTACCCTCCCATAGCTCAGTGCGAGTTTCAACTCCTTCCATTAACTACGTGATTTTTGTGACTGCTATTAGCGAAGTTGTGTTTTGGTTGTGCGTCACGCAAAAATGGAACAGCGGAATTTGGAGCAACGTTGTGCCATTAAATTTTGTATTAAGCTTGGAGAATTTTTATAAAGACGTCCTTGAAAGGCTCAGAAAAAGGGTCATTCGCGTGAGACCAGACATTGCAGACAAATGGATGCTCCATCATGACAACGCCCCATGTCACACTGCCCTCTCCATAACAGAATTTTTAACCTCAAAAGGCATTCCTGTGGTTCCCCAGCCCCCTTATTCACCTGACCTCAGTCCGTGTCCTCAAAGGACGTCATTTCTGGACTTGAGAAAACATCCAAAAGAGTGTAACGGACATGCTGAAGACCATACCGGTTGAAGACTTACAGCGCTGCTACCAACAGTGGGAACAACGTCTCCATCAGTGTGTAGCTGCCCAAGGGAACTACTTTGAAGGGGATAACATTGATGTTTGAAAAAAAATAAAAACTTTGGTAAATAAAAAATCAGTCTCATTACTTTTCTGCCACATCTATCTATCTATCTATCGATCTATCTACTGTATCTATCTATCTATCTATATATATCTATATTATATATATATATATATATATATATATATATATATATATATATATACTAGCAAAATACCAGCTTCAGGCGTAAGTACTGCATTAAAATTTTTATTAAGAAGAAAATTTTACCTTTTTAAACTGAGGGAAAATATGTCAATAATTATTTGTTAAGGATCTCTTTGTATACCATGTTGTCAGTTCGGCACTCCGGTTGTAACATGACCTAGCTGTGCGCTGAGCTTACTCTTCAGCATGCAATTTACAGTTGGCCATGTGAACAGTAATCTTGTCTCAAATCTCACAGCTTGGATTGCTGCTGTCATAATTGGTTTGAGTGTCATGGTTTGTTTCAATTATGACAGTATTTGCAGGATTTGTTGTATTGAAGTGACATTCGGCATCTGTCAAGTGTTGTAAGCACACAACCGGTTTCAGTGATAAAATCACATCCAGCTTTTGAGAGTTTAAACATTCATAAACATCAAAGTGTCCACTACTGAAATCGTCACCTGTGAATCTAAGATGTTTAAGAGGCATTGGCGGTTGTCGAAAGGTGTAAAATATTTGGCCATTTCGGTACACTTGAAAGCGACAACCGAACAATTCAGCGGCAGCCATCAACTCACATGCAGAACAATAGGTGAAGGGCTTAAGCATTTCACTCTTATAATGCTCCTGTGTAGTATAATTATCTTCTGTACCGTCATCCGTGCACACATTGAACCTGTCCCAGTCATTCAATACATAAGACACAATGTTCCTTTGGATATCAAGAGTGAGCCTGATATGGCCGTGCAATATGTAACAAAGAGAATGGAAAAAGTAGGTGGCATCTCCGGGCATGGAAACCACTCGGTAAGTGATAGTTCTTTGATCGATAGTGATCATCTCGATAGACATGGTAATAGGGGTTGGAATGATAAAGGAAATGGGTACCTGTGCAATGTAAAGTAAGTGTAAAATACCTATACAATAATTTATAATTGTAATAAACAAACAATAAAACAGGAGAGAAGCCGTGGATTAAACAAAAAGGCTGTAGTTATCAGTAGGGAGACGTGAATCCCGTGGCGAAGCAAGGAAGGGAATGTAGAGACTGGAGTGACAGACGGCCTTATATGGGCAGGCAGCCAACAACGTGGGAGGCTTTGGGATGGCAGACCCAACGCCGCCTCACACGGTGACTGAGCTGCAGGCTATGGACGTATATATGTACGTAAGTAGGATTCAGTTACCGTTGGGAACCCGTGTACCAAATTTCTTGAAGATGTACCCATAAGTAACAAAGACTGTTGAAAAGTTCAATATGGCGGCCGACAGTGGCATCATACCACCGAAATAAGTACGTACATTGGTTTCGGTTAGCTCGGGGAAGCCACCTGCCAAATTTCGTGAAGATGGGGCCGTAAATAAGAAAGTTCAACATGGTGGACGTTTTTGACCGTTATGACCGTTATGCGTAGAATTTCGAAATGAAACCTGTTTAATTGTTGTAAGTAAGCTGTAAGGAATGGGCCTGCCAAATTTCAGCCTTCTACCTACACGGGAAGTTGGAGAATTGGAGAATTAGTGACGTTTGGAAAATTCAATATGGCGGCCGACAGTGGTGTCATACCACCGAAATAAGTATGTAAATCGGTTTTGGTTAGTGCAGGGAAGCCAACTACCAAATTTCGTGAAGATTGGGCCATAAATAAGAAAGTTCAACATGGCGGACGTTGTCGACCGTTATCTACCGTTATGACCGTTACTTGTAGAATTTCGAAATGAAACCTGCTTAACTTTTGTAAGGAAGCTGTAAGGAATGAGCCTACCAAATTTCAGCTTTCTACCTACATGGGAAGTTGGAGAATTAGTGATCAGTCAGTCAGTCAGTCAGTCAGTCAGTCAGTCAGTCAGTCAGTGAGGGCTTTGCCTTTTATTATAGACTAGCAAAATACCCGCGCTTCGCAGTGGAGAAGTAGTGTGTTAAAGAAGCAATGAAAAAGAAAAGGAAACATTTTGAAAATAACGTAACATGATTGTCAATGTAATTGTTTTGTCACTGTTGTGAGTGTTGCTGTCATATATATATAACTTTTTTGGGATTTGTTGACACCATGAAATTTTGAATCAACATATTTTTCCTTTAAAATGATACATTTACTCGGATTAAACGTTTGATCTGTCATCTACGTTCTATTACAAATAAAATATTGACATTTGCCATCTCCACATCAATGCGTTCAGTTTTTATTCACAATTTGTTTAGTGTCCCAACTTTTTTGGAATCCGGTTTGTGTGTATATATATATATACACATATACACACACACACACATATATATATCTATCTATCTATCTATATATATCTATCTATCTATATATATATATATCTATATATATATATATCTATCTATATATATATATATATATATATATATATATATATATATATATATATATACTAATAAAAGGCAAAGCCCTCACTCACTCACTGACTCATCACTAACTCTCCAACTTCCCGTGTGGGAAACAAAGCACGATGTAAACCTACACTTTAAATTAAGTTCATAGACAGGCTGTCGCTGGCGTTTGTAATTTAGTGCCTGCCCATATAAGGCCGTCCGTCAGCGGCAATCCAATAGCAAACTCCAACTAAATATTCACGGGTGAAGGACTGTCCTTATGCAGAGGAAGATGAGATGGTCAGGGTGGTGTTTGACACAAACTCAGCGAAACTGCGAGAGAAAGTTTTAAGTGCCAGGACTAAGGTAACATTAAATACAGCCATGGACATAGCACGAGATGGCACCAGCACAGCTGGGAACCTTCGATGCATGTACACCGAGCGGCTCACGTGAACTGACGAGTGCACAGATAAAAGCAACAGTTCCAAAGAGCGCTGAACAAAACCGAATTACACAATTGAAAAGGCAGCAAAAATATGAAGCGCCTGATACATACAAGCATATTCATAAATCCAGCTACTGCGGAAACAAAGCACACGGTGGAAAAAGTCAATGTCCCGCTAAAGGAAGACAGTGTAAAAAAACCCGTGCATGCAGTGTGTCAGGTCTCAGATAAAGAAGAAGACGAGCTGTTTATTGATGCAGTAAGAAACGAATCGATGAATGAAACCTGTCATCTTTACAACGATTGACAAACATGGAATGTAACTTGAACACAACACATCCTACAAATACAAACCTGATTGAAAGAAATAATGATAATCAAATCATTGATGACAGCAACACTCAGTAACACTCACAAAACAAATACTGTATATTGACAGTCATGTTACGTTATTTTTAAAATGTTCCCTTTTCTTTTCTAGCTTTTTAACACACTACTTCTCGCTGCGATACGCGGGTATATATATATGTATATATATATCCCGATCTACATACTCGAATAATGGATACTTTATTCGCCATCAATGATTGTTTTGGTAAAGCCATACTCAGTGTATTCATTAGATGAACGGTAAAAAGTAAGAGCGAGGGGAGGATGACTTATTGAGGCATGCAGGCTGTAGTGCGCGTCAACTCTATCTGAATTGCGATCACATTTGAAAAATATATCTTTTCAAGTTCTATTTAGTCCATATGTGTCAAACTCAAGGCGGGCCACATCCGGCCCGGCGTGTAATTATATCCAGCCCGCGAGATCATTTTATATACTGTATTATTGTTATTAATGGCCCGGGTATATGAAGCGCTGGTAACACAATAAACTACAGATCCCATAATGCAGCGCTTCAGCTGCCTTGCCGAACACTTACCGCGTTAATCAAGTCTAGCTTATGATGCTGCAAGTTATTGCGAAGCTAGCTCACACGATGCTGAAGAGAAAAGTTGATTCTGAAAATAGAGCCTTTAAAACCGATGGGAGGCTGAGTATATGTTTACTGAACCCGTGTGTCTCATTTGTGGAGCTAATGTGGCTGTAATTACAGAATTTAATCTAAGACGGCACTATGAGACAAAACATCAGGGAGTTCTGTGTTGTGGAGATTCTCAGGATGGATTGCAGGTGCTCATCAGTGAGGCTGAAAGACCTGAATGCAATGCAGAAGATACAGAAAGCAGAAGAATTAAATAAGAATCTGACACCAGCGGACGTTTTTACCCGTGCACAATCACAAAGTGATTTCAAGTGAAGTTGCTTTTATGGGAGACACAAATGCACCAGTGCAACTTTCCCTGTTGCCAAGTAATGTTAAACCAAGTCGTCACTACGGTGTTCCCAAATCGCACTTTGCTGATAAACCGGCGCACTGAGTTTGCACGGCGCTTTGGTGACTTTGAAGAACAAAAAGTCCGTCTACATGCGGCTCGAACCTTGTGCATGTTTGGTAGCACATATCTGTGTGAGAAGCTCTTCTCAGTGATAAAGACTAACAAAACAGCACACAGGAGTCGCCTCACTGATGAGCACCTGCAATCCATCCTGAGAATCTCCACAACACAGAACCTCACACCAAACAGAAACAAACCTGTTGCCAAAAAAAGATGCCAGGCGTCCAGCTCTAAAATGACATATGAGCAAAGACAACTTAATGATTTGATTTGTTATTGCTGAAAGGAACACATTTTATTTATATTTCCAGGTTTTGTTATGCAGCATGTTCATATTTGAATTTGTATAATTTTGAAAGGATATATTTTTATGGAGAGCAAAATCTTTTGGGATATTTAAAATCTAAGTTTATTTTTTATATAAATTTACATAAGAGTAAAGAAATTTGAATGTTTGTTCTTTTAAGTTATTTAAGGTTTGAGTTGATTTATTCACGAATAATATTCCTGTCTGTTTTTACCATTCCTACCAAAGATATTTCTGTCGACTAAATAAAAATTCCTTCTATTTAAAATTTAAATAGAACTTGAACAAATACGATAGTTCATAATATCCACGCAGACTTGCACGTAAGAGCGGAGAGAGTTATCCGTTTTAACAAGCAGCGTATTGCACTGATACGAAATAGCTGTGTGTGTATATATGTAGATATGTATGTATATGTATATATATATATATATATAATGTGTGTGTGTGTATATATGTATGTATATATGTATGTATATATGTGTATGTGTATATGTATAGATATGTATATATATATGTTTGTGTGTGTGTAAATATATATATATATATGACAACAACACTCATCACTCACAACAGTGACAAAACAATTACATTGACAATCATGTTACGTTATTTTCAAAATGTTTCCTTTTCTTTTTCATTGCTTCTTTAACACACTACTTCTCCGCTGCGCTGGTATTTTGCTAGTATGTGTATGTATATATATATATATATATATATATATATATGTATGTATATACAGTGGTGTGAAAAACTATTTGCCCCCTTCCTGATTTCTTATTTTTTTGCATGTTTGTCACAGAAAATGTTTCTGATCATCAAACACATTAAACCATTAGTCATATATAACAGAAGTAAACACAAAATGTACTTTTTAAATTATGGTTTTTATTATTTAAGGAGAAAAAAAAAATCCAAACCTACATGGCGCTGTGTGAAAAAGTAATTGCCCCCTGAACCTAATTACTGGTTGGGCCACCCTTAGCAGCAATAACTGCAATCAGGCGTTTGTGATATCTTGCAATGAGTCTTTTACAGCGCTCTGGAGGAATTTTGGCCCACTCATCTTTGCAGAATTATTGTAATTCAGCTTTATTTGAGGGTTTTCTAGCATGAACCGCCTTTTTAAGGTCATACCATTGGATTCAGGTCAGGACTTTGACTAGGCCACTCCAAAGTCTTCATTTTGTTTTTCTTCAGCCATTCTGAGGTGGATTTGCTGGTGTGTTTTGGGTCATTGTCCTGTTGCAGCACCCAAGATCGCTTCAGCTTGAGTTGACTAACAGATGGCCGGACATTCTCCTTCAGGATTTTTTGGTAGACAGTAGAATTCATGGTTCTATCTATCACAGCAAGCCTTCCAGGTCCTGAAGCAGCAAAACAACCCCAGACCATCACACTACCACCACCATATTTTACTGTTGGTATGATGTTCTTTTTCTGAAATGCTGTGTTCCTTTTACGCCAGATGTAACGGGACATTTGCCTTCCAAAAAGTTCAACTTTTGTCTCATCAGTCCACAAGGTATTTTCTCAAAATTTTGGCAATCATTGAGATATTTCTTAGCAAAACTGAGACGAGCCCTAATGTTCTTTTCACGTAACAGTGGTTTGCGTCTTGGAAATCTGCCATGCAGGCCGTTTTTGCCCAGTCTCTTTCTTATGGTGGAGTCGTGAACACTGACCTTAATTGAGGCAAGTGAGGCCTGCAGTTCTTTAGACGTTGTCCTGGGGTCTTTTGTGACCTCTCGGATGAGTCGTCTCTGCTCTCTTGGAGTAATTTTGGTCGGCTGGCCACTCCTGGGAAGGTTCACCACTGTTCCATGTTTTTGTCATTTGTGGATAATGGCTCTCACTGTGGTTCGCTGGAGTCCCAAAGCTTTAGAAATGGCTTCATAACCTTTACCAGACTGATAGATCTCAATTACTTCTGTTCTCATTTGTTGCTGAATTTCTTTGGATCTTGGTATGATGTCTAGCTTTTGAGGTGCTTTTGGTCTACTTCTCTATGTCAGGCAGCTCCTATTTAAGTGATTTCTTGATTGAAACAGGTGTGGCAGTATTCAGGCCTGGGGGTGGCTACGGAAATTGAACTCAGGTGTGATACACCACAGTTAGGTTATTTTTTAACAAGGGGCAATTACTTTTTCACACAGGGCCATGTAGGTTTGGATTTTTTCTCCCTAAATAATAAAAACCATCATTTAAAAACTGCATTTTGTGTTTACTTGTGTTATATTTGACTAATGGTTAAATGTGTTAGATGATCAGAAACATTTTGTGTGACAAACATGCAAAAGAATAAGAAATCAGGAAGGGGGCAAATAGTTTTTCACACCACTGTATATGTGTATGTATACTCACCTAAAGGATTGTTAGGAACACCATACTAATACAGTGTTTGACCCCGTTTCGCCTTCAGAACTGCCTTAATTCTACGTGGCATTGATTCAACAAGGTGCTGAAAGCATTCTTTAGAAATGTTGGCCCATATTGATAGGATAGCATCTTGCAGTTGATGGAGATTTGTGGGATGCACATCCAGGGCACGATGCTCCCGTACCACCACATCCCAAAGATGCTCTATTGGGTTGAGATCTGGTGACTGTGGGGGCCATTTTAGTACAGTGAACTCATTGTCATGTTCAAGAAACCAATTTGAAATGATTCGAGCTTTGTGACATAGTGCATTATGCTGCTGGAAGTAGCCATCAGAAGATGGGTACATGGTGGTCATGAAGGGATGGACATGGTCAGAAACAATGCTCATCTGGCCCGTGGCATTTAAACGATGCCCATTTGGCAGTAAGGGGCCTAAAGTGCCAAGAAAACATCCCCCACACCATTACACCACCACCACCAGCCTGCACAGTGGTAACAAGGCAGGATGGATCCATGTTCTCATTCTGTTTACGCCAAATTCTGACTCTACCATTTGAATGTCTCAACAGAAATCGAGACTCATCAGACCAGGCAACATCACCCGTGAATATTTAGCGGCAGTGTTTCTATTGGATTGCCGCTGACGGACGGCCTTATATGGGCAGGCACTAAATTACAAACGCCAGCGGCAGCCTGTCTATGAACTTAATTTAAACTTTAGGTTTACAACGTGCTTTGTTTCCGAAGTAGCAGCACTCATGAATATGGTTGTATATGTCAGTCGCTCGCTTCTTATTGTTTCGCTGCCTTCTCAATTATATAATGCATGTTTTCTTCAGCGCTTTTTGGAGCTCTCTCTGGTTTTCTACGTACTGTGTGATTACGTGGGAGGCGTGATGATGTCACACGAAACTCCCCCACGGCTTTCGAGCTCAACTCCATTACAGTAAATGGAGAAAAACAGCTTCCAGGTTATGACCATTATGCGCAGAATTTCGAAATGAAACCTGCCCATCTTTTTGAAGGAAGCTGTAAGGAATGAATCTGCCAAATTTCAGCCTTCCACCCACACGGGAAGTTGGAGAATTAGTGATGAGTGTGTCAGTGAGTCAGTGAGGGCTTTGCCTTTTATTAGTATGTATGTATATATAATATATATATATATATATATATATATATATATAATAATATGCCAGCAACACTCATAACAATGACAACACAATTACATTGTCAATCATGTCATGTTACGTTATTATTAAAATGTTTCCTTTTCTTTTTCATTACTTCTTTAACACACTACTTCTCCGCTGCGAAGCACGGGTATTTTGCTAGTTAACTAATAAAAATACAGTGATCCCTCGCTATATCGTGCTTCGACTTTCGCGGCTTCAGTCCATTGCGGATTTTATATGTAAGCATATCTAAATATATATCACAGATTTTTCGCTGGTTCGCGGATTTCTGCGGACAATTGTTCTTTTAATTTATGGTACATGCTTTCTCAGTTTGTTTGCCCAGTTGATTTCATACAAGGGACGCTATTGGCAGATGGCTGAGAAGCTACCCAATCAGAGCACGTATTACATATTAAATAAAACTCCTCAATGATATACGATATGCTTCCTGCGCAGTGCTTCGCACACTTAAAAGCTCTAACAGCCCCTATTGATTTTTGATTGTTTGCTTTTCTCTGTCTCTCTCACTCTCTCTGACATTCTCTGCTCCTGAAGGAGGAGGTGTGAGCAGAGGAGCTGTTTGCACAGTGGCTGTTTGCTAAGAAGGTACGAACGCTCCTCTAAAAAATGCTGAAGTGCTGCCTTCACATTGATCCCTTCATTGCAGCGCTTTATTGCAGTTCTTGCATACTTAAAAGCGCAACAGCCCTATTGATTTTTGATTGTTTACTTTACTCTCTCTTTCTGACATTCTCCGCTCCTGACGCGCACCTTGAAGAGGAAGATATGTTTGCATTCTTTTAATTGTGAGAAAAAAAACAGTCATCTATGTCTTGTCATGGAGCATAGTTTAAACTTTTGACTAAAGGGTGTTATTTCATGTTTAGATGGCTCTAATATGTTAAAAAAATGTATTTAGAAGGTCGTAAACAGGTTTTCAATGCTCTAACTGCGAAAATATTAGATTTATAAATAAAGAATCCTACTTCGTGGAAATTCATTTATCTGTCTGGAGCGGATTAACCGAGATAAACAAGGGTTTACTGTATAACTGTGCGGAGAATATTTATAAACGGTGTGGGAGAGTTTCTAAGGGTTTAAAATATATATAAAAATAACCATACAAACATGTGGTTTCTACTTTGCGGATTTCCACCTATTGTGTGGGGTTCTGGAACGCAACCCCCGCGATCGAGGAGGGATTACTGTAGTGCACATTTAATTTTCCCCTCCACCAAATTTCCTCGTCCTGCCTCACCCGGCTACTTTTTCATGCCACCCGACTGGAAAAATATATCTGGGGAGAACACTGGTACCAATCAGAAAACATCATCGCACTAATGCAATATTATTTGAAACAAACAGCATCAGATTGGGTGTGAATTTATACTGGCACTGTTAATTAAAGTCACAACAGGAGGGGCGGAGGGTTAGAGCAGTATCGTGATTGAGAGAATAAAACTGAAAAAAGCTAACTTTTACAAGTACAATAAATTTATGCCCAATGTCCCATATATTTGTCTCTTTCTTTTTTTCTCTGTGCTGCGTTGACATTGTGCACCAGAAGGCGTGAGCTTATTCAGTGTGAGCAGGAACACGCAGGTGGCCAGTTGCTGTGTGCTATAACAAGCTTGACCTGGTGGCGATCAATCCACATGTACTGTGCAAGGGCCACTGAGAAAAGAAGAGTGTTTCAAGTTCCTTGTAGAGGAACTTCGTTGCTGCATCTTACTAGAAAAGGCGATGGAAAAAGAAAAGGAGGATGCAACATCGACAAGCTTCTGTTCTAAGACAGCCACTTTCCCCATAAAATGAATAATTCCAAATATCATGTATACTTATGTCTTTGGTTTTTTTTTTGACATCATAGACCATAAAGTGCATACTAATTCAGCGTGAGCAGGAACACTCAATAAAACTGAATAATAAAAAAAAAAAATCAAGTGACGGCAAGATAAGAAGGCAGTTTCACCAAAGTTTGTGTGTCAGCTTTTATCCTTCCAGATCAAAGAATGTCCAGTTCCATTAACTCAAAACAACCCTCACATCTACAGTTACTCCCAGTTTCAAGTAAAAACTAATAGCGTCAGATCCCTTGGATGGTAGTATGTATCGTGATCATGACTGAGAGAATAAAAGTGGAAAAAAAAGGTAACTTACAAGTTCTATAGAAGTACACCGTCTGTTACAGACGCAAACCAAATGTATGTGTGTACTGTATAATAACAATTAGAGCAGCTCACTACTGAAAACGGCAAATATAGGAGGCAGTCGGGCTCGAACTAGGGACTCTTGATTACAAATCAGCAAATCTTACCGCTACGCCACGGAAGCTGTTGTACTGCTCTTGAACCTTTTATGAAAGTGTTTATTTGATCTTTGTACTTCAGGCTTTACACATTATATAGTTTATGCCAACATTTTGTCATTTACTACTAAAATATGAAAAACATTTCTGTGTTAACAATATGTTTACACAGATTATTGTGGAAATGGAATACAGATGAAATGCATGTGTTCCAAATAACAATCTATCATTTCCACTCTAAAACTCCAGCACTTCTCTCCCAGATAATCAATCAAGGCATGAGCTGGGAAAACATTCTGTATGTTCTGCGGCAGTGTGGGGGATGGGATACCAGGCTGCTTGCTGGTTGTCTTTATCGGCACATTTACAGGACAAAAGACGCTGACGGAGGTGTGCGAACGGATTTAAGGTGGGTCAGATCAGAGTTTTTTTTGTAGGCTTTGGTAATTCTAATGTTGAAAGATATTAGACATGACTGTAGAAAGTCAGGGTGTACAATAAACGCGTGTGCAAACATATTCGCAATGTACAGAGAGACAGCAACAGGCATGCGCCAATTGCATGCATCAACCCAGTGTGTGAGGGATAGCGCAATCAGAGGTGAGGTGAGGCTCGTCTCATTGCTGTTGCACCTGGCGTTTCTCACCTATATTTGATCAGGAAATGCACAAATTCAGCGATTTTTGACTATAAAAATGATCAAAATTATTGGAATCGTACAGAAAAGAAATTTATAGTATAGACCAGTAAACAAATTTAGTTTATCATTATTAGTTTTTTTACTTTTCATGATGACAGGTGAGGCCGCACGTCCCCGTATCAAGTGCAGTTATTGTGCTAGAGAAGTGCTGGACCTTCACTAAGTACTGCTCCAGCTGGGAACTGAAATTCCGAGACACTTTTCTTCTTTTTGCACGCTACATTTGCTTTTATTATCTTTGTTGTAGTTAAAGTATTTCCACACGTTACTTCCTCGCTTTCTACCTACAAACTTCTGTGCAAAACTCGCTATTGTCAACCACAAGTGCTTACTGCTAAAACCCGACTTGCCAAATGTGCTCAACAAACAAAACATTGGTCCTTTATGGAAGGTGTGCCACGTGACTATAGTAATCCCAAGTTACAAGATCGCCATTCACATAGTGAATAGCGCAACGTAACTGAACACTCAGGGCGACCTAGAAATAACCACTCTGCACAACTGAATTGGATTGAATGAAAATGCTATTGCTGCTTTTTTGTTTTTACTTGGTTTTCATTCTCATTTTAGTTCATTCACATATCATTAATTTTTATTTTTATTTAGTTTTAATTTCTCTGTTTGCCTTGATTTCAGTTCTCATTCTTGTAAAACAAAAAACAATATTTTTAGTTCTAGTTCTCATTGTTGTTATGAAAACATCACTGGTGTAGACCTGGGAAGAGAGCTGGGGTGAGTGTTCACTGAAAATGGGGCAGATATGGTAGGGTCATGAGGCAAGCTTTTGTAAGGAAGATGCAAAGGGTTAGTAGAGTTTTTTTTTTTTCTTTGTGTAAGAGGATACTGTCTTGTTGCAATTCTTACATGATTATAATTTTGTACATCTAAGCCTTTTCCGCCTAACATGTTAGAAGTATCCATCCATCCATTATCCAACCCGCTATATCCTAACTACAGGGTCACAGGGGTCTGCTGGAGCCAATCCCAGCCAACACAGGGTGCAAGGCAGGAAACAAACCCTGGGCAGGGCGCCAGCCCACCACAGATGTTATAAGTATCCATTTTGTTTTTTCAGTGTGACCATTTGGAATATTGTGCACTGTATTTAGTTTATGGTAAATATAATAGGTTATCCGTTTGAGTGTAGGGTGTTCCAGTGTTAGCTAATTTACTCATGTACTGTAGTTTAATCCAAAAGTCACAGATGTACCTATTACTAAAAACATCCCAGTTTAAAACAAACTTTTTTTTTTTTTTTTTAAATACAGATAGCAAGGGTGATCGAATCATGGATGTCACCATGGTGGATGATGCAGTGGTGAAAATGGGTGATAGCCTCTCTGCAGATATGAAAGATGTAAAGCCATTAAAAGAACAAAAGAGACCTTCTGAAGACCAAAATGAAATTCCAAGGGCTAGGGTATGTAGATTTTTCCAATTGCAAGTGTTTCCTGTATCTTTATAGCTTATTTAGCTGTAGACACAATTCCAAAAAACTTTATAGCGCAACTTGTTTGGGATCATAATTGGAATTAGAGTTCACTTTATGGGACAGGTGGACCAGTGTGTACTAGGAATTTGTCTTGGTAGTACTGATGCAATGTAAAAGGACAACACAGCATATTAAAAATAACATAGAATAAAATATGAAGGGACTATTGATATACAGGAGGGTTACTTACATTTTTTTAAATAGTAGACTCCTCACTTTCCAGGGCCTGCCTCCATGCCCCAACCAAATTTTATACCCTTAATAATTTGTACTTTTTCCTCTAACAGTCTAATATTAAGATTGACTTGTATATTCTTAAAATCTTATTAACCATGCTATTGGCTGTGTATTGTATAATTTCCAATGACAGGGGTAGCCTTGTGCATAGAAGGGTGCATGGGGGGGTACTACATCTTTCCAGAATAAATCTGTCATGTTTTCTCTTGCCATTCTCTCTTTTTATTCATTGGAGAACTGTCTTAGCAGTGTCTTTATTATAGATCTTCTAGACAGAAAAGAAAAAAAAAAAAGTTTCTGCAGTGTGGCCTTACATTTTTGTTTGTTGGTCCTTGGGAATGAAACACAGTGCCAAACATAATTGTTAAAGAAAAATTTAACTAATTTAATAAACTGCAGTTATAGAAATCTAATATTATTGGTTTTATCTCTTCAAAAGATGTGAGTTGATATCCCCGACAATATAAATTCAGTTGCTGTCATTTATAATTAAACATTATCAATACATAGCCAGATTTACAAAAATAATCTAGCAGCTCTATTCATGATAGCTATGAATGGATTTATACATAAGTAATTATATGATCATTTATTTAAATTGATTATATACCAGTTAAGATAATTTTTGAGACTACATATACATTTCTAAATATACCCTATATATATTCTCACTTGTATCTCCCTCTCTTGGTAAAAACAAGATAAGTGGTTTGGATGACCATGCCTTTTGCTTTCATATGATTGGAATGCATTTTTTACAGTGCTGCTGGGTAGCAGTGATTTTCAAACACCACATATTCTTCAGGCATTCCTGCCAGCTCAGGACAGCAGCATTCAAGTACCAAACCAATCCTAGATGCTTGACTGGCAGCAGTATAACAGCAGTTGAGAATTGGCCTGTTTCATCAATGTAGAAACTCCATTGAACATGTACAGTATAATAAAATTGGAGAGTTGCATTCTGCTAAGATAGCATGCCACAATTGATATTTAATGATTAATTTATTAGAGAGAGAAAAAAAAACTCCCATATATACACACTTCGATGATAAAGGTCAGCGTCCTTGAACAATCTGTGTCAGCTTTGGCATTTTTAATAGTTGTAGTCCCAAGCCAAGTAGTTACTTTTTTGTTTGGACTATTGGAGACTTCTGCCTTAACAGGTCACTCCTGGGTGTATTTTTATCTGGATAGCTAGTCCTTTGAAGAAGCCTTACATTTGATTCTCCAGAAACTGAGCGATACCAATTTGAAGCTAAATTTCAAGAATTGCTAGAACAGAGTCAGGTGCAATAGGTTTTGGGTTTGGGAATATAACAGTCTGGCTGTCTCAGCCTTTACCTCCATGGCGATAATACATTTCATATTTTCTGCAGTTTGACATTATTACCTTTTTAGTGGAAAACATTTAAAAATTCAATATTTTGATAAAATAATTTACATATGGAAGAATTTTTTATCGAAGGCATATTCATATGAATTAAATTACAGAAAGCGTGCATATCCAGAGCAACAGATGTATTTTTAATCTTTTGTACAGTATCATATTTTCATTTCTTTATTTTAGAAAAAGAAGAAAAAGAGCAGGAAAAAAGTGCAAACAGAAGAACGTCTTTCTGTCGCAGGTGACAGGAGTAGTTCAGACTTTTCTGACATTACCCAAGAGGAAAGTGCATCAAGTCTACAAGACATCAGTCTTGAAACAGTGGAAGAGAAGAAAGATGTGGAAAACAATGTTTCAAATCACCTAGAAAATAATGATAAAGGACTTGATCCCAATATCTCTGAAAATCATGATATACAAATGGATGAAAATGAACAACTGAGCTTAGAAGCGGGAGTTGAAGCAGTATCTAAGGGAACATTGAAAGCTGAAGAGGAAGTTAAAGACTTCAGTAAGGACTTCAAGCATAGAGAAGACCGCACCAAAAATCTTTTGCCACTAAAATCTGACGACCAGTCTGCCAGTGATTGTTTAAATGATTTTCAACACTCTGAAAGTAGCCCTATATCAGCCCCGGCAGACAGTCCTACATTTCCAACGCATGTACAAGAGATGGACTGCTCAGTGGGTAAGAATAAGAATTATGCACAAGTATTGAAAGAATCTATCAAAACAAGACAAAGTTCAGCGGAAAAAATTAAAAATACTGAACATGAACTAACTACTCCAAATTCAGCAACGATGGAAAAAAGTACACACGCAACACCAAAAAAAGGTTCTCAGTTAAATCCAGGAAAAAATAAAGGTGAAAAGGAAAGGGAAGATGACTGTTTACAAGAAAACCAAAGTCTGCCTAAAAAAAGTAAATGTCCTGAGCTGGAATCATCTTCTCAGAATTTAGCTAAGACTAAGTCAACGAAAGATTCTTGCATAAGTGGAGGAAAGGACAAAGGTGAAAAGCAGGTAGCAGGTGACTCTCTGAAACAGTCAAAGGTATGAAAGTTAAAAAATTAATAATTATTTTTGTTTAATTGTAATGTCATACATCGCAGAGGATCTAGTAGTGCATTTTACACTATTTGAATATGCAGAAACAAAGTGACAGGTCTTAATTTCAAGGTGCATACAGTTCTGACAATTTATGTTTTTATGTATGTGGTATATAAGTGTGGAATGTATTATATATGTCATATTTAACATCCTAATTTATGGGGAAAAACAATGTAGAGACGTTAGTTCAACAAGCTACATGATGCATGATTCATCATCCCATGGCTTGAATTCAAAAAGTACATTAAATGTGTAATAATAATTATAATTATTATAGTTCTTTAATCTTTTTTTAGCTCCTAATCATTTCCTACAGTGAAATTGAGTTAATGTCCAGTAAAAATGTGCTTTGCTTTTTGTGTGCTGAGTCCACTCATAGTCTTCCACTGTTAAATTGGCTCAATAAAGGCTTGATGGTGCACACTTAGTTGTTCAGGTTTGTACTTAATTGCAAACAGTGTTGCAAGAGTGCTTTAAAACTCTAAACCGCAGAGTAAAATGTAATGAAGTGTTTGCTTAACATACACCATAATTATGGATTGCTGCTTTAAAGAAACCCTAGGCTAACATTTGATAATCTTTAGTTCAGTTAAATTTTAATGTTTTAGCCAATATTATTCATAGAAAATGGCTGATGTTCTTTATATTATTATTTTTTTTTATTTCTTTACTTAGTTATTTCTTAAATACAAGTATGAAATTACTTTTCTGTTTTTTTGATCACTTAATTTCATTTCAAATTTTATTGCCTATGAAAATATATGGAACAGATTCATCAGCACTCATGTAATCTTTGATTGGCCTTTCACAAATAAAGGAATATTTCTTTATTTGAAGTAAATTAGGTGTTATATGTGCAAGTTCCTTCTCTGTTTACTTACAATTTTATTAGTGATTTCTTGGTAGTTTGAAAATAAATTACAATTTCTTCATGCGGATTAGGTATCTTTTAAGAGTAAAATGAGGATAAATGTCCAGGAAGTAAATGGAGGATATATTCACATAACAGAAAATAGTTCTTAAAAAATTGACAAAGGAAAGCTTTTTTTAAACATTGCAACATTTCCCAGTTTTTTGCAGCATTTCTTAGTTTTTGTATAATGTGATAGGTAGGCCATGAAAATCTAGACAACTATCTTGTGAAACATGTATGCCAAGTCTGGATACTTGATACTACCTTGATTCTTCAAACCTTTCCCTTAAGTGGTTATATTTGTTTAAAATGTGACAAATGTTGTAATTTTTAGAGCATGAAGTATGCAGGTAGTTCCCTAAGAGAGTTTTTCAGTGATTAAAAGATGAAAGCATCTAAGTTAGGAGCATATTTATGAAAACACTAAAGCAAAAGCAATGTCACTTTATTTTTTATTTAATGAAAAGGGTTTATGTATAGTTTTTAATGTAATTGATTTATACAGCATTGAAAGAAATAGATAAAAAATTCAGTTTTGAAAAAAAAAAAAAAGAATTTTATAGTTCATTAACTTGGTCAGTGAGTCGAGTATAATTAGGTTCTAAGTAAATGGGTATATTGTTGCCAATCAGAGATCTAATTTCCAAGACAAAATATGAGGGGATCTTTACTGTATAATGTTGGAATAGTTATCCTGTGCTGTCTTATATAAATGTAGGCTAATGCATCATAACATCTAAAAAACAGTATTGCAACTTTCACAACAGTGTTGAAAGAATTAGAAAACCACAGTGGAAATACATCTATCAACTGTAACACTGAGGTTAAAAGCATAGAAAATCTAAAACCAAGCTAATTGTACAGTGGTACCTTGGTATACAGTCAACCCTCGTTTATCGCGGTTAATCCGTTCCAGACTCTGCCGCGATAAATGAATTTCCGCGAAGTAGGATTCTTTATTTATAAATCGAATATTTTCGCAGTTAGAGCATAGAAAACCTGTTTACGACCTTCTAAATACAGTAATCCCTCGATAGGTGAAAATCCGCGAAGTAGAAACCATATGTTTGTATGGTTATTTTTATATATTTTAAGCCCTTATAAACTCTCCCACACTGTTAACATTATTAGAGCCCTCTAGACATGAAATAACACCCTTTAGTCAAACGTTTAAACTGTGCTTCATTACAAGACAGCGATGGCAGTTCTTTCTCACAATTAAAGAATGCAAACATATCTTATCTTCAAAGGAGCACCGTGAAGAGCAGATAATGTCAGAGAGAGCGCTCGCTAAGAAAAGCAAACAATCAAAAAATCAATACGTGCTTTTAAGTATACAGAAGCACCGCGATAAAGCGGCATTTTGTAGAGGAGTATCCTATCTTCTGTTCAAACAGCCCCCTCTGCTCACACCCCCTCCGTCAGGCAGAGAGAGTGAGAGAGACAGAGAGAAGCAAACAAAACAAGCGCCACGTGGGAAGCATATCTTATAGCATTGAGGAGTTTTAGTTAATATGTAATACATGCTCTGATTGGGTAGCTTCTAAGCCAACCGCCAATAGCGTCCCTTCGTATGAAATCAACTGGGCAATCAAACTGAGGAAGCATGTACAGTAATCCCTCCTCGATCGCGGGGGTTGCGTTCCAGAACCCCCCGCGATAGGTGAAAATCCGCGAAGTAGAAACCATATGTTTGTATGATTATTTTTATATATTTTAAGCCCTTAGAAACTCTCCCACACTGTTTATAAATATTCTCCGCACAGTTATACAGTAAACCCTTGTTTATCGCGGTTAATCCGCTCCAGACAGATAAATTAATTTCCACGAAGTAGGATTCTTTATTTATAAATCTAATATTTTCGCAGTTAGAGCATAGAAAACCTGTTTACGACCTTCTAAATACGTTTTTTAACATTATTAGAGCCCTCTAGACATGAAATAACACCCTTTAGTCAAAAGTTTAAACTGTGCTCCATGACAAGACAGAGATGACAGTTCTTTCTCACAATTAAAAGAATGCAAACATATCTTCCTCTTCAAAGTGCGCGTAAGGAGCGGAGAATGTCAGAGAGAGAGTAAAGTAAACAATGAAAAATCAATAGGGCTGTTGCACTTTTAAGTATGCAAGCACCGCGATAAAGCAGCGGCAATGAAGGGATCAATGCGAAGGTAGCCTTTCAGCATTTTTACAGGAGCGTCCGTATCTTCTAAGCAAACAGCCTCTGTGCAAAAAGCCCTCTGCTCAGATCTCCTCCGTCAAGCGCAGAGAACGTCAGAGAGAGAGAGCGAGATTAAAGCAAACAATCAAAAAATCAATAAGTGTGCTTTTGGACGCACCTCGATAAAGCGGCATTTCTTAGAGGAGCGTCCGTATCCACTAGGCAAACAGCTTCTGTGCAAGCAGCACCTCTGCTCACACCCCCTCCGTCAGGCGCAGAGAATGTCAGAGAGGGTGAGATAGAGGCAGAGACAAGCAAACAATTGAGCACCGCGCAGGAGGCATATCTTATAGCATTGAGGAGTTTTAGTTAATATGTAATACGTGCTCTGATTGGGTAGCTTCTAAGCCATCCGCCAATAGCGTCCCTTGTATGAAATCAACTGGGCAAACAAACTGAGGAAGCATGTACCATAAATTAAAAGACCCATTGTCCGCAGAAATCCGCGAATCAGCGAAAAATCCGCATTATACATTTACATATGCTTACATATAAAATCTGCGATAGAGCAAAACCGCGAAAGTCAAAGCGCGATACAGCAAGGGATCACTGTAACCTAAATTAAAAGACCCATTGTCCGCAGAAAGCGGCGAACCAGCGAAATATCGGTGATATATATTTAGATGTGCTTACATTTAAAATCCGCGATAGAGTGAAGCCGCGAAAGTCGAAGCGCGATATAGCGAGGGATTACTGTACGTCCTTAATCCGTTCCAGATCCTTGGACTTATACCAAACAAATTTTTCCCATAAGAAATAATGGGAAAATGATTACTTCGTTCCCATGAAAAAAATCCTATTGTTATTGGCATATTATACATTGATGGGGTTGTATAAAATAATTTAAACACTGCTTAATACTAAAATACATAAATACAAAAGCAATTAGATGAAATAAAATGAAAATGACTTGTCCGATAACAATGAGGTTAATTTTACAGCACAACAAAGGAGAGCGTTACAGCTCTTACAAAGGAGCCTCTTCAGGCAAATGTGAAGCACTGCCGTTGTTCTTCTTCTGGCAGTCTTCAATCCAAATCCCTAAAGCAGATTCCATCCAGACTACTGCCTTATTACATCTACTTACAACTCGTTTTGCACCCTGGTTAAAAGGACACTGCGGCCGTAGATCTTATATTCCTTTCCTATTTTTTAATTAAAAAGAATAGTAGCCTTCAACAAATCCAAAACGTTTACCTTTTCGGCAATCATTAACATCTTCCGTTTGCGCTTGGGCACGGCCCCTGAAGCAGTAGCAGATCGTTTTGGAGCCATAATGAAGGGCTTGGCTATGCACAAACATAAACACAAAAGAGCATAAAAGTTAACTCTTTACACAGTGAAACATGTTGATGCTGAATGAGCGAGACGAGACTTCCTGGTTAACACCGCATTCAGCAGGCAGGAACTTAACTGCGTGCTCTGATTGGTTAGCTTCTCAGTCATCCGCCAATAGCGTCCCTTGTATGAAATCAATTGGGCAAACCAACTGAGGAAGCATGTACAGGAAGTAAAAAGACACATTGTCCACAGAAGCAGCGAAAAATCCGCGTTATATATTTAGTTATGCTTTCATATAAAATCCACGATAGAGTGAAGCTGCGAAAGTCGAAGCGTGATATAGTTAGGGATTACTGTACAGGTTAAAACTTTTTTTTTTGAAGGCGCGCACCCGGTATACCACACATGTTGCTCTAGCACATGAGTCGTATTCCAAACAAAGGTCGTATACCAAGCAAAATATTTTGCCTCTAAACATGACGTATACCAAGTTGGACTTATTCCAAAGCAGACGTATACCGAGGAACCACTGTACTTGGATGTGGTACTGGTCATTCAGCAAGTCACAGAAGAGCAGGCTATGTCTGTGGGGAAAATCTTGCAGTAACAAGCAACTCTTTATAACACAGTGTTGATTAATCCAATCAATTTAACCATTTTTTTTGTATGGTACTCTCAACCAATTAAATCAGTAGAATATTCCAGCTGTGCCTTTTAAGAAATGAGAATCACTTGCTTTAAACAAGTGTTCTTCACTGCAGAACCAAAAATCTAATTGGTTGAGTCAGACCAAATCCAAATACTCCCAATCCTCAACTGCACTGAGCAGGGTCAAAATAAAAATCCATGTAAAGCGTCCCATATTCCCTAGAAGTAACTTATTCTACTTTTCAGTAGTTTCGGTGAAGCCAGATCTGTAATATATACAGGTATATGTCTGGAGACAACCATGAGAGAATTTTGTATAAAACTGGGTTAGGAACAATTACATGGCTCGCTATGTGTCACATTTCTAAACCAATCCAGTGTCTCATGAAGGCAGTGCCCAATGTAGGGGTGGTGTCTTTGAACTGCAAGGATTAGCAGTGCTCTCTTTAACCTGGTCCGACAGGCAGCAAGCGTCTGTTTATGATAAACCATCTACAGTCAAAGTCTCTTAGTCTCCTTAGACATATAAATGTGTATTGTGTGTGCAGAGACCACATTACTCGCTTTAACAATTAACATAATCTGATGCAGGTGAGCAAACACCTTTCTGTAGCATCATATTTTACATTGGCATTTGGTGACAGCAATGGATGAATGGAAAATTTTAAATGGTATGCCGTTGCAGGTGGTGTGTGTGTGCTCTGTTCAGCATTACAATGATAGTGCAGGAGCCAATGTAAACTTGAAAGAATTGGCAGCTATATTCATGAAAATAATGAACTGCAAAATATGAAATTGAAGTAAACCGTGTTTTTCACTCAGTGAAGAGGACTGCTGTTAAGATAATAACAAAGAACCCCAGGATATGCAAATATCCAGACTCGAAATGTCCATGTCAACTTACCTGCCTAGCACCACCAATACAGTGGAAGCAGATGGGGCTTCACAACATCCACCTTCTGACTGCACGCATAAACGAGTAAAGAAATTTAAACATTACTATCTATTTGGAAATGCATTCATGCCATGACAAAAAAGCTGCAGCTTTTAACATGTTGTATATCCATTAATCACAATGCTTCTCTAAACTCTGCTGCTGTTATGTTCTATAGTAATGCAATTCAGTAGACCAATGCGAAGTCGCGGTTCAGGGTTCGCGGACCCAGTCGTTCACGGATTTTTCCTTAGAACCGAACTATTAACTGTTGGCGGAATGTGCAAATATCCTCCACAATTTTTTATGGCTTTTTTCGTGGCAATACTGTGTTGTAGAGAACAGGAAGGAAATGTGGTTTGGGATGGTGAAAGTAGCCAATCCGAGAGCGTTATTCATTTCTCCTTGCTCCTGATTGACTGATGCCCTGTGATACGTCTCCAGGTGAGTGGGTTGGTTTGGGATGGTGAAGTAGGCAATCGAAGAGCGTTATTTCTCCTTGCCGCTCATTGACTGCAGTCCTGTGACGCGTCTCCAGCTGAGATTCCTTTTGTTTACAATTTTGTTATTGTTTTCATTTTGTTATTCTTAAATGCACAAGATGTCACTGAAACACCCTGCGCCTTCTAAGGCTTCTGTCTCAAAGCCTAAGCGCAAGAAGAAGTTTAAAACACTCCAGGAGAAGGTTGAACTATTGGATTTGTTCCGGAAACTAAAAGGTTATGCTGCAGTAGCGCGCCACTATGGCATTAATGAAAGCACCGCACGCTACATAAAGAAGAACGAGGCCGCGATCCGGAGTACTGTATCTGTAAATTTCTGTGATAGTGCCAAAAAGGTTACGAACGTAAGGAATAAAAATATCATCAGGATGGAATCTGCCTTGGCATTGTGGATCACTGACTGCAGGTAGAAAAAAAAACCCTTGGACGGTAACATCATCCGTGAGAAATTACGGAAATTGTACCAGCAGTTCGCTACAAGAGACAATGTAGCAACTTCCCATCACAATGTTCCTGAAACCTATAAAGAAAAGTCAGCACGAAACCCCACCAGAAGGGGACCCGTCCAAAGATATGACTCCTCCTGAAGTGCCTAAAGAAGAGGCGCCATCCAAGGAGTTTTAAATCCTCTGCATCATCATCAATATCATTCATCATTTGTGAGAACCCTTACATTTTACTGTATTTTAATTAAATGAAATTATGTATTTACTCTACTTATAACAAAGAAAACGACAGCGCATAGCAAAGAAAACGCCCTTGCATGAATTACAGTACGTATAGTGGTAACATCGGTATTTTACATTCTAGCACCATGGGAGACATAGAAGTACAATACTGTACAGTATACGGGTTTACTTTGCATTCTGTTTTTAGGTAATGTATTAAGGTAATTTTTTAGATAATGTATTAAGCTGAGTTTGAAACGAAATTAAAGTGCTTTGTGGGCATACTGTATTTAGGGTTTGAACTATAAGAATAGGCATTTAAAAGGCATTTTTTTAACCAAATCCAAGTTGCGGTTTTTCACAATTCGCGGGTGCTCTAGGAACTTAACCCCTGTGAATTTTGGGGGTGTACTGTAGTTAAAATGATGGAACGCTATCATAGCAGAGAGACGTACTACACAAATGTGTGGAGCCCAGTAGCTGCAGTGGTCTACGTGTATGTGTGTCTGTCTGTCTGTCTTTATTGTTCCAGTGCTCAGTACAACATGCAAGTTAATTTATTAAGCTTCAGTTACCTTGTGCTATTGTGCTTCTTAGTGGATAACAGCGATTTTAGCTTTTTATTTTGCTTTTTGTTCAGTATCTTTTCCTCTCTCCCAGAAACCCCAGTGGCGGGTGTTTTAATAAAAAGCCCTGTTGGTATAATCTTTGCAGTGCAGGATTTTGCCGCTGTTCACTACACATTTTTAAATGGTTTGTTCTCAGATATGTATTCTTGTTTGAGAATCAAGTCTGGTCCAACGAGACTCAAGTTTTAAATGATATGACTCTGTGCAGTTGTAGTGAAGTAGCTCAATATTGCCCCTGACATCAAATTGAGCAGTTAGAGTATCAGCAAGCATTTTTGATAATTCGTTTTCAAGTTAACAGCTTTTTTCTGCCATAGTGAATGTTGGTGAAATGGATTGATGTGGTGTGCTGGAGTATGTGCAACATATTCTCGAGCCCTGCATTCTCACTATTAAGTGGAGTCTCTCATCTCTCACTATTAACATTCCAATTGTGGATGGGATGTGGCTTTAAATCTGATGTCTGATTTAGACTGGTTGATTTCCTGTTAAAAGTAATGATGATTGCAATTTGTCTCAAAACACTTGATCGTGCATCTCTTATTCCTTTAGTAAAACCTACTGGCAGTGTTCATCATGGGAAGTAAATCAAAGGATATTTCATCCTAAAATATCTGTCTGTCATTTATTGGTGGTGCCTCGCAGTTAGGAGACCCGGGTTCGCTTCCCGGGTTCTCCCTGCGTGGAGTTTGCATGTTCTCCCCGTGTCTGTGTGGGTTTCCTCCCCCAATCCAAAGACATGCAGGTTAGGTGGATTGGCCATTCTAAATTGGCCCTAGTGTGTGCTTGGTGTGTGGGTGTGTTTGTGCGTCCTGCGGTGGGTTGGCACCCTGCCCAGGATTGGTTCCTGCCTTGTGCCCTGTGTTGGCTGGGATTGGCTCCAGCAGACCCCCGTGACCCTGTATTCGGATTCAGCGGGTTAGAAAATGGATGGATTTATTGGTGGGATTTTTGGGGTTCACTGATAAAATGACAAGAAGTGCAATAAGCACATACAGTGGGTATAGAAAAGAATCACCCCCTTCGAAAATTTCCATTTTTTTTTTTGTGGTGATTCTTTTCTGTACCCACTATAGTTAGTGTGAAGAAGTGCCAGCAAATTGTAAAGGAATGCACCTCAAAGGACTGTTCCTAGAGCTGGCCGGCCATCTAAACTGAGTGATCGGGGGATAAGGGCCTTAGTCAGGGAGGTGACCAAGAACCTGATGGTCACTCTGTCAGAGCTCCAGAGGTCCTCTGTGGAGAGAGGAGAACCTTCCAGAAGGACAACCATCTCTGCAGCAATCCACCAATCAGGCCTGTATGGTAGAGTGGACAGACAGAAGCCACTCCTTAGTAAAAGGCACATGGCAGCCTGCCTGGAGTTTGCCAAGAGGCACCTGAAGGACTCTCAGACCATGAGAAACAAAATTCTCTGGTCGAATGAGACAAAGATTGAACTCTTTGGTGTGAATGCCAGGCATCACGTTTGGAGGAAACCAGGCACCACTCATCACCAGGCCAATACCATCCCTACAGTGAAGCATGGTGGTGGCAGCATCATGCTGTGGGGATGTTTTTCAGTGGCAGTGACTGGAAGACTAGTTAGGATAAAGGGAAAGATGACTGCAGCAATGTACAGAGACATCCTGGATGAAAACCTGCTCCAGAGCGCTCTTGACCTCAGACTGTGGCCACGGTTTAACTTTCAGCAGGGCAATGACCCTAAGCACAGAGCCAAGATATCAAAGGAGTGGCTTCAGGACAACTCTGTGAATGTCCATGAGTGGCCCAGCCAGAGCCCAGACTTGAATCCGATTGAACATCTTTGGAGAGATCTTAAAATGGCTATGCACCGATGCTTCCCATCCAACCTGATGGAGCTTGAGAGGTGCTGCAAAGAGAAATGGGCGAAAATGGCCAAGGATAGGTGTGCCAAGCTTGTGGCATCATATTCAAAAAGACTTGAGGCTGTAATTGCTGCCAAAGGTGCATCGACAAAGTATGGAGCAAAGGCTGTGAATACTTGTACGTGTGATTTCTCAGTTTTTTATTTTTAATAAATTTGCAAAAACCTCAACCAAACTTTTTTCATGTTGTCATTATAGGGTGTTGTGTGTAGAATTCTGAGGAAAAAAAATGAATTTAATCCATTTTGGAATAAGGCTGTAACATAACAAAATGTGGAAAAAGTGATGCGCTGTAAATACTTTTCTGATGCACTGTATAAGCTATAGCATTTTTAATGTAGGTAGATCATTTCGATCTGGTCATTTTAAAAGTAGATCGCAAGCCGAAAAAGTGTAGGCACCACTGGTCACGAGAATACATTTAGAATATACACATGTTAAGATAAACCAGCTAGTTCCTGATATATCATTCTTTATAAACCTGATGCTATAAACCCTCATTTTGTTACACAGGACGGATCCCTTTCTTTGCCATAAATTAAAATGCAGGGCTTATATTGTATTTTGATATTTATGCATGACAATGCTTCTTTACTTAAATGATGGCTAAGTGACTACCTGTTTTATATACCAGTATTTAAGCTGTTTTTATTGTTGTTATTTATATATTTTATATGCATTTCCAAAAAAAGGTATAGTATTGTTAACTTCAATAAATGTAGGTACTTTAATAAAAAAGCCTTAGATTTTCTGCCATGGTTTGGAAAGGTATTGTGTATCATACAATTTCACTGGTACTGGTATAGAATACAAAAATTCTGGTATTGTGACATCTCTTGAGTGAACCAATATGTCAGTGAAGAAGAGGCATAAGAGTGACTTCTCAATGAACAAATGGCAGTTTGTTACACATGCACTCTTAAGAGAATTTTTAGTGTTCTAATCAGTGTTTTTTATTTCATGGTTACTACTAAGTATTTTTTCCAAACACCAATACAGCAGCAACAGTAAGAAAATATGTTAGAATGGAGCATTGCAATTTCTCTGTAACTGTTACTGTGGGCATTTTTAAATTATTGTGGTGTTCACTTTTTCTGCGTTTCATAAATTCTAATAATTTTCAATCTTAAATATGAATGTAAAAATGATATACATTTAATAAAGCATAAGCACTTCTGTCAACAGACACAAAGGACTGACAGCTCACCGACACCTGATGTTTCCACTTCTGCTGCCTACAAAGACAGTCACAAAAAAGATAGTAATCTGAAATCAGATTCTAATAAGGCAAAAGGGAAACAAAAAAATGCCAAGTCCCCTGCAGTATCACAACAACACAGGTATGGAGAGAATGTATGTTTGTTTGTTTTATTTATTGTTTTTAGTAGTTCTCTGTTTTGTAGCCGGTCTTTTCAGTTTTAAATTCCATGCTTTGTTTTACACTTTTGGAATAATATATGATTATATTTACTCTGTAATTGTTTGGTTGTTTTATTCACACTGAAATGTATAATTCATTATAACTTTTAGTAACTCACTAGTTGTTTTGAGAATACACTACTCATTTAAAAAAACACCCTATAGAAATGACAACACTTTTCATACATGGTCCCCCCATTTCAGGGTACCATAATGTTTGGGACAGTTGGTGTCACAGGTATTTGTGATTACTTTGTTTAATTCCTTCGTTAGTGCGGACATAAGATACCTAGACTTGTTACTTCCTACAGAAAACTCTTGGTGAAGACTGACATAAAACACGTTTTTAGGAGCTGCTAATGGAGGTTTCACAGACACAGACTGTGTGTCCCTACTGCTAAAGTTTATTGGCGGGGGTGTGTATCTGCTGCTGAGCCACAGATTTGCTCATGGTGCCCAGGTGACACGAATGAGGCAAGACCAGTGGTGTTGGCAGGCTGTTGGGATGAAGCACTCAGGGATGCTTGGTGTCACCATAGACCTGTGCATTGTGGAGGATTGGCCAAGGAAGGTGGTAGTGGGTTCAGCTTGTGAAGGAACTAATGGCTGTTTTCAGGGCTAACTACCACCAGTTTTCTGCAAAGTGTTAAATCATTCCACTTTCTAATGCACCACCGGGTTGTTACGGTATTTGTACATTTATTTCAAATAGAATGCTCTTACACTGAATATCTACTGTACTATTGTAATTAAAAAAAACTAAATTTGTCTACCATGCAAAAATGCAAATGCAATGTGAAAAAAAAAATTGTCAGGGTACAGTTAACCTTGTATCAGATACATGAAAATGATATAATTCACAAAAAAGAAAATTACAAAGGCTGCTGTTTTTATTCCAGCTTGTAATGCTTCAGTATTGGAGAGGTTGTTAAATGGGTGGTTTAAGATTTATGATGAATATGATTTACTGATTAGTGTAGTTTTTTTGACTGTCATCCTAGGAAAACCAAACTATTTGCAAACAGCAGCACTAACCCTACCAGTTCTAAACTTTTTTCTTTTCTGATCCTTCACTCCCTGGTGACATGTTCGGAGGTGACATAGTCACGTTAAACAATGCTGGAGATGTTGTGGGTTTTACGCAGTGTTTGGAAGAAATAGTTGAAATTCAAACAGAAGTGCTAAACATTGCAAAATTGGCTTTTGCAGGTTGATTTTTTCTAAATATTGAATTGAATAGAAAATGTAGTATATTGCCCATCCTCATTTGGCAGCCCTAGCATATATAAAATGTGTTTTAAAATGTGTTTTGCGTGTTTGTATGTGTATATTTGTAAAAAAAAAAAAATTTGTATACTAAATATGAAAGAGATGAGCATTCCCACACAGCATAAGAGTCTCCCAACGTGTGTCCAACAAGTTAGGAGCTTTTGACTTTGGTGACCTTTGATGGGGATTGACTTTATTGTGTGTTCAGAAAGGTGATTTTCTGATTGTTTTCCTTAGTTGCCATTCGCAAACAGTCCTTGCTTCTGGTATAATAATTTTTTTTCAGTCTACATAAGACTAACATTTAGTCACTAATAAATAAGCATTTTAGCTAACATGTGTACATCTTTTTAATCATCTGTAATGTGCATGGTGTATAATTAAACCCCTAATGTCAGTTTCTGCAGTTAAATCATTTTAAACTTTTTTCAGCTCTGAATACTTTAGAATTTTTTTTCAATTACAGTTTAAACCTTTTAACATAAATATTAAAATGTTATGTCAATGTTTTTTTTTCTTATTTTCACTTTAATAAAATAAAGGCAACAACAACCTCAGCAAATTCCATTTGATGAAAGGCTTACAATTTACTTCCATGCTATTTTATCCAAGGATTTTAATTTAGACCGAGATCGAGATAAGGTCATACTACGTGCTGGAGATCCAATTGGAAACTGGGAAGAAAATTTGACTGAAATTACTGTAAGAAGGTAAGATTGCCATATGTTCACACAATACGTTACTTTATTGAATAACATACTAGCTCAGCTGGAGTCACATTAGAAGACTAGGCAAAAAACGTGTTAGAGATACTTTATATGTTGAGTTCAACATTATCTTTGTTTCTAGTGGACGTGTTATGGATTTATGGGCGATTCATAGGCATGTTTCTTATTTCAGTTCATTCACTGGGTGCATGGATACCCTAGGCCTGGATTATGTTTGTTCACATTTGAAAGCTGGTAGAGCTATCTCAGGTTATGGCTGTGCTGTCATAGGCATCATAAAGAACATATAAAGAGAGAAATGAAACTTGCTATTGTTTTGGAAAGACATTATTTATTTTAATTATTCATTATGTATATGGATTTGGGCTTTTTGGCTCACTTGTACTGGTCTTAGTGATTAGATAAGAGTTTTCATTTCTTATGAAGTATGATAACTTCCAGTTAGAGTTTGCAAAATTCTTTTGACAGTCCAAATGTAAGAAAGGCTAAACGCACATTACTGAAGATGAAAAGGTTTCTAGATTTATAGGGGCAATTTCCACCAATTTATATGTCCATCTATCAAAAAGAGTTGCGGCACATTTTGTAAAGTTGTAAGGAACAGTGGGCCATAATGGATAGCAGTGGTCAGAAATACCTGTGGTAGTTGTTGGGATCAGACATTAGTATCTGGTGGAGAGAGTGGGTGTGGGGTTTACTTGCTTTGGAAGATTAAATAGGGGGGCACTTACCTTTTCTGCATCTTTGAACATCTCTCTGATGCATTGTACCTTCTGTCTCAAATCTGTCTGTGCGGTAATTCCCTGCAGTGAAGGGACCATTAATTTGTTCAAATCATCAGTGTGGAAATGCAACCCCAAGCCTATTAAGAAGCTCCACCATGCCTAATTGCTGGCTGCAAACATAATTTTTGTACCATTCTTCAATCCTTTTGCAGACAGACTGCCTACTGCTAGAGCCAGAATTTAAAATGTTTGACTCATCAGTCCAGAGTACCAGCTGCCATTTTCATGCACTATAATCATTGTGTTTTCATGCATAGTTGAATTGTTTGGCTTTAATTTCATTTCGGAAGAATTGCTTTTTGTGGGCAAGTTTTTCATGAAAACCACTTCTGACAATTCTTTTGCAAATTCTAGCTGGGTTTACCAGGGTTCTAGTTAGAAATGCACGATATATCGGAAGCTATATTGTTATCGGTCGATGTTCATTAACAATTACGACATTGAAATCGGTCAGATGTGTACATTTAATTTTTTCAATATCAGAAATTTAATTACCTATCTGAAGAACCACCATAATGAATTACACAAAATTTTTAGCAACTAATGCTACCAAAACGAAAATTAAATCGGACGCTAGCGGTAGCCTCATACAACAAACCTTTCAAAATGTGAAGACATTTCCTCAAGACAGCACAAGAGCTAAAGACATAACTACTAACCAACCTACTGATCAACCTTTTTCCCCAGATGAGGATGAGGGATTGCGCCAGCTACTACATCATTTAGAACCTCAATACATTCTTCCAAGCCAGGGATACTCTGCTGATGTCTCACTGCCTGCATTACATGATGTGATTGCTACACATATCCACGAACTTTTAAGTAACAATGTCACCAGCATTAGCTTCACTACAGATATGTGGAGCTCAGAAGTCAGCCCCATGAGTACAATCTAATGCAATAAAATTTATTTTTGTATAGACCAAAATCACACAAGAAATGCCACAATGGGCTTTAACAGACCCTGCCTCTTGACAGCCCCCAGCCTTGACTCTCTAAGAAGATAAGGAAAAACTCCCAAAAAAACCCTTGTAGTGAAAAAAAAATGAAAGGAACCTTGGGAAAGGCAGTTTAAAGAGAGACCCCTTCCCAGGTCGGTTTGGGCATGCAATGGGTTTCAGAAGAAGGGGGTCAATACAATACACAGAACCGAACAAATCCTCAATACAGCATAAAAATAAAAATTTTAGAAGTATATAGCAGAATTTAACAGTAGATGATATCACTTTATATGATTTGGATATGTTTAGAGTCCTGGAGACCTCATCCGTCAAGCTGCCTCCCCCATTTGGCCGTTCCATGGCGGAAACAGCGCTGGGCCAGCCAATCCGATGAAAGGACCCCTCTTTCCCATGATTCCTGCGATCCTCCATCAGGGATGACTTTACCTTAGGCAGGCAAAACAACTTGGCAGGTGGGCCATGGCACCAAGTGCCACATTTGAGTACCGAGAAGAGAAACAGAATAGGTGAGGGTTAGTATCAAATTATAACTATCATGTTACTTATGTTTTAGTGCTAATGACTAACAACAGAGATGCAGTCTGTACTGTTAATCAGCAGCTCTAGTCAGAAAATGCTAAACTGAAGTAGTGAGTCTTCAGCCGGGATTTAAAAGCTGAGACCGAAGGGGCATTTCTTATAGTAGCAGGCAGACCATTCCTCAGTTTATGGGCCCTGTAACTAAAAGCTCGACCTCCCACTGTTATTTTATTAATCCTTAGAATCATAAGCAGGCCGGCATTTTGAGATCTTAATGTGCGCTGTGGTTTGTAAATCATGATAAGTTCAGACAAGTAAGCCGGACCTTGGCCATATATTATATTATATTAACATATATTATATGTTAAAAGGAGGATTTTGAAATCTGCCCTAAACTTAACCGGGAGCCAGTGTAAGGTTTTAAGAACTGGAGTTATGTGTTCTTATTTTCTTGTTCTTATAATAATTCTTGCAGCCGCATTTTGAATTAACTGGAGGCTGTATAAAGAACAGTTTGAACATCCAGTGAACACCACATTGCAGTAGTCAATCCTACTAGAAATAAATGCATGAATTAATTTCTCAGTATGTTGAGTCTAATGGCACACTGGATTGACGAAAATGTTGAGGCAAAAAGAGTTCTCATTCTGCAACTTTCATTGCACAAGCTTTCGATTCCATGTTAACGAAGTGGAACATTTCAAAAAGTAATGTTCACGTTGTGCTTCGCTACGCAGTATGGCAAATGTTATGGAAGAAGGTGGCATTAAAGGTTTAAGCTGCATGGCTTACACTTTGCAGCTTGCTGTAAATGAAGGCTTATTGAGCCAGAGAAGCATCTTTGACTGTTATGCCATTCGGAGGCGAATAGTTGCTCATTTTAAGCACACGGCTGATAGAAACACAAACTGAAATTGGTACTGCAGCAAGAATGCTTCAGCAGGAAGTCCCGACATAAGCGCGCATTCATTTACAATTGCAGACGTGATTCCGTCTGTTGAAGTGTTTAAAAGTCTGCTTAGCAAGTGTGACAAGACAGATTCCGGAGTTTAGACGGTGAAAATCACACTTTTGGAGACTGTCACAAAATGCTTCACCACACAAAATACTTCAGTGGTGCATTCTCCAAGCCACTACACTATCAATCTACTGTCCTTGATCCAAGGTACAAAGATCCATTTTGTGACCGAGATACAAATGAACAAGCGCAAGAAGCACTTGATCAACAACTGGTCAAGAAGTCAGCTGGTGAAGGAGATGCAAAGAACAACAGCGAACCACAAGAGAAACAAATTTGCTTTCAGAAAGATGTTGCTGCTTCATTGCTGGAGATGTATGAAGAAATTCTTGAAAAAATTTTTTATGTGGCTGCAAAACCACATTCAACTACCACTGAGTTAAAATAACAGAATCATAGAATTATTAACAACAATCAAATGATTAAATTCATTTTTTTCCTCATAATTCTACACACAACACCTCACAATGACAATGTGAAAAATGTTTACTTGAGATTTTTGCAAATTCCTCAAGTAAACCTATTTCATGTTGTCATTATGGGGTGTTGTGTGTAGAATTCTGAGGGGAAAAATGAATTTAATCCATTGGAATAAGGCTGTAACATAGAAAATGTGGAAAAAGTGATGCGCTGTGAATACTTTCCGGATGCACTTTATATATTGTCTCTTATTCAGTGCGCTTATTCAGTGCACGCAAGAACATGCAGGTGGCCAGATGCTGTGTGCTACAACATGCTGGCGGTGATCAACGCGCATTTAAAAAAAAAAAAAGAGACAAATATATGTGACGTTTTGAAGAAATCATTTTATGACGCGATTTACCTTTATTTATTTACTTACTTCCTAAAGCCTAAAGTCACAAGTAGTGTGCAGAGGGCATGCTCAAAAATGCATGTAATGCCATGAAAAGTGCCTGCTGACACTTTAGTACGCAAGCAATGGTATGTGCATTCTTGCTCCGAGCTCGTGAACGCGGCTGAGATAATAAAACTGACTAATTAAAAAAAAAAAACCAAAGCTAACCTTTACAAGTATCGTAAATTACACCTGCTGTTACAGACTGAAATCAAATGTGTTTTTATTCTAAAATAGTAAGAATAAGAGCAGTTTACTTCTCAAAACGAAGTGGTGCAGGATTCCTTTTGATTCCCAGTCAGCAGCTGATACTATTGCACCACGGAGGCAGTCATAATAAACATGTGTCAATGTCGCATGTTAAGGTGGCTTTTTTTTTCTGCAGTTATATTTTTGAATACAAGCACATTTGTTGTGTTTTTTTATTTGTACCTTTTGTGAAAGTGTTTCTTTGATATTTGGACTTCAGGCTTCATACATTATATAGTTTATGCCTACACTTTGTCATCTACTACTAGAATATAAAAATGTTTCTGTTTTAACCATGTGTTTACACAGATTACTGTAGAAACGGAACAGACATGAAATGCGTGCGTTCCAAATAACGATCTATTATTTCCACTCAAAACTTTAGCACTTCACTCCCAGATAATCAATCAAGGTATGAGCTGGGAGAACATTATGCATGTACTGCGGCTGTGGGGGGGATGGGATACTAGGCTGCTTGTCTATATCGGCACATTTACAGGACAAAAGGTGTTGACGGAGAGGTGCAATGGGATTTAAAGTGGGCCAGATCTATGAGTTTTTCATAGGCTCTGGTAATTCTAGTGTTAATGAATGTGTGTGACATATTTGTTCTTGCTAATTGGGCATAACAATCTATTATTTCCACTCTAAAACTCCACTTCACTCCCAGATAATCAATCAAGGCTTGTTCGTGCACATTCTAAATCTGTTGGGGGATGGAATAGCCGGCTGCTTGTAGATTCTCTTTATCAGCACATTTAGAGGTCAAAGGATGCTGGCGGAGAGGTGTGAAGGGATTTAAGAAGCGATTTAAGGTGGGACGGATTTACGAGTTTTTTCGTAGACTCTGGTAATTCTAGTGTTAAGTTACCCAGGATGTTTATGTTTAGCAGATTTTTGTACATAACCTGGAGTATTTTTTTCTATAGAGAAGGGCCATATCTTGCTTCCATCCCGCCCGGCCCCCACATTAAGTACCGGTTGCCTATATCTATAGCAAAGAAGAGCATAACAGTCAGCAAGTTAATAAAAATAAGTTCATCTCTGTTTCAGATACTACTGTTGTTTCTTTAAAAATGCATAATATATTTTCAGCATAACTAAAACATTCAAACCTGAAGTAAATAAAATAAAAATATCAGTTATCGGTATTGGCAAAGATGGACAAAAACATAAAGGTTATCAGTATTGCCCAGAATTTCCATATCGGTGCATCACTATTCCTAGTAGTTTTGATGCTTCTGAGCTAATGACAGTGCAGAACATCTATGATTTTGAAATGAAGTAAGCTTGATGTATTGCTGCACTCAGTTTCTCTTCCTTACCACTGCATTTTCAGTTCTCAGCCATGCCCATTTGTGTGTGCTGCTGGAGAGGAGCTTGGGTAGCCCATTTGGCTTACTATGACTGACTGCTATGAACTTTCTCTTACATTCGTCCCTTGTCCAGTTTTATTCCATTTACACAGCTGAATAATTGTCTAACATTAATATTTTTGTATACTATCTAATTGCCCAAGAGATTTGTACAGTGCTGTATGTGCTGACTATTTATAGTTACCATATTCATTGTTTCACAAAGTGAATATATTAATATATTATGCAGTAAGTTATCAGTGATGTAATTATTGTTCTTGATTTTAGTGTTAGTTGCTCTGATTCTGATCCTGGACTAAGCAAATCTACATGGGTGATTATGGAAATATGAGTATTATTGAGTGAGATGGTGTATTTTTTTCCACACCACAAATCTACATAATTCCAGTAGCTAGTGACCATTTTTACCACTGCAAGATAACATTCCTGTTTGAAACTGTATTTTGATCTTTTTTGCTAGCCTCTTATGTCTTGCTTAAAATTAATGGTAAATAATTTGTGCTTGCTGCTGTATATTTTGGTTTCTCACATTAATATTTGCTTTTTCACAGGGATCTAGATGAATGTGGGTTGCTAGTTGAAGGATGCTTAGTTGTTTCTAAGAAAAATCTGAAACATGTCTCAATACCTTACAAGTATGTGATCTATAAAGCAGAAAAAAATTACTTTCAATTCGAACATATTTATAAGGCTGAAGTCACAGGTATTGCAAACCGATGCTTATTCATAAGGGAAAATCTTTTAGATGATAGAGGTAAGTTTCACTAAACTGTTTGTCTGCTGAAAATAATTATTTTTTTCACTTTGATTTTATTTATTTATTTGTAATACAAAGATTCTCTTACCTGGCTTTAAATTCCTCATAAGTTGTTTTGTAACAGATCAAAGATCCCATTTGGTATTGGCATTCTGCCGATGGAACTGAAAATATTTTCAAAAAGTGTTTATTTAAAAAAAAAAACACATAATGTAAATAAAAAAAAAAAAATGGCCTCCTCTCAGGGCTGGAACTAACAGATTCTTGAGCCAAAGTCTAGAAGGTGTTGCTCCCAGTATCCCACCACTCTTAATACTATTGCAGCACTCTCCCTTTTTGTATTTCTGTTCTTGTTTCATAGCCCTTGCTTCTTCCTTTTGTTGATTTTTCTTTTTGATTTAAGTTCTGCTCCTGATTTCTGTTGTTCTGGCATGAGTTTGCTTTACCAATCCTTTCAGGAGTACAACCAGCTAATATCCAAGATATCTTCTGGGGTTAGGGGTGGCAATGTTTTGCAAAAGAACATGAAGCTAAGCATTCTAGTGGTTATCACCTGACATCTGTACACCCTTAGACATTCAGTATCTGTTAAAGGATTACATCTCTTAAGATAGTTTTTGCAGCTACCCTTAAATTTAAAGGGACTATATGGTCCCACTCATCTATGTTGAGGTTGGTGAGCTAATCCCTAGTGTTATGGTGGAAGAATACTTGCCAGGAACTACTACTCCTTGGCATAGCCCTTGAATGAGAAGCAGATTTCCTCTAGCACCCAGGAAAGAAGTATGTAAGTAGAATAGAAAATGTTCAAATGTTAAGATTTAAATGTTTGAAAACCTGAATCCTTTACTTTCTTTCTTTAAGCTCAGTAGAAAAGAACAGTTTTAATCTTAAGTAATGCAGGTGCTCTTTTTGATATCAAGGATCTAAATTATTTCTAAGTCACTGACTGTTGTGAAATCATAGGGTTCTTCTAATTCCAGAGACACTATAGAATTGTCTTTCTAGCAGGGATTGAAGCCTCTATATACATGTATGTGTGTGGGAATGTATACATGTGCATCTTTAATTTAAAAAATAGTAAATATATTCTACTGCATAAAATATACACCTACACTACTGAAACGTATGGACCTACATTCCTAAAATAAAATGTAAATAAAAGTCTTGTTAAATATAAGGAGCTCTTGATACTACTTATGTTTTCTAGTTGCTTTTTCAGTTCCTGTATAAATTAGTGTATTTTATAGGGATGCCCTGGTCAATTAGCTGGTGATCTAAATTGGCGAAATTTCACAAAAAAAAGACTTGATCGGTAAATTGGCTGATCACAAAAAATAATTTTTTCAGCCTCTGCCTGCCTTTCTGAACCTTACAGTAATTTCATTTTTGTGCTTCTTCACACAAGGTATTACGGTAGTTGAGCCAGCGTGTGGAGCAAGGGCTACCTAAGTGTGTTGTGATGCGTAAGTCGCTGTCTAAGTACTTTAGCAAAACTAGCTTTATTCTTCTTTGAAACAGGAACAGCAAGGTTTTTTTTTTATTGTAGCAGGATCTACCATTCTGATATACACAGACACAGCAACCAAGCAGGGTTGAGCCACATCAGTGGCTAAGTTATAATGTTCCCTGCATCACCCATCAGGCAATTGGCACTTTGCGCATGGCAATGATTAGCATGTAGTCGTTTCTGTGGTGCTGCGAACTTGTGGTTGCCTTGGAGACGCTTCTGCGTGTCGTCCCGTTGGGGAGTGTTTCAAAAGAGTTCAGAAGTCTCGCACAGAATTTTTTTTTGCAGTGAGTGGAAGCTTGTTTAATCAGAGAGCGAGAGATGTTTGGAATATTAGCTGTTATGTTAAAGAAAAAGAGTAATAAACTGAGGAATCGGAGATGGTCTGAATTCATTAAAGTAGCTTTTCTTGCCTTTTTATTTTGCTCTTTTGCACTTTAAATTTAAACAGTCTCCGCTGGAGTTTGGAGAGTGAGCCTTCGTTTTTAATTGGAAAAAGAAAAGATAAAGAAGAATTTGAAATGGCTGCTTTGTAAACAATAGGCTTTTTAAAGATTTATACTGTGTTTATTATTTGTTGCTGTGTGTCATACAGCATAACGTTTGGTAAGAAACAAGTACTATGTAATTAAAATGGAAATCCATATTTATTATACCTCAAGAATGACTAATGTCTGTCAGATAAAAAAAACTGAAGAAAAAAAAACGCATCTGTGTAAAAGTGTTAAATGTATATTTTAAAACTTAAACTGTTTTAGTGCAATTAATGAATTTATTATATGAGAATAGCCTGATCAGGACCGTACCTCCCTGGAACGCTAGATTATAGCCCCCCTGTGTTACAGCAGTGCCTAGGACTCTTTCAGGAGTTGGAGTTTGGTGCAGCCCTGGTAGGATTTGTGGGCACCGCCAGGGGGTGCTGTAGCTGCAACTGAGCCCTACAGAGCAGCTCTTCTGCCACACCTGGAAGTGCTGCAGGAAATAAGTCATCAAGCACCTGGAGCACTTCTGGGTGCGTTATAAAAGGAGCCAACAGCCACTAGTCCGGGGGCCGGAGGAGGGAGACAAAACTTCCTGGAGAGAAGTGAAGGAGAAAGAAAAAGTATTGTGATTGGGATAGTGCTTGTGCTTATTGGGACTGTGTTGTGCCTGTGGGAACAGGGAAAGCGTTGCCCACAAGCAAAGAAAATAAAATAAAAACTTGTGTTTTTATAAGTTTACCTCCCGTGTCTGTCTGTGTCGTGTTAAGCGCTGACATATATAGTGGCACCTCAGTATACATCCTTAATCCATTCCAAATCCTTTGACTTATACCAAACACATTTTTCCCATAAGAAATAAAGAGAAAATGATTAATCTGTTCCCATGAAAAAAATCCTATTGTTATTGGCATATTATACATTGATGGGACTGTATAAAATTTAAACACTGCTTAATATTAAAATACATAAATACAAAAGCAATTAGATGAAATAAATGAAAATTTAACCTCACTTTACTTTTTAATAACGTCTTTGTTTTTCACAATTGTAGATGCTGTCGTTGCAGCAGCTATGTCCCGAATATGCAAGCCATCTTCATACTTTTCAACAATCAATTCAAATTTACGCAAAAAAAAACACAAAATCACGTGAAAATTCATATAGAGTTATAGCGCGGGTTGTTCATTGAATGCTAGCAACTGGCGTAGATAGATAGATACTTTATTAATCCCAAGGGGAAATTCACATAATCCAGCAGCAGCATACTGATACAAAAAACAATATTAAATTAAAGAGTAATAAAAATGCAGGTAAAAACAGACAATAACTTTGAATAATGTTAGCGTTTACCCCCCCAGGCGGAATTGAAGAATCGCATAGTGTGGGGGAGGAACGATCTCCTCAGCCTGTCAGTGGAGCAGGACAGTGACAGCAGTCTGTCACTGAAGCGGCTCCTCTGCCTGGAGATGACACTGTTCAGTGGATGCAGTGGATTCTCCATGATTGACAGGAGCTTGCTCAGCGCCCATCGCTCTGCCACAGATGTTTAAACAGTCCAGCTTCATTCCTACAATAGAGCCAGCCTTCCTCACAAGTATGTCCAGGTGTGAGGCGTCCTTCTTTATGCTGCCTCCCTAGCACACCACCGCGTAGAAGAGGGCACTCGCCATAACCGTCTGGTAGAACATCTGCAGCATCTTTTTGCAGATGTTGAAGGACGCCAACCTTCTAAGAAAATATAATCAGCTCTGAACTTTCTTACACAGAGCATCAGTATTGGCAGTCCAGTCCAATTTATCATCCAGCTGCACTCACAGGTATTTATGGGGTTGTACCCTCTGCACACAGTCTCCTCTGATGATCACGGTGTCCATGAGGGCCTCCTAAAATCCACCACCAGTTCCTTGGTCTTGCTGGTGTTCAGGTGTAAGTGGTTTGAGTCGCACCATTTAACAAAGTCTTTGATTAGCTTCCTATACTCCTCCTCCTGCTCACTCCTGATGCAGCCCACAATATCAGTGTCGTTAGCGAACTTTTGCACGTGGCAGGACTCCGAACCGTATTGGAAGTCTGATGTATATAGGCTGAACAGGACCGGAGAAAGTACAGTCTCCTGCGGCGCTCCTGTGTTGCTGACCACATTGTCAGACCTGCAGTTCCCAAGACAAACATACTGAGGTCTGTCTGTAAGCTAGTCCACGATCCATGTCACCAGGTGTGAATCTACTCCCATCTCTGTCAGCTTATCCCTAAGGAGCAGAGGTTGGATGGTGTTGAAGACGCTAGAGAAGTCCAAAAACATGATTCTTACAGCACCACTGCCTCTGTCCAAGTGGGAGAGGGATCGGTGTAGCATATAGATGATGGCATCCTCCGCTCCCACCTTCTCCTGGTATGCGAACTGCAGAGGGTCGAGGGCGTGGCGGACCTGTGGCCTCAGGTGGTGAATCAGCAGCCGCTCCATGGTCTTCATCACAAGTGACGTCAGAGCAACAGACCGGAAGTCATTCAGCTCACTAGGACGTGATACCTTTGGGACTGGGGTGATACAAGATATTTTCCAAAGCCTCTGGACTCTCCCCTGTTCCAGGCTCAGGTTGAAGCTGCGCTGTAGAGGACTCCCCAGTTCCAGCGCACAGGCCTTCAGCAGTCGTGGCTCATGGGCAATCATGTTAGTTGCGAGGAGAGGTAAACAAGGGTAGTGTGCAGTGTTCTAGCATGCGAGTCATATACCAAACAAAAGTTTTTGTATCCAAAAAGGACGTATGCCAAGTTGGACTTATTCCAAAACAGACGTATACTGAGGTACCACTATATATATCTATATATATCTATATCTATATAGATATAGATATATCTATGTAGATATATATATATATAGATATCTATATATATCTATATAGATCTATACTAATAAAAGGCAAAGCCCTCACTCACTCACTCACTCACTCACTGACTCATCACTAATTCTCCAACTTCCCGTGTAGGTAGAAGGCTGAAATTTGGCAGGCTCATTCCTTACAGCTTACTTACAAAAGTTGGGCAGGTTTCATTTCAAATTCTAGCCTAATGGTCATAACTGGAAGGTATTTTTCTCCATTAACTGTAATAGAGTTGAGCTGGAAAGACGTGGGGGGGCGGAGTTTCGTGTGACATCATCACGCCTTCCACGTAATCACGTGAACTGACTGTCAATGCAGTGCGTAGAAAACCAGGAAGACCTCCAAAAAGCGCTTAAGAAAACATGCATTATATAATTGAGAAGGCAGCGAAACAATAAGAAGCGAGCGAGTGACATATATTACCATATTCATGAGTGCTGCTACCTCGGAAAGAAAGCAAGGTGTAAACCTAAACTTTAAATTAAGTTCATAGACAGGCTACGCTGGCGTTTCACATGCCCACAGGTAATGCGGGATACAAGTTTAATGAGAGGACGAGGATATAAACGAGTTTTGATCACTTTGTAACTAAGTTAAAATTGTAGGTGAAGGGGTGTGCTTATGCAAATTCCGAGACTGTGTTTGTGGGGGATTGACAGTTAAGGCGGGTGGGGGAGTCACGTCATCATCTCCCCTCCCATTCATCTCATTTCGCTCTGAGCTGAGCTCGCGCTAACGCCGTCTTCCAAGCAACCGTCAGACTGCCACCAAATACTCACAGAAAAATCCACAAGTTAATACACACGCTGTCTCTAGAGTTTCTCCACACTGAATCCTCCAGGCACTACTTACAAAAGGTCACATTGACAATCGTGTTACGTTATTTTTAAAATCTTTCCTTTTCTTAGCACAAGCACAGCTGAGAAGCTTCATGCATGTGCTCCATAACGCTTAAAAATAATGCATTTAATCACACTTTGCATTACAAGCAAAGGGGAGCTTTTGTCAATGCATGATTTCCTGGTACACCGATTACATTGATCAGCGCATCCCGATTCATTTTACCCTCGCACCACCTTAGTTTGAGAAGAAGTATGAAAAAATATGAGGTTAACACAGAAAAACAGATCACCAATTCAAGCTTTATGAATAATCGATTAAGCCATCAATAATTGTTTTGGTAAAGCCATCCTCCTTCCATTTTATAATTTTTCCGCCACTAGCCATGATTAAATGAACGGTAAAAAGTAAGAGCAAAGCGAGGTTGACTTATTTAGGAAGGAATATATATGACAGCAACACTCATGACAATGTCAATCATGTTACATTATTATTAATATGTTTCCTTTTCTTTTTCATTACTTCTTTAACACACTACTTCTCCACTGCGAGGCGCGGGTATTTTGCTATATATATATATGAATGACCTCCAAAGAGCGCTGAGACTATCATGAACGTGTCTGCAAAAACTGGGGTCTCCTGCCCTGCAAAAGTGGAGCAGCCAGCGCACGTGCATAGCTGTGCCGGCCTTTGAGACGCTGACTGCGCTTCTGCCTTAAGTCAAAGTGAGCACTTTTAATTTTTTCATCCTCCCCTGCGCTATAGCCCAGACAAGTGCAAACACGAGACCCCTTTTCTACACCACGGCAAAATAATATTAAGGCGATTCACACTTTCTTTTGCACGTATACGATTATGAGGTCCTCAGCTCGGATTATGAAGACACGCACAGGAGTGGAGGACTGACAGTGCCATCACAGCCGATTAATGGCGGGACGGCTCACCAGTCTACATAAGACCCACCGCGACTGTCCCCAAAAGGCGATCATAACGTCAGCGAACACATCTCTATACTATATAAAAGAAAAAGGCAACTTTCCTTTCTTTACACCTTTTTCCTTTTATCCCAAACCAAAGCCTTTCTCTCTTAACGCTGCAGAGGACACAAAACTAATTTTCTTTAAATGCCGGTAAGGCACATTACCAGAGGCACAAATTTGAACGCTCACATAGAAAATGTAATTTCAATGTACCTGTACTTCTTAAAACGTTAATGTTTTACTGTTTAATAACTTATAGACTATAATTTATTATTTTTCCCTTGCACTCAGTGACCAAGCCTATACACACACATATAGACACATACAAACATACACACAAGTATATGTATGTGTATATATATATGTATGTACAGTATGTATGTATGTATGTATGTATGTGTGTATATATATATATATATGTATGTAGATATGTATATAGATATGTAGATATGAAGATATGTATGTGTTTATATATGTGTATATATATATATATATATATATGTGTGTGTGTGTGTGTGTGTGTGTGTGTGTATATATATGACAGCAGCAATCCAAGCTGTGAGAAAACAGTAAAAAGGAGGCGTGTCAGGCGTGGGTACATTTTCTGATGCAGCTACGAAAACAACTTTGTGACGCTGCCGCCAAATACACAAAACAATTACTTTGACAATCATGTTACATTATTTTTAAAATGTTTCCTTTTCTTTTTCATAACTTCTTTAACACATGACATCACGAAGCGGGTATTTTGCTATATATATATATATATATATATATATATATATATATATATATATATATATATATATATATATATATATATATATATATATATATATACCACAGCGACACTCATAACAGTGACAAAAAAATTACATTGACAATCATGTTACGTTATTTTCAAAATGTTTCCTTTTCTTTCTCTTTCCTTCTTTAACACACTACTTCTCCACTGCCAAGCGCGGGTATATACACTCACCTAAAGGATTATTAGGAACACCATAGTAATACGGTGTTTGACCCCCTTTCGCCTTAAGAACTGCCTTAATTCTACGTGGCATTGATTCAACAAAGTGCTGAAAGCATTCTTTAGAAATTGATTGATAGGACAACATCTTGCAGTTGATGAAGATTTGTGGGATGCACATCCAGGGCACGAAGCTCCTGTTCCACCACATCCCAAAGATGCTCTATTGGGTTGAGATCTGGTGACTGTGGGGGCCATTTTAGTACAGTGAACTCATTGTCATGTTCAAGAGACCAATTTGAAATGATTCAAGCTTTGTGACATGGTGCATTATCCTGCTGGAAGTAGCCATCAGAGGATGGGTACATGGTGGTCATGAAGGGATGGACATGGTCAGAAACAATGCTCAGGTATCCCGAGGCATTTAAATGATGCCCAATTGGCACTAAGGGGCCTAACGTGTGCCAAGAAAACATGCCCCACACCATTACACCACCACCACCAGCCTGCACAGTGGTAACAAGGCATGATGGATCCATGTTCTCATTCTGTTTACGCCAAATTCTGACTCTACCATTTGAATGTCTCAACAGAAATCGAGACTTATCAGACCAGGCAACATTTTTCCAGTCTTCAACTGTCCAATTTTGGTGAGCTCATGCAAATTGTAGCCTCTTTTTCCTATTTGTAGTGGAGATGAGTGGTACCCGGTGGGGTCTTCTGCTATTGTAGCCCATCCGCCTCAAGGTTGTGCATGTTGTGGCTTCACAAATGCTTTGCTGCATACCTCGGTTGTAACGAGTGGTTATTTCAGTCAAAGTTGCTCTTCTATCAGCTTGAATCAGTCGGCCCATTCTCCTCTGACCTCTAGCATCAACCAGGCATTTTCGCCCACAGGACTGCCGCATACTGGATGTTTTTCCCATTTCACACCATTCTTTGTAAACCCTAGAAATGGTTGTGTGTGAAAATCCCAGTAACTGAGCAGATTGTGAAATACTCAGACCGGCCCGTCGGGCACCAACAACCATGCCACGCTCAAAATTGCTTAAATCACCTTTCTTTCCCATTCTGACATTCAGTTTGGAGTTCAGGAGATTGTCTTAACCAGGACCACACCCCTAAATGCATTGAAGCAACTGCCATGTGATTGGTTGATTAGATAATTGCATTAATGAGAAATTGAACAGGTGTTCCTAATAATCCTTTAGGTGAGTGTATATATATATAGATAGATAGATAGAGATATATATATATATATATATATATATAGATAGATATGAGAACAACACTCATATCAATGACAAAACAATTACATTAACAACCATGTTATGTTATTTTTAAAATTTTTCTTTTTCGTACCTTCTTTAACACACTACTTCTCTGCTGGTAAGCTGGTATTCTGCTAGTATATATATATATATATATATATATATATATATATATATATATATATATATATATATATATATATATATATATATATATATATATATATATATATATATATATATATATACACATACACACACACAGTGGGTACGGAAAGTATTCAGATCCCCTTCAATTTTTCACTCTTTGTTATATTGCAGCCATTTGCTAATATCATTTACATTTGTTTTTTTCCTCATTAATGTATACACAGCACCCCATATTGACAGACAAAAAAAAGAATTTTTGAAATTGTTGCAGATTTATTAAAAAAGAAAAACTGAAATATCACATGGTCCTAAGTATTCAGACCCTTTGCTCAGTATTTAGTAGAAGCACCCTTTTGAGCTAATACAGCCATTAGTCTTCTTGGGAAAGATGCAACAAGTTTTTCACACCTGGATTTGGGGATCCTCTGACATTCCTCCTTGCAGATCCTCTCCAGTTTGGTCAGGTTGGATGGTAAACGTTGGTGGACAGCCATTTTTAGGTCTCTCCAGAGATGCTCAATTGGGTTTAAGTCAGGGCTCTGGCTGGGCCATTCAAGAACAGTCACAGAGTTGTTGTGAAGCCACTCCTTCGTTATTTTAGCTGTGTGCTTAGGGTCATTGTCTTGTTGGAAGGTAAACCTTTGGCCCAGTCTGAGGTCCTTAGCACTCTGGAGAAGGTTTTTGTCCAGGATATCCCTGTACTTGGCTGCATTCATCTTTCCCTTGATTGCAACCAGTCGTCCTGTCCCTGCAGCTGAAAAACACCCCACAGCATGATGCTGCCACCGCCATGCTTCACTGTGGGGACTGTATTGGACAAGTAATAAGCAGTGCCTGGTTGTCTCCACACATACCACTTAGAGGCCAAAAAGTTCTATCTTGGAGTTTGCTAAAAGACACCTGAAGGACTCTGAGATGGTGAGAAATAAGATTCTCTGGTCTGATGAGACCAAGATATAATATGCACAGTGAGATGAAAACGTTTGGGAACCCCTCTTAATTCTTTGGATTTTTGTTTATCATTGGCTGAGCTTTCAAAGTAGCAACTTCCTTTTAATATATGACATGCATTATGGAAACCATAGTATTTCAGCAGTGACATTAAGTTTTTTGGATTAACATAAAATATGCAATATGCAGGTGCATAAATTTGGGCACCCCAACAGAGATAATACATCAATACTTAGTTGAGCCTCTTTTTGCAAATATAACAGCCTCTAGACGCCTCCTATAGCCTTTAATGAGTGTCTGGATTCTGGATGGAGGTATTTTTGACCATTCTTCCATACAAAATCTTTCCAGTTCAGTTAAATTTGATGGCTGCCGAGCATGGACAGTCTGCTTGAAATTATCCCATAGATTTTCAATGATATTCAAGTCAGGGGACTGTGACGGCCATTCTAGAACATTGTACAGTGATCCCTCACTATATCGCGCTTCTACTTTCGCGGCTTCACTCCATCGCGGATTTTAAATGTAAGCATATCTAAATATATATCACAGATTTTTCACGGGTTCGCAGATTTCTGTGGACAATGGGTCTTTCAATTTATGCTACATGCTTCCTCAGTTGGTTTGCCCAGTTGATGTCATACAAGGGACGCTATTGGCAGATGGCTGAGAAGCAACCCAATCAGAGCACGTATTACATATTAAATAAAACTCCTCAATGATATACGATTTGCTTCCCGCGCTGTGCTTGATTGTTTGCTTTTCTCTATCTCTCTCACTCTCTTTGACATTTTCTGCGCCTGACGGAGGGGGTGTGAGCAGGGGGGCTGTTTGCACAGAGGCTGTTTGCTTAGAGGAAAAGGACGTTCCTCTAAAAAATGCTGCTTTATCACGGTGCTTCAGCATACTTTAAAGCCCAAAAGCACGTATTGATTTTTTGATTGTTTGCTTTTCTCTCATGCGCGCACTCGCTCTCTCTGCTCCTGACATGCATTCTTTGAAGAGGAAGATATGTTTGCATTCTTTTAATTGTGAGAAGGAACTGTCATCTCTGTCTTGTCATGGAGCACAGCTTAAACTTTTGACTAAAGGATGTTATTTCATGTCTAGAGGGCTCTAATAATCTTTAACAGTGTGCAAGAGTTTATAAGGGCTTAAAATATATAAAAAATAACCATACAAACATTTGGTTTCTTCTTCGCGGATTTTCATCAATCGCGGGGGGTTCTGGAATGCAAGCCCCGCTATCGAGGAGAGATTACTGTACTTCTCCCTCTGCATGAATGCCTTTGTAGATTTCGAACTGTGTTTTGGGTCATTGTCTTGTTGGAATATTTAACCCCTGCGTAACTTCAACTTTGTGACTGATGCTTGAACATTATCCTGAAGAATTTGTTGATATTGGGTTGAGTTCATCTGACCCTTGACTTTAACAAGGGTCCCATTCCCTGAACTAGCCACACAGCTCCACAGCATAATGGAACCTCCACCAAATTTGACAGTAGGTAGCAGGTGTTTTTCTTGGAATGCGGTGTTCTTCTTCCTCCATGTAAAGCGCTTTTTGTTATGACCAGATAACTCAATTTTTGTTTCATCAGCCCAAAGCACTTTGTTCCAAAATGAATCTGGCTTGTCTAAATGAGCATTTGCATACAACAAGCGACTCTATTTGTGGCATGAGTGGAGAAAGGGCTTCTTTCTCATCCCCCTGACATACAGATGTTCTTTGTGCAAATTGTGCTGAATTGTAGAACAATGTACAGATACACCATCTGCAGCAAGATGTTCTTGCAGGTCTTTGGAGGTGATCTGTGGGTTGTCTGTAACCATTCTCACAATCCTGCGCATATGCCGCTCCTGTATTTTTCTTGGCCTGCCAGGCCTGGATTTAACAGCAGCTGTGGCTGTGGCCTTCCGTTTCCTGATTGCATTCCTTACAGTTGAAACTGATAGTTTAAACCTCTGAGATAGCTTTTTGTAGCCTTCCCCTAAAACATTACACTGATCAATCTTTGTTTTCAGATCTTTTGAGAGTTGCTTTGAGGATCCCATGCTGTCACTCTTCAGAGGAGAGTGAAAGGGAAGCAAAACTTGCAATTGACCACCTTGAATACCTTTTCTCATGATTGGACACACCTGTCTATGAAGTTCAAGGCTTAGCCAGTTTTTCACATTTGATTTAATTTCATAGAACTAAATACTGCTTCACTAAAAATCTTTCTTCGGAAAACACCCCAGTACTCAGATGTTCCTAGGAAATGAAAGACATACCACTGTTATCTTTTTTATTGAAAGTAGAGTAAATTATTATGCAGGCTGAGAGGGGTTCAAAAACCTTTTCATATGACTGTATATGTACATGGGTTCCCAAACTTTTTCATAAGACTGTATATGTACAGTATATATCTCTCTATTATAAAAAAAATATCTTGGAAAGGAAAAGCAGGGTGACGAGACATGATCTTCTCAGAAGTTCTCGGAATACACATAAAAGATGCGCGAGACGAGAGAGACTGGCCAAGGAGCGTTCTGGGACAATTTCTTGGCACTAAGTCTCATGTTTACGGCCCCCGCGAGATGCTCTGTGGCCGGTCTCTTTCGTCTTGCGGGGACATGGAACATGAGATTCTTGCAAGACATGCCCTACTTACAACCAATATCAATTAAGAACACTGCCAGCAAAACACTCAGTTGTGTAAAGGCACATAGCAGACACAGATCCTGTGCTCTCAGCACATATAAAGCGTATAAGGACAATACGTTCTAGATGAAACGTCAACAACTAAGCAAAGAAGAAAGAGCAGTGCAGAGAAAAGAGACCCAAATGCACTGGAGAGAAAAAAAGGCAGATAAGAGATTATGAAAGCAGTGGATTTTGAAAGGCATTATTGCGTCAGTCTGTTTTTCTTTTCTTTTCGAGCTGGACACTTAGGTCATTACAGTATCAAAAAAAAGATAGTAAAGATTGCATTAGTGCAAACAAAAGGAAATTAATCATCAGGACCAGGTGTATTTGAAAAAATAGCAGGACAAAGCGAGGTCAGAAATAAAAGGAAATAAGTAGAAAACAAAGTAAAACGTCATAAAGAGGTTCAATAACAAGGGGGCGAAACACACAGGTTAGAGATAATGAAAACAGTGGAATTCAAAAGACACCAAAAAAGGTAGGCGCGATATACATACAGAGCAACTTACAGAATATAAAAGCAGAAAAATTCCGAAGTATCAAAACAAGATAAAGATTGCATTAGCGCTAAAAAAGAGAAATTATGGGCCATACGCTATGAGAATCTGTGGTCCTGTAACAGTTAAAGCAACGACAAATTTAATTTCAAAGAAAACACAATTCGATCAGGTGTATATTTATGATAATAAGGAATAAGGAAGGATAAGTGATGCACATTTAAACAGGCGAAAAGAAAGGTAATGTAGTATATATTCCGCGAATAACAATGGACACCAAAGGAGATCGTGATATGCCATTCATATTAAAATGTTTACAGTTTCCCATGAGAATTAATAAATCACAGGGACAAACATTAGAAAAAGTTTATTTATTACGGAAAATAAACAATATTCACTCACAGGCATTTATACGTTGCGTTGTCACAATGTTTCTCCAGAAACGGAATCAAAATTCAATGCGATCCTGAAAAAAAGGTAATTTCAAATATTGTTTTTAATGAAGCTTGTAATAGTGCAAATAATGAAACTGAAACAATTCCAAAGAAAATAAAAACAGCTTTTAAAATTGTATATCCGATTAACCAAACACAGGGGTTCCCGAGCAAAAACTTCTTTTTTAATTAAACTTTCAGATAACTACATTATAGAAAAATTTTAACAGTATGAAAGCTTGTAATTATGAGAAGCTTTTTATTTTCTTTTATGCCATATGTGTTTTGGGAAAATATTTTTGTATACATTTTATTAAAGTATGGATTTTTGGGAAATTTTACCTATTGTAATAGAATTTTTATGATCACTGTACAATAAGCCCAAAGGAAATTAATTTTATTAATAAAAAAAGAACAATTAACAACTGTGGTCTATAGTGTAATTATACAAATGCCAAAGTTAACACTTTAATATAGGGCATAACACTTTTATACATCTGGTTATTCAGGAGCTTAGTGTAAAAAGTTTTTTAAATGGACAATGAAAAAGAAATAGGAATCTGTTGATAAAGTAACATGAAATCTGTATCACATTCATAGTATTTTATTACTTGTAGTGATCATGTCGAACAAGCTGAACGTGATCTTGGAGGGACAATTCATTTTTTTTACACGCTTTTTTAATTTTTATTTATTAATTTTATTACAATCAATACATAGCAATCAAGTTTTTACAAAAAAAAGAATTATGCTAAGAACAGATCGATCCCCACCCTTGAGAGAGAGAGCAAGCCAAACGTGTAAAATTTAAGGCTTGTAAAAATACCTAAATTAATAAATTCTCTGTGCTTTATAAACTTATTTTAAAATATTACTGATTAGATCCTGCCATGTTTTGAAAAAAGTCTGTACAGATCCTCTAACCGAGTATTTGATTTTTTCCAACTTTAAATAATATAACACATCAGTTTCCCACTGACTTAAAAGAGGAGAGTTTGGGTTCTTCCAGTTTATCAGAATAAGTCTGCGTACAACAGTGTAGTGAATGCAATCACAATTTGTTTGTCCTTCTCCACTTTAAGACCCTCTGGAAGAACCCCAAACACAGCTGTTAATGGGTTAGGAGGGATTGTGAGTCCAAGGCTGTCTGAGAGGTAATTAAACATTTTTGTCCAGAATAATGTTAATTTGGTGCAGGCCCAGAACATGTGACCTAGTGAGGCTGGGGCTTGGTTGCAACGTTCGCAGGTTGGATCATGTCCTGGAAACATTTTGGAGAGTTTTAGTCGAGACAGATGTGCTCGATATATAATTTTGAGTTGTATAATTGTATGCTTTACGCATATGGAGCTTGAGTGAATTCTCTGCATTGCTACTTTCCACTTTTCTGATATATTAATTGAGAGGTCATTTTCCCAGTGTCCTCTTGGATCTTTGAAAGGAAGGGATTGTAAAATGATTTTATATATTGTAGAGATGGAGTCTAATTCCTCAAAATTGAGCAATATTTTTCCAGCGTGGATGAGGGTGCAAGATGAGGAAAATCTGGAAGGTTCTGTTTAACAAAGTTCCTGATTTGAAGATAGTGAAAGAAATTTGTAGCTGGAATGGTAAATTTGGAATGTAATTGTTCATAGGATGCAAAGACGTTGTCTATATAAAGATCTCTAAGCAAGTTAATTCCTAATTTTTTCCAGATATTAAAAACTGCATATGTTTGTGAAGGTTGAAAGAGGTGGTTCTTTTGCAGGGGTGCCACAGAAAGAAGCTTCTCCGTCTTAAAATGCTTTCTACATTGGTTCCAGATTTTAAGTGAGTGGAGCACAATTGGGTTATTAGTGTATTGCCGATAACGTGTGTTTATTGGAGCGCAGAGCAGGGAATACAAAGAAGTACTGCAGGATTTTACTTCTATTGCGGTCCATGCCTGTATATGTTCTTCTATTTGTGTCCAGGTTCTTATCGACTGTATATTTGCCGCCCAGTAATAAAACTGGAAGTTAGGTAGAGCCATGCCGCCTTCTGCCTTTTGTCATTGGAGGGACAATTCAAATTAAAAAGTAATTGTTTTATTGAAAGAAATACATGAAAAATACAAACATGAAGTAATAAATAAAACGTGTTACTTAAAAAAAAATAAGCTGCCAAATAAATAATACATATAAAAATACACAAGCCAAAGAAAGTATGACTCAGAAATTTACATTAAAGAAAGTGCCTTATATATACAACATTCCTTGTGTAAAATGGTCTTTGACCTTTCCTTGAACAAAAGTGTCTTTTGTCATTACTTTAATGTCATCATATCTATAGACCCTTGACAATGCCACGTAGGGCAGTCCATGAGAAACATGCATATGAAAATCATGCGGCAATGTTGTAGTTGAAAATGGTGCCTTGTTACTACTATATGATGACCAGATGTTTGATGGGTCTCTACTGTTGGCAGCGGACTCCATTAGTGTACATGTTTTTTGGATACCCAAGTAAAATTCTACTATGTGTTTATTTAATTCAGATCATTCCAGGTAGATGAGACTTTATGTTGATTAAGATTTTTGGTTATCATATTTAGTGGTAGTTTTTCGGTTAGTTCTCTTCCTGGCTTATGACCCCTGCTTGTTTTTACCACAATTTTCTCTCTCATATCAATCCATTTTCTTAATGTTGCCATCAGCCTTACCAGTTCATCCTTGACATTACACAGTTATTCCATGTTTTTAATAACTGCAGGATACATGCTCCCCTTGCAACTTGGGCAGCCTGGACAAGCATGTTGTAAATGGTTTTAGCTCTGCATTGACTCAGATAACACTCTCTTGTTTCACAAACCTCATAGCTGGTGATGAATAGATGCTTTGAAAGTTTATTTTACCTGGAGTTGTAGGAAGAAAAAAGCTATAGTGCATCCTTAAGGATTTTACCTTAACGGATTTAATTTTCTAAGCATCATTTAAACAAAATTTTCAAAAGAGGTTGGCTGTCATAATTGCTCTCTGCAACAGATGGCCCAGCTTTCAATCTGATGAAGCCTTCTGTAGAACTGTTAGAGAACTCTGACAATAATGAATTGTCACATGGTGCCTCAGCAGATACCCAAAACAGAGAAGGAGTTAATTTGCAGAAATGTTTTTCAATCCTGTTCATATAGTTGCCAGCCAACCTGGGATTCTTTTTGTCTGCTGCAGTAAGGGGGCGGATATTTCACAAAGGCAATAATAGAGAGGTGAGCTACCATAACAGCAGTCTCTTGATAAACCAGCTGCTTGTGGCTCACTGTTTTGTCATATTTAGACTTTGTAATGCATTATGTTTTGTTCTTCATAAGGTATGTACTGTATAAAGTGTTGTAGCATCCATGGATCAGTTAGTTATCTGCTTTGACAACATTACACCTTGAGAATGTATACATGTCATTTTGTGAATGTTATTGATGACAATGCTGAAGAAGCATCATTATTTTTTTCCTTTTTTAAAGGGGAGTGGCATCAATATGATGATTTTATTTGTGCCGAGCCCAGCAAGAATTTAATTGAAAAAGTGAAAAAAAAAATTTGGGGGATTGAAACTAATGTTGTGAGTGGAAGAAACACTGCTGGGAATGTGATGCTGGAAACTATCTTTGAACTTCTCACTAGCTGGACTGAAATAAACTTGAAGAGCTTTTTTGTGCAGCTGAACCAGTTTTTTATGACCTACAAGGATCCTTATGTTTTTGAAGATAAGGCAAAAAAATGGAAGTCATTGAACTATGGAGAAGAGCAGGTAGGCATCTTAGTTTGACATTTTCATCTTTTCTGAGATGAAGCTGCAAAATGCTACTTTTTACCACTATATGTTAAGTTCTATTAAGTTAAGCTGCTTTTTGTACTTTACTATACACAACCCCATTTTCATAAACGTTGGGATGATGTGAAAAATAAAAACAGTGATCTGCAAATAATTTAAACCTTGTATTTAATTGAAAACAGAACAAACACAATGTATCAAATGTTGAAAGTGAGAAATTGTATTGTCTGAAAAACGTATGCTCTGTTTGAATTTGAATCAGGTGACAATTATTTTGGAAATGTGATTGTACAGTACATTCTGATGTACTTAACATTTGTAGTAAAGTCTTTTTCATTTATCCTTTGAAACATGTTTAGATATATTCATTTTAGTTTTTCACTTCTTTTTTAGTGGTATCTTAATTAGTTATTGTTGTCTTATGTACTTGCCTCCTTGGAGGGAGGAAACTCCAATTATCATGCTGATTTTTCTAATCTAGCCTGCAACTTTTTTTCTTTGAAATGCATTACCTTTCCACCTGCTGCCAGGCATTTGAAGTATTTTAGTGCCAGTCAGATGTTTGATTTCTGCCACAGTCCTTTTTGCTACAATATTTTATGTCACCAGAGAACCTTTAATTTGATCACTTGAATCAGTCACATATACTTTTTACAAGAGTAACTGGCGCTGGGTTTAGTAAATGTTTTTAATTTATTTTTTTGTTTTTGAAAATGGCTTGACATACACCATTTCACAACTTTATATAAATAATAAATAGATTATTATTTTTCTTCCCTTACTATTCTTAGAATCCATATTCTATTTTATCCTGTGAAATTAGACTCTTGGAGTTCTGTCTGGTTTAGTAAGAGGGATATTTCTGGTATCATTTGTTTGTACATAGTCAATTTTCAGATTTTACACTTGGACCTTTTTTCATTATCTGTCTTATGGCAGAAGTGGGTTTGATAAAACTACTGCATATTATGTTATGCACATAAACTGTTATCACAAGATGCTTTATAAATAATAAGAGCAATGACAAAACCATTAAATAAAGAATCAGAGTAGCAAACTAAAGATCACACCTGTATGCTGAAGATATCCATAATATACAATAAAAAACTAAACTGAAGGAAAGGTCTGATGATTAAAAAATTGAATTTTAAATTACTGCGGTGGGCTGGCATCCTGCCCGGGGTTTGTTTCCTGCCTTGCGCCCTGTGTTGGCTGGGATTGGCTCCAGCAGACCCCCGTGACCCTGTACTTAGGATATAGCGGGTTAGATAATGGATGGATGGATGGATTTTAAATTAGATTTGAAATGTCTTAAGAACAGGAGAGTCTTTTAGGTGCTAAGGCAAAGTATTTCACAGTCTAGATGTATAAAAGACTGTTTATTTAACTGTTGAACTACTAAAAGAGATTCACACTAGCAAATGCCCTTTTGGCTAATAATGGGTTAAACATCATGTAAAGTATTCAGGACATAAACCATGTAAACTTTAATAAACTAATAATCTTGAAATTATTTTTAAAAGTCCAGGGAATAAAATGAAGTTTCTTAAGAGTGGCATGTTTTCTATTATTTGACCTTAGCAATTGTGTAGCTATATTAAAATTATTTGCAGGTATTGTACTAATGTAGTTAGGCAAATATAAAGAGCCTTGCAATAATCAAATCTATTGGAGGAGCAAAAAAGAAAAAAAGGGCCAGGTTTTTGTGTGTCTGTAAATGTTCTCAGCTTTGCTAAATTTTCATAAATAATGGGAGGTATTCTTAACATTGTTTGCTTGGTTTGTAATGCTCATGTGATGAGCCACTAGTTAACCCTAGTGGAAATATATAGCTCTTAATGTCTGATTTATTTATGGCCTCTAATGAGTTGAATTTTAGAAATTTTGAATTTGAATTTTTATCATCTGTAAACTTAACCAGCTTGTTACTAACATCCAAATCATATATAAACACACATATTAAATACAGCAGCAGCACTAGCACTGACCCTTGTGGGACACCACTCTTAACCCCGCTTGATTCTGATCAGGTTCTTCGCACTTTCACCCTCTGCTTCCTATATTTTATCCAGTTCTGCACCCATCTGTAGACTACACCCTGAACTCCCCTCTTTTTGTTTGATGCCCAACCTCTCACATAGGGCCTTTTTAAATGCTTTGTAGTAAGTTTTGCAATCTGGGTTTTATTAAATTTTAAAAAAGTTTCTTTTAAAGTCATTAATAAAATTGATTAAAATACTAAGACATTGAGATGGCATCATACTAACATAAATATGTAGAGCAGGAGTCAGAAAATTTTGCTGAGCAAATACTCTTTGGGCCTGTGACCCTGTCACAAAAAAGTACAACCCCACTCACTTACCCATCCCTTTATCCATCCCCTCACCCCAGACATTTGTGTCTTGTGCAATTTCAAAGACATGTTCTCTCATTCACTCCTAGACACTCTCATCCCAGTCATTTGCATTACACGCTTTAAATCAGTTCACCCCAGTCAAATTTATATTTATGCAGGGCAAAGAATCGTCAAGCATATGCTGCACTTACAGTGTGCATTAATCATTCAAATTCTTCTTTCCTTCCAAAGAAGGAAATTCTCTCCCACTTAAATGAATATTTTTTCTCCTGAAAATCCCCAGTGGTTGTACCCAGTCATGAAACGTTTACTTGTTCAGCAAGGAGTAAACATTCATATTTGAGGTATCCTGTCAAAATGAGTTATCTAGTAAAATGTCTCTGTCAAATTGCCTTAAGTGTAAAATTGATTGAGTGGATTGTCATTCCAGTGGTGAATGGATTGATAAGTATGTGCATTTCTGAATGAATGCATTATAATGGCAGTCAATCTGTCTAATGTCGGTGAAACAGTTGCTCTCATAGAGGAGCATGCTGTGTGGTGCTTGTATCTTCAGAATCATGGCACTTTCATCATATATTATGTACCACATTTATGTCCAGCACAGGAAAATCAAGGTCTTTAAAGTAAGCTACAATCATAACAGAAAAATCTATTTACTAACTCAACAGTGAACAACAAGTTCTACCTTTTAAGCTAAATGAATATTGGTTAAACACAATAAAGCCTCTGCGGTGGGTTGATGCCCTGCCTGGGGATTTGTTCCTGCCTTGCACCCTGTGTTGTCTGGGATTGGCTCCAACAGACCCCCCGTGACCCTGTGTTAGGATATAGGGGGTTGGATAATGACTGACTGACAATAAAGCCTTCACTGATCCTGAGGTATTAAAATTTGTTATAGGCATTTTAGCTACATTTACTATTGATTAATTTTATGAAATCTGTGAAACATATATCTTTGTCAGCTGCAGCTGCTGTACGTCGTGTTCATGTTTTGGCAAAGAACATTCAAAGTTGGGTGCTTGAGCACCTCCCTTTTGATGTAAGTGCTGTTTTTAAGCCTTGCTTTTAAGGAGAAACCTACTACCACTCACCCCATTTCTAGATAGGATCAACTCCATTTGTATTTACATATCCAGTGATATACTTAACACTATGCAATGTGTGAGCTGAAAGATACTGCTACAATGCAAGCAGTGTACTGACTATATTTGCACATGTACTTTTAAGTAAATATGGAGGATTCCACCAGGTGGCAGTGTGAGAAATCCTTATGGTGAGAAAAGATCTGGTTTCGCTGTTTTGTGTGTTGAGGGAACAAAGATGTTAAAAATAAAAGTTCTTTGCATTCTGATGCTGTTATGAAGGTGCAAAAAAAAAAAGACAGCAATACAGAAGATGCTATGTGAGACCTTTAAATGTATCGCGTCGTTATGATGGGGTATATGTGACTCTTGTATTGCCTATGTGAGAAATGGGTGAAGTAAAGCACCATAAAGACATTTGCATGTCTGCATTTAAGTTTGATTTGGTTCACAGTATTGAACCATTCATCAAACACTGAAGCACGCAGATCCTGTTGGAGCTGCAGGTCTGCCATCACATGTTGATAGTAAACAACAATGCTGACATCATGTACCAAAACTTGAACACACATGCTACCCATATTTTTGATGGTACTGCAACTTGTGAATGCATCACATTAATTTCTGATGACGTGCTTAGAGGATGTGTCAGAAGAACGCTGGGAACGTGTGGCAACCATGATGCATATGTGTAAGCATTCTGAGCGTAAAGTATAAGCCGGCCCTTAGAAGTGAATTTGTGATGGCAAGAAGTTTCACCTCAACGTAACAACAAATGGGGCCAGATTTTAGTATAGTGTTTATGATGATCATATTACTCAATATAGACGACCTTATTTATCTTGCCAAGTGCAAGTGCAACATTTGTTTCTGTTTTATAATCAAAAAATAAATACTGCTTAAAATAACCAGCATTTCGGAAATTTCAGTAATGAAAATAAACCGGAGTTTGGAAAGACATTGTGCATAGTTCTTTGTTCTTCTGTTCTCTGATGTGCTGTACACTTCCCTGGGGACAAACCCTCCCCCATCCCTTTTAATGCACTATTGCAGTATGCCTTAAACTAAGGGAACAAGTGTTTGTGATTGGTTGCCATATGATTGTGTAGTAAAATTACAAAAGTTCATTCAAGTGTGCATTCTGTGCTGAGTGATATGTTTGCCACTATTTATCATTCTTGTTATTGGGGCAGTATTTAAAACAAAATTGTTAATAATGGAGAACTTTGATTTCTGTGGCATGAAAATACAGTAAGTGTTCCTCCGCTCCCATCTTACACCACATTAAACATTCACCCTGAGAAGACTGATAGAAACAAAATGTATAAGAAAGGGGTAGAGAGGAGTAACTGAAAGAGTGGCTTGTGAGGTAAGGAGACTGTCGCACTGGATTGACAAAGGAATTGAACATTTTTCCAACATAGTGGGCATGGAAGAGTTTCTTTCCATGGTGCTTCTTGGGTTGTTTATGTGTTTGCATCTAAATTGCATTTGTAAAGTTTGAATGGCGTATACATGGGTAGAAGGCAAATTATATACCATTTGCTACAATTTTGCAATAAATCCCTTGGCGCTAACATTGTAGTGAAAAATTCAGATCCCTATGAAATCAGATTGTAAATAACTTGGTTGACTCAAATAATTGTTTATTACTTAAACTTAATATGCTCAGTTAAGGTGGTGCGCATTCCGCAGCAAAATTAATAACAAGGTGCTTAACAAAGTGGACAGGTGTAGAATGCAGCTGAGTTAACAGCTAAGTACTATTTTTTTAATGTCGCTTTATTATTTTCAGTGTTATCATTTAATGGCAAGATGACCACTGACATTTTTGAAGACTGTTTAACTCAATTGTAATGAGTGCATTGACGTGACATGGGGGCAATTTGTTGCAGTTACTTAAAGAATTCTTTCTTTTTCTCTGCGGTAAACGTGCTATCAGAATCCTGCGTGTGCTGATAGTTTTGAAAGTCTATAAAACGCATGGGAATCAGATTTTTACGTGGCTCTGAATTGGTCATGAATTTTTCAGTCCCTTTTATAGAGTTTCTCATTGATACACACACATGCCCAGTGTAGGTGAAGGTCTATGTCATATGTGTTTTAGTATGGACAGGGATCCTTTTGAAATTTAATGTGAAGACTTTTATTCCAAATGATCAACAGATCGTTTTTATTTAAAATGTCTTTTTTAATTGAAAACGTGGTAGTCTTGTACAACACCCCCAAACCATCCCTCCCCTTTGATGTGCTTTAGACCAGGGAGGAGACAAACTACCATACCCTTCATCTTCTTCTCATTGTCATGCCTTAGATTCTATAGGATACAGCAATTTTTGATGTATTGAAGAATTCAAATGGAAACAGTAGCTTGTAGCAAAGTAGGGAGGTGTGAATTTAGGTAGAGTAACAGGTGCCATGCAAGTTTGCCTTAATACATTTTCTGTAACGGTACTTTGGTCCGGAAAATGGTACCGATAAAATACAAAATTATAGTATTGCTCAATACCATACTCATTCACTGACGTTTTTTTGCGTGAATACATGGTGTTTTCGGACATGACATTTGCTGTTTTCGACATACATTTATACGGTATAGCATCAACACTGTGAGCCATTGATGTATTATTGTGCCTTCCATATTGATTCTTCTACTTTTAGTGCCACTGATACTGTGAAAAAGCTGGTACTGTTACCGAATTGGTACCAAAGTAAAGGTTCCGAATGCATCCTTAGTGCTAAAGAATTAACACCCAGCTGAATCCTAAATACTAGTGATGCACTGATATGGAAATTCTGGGCGATACCGATAACCGATATGTTTTTGTCCATCTTTGCCAATACAGATAACTGATGGATGATATTTATTTATTATTTTATTTACTTCAAGTTTGAATGTTTTAGTTATGCGAAAAATGTATTATGCATTATAAAAGAAACAGTAGTATGTGAAACAGAGATTTTTTTTATTAACTTGCTGACTTTTATGCTCTTATTTGCTATAGATGTAAGCAGCCAGTACTTTTTGTGAGGGGAAAAAGCAAGATATGGCCCATCTCTATAAACAAAATACTCCAAATCATGTACAAAAATCTGCTTAATGTACACATTCTGGGTAACTTAAGCATATCAATACACCATGTCATTACAGCTTATGGCATGGTATTGAGTATAGTAACAAAAAAAATAAATGTATATTCTTTGTGCCATAATCGGACATACAGTATATTACTTTAAGTAAAACTAAAATAAAAGGTACAATGAGGCCAATAACCCTGGTCTTAAGTTGGCTTCATTAAAAGCACAAATGTTAGTTTTTTCTTAACAAAAAGAAGAATTTCTGCCTTTTCACCAGCAAGACTGCTTCTCTTTTTATTTACTATATTTGACAAAGCTGAAAAAGGTGTTCAGTGTCTACACTGGTACAAGGTGCCAATAGGTACATGAGTTCTACCTTGGCCATGGTTGAGAAACAGGCAGCATTGCTTTTCCAATACTGGAGGGTGCAGTTATTTTTGGAGATAGGGGGATTGCTTAGATATTTATTCAGCTGAAAAAAATAAAAATAAAAAAATAAAATAAAAAAGCAACAAATTTACAAATGTTTGCCTATATTTTAATAAAAGATAATAAATTATTAATGGTTTGACCAGATATGTGGTAAAGAAAAACAAGACAACCGCCTATACCAACCACTGCCATTAATAAAAACGTGTGATGTTGGAAGCTTGACATATAATGATTTGGGTCATATAAAGGGCATTCTGTAAAGTGTGATGCAGATGGACTTTTAAGAGATGCAGCACAAGCTGTTCCACAATGAAACACTTTGTAATGCAGGTTTGCCTTGAAATATTGAGAGACTGCTGTACATTTTAGGGTGATTTTGTTTTAAAGTAATGCTTACATTAAAACTGGAGTAGATCTTGTTTTAAAATCTTTTACAGTTTACACACAGGAGACACATCTTTTACAAGGTACAAAACTTGAAGCTGCATTCTACAATGCAGGCAATCCTGTCCCTGCTTTTTGTTAAGTACCCACTAAATTAAATTCCTCCAATATTTTTCCACAGTGACTCAACTGTCTAAAATGGAAAAACCCACAAACTGGGCCGCTACAGTAACAGTTTTGTACGTGATCTGGCAAACATAAATAGTAAAAACATGATGAAAAAGGTGAGGTGATGCCATTAACATGTTCTTTTTCTTCTCAGCTAATGTTTGAGAAGCAGTTTGCCCCACACTCTTAAGTTATGCAAGGTCCCAGCAAGTCACCATGCCAACTGTGAGTTTTTGGCAAATGCACGATGATACTAATTGGATATTGGGAAGCTGCAGTTTATGGCTTGTTTATTTTTTTCTTTTTTAAATTAAGTCCATAACAGTTTTTTTTTATTATGATTATTAATTTGGGACGTCTATTCTTCCTAATTAGTATGATTATGGTTAAAAATGCTCTCTGCATCTCCTTCACCAGCTGACATCTTGACCAGTTGTTTCTCAAGTGCTTTTTGCACTTGTTTTTTGGTATCTTGGTGACAGAATCGATCTTTGTACCTTGGATCAAGTACAGTAAATAGATAGGGTAGTGGCTCAGAGAACGCATCACTGAAGCATTATGTGGCAGCCTCCAAAAGTATGATTTTCGCCTTCTGAACTCCGGAAGCAGACTTTTAAGTGCTTCAACTGACTGAATCACGTCTGAAATTGTAGATGAATGCGCGCTTATGTCCTTAGTAAGTTGCTTGAATGGTTCGAGTAGAGTAATCACATTTTCCACAAGTCTCCACTGATGCACCGTGAGAGAGGCAGGAAGCTCATATTCAGCACCACATGCAGCAAGAGTGTGCTTGTGATCAACCAGCATATAATACGTGCTGTTTCAATGAGTCGGCACATCCTGCTGAAGCATTCTAGTTGGGGGTACCCAAGGTCTGTTTGTATTTCTCTCAGCCATGAAATAGCGAGTTGCAAGTGCTTACAATAAGTAACTATTCGCATCCCAATGGCAAAACAGTCGGAGATGCTTCTCTGGCTCAATAAGCCTTCATGTACAGCAAGCTGCAAGGTGTGAGTCATGCAGCTTAAACTTTTAATGCCACTTTCTTCCATAGCTTTTGCCATATTGCAAACGGTGTCGTGAAGCACAACGTGCACATTACTTTTTGAAATGTTCCACTTTGTTAATATGGAATCGAAAGCTTGTGTAATGAAAGTTGCAGAATGAAATCCATAGAAATCATTATTATGCAAGACTATTATTTTTGCCTCCAAATTTTCGTCAATCCAGTGTGTCATTAGACTCCACATACTCATGGGGCTGACCTCTGAGCTCCACATATCTGTAGTGAAGCTAATGCTGGTGACATGGTTTCTTAAAAGCTTGTGGATATGTGTAGCAATCGCATCATATAATGCAGGCAGTGAGACATCTGGAAAGTATCGCCGGCTTGGAAGAATGTATTGAGGTTCTAAATGATGTAGTAGCCGACAAAATCCTTAGTCCTCAGCTAGGGAAAAAGGTTGGTCATCGAGTGCGATCATTTCCATTATTTTGTCAGATGGGTAATTAAATTTGTGGTATTCAAAGATTTAATTCTGCAGCCTCCTCGGCTTATCTTATTTTTGCAGAAAGAGCAGGTAGCAACTCTGTTGTATTTCTTTTTTACAGTAAAATTTGACCAGACGATTGCGTCTGTCAGCAAAACTAGGAAACCCTGTGTTTTTTGTGAGCACAAGGGGCTGTGCTTACATGTATTGTTTTTCTGCAACTTAATGTCTGCTTCACCGAGCAATGAAAGCAATATGTAATTATTTAGTGAACTGACAATGTCGACAAGCCCAAATTATATCGGTCGGCTGTATTGGTTAAAATGTACACATCTGCCCGATTTTGATGTCGTCATTTTTAATGAACATTGGCTGATAGCAATACAGTTCCAGATATATCGTGCATCTCTACTTAATACAGTAGATGGAATTTTACTAGAATGTGCTATAATTCTTTGGCACACCTTGGGTCATAGGTGTACAGTACATTTTAATTCAACACATATATTTATTGTTCCTTTATCTGAAGATTACCATAATTACATTCACTGTATATTGGACATCTGTAATCCTAGACTCGACTGTGCTTACAGGACTGTGCTGACAGTATTAGGCATATGCAGGTATGTAAAATAATTCAAGACCCCTAAATATTATTAACATCGAAACAGGATACATACACACACTTGCCTGTTGTTAAAGTAAATTACAAATGTCTAAAAGTTACACTGCAGGTAATGTCCATCCAGTTAATATTCTAATACTGGATTAGCTCAAAGGGTAAGCAATAACAAAGTCTGATCATTCAATTAGAATGCTTTAAAAACAGCACAACAAAGGGTGTTTTACTGGAGTTCTGAAACAATGGAATAATGTAAAACTGGCGAATGTGCTGTTACGCAGGAAGCTTTAAATAAAACAGAAGGACAGATTTATGACATTCAAAAATTGAATACATTTATCCCATCCTATCCTTTAGTGAGTTTTTCTTCACCAACTAAGGATACAAATATAAATCTTGTAATAGTAAAAGTTATAAACCTTATCGAGTAGTTCTCTGACAATGTAGATTTTAAAAGCGTTTTTGTAATAACATGTTTTTAAAGACATTTGTTTTAATTAAAGTACCCTGAAATATATTGGAATGCACTAATTCAGTAGTTCAGATATAATAATATTTGCATTTTTATCTTTAGTGTTGATTTTAGGCAGTATTTTTCAGTTACAGTGTCCATCACACATTATGCTTAGTATTTTGATGTTTATGAATGCCAATACGAGTTTATTTAAATTATGGTTGAGTAACTACTATATCGATATGCCACTATTTTAAAGCTGCTGTTAATATTAGTAGTTATATATTTTTTATTCTAAGCAGTTTGTTTTTTGCCATGATATTGAATAGGTCTTGAGTATAATAAAATATCACTGTTATTGGTACTACTAGAATTAGGGGTATGTGGTATTGGCAGAAAATGTATATCTTGATATTTTCTAGGACTTTAATGATTACCAGTAATTAGACAATATTTTACATCCTTTAAAAACTTGTTTGTAAAAGTCTTATTGATCTAGCTTGATCTTGTTAATCTATACTAATAAAAGGCAAAGCCCTCACTCACTCACTGACTCACTCACTCACTGACTCATCACTAATTCTCCAACTTCCCGTGTGGGTGGAAGGCTGAAATTTGGCAGGTTCATTCCTTACAGCTTCCTTACAAAAGTTGGGCAGGTTTTATATCGAAATTCTATGCGTAATGGTCATAACTGGAAGCAGTTTTTCTCCATTTACTGTAATGGAGATGAGCTTCAATGCCGTGGGGCGGAGTTTCGTGTGACATCATCACGCCTCCCACGTAATCACGCAGTACATAGAAAACCAGGAAGACCTCAAAAAAGCGCTCAAGAAAACATGCATTATATAATTGAGAAGGCAGCGAAACAATAAGAAGCGAGGGAGTGACATATACAACCATATTCATGAGTTCTGGTACTTCGGAAACAAAGCACGATGTAAACCTACACTTTAAATTAAGTTCATAGACAGGCTGCCGCTGGCGTTTGTAATTTAGTGCCTGCCCATATAAGGCCGTCCGTCAGCGGCAATCCAATAGCAAACTGCCACGGGTAAATATTCACGGGTGAAGGACTGTGCTTATGGAGAGGAAGATGAGATGGTCAGGGTGGTGTTTGACACAAACTCAGCGAAACTGCGAGAGAAAGTTTTAAGTGCCAGGACTAAGGTAACATTAAATACAGCCATGGACATAGCACGAGATGGCACCAGCACAGCTGGGAACCTTCGATGCAAGTACACCGAGTGGCTCACGTGAACTGACGCAGTGCACAGATAAAAGCAACAGTTCCAAAGAGCGCTGAACAAAAACCGAATTACACAATTGAAAAGGCAGCAAAAAATATGAAGCGTCTGACAAGCATATTCATAAATGCAGCTACTGTGGAAACAAAGCACACGGTGGAAAAAGTCAATGTCCGCTAAAGGAAGACAGTGTAAAAACCTGTGCATGCAGTGTGTCAGGTCTCAGATAAAAAGAAGACGAGCTGTTTATTGATGCAGTAAGAAACGAATCGATGAATGAAACCTGTCATCTTTACAACGATTGACAAACACGGAATGTAACTTGAACACAACACATCCTACAAATACGAACCTGATTGAAAGAAATAATGATAATCAAATCCTTGATGACAGCAACACTCAGTAACACTCACAAAACAAATACTGTATATTGACAGTCATGTTACGTTATTTTTAAAATGTTCCCTTTTCTTTTCTACCTTTTTAACACACTACTTCTCCGCTGCGATCGCGCGGGTATATATATGTATATATATATATATCCCGCTCTACATACTCGAATAATGGATACTTTATTAGCCATCAATGATTGTTTTGGTAAAGCCATACTCATTGTATTCATTAGATGAAAGGTAAAAAAGTAAGAGCGAGGGGAGGATGACTCATTGAGGCATGCAGGCTGTAGTGTTGGCGTCAACTCTATCTGAATTGCGATCACATTTGAAAAAATATATCTTTTCAAGTTCTATTTAGTCCATATGTGTCAAACTCAAGGGCGCGGGCCACATCCAGCCCGGCGTGTAATTATATCCGGCCCGAGATCATTTTATATACTGTATTATTGTTATTAAAGCCGGGTATATGAAGCACTGGTAACACAATAAACTACAGATCCCATAATGCAGCGCTTCAGCTAAAGTCTACCTTATGATGCTGCAAGTTATTGCGGCTAGAGTTATTGCGCACTGAGTTTGCACGGCGCTTTGGTGACTTTGAAGAACAAAAAAAGTCCGTCTACATGCGGCTCGAACCTTGTGCATGTTTGGTAGCACATATCTGTGTGAGAAGCTCTTCTCAGTGATAAAGACTAACAAAACAGCACTCAGGAGTCGCCTCACTGATGAGCACCTGCAATCCATCCTGAGAATCTCCACAACACAGAACCTCACACCAAACAGAAACGAACTTGTGGCCAAAAAAGATGCCAGGCGTCCAGCTCTAAAATGACATATGAGCAAAGACAACTGAATGATTTGATTTGTTATTGCGTAAGAGCGGAGTCAACCGTTTTAACAAAGCGTATTGCACTGATACTGAAATAGCTGTGTGTGTATATATGTAGATATATATGTATGTATATATGTGTATATGTATAGAGATATGTGTATATATATATATATATATATATATACTAGCAAAATACCCGCGCTTCCAGCGATGAAATACTGTCTGAATATTTTTATTAATAAAAAAGTAAACATTTTTAGACTGAACGAAAATATGTCAAAAATTAATTGTTAAGGATCTCTCTGTATACCACGTTGTCAGTTCGGCCCTCTGGTTATAATATGACGACTAAGCTGTGCGCTGAGCTCACTCTTGAGCATGCAGCATACAGTTGGCCATGTGAAAAGCAATCCCCCCTCAAATAAATGCCAACCTTTTGTAGTGTTTGTCCCTGAGACTTATTAATTGTCATTGCGAAGCAGAGCCTTACTGGAAATTGAACGCGTTTGAATTAAAATGGGAGATTAGATGGTATAACGGGGATGCGAGAAATAAAACTGTGTCACTGAGGCACTGCCAGTAAATATAGTTGCTTCAATTAGGTTGTTTTATAGAGATGTGACCTGAAGTCTTGTCCCGTTACAAAGTTTGGTGGTTGTAAGTTTCTGCTTCCTTGGCGAAGGTCGTAAGCGAAAGAAGACACCGCAGTGACACACAGAAGAGAACCCGTGGATTAAATAAAACCTACACAATAACTGTAACAATCGTAACAAATGAACAATAAAATAGAAGAGAACCCGTGAATTAAATAAAAAGGTTGCTTAGGTTGGTGAGCAAGGAAAAGCACTTTCTTATATGTCGTTCGTTTTAAAACAGTGCAGAAGCTATGAGAAAGCTACTTCCTTGGCAAGCTCGAAACGAAAGAAGACACCGCAGTGAACACAGAAGAGAACCCGTGGATTAAATAAAACCTACACAATAACTATAAAAATCGTAATAAATGAACAATGAAACAGCGGAGAACCCGTGGATTAAATAAAAGGCTGCTTCGTTGGCGAAGCAAGGAAAAAGGACTTTCTTATATATCGTTCGTTTATAAAACAGTGCAGAAGCTGTGAAAAAGCTACTTCCTTCGCAAAGAAGGAAACGACTGAAGAGACGGCGGTGACGCGGTAAGTGTTCGGCAAGGCAGCTGAAGCCCTGCATTATGGGATCTGTAGTTTATTGTGTTACCAGTGCTTCATATCCCCGGGTCATTAATAACAATAATACAGTATATAAAATGATCTCGCGGGACGGATATAATTATACGCCGGGCCGGATGCTGCCTGCGGGCCTTGAGTTTGACACATATGGAGTAAATAGAACTTGAAAAGATGTATTTTTTCGTACATCGAGCCCGCGTGCTATTGTGGTTTTGCTTGCATGCCTCAATAAGTCATCCTCCCCTCGCTCTTACTTTTTTACCGTTCATCTAATGAATACACTGAGTATGACTTTACCAAAACAATCATTGATGGCGAATAAAGTATCCATTATTCGAGTATGTAGATCGGGATATATATATACATATATATATATATACCCGCGTATCAGCGAGAAGTAGTGTGTTTAAAAAGCTAGAAAAGAAAAGGGAACATTTTAAAATAACGTAACATGACTGTCAATATACAGTATTTGTTTTGTGAGTGTTACTGAGTGTTGCTGTCATCAAGGATTTGATTATCATTATTTCTTTCAATCAGGTTCATATTTGTAGGATGTATTGTGTTCAAGTTACATTCCGTGTTTGTCAATCGTTGTAAAGATGACAGGTTTCTTTCATCGATTCGTTTCTTACTGCATCAATAAACAGCTCGTCTTCTTTATCTGAGACCTGACACACTGCATGCACGGGTTTTTTTAACACTGTCTTCCTTTAGCAGGACATTGACTTTTTCCACCGTGTGCTTTGTTTCCGCAGTAGCTGGATTTATGAATATGCTTATCAGACGCTTCATATTTTTTGCTGCCTTTTCAATTGTGTAATTGGTTTTGTTCAGCTCTTTGGAACTGTTGCTTTTTATCTGTGCACTGCGTCAGTTCACGTGAGCCGCTCGGTGTACATGCATCGAAGGTTCTCAGCTGTGCTGGTGCCATCTCGTGCTATGTCCATGGCTGTATTTAATGTTACCTTAGTCCTGGCACTTAAAACTTTCTCTCGCAGTTTCGCTGAGTTTGTGTCAAACACCACCCTGACCATCTCATCTTCCTCTCCATAAACACAGTCCTTCACCCGTGAATATTTACCCGTGGCAGTTTGCTATTGGATTGCGCTGGCGGACGTCCTTATATGGGCAGGCACTAAATTACAAACGCCAGCGGCAGCCTGTCTATGAACTTAATTTAAAGTGTAGGTTTACATCGTGCTTTGTTTCGAGTAGCAGAACTCATGAATATGGTTGTATATGTCACTTTCGCTCGCTTCTTATTGTTTCGCTGCCTTCTCAATTATATAATGCATGTTTTCTTCAGCGCTTTTTCGAGGTCTTCCTGGTTTTCTATGTACTGCGTGATTACGTGGGAGGCGTGATGATGTCACACGAAACTCCGCCCCCATGGCGTTCACGCTCATCTCCATTACAGTAAATGGAGAAAAACAGCTTCCAGTTATGACCATTACGCGTAGAATTTCGATATAAAACCTGCCCAACTTTTGTAAGGAAGCTGTAAGGAATGAACCTGCCAAATTTCAGCCTTCCACCTACATGGGAAGTTGGAGAATTAGTGATGAGTCAGTCAGTCAGTGAGTGAGTGAGGGCTTTGCCTTTTATTAGTATAGATATATGTTTATGTGTGTGTGTGTAAATATATATATATATTAAACATGGGCGATATGGCCAATATCACGATAAATTGAGCAGTTAACCTCGATAACGATAAATGGACGATAACCACCCCAAGTGCCAAAAAACAAACTTTTTTTTTTCATTTGATGGGGCTGTGGCAGGCAGCATAGTTCCTCCAGTTATCTATACTAATAAAAGGCAAAGCCCTCACTCACTCACTCACTGACTCACTCACTCACTCACTCACTCACTGACTCATCACTAATTCTCCAACTTCCCGTGTGGGTGGAAGGCTGAAATTTGGCAGGTTGATTCCTTACAGCTTCCTTACAAAAGTTGGGCAGGTTTTATATCGAAATTCTACGCGTAATGGTCATAACTGGAAGCAGTTTTTCCATTTACTGTAATGGAGATGAGCTTCAACGCCGGGGGGCGTTTCGTGTGACATCATCACGCCTCCCACGTAATCACGCAGTACATAGAAAACCAGGAAGACCTCAAAAATGCGCTCAAGAAAACATGCATTATTTAATTGAGAAGGCAGCGAAACAATAAGAAGCGAGTTCTGCTACTTCGGAAACAAAGCACGATGTAAACCTACACTTTAAATTAAGTTCATAGACAGGCTGCGCTGGCGTTTGTAATTTAGTGCCTGCCCATAGAAGGCCGTCCGTCAGCGCAATCCAATAGCAAACTGCCACGGGTAAATATTCACGGGTGAAGGACTGTGCTTATGGAGAGGAAGATGAGATGGTCAGGGTGGTGTTTGACACAAACTCAGCGAAACTGCGAGAGAAAGTTTTAAGTGCCAGGACTAAGGTAACATTAAATAAAGCTATGGACATAGCACGAGATGGCACCAGCACAGCTGGGAACCTTCGATGCAAGTACACCGAGTGGCTCACGTGAACTGACGCAGTGCACAGATAAAAAGCAACAGTTCCAAAGAGCGCTGAACAAAAACCGAATTACACAGTTGAAAAGGCAGCAAAAATATGAAGCGCCTGATAAGCATATTCATAAATGCAGCTACTGTGGAAACAAAGCACACGGTGGAAAAAGTCAATGTCCCGCTAAAGGAAGACAGTGTAAAAAAAACCCGTGCATGCAGTGTGTCAGGTCTCAGATAAAGAAGAAGACGAGCTGTTTATTGATGCAGTAAGAAACGAATCGATGAATGAAACCTGTCATCTTTACAACGATTGACAAACACGGAATGTAACTTGAACACAACACATCGTACAAATTCAATCAGGGTCGTAAGAAATAATGATAATCAAATCCTTGATGACAGCAACATTCAATAACACTCACAAAACAATTACTGTATATTGACAATCATGTTACGTTATTTTTAAAATGTTCCCTTTTCTTTTCATAACTTCTACTTCTCCACTGCGATACGCTGGTATATATTTAAATGTATATATATACCCCTATCTACAGTACATACTCGATAGACAAGCCACATGCTGTGGCTCAATTGTAGAGTCTTCGCCTCTAATGCCGACATTCGAGGTTCGATTCCCGAGAGGGATGCACTGAGTATGTACGCTACTGATTCATTTTACCTTCGATCTCCTTGGTTTGGGACGTATGAAAAATATTCGGTTAACGCAGAATCATGTTACGTTATTTTTAAAATGTTTCCCTTTATTAGCACAAGCACAGCTGAGAAGCTTCGATGCATGTACTCCATAACGCGTTAAAAATAACGCATTTAATCACACTTTCAATTCCAAGCAAACGGGAACTTTTGTCAATGCATCATTTCCTGGTACATCCATTACACTGATGCACACATCACAGCTACAAAAATGTTAGAGTCGGAATAAAGCGCTCCTACGACTGATCATTTCGACTTCCCGAAAGCCTTGATAAAAGCATGGTTTTGTGCACAATGAAAAGCAAGCAAAATTAGATGCATTACAGAAAGCGGACTTTGTGGCTCTTACTGGGGATCATTGGACTTCCGTGACCGTTAGTAATTCTAATTACATCTAATTACAAAATGTTCAATGATCACACTGTTTTAGCCTAATGTACAAAATAATTTTGGCTAAGGTTACTCAGAGTTTAAAGATTAAGTTGGTCAAATTACCTTTTATGTTTCTGACTTATTTTTTTCAGAAGAAAAACTGCACTTTATGTTGAAATTTTGGTTATTATTATTTAAAGACAATACTATTCTGAAAATCTACTTAAAGTACTTAAACTACCACTTTATTTTTAAGTCTGCCCAATTTTAACCAGGGATGATATTTTTGTTTCTGTTTTGAATTCAAATGCAGTTTAAAGGCTTTTTTTTCAGAAATTAAAACAGCTTCAGTTTACAATATTCATGTACATGTCTATTATTTGATTCTGTCGCCCACTAAAACACTTTTAAATTAAAAAAAAACATTTGCGATTTGGGGCAAATTTACGTGCGATTACATACGATTAATCAAGATTAATTCTTACACAGCCTCTAATTAATTGGATTAATTTTTTTAATCGAGTCCCACCCCTAATATATATATATATATGTGGATATATATGTAGATTTGTATATATAAATGTGTATATACAGTATATATGTAGATATGTATATGTGTATATACAGTATGTATATATACAGTATGTATATATATGTATGTGTGTATATGTATATATATATAACTGTGTATATATATGTGTATAGATGTGTATATATATATATATATATATATATATATATATATATATATATATATATGCCAGCAACACTCATGACAATGACAAAACAATTACATTGTCAATCATGTTACGTTATTATTAAAATGTTTCCTTTTCTTTTTACTTCTCCGCTGCCAATGCAGGTATTTTGCTATATATATATATATATATATATATATATATATATATATATATACAGATATATATATATATATATATATATATATATACAGATATATATAAATATATATATACAGATATATATAAATAGATAGATATGACAACAACACTCAATATCAATGACAAAACAATTACATTAACAATCATCTTACGTTATTTTTAAAATGTTTGCTTTTCATTTTCATAACTTCTTTAACACACTACTTCTCCGCTGCGAAGCGCGGGTATTTTGCTAGTTTTGATAATATTATTCCCCCTAGACCTATTCATTGCAATTATATTATTACCACTTTAAAGGACTGTAAAATGTCACTGAAAATAAATGAAGACAATAGTAGTAAGTACTTTTAGTGGTTAAGATTTATTAACTGAACAAAATAAAAGTGTAGGATACAATATGTAACCATGCTCTCTAAAAATGTGTATCCCTTGTAAACAAAATAGTTTAATAATAAATATGTTTCACATTGGCTATTCACAAAGTAAACAATGATTGTGAAAATGTAATGCCATCATGGACAAAGGCCTATCTCTGCTAAGGCCTTGAGGTAGCATATCTATCCAAATCTTCACATCCAACATCACCCCAATTCATGGTCTAATTCTCAAATAAAGCAAGCAAAATAAAGTAAGAATTAAATAAGACCTCTCAGACCATATTTACAAAATTAAAAAGGGTTGGCACAGTAATAAAACATTTTAAAAATCATGTATTTTGCTACATTTCACAGCACAACATGATCAACACTGGCTCACAATAAGTCTTCTGTAAAAACTTTCTGGATACACTGCTGCTCAGCAGTCTTAAGTATTTTTATGCCTATATAAACATTATTCAAACATTAATACTTTCAATTTTGAATATGACACACAGAATTAAAGTCACTTTAAAACACACCAGATGTCACCACCCAAATATATTAAGATGTACACACTTACCGACTGCCAGGTGCAGCCTGTGCCCAAAACATTGCACCTGTGTCCATTTATTGAGCTTGACAGCTTTCACAATATTTGGGCCGTTGTCAGTTGTTATAGCAACAAGGTCCTCTTCACTGATGTCCCATGCAGACAGCATCGCTCTCAACCCCTGTCCAACCATCTCCCCCGTGTGATCAGATGGAAAATAGGCCGCCTCGAGCACTCTGGACGCAGCTCCCATTTGTTGTCGATGTAATGAACTGTGAGACTAATATACGGCTCCATTGTGCGGCTGGACCAGAGATCGGATGTGGCTGCAACGCGCTTAACGTATCTCAATTCAGCAGCAACCTTTTTCCTCTCTGTGCTGTACATGCTGGGAATGATAGTTTTGAAAAATATTTTCGTGATGGGAGTTCGTATCTCTTGTCAATTATTTTCATGAAGTGTCTGAACCCGTTGCGTTCCACTGTAGCAATAGGAGCCATGTCTTTTGCTATGTGGTAGCCTATAGCATTTGTGATTTCTTGCCATCTTTTGAAGTTCGCTCATATAGTTGAGTACTAGCAAATGCTTCGGTTATTGACCGCTGCCTGGTGGAGGAAGACGCTTTTGCTGGTCCTCCTAATCTCTTCTAGCTTTGAGCTTTTTATGTCTTGAATTGAATCACATGGTTGTGCTGCAGGTGGTGGAAGAGGTTGGTTGTGTTACCTTGACTTGACGCCACAGTCTTTTTGCAGAGTTTACATTTAACAATTTTTTGATCAATATCATCCTTGTTGAATCCAAAATGTTGCCAAACGATTGATGATGCATTTTTTTTGTTAACAAGCGTCTCCTCTTCCTCCTCCACCAGCTCTACCTTCGTCGCTGCTGCTTCAACATTTAAATCGTCCTCCATTTGTTCACCCGTGTCTCGTCTTGTTACAGGTAGTAGAGTCATGTGACTCCACCCCGTCAAGTCTGTAACGTAGCACAGCGTCTTAAAGGGACATGAACATCGCCAACCTGCACATGCCTTTTCTTTTTTAAAATACCGAATTTACCGACATGGGCAAAATGACGTCGATGAGAGTCATAAATTTCGGTAACGATAAATTTTTGATATATCGCCCAGCGATATATATATATATATGACAACAACACTCATCACTCACAACAGTGACAAAACAATTACATTGACAATCAGGTTACGTTATTTTCAAAATGTTTCCTTTTCTTTTCATTGCTTCTTTAACACACTACTTCTCTGCTGCGAAGCGTGGGTATTTTGCTAGTCTATATATATAAAAGCCAAATACCACTGACTCACTCATCACGAATCTCCTGAAATGTGAGGAATGTGAAGAAAATTTCTTTGTCCAGGCACGTTCTGTTTGTATTTCTGTCTGTTTTTCACAAAAGAATTACTTAACAGATTTAGATCTGGTTGTTTTCTATAATTTGCTTGAACTTTCCGGTTGATTTTGTGTCTTCTGTCATCGCGCAAAGTACCATTGTTCACTTGCGGTACTGATATATTTATGCAAATCCAAGAGAGCTAGTGGGCGGGGCCTTCTTCATTAATTTGCCAGGCTCTGTTTGAGTTGGTCTATGTCTCGCCTAGTGTTGCAGTGCACTTTGCCTCCACTTAGCAAGCGATACCTGTTTGTTCAACAGACATAATCTACAGATTATTAAGGAGTAAGTTTTGACATTTTGAGAGAGCGATGAGCGCTCCATGTGTTTTAGAGGGTAGCTGCTGATTGCCAGAGATAGCATGGCCATGTGCTTTTCTCCTGTCAGAGATGAACATTATCAGATATAGTGCCAGCGTCTATTCATTTTTTAAGTTTGTCCAATTTCATTACTATGTGGATGCAGCCACAGGGTACAAGCTAGTAGGATAATAATTGTAGTTTACTTGTGAAATTAATGGAAACAACAGTTAGGAAAAACATGTCTTATTTACTTACTTAAAACTTAAGTAAAATAACAACACAAAAGTATTGATGACCAGTGTATTATTGAAATCAAACAGTGCAAGTATGAATAAACATTTCAAAGTGGCTTATAGGATTTACACAAACAAATTGCAGTGAGACCAGCAAAACTGTTACAATGAGAGCATTTTAAACAGACCCCCCTAATGTAAACAAGATATGAAATACTAATCGTATTTGAACTACGTGGCATGAATGTTACAGTCTGGATAAATGTAAACTGCTCTGCTGTCACGTGAATTGTGTAGCATACAAGCAAGAACAAAAATCCACCATGCTGTAATGTGAAAAAATCCAGAGTTCTGTCAAATACTGCAGAGGATAAAAACTTTGTAAACAAGTTCTGACATATCTTGCACAAAATATAAAAAAAAGCCCAAATCTATAACATTTTTAACAAATTACTAACTTCGTTCTGTCCAATGTTGCACAAAGAAATAAAAACAATTGTAAAATTCTACTGAGGAAACTTGAATCTGGGTTCAGAGCAGCACAGTTACATGTTACATCATTTCCTCTGGTGCTGAAAGCCCCCCCTCAGAAGGGCTGCTTGAGGCAGAGATGCACAGACACTTTTTTTTTGTTTCTCCAATTTGGGGAAATGCAGTAATCCCTCCTCGAACACGGGGGTTGCGTTCCATAACCCCCCGCTATAGATGAAAATCCGAGAAGTAGAAACCATATGTTTGTATGGTTATTTTTATATATTTTAAGCCCTTATAAACTCTCCCACACTGTTAACATTATTAGAGCCCCTTAGACATGAAATAACACCCTTTAGTCAAAAGTTTAAACTGCTCCATGACAAGACAGAGATGACAGTTCTTTCTCACAATTAAAAGAATGCAAACATATCTTCCTCTTCAAAGAATGTGTGTCAGGAGCAGAGAATGTCAGAGAGAGAGAGAAGCAAACAATCAAAAAATCAATATGTGCTTTTGGGCTTTTAAGTATGCCAAAGCACCACGATAAATCGGCATTTTTTAGAGAAGCGTCCGTATCCTCTAGGCAAACAGCCTCTGTGCAAACAGCCGCTCTGCTCACACCCCCTCTGTCAGGCAGAGAGAGTGAGAGAGACAGAGAAAAGCAAACAATCGAGCACCGCGTGGGAAGCATCTCGTATATCATTGAGGAGTTTTAGTTAATATGTAATACATGCTCTGATTGGGTAGCTTGTAAGCCATCCGCCAATAGCGTCCCTTGTATGAAATCAACTGGGCAAACAAACTGAGGAAGCATGTAGCATAAATTAAAAGGCCCATTGTCCACAGAAATCCGCGAACCAGCGAAAAAATCCGTGATATATATTTAGATATGCTTACATTTAAAATCCGCGATGGAGTGAAGCTGCAAAAGTCAAAGCGCGATATAGTGAGAGATCACTGTATACTTTTTCTGTTTTCTGCCACTCAAATGGATTTACATCACTGTACACCTCAGGTATCATCAAATTGCTTTTGATCTCTTTTTCAATGGCAGTGTGCAGAGATTTGCCTTCTCTGAATTTTCGTGTTTTTTGAAATAGCTGCGTAAAATCTTTTTTTTTTTCTTTTTTGTGCCCTCCCTTGTGTCGTCACCTGCTCCAACCCCTGCAGCCATAGGGTGAGCTGAAGCATTTGAGAGCCCTGGGGTAGGGCTGTATTTCTCTTTTGCCAGAGCCATGAATTCTTTCGTAGCTGCTGTTGTAATGGCTTTAATCCTGTCATCATTATTGGAGTGTTTTTTGTTTAAATAAACTGTTAACGTGTTGTTACATCTTTACAGTTTGTAGGATTTGAACCAGGTTAACACTTAAGTGTTAAACAGTTGGCTGCAGAAAGAAACTCCTTTAAAAATATATGTTATCGGCAATGTATGAAAAGCCGGTATTCTGTAGAATACCTAGGCATTGTATATAATGCCCGGCGTTTTTAGACAATGTATGAAATGTGAGAATTATTACACACTTTCCCTATGCATTTTATATAATACCTAGGCATTCTATAGAATGACAAATGCTATTTGGGCAAAGTATGAAAAAAGGTCCTGATAAGACTATTTTATAAATGACGTGCATTCCTTAAAAATACAAATGTTATTCTGAAAAAATAATGAGAGTGCCATTAAAAAAATGTTTTTCTTTGCGTATTTTGAATAAAATTTGTACAAAATAAAATGTATGCCTTTCTTATTAAGGGAAACAAAATGTTCATATAAAAACATAAGAAATTATAATTAACCTACTTGTTGCAACATGGTAGGCTTGAATGACATTTTGAATTACATTTCATTACATTTTTCACGCAAAGACATTTCATATTTTGCCACTTTGTTTTACACATACATTTGACAAATCCTTGGCCGCTTCCACTGGACTGAGTAATTGCAACTGACCAGAGAGGAATTTCATGGTCAGGAATATCTTCAATTCTAAGCAAGTTTGTAGGGCATAAAGTGAATTGTGATCTCGCATATACTTGTTTTAAAATTCCTTCAGAAGTTCCAAGTCAGTAGAAACCATCCTCTGTCACACTCATTACAACTGCTAATATATTGCGCGAATCACCTCGCACCTTGTCGACGTCAGGAATAGAAACTCGCACAGTAGTTCCCAAAGAAGCAGTGGGAAATTTTTTTTCCGAATTCATTTTCATTTTTTTAGCTTGTATTTCCAGATTGATTTTAGAATTTATTTTACCTTCAATAGCATTTTCAGTTTTGAAACAAAGGGTGCACAAAATATCCATTTCATCATCTTTACTAGCATGGCCACAGAAGGTATGAATTTTTTGACGACTCTTTTTGCATGCAAGTGCACCACTCGTTTCATTTAAACACACACAACAGGTATCAGAAACGGAAATCTCTTAGGTAAGCATGTCTTCATCATGTTAGTTTAATCCGATATCGACTATAATCTCATCCATGTTTTTTAAAACAGGCTCTTTTTCTTGCATAATCTGATTAGTTTCACCTTTTTCCATTGTTTGGACGCTTTCTATTACTTTTTTAAGCTGCTCCTCTGTATTTATGTCTTTTAAAACATCTTCTGGTAGAAAAGACGTTGTAAGCCCTACTTTAGGTAAGCAGCCAAAAAGAGATTTGTATGGTGTTCTTTTGATCCCAGAATGATAAGCTCTTTTTTTCATAAATTGAACGAAACGCAGTCCTTCACTCCAGCAGTCAGATTTGTTGTCCTGCATCCAAGTACAGAGCATATTTTCGATATCTTGATTAGCTCTTTCGACACTACCCTGGCTTTGTGAATGGCGAGGCTTCCCATGGACGATCTTAAGTGCTGGCCAAAACTCCTTCAAGCTGGTCACCACATTAGAATGTAATATAGATGGCGCTCCAAGCAACGAGAATATGTCCACTAGGTTGTAGGCTACTTCTTCAGCTCTTTCTGACGTTAGAGACTTAAGAATCACAAATTTTGTGAGATGATCTTGGTACACCATAATAAATTTGAATTCTCTATCTGGCTGAGACTGAAAGTCAGTAAGATCTACCTGACAACGGGAATTAAATTTAGAAAAAACCATATGTTTCACAACAATGCCCTTTTTAATACCTTTCTGTTTTTTCTGGCAAGGTTGACAAAGGTGGATGTACAGTTCAATATCATGACGTGTAACGTTTTTGTATTTGGTTGAAAGTTCTTTCAAAATTCTATCATGTCCTCCGTGTCCAATAGCCAAATGAGCTTCATGAAGTATGTGAAATAACTCTGAGTCCGTAACGTAATACTGTATAGTGCTGACGCCTTCTTGAACAGGATAAATGAGTTTACTTTTGTTTTCTACAATCATCACATGATAGCGATTCAGCAACCAATAGTCCCTGGATTCCTTCTTAGTAGTCATTTTGGCTTTTTGTACATCATTTATTAACTTCTGGTAAGTAGTTTCGGTTAAGAAAGTACTGTTTTTTGCATCATTAACTCGCAATTTTGGACAGTTCATCGTCGAATCATTGTTTCATGTCTATAGACCATGACTCCTTCTCCAACACTACAGCTTGCTCCTCCATTTTCATGGAGCACAGTAAAAAACGAATTTTTTGTTGAACAAATTTAAGTAAAATTGCGTATTTTGACACTCCCGAACAAACCGCAAAGTGCAACTTACAAATTCTAAGCCTGAGGCCCGTGTTAAAAGTCACGTGCCTTGCCACGTGATATTCGAAACGAATCGGAGATGTATTTCATACTTTGCTGGTTTCTCATTTGGCATTCTATAGAATGCCTAGGAAATGTGTGAAATATGAATCGTTTCATACATTGCCGGCTAGTTTTAGGCATTATATACAATGCCTAGTCATTCTATAGAATGCCGGATTGCAAACTTTGCCGGTAACATATATAATAACTTAGTATTTTTGGAGCTTACATGGCATTTTATTAACTGACCGTTTTGGAAGGAAAACAAAGTAGTGCTTTGGTAGATTGAGTAAATCTCCCTGCAGTGGTAAGCAGGAAGGAATGCAGCAAAATGGCAGACATTTCTAGTCCTCTCAATTTACTCCGGAATGCACCTCCTTGACTGATATTTTCTGTTTCTTGCTTCACACGTGTTATATGTGTGCTTAACACACTCTCTCTCTCTCTCTCTCTCTCTCTCTCTCTCTCTCTCTCTCTCTCTCTCTCTCAAATTGCTTCAAGCTGCCACTAGTATCCAATTTCTTGACCAACAAATCCCTTCAAGGCTCTGTCCCTCACTGCCTTCAGTCTTTGAATTCTTAGTAGGTCCTTCCAAAAAGTCATCTTTACTCTTGTCATAAAAGCTGCAAATGCAAATTCATTCATTGTTCTTGTTGGAACTATAGAATGAGTCTCCTATAACCTTTTAAAATGTGTCTGATCAACAGATGTTAAAACAATTCTTGAAGAAACACTGCCTAAAGCACAGAAGACTATATTGATCCAGCCATAAAACTTAAGTGGTTTTGTTAGAGGTGCAAGTGACATGATTTGAAGTGTCTTTTTTGAATTTGAACATGTCTGATTTGACATCATTATTAAACAGTAACCACTCCTCAATGTTTTGTAGTTCTTCAGTTGTATTCTTTGTTCTCCTGACTGAGTTGCCTAACCTTGAAATATAAACACTGCTGAGTTGAAGGAGAAAGAGACTTCATAAGAGGTGATCAATATTTCTGTCTGTTGCAGCAAGTAAGTTAATGTTTGTTTCTTACAGGTTAAAAAAATACTGAAGACGTTTATGATCGAAAGGATTCTTAATGCACCAATGGACTTGGAAAAAGGGATTTTCATTACTGACAGCCTAAAATCTGCAATGGTTATAGTGATTATTAGTACAAGATATCGTATTTTTTTATCATCAGAAGAAATTTCACAGATATGTGGCATTTTGTGTGTACAACAAATGCCAAAGGACAAGTCTCTTAACTATTACAGAGAACTTTCAAACTGTTTTGCAAGTGAACTAAAAAAGTAAGTTTAATGTTTTTAATATTCTGACAACTTTTGAAGTACAGTATAGACTAGCGTCAATGCAGCCTTGGCTAGAATTACTTTGCTGTATTAGAAAAAAAAAAAGAAACATTTGAACATATTTTTTGTTTGTTCATGAACTCATATTTGTCTTTTACAAAACTATTTTGTCATCTTTAGGAATGTTAGAAAAATCAGATGTTAATTAGCAATTTATTTTATATTTTAAGTGCAATTTTATTTCAATCATGGATATGTTGTTCTCATTTTTGTTATTGCTTTAATAAATATTCTCAGCTTTGTTAAATTTGCAGATTCAGTACAGAAACACCCTTTTAAACTATTCTGTTTGTTTCAGTCTTGAGGAAGCAATCATTGGCTTTTGCAAAACAGCCATAATGTCAAGAAATCCTCACTGGATTAAGGTGATCCCATTGCTACACTTTGTAAATGGAGCTTGTAAACCATTTGAATATGTTCCAGCTTTCCCATACATGAACATTCGTGCTTGGGCTGGACTACAAATGTTTAGTGAAGGCACTGATTTAAGATTCGCTGGTGCAAGGTATTTTCTTTTTTTATTCTTGGTATTTTTTGAGGGGCATGCTGTATTTTTACTATTCAAGTGGATCTAGTTAGAATATTTAAATGTTAAAGCATTTGTATGTGTTTAAGGCATTTATTTAGTTTGTGGAAAATTATTAAACCTTAATCATGATGTTTTTGTTGTATTCTACAGAGTTTAAAACCTTGCTCCATGTATTAATGTATTTGTTACTTTTTCCTTTCTTAATTACACTTTTTTTAATTATTAATTTTTTTATTTTTTTCATTGTAGTTAATATATTATAGATCAGTAAGGCAAGTGGTACTGCATCATATTCAAATTAGATTAGTTACTTCCTTCCTCTGTATATCTAGAGAGGTGAAAATCTGGACAGCTCTGGACAAATTACATGTTTTGTTGACATTTGAGATTTTTTTTAATGTTAAATACAACTCAACAGCAAAGTAAAACAATGGTATTTTAATGAAAATTTTAATATATATTTTATGATTTATTTGATGAACCAATATCCCATTGGACAAAAACCATAGCTTTTCAGTTTTGTTTTGGAAATTTTTGCTCCAATCTCCGTGCAGATTGCTTTTGGCTGTGAAATAAATTTGGACAATCTTGTGTGCAAAGCCCGTTTTAAGATCAAGCCACTGAATTTCAATAATGTTCAAGTCTACGAACTGCAAGGGTCATTCCAAATCCTACACCTTGTGTGATTTGAGATGCTTGATAGTAGATTTTGAAGTGTGTTTTTGATTGTTGACTTGTTGTTTTTCCTGCTTTATTTTTCTGACTGACTGTCAAGCCTTCATTTTCGTAATATTGTCTTAGTGAGCGAGCGTGAGGCATTTGGTGCGTGCTTTTGTGAACCCACAACAAATTGCAACTTGCTCTGGTAAAATCGAACATGTTTAATTTTTTCTCTTTGACTTTAGTCATAAGGGCAGGCTGCGTGAGCAGGGGAGCTGACAACCAATGAATGTTCATCTGGAAGTACAATGCATAAAATGTGATTAGCGGTGCAGAATAAGGAACATATGTGTCTTGAAACTCACAAATAGAAGAGAGGCTTGTCTTCCTGACGTCTCATGTTTTACATTCTAAAACCAATTAGAACAAAAGAATTAAGACTAGAAGACAGTGGCTGAATTCACTACAAGTTTAACCTGCTAACCCATCATGCATTGCTGGCTCCATCAGGTAGCAAGGGGCTTTGGACCTCACAAACAAAAGAGAAGCTTGTCTGTCTGATTTCATGTGTTTTACAAACTATGATAGAATGGAAAAAAAGAAATAGCATGACGACAATAGTAGTTTTCAGAAAGAGGGGCGAACACGAATGTGCTAGATGATTGCCGCTTTGTTGGTATAAAGTAGAAATAGTGAATTTCAGTAGTTTAAATTAGCAAGGTCTGATGATGAGATGAGCGAATGCAGTTGGCTGATGTGACATACCCCACAATTGGAAGTTGTTTAATGTGACATCTGCTTTAGTGGAATCAATCCTTTCCTGTTCTCGCACAATGTATCCTGTGCCATTACCAACCACACAACCCCAAAGCATAGTAGATTCACCCCTGTACTTATCAATTGGCAAGTTGTTGTCTTCTTCAGGTGCTGCACCTGTTTTTCTCCAAACATAACTTTTTGTGGTTGTGGCAAATTTGTTCAATTTTTAACTTCATCAGCCCACAACAATTGGCTCCAAACTGCCTCTGTCTTATGCAGATGTTATTTTGCCTACTTAAGATGCTGTTTATGTTAATGAGATCACAGCTAAGGTTTCTTTCTGATGGCTTTTCTGTGCCAGGCCATATCTGTGTTAGTAATGCTTCACAGAAGAGCAGTGCTGTACTACTCCTTTCGTAGTTAAAGCTTTGCCGGCTTACATAGTATACACACAGTTCTATCTAACCTTTTTTTTCTTGATCTTCTGGATCTTATCTTGGCCTTCATAGTTAATCTTAATGATTAATTGGCATTTCTTAATGACAATTCAAACTGTGGAAATTGGTAGCTAAAAGCATTTTAATTTTCTTTTTATAAACTTCTCCTGCTTTGTAGGCATCAATTAGTTTAATTTTCAGATCCTCTGTCAGTTGCTTTAAAGAACCCAATAATTATTCGGCTCTGGAATTGTCATTGGCTGACAATCTCTAATGACAATTCTTGACCAGACTAACACTTTACAAGCTTAGTCACACTAGACTAATACTAAGGAGTTCTGAAACCTTACAACTGAAAGTGTGCCTACACTATTGCACCTGCCACACTTAATTGTTTGTTTATTTTACATTTTTTAGTTCATAAAGTAAATTGTAACTATTCATTTACAGTTTTTGTCCTGAGTATGACAATAAACTGTATGTGGACCTTCAAGCGGTCCTCCAACTTCCAGGGAAAACTTGGGGGTTGGTGGCAGGATTGGCTCTTCAGCCACCATAAAAACTTCACGCAGCTCTGAAACAGCAGACAGGGCTCCTTTCTCCTCTCCGTGGGAGTAATTCTGTTGCAGAAGCCCATGGGAAGGCTGCTTGCATTATGAAGGGAATTGGGGAAGGCCTTAAATGGGAACCTCATACCTGTAAGAGTTGAATCCATTGGAAAGCCATTGGGGTAAGGCCTGTTGTGGATTGGAACTAGCGTGGTGCTGAAGCATTCTATCTGCTCAGCAGCACTTGGGTCCCAATTTGAGGCGTAAGGGCATGGAATGTCTTGTCTCTCTGGCATGGTAATCATCTTCGTCAGCTGTTGGAGGAGCTTTGTAAACTCTACATTTCAGTGGTGGCACACTCTGAGGTGCGCAGAGGTGGGACTGGCCAAATCTCTGTAGGTGGGTACACCTTTTATTGGACTGGTTGCTCTGATGTAATACTCGAGGAGTAGCTGTTGCTGGGGCGGACCGGCTAATCCCTATGGTGTCTGATGTTACATTTCAATGAGTGTATTATGAGACTTGGGTTACGGCACTCTCGGGGGGCCTTGTCTGTTGTCTCAGTGTATGCTTCGACTGTGGTGAGTGATGTCTCAGTGGGGGAGACAGTTTACTTGCAAGTTCACTAGGTGGTTGATGGGTGCCCACAAAGTGACACTCCTCTGGTCATGGATGACTTCAATTTTACCACTGGCACAGACAAGGCTGGCTGTGAGGATTGTCTCAGTCCACATGGGTCTGATGACGGTGTTGAAATTGGCTCCATGTTCTTTGACTTTGCAAAACATTGGGGTCTCTGGATCGCTGGAGCCTGATTCCAGTGCCCTGAGCCACATCATTAGATTTGATACTCCAATACTGGTGGTGCGGTGAAGGAGATTGATCACATCCTTGTGGGCAGATGCTGGAAGCTGCTACAGAAAAACTGCAGGGTCTATAGAAGTGCCTGTTTGTGAATTCTGACCACAGACTTGTTGTAACTACTCTGAAGATCCAGTTTAGGCCCAATAGGCTACCCCTACTAGGAGAATGAAGCCAGACCTGGCCAGACTCCCAAGATCGGGCTGTTTCTAATGAGTCTGCATGCAATTTGTGTGAGGAACTTGCACACTTGGGTGCATATGCTGATCCTAATATGATGTGGTAGACATTCTGTGACAAGACGCAGAAGGTTGCTGAAGGTTGTGTTGGTGTTGCTAGTATTCCCAGAGGGAGGTTTCTCACAGGGCACCTTGGATTCATCAAGAGGAGTCGCAGTGCACGACTTGATGGCAACTGCGCTCTGTACCGGAAACTTAGAGGGATGGCTCTGAAGGCAGATAAGGAGGCAGAGCAGTCTGGACGCACTCTAGTGACCTGTGACGAAGACTGGACTACTTCGGTACTGTGTCTCTTTGGAGAGTTCTTGGGTACCGTTGGTTTGACTTTGTGTCAAATGAGCAGATGCTCATTGAGTGACAAATGAGGCACATTACCTGCATTGTGAAGGAATGTCAGCACTATGTGATGCAATTCACCAAGTTTGATCCAGCTCACAGGATCCTCATTGTTCAGGATCTGAGCAGCTGGCACAGGCCAAGGGGATACATATGTAACACCTGACTGCAGCAGATAGATGGTCATTTCCCTACTGGACAGCGTGTATGCCTGGGGGGGTTGCCAACCAAGATCCTGAACTGTTTCGTCATGTGGTAAGTGCAGCAACGCGCCATACCAGTGCATGCTCCCTGACCTGACCTGATTAACAGTTTCATAAAAATGCTATTGTTTTACTCTGTTTGCTCTCAAAGTTGTATTTACAATTTTTTACTTCAAATTTCAACAAAATGTGCAATATATAAAGATTCAAATAATAATACAATTGTATTATGAAAATTACTTTTAGAGTTGTATTTTTCAACAATGCTACATACCAGGAGCAAATTATAATCTTGGAATCTTTGCTGTTTTTAATGCATGATTATATACATACAAAATGTTATTTTACAGATGTAGTTAATCTCATAATTTTTCAAATTTTGGCTTTCAGTTTATATGTGATGTTTTTAACTTATTGCCTCTGTCAGACAGTATAAGAAGACAGTGAGACACATACTGTGATAATTTGGTAAATTTGGTACTTGAAGAATTTAGACATTGTATAAATACTAGGGGACTTCGCCCCCCTGCTCGCTTCACTTGCCAACCCCTGGGCCGGCGCTACTTGCTAGCCACTTTGCGGTTCAGCCACTTGCGTATGGGGATTCAGATGTACAATTTAAACAGATTGTTATTTTCATGGGAATTGTTACATATGCATGATAGATCTATTTTACATTACAGCGAGTAATTAACCATATTTAAAAAATAGTAAAACCTAATAATTTGAAAATAAATTATGTTTCATGTTGTGTTAGTTATTCGTTTCGTTATACAATATTGTTATGTTTGGATTTGAAATTAACACGCAAATACTTTTTAAACTTACACTTTAACTGTAAAACTTCAGTAAAAACAATTTTTGGAATAAAATTTCCGTCAGTATCGCATTGAATTTTAATTCTGTGTTTGGACTTACATTGTGACAACACAGTGTATAACTTGCTCGTGAGTGAATTTCGTTTCTTTCTCTCTAATAAATAAACCGACTTTTTTGAATGTTTGTCTCTGTAATTTGTTAATTGTCTTTGCAAAAGCTATTCAATGGGGAAACTGACAACGTTTTAATGCGAATGGCATATCAAGATCTCCTATGGTGTCTAATGTTATCCGCGGCAGATATACTACATTACCTTTTTTGGATACATCCTTCTTTCAACAGTAATTCGTGTGGTGGAAGTCAGTACAGTGTTAACGGTTGTAGATATATTCTTTGGGATATTGTAAATGTTTTTATCTTCTGCACAGTTGCCACCAACTGTTTCAGCATAGTCTATTGGTATGCATTTAATCAGTTTGCCATGTAACTGATCAACAATTTTTGCATTAATTTGCATTAATTCGTTTGGCTTTGTTTCTAAGTGCTAGGATTGCCCGTGTACTCATTTCTTCTGTTGATAACCCTTTGGGATGAAATTCTTCAATTAGATTTGGACATAATAAGTCTTCTTTTATTAGAAAAAGTTAGGAAAACATAAAAATTTATAAGAGCTGAGAGAGGAGGAACTGTGGAAATGCTCCAGATAAGATAGAAAGCCTTCCAGCTTTAATGTAGAGTCTCGGAGATTAGCCATGCGTCCCATATCATAAAAAATACAGAGTTCCTGATGTTTGTCCTTGAAGCAAATCGTCTCCTGTCATCTAGTTTGTAGTCTGATGTTTTGCTCTCACCTGGATTTTTCTTTCCACTTTTGTCTCGGTTACGTAGTGCTGTTTTTTGTATTGTTGTCCCATATGAAGCAGATTAAAAGTCAAATCCTTGCTCTGATGTTTAAAAACATTTTTCTATCATAAATAATATTCATGAAATAGGATTGTACAATTGCCAAAACAGTAAGGTGAAATTAAAAAAAAAAAAAAAATTGTGAAAGCAAACTCATGTGACATGTCAGCACCCTCTCGCTCCATGATGTAGTAATACTAAAATAAAAAAAGATGTACTGTACATTATGTAACCAGTCGTTGGTTGAATAACTGTTATAAACTGATGAAATACCTTTTTTGTTATTTTGTATCTTTATTTTAAATGTGTTGAATCTGCAAATGTATTTGACATTCTAGGCTTGTAAATGAGAAGGGAGTGATTAAAAGAAAAAAAAGATTAGTTGAATAACATGGTTAAATATTTATAAGCAGGCCTGTAGTGGTATTGAAATAAGTATTTTTATACAAATTAAGTAAAGAATTTACATTTTTTGTTGTTTTGGTGTTTTAGAATAAGAAAAAAAAAATATAAGGGAACTTTTTCTTCTGATGTAATTGTTAATTTGGGGATAAAAAAGTATTAAAAAAATGAGTTAGGAGAGATGTACATGTTGATCAATGGTACACTATTAATCATTTTTATATATCTATGTGTTTGCAGATTTTATGAAACTTTAAAAAATCAGTTTTGTTAATATTTCCTTTATTGAAATTTCAGTGCTTTACTAGATATCATCAAAGCTAAGAAGCATTTATTCGAAGCCGACAAGATTCTTGCTAGATCTTGTCTTTACTTGATGAAGTTAGAAGACTTGTCCAGATACTTTGAAGTTGTCCATGTTGAGCTGCTTGATGTTCTTTATGGACTTTTCCACAAATTAAGTGGAATTTATTATAGCAACTTTGAGGTTCGTAACTTCATGTATGCTGTATATAAAGATGAAAGCAGACTGTTTTTTTTTTTTCCCAGGTGCATGTTTTTATAGGTATATTTATTTTAACTTGCTTTTTTTATATGTTATCCTTACTACTTAGAGTTCAAAATAAATTGCTACTTGCTAGTACCCTGTTTTTGTTCTTAATATAGATACTTGACATTGTGTTTATAATTTGGTTGTTTTCCCATTTACAAAGATTACAATTTTCCAGGATTAAAAATATAGAATCTTATGTATGGAAAACTATATTACCATTATTTCTTGGTCTACAAATGTTAAGGTAGTTTTCAGCACTGCCCATGTACAGTGAAGCTTGTTGCTGTGGCCAACTTTATTAATTTTGAAGTGTTGGGCTGCCAACACCACATGTACCAAGTAAAGGCATAATACAAACAGAATATGTGTTTAAAACATATTTTTTAAAAGTTTTAAAGAAATCCTTTGCAATGTAATAAGGGTGAATTGTCTTTTGTTTTGGTCCCCTGTGTGAATGCATTGTAAAATTTTTGTGGGATTCATAACTACTTTAAAAAGTAGTATATATTACATTTCATATTTTACCCTTCTTTTAAGATTTACGCGGCTTTCTATTGGTAGAGATTTTCTTTGATCTAAAATCATTTATGTGATTATTTTTACAGACTGTTCTTGAACTCTTACTTCTTTTACACACAAATCTTAGCAAGGAAATATACAGGTAATCATTTTTATTTTAATAAACATGCCTATACACAATTCAGTTGGTCATTTTATCATTTATTTCCTAAATGAGTGTTAACAAACACATTTTTAACATAGTTTGTTTGAAGACCCCTACCCTGAATCCTGCTTAAAAATGGCAGTAAGGCTACTTCAGAAAGTTTGTGAGTCAACGAAAGAAAAAGGACATTTTCAAATTCCTCTCCGATGTTTAAGCATTGTGATCCTCATCTCAGACTTTGTTACATCTCATACTATTAAGGTATGGTTTATGAAACAAGTATGTTTTTATGTTATCATTTTTTCATCTAAAAGCTTTATAGTAATATTATGGTATTACATCTAAATAGAAGTGTAATTACTTGATTGTTTTAAGGTTAATCTATTTGTAATGTTTTCAGGTTTCGGACAATGCTAAAGAGGGAGAGGTGAAACCTACAAAAAATGCTGTGCTCAATGAAGTCTTGGAAATTAAGAGAAACTGGATAAAGGAGACATTTAAAAACAAGCTTATTCGTTCCAGCTACGTTTGTTTTCATTCCGAGTTTGAAATAGAGGTAAGACTTTCATTGAAATAAAGTGAAATAGAATAAAATACAGTGGAACCTCGAGATGCGATCACCTCTGTATACAAGAAATTCAAGATAAGAGTAAAGTATGAGCGAAAAATTTGGATCTAAATACGAGCATTACCTCACGTAAAGAGCCACGAGCCAGGCTGTGGGTATGCGTGACGCATTTCCCGATCCGCCTCAACTCGGGCATTCATCCAAGCTGACGCTGCCAGCCTGTCAGCTCACTCAGTGTTCCTTGTTCTCCCGTAGCGTGAGGATCTACGCGTTTGTTCGCTTGTGATTTCATTGTTTCGCTGTATCAGTTCGCCGTATAAGCGTATCCAAAAATATCGTGGACATGCAGACGGAGAATAGGAGACGATTGCCCTCAAGAGGAGAGAGAGAGAAGCGCGCGAGAGAGATAAGGAGAGAGAGAGATAAGGAGAGGGATAGAGAGACGCGAGCAAGAGAGGTTAGGAGAGAGAGATGCGCACAAGAGAGAAGAACCATCAGCTCAGTTATGATCACATGACACTCGGCAGACAGTGTATCCATTATACTTGTATTGCAAGACATCGCTCGTTTTATCAAGTTAAAATTAATTTAAAATTTAGCTCGTCTTGCAAAGCACTCGTAAACCAAGTTACTTGCAAACCGAGGTTCCACTTGTATATATCATTTATTAGTGTTATTTGTTAGGAAAATTGATTTTAATGTTTATATTTTTGGGGGTGCGGAACGGATTAACTGGATTTCCATTATTTTCAATGGGGAAGTTTGTTCTAGATATGAGAAATTTGCTATACGAGCTCAGTGCTGGAATGAATTAAACTCGTATCTCGATTTTCCACTGTATTTAGTATTGTCTTAGGCCCATAATGTTTTACCCAGTTTGAAAAGCTTCAAAGAAGACCGTGGTTGTCTTAAAAAAATTATTCTCTGTTCTTAAGCTGTCTACATTATAAGAGCAAGTTCTGCATAAGTGACTTACTGTCACAACTACTGTTTTATGTTTTTTATTTATTTTAAAGAACATAGAAATTATATAACACACATTTTTGCCTCTTCTGCTTTAAACTTTCCATGCACTCAAAAAGTGGCAAATAAAGGATAATGGTTTCTTATTAAAAGTAAAATCTACATGTCTTGGAGGCCAGAAACAAAGTTAAAGTAGCTAATGCTGCAGTATTAGTCAGCCAGTTTAAAAAGATAATTCAATGCAACACAACCCTACAGCATTAAGTGACAATGAAACATTAAGCAGAAGAGAAGAAAATAATTATTCAGTAAGTTGCAAGCCATGTACATAAGTCATGTGGCCCAGAAAATCTTGGGTACTCTTCTGTTTTCCTCTAGGGAGTGCTAACTGTCTGGCTGGAATAAGTTCTTTTGCAATTGCGGCATCTTAAGTAACCCAAAACTATATACAGTAGATATAATATTAAAAGGCGATACCCTTCCCATAGTGATATGACGGAAAGCAATCACATAAGAGAAAATAACTTAGCTTTCTTTAATGACTATTTACGCAGCATTACAAATGAAGGAAGACAAAGGCAAGGCTCTTTTACCGAGGTGGGAACTCGATGTATACAGTCTGCCATTTTCATTGCTGCGCTGGAAGGATTTTCAGGATCAGATAACGTAATCTTCTGTCCGTTGGCTTCAAAGGTGTGCTGGACAATGTTCCAAGGCTTTATACTCTTTCTCCATGTGCAGGCCCTTACTTAGGTAAATCATGACATTCCAAACAAGGTAAAGAGAGGATTCAATTTCATACACACAGAAATAGTACAGGGTGGGCCATTTATATGGATACACCTTAATAAAATGGGAATGGTTGGTGATATTAACTTCCTGTTTGTGGCACATTAGTATATGTGAGGGGGGAAACTTTTCAAGATGGGTGGTGACCATGGTGGCCATTTTGAAGTCGGCCATTTTGGATCCAACTTTTGTTTTTTCAATAGGAAGAGGGTCATTTGACACATCGAACTTATTGGGAATTTCACAAGAAAAACAATGGTGTGCTTGGTTTTAACGTAACTTTATTCTTCCATGAGTTATTTGGACCTGACACCCATAATCTGGTGGTGCACCATCTTGCTGGAAAAACTCAGGGAACGTGCCAGCTTCAGTGCATAAAGAGGGAAACACATCATCATGTAGCAATTTCGCATATCCAGTGGCCTTGAGGTTTCCATTGATGAAGAATGGCCCCACTATCTTTGTACCCCATATACCACACCATGCCATCATTTTTTTTATTTCTATAGTTTTGGAAGGATCTATCCAATGTGGGTTAGTGTCAGACCAATAGTGGTGGTTTTGTTTGTTAATTTCACCATTCACATAAAAGTTTGCCTCATCATTGAACAAAATCTTCTGCGTAAACTGAGGGTCCTGTTCCAATTTTTGTTTTGCCCATTCTGCAAATTCAGTGCGCCGATCTGGGTCATCCTCGTTGAGATGCTGCAGTAGCTGGAGTTTGTAAGGGTGCCATTTGTGAGTAGCTAATATCCGCCGAAGGGATGTTCGACTAATGCCACTCTCCAGTGACATGCGGCGAGTGCTACGCTGTGGGCTCTTGCTGAATGAAGCTAGGACGGCCACTGATGTTTCTTCATTAGTGACAGTTTTCATGCGTCCACATTTTGGCAAATTCAACACTGAACCAGTTTCACGAAACTTAGCAAGCAGTTTGCTAACTGTAGCATGGGAGATGGGTGGTCTCGTAGGGTGTCTTGCATTGAAATCTGCTGCGATGACCCGGTTACTGCGTTCACCAGACATCAACACAATTTCTATCCGATCCTCACGTGTTAACCTCTGTGACATGTCAATGGCTGTACACAAAGAGAAACTTGTAAATGACTCATGAAAGAATAAAGTTACGTTAAAACCAAGCACACCATTGTTTTTCTTGTGAAATTCCCAATAAGTTTGATGTGTCAAATGACCCTCTTCCTATTGAAAAAACAAAAGTTGGATCCAAAATGGCCGACTTCAAAATGGCCACCATGGTCACCACCCATCTTGAAAAGTTTCCCCCCTCACATATACTAATGTGCCACAAACAGGAAGTTAATATCACCAACCATTCCCATTTTATTAAGGTGTATCCATATAAATGGCCCACCCTGTACAATGCCCATTTTCATAGTTGTCCCTTTCATGTCTCCTAATGCTTGCCTAGCAGTTCTAAATGATGAGCCCCTGTGTGCTAAATCTGGTCTTTAGCTGTACATGTGAGAAGAAGCAGATTTATGAAATATTTTTTGTACTGAGCACAGTGACATATTAAACATAACTTATATTCTGGTTAAATCTTCTCACCAGTTGCAAACCTGGTATGCTGTATTCTTAAAAAATAAATTTGGTAGTTTTAATGTTGAAAGTATTTCTTTACAAATTTATATATTATGGTGTAGGATATATTAATTTGCCACTTGAAATAGTCTTCTAAATTGAATCTTTTAATATAAATTTTAAAATACCTTATCTGTTCTTGCAGTATATAGGGTATAAGGGTCCTAAATGGTTTTAAAAAAACATGCCTTCAGCATTTATTAGTCAAAGTGCCTTGAGCATGTGAAAGTTGCTATACAAATAAAATGGGTTATTATCCTTGTAATAATGAAAGGAAGCTTGAAATAATTTATCAACATTTTTGGTACTATTTTCTCTTGTTAATGTTTCTTGCTTATTTGTCTGCTTGCAATGGCCATTCTGGGTGGAGTTATGACAAAACAATGCCAAGGACTTTTACGTTTTCTTCTGTTATTTTACATATCATACGGAGTGAGATGCACGCTAAGTGGGAGCCTGGTGGAAAGAGCATGAGTTTCATTGTACTTTGTAGATATATAACTCGGTCTAAACTGAACTCATTATATTACCGATTGAAGTGCCACAAACCATTTTTTTTTAATGCATGTTGCTGAGGATATGGTAATACAAGAACTGAGGGCAATGTTTTTGAGTGAATAAATGCACTGACACTAATGCCAATCAATCCATAAATACACTGGCAGAACATACAGACTTCATGTAGAACTTTACATTCTGAGGCTGAAATGACAGCTCTGTGTTACACCTCTGCTTATGCTAAAACATCTGTTTTAAACATGCTAAGCTTTAACCTGTCAGTCCTGGGCGGGTGGTGTTCCTGCTGCCCCATTACCATGCCCTGGATAAGTGGCTGGGATAGGCCACAGCTGCCCTGGATAAGCGGGTTAGGAAGATGGATGATTATTATTATTATTACTATTTTTCTTCTTCTTTCGGCTGCTTCCGTTAGGGGTTGCCACAGCGGATCGTCTGTCCGCATATGGATTTGGCAAAATTTTACACCGGATGCCCTTCCTGACATAGCCCTTCCCATTTATCCGGGCTTGGGACCGGCACGAAAAAACACACTGGTTTGTGCATCCTCTGTGGCTGAGTTTTTATTATTATTATTGCGTCTCACAGTTGTAGCGCTATTGTCTCTTAGTGGAATGCATGGAGTTTGCACATCCCCCACTCAATACCCCATAACCACTAGTTTTCATGTGAAAATTAGATTGGAACATTTCTTCAACATATCCCCAACTTAAAATGGTGCAGCATAGATAGATGGGTTATAGCTGCTGTGTCCTTCCACATTACACTCAACACTGTTTTATGAGCAGTAAAATAAATGACATCCTGTTTTTTTTACTTTTGGCTGTTGTTCAAGAAATAATAGAAAAAATATTATAAGCTTCTGTTCTGTACAAAAATAGGAATCAGTCTCTTTAAGACCAATTAAAATAAAATAAAAAATGGTATTTTGCCAGAATTTAATTGTTTGATATTACCTGGATATTATAATATACTAAAACTTTTCTTAGTTTTTCAAAAGGGTTTTGCTCTTTGATCCCATGGTCCTAAGTCAGTCACACTATCAAATGTATTACAGAGCTGGCAGATGATGATTAAAGCAGTTGTTAATTTTTACAATAAGTGATTAGTCCATTTATGGCAAGGGTGGCATTACCTCCATCATACACCCAAGGAACTGAGAAAAGAAATGTCAGAAACTTAAGTATCAAACAGAACAGCTTTTACAATTATTTTTTAAAAATAGCATGAAAAACCAGTATGGACTGACTCAACAGCAGCTTTAACAAATGTGCACTATTCTCAAAATCTGTTCCTTTAGCACTGACTTGAATGCTAATACTATGAGAGCCTTTTGATATTAGCAGGTCATTATTTCATTGTTTGGAAGTCCTCTAGCTAAAGCCTCTGCTGGAAGTCCTCTAGCTAAAGCCTTTGCCCCCCATGGAAGCTGTATTTATCCTTGGAATTTTAACAAGACACACACTTTGAGACAAAATGTGCACTCCAGATTAATATTACTCATTGCATGTCTGAGAAGGCGTATGTGGCTTGCTAAGCCATCGCTGGCAGCTTCCGCGCTATTAGCTAGGTTTACAGTATTATGGCAAAATGAAAAACAGAAAAAACAGTAATAAGAATGTGACACCGGCTTTACTCTGATTCCAGTAAATACTGATTTGGTAGTCTGTTGAGCAGGTCAATCTTGGCTGAAAACATGCATATCAAAAATTGCTTGTATACATCAAACAAATCGGAGTTGCAGATGAAACAAATCAGATGTCATTGTGGTTGTTTAAACAAATATATATACAGTAATCCCTCCTCGATCGCGGGTTGCGTTCCAGACCCCCCCGCGATAGGTGAAAATCCGCGAAGTAGAAACCATATGTTTGTATGATTTATTTTTATATATTTTAAGCCCTTAGAAACTCTCCCACACTGTTTATAAATATTCTCCGCATAGTTATACAGTAAACCCTTGTTTATCACGGTTAATCCGCTCCAGACAGATAAATGAATTTCCACGAAGTAGGATTCTTTATTTATAAATCTAATCTTTTCGTAGTTAGAGCATAGAAAACCTGTTTACGACCTTCTAAATACATTTTTTAACATTATTAGAGCCCTCTAGACATGAAATAACACCCTTTAGTCAAAAGTTTAAACTGTGTTCCATGACAAGATAGAGATGACAGTTCTTTCTCACAATTAAAAGAATGCAAACATATCTTCCTCTTCAAAGTGCGCGTAAGGAGCGGAGAATGTCAGAGAGAGAGTAAAGTAAACAATGAAAAATCAATAGGGCTGTTGTGCTTTTAAGTATGCAAGCACCGCGATAAAGCAGCGGCAATGAAGGGATCAATGCGAAGGTAGCCTTTCAGCATTTTTTACAGGAGCGTCCCTATCTTCTAAGCAAACAGCCTCTGTGCAAAAGCCCTCTGCTCACGTCTCCTCCGTCAAGCGCAGAGAACGTCAGAGAGAGAGAGAGAGAGAGAGAGAGCGAGATTAAAGCAAACAATCAAAAAATCAATAAGTGAGCTTTTGGACGCACCTCGATAAAGCGGCATTTCTTAGAGGAGCGTCCGTATCCACTAGGCAAACAGCTTCTGTGCAAACAGCACCTCTGCTCACACCCCCTCCGTCAGGCGCAGAGAATGTCAGAGAGGGTGAGATAGAGGCAGAGACAAGCAAACAATCGAGCAAAGCGCAGGAGGCATATCTTATAGCATTGAGGAGTTTTAGTTAATATGTAATACGTGCTCTGATTGGGTAGCTTTTAAGCCATCCGCCAATAGCGTCCCTTGTATGAAATCAACTGGGCAAACAAACTGAGGAAGCATGTACCATAAATTAAAAGACCCATTGTCCGCAGAAATCCGCGAACCAGCGAAAAATCTGCAATATACATTTACATATGCTTACATATAAAATCCGCGATAAAGCAAAACCGCGAAAGTCAAAGCGCGATACAGCAAGGGATCACTGTAATTTTTTTTTTTGTATTATTATTTCATAGTACTTCAAGCACTTGTATTAAACTTTACACACTGCTGGAATATAATCCCATTCATGAAACATAGAATTCTTTTTACCCATCTTTAATGTCTTAAGTGATGGGGAAACTGGTTTATAAACATTTTGCTTTTCAGAAAAAGCTTGGCAACTCTAGGGCCATAAAAATGAGAGATGGTTTAGTAAATCAGTTTGCAACAAGGATTTGTGAAAGGGCTGTCAAAGAGTTAATGCTTGAGATTCATTTGAAAGGTATAACATGTTATTATCCTTAATCACATTTGACTTCTGCATTGTTTGACACCCTTTTCTCTGTAAACTAGTGGTTTTAAACTAGAGACTGTGGCTTTAGTGAGGTTAACATTATTAAAAAAATTAGCTCCAATTTTAAAGGATATCTTTAGTTTTTAAATGAACATGTAGGTAGCTAAACATTTTTCAATTATTACATAAAAGTAGTCCTATATCAGTGTAGTTGTACACAGAAGCAGTGGTCCTCAACCTGTGTTGCACACAAACAACTTTAGGTGGTATGCAAAAGGTTTATCTGCGCTTCAATTCCACAGCTCAATTGCATACTCTGTCATCTGTGAGACTTCACTCCCATATCTCTCAACCCCATTCTCCCCTTTCCTGTCCATCCAATATCTCCAAATAGTCCCTTTGGCTCCGAGGGAACATATCCCTCTTGCCACCATACCTCTTTGAGCCAGGATCCATACACAAAGACTAATGGATTTTTGTGAAACAAGCATCTCAAATGAGTGCTCTCTTTTCATGCCCTCCAGCTGCACGTGTAGGCTGCAAATTAAATATATGGAAATTTTAGTATTTCTTAATATTTTTGTATCAAAATTGACCATGCAACTATTCTTACATAGATAGATAGAACTTTATTTGTCCTCAGGGGGGAAATTGTTTACACAAGTATTAAATTACATTAAAAACTATTAAAATGAATTTAATGTACATAAGAGAAACTAAAAGACAACTCAAACAAGATCTAAGAAATCTCACTTTTAGTTTTTCCTAATAAGAGTGCAGTACTTAACAATTTAAGACTGAAATACAGTTCAGTTCCTGGAAGTGGTATGTCAGTAAGGCTTGAAAACCCCTCACGTTGATGTATCACATGAAATGTCATCACATACAATATGCGTTGATATGTCTGTTGTAGTTAAGCATTTACTTCGATTATTAGGTTTACTATTCTGGGATTAATAAAGTCTCTCTCTCTCCCTCCCTCTACCTCTCTCTCCCTCTCTCTCTCTCTCTCTCTCAGACATGCCTTGAAATAATTAGTTTATCTCAAAATGAAGCTTCTACTTTTATTTTGTCATTTAGAATTTAAAATATTTATAGCATCATGAATAAAATAGTCATATATATATTGTTCTTGACTTTAGGGAATCTAAATCTAGCGCTTGAAGGCAACATTTAAAAGAATAGTTTAAAATAATTCTGTTCCTTTAGGAAGAGTCACTATTTTTTTACTCTTCTTGTTTATTCAGATCCAAAATCCTCCCCTTGTCAATAGTAGTCCATGAATAATGCCAAACTGTCTTCAAAGTCTATTGTTTTACTGTCAGTGAGAAAGGAAATTGAAGGAAGTGTCAAAACCCACAGCTATATTCATATTAAAATTACAACTTTGTTGTGCTCCAGATGTACAGAAATGGCTGTAGACCTTTAAAGAAAGCAGAGCTCCAAAATGCCTGAAAAATGCTCGCAGGGAGGGAGTACAGTCAAATCCTGAGTAGCCAGTAAAGGGAAACACAGAATATTTACAAATATTTAATTTCATAAAAATGCTCTTTTTAACAAAAGCTCCACGGAGCAAAAAGGCATAGCAGGAGTTGCCTGAAAGGTAGTCCCAAAGAAAATAAGTCCCAATACACAAATCCCAAGAATGTTTAAAAACAGAGCAGAGGTCAAAATCCTGCAAATCAATCATCAAAAAGGAGCAATGAATTTCCAGAGTACTCACAATGCCATCACATTCAATGAACCACATGGGATGGCTTCCTTTCCCAGCCTTTATAGGGCTGAGGGCAGTTCCTTGACTGTGTAAGAAAGAACACATACAACTGTGAAGTGTTTTTACCCGTAGGCAAACCCCATATAGTTTAAACAAAACATGGCTTATAAACACGTTAAAAAGAAAAGAAAAATGCTGTGCAGACACGAGTCTCTAAGTAGACTGTTTCAAGATGACAGGGCTTCTGCTGATAAGCACTTATGGCAGAATGAAGCTGGCATAGGCAGGTGGATACCAGAAGTGATATCAAGGATGGTGAAGCCATCAGTTTTCCGGTCCACAGAGGGAGGAAGAGATGAAGTGTTAGTCAAGATAGATAGATAGATTGATACATTATTAATCCCAAGGGGAAATTCAAATACTCCAGCAGCAGCATACTGATAAAAAAAATTAAATTAAAGAGTGATAAAAATGCAGGCATAACAGACAATATTATTACTTTGTATAATGTTAACGTTTACCCCCCGGGTGGAATTGAAGAGTCGTGTAGTGTTGGGGAGGAATGATCTCCTTAGTCTGTGAGTGGAGCAGGACAGTGACAGCAGTCTGAATCTGCTCCTCTGGATTATATTCATTTTTTCCTCAGAATTCTACACACAACACCCCATAATGACAACGTGAAAAAAGTTTACTTGAGATTTTTGCAAATTTATTAAAATTAAAAAAATTGAGAAAGCACATGTACATAAGTATTCACAGCCTTTGCCATGAAGCTCAAAATTGAGCTCAGGTGCATCCTGTTTCCCCTGATCATCCTTGAGATGTTTCTGCAGCTTAATTGGAGTCCACCTGTGGTAAATTCAGTTGATTGGACATGATTTGGAAAGGCACACACCTGTCTATATAAGGTCCCACAGTTGACAGTTCATGTCAGAGCACAAACCAAGCATGAAGTCAAAGGAATTGTCTGTAGACCTCCGAGACAGGATAATCTTGAAGCACAAATCTGGGGAAGGTTACAGAAAAATTTCTGCTGCTTTGAAGGTCCCAATGAGCACAGTGGCCTCCATCATCTGTAAGTGGATGAAGTTTGAAACTACCAGTCTCTTCCTAGAGCTGGCCGGCCATCTAAACAGAGTGATCGGGGGAGAAGGGCCTTAGTTAGGGAGGTGACCAAGAACCCGATGGTCACTCTGTCAGAGTTCCTCTTTGGAGAGAGGAGAACCTTGCAGAAGGACAACCATCTCTGCAGCAATCCACCAATCAGGCCTGTATGGTAAAGTGGCCAGATGGAAGCCGCTCCTTAGTAAAAGGCACAAGGCAGCCCACCTGGAGTTTGCCAAAAGGCACTTGAAGGACTCTCAGACCATGAGAAACAAAATTCTCTGGTCTGATGAGACAAAGATTGAACTCTTAGGTGTGAATGCCAGGCCTCAAGTTTGGAGGAAACTAGGCACCGCTCATCACCAGGCCAATACCATCCCTACAGTGAAGCATGGTGGTGGCATCATCATGCTGTGGGGATGTTTTTCAGCGGCAGGAACTGGGAGACTAGTCAGGATAAAGGGAACGATGATTGCAGCAATGTACAGAGACATCCTGGATGAAAACCTGCTCCAGAGCGCCCTTGACCTCAGACTGGGGCGACAGTTCATCTTTCAGCAGGACAATGACCCTAAGCACACTGCCAAGATATCAAAGGAGTGGCTTCAGGACAACTCTGTGAATGTCCTTGAGTGGCCCAGCCAGAGCCCAGACTTGAATCCGATTGAACATCTCTGGAGAGATCTTAAAATGGCTGTGCACCGACACATCCCATCCAACCTGATGGAGCTTGAGAGGTCCTGCAAAGAGGAATGGGCGAAACTGGCCAAGGATAGGTGTGCCAAGCTTGTAGCATCATATTCAAAAAGTCGAGGCTGTAATTGCTGCCAAAGGTGCATCGACAAAGTATTGAGCAAAGGCTGTGAATACTTATGTACATGTGATTTCTCAGTTTTTTTATTTTAATAAATTTGCAAAAACCTCAATCAAACTTTTTTCACGTTGTCATTATGAGTTGTTGCGTGTAGAATTATGAGGAAAAAAATGAATTTAATCCATTTTGGAATAAGGCTGTAATAAAATGTGGAAACTTGTGTTGCGCTGTGAATACTTTACGGATGCACTGTAGAAAAAAAATGCATACAGAAACTAAATGATCAATAATATTAACGTTAACAAAAAAATCAAAGGTTCGGTTGGGGGTAGGGTGGGGGACCTTGTCTGACACACTACTGACTTTTGTAGTCAAAGAACAGTAATAATTGGAGAAGAGTTGTCTATCAAACTAGTAGCCTTTCTCAACAACCCTTTGTACTTCCTTAGATAAAACATCAAGGGCCCAGTCTACTAAAGTGGAACAGAAATTATCAGTTATTATTTCAACAAAAATATGGAAATAAAGTAAGAAGTAAAGCTGACCCTCACCTCGAACTGCGCTATCTCTTATACACTGTGTTGATGCATGCAGTTGGCGCTTGTCTGTTGCTGTCTCTCTTTATGTTGCCAATATAATGTTTGCACATGCGTTTATTTAAACCCTGACTTTCTACAGTCTGGCTAATATCTTTAATGAATGCATGTAATATATCTAGTTTTGCTGATTGGACAGAAAACCGCAGTGAAAAGGCAGAAGGTGAGGCAGACATTACCATGCTGCACTGAAGGGGGAGAATGTGAGCCCAGTAAGTGCTTGTTGCTGCTGTTCATCTACGCAGAGGCTCTCTGTGGCAATAAGTTAACAAAATCAGAAAGTCAAGTGCACTGCAACAGTCCGTTTTTTATTTTTTTGTTCCGACTGACTGCCAAAATGGAAGATTAAAATGTTTAAACTAAAAGAAAATAAGGAGGACTTTTATAAGAAAGTGACAGATTTTCGTGGAGAAGGATAGGCACATAGACTTCATTTACAAATAAAGATAAGACAGTTTTTAATTTTATAAAAAATGGGATCAGACTTAAAAAAAAAAAATCCAATATTTTAAAACTAAATTTTGACCTTAAATAATTTTTTTTTGTTTTTCTTGTAATCCTTTTGTTGAACAGTCTGTATTAAAATTGATTAAAGCATCTATTTTGTTAAATAAATACTAATTTATTGTGCACAAGCAAGGGTTTTACGGGCATCCTCATTTTATACAGCTTCTTTGCTTATTTTGGGACTTTTTAAGTTATTTTTGCCAGCTGTCCTTGTTTGGGGCATGTAAGGCTGAAAGCCAGCATTTTAGTAGTTAGAAGTGACTGGATTTAGAATAATTCTATTTTTTTTTCAGATTGGTCAGGTACATGGCCTGCTTTCATTGTCCTTAAAACTTGACGGAGGTCTGAAACACATTTTCCCATGTTTGAGACTCTGTTACTGCATCAACGTTCAGACCCTTTGTTAGATTGTAAAGAGAAATGTATATAAATGTGTTAATTTCTTTGAACATATTGCATAATGTATATTTTCTAAATCAATTTTAAGATGTTAATGTATAGTGCAGTGAAAATGTTAAGATGAGGTGGTTAAGTTCTTTTTTATGTAGCTGTGTATTTGGCTAATGGAATTGTAACTATTAGAGCTGTTGCTACTGTAAGTATTTTTAATGTTTCAGAAATATATAGTTTCATAGAAATGTATTGCAAAGCAAAATTTAATGTGTAAAACTTAATGTTTTTTAGATGTGGAGCATGCTGCTCTCACTATCTTTTAGAGATGAGAAAACCACTTCATTTTGGAGGAAGACTCTTCTAAATGATTTTGAAGGAAAGCTTAAACAGGTAATTACGTTAAAACATTTAATTTACTTTTACTCACAATTTTTCATATTTTATATGACACATTTTGCACTCCTTGTAATGCTGTATATGAAGTTATGAGTTCTCACAGGAACAAAAACTTTTTGTATGTAAGTCAGAACTTAAACTGAAAGATCTGCAAAAATGCATAGTGATTTCTTGCTTATTTTACAGAAAAACATTCTTATAACAAAGAACATTTAACAATCTTCATTTACTACTGCGCAATATCTGTCTCTCCTCTGTTTTGACACTTGTGTTATTGTTTTCTATGAGTTATAAACATCAGTGCAAAATGTATATTGTAAAAGACCAATATATTTGAACAAAGGCAGGATAAAGCAAGGAGCTATTGGACATTAGTCAAGGAAAACCCTGAGACAAGGCCCAGTAATTTAACAATCTAATAAGAACGAAAGGTTGTAATTTCATCTACAGGCAACACAATAAAAGGTCCAGAAGGGAAATCAAAATCAATCGAAAGAGAAGGTAGAATGGCATGAATGTTTTTAGTCTAAGAGCCATTTTCTATGGAGGTCTCAGAAGGAGTTAAGAAAAGTCAATTCTTTTATTCTAAATTATTTTAAAGTTTAATTATTAATCTGTATTTCTCTAAATTTATTGTAATTTCTGAAAATGAATTGTGGCCACACAGGCACTCTGGCAACACAGAATCTAAGAGCTAATATACTTCCAGTGTCGTCTAGAGAGGAGCTGTCATTTAGCAAATATGGCATGAGAAAATGAAATATTTGCTCATCAACCCCTGGGCCTGCGCTAGCCTCTTTGCGGTTCTGCTGCTCGCATATGGGGTTGTGGATGTACGATTTATATAGTATTTTATTTTCATGGGAATTGTTACATATGTATAATAGAACTATTTTACATTACAGTGAGTAATTAGCCATATTAAAAAATAGTAAAACGTAACAATTTGAAAGTAAATTATGTTTCATGATGCGTTAGAGGTATTTGTTGTGTAATACTATTTTCTTCTGTTTGGCTTTAAAATTAACACACAAATATTTTTTAAACTAATACTTTTACTGTAAAACTTCAGCAAAAACAATTTTTTGAAATTAAATTTTCGTCAATATCTCATTAAATTTTGATTCTGTGTTTGGACTTTCATTGTGACAATGCAACATATAAATTTTGTTTCTTTCTCTCTATTAAATAAAATGTCTTTTTTGAATGTTTGGCTCTGAGATTTGTTAATTGTCTTTGCAAAAGCTATTCTAACTGGAAACTGTTAAAACGCGTTTCAATATGAATGGCATATCAAGATCTCCTTTGTTGTGTAATGTTATTTGTGGAAGATGTACTACATTACCTTTCTTGGATACATCCTTCTTTCTACAGTAATTAGTGCAGTGGAAGACTGGATGGTGTTAATGGTTATAGATATTCTTCAGGATATTGCAAGTTGATGTTTTCATCTTCCACACGATCACCATCAACTGTTTCAGCATCGTCTATTGATATGCATTTAACCCATTTGCCGTGTAGCCGATCGACATTTTTGGCATTAATTCCTTTGACGTCATCATTTCTCGGTGATAGGCTTGCCCGTGTACTCATTTTTTCTGCTAATAACCCTTTGTGATGAAATTCTTCAATAATATTTGGACATAATACATGTTCTTTAATTGGAAACTTAAAGTGAGAAAAACATTAAAATTTATAAGAGCTAAGAGAGCAGGGAACTCTCACACGAATGAGAGGTGAGAGTACCATGTGTGTGGTTGAATATGGTTGACAGGAGGGTGTAACTTGAAAAAATCTCATGGCCAAAGTCTCGTCTAGTCCCAGGATTTTATATATATAGTAAGAAAAGGTGCTATATTGCGCCCAACCCAACACTGATTCACACAGGAGGCATGGATAAAACTTATAAATTATTTATTTTTCTTCAGCTGGATGGCACGTCTTCCCCATTATCCCTCCAGCCACAACACAGTCCCAAGCACAGTACAAAAGTCACCAAGCACCACCTTCTCTCTTCCACCACCACTCCTCCTCAGCAAGCTTTGTCCACCTTCCACTCGACTCTGGCCACAGAGTGGTGGTCACTGGCTCTCTTTTATTGGGTACCCAGGTATGGTGAAACCAGTGCCCAAAAGGGGCCAGCAGCTCCTGCTGCATCACCCCTGGCGGCGCCTGTGGAACCACACAGAGTTGCACAGAACTCCAACTTCCATGAAGCCTTGGGGGAGTCCGAGGCACCGCTTCAACCCAGAGAGGCTGCCATCTAGCTTCCAAGGGGAGATACTGGGCTTTCCAACCTTGTCCCCCTGGCAGATGTGGAGAGGAGAGGCGGCCCACGGACAAGTGAAGGCCCGAGTAAGGGTGTTTAGTGTGGGAAGCACTATTTGTGGAGAAATAAAAGCGTGTGTGTTTATGAAGAGTTGTTGTCCGTTTGGTTGTATCTGGGCTGAACCTCTCACAATATATATATATGTATATGTAATATATATATATATAATATATGTGGGTGTGTGTACATATATATAGTATATAGAGAGATATCTCCTTATAGATATATCCTTATATATAATTTGATACTATCCATATGAATGGTGTTCGCAGCAGTACCTCAAGCAGCCACAAGAGAAGCGGCCGCGGGAAGGATGCATAGGAAACGAAGTCACATGACTGACGTGGAGCATAGACTTGCTAATGCGAGCACAACAAACGGATGAGCAGCGTACAGCTACAAATGCTACTAACATTGAAAGAAGTTGTGCAAATCGGACACAAAAGACAGATGAAGAACATGCGCTATAGAATGCTACCAACGCTGACAGACATCGTGGCAGCCATGCGCAAACGACTGAAGAAGCTTGAGCAGCCGCAAATGCAGCATGGGTTGAAAGAAATCGAGCACCTCGTGCCTTACGGCGGCCGAAAAGGTCTATTTTAACCACAAATCAGTGCCATGATAACAAAATCATTTCAAGGACTTAACAAAACATATATATATATATATATATATACGCCTTCCAGGTGTCCCGGCTGGACACAACCCCCAACCGACCACCACACCAGTTTTTTCACTGATATCTTCAAGGTTGGCGTATTGAAAGTGCTGAATCTGTGGAAGAAGCGCAATTTTACAATTCTGTTTTATCCCTAATTCACTGCTTACTGTGGTAAGTCCACAAAGAATAATCTCAATGTAAAATGTAAATTTACCAGGTCAATCACATCTTTTATAAAAATTGTTTCAAATAAACCTATGTGTATATCATATTTGAAGCTGGAGCCTATCCCAGGAAGTATTGATTTCAAAGAAGGGACAATACCGTGACTGGACTCCAATCCATTGTTGTGTAAGCACTGAGTCACTTAGGTCAATTTAGCAACACCAAATCAACTAGCCTGCATGTCTTTGAACCATGGAAAAAAGTGGAGCATTTGGAGAAACGTACTCACATGTATGGGTAGACCATGTAAACTTTATACCGAGGGGCACATGGGGCTTGAACCTTAGTCTTCTTGCTGCAAAGTTGCTGACCACTGCACCACTGTACAATCGCTATTTAGCATTCCATCAATAGCTTATGGACTGAAATGGATAAAAAGGATTGCTGTAATGAAAATGTATTTGGTCAGTATAAATTCTAAATTATTTTTCTTTTTATTATATAACCATATGAGCGTAATGTTTCCAAATACATTTATCCCAAAATAGTCGACTAAGCAATTTTCTTCTTCTTTCGGCTGCTCCCGTTAGGGGTTGCCACAGCAGATCATCTTCTTCCATATTTTTCTGTCCTCTGCATCTTGTTCTGTTACACCCAACACCTGCATGTCCTCTGTCACCACATGCATAAATCTTCTCTTAGGCCTTCCTATTGTCCTCTTTCCTGGCAGCTCTATCCTTAGCATCCTTCTCCCAATATACTCCCCATCTCTCCTCTGCATGCATACTTAATATATAATAAGCATAAATAAATGTATGAACACACACACATTTCACAATTAATTTTTTAAAAAATCTATCTCCTTTGCAATTTACATATGTAAATTGCAATGTCCTAAGAAAAGGAGTTTGATATCTTCTTCTTTTGTCTTCTCCTGTTAGGGATTGGCACAGCAGATCATCTTTTTCCATATCTTCCTGTCCTCTGTATCTTGCTCCGTTACACCTTTATGTCCTCTCTCTCCGCATCCATATATCTTAGGCTTTTGTCTTTTCCTCTTACCTTGCAGCTTCATCCTTAACATCCTTCTCCCAATATTCCCAGCATCTCTCTTCTGCACATTTCCAAACCAAAGCAATCTCGCGTCTCTGACTTTTGTCTCCCGTCCGTCCAACCTGTGCTGACCCTCTAACGTACTCATTTCTAATCCTGTCCATCCTTGTCACACCAATTGCAAATCTTAACATCTTTAACTCTGCCACCTCCAGCTCTGTCTCCAATTTTGTTGGTCATGGCCACTGTCTCCAAATCCATATTACATAGCTGGTATCACTGACATCTTGTAGACCTTCCCTTTCACTCATGCTGGTACCTGTCTCTCACAAGAAACACCTGACACTCTTCTCCACCCACTCCATCCCATCTGCACTCTCTTCTTCACCTCTCTTTCACACTCCCCGTGATTCAGTACTGTTGATTCTAAGCATTTAAACTCCTCCACCTTTGCCAATTCTACTGCCTGCATCCTCACCATTTCTCTGACCTCACCCTCATTCACACATGTATTCTGTCTTGTTCCTACTGACCTTCATTCCTGTTCTCTCTAGAGCATACTGTATCTCCACCTCTCCAGGGTCTCCTCAATCTGCTTCCTACACAGATCATAATGTTATCTGCAAACAGCATAGTCCATGGGGACTCCTGTCCAATTTCATCTGTTAAGCTGCCAAGAAAAGGGGTTGGATATAGTAAACATATATTTTTATTTTAACAATGTGGAGACATTTTAGATTTTGCCAATTATTACACCTTTCAAAAAACATTCTGAAATATTTTACCCAACTTAATTCAGAGGCCTGTTATGACTATAGATGTATCTTACTGTGTGCACATTATATATTTATTAGTGTTCAGTAATAACTTCATCAAATTTAAATGGTAGTAACAACAGTGTTATTCAGTTTTATTGTTAAAAGAATTAAAAAAATTGTATTTAAGACCAGAGTATCGCTATCATACAGGCAAACTCATTTTTCTTTTAAACCCATATAGTTACTCACTGTAATTCCTTTCAGTAATCCTTTTCAATCATTCAGGTTTACAAAACAACCAAATAATGTAATTAGCATTTTCTAACACCACTTTTTCAAAGTCTGCAAGTCATTCAGAATGTCGATAATATGCCTTTTTCACAAAACTCTTAAGACCTGCAATTCAGCCAATGAATGGTCACTCTCATTACATTCAAACTACACTTCCAAGAGATCTCTACCTTCCTCTTTAACTACTCACGTAAGCCATCCTCTGGCCAATGAACATTTTTTCAATTGTTTAATCCCATCTTCAAATAAATCATGCCAGTTTACTTTTGCCATACTTGTCAATTAACTGTGAAGAACTAGTACCCTAGTAGCGCCTTGAGCAGGAAAAGGCGGTATATAAACAAAATGTATTATTATTATTATTATGATGAAGTACAAGTGATTTGGTTTCTCCCTTCTTCTTACTCAGACTTCAACACCCAAGCATACTACTGGTCTTCGCTAACTTGACTTCATCCCTCATTAACATTCACAACAGAAGGTCAGAGATGCAAATACAAAAAGGTGGGGGAGGGGTGTGACACAATCAGAAACCACACTTTTGAGAGGGGTAAAATAATTAGTGTGCCTGACTGTACATGTAACAAAGTATACCAATTTTCTAATCAATCCTCCATTTTCCTCTCAGTCTAGCTGATTCCATATAAGCCAAGGATAGGTGCTACACCCAAAACTTCTAGCAAACTATAGCTGCCTGTCATCAGTCCGCACAGCACCCATGAAATCCATTGATAAACAGTCTAATAAAAGCCCCATATATTAAAAGTTTCTGTCAGACCCCAAAACAGCACCACTGTCCAGTGTGATCTCCATCAAGCCTCCCCTGACAATATCAGAGACTTTCACTCCGTCAGAGGGGACTTTAACCGCTATCATTAGTTCAGTGGAGACCCTTTGTTTAGAGGGGTCTTTAACACCTCCAATGGAGACACTTTTAACACCTCTTCTTCATCCAGACTTTCAATGAAGTGATCCCCCCAGCACTGTAGGTCCAAACCAGCAACAACAACATTTATTTATATAGCACATTTTCATACAAACAGTAGCTCAAAGTGCTTTACATAATAAAGAATAGAAAAATAAGACACAATAAGAAAACAAAATAAATCAACATTAATTAACATCGAATAAAAGTAAGGTTCATTGGCCAGGGGGGACAGAAAAAACAAAAAAATTCCAGACGGCTGGAGAAAAAATAAAATCTGTAGGGATTCTAGACCATGAGACTGCCCAGTCCCCTCTGGGCATTCTACCTAACATAAATGAAACAGTCCTCTTTGGATTTAGGGTTCTCACAGAAGGGCTTGATGGTCACGTAGAATTCTGCCTTTTAATCCATCCATCATTGTTGGAGCATCATGAAGCTTTGAGTAGGTGGAGGTGGCGCAGGCCACCACCACAAAGAAACCGGAAAAAGAAACAGAAAAGAGAGTAGGGGTCAGTGTGGATTTTAGAGCCACCATGAATAGTTATTATAAGGAAATTGAACATATAGAGTATCAGGATTAAGTTAAATTAAGTTATATTGAAGTTGTAGAAAGGCCATGTTAAAATAATATGTTTTCAGCAGTGTTTTAAACTGCTCTACTGTATCAGCCTGGCGAATTCCTATTGGCAGGCTATTCCAGATTTTAGGTGCATAGCAGCAGAAGGTCGCCTCACCACTTCTTTTAAGTTTTGTTCTTGGAATTCTAAGGAGACACTCATTTGAGGATCTGAGGTTACGATTTGGAATATAAGGTGTCAGACATTCCGATATATACGATGGGGCAAGATTATTTAAGGCTTTATAAACCATAAGCAGAATTTTAAAGTCAATCCTGAATGACACAGGTAACCAGTGTAGTGACATTAAAACTGGAGAAATGTGTTCGGATTTTCTTTTCCTAGTTAGGATTCTAGCAGCTGCATTCTGCACTAGTTGCAAACGATTTATGTCTTTTTTATGGTAGTCCTGAGAGGAGTGCGTTACAGTAATCTAGTCGACTGAAAACAAACACGTGAACTAATTTCGCAGCATCTTACAGTGATATAAGAGGTCTAACTTTACTTATGTTTCTTAAGTGAAAAAATGCTGTCCTAATGATCTGATTAATATGTGATTTAAAATTCAGATTACAGTCAACAATTACCCCTAAGCTTTTTACCTCCGTCTTGACTTTTAATCCTAATGTATCCAGTTTATTTCTAATAGCCTCATTGTATCCATTATTGCTAATCACTAAGATTTCATGTTTCTCTTTATTTAATTTGAGAAAGTTACTATTCATCCATTCTGAGATACAAGTCAGACATTGTGTTAGTGAATCAATAGAATCGGGGTCATCAGGTGCTATTGATAAGTACAGCTGTGTGTCATCAGCATAGCTGTGGTAGCTCATGTTGTGCCTCGAGATAATCTGACCTAACGGAAGCATGTAGATTGAGAATAACAGCGGACCTAGCTAAGGTAAGGATAAGAAACACAGCAGCAGAATTGGTAAGGAAAAATAAAATCTTGGTCCCATTTCAAATTACGTTAAAAGGTTCTTCATTCTCCAGTAATATACAAGTATAAGAAATGTATTTAACAAAGATATCTTTGAAGAACCCATTTTCTCTTCATTGTAATCACAGGAGTGCTGTCAGTCTTTTCTTAGACAAAGGCTTTATAGTGTATGAATATACAAAAGCATATTTAGCAAATAGCTAATAACATATTAATCTATTATAAATAGGTCCATACATGGACATTAGCTCATCATGTGTTAGGTTACATAGAAAGAGTTATGTGATGGTTTATTCCAAGTCAGTAGCAACCTTTAGAGACTGCATACTACAATGAACTCATCCTACTTAGAGCAGTTAGATAAAAGGCAATATAAATGAAATGCCTAATAGACTAAAATGTTAAAAAAAAGGTTTTTCCCTACATTTCTTGTGGATGTTGGTTTGCACACTGAACACAAGCTAAGTTGGGTAGAAAACCAGTATTATATGTACTGTATTATAAGTTATTTGAATTAATATTATTTAAGCTGTTGTCTTCATTTTTGTTGTTGTTTTATCTATACTACTAAAAGGCAAAGCCCTCACTCACTCACTGACTGACTCACTCACTCACTCACTCATCACTAATTCTCCAACTTCCCGTGTAAGTAGAAGGCTGAAATTTGGCAGGCTTATTCCTTACAGCTTACTTACAAAAGTTAAGCAGGTTTCATTTCGAAATTCTACATGTAACGGTCGATAACGGTCAACAACGTCCGCCATGTTGAACTTTCTTATTTATGGCCCCATCTTCACAAAATTTGGTAGGCGGCTTCCCTGTGCTAACTGAAACCGATGTACGTACTTATTTCGATGGTATGACGCCACTGTCGGCCGCCATATTGAACTTTCCAACGTCACTAATTTTCCAACTTCCTGTGTAGGTAGAAGGCTGACCCCATCTTCATGAAATTTGGTAGGTGGCCTCCCTGCGCTAACCAAAACCAATGTACATACTTATTTCGGTGGTAAGACGCCACTGTCGGCCGCCATATTGAACTTTCCAACGTCACTAATTCTCCAACTTCCCGTGTAGGTAGAAGGCTGAAATTTGGCAGGCTCATTCCGTACAGCTTATTTACAAAGGTTAAGCAGGTTTCATTTTGAAAGTCTGTGCGTAATGGTCATAACGGCCAACAACGTCCGCCATGTTGAACTTTCTTATTCATGGCCCCATCTTCTCGAAATTTGGTAGGCGGCTACCCTGCGCTAACCGAAACCAATGCACGTACTTATTTTGGTGGTATGACGCCAGTGTCGGCCGCCATATTGAACTTTTCAACATCACTAATTCTCCAACTTCCCGTGTAGGTAGAAGGCTGAAATTTTGTACTTATTTTGGTGGTGTGATGCCACTGTCGGCCGACATATTGAACTTTTCAATGGTCTTTGTTACTTATGGGCCCATCTTCAAGAAATTTGGTACGTGGGTTCCCAACGCTAACTGAATCCTACTTACGTACATATATACGTCCATAGCTGGCAGCTCAATCACCGTGTGAGGCGGCGTTGGGTCCCCCATCCCAACGCCTCTCACGTTGTTGGCTGCCTGCCTATATAAGGCCGTCCGTCGCTCCAGTCTCTACATTCCCTTCCTTGCTTCGCCACGGGATTCCCGTCTCCCTGCTGATAACTACAGCCTTTTTATTTAATCCACGGCTTCTCTGCTGTTTTCATTTATTTTACTAATATTATAGTTATTGTTTAGGTATTTTAGACTTACTTTACATTGTTCAGGTACCCATTTCCTTTATCATTCCAACCGTACCCCCATTAACATGTCTATCGAGGTGATCACCATCGATCAAAGAACTGTCACTTACTGAGTGCTTTCCATGCCCAGAGATGGCACCTGCCTTTTCCATTCTCTTTGTTACATATTGCACGGCCATATCAGGCTCACTGTTGATATCCGGAGGAACATTGTGTCTTATGTATTGAATGACTGGGACAGGTTCAAGGAGTGGACTGATGACGGTATAGGAGATAATTATACTACACAGGAGCACTATAAGAGTGAAATGCTTAAGCCCTTCACCTATGCATCTGCATATGTGTTGATGGCTGCCGCTGAATTGTTCGGTTGTCGCTTTCAAGTGTACCGAAATGGCCAAATATTTTACACCTTTCGACAACCGCCAATACCTCTTAAACATCTTAGATTGACAGGTGACGATTTCAGTAGTGGACACTTTGATGTTTAAGAATGTTTAAACTCTCAAAAGCTGGATGTGAAGTTATCAATGAAACCGGTTGTATACTTACAACGCTTGACAGATGCCGAATGTCTCTTCAACACAAGTCCTACAAATACTGTCGTAATTAAAACAAACCATGAAACTCAAACCGATTATGACAACAGCAATCCAAGCTGTGAGATTTGAAACAAGATTACTGTTCACATGGCCAACTGTACGTTGCATGCTCAAGAGTAAGCTCAGTGCACAGCTTGGTCATATTACAACCGGAGGGCCGAACTCACAATGTGGTATACAAAGAGATCCTTAACAAATAATTATTGGTATATTTTCCCTCAGTTTAAAAAGGTTTAATTTTCTTCTTAATAAAAATTTTAAGGCTGTACTTCGCTGCTGCGAAGTGCGGATATTTTGCTAGTATGTAAATAAAATCCTTAACAAACATAGCATAGTGTGACTGAGCTGAGAATCTGCACTCAGGAAGCTAAGCCATTACCTAACTACTGTACAGCAGTACAGTGGAACCTCGGTTTGCGAGCATAATTCGTTCCGGAAACGTGCTCGAAGTCCAAAGCACTCGTATATCAAAGTGAATTTCCCCATAAGAAATAATGGAAACTCAGATGATTCGTTCCACAACCTGAAACTATTCATATAAAAATGAATACAAAATATAAATTAAAAATACATAAAACAAATTAACCTGCACTTTACCTTTTGAAAATAATCATGGCTGGTGTTGAGTGAGTTTCTAAACACTTGTGGGATTCCTTCCAATGGGATGACACGTGGAAGAGCGTCCCAAAGCAATTGCAGTCTCCCAGAGCTGTAGCAGTTCACCGTAAAAGCGGATCCAAAAAGATCGCGGACATGCTGTAAGCGCCTGCCGTCGATGGGTGATACAAGGAACATTACAGGGTACAGTACTGCTTGGCCATGACCCTGCCTGACTGCTGTGTCTGTGTATAGGAGAGTGGCATATCCCGCTACAATAAATAACTGCTCTGTTGCTGTTTCAAGCTGAATAAAGCTGGTGGTGCAAGATGGGGACTCGCAAGTCACAGCACACACACACACACACACACACACACAGTCACAGTGCTGTAGTAAACAGTATATGCTCGTACGGATGTTGACTATATGAGTGAGGCACACCGACTCAGACGGAGAATCGGAGATGATTGCCCACAATCCCACAGCGAGAGAGAGAGAGAAGAACCATCAGCTCAGTTGTGATTACATGATGCTCAGCAGACAAAGCGTATACATACTACTCGTATTGCAAGACGTCGCTTGTTTATCAAGTCAAAATTTATTAAAAATTTTAGCTTGTCTTGCAAAAAACTCGTAAACCAAGTTACTCGCAAACCGAGGTTCCACTGTAATGGGAAATGTAGTGTCAGAAATTTGAGTTTGTGTGGTGACTGACTTGCACTGTAAATGTGTCATCTTACACATCAGTTCAGTGAATGGTTGGTTGTGATGCAATAAGACTTTGTTGCAAGGGACCTTTGTGAATTGCATGGAACCTTTGTTAATTGAATGGCAACTTAATATGAAGACCTGCTGTTTGTTAATAGAATTCTTAGGAATCATCTGTCTTTGCAGTGTTGGGTCAGAGTAAGCATTTCCACTTTATAAAATGAATATTTCATTGACTTCAGTTTTTAGCATTTATTATTTATTTTCAGATATGTTTTATTAGACATTAGTATCTTTTGTAAAAACTAGATATTTAATGTTAGATTTCAATCATTTAATCATTTGTTTTCATTTTATTCTAGGAGACCCCTCTGCATCAGATTGATATTTATTGCAGTAAGAATGACAAGATAAGACAGTTAAGTTCTTTTCTGTCGGACTGCTTTGAAAAATGTGCTTTTGATGCTGTTAATTTTATTTGCCAGGTATGTAATTTTCCTTTTTTCAATTTAGAATTTAAAAGAAACTTTGCTATTTTACGTAAATGATGTTGAAATGACACAAAACAACTTTGCAAACAGTGTATTTTAATATAAAAATTACTTTATTTTAATTTAATATTCAAAAATGAGAATGAATGGAACCTAAACCACATGTTAAAATTACAAATCATTGGGAAACTGCAGTCAGTCCCAGGAGTATATTTTGTATAAGTTATGAATTATTGGTGGTGTTAGGATTAATATTTAAAGTGGAAGTGATCCAGACTGTCTTTGTCTTAGCACCATTACCTTAACACTAGAATTACCAAAGCTTGCGAGAAAACTTGTAAATCCGCCTACCTTAAATCCATTCGCACGTCTCCATTCAGCGTCTTTTGTATTGTAAATGTTTCGATAATCCCAAGCAGCAAACAACCTGCAATACCATCCCCCCACCGCCGGAGAAACTGCAAAAACCTCTCCCAAATGAAGCCTTGTTTATCAGTGAGTCAGGTACCTAGGCTAAAAAAATATACAGTGGAACCTCGAGATACGAGTTTAATTCGTTCCAGCACTGAGCTCGTATAGCGAATTTCTCATATCTAGAACAAACTTCCCCATTGAAAATATTGGAAATCCAGTTAATCCGTTCCGCACCCCCAAAAATATCAACATAAAAATCAATTTTCCTAACAAATAACACTGGTTAAATAATATATACAAGTGGAACCTCGGTTTGCAAGTAACTTGGTTTACGGTTTTGCAAGATGAGCTGCATTTTTTAATTTTGACTTGATAAAATGAGCGTTGTCTTGCAATACAAGTAGTATGGATACACTTTGTCTGCTGAGTGTCATGTGATCATAACTGAGCTGATGGTTCTTCTCTCGTGCGCATCTCTCTCTCTCCTTATCTCTCTCGCTCGCGCCTCTCTCTCCTTATCTCAGTTGCTCGCTCGCACGCCTCTCTCTCTCCTTATCTCAGTTACTCACTCGTGTGCCTCTCTCTCTCTCTCCTTATCTCGCTCGCTCGCGCGCCTCTCTCTCTCTCTCCTCTTGAGGGCAGTCATCTCCTATTCTCCGTCTGCATGTCCGCGATATTTTTGGATACGCTTATACAGTGAACTGCTACAGCCAAACAATGAAATCACAAGCGAACAAACGCGTAGATCCTCACGCTACGGGAGAACAAGGAACACTGAGTGAGCTGACAGGCTGGCAGCGTCAGCTTGGATGAATGCCCGAGTTGAGGCGGATCGGGAAATGCGTCACGCATACCCACAGCCTGGCTCGTGGCTCTTTACGTGAGGTAATGCTCGTATTTAGATCCGAATTTTTCACTCATACTTTCCTCTTATCTTGAATTTCTCATATACAGAGGTGATCATATCTAGAGATTCCACTGTATTGTTATTCGGAACACATGCATTTCACGTGTGTTCCTTGTCCACAAAGATCTGTGTTAAGTGTAGGATGACAGAAATGCTGAACACATACCTAAAAGACAAAACGTTTTCCATGTTTTAGTAGTAACGACAAAATGTAGACATGAAGTGTATAATGTATGAAGACTGTAGTCCAAATATCAAAAAAGTACTTTCACAAAAGATACAAGTATAACAGAACAAATGCACTTTTTTTTCCCCCAAGTCTATAACCGAAGAAAAAGAAATCAGGTTAGTATTGCTTGTTGCCCTGACTTCTCGAGTAGTATTGTGGTTAGAGCTGCTGACTCCAATTCAGAATGTCCTAGGTTCGAGTCTTAACGTCTCCCAAAATAAATGTTTTGAGTAGGGAACTGTTCTTATTGTTACTATTATACAATAAAAGCATACATTTGATTCGAGTCCGTAACAGACGGTGTAAATGTATGGTACTTGTAAAGGTTAGCGTTTTTTTTTTATTCAGTTGTAATCTCTTGGTCGCATTCACGCTCGCCCTGCTCTGACACGGCTGTTTTCAAATGAAGACTTACTATAACAGAGGTGAACTCAGATCGTAGAAAGAGAACAGAAGCCCTCCCTGCAAGAAACGTCCACTCACATATAAGAACAACACAGCTGCACCAGGCGTAAAGGTGAAAGATGGTACCGTTTCGATACAGGACGAAGTCCGGCGTCATCCTGCCAATCGCCTGTCCTTCAAAGAAACAGCACGTCTTACAGAGCTCGCCAATGTTTCGTGCAAACTCATGTTTGTGATTATGTTTTGTGATGGTCTTTACATAAGAAGCTTTTATATGTTACTTATGTAAAAGCCAAATTGAATGTTACTTATCTTGATTTATTTACTTCTACTTCTACAGTGTAAAGTCACAACAGTATACTGTATACTCTGTTTGATCGTCAAGGGCATGCTCACAAATTGCACGTGTAATGCCATGAAAAATACCTGCTGACACTTTAGTATGCGAGCAATGGTACGAGAATGCAGTTAGACTTTTTGTGGGCACATACACCACGCTAGTGTTTAGATCTGGACGGTGTAGCATTGGCGACCTCTGTAAGCCTTGCTGTTTCTTTGAAGGACAGGAGATTGGCAGGATGACGCCGGACTTTGTTCTGTATCCAAACAGTGCCATCTTTCGACTTTACGCCTGGTGCAGCTGCGTTGTTCTTATATGTGAGTGGACGTTTCTTGCGTGGAGGGCTTCTGTTCTCTTTCCCTGATCTGAGTTCACCTCTGTTATAGCGCATCTTTATTTGAAAACCGCCGTGTCAGATCAGGGCGAGCGTGAACACGACTGAGAGAATAAAACAATAAAAAAAACGCTAGCTTTGACAAGCACTATAAATTTACAGCAGCCGTTACAGAAGCAAATCAAATGTATGTTTTTATCGTATAATATTAACAATAATAGCAGCTCTCTACTCAAAACAGTAAACTTGAGAAGCTGCCAGCATCAAACCCAGAACCTCTTGATTGGGAGTCAGCAGTTCAGCAGTCACATCAACCGCCTACCGTAACCTGCTTTCTTTTTTCTTCGATTATATTCTTGAATAAAAGCACACTTGTTTTGTTATACTTGTACTTTTTGTGAAAGTGTTTATTTGATATTTGAACTTCAGGCTTCACACCTTATACACATGTCGTGAAGACGGTCCTTGGGTGTGTGTGTGAACTGTTAACATTTGAATCTGATGATTATATATAGCGCAGAACTGATCCCTCTGTACTGTGCTGTCCTCTGCATCTCCTGGGGTCTCATGTATAAACAGTGCGTACGCACAGAAATGTTGCGTAAGAACTTTTCCCTGTTCAGATTGCGATGTATAAAACCTACACTTGGCGTAAAGCCACGCACTTTTGCACGGAACCTCATACCTTGTCAGTTGTAATCGCAAGTTAGTAATACGCAAGTTTTCCGCTCGGTTTTGCAGACTGGTGGCATCCAGCGTCAAAGCAATGCTACTGTTCCTGTGTGGTTACACCTTATTTTCCTGACGCGGCTTTATAAATACACTGAAACTAACCGCATATTGTTTATTAGTGTAACACATCTGATTGTAATTAACTTGTAATAATATAATGGTCCAGGGAATAGCCATAGTATTCCAAATACCATAACTGCTTTCGCGTTGTTACTCGCACTGCACCTTCTTCTTCTTCTTTCAGCTCCTCCCGTTAGGAGTTACCACAGCGGATCATCTTTTTCCGTATTACTCTCACTGCACCACTCGGAGTATTTATATCACTGTATCTGAGTGTGAATCACAGCAGCAGCTGATCAGAAAGAGAATTATCGGTATACAGCTTCAAGGACACGCTGCCTCAGCCACGGCAAAATGTTTTAAAGCCTTTCCTGACCTTGCGGTTCAGAAACAGTTTCATCCCAAGAACTATAAACGCACTCAATCAATTGCACCTTGTAGAACTGTTTGTACTTATAAGTACAATCACCTCACTGTAAACTTACACTACAGTTATAATATCGCACAGCCTGAGCCAATTTATAAAGCGCGTATTTACATATGATGACAATATCATTTTTAAGGTGAAATGCAGCAAAATATGTTTATTATATTATACAGATAAAACTTTAAATTCATTTAAATAATCTATATTCTTCACTGGGAGTGTCGTGAAGGATAGAATAATTAAACATGTACTACGAAGATATTTCAATGTTCCTTAAACGTTTTGAAGAATCGGCACTAAGCTTACAGATGGCTTAACTTCTATTACAGAGCTGATTGTGTGGTGATTGGGTATTTGGGGAAAGAAAAGCAAGGACTGCAGTGGCGGCTACGCCAATATATATTTTTACTAATAAAAGGCAAAGCCCTCACTGACTGACTGACTCACTCACTGACTCACTGACTGACTCATCACTAATTCTCCAACTTCCCGTGTAGGTAGAAGGCTGAAATTTGGCAGACTCATTCCTTACAGCTTCCTTACAAAAGTTGGGCAGGTTTCATTTAGAAATTCAACGCGTAATGGTCATAACTGGAAGCGATTTTTCTCCATTTACTGTAATGGAGTTGAGCGCGAAAGACATGGGGGCGGAGTTTCGTGTGACATCATCACGCCTCCCACGTAATCACGTGAACTGACTTTTAACGCAGTACGTAGAAAACCAGGAAGAGCTCCAAAACGCTGAAGAAAACATGCATTATATAATTGAGAAGGCAGCGAAACAATAGGAAGCGAGCGAATGACATATATACAACCATATTCATGAGTGCTGCTACTTCGGAAACAAAGCACGGTGTAAACATAAAATTTAAATAAAGTTCATAGACAGGCTGCCGCTGGCGTGCATGCCCACGGGTAATGCGGGATACAAGTTTAATGAGAGGACGCAGGATATAAACGAGAGTTGTATATTATTGTTATTAATGGCCCGGGGATATGAAGCGCTGGTAACACAGTAAACTACAGATCCCATAATGCAGCGCTTCAGCTGCCTTGCCGAACACTTACCGCGTTAATCAAGTCTAGCTTATGATGCTACAAGTTATTGCGAAGCTAGCCCACACGATGCCGAAAAGAAAAGTTGATTCTGAAAATAGAGTCCTTAAAAACCGATGGGAGGCTGAGTATATGTTTACTGACATTGCCGGTAAACACGTGTTTCTCATTTGTGGAGCTAATGTGGCTGTAATTACAGAATTTAATCTAAGACGGCACTATGAGACAAAATATGATGATAACTTGAAAGACCTGAATGCAATGCAGAAGATATAGAAAGCAGAAGAGTTAAAGAAGAATCCAGCTAGGGTTACCACTTTTAATACAAAAATAAGGGACGCACACTTTGCAGACTCTACTTAAAAGACCCGCCCTCCTCACTGGACAGTTAAAAAGACCAATCAAACTAACGATGACATCAAGTATTACCCAATCAAAAGTAGGAAAGGAGGCATCTTCATAAAATGCGTGTGGGATGATTTGCATGAGATGGTGCTTTAAAAAAAATGATAAAAAAAATACAGAACAAAACCCGTCCCGTATTGATTCAAAACGGGACGCGCAATTTCATTCTCAAATACGGGACGATTCCTTATTTTAAAGGACGGGTGGCAACCCTAAATCCAGCAGACGTTTTTACCCGTGCAAAATCACAAAGTGACTTCAAGTGAAGCTGCTTTTATGGGAAACACAAATACACCAGTGCAACTTGCCCCACTTTCCCTGTTGCCAAGTAATGTAGAACCAAGTCGGCACAACGGTGTTCTCAAATACGCACTTTGCTGATAAACTTAGCGCACTGCGCACTGATTTCGCACGGCGCTTTGGTGACTTTGAAGAACAAAAAAAGAATTTTGAGTTGTTTTGCAACCCATTTACCGTCGATGTGAAAACTGCACCTGCGCAGATTCAGATGGAGGTCATTGAGCTGCAGTGTAATAGCACACTGAAGGCAAAGTACGATACTGCAGTACCCGCAGTTTATTCACTCCATTCCCGCAGAAATCCTCCAGCTTTGTCTACATGCGGCTCGAACCTTGTGCATGTTTGGTAGCACATATCTGTGTGAGAAGCTCTTTTCAGTGATGACGACTAACAAAACAGCACACAGGAGTCGCCTCACTGATAAGCACCTGCTGTCCATCCGGACAATCTCCACAACACAGAACCTCACACCAAACATAAACGAACTTGTTGCCAAAAAAAGATACCAGGCGTCCAGCTATAATAACATGACATATGACCAAAGACAACTGAATGATTTGATTTGTTATTGCTGAAAAGAACAAATTTTATTTATATTTCCAGGTTTTGTTATGCAGCATGTTCATATTTGAATTTGTATAATTTTGACAGGATATATTTTTATGGAGAGCAAAATATAAGTTATTTAAGGTTTGAGTTGATTTATTCCGGAATAATATTCTGTCGACTAAATAAAAATTCTTTCTATTTAAAATTTAAATAGAACTTGAACAGAAACGATAGTTCATAATATCCACGAAGACTTGCACGTAAGAGCGGGAGTCATCGGTTTTAACAAGCAGTGTATTGCACTGATACGAAATAGCCTGCCCATTTAATTATTTAGGAATGGATAAATAAATTAAGATTTTGTACAAATAATGTTTTTCATTTTTCTTCCTTGATGGATTCTGGCACCCCCAGCAACAGTTGCTCGCACCCCAAAGACTGCATATATATGTGTGTGTGTGTATATGTATATATATGTGTGTATATATATATATATGTGTGATATATATAATATGTGTATTTGTGTGTATATATGTGTGTGTATGTGTGTATATGTAGATATGTATATATATATGTAGATGTATGTGTATATATGTATGTATATATATATATATATATATATATATATATATATATATGTATATATATATATATAACTGTGTATATATATATGTGTTGTCAACGGCACCCGGGCACAGACAGGCAGACATCTTGTTTTTCACAACCACCACACGTTTATTTACACTATTTACAGTTCTTTGGTCACAAAGACCCCCAAATAATGGTCACAAAGACCCCCAAATAATGGTCACAAAGACCCAGTTCAGTGCACAAACCCCAAATAACACAAAGTCCTGGCCACAATGCCTTTCTTGGGCCGCCTCCACTCTCCACTGCTTCGTCCTCCTTCCACCCGACTCCAGCTCTGAATGAAGGGAGACGGCCCCTTTTATAGCTGACCGGATGAGCACCTGGTGTTCCCGGCATTCCTTCGTTAGCCACGCCCCAGCGTGGCGGAAGTGCCGGCTGTCCTCCCGGCTGCTCTCCGGGCGGCGTTATAAATCTTCCCCCCAGCACTTCCTGGTGTGGCAGGAGTGCTGGGGAAACAAGTCCCAAGGCATTGGGGCCTCCTGGCGGTGACCACGGGCTCCTACAGGGAAAGGCTTCCATGCCCTTGACCCGTGGTCCCCAAAGTAACCCGGAAGGCGAACCCCACGTGATCCAGGCAGGGCTCTGACCCTCTTCCGGTCCCTCCTGGCGTCCCGGCCGGGTCATGGCCCCTGGCATCCCTGACAGTGTATATGTATATATGTATGGATATGTGTATATGTATATATATATGTATGTGTGTATATATATATATATATATATATATATATATATATATATATATATATATATATATATATATATATACACTCAGCAAAAAAGAAACGTCCCTTTTTCAGGACTGTGTATTTCAACAATAATGTTTTAAAAATCCAAATAACTTTAACAATAACAGATCTTCATTGTAAAGGGTTTAAACAATGTTTTCCATGCATGTTCAATTAACCATAATCAATTAATTAACATACACCTGTGGAATGGTCGTTAAGATCTTAACAGCTTACAGAAAGTAGGCATTTAAGGTCACAGTTCTAAAAACGCAAGACACTAAAGAGACTTGTCTACCGACTGTGTAAAACACCCAAAGAAAGATGCCCAGGGTCCCTGCTCATCTGCGTGAACGTGCATTAGGCATGCTACAGGGAGGCATGAGGACTGCTGATGTGGCTAGGGCAATAAATTGCCATGTCCGCACTGTGAGACGCCTAAGACAGCGCTACAGGGAGACAGGAAGGACAGCTGATCATCCTTGCAGTGGAAGACCACGTGTAACAACACCTGCACAGGATCGGTACATCCGAATATCACACCTGCGTGACAGGTACAGGTGGCCACAACAACTGCCCGAGTCACACCTGGAACACACAATCCCTCCATCAGTGCTCAGACTGTCCGCAATAGGCTGAGAGAGGCTGGACTGAGGGCTTGTAGGCCTGTTGTAAGGCAGGTCCTTACCAGACATCACCAGCAACAATGCCGCCTATGGGCACAAACCCACCCTCGCTGGACCAGACAGGAGTGGCAAAAAGTGCTCTTCACTGATGAGTCAGGGTTTTGTCTCACCAGGGGTGATGGACGGATTCGTGTTTATCGTCGAAGGAATTGAGCACGTCTGGGACCTGTTGGATCGCAGGGTGAGGGCTAGGGCCATTCCCCCCAGAAATGTCCAGGAACTTGCAGGTGCCTTGGTGGAAGAGTGGGGTAACATCTCACAGCAAGAACTGACAAATCTGGTCCAGTCCATGAGGAGGAGATGTACTGTAGTACTTCAAGCAGCTGATGGCCACACCAGATACTGACTGGTACTTTTGATTTTGAGCCTCCCTTCATTCAGGGACACATTGTGAAACATTTTTAGTTTATGTCTTATGGTGTTGACTCTTTTGGTGTTCATACAAATATTTACACATTAAGTTTACTGAAAGTAAAAACAGTTGAAAGTCAGAGGACGTTTCTTTTTTTGCTGAGTGTGTATGTATATATACATATATATATATATAATATATATAATATATATAATATATATATATATAATATATATATATATGACAGAAACACTCATAACAGTGACAAAACAATTACATTGACAATCATGTTATGTTATTTTCAAAATGTTTCCTTTTCTTTTTTATTCTTTAACACACTACTTCTCCGCTGCGAAGCGCGGGTATTTTGGTAGTTGAATATAAAACAGAAAGAGAAAATAACAACACAGCTAAAAACGCAGCGACAAATTTCGGCAAAAGTTAAATGCTTGTGTCATGAGCACGAGGCGGCTATGCAGTGTCTGCAACGGACGTGGCCATCCACCGTGCATAAGCTACCTTACTGACATTGGCAGGCTTAAGGAGCCACCGATTCTTTCTCTGCCCAGTGCCACCACAAGCCTAGAGCCGCCCCTGAGTACTGCTGCAATAAATTATTTTATCGAAGTGAAACCCATGTTTAATAACGTGCTTTAACTCCTATCATCATAAAAATGATATCTCGTATACATCTCAGTATTTTAGTCATTCAGAGAGCTGTAATATCACGAATTTAATGAATTCTGTGTCCAGTTGGAGGAAGAGAGCCGGTTTAAGAAGCAAGTAGTGATTCACACACACAGAGCACATACTGTAGAAGATCAAATACAAAACAAAGCATTTAACGTGCTACTTTAATTACGATGTGATTTGAGAAACTGGTTAATTAAATGACTTTAAGATGAAGTTTATGATGTTCTACTTTAATGACAAAATAAACTACGTGATTAAAGTGGAAATGTCGAGATTGAAGTTGACATTTCGTGCTTTTTCCCCCACTGTGTGCCTTTTTTTCTCTGTACCCTAATAAGCTTTCATATGACACTCAGACAGTCGGCTACAACTCGCCTTTTCACGGTGACTTTGATGTGTGACTTCTTTTTTATTTCCGGCACTGTGCGATTTTGTGAATGCGAGCTTTCAAGTTTCTCCAACACGTTATGTCATTCGATCAACTTCCTTTTGTTAATTATACCACGGTTTATTTGAACAAATAGAATGTTTTTCCTTTGCCTCCACTTGGTATTGGCTGATATTCTTATATTTTCCCCCGTGCTTTTCCCATTGTCTTTTCACAGAAGGCTGAGCTTAAAGGCGATTTATATTGATTTGCATATTCAAAAAGGCGTAATTCTGGGAGGAGTTGGAGCGTTACATAAAGCACGTGCACGAGCGTTACTTTTCACGCTGATCGGGATTTATGTAGCGGAAGAACGTGGAAGTTGGAGTACGCACAGATTCCTGCATCTGGATTTTTCTGTGCGTAAGCACATTTCGGCTTTTGTGCTTACACCATGTTATAGTGCGAGTTCTATGCACGGCATTATACATGAGGCCCCTGGAGTTCAAAAGAAATACCAACATACAGCAACAAGATCAGAACAAAAAACCAAACATGGTCACTAACTACAACCGCATGAAATACAAATGAATATAATGTTGCATTAGTGCAACGTTCTCCGAAATTTACAATACAGGTCATAAAATGAATTATTCCAAATGTCATGTATACCTAAGTCTCTCTTTTTTGTCAGCGCGGCTTTGACATCATGGATCAGAAGGTGCATACTAATTCAGCGTAAGCAGGAACTCTCAAGAATAAAATTGACTTCCACAGTCATTCTCAGTCACGCACACCACTCACATCCACGTCCACAGTTTTCCCAATCTCGTTCGCGCACTAGATATGACATGGTTTTCAAATAAAGAGGAGGTGTAACAAAACAAGTTTGTTTGTTATACCTCATCTTTATCTGAAAACGACGTCAGATCCGGGGGGTGTGTGGGAGCTTGAATGTGAGTGAGAGGATAAAACTGAAAAAAAAATGCTAACTTTAACTATAAATTTACAGATGCAAATCAAATGTATGCTTTTATTATATTGTATTAACAATAAGAGCAGCTCACTACTAAAAATGGTAAATTTGGGAAGCAGCTGATATCGAAACCGCAACCCCTTGATTGGAAGGCAGCAATTCTTAGCATTGCACCACGCAAGCTGTCGTATCAACCACCTACTATAACCTGCTTTCTTTTTTCTTCGGTTAAATTCTTGAATAAAAGTGCACTTGTTTTGTAATACTTGTACCTTTTGTGAAAGTGTTTATTTCATATTTGTATTTCAGGCTTCACACCTTATACATTTCATGTCTGCATCTTTTCAATTATTACTAAAACATTTAAAAAAAATGTTTCTGTGTTAACTACGTTTTATATAGATTGTTGTTGACATGGAACACACATGAAATGTATGTATTCCAAATGATGATGTACTATTTAACCCTATAAAGCTCCAGCACTTCACTCGAAGGTAAACTCTGAGCACTGAGAAACTCCTTTGCGAAATGAACTGTAGCATGGGGATGGGATACCAGGCTGCTTGCTGCTTATTGATATATTTATAGGACAAAAGACACTGACGGAGAGGTGAGAATGGATTTAAAGTGGGACGGATTTACGAGCTTTCTTGTAGGCTTTGGTAATTATAGTGTTAAAGCATTGCATTATATTGGGTGAGAATGCCACAGGTTGGCAATGATTGAGACAGCCTACTTTTAGATTATTTGACATAAAAGTAATTTGTTGCCTTTCTGAAGTTGATGGTAACCATAGATCCTGTCAATGAGGAATGAAAAAAACTGAATCATATGGTGTTGCAGGAACTCACACAGTAGGGACTTTATTAACATGATTAAAGCTGACATACTGTAGAACAAATTAAGTTACTCAAGGAGAGAAAAAGTGAATAGATTACACTTTTAATTTGTAATCCAATCCCAATAAAATGATTGGAGACTTGAGAATGATTGGAGAGTGAGACGAACTAGCGTGCTGATGTCATCCTTCTAAATTGGAAGAAAAGCGGGTGAGGGTTTTTGTGTTCTGTGGTCTGACAGTTAATCAAAAAATTAACTATGGTTGTCGCTAAGAAGCCATGTGGGAATTTTTATAGCTTTTTTTTTCTTTCACCCACACAGTAGCAAAAACAGCTGAGTGTTTGGGGGAGCATATGGAAAGTTACTTGTACTTTTTCTTGTTTTTGTTTTGTGTATTCAATAATGTCAGAGAGGCAGAGCAGTAAGGAAAGGAACTGTAGCCTACACAGATATCTCTGTAAGTAAATAACCAAAAGGCAGGAGCTTACTTAAAAGCAGGAAAGAAAGGGCTTGGGGTATGTAGGCATGTGACTAGCAATAAAGCACTGATAAGGCACAAGTGGGTATAGGAGCAAACAACACAGTAAGAAAGTAGCAATGGATATTTAGTAAGGAAGTTTTTCTTAGTAAGAAGGAAAAAGTGTGTTTAAAAAAAATACTAAATTGAACAGTTCTTAGTGGTCAGGAAAGTAGAGCAGTAAAGAGGGGGCCACAGTGTAAGAGTTCATTAATACAAAAGAATAGAAATGGTGCAAATGGAAAACTTTTAAATAAGAAATAAGGGAAAGAAAGTTAGGCGAACAGACAGAAAAGTAATGTTAACCTCATAGTAGGACAAACAGCTGGCAGTCAAGAGGAGAATATTACAGGAGTTTTAAGTGGTCAGAAGGTGTAAATTAGCAGTTCTTTAATCTATTTTTTAGCATATATATTTTTTTATTTTTATCATTTAGTTTAAATCATTTTAACTTTAATTAAAAAAACAGTTGTGCAGTTTTAGTAATCCAAAGTCAAATTATAATGAGGTCAGTGCAGTGCAATTCTTGATGGACTTTATAGAAGATCTATGAGAGCTACATCTGCAGGAGATGCCAGCTGATCCAGCACCTCAAGCTCAGTGTTGTGTTGCTGAACAGGAGGGGGATTTGGCTGGCCTGCGTTGTAGTAGAGAATTTGCAGACCTGGCAAAGACCTAGAAAAAAAAAAAAGTAACACTTCCTCCCCATTAGGGGATCGAACTCTGGTCTCTGAGGCACAGTAAGCATGCTGAGCTCTGAGAAGCAAATCTTAGCGCTACGCCACAGAAACTGTTGTAGCGTTCTTGAACCTTTTTTGAAAGTGTTTATTTGATCTTTGGAAATCAGGCTTCACACATTCTATAGTTTATGCCTACATTTTGTAACATTTATTATTAAAATATAAAAAAGTTTCTGTTTTAGCAGTGTTTACACAGATTACTGTAGAAACAGAACACACATGAAATGCATGTGTTTCAAATAACGATCTATTATTTCCACTCTAAAACTCCAGCAGTTGAGTCACTCCCAGATAATCAAACAAGGCATGAGCTGGGAAAACTTAGTGAACGTTCTGTGACGGTGGGGGATGGAATAGCCAACTGCTTGCTGCTCGACTTAATCGGCACATTTAGAAGACAAAAGACGGTGGCGGAGAAGTGAGTACAGTTTTAAGGTGGGCCGGATCTATGAGTTTTTTCGTAGACTCTGGTAATTCTAGTGTTAAGTGGATGGGACTTGTGAGCTTTGTTGGACTGAATGGCCTGTTCTAATGTTCAAAGGAATCTGTATGTAGAGCCACATTCTGTTTGCATCACAAGTGCTGCTTTGCTTACTTTTCCTCTTATACTGAAATTGACTTTTAACAACATGAATTGCTTTCCTGAGCTTAAGTCTGCATTTATATCCATGTCATATATCTTAAATGCATTAGAGTTAGAGTTAATGAGTGTAGAAGTATTGGTTTCTTGTAGTTTGGACCAATTTTAATGAGAATTTAGTCAGAACTGGAGCATGCAGCTTCCATAGTGCTAGTGGTGAAAAGTGTCAGGCTGCACTTCTAACATCTGAAAATATATTTCTCTTCAAATACAGTGGAAAGGGAATCAGAGGCAGTTCATTCACATAAGCACCACCAAAAATACAAATAGTAGAATAGTAGAACCATCATCCGTACTAAATGTAATGAAGCAAGCTTGCACAGCCAGGATACATACAACCAGCATTAGAATGTAAATAACCTATTAGTACTTGCCATGTTTCGTTTTCTAGGTAGCTTTGCTAGGCAACTGAAGTTGGATTGTCACTCCATTATGTGACAGTAATGACCTTATAAACCTATTAAAGTGAGATAACTAAGCACTACTTAAGTGAGACATATTGCAGTTCTTACTCATAACAGACATATGAATTGGATGCATAGGCAAAATCATTTGACTCTCCAAGATCTTAACCAGCTACACAGATTGGCTAGGCAGAAACTACCTGCCTCGTGAATGGACATTGGGTTAAATTAAAAATGTAGCTAGTTTTATCCTCACACTCTGTAGCTAATAAGCTTGCTTAAATATATGCAATATCCTTTTTGTTGGCAATATTTATGCTTCAGTATTTTTTAGATTCTCTCGACAACCAGTAGACTTCTAATCTCTCATATTTCAGCTGTCATGGTTGTTTCATTCAACAACAAGAATATCTAATGTAAAAGATCAGATGAAAAAGACAAAGGTTTGGGGCACCAAAGTGATCCTCGTACTGTATATTATGATGAAGTTTTAGAAAACAAAAAGGACATGAAAACTCTTGTTCAGGCAGTCGTCATCCTACTGTTCTAAGATGGTGGTTTATATAGAAAACTTGGGGGCTCACTTCGCTCGCCAACCCCCGGGTGGGAGCTATGCACCAGCCACTTTGTGGATCTGCCGCTCGCGTATGGGGAAACGGATGTACAATATAAACAAATTATTTTCATGGGAATTGTTACATATGCATAATAGAACTAACTATAGATTGCTATTTTCATGGGAATTATTACATATTCATAATGGAACTATTTTACATTACAGCGAGTCATTAACACTAGAATTACCAGAGCCTACGAAAAAACTCGTAATTCCGTCCCACCTTAAATCGCTTCTTATCCAGTGTCCTTTGTCCTCTAAATGTGCTGATAAAGAGAAGCTAGGAGCAGCCGGCTATTCCATCCCCCCACCAATTTAGAACGTGCACGAACTTCTCTCAGCTCATGCCTTAATTTTTTGGGAGTGAAGTGGAGTTTTAGAGTGGAAATAATAGATCGTTATTTGGAACACACGCATTTCATGTCTGTTCCGTTTCTACAGTAATCTGTGTAAACACATTGTTAAAACAGAAACGTTTTTTATATTCTACTAGTAGATGACAAAATGTAGGCATAAACTATATAATGTATGAAGCATGAAGTCCAAATATCAAAGAAACATTTTCACAAAAATAACACAACAATTGCGCTTTTATTCAAAAATATAACTGCAGAAATAAAAAGCCGCCTTAACATGCAACATTGACAGCCGTTTATTGTAACTACCTCCGTGGCTCAATAGAATCAGTTCCTGCCTAGGAATCAAAAGGTTGAGAGTTCGATTCTGCACCACTCCGTTTTGAGAAGTAAACTGCTCTTAGTCTTACTATTTTAGAATAAAAGCAGTCCCATTTCCGCAGTCCTGTGGCAGCCTACCCCCCAATTTTATTTGCACACTAAACACTTCCACAAACAACATTCCACACAAATGTACACTTGGGGCCTTGGGAGTGGGCACACTCAACAGCATCCGGTGGGGGGAAATTTCAGCCTCACTCCGAGTGCCGGTGCCCACTTCCAATTTTAAACTGCACCTAGTCACGGAGAGTTTTGGGGGGGAAGTGGGGCTGTGTGTTGGCATCAGCTGGTGTAGGCCACATGGTGCCGGCACTGCCCGCCCCCAACCACAAAATGCACCTTATCAACACACATCAACATTACATTAGAGCAGGCGGAGGGAGACTAGAGGTCTTATTATACCTCTGTTCTCAGTTAGCTGCCCGGGCTGGAGGCTAGGAGTGGGAGCTGGCCGTCTGCCTGTGGTCTGGAGTGGTGGGTTGCTTTGCTCTGCGTTGGACGGGGGTGCCTGCTCATTATTACCCCTGCAGAATGGGGCTAGCTCTGGCATCCGGGAATGGTTGTACCTCAGGTACGGCAGCACCGGGACCAGAGTTAGTAGGGTGTGTATGGGGAGTGTGAATGGGTGTCTGGGGTACATCCTTGTAAGTCTTGGGTTGTATGTGTATGTGAGAGCATGAGGGAGGGAGTGTATGACTGTGTTTGTGTGTGACTGTATATGTCAGGTGGGGTTTTGGACTCCTCCCTTCTCCTGGGACATCTGGCAATGCTACAACATCTTCACCTACCCTCCCCCTGCCTTAAGCATCTGTCTGGTCGCTCCCGGTGGCTGCCTGGTGGGATCTGGTTCCCTGGGCTCTGTTGGGTCCTCGGCGGGGTGGGTCGCCCTTGGGTCCCGGGCTGCTGGGTTCCGGGCCCGCCACTTGGGGTGAGCGGCTGCGGGCGGCCTGAGGGCTTGCCGTTGATATCTCCGGGACTCTGCCGGCTGCTGGTTGTGGCCCCGCGGGGTGATCCTCTGCGCCTCTCGAGGGGGTTAGGGCTTCTCTGGTGACAGCCTCCCTGGGGTCTCCGCGCTCTGGGGTGACCTCTGGATCTCTGGGCTTGGAACTCCCTCCATCTTCCGCACGTTTTTGAGGGCAGGTCTGTGGCCCTTCACACTCACTATTGGATGCTCCTATAGAGAAACCTTACATATACAAGCGTGCGTACGCACACAGGTGCTCACATGGTGATTTCATAAGTATGACTTGGACATCTTCAGCACATGACCTAAGGTTGTGGTTGGCCCTAAATGCCTTAGTAATAATTACTGTATGATTGTCAGCAAACATTTTTACTTTTATATATCTTCATGTAGCTGATGCAGCAATGTTTTTGTCTTGTGGTCATCCCCCCTCTCTTTCTGCAGTTCTAGAAGCGGATTCTGGTTCATTTATTGTTTATTCTATACGAAAACCCTCCCTTCCCCCTTTACCACCATCTCTTCCTTTTCTCTCTTCTTTTCTTTCACTTTTGTCTCCGTGTCCTGTTCGAATCTTAAAAACATCTGAAAATATTTTTAATAAAGTTTTGGTATCAGGCGTGTCGTCAGCAGAAGCTGTAACGCTCAACCTGAGAGAAAAACTGTAAGGCTAGTCGCCAGCATTCAGACATCAATTCTGATTGCTTCACAGCCGAACAGGACACGGTAAAAAAAAAAAAGAATAAAAGCATACATTTGATTTCGGTCTGTAACAGCCGGTGCAATTTATGATCCTTGTAAAGGTTAGCTTTTTTTTTTTTTATTCACTTTTCATTCCCTCAGTCGCGTTCAGAATCAATCCATACAACCCCATCTGACACGGCTGTTTTCACATAAAGACGCACTATAGCTCTGCAGTGTACCACGATGCATACTAACGCCCTTACCCCCCCCCCAGGGTTCTGATATACAAATGCTGGCGAAGCTGCCTTCTTCGTATCTCACCGTCACTTGATTTTCTCTTTATTCAGTTTTATTGAGTGTTCCTGCCAGTCCCCGCATGTTGCTCTATGCTGTTTCTTTTGTACTCCAGGACATGCAGAGGAAAGAATGGTAAAGAGCAGTAACTTCGGCGCTATATGCAATAATCAGACACTCCCCATCTGCCAGTTGTTTTGTTATACTTTTACACCAACATATGTTCCTGTGTTTGAGCATGCTCAAAAAATACACGTGTAATGCCACGAAAAGTAACTAATGCAACATTATTTGAAAACGAACAGTGTCAGATCGGGTGTGAATTTATGCAGGAACTGGAAATTCTCTGATGTGGGACCTTCCCCCAGGGAAGAAAGTACAGTGTCAGGTGCTCATTCAGTGTAATAGGAACCATAGCACAGAGAGGTGTGTACACTGCAACAAATACACGTGTTGTAAATATAGGAAGGATGGTCCTTGGGTGTATGGGAACTGTTAATATTTGAATGTGATGATTTTATATAGCACGGAATGGAAATCAGCACTTCTTAGCATTGCACCATGCAAGCTGTTGTATCAATCGCCTATTGTAACTTGCTTTCTTTTTTCTGCGGTTATACAGGTAGTCTTGAATAAAAGTGGACTTGTTTTGTTTGCGAAATGAAGTCTCTGCGTGCACTTTTCGTGGCATTACACGTGTATTTTTTGAGCATGCTCAAACACAGGAACATATGTTGGTGTAAAAGTATAACAAAACAACGGGCAGATGGGGAGTGTCTGATTATTGCATATAGCGCCGAAGTTACTGCTCTTTACCATTCTTTCCAATGCATGTCCTGGAGTACAAAAGAAACAGCATACAGCAACATGCGGGGACTGGCAGGAACACTCAATAAAACTGAATAAAAAGAAAATCAAGTGACGGTGAGATACGAAGAAGGCAGCTTCGCCAGTGTTTGTGTGTCAGAACCCTGGGGGGGGTATGGGCGTTAGTATGCATCGTGGTACACTGCAGAGTTATAGCGCATCTTTATGTGAAAACAGAAGTATCAGATGGGGTTGTATGGATTGATTCTGAACGTGACTGAGGGAATGAAAAGTGAATAAAAAAAAAAAGCCAACCTTTACAAGGATCATAAATTGCACTGGCTGTTACAGACCGAAATCAAATGTATGCTTTTATTCTAAAATAGTAAGGCTAAGAGCAGTTTACTTCTCAAAACGGAGTGGTGCAGGATCGAACTCGCGACCTTTTGATTCCCAAACGGGAACTGTTTCTATTGAACCACGGAGGCAGTTACAATAAACAGCTGTCAATATCGCATGTTAAGGCAGCTTTTTGTTTCTGCAGTTATATTTTTGAATAAAAGCGCAATTGTGTTATTTTTGTGAAAATGTTTCTTTGATATTTGGACTTCAGGCTTCATATATTATATAGTTCATGCATACATTTTGTCATCTACTACTAGAATATAAAAAACGTTTCTGTTTTAACAATGTGTTTACACAGATTACTGTAGAAACGGAACAGACATGAAATGCGTGTGTTCCAAATAACGATCTATTATTTCCACTCTAAAACTCCACTTCACTACCAGATATTCAATCAAGGCATGAGCTGGGAGAAGTTCGTGCATGTTCTAAATTGGTGGGGGAGTGGAATAGCCGGCTGCTCCTAGCTTCTCTTTATCAGCACATTTAGAGGACAAAGGACGCTGGTGGAGAGGTGTGAAGGGATTTAAAAAGCGATTTAATGTGGGACGGAATTACAAGTTTTTTCGTAGGCTCTGGTAATTCTAATGTTAACCATAGTAATAGTAAAACATAATAAATTGAAAGAAAATTGTGTTTCATGTTGCCTTAGAGGTATTCGTTGCGTTATACGTTTTTGTTTTGTTTGGCTTTGAAATTAACACACAAATACTTTTTAAACTTACACTTTTACTGTAAAACTTCAGTAAAAACTATTTTTTGAATTAACTTTTTTTCAATATCACATTGATTATGCAACATATAACTGTCTGTGAGTGAATTTTGTTTCTTTCTCTCTAATGAATAAGCCGAATTTTTCAAATGTTTGTCGCTGTGATTTGTTAATTGTCATAGCAAAAGCTATTCTAATGGGAAACTGTAAATGTTTTAATACGAATGGCAGATCTCCTTTGGTGTCTAATTTTATCTGCAGAAGATGTGTACTACATTACCTTTCTTGTCGCCTGTTATAATTTTACATGTCAGAATTGTTCGACCAATTTTGAATAAAACTAATCTTGTCCTATTGCATAGCCCATCACTCAGACATAAATTACACAATAACATTACGACACATCCTTCTTTCAACAGTAATTTGGCCATGGAAGACCAGTCGGTGTTAACGGTTGTAGATATTCTACAGGATATTATAAGTTGTTTTTTTCATCTTCTGCAACATCACCACCAACTGTTTCAGCATAGTCTATTGATACGCATTTAACCAATTTGGCATGTATCTAGGGCTGCAGCTAATGATTGTTTTGGTAGTCGACTAATCGTTACAATTTTTTTTCCTGTTAGTCACGATTATTTCATGCCTGACTATTTTGATGCCTGTGACCTGTGGTTGCATGTCCTGTTCTGGGCTCTAGTGAATGTCACCCTGATGTCTCTGCATTAACACGATTAAAATTAATAATAATTAAATAAAAATAACAAACAGTGAAACATGAATTTGAAAATAGTCAATGGTTTATATTAGTGTGACCATCACAATAAAAAAGAAATACATTAAACAATACAAACTAAAGTGCACATAGTCTTTAAACAAAAAACTGCATTTAACTTAAGCAAAAATGGCCACTGATGTGTCTTAAAGTCCAAAAGTTTAAATAAAGCCTTCATACAAATAAAATAAAACAATATTGTACAGTTTATAAAAAAATCAGTTCATATATTCCTGATTGCAATGCAGGAACGTGAGCATTTCGACATGCTCTGGTGTAAGGCTGGCTCTCTTCTTTAAGACAATGTTCCCAGCTGCTGAGAAGAGATGCTCAGAGGGAGTAGAGGTAGCAGGAATACACAAGAATGATTTTGCAGACAGAGAAATATGTTTTAGTCATCACACTCTGAAGGAAAAGTGTTGTAGTACATCACATCATGTACTATATTATGCCAAAATACAAAATAACGGACTAAAATATGTAACAAGCTAATTACTGATATACTCCAAAACACAATTTACCTAACGTTAGTTAGAGATGGTTTACTATTCATATGAACTTAAATATTATTCAAAAAAAGAAGAAAAAAAAAACTAGGACGACTCAGCTACTCCTATTCACTCTTTTACTATAGCTTCAAACACGCTAGCAAACATAACTGAAGTTTTATGCACTTAACCCTTATACACCGCCGCAACTGGCTAGAGTCGGTTTCCGGTGCAATTTGGAAGCATGCCAAAGCCGAGTATATGCACCGACGTACATTCATTGAACTCCGCAACCGGCTAAAGTTGTTTCTCAGTGCAATTTGGCAGCATGCCAGAGTTGATCAGTCACTGCATATCTTTGTTAAGCAGTCAGCTTATGAGCACTGCCAGCTCATACAGCACTGCAGCCTCACTGTCTCTGGGATTCAGCCGCTGCACTAGACAAGCCTGCAATCATCAGCGTTTACCTTGCATGAAACCAGTTCAAGCACCGTTGGTTCGGTGATTTACTTAATTTCATCAATGGCTTCAGTTACACTTTGAATATATAATAATAGATTGTTGCAGTAGTTTTTTTTGATAGTTTTTACAGTTGATTTACAGTGTGTAAAATGATCAGTGCATGAAAAAAAGTGTTCCATTAAAATTTCACATTTTCTTTGTGAATTGTGACATTTACTTAAAAAGCACAGCTAAAAAGTATTTGGCATCTAGGGATGCATTAACCCCCAAGTATGTGTCTGCTTAAGGGTTAACTATCATTGTCGAAACCTTGATATACACAGAAAAGAAAGCCCCGCTTTGCATAATCTGCATTGAAACTTCTTTTTCTTTTTCAGTGAAGTGCTTCCACACTTTAGAAAGCTTCTTTCTCAGTTTTTTTTCATCTCCTTCCCCCTCCTCTATCCGACTTGCCATTGCAACCACGTTTATTTTCCTCTACATTCTTCTTCTCCTAGATGTTCTTCGTTGGTAGGACTGTGTGTAGTCTTGACAAACAATAACAAACGATACTGCTTCCAGATGTTCATGTAGTGCATTTCAGTTACAAAAACCAATGTGGTTCTTTGTGACTGGAGCCTTTATTGAAGGTTCTGTTTATGATGCGTCAACAATAAAAAAATCCATGTTGACAATTTTTTGTAGTCGATGTCATCGATTATGTCGACTAATCGTTGCAGCCCTACATGTAACCGATCGACAATTTTCGCGTTCATTTTCTGACCTTGTTTCTCAGTGCTAGGTTTGCCTGTGTACTCATTCCTTCTGTTGATAATCCTTCAGGATGAAATTATTCAATAAGATTTGGACATTTATTGGGAACTTAAAGTGAGGAAAACGTAAAAATGTATAAGAGCTGAGAGCATAGGAACTGTGTCTGACAAAAGCATTCACACGAATGAGAGGTGAAAGGACCATGTGCATGGTTAAAAATGATTTAGAGGAGGGTGGGACTTGACAAAATTTCTTGGCAGTAGTCTTGTCCCAAAATTGTCTTTTATAATAGATAGACTTGGAGAAATGGGGTGGGGAATGAGAAGATCTGAAACTGATTCATCAGTCATTCTTTCTGCAGAGAGAGAGGTATTAGATGACAGCACCAATTCCTGGCTCAGAGGGTAATTGCTATCCAGTGAGCCCTGAAGTTGTTTCCCAATCTTAGTGTGTGACACTAGTCATTTATTTGATCTTTATATATCTTACCAATTTCTTTATCCTAATAAATTGTAATACCATGTTTGCCAAGAATGTTCCTGACTGATAGTGTGCTACCTGTTGTTTGAGATCCTTTTAATTTGTCATTTGCCGGTGAATAGCTTTTGTAGTGACCTTCTATAACGATATCACTATCTTGAAAGTAATGTGGTATAATGTTTTTCTTTAGAAATGTTACTGTTTATACAGTAATACTATTATATATTTATACAGTGATATTTTTAGTGGAAATAGCTTATGGATTTTGATCTTAGATTTTTTTAAATCTGTAGATTTATATGGAAGCTTATTCCTGCCACTGAAAAGAAATATTATTTCACAAATGTATTGTATTGTAATGATTATTGCATCATTTTCAAACATAATTGCATTATTTTTCCATACAAAATTGCATTATTATGTAATATTTATGTTGTTTTTGCAAAGATATTGCCTCTTGGGGTTAATGTCATTGTTCACGTGCCCTAGTCATCTACTAACAGCTATTGCTGTGAGACAGGAATGTTAGCTTTGCACTACGACTGTGCATATAATTTAAAACATCTAAATTAAAGTTAATAAACTTTACCCTGAATAAGACTAAATGTATAATCATAACCTTTGTTCACTTCTTGTCTCTTGATTATATTCTACATGCATTCTTATCCTCTCCCTCAGCAGGTGTCACTAGACAACCAAAGTATTATCTAAATAATGAAATAAAAAATTTGAATTAATGCTATATTTGAGAAATAATGCAATAAAACAATTTAAGTGGCAGGAATAATCTTCTACAGATTTATATTACCTTGTTGAAATCAAAATAAGTTTTATTTTTGTTATGCATTAATCAATTATTCTTTCTTCTCTTCATTTATTTACACAAAGTATAGTATAATAAAGATGAGGAAACTCCCATTTGTTGATGATGCATACCACAATGCTTAACTTTATACTTTAGAACTTTATAAACCAGAGGTCTGAAGCTCGCTTGTTTTGAGGTCATAGTTGGTTGCAGATTTCTGTGGATTCAGTTGTTCATGTTACTGCAGTGGGTCATTATACAGTCATATGAAAAAGTTTGGGAACCCCTCTCAACCTGCATAATAATTTACTGTACTTTCAACAAAAAAGATAACAGTGGTATATCTTTCATTTACTAGGAACATCTGAGTACTGGGGTGTTTTCCTAACAAAGATACTTAGTCAAATGTGAAAAACTGGCACCCTTGTAATTTTGCTGATTTGAATGCATGTAACTACTCAATACTGATTGCTTGCAACACCAAATTGGTTGGATTAGCTTGTTAAGCCTTGAACTTCATAAGAAAAGGTATTTAAGGTGGTCAATTGCAATCTGTGCTTCCCTTTGACTCTCCTCTGAAGAATGGCAGCATGAGATCCTCAAAGCAACTCGCAAAAGATTTGAAAACCAAGATTGTTCAGTATCATGATTTAGGGGAAGGCTACAAAAAACTATCAGTTTCAACTGTAAGGAATGTAATCAGGAAATTGAAGGCCTCAGGCACAGTTGCTGTTAAACCCAGGTCTGGCTGGCCATGTAATATACAGGAGCGGCATATGCGCAGGATTGTGAGAATGGTTACAGACAACCCACAGATCACCTCCAAAGACCTGCAAGAACATTTAGACAAGCCAGATTCATTTTGGAACAAAGTGCTTTGGACTGATGAGACAAAAATTTGAGTTATTTGGTCATAACAAAGTGCTTTGCATGGCGGAAGAAGAACACTGCATTCCAAGAAAACACCTGCTACCTATTGTCAAATTTGATGGAGGTTCCATCATGCTGTGGGGCTGTGTGGCTAGTTCAGGGACTGGGGCCCTTGTTAAAGTCGAGGGTCAGATGAATTCAACCCAGTATCAACAAATTCTTCATTCTTCAAGCACATTTCCTGTTAATCCAATAAACTTAAATGTCACTGCTGAAACACTACTGTTTCCATAAGGTATGTCATATATTAAAAGGAAGTTGCTACTTTGAAGGCTCAGCCATTGATAAACAAAAATCCAAAGAATTAAGAGGGGTTCCCAAACTTTTTCATATGACTGTATATCTGCTTCAAGCTCTTAATTTCCCATACTGCAAAATCCTCAGTTTCCAACTCTGGCATTCTTATTTCAGTTGAAATTTTCAGCTTTGTCTGTTGAACCAGTAATACAAGTTTCAATGCTTTGTCACAATTTAGGCCGAACATAGTTTCAGCAAACCTTTTAAAGCACTTGTTTACCTGCATACATGTTGTTGCTTGAAATGTGTCCCATTACAGTATGCTTCTTCCAAAAATATCTTGGGATGGCTTAGTCACCATACCACTTCTTCTGTATCTACAGGAGTACTCCTTTGCCCCTCAATGAGCTGTGTTCTTGTTAGATTTGTGTTCTGTATCATTTGTTAACTTTGGAGATTCATGCAAATTACTCATGCATTTTTATATATATTGATTTGTATAAACTGCTTTGTATAAAGGTGTTTGTTAAATAATAATTTTTAACCACTCAGAGTAAGTTCTAATACAAGTGCTTCCATCAGAAGTTATCAGAAGACTTCAAATATCCCAGTTTAGTTAAAGGAAGCACTGATACTGGTGTTATATTTTCCAGCACCTGGCAGCTACCAAAGATGAGACAATGTTTTTGACCATTTAGAAGTAAACATGCCACATAGTGTGAAGTTGGTATTTCTGAACTATTTCTTTGATTGTGGCAGTTTGTGGGCACAGGGAATCTTTCCTAAATGAAGCATGAATCCAGTTTCTCCAATCATCTGGAGGCTAGAGAGTGAGGTGAGGCTGAGGTGATTCAATTGACAGGCAGGTTTCGGGAGATGAGCTTACATTTGAAAACAAGTAACTTGGTTTTTGTCATTGGATAAAGATATACCTTCATTTTCATTAGTGACAATAAATGTTTCTAGGAGTGAGGTGTGAATATAAGACAACAGTTTGAAAATCCTACAATATTGTATAGACATGCGCAGATTAGTTTGATGCAGGATGAAGACATTCAGAATATTTCAGAAGTTTAGAAATTGAAATTTATTTAAAAATCAAGTTAGAATTATATCAATCCTAAATTATTTGAAAACATAAATTTTACAGATAACATATTTCTCAAGTTTACTAACAAATTACATTTTACCTTCACAGGCAGTATAGAGAGATAGAGAACGATACCACTTAATTGTTTAGATTTGCTTAATAACAAATATTGTTATATAATCCAATATTTTATCTTAAATACTGTCAACCATTGTGGCTTTAGAGGGGCAGAGTTTGAGACCATTGACATAAACTGTTTAGGCATCTGTTTATGTAAAACCATTGCAATTGTACAAGTGAACATGGCAAAAATAGACATTAAATTACAAACCACAGAATAGTTTAGGTGGGCAGTTCTCTTTGGAGATGTGATCTAAAATAGAATTAAAGTTTTTATAATATTGTTAAATTTGTTTTGAATCTGTGAATTTTGCTTTCCACACCATATGCCCTTTTTCTCAAAATATATGAAATAGGTATTCATTTTTAAGATTAGAATTTTTGCTATGGTCTGTTTTACATCTTTATTTTCAATTTGATTGAAGTTGGACAGAAGCATATTGTTTCTAAGGTTTTGTACATTGTTGAATTGGTCCATTTTTTAAAATTTAAGGTAAGTTGAAAATGCTGTTAAATATATACATAAACATATTTTTATTTTGTGTTATCAGGAAAAGTCTGAAGCAAAACTGTTTGATCTGATTAAGAAGCATGACCTGTACAAGTTTGGTGAACTAGTGTCCAAGATTATTGAAAAGTCATGGCCTAAAGACCATAATGGAAAGTTTCTTGATGGTTATGATGTGGTAGTTGAACATTTGCTTGGATGGTCTGCTGCGAAGAATGTTTTCCAGCTTCAAGGTATTTTTATAAAAATGTTTTATTTTTAAAGCAAATATTCAGGTAGGGCATTATAAAGCCCTTGAAAAACTAATCTATCCCTAATGCTTTTTTCATATAATTATTGTCCTGCAAATCTGATTTGACTAGGAGTTTTTATTTGTAAGTCAGTGTTTTTTTTCAGACTGCTGCCCCCCAGATTAAAAAAAATTAACTGTTAAAAATGTAATTAAATATCAACAACAGAAGGGGGGCATTTATCTTTATAGATTAATTGTGAGCAGGTGATCTACCCATATCCTACACAGATGGAAGACCATAAGCAAATTGGGTGAAATGGTAAGGTAGCCTTATGTTTACAATTTCACAGTTCTTCTTTTTTTAGCAAATGTTGTTTGTTTCTTTGATTTGGCAAGATTAACACTGTTTTGTTGATCACCTGGAAAAATTCTTACTTTAATACACCGATCAATCAGAACATTAGAACCATTTAGAGGTGAAGTGAATAACATTGACTTATCTTGTTACAATGACACTTGTTAAGAAGTGGGATATATTAGGCATCGAGTGAACAAACGGTTCCTGAAGGTGATGTGTTGGAAGCAAAAAATATGGGCAATCATAAGGATCTGAGTGATTTTTGACAAGGCCAACCTGTGATGGCTGGGTTACTGGGATAGATCATCTCCAAACCGGTTTTGTGGGGTGTTCCCGGTATGCAGTGGTTAGTACCTATCAAAAGTGGTCCAAGGAAGTTCAACCAGTGAACAGAAGGCAGAGTCGTGGATGCCTGAGGCTCATTGATGCAAGTGGGGAGTGAAGACTAGCTCGTCTGTTCCAATCCCATAGAAGAGCTACTATAGAACAGATTGCTAAAAATCTTAATTCTGTCAATGAGAGAAATGTCAATGTTAGACGCTTCTTTGCTACCGATATTCATATAAAAACATAAAGAATGATCTGTGGGATAACCTGTACGACCTCAGTCTGCTCAGCCCCCAGCATTGCCTGATACCAATGACCGAGGGAGAGGCACACGGAAGCAGTGCACGAGGAAGCGTAAAACGCGGGAAAGAAGCTGGAGTCCGTGCTAGGCTAAAAGCTAACTCTAGCCAACCGCCACTCTCATCCATATTACCTTCTAATGTCTGCTCCCTTGACAATAAGTTGGACTGCATTTGTCTCCAGCGAACTATCCAGCGTGAGTTTAGAGACTGTTGTGTCTTTGTTTTTATGGAGATGTGACTAAGCGACAGAGTTCCGGACGCTGCCATTCAGCTAGATGGGCTAGTCGCTTTTCGAGCCGGTAAGACTTGCAGTGGTGGATTGTGTGTTTATATCAACACGGAATGGTGCAGTAACTCTGTGCTTATTTCTAGCAATTGCTCACCGCTAGTGGAGTTTGTGATTGTTAAATGTAGAGCAGATTGTGAAATACTCAGACTGGCCCGTCTGGCACCAACAACCATGCCACGCTCAAAATTGCTTAAATCACCTTTCTTTCCCATTCTGACATTCAGTTTGGAGTTCAGGAGATTGTCTTGACCAGGACCACACCCCTAAATGCATTCAAGCAACTGCCATGTGATTGGTTGATTAGATAATTGCATTAATGAGAAATTGAACAGGTGTTCCTAATAATCATTTAGGTGAGTGTATATTCATATTACTTCTAGCAGACCAGTCAAACTCAACTAACAGGAATCCCCCGATCTACTCACCGCGACTCTATCCACTTGCCTGAAAATGCCCATTAAGTCGTGCCTCATATCGGCTAGGAGGAGGTCAGGGACTCCCACGCAGGAAATGCCCAAGGCAGGACAATCCTACATTTCACCGGAGCTGGACCCAACCCGGCCGGAATCTGCTCCACTACGGTCCTCTGGACGATCCTGCTTGAGGAGTCATCTGCCGTCTCCTGCCCCACGTTGGGCGCCAAAACTGTGGACGAAGATTTCAGACCAGACAGCAGGTGGAATTATAAAGCAGCTTTATTTTGCAGAGTCACAGTGAGAAGAGTTTCAGAAAAGCAGACAATCAAATATACATGACAGCGTCAGGGCTCTTCTGAACCCCTTCTGTTGGGTGGGGCAAGTTTTTATACCCCTAGAATGCGTGATTTAACATCATTATGAAATGTAACAGTCAACACTTTTATTATACACAATTCTTGAGCCACTTCAACGCCCCTTATGCAACTCAATTTCTTGGCCCCTTTTGTTATGGCGTTCAGATGTAAGCTAAGGAAAATGTGATAAGGCAGACTCGTGTGGAATGCTTAGACCTTGAGTCCTTTGCACAAATATTTTTCTGTTTGCTAAAACAAAGCATGCTTTTACATAGTTTAGTAAAGCTTACTTCTCAGACATGAATTAGTACAAGGGAACGAAGAGAACATCTTCCACAGCTTCTTGTTCAGATCTGTTTCCTACTCTATGCCCTGTGCTGCCAGGATAGGATCTGGACCTTTGTGACCCTGAACTGGATTGCAATAATTGGTTTTAAGGGATAATAATAAAGGCCTTTATTAAGTGCAGTCAACAAAGTAGAACCTCTGGAATTTGGTAAAATCCTGTGACTGTTGATTTTCTTTGATCAGATGAGGTGAAAATAGAGTGTTTGTATTGCACTACATACACCAGCGCTTTATAGAGTAATACCTCACATCGTTATGTCAGGGTAGTAGGTCTTTTAATGTTAGGTATACTTTATTATTCCAGAAGGAAATTTTTTTGCAGTTGGAAAAAACAAATGGTTGGAGATGTTTTGCCACCATTGTGACATTTCTAAGGTCAAAATTATACCCAAATATTTGTCACAGCCTGGTTTCTTCTACTTGAAAGAAACCTTGCTATGTGTTCCCCTTCTAGCAGGACAGTTTCTCCATACATGCAAGCAATTGACTAGCAAAAGAAATTGGTGGAATGTTTTTCATCAGTCACACATATCTGAGACTAATTGCATGGTATTGATAATGCTGGTTGATGTTTATTTATTTTTATTTTTTTGTTGTGTTACAATTGATCTTTTAGGTAATTGTATACATCTGCTTGCTCTACAGGTGCTGATGGGAAAATTATTGAAAAGCTAACAGACAATGCCAATGAGCTGATTGCTGTAGCAAATTCTGCCTTTACAGCCATAGCAGAGCAGTTCATTCAAGGCAATATTGAGATAAAGTATTTAAAGAAGATCCTAAAGAGAAAGGATGAATTTCTTGTTTTGGTTAAATTATGTAAGTATTTAAATTTTTTATTCAACTTAAACAAATATTCTACATTAAATTTTAACTAGATACTGCTGGGACTCCTTTTATTTTAGCCTTTTCGCCCATGTTCCGAAGAATTTACAAACATAATTAGCTTGTTTTTTTTTTTTAAGGCATATATGAGATTTTTTTTTTTTAATGTGCCATTAAATGTTGGCTATTCTTTAACAATTGTCTACAACATTTGGACATTTTACACATGGTGGGTGATATGTGTGTTCATTTTTTTTTAATTTGATATACTTTAATCCCTGAAAGGAAACTGCCTTTTCACATGACCATTGGAATTCAGAGGGCAGAGTCAGCCATTGTACAGTGTCCCTTTTAGGTTAAAGGCCTTGGTCAAGAGCCCAAAAAAGTAGGATCCCTTCTGGCAGGAACCTTCCAGATACCAGCTGAGATCCTTAGCCTTAGCCTTAGAGCCAGAGAGATGGATTCTTGTGGCTTCTTTGGTCATTTGGTAATGGCTGGTGTGAATGCCGAAGTCAATAAAACAACGGGAGACTAAAACCAATTTAAAATAAAAAGCAATTTCTTTATTCTTGGTGAGTTAAAAAGACTGAGAGACTGCCCCAACCCACCACCCAGACCCCCCACCCCCCCGCTCAGTCAACTGATTTGGGTTCAGACAGACTACTCTCAAAAGAAAGCTTGTTCATAAGCCAAAAAGAGAAAAAAACATCACAGTTCATTTTGAGGTCATACCTAGATTGCTGTAAATTACGGCTACATCCTGATTTATTACATACAGGAGTATACCAAAGTAAAGAATTACCAGGCACTCGCATTTCTAAGGAATACACCCTTCTCAGTATACCCACACAAGACTAATTTAAACAGTTTCTTGTAGTTCATTACATTAGTTATAAAGAGATTACATTCTTCTAGTGTTAGTATCTTCATTACATTATAATTGTTTGATTAGATTAATAATCCTTATTTATTAATTCATAAATTACATTTTATCTTATATTTTTAAGCAAGAGTGAAGAAAATTATCACATTGATTTATAATATCACAGGGTGTTCTATTAGTATCAAGAGGTCAGCATTTTCTCATAAAAGAATGCAAGCCAGTCTCATATTCTGTGCATAAACTTAATTCCTTTTCTACCTACAGTAAATGAAGATTAAATCATATGGAAGTAAAACATCATATAGCTCTCTGCAGCATGATTAATACAAAATATAGTCCTTGAGTTAAATACTTATAATCATTACAGTTAATAACGTTTTTTCTTCCTCACTGGTTTACTCCTGTTAGTACAAGTTTATATGCATATAACCTTGAATATATGAATAGATAATAGATAGATAATACAACTACAGTCTAAGGTCCATTATAGTTGCTTAAATAAATATCACTTTTAACATTCATTTTATATTTCCACAGGCCATACTGAAAATAAAAGATGCAAAGGTGAAAACATTATGAAGAAAATTCTTAAATGGCGTGAGAATGAACTTTGTGCTGTCTTGCATGAAAAAGAATTGGTGACCAGCTTTCTTACAATGTGTAGGAAAATCAATGAATATGTGAAAGGTATTTTTTTAAATTAAATTTGATGCTGATGGTTATTTTGAGATGATTTTGTTAAATAAATTAATATATTTTAAACTTAGATATATCATATAGGTTAAGGTCAGGAGCAGTGGGAATGCATGTTTTGTTTTTTTTCTTATTAGGTGTACCCTGCCTTAATATTACTTGCCATAATTTAAACATGATGTTCCGTAAAAGCTATATTTGGCTGAAATGAGAGTTCACATTGTTCAATTAATATTGTATATTTACTATGTTTTATTTAATGTTATTATTGAAAACACTTTCTACAGTGGTCATAGAATTTCTTGAAGAAAAGGCTCGTCAAAATATTGATGCAAAAAAACTAGATGAAGCAGTTGAAGTACTTCTACCGGATGACTGTATTTACACTGAAAGTCCAGGAACTGTTTCTTACTTTAATTTGAATGATGAAATTAGAGACATGGCTGAAAAAATCAACACTTTCAAAGACTGTCATATCTTTCAAATATTTTGGGAGAAAAAAGCAAAATCCTTGGCAGTAATAGATACCAACACAAATGAGATTTTTCCTGACCCAGATTTGAGTATCACTACTGCAGAAGAGGTATTAGACATCATTTTTGAACCTTGTTTTGATGAATACTGCTGCATTTTTGAACGAATTAAAAATGCATCTATCACATTGGAGGAAGTGGATACAGTATTTAAAGACTATAAAGATTTATATGAAAATCTTACTAAAGATCTTCAGATTATGAGCAGACTAGAAAAAGACAGCAACATGATGTGGGTTACTAATCGAGTTCGACAAATCCAGCAGTATCACCAGTTGCATCTTGCAGTGGAATCAGCTAATGTCATTCTTGAGGTAAAAGATGCACTTGGACTCGGTGGAAATTTTAAAATACTACAGACACTTTTGAATGTGGTAAGTCACAAATTTGGAATTTTTAACTCTAAAATGTTGTTACTATGTGTAAGTTAGATTATCAAAAAATATGCAAGTTATTATTTTTAGGGATGTGCTCTTTTCCTTTTTCTCTTCCCAGACTCGGGAAGACTTCAAAAAAGATACCCTTGATCGCATTGATAATGAGCTTATTAAGGCTAAAGAAATATTAGAAGACATTACAGACACACGGCGAAAGTGTTTACTTGAATTGGGAAATAGAAAAAACTTAATTAACTGGGTAAAAGAGTCTCTTGAAGGTGAGGTTTCATGTATTACTCTTATTGTTATTTTTAAAATTCTTTAACGGCTACTACTATATATAAATTAGGATCTGAACTTTGTTTTTGACAGGGTGGAGATTCTATCACATGTAATAAAAAATGCGAAAGGACTAGGAGAATCAATATCAGCATGGGATTTAGCAAAAGTTTTATTTTCATTCAGCTTATGGGAGTACATCAAGGAAATGTTACAGCTTTAGAAAAGGTCTACTTAGCCACTAAGTATTGTTACCATTATTAAGAGAATCATGTAATACTAAATCACAGCTATGTATTATTTAGCCAGTCATGTATTTTGTAGACTAGGTGTGTAAATGTCTGTATCAACCCTCATCTCTCTCAGGCAGACTGGTATGGCATGTTAAAAGAGGTTATCTTCTGCAGAAATAAAAAGTCTGATTCAGGGGCTCTACTATTTTTTTATGTCTAGATTGTTTCACTGCATATTAACCTTATTTTCTCTGCTTGTACTTAAGATATCATTCTTTCAGTCGGACCCAGAGCTAGTGATCATAGTAGAGAGGGTATAGAGTGTGTGGTAAATTGAAAGCTTGCCCTGAATGACATAAATCTCACTTCATTACAAAACATTTGCAAATTGTTACTGCTGCACCAGTCTCTTGAGCAGTGTCATAATCACCCAAGATATCGAGCTCCTACACTTGGAGCAAATGCTCACCTCTTTCCTGAACAGAACAGGCCACCTTGACTTCAGATCTAGGGTTAATCAAGGAAAAAGAAGTCTTTGTCACAAACATTATGGTGGGCAGTATTTACTACACACATTTGTTGGTACCCCTCCACAAAAAAAGAAGAATCCACAATTGTCTGTGAAATAACATAAAACTAATTAAAGTAATTGATAACCAACATTGTTTATTCCATATTCAGCAAAAAGCAGGCTTTGCTTTAGAGTTTTCATTGAACGGAATATTACATATAATAACATAAATGAAAATGGCTTGGTCAAAAATGATAGGATCCTTAACCTAATATTTTCTTTCATAGCCTTTAGAGGCAATCACTGCAAACAAATAATTCCTGTCAACAGGTAGTTGGCCCACTCTTCCTGAGCAAATTTCTCCAGCTGTGTAAGGTTTGACTTGCTTCAGTTCTTTCCATAGAAGTTTGATAGGATTTGAATCAGGGTTCAAAGAATACCACTACAGAATAGTACAATGTTTTGTTCTTAGCTATTCTTCAGTGCTTTTAGCTGTGTGTTTGGCTCATTATCCTGTTGGAGGATCTGTGACCTGCAGCTGAGACAGAGCTTTCTGATAATGGGTAGTATATTTTGCTGCAGAATGTCTTGATAATCTTGAGATTTCATTGTTCCCTGAAATAAATTTAAAGCATCCCTTTCCAGATCCACGAAGCAACCCAAAAATATAATTGAGCCTCTTACATGTTTCATAGTAGGTATGGCTGTTCTTTTCTTTGAAACCCTCAATTATTTTCTGTATAATAGAGCTAATGTAAAAGGCTTCAATTTTATTTCATCTTTTCAAAAGATTCTCCCAGAAGCATTGGGGCTTGTGAATATGCATTTTAGCAAATTCCACTCTTGCTTTTTTATGTTTTTCTTTCAACAGTGGAGTCCTCCATTCAGTACACTGTCACTCAAAAGCAATGGGTAGTGCGATCAGACACTGAAGGACCTTGACCTTGGAGTTTAGCTTGTGTCTCTTTGGAAGTTGCCCTTGGCTAGTTTATCTGGCATTCTCACCATCCTTCTGCTCATTCTGGGGTCAATGTTCCCACCATGTTTTAGGGAATGTTGGCTTTAGTCCTATGGCTCTAAAACTATAATATTTGCAACTGTTGTCATAGGAACATCAAGAAGCTTGGAGGTGGTGTTATATTCTGTGTGTGTCTATAATTTTCTTTCTGATCTCCTCAGACAACTCTCTCCTTTGCTTTATTTGGTCCATGTTCAGTATAGGGCACTTAATAATACCAAACCGTAGACTGCCTACTTTTCTCCATTTACATAGGCTGAACTTCTTATAGTACTTTGTTTAAATTACCTGACATCTCTACATTTAATTTTTTTTCCTGACGATTTCAATAGTTTCTAGGACCCCAGGCTTTTTACAGCATGAGCTTACACAGCTAGTAATAATATAAAAACCACAATACCATCGCTACGGCCTTTAAACCCAAACTTTAACAGGTTATGGTATTAAAAAAAGAGTAATGGGATGATTGTAATTGCCAGTTATATTATATTATATTATAGTATTATAAAATACTTTGTATCTTGTATGTAGTGCACTTTTAACACTAGAATTACCAGAGCCTACGAAAAAACTTGTAGATCCGTCCCACCTTAAATCGCTTCTCACCTCTCCGTTAGGGTCTTTTGTCCTTTTAAATGTGTTGATAAGCCGCAAACAGCAAGCAGTCTGCTGTCACATCTCCCACCGACGCACAGTTTTCTCAGCTCAAGTCTGTTTACCTGCGTGTCAGTTGCTTGGAGTTGTATAGAGTGAGAAGTCAAGCAAAATTACACCTTTTATAAATACTATATTGTTACTTGGAGCACATGCATTTCATGTGTGTTTCGTGTCTACAACAATCTATGTACAGAAAACACATTGTTTAAACAGAAACGTTTTTCATGTTTTAGTAATAATTGACAAAATGTAGACATGAAGTGTATAATGTGTTAAGCCTGATTTCCAAATATCAGATAAACACTTTCACAAAAGGTACAAATATAACAGAACAAGTGCACTTCTTTTCAAAAATATAACTGCAGAAAAAAAACACGTGTTAGGATGCAACATTAACACAAATTTACTATGACTTCTTTTGACGCAATGGAATCAGCTGTTGACTGGTAATCAAAACTTCACGGGTTCGATTCCCAGCAAGTCCGTTTTGAGAAGTGAGCTGCTTTTATTCTTATTTTAGAATAAAAACGTACATTTGATTTCAGTCAATGTGTAACAGTCGGTGTAAATGTATGATACTTGCAAAGGTTAGCTTTGTTTTTTTTTTTTTTTTTAATTCAGTTTCATTCTCTCAGTCATGTTCATGCTCCTACCCAAACATCGGACACTGCTGCTTTCACATAAAGACGCGCTATAGCTCGCATGTTATTTATTTGGATCACATAAAGACGTGCTATAGCTCGCATGTTATTTATTTGGATCACATAAAGACGCACTATAGCTTGCATGTAACCGCGCCAGCATAAATTCACACCCGATCTGACGCTGTTTATTTTCAAATAATATTACATTAGTGCGATGATGTTTTCACGTATGTTGTCTCTTTCTTTCAGGTGTGTAATAGAAATCACTGCATAAAGAGAAGTGTGTACATTGTAACAGCTACACACGTTGTAAATGTAGGAAGGACGATCCTTGCGTGTGTGTGTGAACTGTTAACATTTGAATCTGATTATTGCATATAGTGCTGAAGTTACTGCTCTGTGCTATTCTTTCCCCTGCATGTCCTGGAGTACAAAAGAAACGGCATACAGCAACATGTGGGGACTGGAAAGATTGGGGAAAAAAAAAAACACACGGCCACTGATTATAAACTGCAAGATGTTATGCGAATGAATATGAATAATGTTGCATCCGTGCCACAAAGTTTTCCGAAATGTACTATACAGGTCATAAAACAAATAATTCCAAATATCATATATACCTTTGTCTCCTTTTTTTTTTTTTTAATAAATATATCATAGACTATAAGGTGCATACTAATTCAGCGTGAGCAGGAACACTCAGTAAAACTGAATTAAAAAAAAATCAAGTTACGGTGAGTTACGAAGAAGGCAACTTTTAGTCCTCTAGATGAGAGAATGTCCAGTTCCATTGTCTTAAAACACCACTCACATCTCCAGTTAATCCCAGTTTCAAATAAAAACTAACAGCGTCAGATCCCTGGGTGGTGAGGCGGTAGTATGTATCGTGATTTACAGAGTATAAAAGTGAAAAAAAAAAACCTGGTAAGTCCTATAAATGTGCACTGTGTTTTACAGACGCAAACCAAGTGTATGTGTGTACTGTATAATATTAACAATAAGAGCAGCTCACTACTGAAAACGGCAAATATAGGAGTGAGTCAGGATCGAACCGGGGACTGTTGATTACAATCAGCCAATCTTGCCGCTATGCCATGGAAGATGTTGTCTTTTCCTTGAATCTTTTGTGAAAGTGTTTACTTGATCTTCATAATCATATAGTTTATGCCTACATTTTGTTATGTACTGTACTACTAAAATATGAAAAATGTTTCAGTTTTAAAAATGTGTTTACACAGATTACTGTAGAAAAACGGAGCACACATGAAATGCGTGTGCTCCAAACAACGATCTATTATTTCCACTGTAAAACTCCACTTCACTCCCAGATAATCAATCAAGGCATGAGCTGGGAGAAGTTCATGCACATTCTAAGTCGGTGGGGGTATGGAATAGCCGGCTGCTTGCAGCTTGTCTTTATCGGCACATTTAGAGGACAAAAGACGCTGGCAGATAGGTGCGAACGGATTTAAGGTAGGCCGGATCTACGAGTTTTTTCGTAGACTCTGGTAATTCTAGTGTTAATCAAGATGGAGAATATACTGCCATTTATTTTTTAACCCAGAGCTTGACTTTAGGAATTCTAGTACTGTGTAAAACAAGTGAATTGAACAACAGATTTCACTGGTGCTAATGTAGTTAGAAAGGGTTCTCTATTATAAACCTTTTAGCATTAACATATGAGAAATTACGGATAAGCTAATAGAATTTACTATACAGTGGAACCTCGGGTCACGACTATAATTCGTTCCAAAACTCTGGTCGCAACCCGATTTGGTTGTGACCTGAAGTAATTTCCCCCATAGGATTGTATGTAAATACAATTAATCCGTTCCGGACCGTACAAGCTGTATGTAAGTATATATTTTTTAAAGATTTTTAAGCACAAAAATAGTTAATTATACCATAGAATGCACAGTATAATAGTAAACTAAATGTAATAACACTGAGAAAACCTTGAACAGAGAAAAGTAACATTGCAGGAGTTCACGATATAGCCTTACGAACTGATCGGTGTAAACACTTTTCTTTAATGAGTGTTAAGCACAGAGAAAAAAATGAACATTTGAAAAATCCGTAATTTATACAAAAACTAACCATAAACAACCAAGAAAACTAACCTTGCATGAGTCGAGTTCTGGCATGAAGGAAGTGAGGAGGAACTGGTTGGAGAGGTGATTACAGTTTTGAGGTAAAGTCCCTCTGCACGTCTGACTGAGAACAATGTACTGTAAAGGGAGAGACTGAACACGTGCGTAAATCACTGGCACGTACAAACTGGAAGGAAACAAAATAGAGCACAAAGATTTTACAATGAATGCACAGGGAGAGACTGGACACGTGCGGAAATCATCGACGCGTACAAACTGGAAGGGAAACTGGCTTGTTCGTCACCCGAGTGTGTGGTCGGAAACAGATGCAAAAGTTTGGCAAACTTTTTGGTCGTAACCCGATTTGTACGTGTTCCGAGACGTTCGTGACCCAAGGTTCCACTGTATGTGAGTAATACACTAAAAATCAGTAATTTCCAGCATTAATAGCCATTTTACACACTTGCAGTGCATTGGCTTTATTTTTATATCAGTTTAATTGTATCTTAATAAAAAGGTATCAATTTTTATCAAAAAAATGAAAATATCTGGGTGTTCCCAAACATTTGACGGATACTGTTTATTGGTTAAATTACTAACAAAGGAGTCTGAAGCTCTGTATATCGACTCCACAGCCCTGAACAGAAAACACCCTATTTTCATTTTTAAAAATGAGGATTACTACTTCAGTCTACAACACTAAAAAGGTATGTTAGCCAAAACACCCCCAAAATGTCCATTGCTTTCAGCATTTATGTTAGAACCTTGACCATCCCTGTAACCTTGTTAATCACTATATTGACCTCGGCCACTGAGAGAAACCCAATCCCAACCAATGTTTTTTTTGCAGTACCACCTCTAAAAGAAGTGTACCCAGGTTTTAAGGAATAATAAGGAGTGCTTGGACTTTTGGTCAATGTTTCTCCACCATGCTGAGAATAGGGTTTTCACAGTCATTAAATTTTAGATGACAATTAATTGTCATACAAATAATTGTGATTAATGATTTACTTGTCTCTTTCTGTTCATTTTATGTCATGAATATAGAGAAAGTCTAATACAATTGCAGTCAGAAATATTCAATCCCCTCACCTCAAAAGACATTATAATGATATGAATCAAGGTTAATGAAAATATGTGACAAAAACCCTGATTAAACAACAAAAAATATTTGACACATTTTTAGAGTTATTTTGAGAACATAAATTGATTTTAAGTTTGAGTTCAAATGAAAAATGTAAATCTCTTCATAAATGTGCATGTCTACTATTATTCAGTCCCCAGCTTCACTACTTTGTGGTGCATCCATTAATCTTTTTAACTTCTAATAACTATTTTGGCAAGTGCTGGCAAGCTTATTACATCTCTCTGTTGGAATCTTTGTCCATTTCTTTACATGCAAAGCCTCCAGCTCATTGATGTTTGATGGCTTCTGTGCTGCAACTATCTTCTTTAAATCCCACAAAAGATTGGGATTGAGAAGGCCACTCCAGGACATTCCAGGATCTATTTCTCAACCAAGCTTTGGTTAAGCTGGAGGTGTGCTTTTCATCATTGTCTTGCTGGAAAGTCCAGTGATTACCAAGATTCAATTTCTGAAGAGAAGGCCTCACATTTCTGCAGGAGAATAACATCCCCACATCATCAATGACCCACTTCCATTTTTAACTGTGGGTATGGTATTCTTTTGGTAGAAAGCCTGGCCTTTTTCTTGCCAGATATACCACTGGTCCATGTTTCAAAACAGTCCCAATTTAGTTTCATCAGTCCACGGAACTGTTTCCTAAACTCTGCAGGCCTATCAAAATTTAATCTTGCATATTCTAGCTGACCTTTGATGTTCTTTATGGTCAAGAGTGGAGTGCATCTTGGAGTGCTGCTGTGAAGTCCTTGTTTATTCAGTGCTCGTCTGTAATAGTTTCATGCTACATATACACTTCATGAAGAAGAGCACTGGAACATTTAAATTGCATTTCTGTTTGCCTATTAGCCTTTGTAAACAAGAATTGTACAAGGCAGATATGACATAAAAAACAGAATTAACAAACAGTACCATAAACATTAACAAACAAGGTACCATTAAATAAGCAATGTACCATGACCAAAAGAGGCCATTTCCCTGTCATCCACATCCAATCATGCTCCTCACTGGCTAGGCAAAGAACTTTAATATATATACCTTGTCTGTCTTAAGGTATCATCCCATTGGGGTAACAAAGTTGACAGCCATACTGAACATTCTCTCAGAGGCATTACTTGTTGCACAAATGCACATGAATTTTCTTGCTAACTTTACCATTAAAAGGGAGCCTTGCCTGGTTGTCATGCCACCACAGCAGAGCATCCACAGAGGAATCCAATGCCTTGTCCTGCAGGTACTGTGTCAGTTCACTATCAGCCTGAATTCTTTGGCACAGCATGGGTATCAATTGGGGTTCTTTTGTTCTGCAACTGTTCACACGGCCTCCTCTTTTTGGGTGCAGGAGATGAACATCCATCAGCTCTCACCTCAGTTACTGTTGCCTCCTTCCTTTCCTGTCACTGTCATCTTCCTTAAAAGCTGGTTCTTAGTATCATTTACAACCAGTGCATCTCCAATGTTGCCTAATACCTTTGATAAAGCAGGATGGCCTTGCTGAGGAGCTGCTCTGTTCTTTTCATCAAGAACACAGCACATTTTCTTGATGTTAGCTGTAAGTGTAGTGTCCTTGGGGTCTGGGGATAAGATTCCTTCCTTTAGAAGGACATTGTGTTGCAAATTATCCACTCATAGCCATTAAACCATATCAGAAGAAGCTCAATGAAATGAAATCAGTGCTGGGAGTAGTACATTAAAAGTAAGGCAGGTAATGTAGTTAGATTTCTTTTTAAAGTAACAAGTAATTTAAGGCTATACTTAAATTCTTAAGGTAAAAATACCTGTGTTACTTTAAAAACAAAAAAGCAACTAATTTGCTACTATTTTACTATAGAAGATGATTTCCAACACTACCCCCAAAAAGATATTTGTGTTATTGAGTTGTTTTTTAAGTCTCTAAATGGTGGTCCAATGATAAGGTCAGTTGGCCACGGTGGACAGGAAATAATAGAATAAGGAGCCTGCCACCTCATATAGGAGAGTCATAGTCAGGGCAACACTAGGAGGAGGGAAGGAAGAACTTGTTCTCAGCTACATTATGATACTTCTATGCCTTCTATTTTTTGCCAGACACTTTTTTTAATTACATATGCTGAATTTTGTGTTTTTGAGCAGAGTACTTGTCTTGTACTCCAATATAAAGGTAGGTGATGATAAAATATAAATACCAGTGGGTAGTACCAGCTTTGTTTTTTGTATACATAATTTAATGTTAATATTCTTCTCAGATATCAATGAGCTGAAAGTTTTTGTGGATTTGGCATCCATCTCTGCTGGAGAGAATGACCTTGATGTGGATCGTGTGGCTTGCTTTCATGATGCTGTTCTTGGATACTCATCCATGCTTTATGACTTGAAACCAGATGCTGGTTTTAATGTGTTTATGGAATCTTTAAAAAAGTTGTGGAAAGCACTAGAAAGTGATCCAGATCTTCCAAAGAAGCTGGTAAATATGATATTGTAAAAGATTCTATGTTTAAGTATTTTGTCTCTCTTTTTTTTGAAAGTGGGATAACCCTATTAAAATTAATGCTACTAGAGTATTACAGCTATTTAGAAAAAGTCATATTTATGCTAATGAACTGTAGTTCATGTTCTTAAACAGTCCTGTGTCATATGTTGGTTTCATTTTGATTCAGGAAACAAAGTAAACATATCAGGCAGTTATTTTTCACTGTATTATGGCTTGTCATTTGTGGTGTAGACTTTTTTTAGTTAATGACATCTTTATCAGATTATTATGAACATATTTAACATTTTTGTAATAGCCTATATAGTAAGTTTTCATTTGTTATTAAAATTGTCTAACATCAATTCAGAGAGATTATATTTCTTTAGAGCCTGTTTTAAGTTTTTCATTGTATGGCAGTGCACTTTATAGTACCATCCATCCATCCATTTTCCAGCCCGCTGAATCTGAACACAGGGTCACGGAAAGCCTGCTGGAGCCAATCCCAGCCAACACAGGGCAGGAACCAATCCTGGGCAGGGTGCCAACCCACCACAGGACACACACAAACACACCCACACACCAGGGCCAATTTAGAATCACCAATCCACCTGACCTGCATGTCTTTGGATTGTGGGAGGAAACCCGGGAAGCGAACCTGGGTCTCCTAACTGCGAGGCAGCAGCGCTACCACTGCGCCACCGTGCCCACCATTATAGTACCATTACAGAGTAATTGCAGAGCTGATTTTTTCAAGTTCATATTTATTAAATCTTTGGAGAGTTACATCTATAGATTATTTAATAAAATGCTTTAAGGTTTTCTTTGATTTTTATCTTTAATAAGGTTGGTGGCTTTGCTTTATTTAAAGGTAGAACTGCTTCTGTTGATCTCAATTTTATTTCTATTTCAGCGTGACACAGCCCGTCATCTAGAATGGTTGAAGTCTGTAAAGGACAGCCATGGATCTGTGGAGTTATCCTCATTGTCTTTGGCTACAGCTATTAATAATAAAGGCATCTATATCATCCGATCGCAACAACATAAAAAGGTTAAAAGAAAAAAATAAAGTTCTGTATAAATGTGAAAGCCTTATGATATTTTTCTTACTTTTTTTACTGGTTATTGGTTAACCTTTCTTATTCCCAGCAAACCAAGAAAGTGAAGATCCAACTGGATTAATTTTTGGTAGCTTTGATCAACTTTGGTCTTGAAAGCAGTAAATATAAAACACTTTTTTTCTTTTTCTAAAAATGGTGTAGTATATTCTATTTTTTGTTGCATAGAAACATTATTCACTATGAAAGTAGGTGTTTATCTTTATTTTCAACAAATTGGTATTTTTGTTGTCTCTTGATAAACACATGTTGAGAGTAAAAGTCATCATCAACATACATAAGAGCAAAAAGGTTGGAAAAGATAGGTACAAAGCTATGTGATCTACTCTAATACTAATCTAAGTTGTTCCAAATTAAATTGCTGTAAAGCCGTGGAATTATTTTATCTTTACATTTTGTCTTTGAGTATAGCCAATGAAAAAAACAATAAAATCCAGAATAAATTCCAGTACTTTTTTTTTGTTGTCACTATACTTGGTGTGCATATAGCAAAACATGTAGAAATTTACTAATTATGTGAACCTATATTTTCTTCTTCTTTTACCTGCTCCTGTTACGGGTCACCACCTGTCCTCTCCATCTAGCTCACCATATCCATAATCCTTCTCTTAGGCTTTCTTCTTTTCCTCTTACTTGGGAGCTCCATCTTTAACACCTTCCTCCCAATATTCCCAGCATCTCTCCTTTACTGATGTCCAAACCAACTCAATCTCGCCTCTCTGACTTTGTTTCCCAACTGTCCATCCTGACCCTCTAATGTACTCATTTCTAATCCTGTCCATCCTTATCATACCCAATGCACATCTTAACATACTTAACTCTGCCACCACCAGCTGTCTCCTGTTTTTTGATCAGTGCAACTGTCTCCAACCTATATAACATAGCTGGTCTCACTACAATCTTGTAGACCTTCCCTTTCACTTTTTCTGGTACACACTGTCACAAATCACTCGACACTCTTCTTCACCCACTTCAACCCTCCTGCACTCTCTTCTTTATCTGTCTTCCATATTTGCCGTTACTCTGTACTGTTGATCCCATTCCTCTTATTTCACTCTCATTTACATACATTTATTCTGTCTTGTTCCTACTGACCTTCATTCCTCTCCGCTTTAGAGCATATCTCAGCCTCTCTAGGGTCTCCTCAATCTGCTCCCTACTATCGCGACAGATCACAATGTCATCAACAAACATCATAGTCCATGGGGACTCCTGTCTAATCTTGTCTGTCAACCTGTCCATTACAATTGCAAATAAGAGAGGTCTCAGAGCTGATCCCTGGTGTAGTCCCACCTCTACCCTGAATGCATCAGTCACTCCTACTGCAGACCTCACCACTATCAATCTTTCCTATTACATATCCTGTACCACTCTTACATACTTCTCTGACACTCCAAACTTCCTCATACAGTACCACAACTCCTCTCTAGGCACCCTGCCATATACCTTCTCTAAGTCCACATACACACGATGCAACTCCTTCTGGCTTTCTCTGTACTTCTCCATCAACACCCTTAGAGCAAACATCACTTCCCTTCTTAACCAAGCTTCCACTTAATTTTCCCATAACCTCATTCTGTGGTTCATCAGTTTTATCACTCTGTAGTTACTAGGGCTCTGAACATATTCCTTATTCTTTAAAATCTGTACCACTACACTTTTTCTTCACTCCTTAGGCATCTCTCCTAAATACCTTCATGCTTCCACAGGTATGTCATCTGGATCAAAGCCTTTCCGTTTTTTTTCTTCTTCATAGCTGTCTTTACTTCCTCCTTGCTGATCCATTGTACTTCCTGATTCACTATTTCTATATCATCCAACCTTCTGTCTCTCTCTCTCTCTCTCTCTCATTCTCTTCATTCATCAGCCTCTCAGAGTACTCTTTCTATCTGCTCAACATATTGTCCACATTTTTGAGTACATTTCCATCTTCATCCTTTATCACCCTAACCTGCTGTACAGCTTTCGTAGCTTGATCCCTCTGTTTCACCAATTGGTACAGGTCCTTTTCTCCCTCCTTAGTGTCCAACCTCTTATACAACTCATCATATGCCTTTTCTTTAGCTTTCACCACCACTCTCTTCACCTTACGCCTTATCTCCTTGTACTCCTGTCTACTTTCTCTCTGACTTTTCAACTCTTCTTCAACAATCTCTTTCTCTGTATACGGTCCTGTATTTTACTGTTCCACCCTGATAAATGGGCCATATATAAACCCATATTTTCTCAACTAAAAATTATTTTACTTACAGCAATGAAATCTTCATTTTGAGCAGCAATCATATGAATATATAGGTGCTTCTTTCTTTTTACACTTCTGAGTTAAGAGCTGTGTTATGTTAATGGTACATTTTTGATATTTCCTACAACATGTGAGGCTCACTCATGGTTGTTTGTAACCTTCAAATTTTTTCCTTCCACTGTATATATTTCAGTTAAGAGCTTTGTTGCATGTCACATTCCTTCGGTTAGATTTACCATTATATTTTTTCTCTTCATTTTCTTTTAATAGTTATCATTAGATACTGCTTTACAATTGAAGATACCAGAGGAGCATGAAGATGGTTTTCCAGAATTTCGTCACTATTCCTTAGATGACATCAAAGAGCTTCAAAATAAACTGATGTTGATGTCTGGGAAAGGTGAACAGGGGCAGTCTGAAGTAGATCATTTTGTGGAGGTAAAACAATATGTTGTTGAACACTTCATGTAACAATGTTAATTGGGAAATAAGTAAACCAGTCAACAGTTGAAAAAACAAAAAAAATACTGATATTTATATTTCAGAAACATGCATTGATGCTCATGGAGCCATAGAAAAATTTCAGTTGATATGTGGTGTTGCTTTTACTAGGGTTTCAAACTGCCAGGATGTGCATACCAATTAAAAATGTTGCCATAATTTTGTTAAACCTTTGTTTTATCAGTGTGCATGTCATGATCATGTCCTTTATCAGCTTTTCCTAAATAGCTGCATGACAGATGCCCATGTTGTTGAACATATAAAATTCTATTCAGAAAACAAATAATTTCAAACATTTTTCTTTGTGGTTTTCTAGGTAAATCCTATCGTGTTACTGTTATTGAAATTTTTGAAAATTTCTGTTGCTTGCAGTTTGTATTGCTGCTTCTTAGAAAACTAGAAAGTGATCACTGAAAATCTGTCACGCTTACCACTCACATTATTTCACTGTATATTATGAAGAAACTAGACAAATCTGAAAACTGTACCAATTACAGGTAAAAAAACAAGTTAATCTAACTTAAAATTACTTGAGATCCAAGGCAGTGTGCCATTTCCTGTGTTCAAGGAAGAGTTTGCCTTTTATGGGTGATCCAGACATCACAATGTTTTCAGCACAGTTTGAAACACAAAACACACAAGGTGGTGTGGGGAAAGGAAATATATGAGATAGCACAGGGAGCAAGCTACAAGCAAAGAGCACTGTGCTGGAAGGTTGCTCACCTACTTCATATTCACAGACTGAGCAGACTCCGCAATATATGCAAATATGTGATTAAACAATCGTCTTTCTTTGCTTGTGCTACATGAAGATTCTAATGCACATTCAGCATTGCACTGTGCTGAAGCTGGAAGGACCCAGAAATGTGAGACTTTGCTGTAAATGAATCACATTTCAGAAGGTGAAAAAGCATGTGATTTGAGTACAGTTGATTTCATTGTTGAATATTCAAGAAGAATGTTTATAAAAGGATCATTTTACAGCAACGGGCCAAGGTTAATTTTCCTGCAGTGTTTCCTAAATCACAGCTGAAGATGAGATCAAATAAGAAAGATGTGAGGGTAATACTTGAATGTCAAAAGAGAAATAAACTGGGCATAGAGGAAGCGAAAAATGACCAGGGGCATTGTGCATAAACGGTGCATATGCACAAAAATGTTGCATACGCCCATTTTCACACTCACATCTCGATGTATAAAAAATAAACTTGCTGTAAAGCCACGCACATTTTCACACCAGCACTCCCCCCATGCGTATGCATGTTTTTGCTCGGTTTTGCAAATTGGTGGCACCCAGCGTCAAAGCAGTGCCACTATTCCTGTGTGGTCTGCCTTTCTTTTTTAGATTCACATCCATGACATGGGTTTTTTGAAATACACTGAAATTAACCGCATATATTTATAAATTTAAGGCAACTATTTGTAATCAACCTGTAACAATATAATGGTGCACATCCCAGCTAGCATCTTACGGGAGGCAGGTACAATCCCTGAATGGGATGCCATCTCATCGCTACTGCTGTGCCATCATACCCCCATGTTTAATACATGCTTTAATGCATTTCATAATAAAAAAGATATATAGTGTACTACTTAGTATTCTAAAATATTCAGAGAGCTGTGATATCATGAATGTAATGTATTCTGTTTGGAGGTCACTTTCTGTGTGCTCCTGTCTTCAAATGAAAAAGTCTGTTCCAGAAGCACAGTGTTTCACACACACAGAACACAGAAGCATACGAAGCATTTAATGTGCTACTTTACATATGATGGGATCTGAGAAACGCTAGTAAATTAAACATTGATTTTAAGATGAAGTTTAATATGTTCTACTTTAATGACAAATTAAACAGGATTGAAATGGAAATTCCGAGATTAAAGTTGACATTTTGACCTTTTTTTCTTCAATGTCCCTGTTTTTTTCTTTTCTCTGTACCCAATATGCTTCTGTATGACTCTCAGACAGTGGGCTATGACTCGAATTTTCACGGTGATTTGGATATCTGACCACTTCGTTATTTATTTTGGACACTGTGGGACTTTATAAACTTCAACTTTTGAATGTCTCCACCACTCTCTATCCCTCGATCAACTTCCTTTTTTTGCTTATACCACTGCTTAAGCCAACAAATAGTACGTTTTTTCCTTGCCTCCACTATGCATTCTGTGAAATTCTTCTTTCATGTAATTTTGACGTTGTCTTTTAACCAAACACTGAACAGAAGGTAGTATTTATATGGATTAGCATATTAAAATATGCAATATTACAGGAAGAGTTGGGTTGAGGCGGCAGGCCCATCCGCATGTGTTACATTTCACGCTCATTGGGATTTATTGAGCTAAAGTGTGTGGAAGTTGGCATATGTACGGTTTTATGCATCTGAATTTTTTTGTGCTTATGCACGTTTCCACTGTTGTCTGTACGCTGTATTTTAGTTTAAATTCTATGCATGATGTTATACAGGTGCCAGTCATAAAATTAGAATATCATGACAAAGTTGATTTATTTCAGTAATTCCATTAAAAAAGTGAAACTTGTATATTAGATTCATTCATTACACACAGACTGATGTATTTCAAATGTTTATTTCTTTTAATTTTGATGATTATAACTGACAACTAATGAAAGTCCCAAATTCAGTATCTCGGAAAATTAGAATATCAATTAAGACCAATGCAAAAAAAGGATTTTTAGAAATTCTGGCTAACTGAAAGGTATGAACATGAAAAGTATGAGCATGTACAGCACTCAATATTTAGTTGGGGCTCCTTTCGCCTGGATTACTGCAGCAATGTGGCGTGGCATGGAGTCGATCAGTCTGTGACACTGCTCAGGTGTTATGAGAGCCTATGTTGCTCTGATAGTGGCCTTCAGCTCTTCTGAATTGTTGGGTCTGGCGTATTGCATCTTCCTCTTCACAATACCCCATAGATTTTCTGCGGGGTTAAGGTCAGGCAAGTTTGCTGGCCAATCAAGAACAGGGATACCATGGTCCTTAAACCAGGTACTGGTAGCGTTGGCACTTTGTGCAGGTGCCAGGTCCTGTTGGAAAATGAAATCTGCTTCTCCATAAAGTTCGTCAGCAGCAGGAAGCATGAAGTGCTCTAAAACTTCCTGGTAGACGGCTGCGTTGACCTTGGACCTCAGAAAGCACAATGGACCAACAGCAGTAGATGACATGGCACCCCAAACCATCACTGACTGTGGAAACTTTACACTGGACCTCAAGCAATGTGGATTCTGTGCCTCTCCTCTCTTCCTCCAGACTCTGAAACCTTGATTTCCAAAGGAAATGCAAAATTTACTTTCATCAGAGAACATAACTCAGCAGCAGTCCAGTCCTTTTTGTCTTTAGCCCAGGCGAGATGCTTCTGACGCTGTCTCTTGTTCAAGAGTGGCTTGACACAAGGAATGTGACAGCTGAAACCCATGTCTTGCATATGTCTGTGCGTGGTGGTTCTTGAAGCACTGACTCCAGCTGCAGTCCACTCTTTGTGAATCTCCCCCACAGTTTTGAATGGGTTTTGTTTCACAATCCTCTCCAGGGTGCGGTTATCTCTATTGCTTATACACTTTTTTCTACCACATCTTGTCCTTCCCTTCGCCTCTCTATTAATGTGCTTGGACACAGAGCTCTGTGAACAGCCAGCCTCTTGAGCAATGACCTTTTGTGTCTTGCCCTCCTTGTGCAAGGTGCCAATGGTCATCTTTTGGACAACTGTCAAGTCAGCAGTCTTCCCCATGATTGTGTAGCCTACAGAACTAGACTGAGAGACCATTTAAAGGCTTTTGTAGGTGTTTTGAGTTAATTAGCTGATTAGAGTGTAGCGGTCAAGTGCCGCTAAGATTCACACCGTCGATGTGGCGGTGATTTATTTATTTTACTGGAGGATTACCAGGGACAACAACCCTAGCCTTGGAATGACACACTCACACACTACAGAGACAAAAAAAGAACATGCTGGGAGTTTAAAAGATAAAAAGTATAATAATATTAAATTATATAAATGAAAACAATAATACCACCCCTGATCTCCTTCGGCAATTTTACATTTAACATATAAACACAATAAACACACAGCCAAGTCCATGGAAACCCAAACCAGATGAAATGAGAAATGGTGAAGTCAAGTCCAGCGATCTGTATGATGAAAGGGACTGGAAAACGCAGTCCTACCGGTAGTTGCTGTAAGTATGACGACAGATGGATGGTTCAGTAGCGCTCCTCCTTCTGGGAAAGCCAATTAATCCACACACAGTCCTCAGGACAGGTAGACAGACGATCCAGACCCCAACAAACAATACAATCCAGGACACAATGATAAAAAATGATGCTAAATGGCAGAATTAACGGCAAGCAGTCCAGCAGATATACATAACGCACCAAACAAACAAAACAAAACAAAAACTTTTTTTCTCTTTGACACCTGCCCTCCTTTTAAACCTCTCTGGCCACCTTTGACCCCAACAGCCCTTGCAAGGACTGCTGGGAGATGCAGTTCTAACTTTTAGTAGCATTGCTACAAGAGTGTGGCACCAGGTGTCTTAATATTGAACCTTTTCACAATATTCTAATTTTCCGAGATGCTGAATTTGGGAACTTAATTAGTTGTCAGTTATAATCATCAAAATTAAAAGAAGTAAACATTTGAAATACATCAGTCTGTGTGTAATGAATGAATCTAATATACAAGTTTCACTTTTTGAATGGAATTACTGAAATAAATCAACTTTGTCATGATATTCTAATTTTATGACCGGCACCTGTACATAAGGGCCCAGAACTTGGAAAGTGATGGATATTCTCAGAACATAAATACAATTTCCTAAGTCTTTTGGGATGAAAAAGGACAAAAAAGGAATTCCCATTGGGCAGCAATTATAGGTGCAATGTAGAGTCTGTGAACAGATTGATATTGAGTATGTTGATAGTTTGGATTTCTGGTAACTAATGTTATATTTTTATTAATATAATTCCAAGATAATATATCATCTGGTGTATTCCATAGCCAGATAAAGTTTAAAGGGAAAGGTTTTATTTAAGACTGAATATTTGAAACACATTGGTTTTGTGGAAGGTGAGAAAGAATTCACTAAGAACTAGAAGAGAAGTAGGACAGCATCCACATGAACTAAACACTGATTACAACTGTAAATAGGGAAAAAATAAGGAGAAGAAAGAATATTAACTTTTAAAGTCTGAAACCTGAGGAACCCCGACTTAAACAGATCCCCTGGAGGGGTATACCAAGATCCACCCAGTTTGATTAAAAGATATACTGTACATTGATATATCCTTAAAAATGTGACCAGTTTTTTAAAATTATGTTATAATAGATAAAGTGAGTTTAATAATAAAGTAATACTTGTTCAAAGTATTCTTTGCATTAAGTGGAAATTACAGTAGTGTCACTTATTGATCATTCTATTCATTATGAGGACTGACATACTTGCCTAGTTAATTTAAGCAATATACTGTATTAGCCTTTGTCTGAAATTGTTTTTTTCCTACAGGTTTTTTCAAATGTCCAGAGGCTTGCCACAACTTTTATTGACTTGTACTCTGCTGGAAATATGCTTTTCAGAGAATGGGAAGCAACCATTACTTGTTCTGGAAATAAAGAGGTGTGTCTGGTTATGGATTTTCACCTTGAAGACAAAATAAATGACATAGTTGTAACTGGTGAAGCTGTAGAAGAGCTTCCAGAACTCTGCAGAAGGATGGAAAAGTGTTTTGAGTCTTGGAAAATTTACATAGACAGAAGCAGATCACAATATTATTTTTTAAACTATTATACTGCTGAGCAAATTGTTTTCTTGTGTAAGCAATTATCTGATCAAAACTGCAACAAGTTAGAAGATCAAGTTCTGATAATGCTGTCATTCATCAAGGCTGAATGTACTCTTGATGATATCAGAGAGGCCTGGCATCAATGGAATTATAACAGTATTGCCAAGCATTCAGAAGAGGACTTTGATATATATCTTGAATCTTTTCAGGCAGAAGTCACCATGGATATCAACAGTTCCTCAAACTCTCTTTTACATGCTGTAAAAGACAGGTACAATATTAAATATCTTCCAGGACTACTTTCTGATGTAACAGCTGTAGATCAGGTAGAAATCATTTGGACTTTTTACATGAACAATATGGAATTCTTTCTTCCACACTGTTTAAAGGTCAGCACATTAGGGGAATTACTGGCAGTTTTGGGTAACATGCAGAAGAATTTGGTCTGCAGGAAACGGCCAGCGTTTTTGCAAGAAGGACGTCCAAACCTCATAAGTTGTCACACTTCTGAAGTTCTCTTGTCTTCATTGTATATCTACATGTACAGTGGAAATGAACAGCTACCAACCTATGATGAAGTCCTTTTGTGTACAGCTGACACAGCCTACGAACAAGTAGAGCTGTTCATAAGGAGATGCTTGTCCACACAGTACAAGGGCAGTAAGATTTACACAATGTTATATGCTGATCGACTGCCTTATGAAGTGGGTTTCAGGTTTGAACAGCTCTTTCAAAGACTTGAAAAGCAAAGCAAGAAGGATTATAAATTGGTGGTGATCTGCAGCTCTACTGGGGAACATTGCTACATTCCCTCAGCATTTAGTCAGCACAAGGTACACATAACACTGCATGAACCACTTGAAAAAATCCAGACATATCTCTTCAGTCACTACAAAGTTCCAGAGTCAGTATCCTCTGCAGCTTCTGTATTCAAAGACAGGATGTTTGTGGGAATTGTGTCTTCGAAAAGAGCAGGTGTTGGTAAGTATCTTAAAATATATCTCATTTCTGTTTTTTATTATGGTAATATCTAGATTTTGTAAACTTTATAGAGAATTTGTGTTGCTGAGAATTTCCATTTATTTTAATTTGTTGCACTTTTTGTATTGAATTTTGTTCTTCATCCCGATAAACTCTGTTTTAAATTTTCAAAAAATATATTTAAAAAAAAACTAATAAATGTTTTGTTCTTATACAAAATTAATAATAAATAAATAAGTAAATAATTAAACTCATACTTATGCAGTCTGTACCTATCACTTATTGTATTATAGTAAGTTACAAATCAGAAAAACATACATTTCTACATTTCACTAAAACATAATATATACCCTCTCCTACCCATCCTGAGAGCAGTGAAATAAGATTTAAATCATTTTTATCACTGAAAAATACTGAGGTTAGCAATGAATTAGAATACTTGGTTATTTGAGTGACTGCCAGATACATAAGCTTTGAACTGTACCTAATTAAGTGAATGTGCCGTTTAGTGAAATATGACATTACCATTGTTACTGTAGATGGAATAGGATTTTTCCAGATAAGTTTTAAAAAAGATAGATTACTAGAAATATAGTGTAAATTACAGGTTTTAATTAATAACTAGCCAAAGTACCTGGTGTTGCCGGTATAAATAAACAGGAGAAAAACTGTTTTTGGAGAATTCAGTTTAGCTCAGCACAACCCACAATGAAACAAATGGAAATACTCTTAGACAAAAGCTGTTGTTCTGTGAGAAAATGCCAAATTGATTGAGAAGAAAAGTTTTATATACAGTATCTTGCTTTGCTTGATACAAAACTTTGTGTGTCCTGATGCATCCCAGCACACTAATGCTGCATGATGGGAATGTTAGTCTCAGTGTTGTCACCGATTTTTGGGTTAAGTAAGGTCTGTACACATGGATGGGCTCTAGTAAAACTTGTAATGCAGTTAAGCAGGTTCCATTTGACATTGTGCACAGTTAGGGCCTTAACTCTCTATTCTTTGCATGTACTGAGTTGAGAAATGCATATAATGTGTATGATGTACAATACTGAGGTGAATCAGACTATGTCTTATAAAGATGGAAATTTATATCCTGAATTCATTATTTTCTGAAAATGTCATTAAATGGTCTTATATGCAGTGCTGTCAAGTATTATCAAGAGGTGCACCCTAATAGAAAATAGAATACAGATTGGACCTGAGAGAGACAGAGAAATTACAGAGAATATTTATCTGTGTATGTACCCCTCATGTATCACCTGGAGGCTGCTCACTTATCTCACAGCTTGTGAGCAAACACGCAGCTTAATAACTTAATTGATATTAGGACTGATTTAAAGCAAGAATAAAAGAACACTAGCCAACCCGCGGCTTGATTTTTAAGCACAGGGAGAAAATTAACATTTGAAAAATCGGTAATGTAATAAATCGGCAAGAAATGCAACATTTATAACAATGCACGATGAACCAACACACAATCGTCCGTGACTGAAAACTGGCGGACCAATCTTGTTGATGTGAGCGAAGGAAATGTAGACGCACGCCTTCTGTTCTGACAGATGCGTTGACGATGTATTGCTGGAAGAGTTTGCCACTGGAATGCAAGACACTAAATGAAGATCTCATGGCAAGCCCGAAAGCATAAAATTGGAGCTGTGTGACTCGTGTTTTTTTCACGGTTCGCTTTTACTCAACATGGGTTAATTGTATGTGCCAGCCTGGATCTCCGAAAGGGAATAGCAGTGGAAAAACCATGGGGTCACAGTTCATATTGAGAACAGAGATACGCTTGCAAGCATCTCCCCTTGGATATATGCAAATGTCGCGTTGTGCAGGAGGTTCCCGTCTTCACCTACAAAGCAGCAACATCAGTTTGACAGGACAGGGCGTTATACCTTCTCATATCCAGACCTGGATTTTCCATGAACACCATTCGTACAGCAGTAACAGAGTAACCGTGAGTGATAATGTCATGCATTTGCATGTAAGACTTTGCGAAGGGATTAACCTGGCGTATCATGTTGTCTAGTTGAAGCAACAAAATGTCACTGCAAGCGCTATTACATTCCTTTTGCAAACCTTGACTTGTAGCCTCAGCAGAATCGAAGATATATAGCTGACCGTATTGTGGTGACGTGTCAGGATTGTTATATAAAGGAGAGACCTGGTGATAAATTTGACCGTGGATTCTGAAAGCATACGGTCCTCTTCCAGATGGTTGAGCGATGTGTGCGCCCATTGACGCTAAAGCTAAAGCAGAGTTGTATTCCCTGATATGATCACAGTAATTTCGGGACAGCGGGTTCTTGCCAGTCAAGAGGTCTTCTAATAAAAGAGGGGCTTGGATAGCGGTGGCAAAGACACCTTGCCGGCATGACAACACTTAGTGTAATGTCCGGATTTGTTGACCTCTGCTGGCCAATGAAGAGCATTGCAAGAAGCACATAGTGCGGTAGGTAGGCCAATGTTATGTTCTTGGACGTGAAAGGCGGTATCTTCTTGAAAAGCTGCAGAAAAGTGAATGCGATGTTTGTGCATGAACGATTTAGTGCTGTGTTGACACTGAAGGGAATTGGAATGAGTTGTGTCGAAGCATTGCTGGCAATGTTCACATTGCATAATTCGTTCAGTGGAGTGTGTTTTAAATGCATGTTGAGAAATCTCTGCACTCGGACGTTTTGAACAAATCGTGCATTCAAAGATCTTTTTGGAATGCGTTCGTTCAGTGGAGTGGGTGTGTAAATGTGCTTTGAGATATTTCTGGCGTGTGAAGGTTTTGGAGCAGTGTTGACACTGAAAAGAATTCATTAGGGAATGTGTTTTGAGATGGTTAGTAAGGTATCTGCGTGCGTGAAAGTGTTTGTCACTAATTTTGCATACAAATCTTTGTGTTGAATGGATCTGCATATGGTTGTGGAGATCCATCTCACCTGTGAAGTCCTCGTTACAAAATGTGCAATTGAAGGTGAGAGTGGAATGAGTTCGTAAGTGTTTTTTGAGAGCGTGAGTTGTCTCGAAGCATTGTTGGCAATGTTCACATTGCATCATTCGGTTAGTGTTGTGTTTTTTCAAATGTGCGTTCAGATATCTGTGCACTCTGAAGCTTTTGGAACAAAAGGTGCATTGAAAGTCCTGTGTGGAATGCGTGTGTTCAGGGGGTGTCTTTAAATGTTTTTCAGGAAGAGGAGAGTGGGCAGGTGACGTCACATTAGTGTGGCGAGCAAGTGGGTGTGCACGCTGTGTGCACATACCGACAGAGTCAAAAGATGTCACCAGAAGGTAATCACATGGGTATTTGAGAGGCATGAGAACCTCGTAATGTCCATGATCCAAAGGACCGCTAAAGAGCAGGGATATGAAGAGACGCTGGGCCGGATTGTAAACTCGAGGAGAGGCATGAGGACGTTCTTGGAAGTAAATGCTGATAGTAGCTGGAAGGATTTGGGACATTGCCACAATTTCTGCCTCACCACCGTAGACTCCAGACGTATTCGTGTAATCAGCGTATTGTTGAGCAGACTGTATAACAATGCCTCTGTGACTAAGAACAACGGACACCACGTCACCGAAGTTATCCCAATGTTGGCAAACAAAGCTAACAGCCATGTTATGAAGTTTGAGAGTAACAGTTTTGTCAATGACATTTCTCCAAAAAACCCGACTGACAGAAACAGTTACCTGAAGCAGGAATTTCTATAACATTGAAAGAAGTGTTGTTTCCATGAAATACATTTGAAGCGGTAGCCATGGAGGGCAAAAGAATAGTCAACGTGGCTCACAGCTGGGTTTGGACCGCAGCACAGACCAAAGTGAGTATGTGTTTGATGAGCTGTTTGATTTGGCGGGCAGTGGTCTGAGGTGCGTTCCTGAGCACGTGGGAGGAGGGGTAGAGTTTCTGGGCGGGGCTTTGTTGTTCCTTTCGCATGGTTTTTCATGGTGGACGCGGTCAGGTGTCGAAACCGAAAAGAATAATGAACAGTCAATGTGGCTTAGGTGTGCATGTGGACTCCTAGCACAGATGAAAGGGGCTAACTGGGTGGTCGGTGAGTTTTTGTGTCCGGGCACATGGGCAGGCAGTGTGAATGCCTAGAGAGCAAGGGTAGAAGCAGGCTGGTGAAAAAGGAGTGTTAGTGGGCAGGGAAACGTCTTCCATATTTCTGCATCTAAGAAGATGCATGTTTGTCGCGGATGCGAATTGCTGTATGTAGCGTGTAAAACAGTTTGCTATGGTGCATGCGATTGTGCGTCGTAACCGAAAACTCGGTTTTTAAAGACTGCTTACTTCATTGTGTTTTAACCTCAGTTGTAAAGGATTGTTTTAAAGATCCCATGGGATACCCCTCGCAAACCGTTTTACACGCTGCATATGGCGATTTACCTCCGCGAGAAACATGCCTCTATGAACAGTCAACGTGCAGGTGCATGTGGCCTCTACGACAGATGAATATAAATGACGCCGTTTCTTCTGTGTCGTCGCGTCTGAGTTGGTGGGCGTGGCTCTGCGAGTTATCGTTTTATCCAATGGTCTTGGAGTTGGTGGGCGTGGCTCCTTCCTGCGTGCGCCATCGGTGTCTTGTCGGCGGCTCAGTGAATCCACGCCCCTTCTGGCGTGCTTTCCATGGTTGTCTTGCCTTAGTGAATTATATATATAGATTTTGAGTTAAATTTATTTAAAAACTACATGAGATAACTTGAGATGATCTTTAAAATCTGACTTCATTTTTTTCAAAAGTCAACTTTGACAAGTGCTGTAGGTGACTCTTAAGCGTAGCACAGCGGACCCTAGTTCGAAAACCTCTGCACTAGCAGCTTTATCAGTCATCTGGTTAGCAGTTGGATCACTTACCTTGAGAAAAAGTTGATGTCTTTTTAAGTATTGACACATATTTGTTGTATTCCTCTTGTACGACAACTCTGCCTTGTTGATTGTGTTATGCCCTTTGCTAATAATAAACTACATTGAAACATCCAAAAAGGGGAGGTACGCAATGTTCAAGGAGAATATAATTATTATTTTTTTTAACTGGAATCCACCAATTTTTCGAATATGACTCCCCGTAGGTAAACTGCACATGTTTGTGGAGGAATAGTGTGTGGACAACAGTATAGCAGCATAGGTGTAGAGGGCAAGGAGCTGAGTGATCTGTGGACACCAGTGAAAGTGGTGCACCAGGATGCAGTGGACTATACTTGGGGGATTCTTTATGGTGTTCTGGCCCGGAAACAGAATACAAAATGGATGGATTTCCTTGTATTTTAAAAGTACACTGCTCACAAAAATTAAAGGAACACTTTTTTCATTGGGCCTGGCATGAAATCAATTAAACCTGTCTGATAATTTTCTGGTTGGTTAAGCAGCCGAGGTCATTGTTAATCACTTTCAGCTGTATTGGTGTTCATGGACTTAACGACAGGTGCACTAAAGTGGCAACAATTAGAAAACCCTTAAAACAGGACTGGTTTTACATGTGGAGGTCATTTCAAGTTTCTCCCTCTTGATCTTTTTTGGCTGGTTTTCCACTCGTGCTAGTTTTGGCTTGAGTAATCATCTCTACTGGCAGTATGAGGCGATTCCTTAACCCTACAGAAGTTGCACAGGTTGTCCAACTTCTCCAGGATGGCACATCCACACGTGCTGCAGCAAGAAGGTTTAATGTGTCTCCCAGCACAATCTCCAGAACATGGAGGAGATTTCAGGAGACTGGCTGTTATTCTCGGAGAGCTGGACAGGGCCGTAGAAGGTCCTCAACCCATCAGCAGGACCGATACCTGCTCCTTTGTGCAAGGCGGAACAGGCTGAGCACTGCTCGTGCCCTACAGAATGACCTCCAGAGGGCCACTGGTGTGAATGTCTCTACCCAAACAATCAGGAACAGACTTCATGAAGATGGCCTGAGGGCCCGACATCCTGTAGTGGGCCCTGTGCTCACTGCCCAGCACCGTGGAGCTCGACTGGCATTTGCTCAAGAACACCAGAATTGGCAAGTCCGCCACTGGCCCTGTACTTTTACAGGCGAGCAGGTTCACCCTGAGCAGCTGTGATAGGCGTGAAAGAGTCTGGAGAAGACAAGGAGAACGATATGCTGCCTGCAGCGTCGTTCAACATGACAGGTTTGGTGGTGGGTCAGTGATGGTCTGGGAAGGCATATCCATGGAGGGACGCACAGACATCTACTGCGTAGGAAATGGTGCTCTGACTGCCATAAGGTATCGAGATGAAATCCTTGAACCAATTGTCAGACCCTACGCTGGTGCAGTAGGTCCTGGTTTCCTCCTAATGCACGACAATGCCCGGCCTCATGTGGTAAGAGTATGCAGGCAGTACCTGGAGGATGAAGGAATTGAAACAATTGAATGGCCTTCACGATCCTCTGACTTAAACCCAATAGAACATCTGTGGGACATTATGTTTCGGTCCATTAGGCGCCGCCAGGTTGCTCCTCAGACTGTACAACAGCTCAGGGATGCCCTCATACAGATCTGGGAGGAAATGCCACAAGACACCATCCGTCGTCTCATTAGGAGCATGCCCGACGTTGTCAAGCATGCATACAAGCTCGTGGGGGCCACACAAGATACTGAAAAGCATTTTGAGTAGCAGAAATTAAGTTTTTGAAAAAATGGACTAGCCTGCCACATCTTCATTTCACTCTGATTTTAGGGTGTCTACACAATTGAGCCCTCTGTAGGCAGAAAACTTTTATTTCCATTTGGCATCCTTTTGTTCCTAAGACATTGCCCTGTCGTTATTTGTATAGATATCCAACTTCATATTGAGATCTGATGTATCTAATGTGTTTCTTTAAAGTGTTCCTTTAATTTTTGTGAGCAGTATATTTATTTATTGGATATTATTTTGCAGATTTTAAGGATTTATTTATTGATTTACTGTATGCACTTTAATTATTTTGATTTTTAAGAAACACTGTACACTTGTAAAGAATGTTTAATCTTTCTCCTCACTTGCTACTGGTCCGTCTTCATTAAGAACTACTAAATGTTCTAAGAGAAATGTCACATCGCCCTAAGGCTAATTTAGCAATGCCATGTCACCTAACCTGCATGTTTTTGGACTCTGGGAGGACACCTATTTGGACATAGTGAGAATATGCAAACTCCGTGCAGAGAACACCTGGGGTTCAAACTTTGTTCTCCTTGTTGCAAGTCTACCACGCCCTAGTGTCACTCTGTGGTTGCAGATTTTAAACTGTTTTCAATGAAAAATATTAGTTTCAACTTCATTTGTTGTATTATGTGTCCAGCAGAAGGAAAATTGTTGTTTTAGCTCTTCACTGTTAAATCTGGAAGTGGTTTTATGCTGAGCAACAGAAGCACTTTGCGGATTTTATTTAACATTCAGAAGAAGTTGTAAAAAACAAAGTTAATGTACTAAACTTAACAATATTGTATGTATTAAGTATATTCAAACAGTGTAAAATTGATATTCTATAGCAGCATTAATAAAACACAAAGCCAATAGTAGCAAAAAGTAGGAAATGTATTTTAAAAATAGATTTAGGTTAAGAAATATATTTCATCAAGTGTCTTACTGAAAATACTTTTGCAGAATATTAAAGTGATGGAAGATAAGTATTTTAAAGTTTGACTGCAGAGTTGCTTCAGACTTGTGTTCAGTCCGCCGAGGTCCTTGTCAGTTTCTTTGGGCTCTTCTCCTTCTCATTTCTCCTGCTCTGTTCTGCCTGCCTTCTGTTCTTCCCTCCTGATCTGCCCAGCATGCACCCAAACATTAAGGCCTAACTTTACCTCAGATTACAAGAATGATCAATAAGTGTTTGCCTTTCTCAGTCTGTTTGTCCATTCTAATCCTAATTACCCTAGGTCTAATAACAAGGTTCAAGTCAGTAAAAATACAGAATTTAAAATCAATCTATACCAGTTGTTTAAAAATATACACAGAGCATGTTTTACATGATAAGAGTCCAGAGATTAAAAAGTCCAAGGAGACTCCATTCAAATAATTGTCAAAAGGTCCTGGTTTTCCAATTACTGGCTGTTTGCTCAGATGTCCTTATTGCTGGCAGGTTAATCCGTGTTGGTACTGTTCACATTCTGAGTTTTTTTCTTCAGTCCATTTTCTTATTTTATATATTGATTAAAGGACAGTTCAGTATTGTGAGTTTTGAACATTAAAATTATTTTTTTTTACTTTTACTTTTATTTGATGTACAACTTAATCCTTAATATGTGTGGGGTTTTAATTTGACCAACTATTTTATCACATCCTCAATATAATTTTTCACTTTCTCTGTCCCAGACTCAGAAGCCAGTGCCAACTTTATGCATTTCATCATCTAAGATATCTTTCTGGCTTTCACTAATTGAGTCTGTGTGGCAAAGGGACCTCTTTTTTACTTCACCAATCTCGTGGAATTCTGTTATTAAAAATATGTCTTTGGTATCCAAAAATCCAGATTATCAACATACCCAGTTCTAATTCATTTACCATTTACACACTTTCCCATGTCCTTGATATTAATCCTCATTTTTGCTGCTGTGTTCTGAATTGTAGTTGGCAAGAAAAGCTGCAAATTCCTCCCTTAACAGCATTTGTCACTGTAAAAATCTTCTTGTACGTGTAGCACGATTAACACCAAAATGCTGTGCTACACACTGAATACATCTGAAAGAGGATAGAGCGTTATCTCACTTTACACAACTGTAAAACAACCACAAAATAAGTACAACCATTTTGACATGCATGCTGTCACTCCATGTTCAGATCTTGTTTTGGCTTTACACAAATTCGCATGGTTATAACGAAAGTGTGCAGAGGCCTGGAATGTTAAGCACAGTGAGAGTAGAGAGGGGGGACAGTCGCGCTTGGATACGGTACAGAACAAACGTGCCTAGTGTGAGTATACCCTTAGATCTGACTCTTTCTTCAGTTTTCATTTTCCAGCAAACATGTTTTGCATTAGTGACGATTGCTGCAAAACTTGCACTAGCCACTTGAAAAACCACTCATTCCCATTCTCTTTCCCTTTCATCCTTAGCAGATCTCACTGTGGAGAATCAATAATGCTCATACATTGTCAAATGGACATAAACTATACAGCTAGTCTGGGTTGTCTATTGTTGGTTTCATATCCTTAAACTTTAGTTTAGAATCGCTTCCTGTTCTCATGTCTTAAAATCTGACAGGAGTTTCTTTGCTTTGGTTAACAGTTTATTTAATTTTAATTATGAAACAGTTGGTGTCTTTCTTTAATACTTTTTGCTTAATGCTTTGAGGGCTGAATGTTTTTTCCAAAAAAGTTTTTTGAAAAGCACACAAAACACTGGTTTCACACAAAAACCAACATAAATGTCTGTTGCTGCATGCTGTGGCCGCCACTTCACCAGGAATACGCAGCAGGCTGGCTGCCAGGCAGTCTTTGCATGGTGGGGGCAGCAGTTGCTGTCACTGTACATCACAATCTGGTTGTACCTCTTGTCAATGTAAATGGCAGTCCTCCCAGGTGAATGTTGCATGAGCCTGTTCAGCACCACGATCAGCTGGATTTGTTTTCCATTTCAGTGGTAATATGCAAAAACGTCATCCATGGAGTATTTTGCTTTACACATTTGCTTCAATCTTTTGCCAGATTTTGATGCCATTTTTGTTGTTGTTTGCTCCTCTCTAGTCGTGCAAGTGTAGGGGATCTCGGTCAAACCAATGAAGCTAACTTTTGTTCTAGCAAAGAGCGTCCAACTAAAACATAACTGTGGGTTTTGTCACCATTTACAGTTGAGTACCATCGTCAACCCCTCCTTTTGACAAAAGTCGACATCTGTCATGAAAGAATTAATACTTTATTATTAAAGATTTAATGTAAAAAATCTTATGTATATGTAGAAAGGTTAAGACATTTTGCCATTTTTCTTTGTTTCCTCAATAGGAAAATCCCTATACATTCACAGACTTTTTGAAAATCTACAGGAGGAAAAAAGTGACGTTGATTTGAAATGTATTAAACTGACTGAACCAAAGGTTGATGAAAACAAAATAGTTCAGTCCATATTACCTGTGTTAAGTATCCCCTCCAAGAAGAAACCAATGATCTTCCATTTTGATGTCACTTCTTCAGTAAGTAATCCTTAGGTGCCATTATGCATGTTTTGTGATTCTAACAGAGATTGCGTGTTTGTATAAACCATATTTTGCTCTTTATATCAATTTTACATACTTTTTCTACGAATATCAAAATTAATTCAGACAGCTACCAATTGCTGAATATGCTTATGCACACGCACAGTCTGCCAGTTTTCAGAGTCATGGATCCACCTTTTGCATATCATTAATGTTTAAATTCTTGTTTTACTTTTTCTTAAAAATAATTTACAGCTAATGAAGTTTGTTTTGAGGTAAGGATGTTATACTCAGTCTTAATGGGATTGTAGAGTGGTAACATGTTGATTAACTCATGCAAAAAAATTTCACTGTAGACTGTGCATGTGACAGGAATAACCCTTAAACCTATAAAACAGAGTAGTTACCCCCAAGTAATTATCAATAATATAAGTAGCAGTGAGATAGAATTAAGTGTCTGTGAAATAAATTTGTTTTTTCAAAATTTTCTAAAACTTAAAAATAAATTTGTCAAGTATTAGTATACACATGTTTTAAAAACCATATTTGATTTGAATGCATTACCATTTATACTCGCGGATAAGTCGGGAGTTGATTTTAATGTATAATTTCTGGTATTTTATAATATCGGTCATCTAAGTTGAATGCGGAGAATTCACGCTATTGGTCCAAGAGATGAGAGAATAACCACAGAACACACTGACTTTTTTTTTTCTGTGTATTGTGCCTAACTGACCACACAGTAATACCCGAACTATTCCAAAGCAACATTTGCACTGTTTTGTGTTTTTTGTATCTCACACCCTCATACACCTTTATCATAAAAGCATCCCTTATCTATGATGGAGTGTTCGATCAGAAGAAAATATGATGCTGGTTTTAAATTAAACGTCATTGAAGTAGTAAAAGAAATTGGTAACTGCACTGCTGCAACAAACTTCGATGCACCTGAGAAACTGATGCGAGATCGGAGGAGGCAAGAAGATGTTAAAAAAAAATAAAAAATGAAGCGTCTCATTTTTGGAACGGGTACATAAGTCGGGGTCTGATTTTATGATCGATTTTTCAGGTTTCAAGACCCATCTTATACTTGAGTATATAAAAATAATAACATTTGTTCTGTATCTTTTTTTCATCGTGAAGCAACTAAGGCAACTAGCAGTAAACAAAATATTGTCCTGTCATTGGTTATTTTGTAAATTCTGCTGATTACTTTAAATTCTGTTAAGGTAATGCACCACAGATAAGACCTTTAGTTTAGACACTGTGCATCAAACACATACCAAGTAAACATTACTGTTTGATGATATGCAACATCACAAATGCAACACCTGCAATCTGCCCTTTTATTTTGAAAACCACTCAATTACACAGAAGCAGAATGTGTGGTGCAGTCTTACATTGAGCAGATACCAGGCAATCAATAAGTGTAGACTTGAGGATAAGATTGATGTATGCTAGCTTAGAAGAAAGGGTTCTGGAGAAAAATGAGTGACAAAAGATGGAAGACATTGAAAAGTTATATTTGTTACTTATAGAAATAGCAGTTCTTGGTTGTGTTCAGAATTACCAGAACTTTCTTTTCCACTGATATAATTCTGGACAATGTGACAAAATTTTCAAACATTTCAAACAGCCCTAGTTTCCATTCCTCCATCCAGGTATGTGCAGATTCAAAACCATACAAAAAAACCTCACAAATTATGAGAAGCATAATGAAATATGCCTAAAACCTGAAATACATAAAAAAAAGTTATTTTTACCTAATAGTTAATAGTGCATTTATGACCAAGATAATTGAAATGCATGTTTTTATATGTACTTAAGGTGAATTAGAATGTAAACTACATAAGCAGAGATGGTGTACATGCTTACTTTGGTGGCATAGCAATCTAGTTAAAAAGTAAACTTTTTAAAAACTCCCATCCTGGAATAGAACCTCAGAGTGCATCCTTAAGCAGGGATGCTGTGGAGACTTGCCAAGCAATAACAGTCAGTCACATTGCATACATGAGTAGAAAGGCTAAGAAAAATAATTATTTACTAGGAAAACTGAAAACCGAGCATAACAATAATATAAATATGATGCTACTAAGTTGCAGAAGTTGACAGCAATTAATCATGAGATTCACTTACTTTGACAAATGCTGTAATTTTTATGTATCTGATTTTCTCTTATTTTTGAATCTATCAGTCCATCCATTTAGGAAACTGTTCATTCTAAAACTTGGTTTTGGGATGGAGGTGGTGACATGGACTGGGTATCATTCCTTTGTCAGATACACTTAATTATGATTGGTACATTTAGTCTCACTAGTCATTTGCATGCAACAATTCCTATAAATGGTAAATAGAATTTTTCAGTTTAAGAAAATAGTTCAAACTTATATTTATTAAACAAATACTTAAATATATCTATACTAATAAAAGGCAAAGCCCTCACTGACTGACTCACTCACTCACTGACTCACTTATCACTAATTCTCCAACTTCCCATGTAGGTAGAAGGCTGAAATTTGGCAGGCTCATTCCTTACAGCTTACTTACAAAAGTTAAGCAGGTTTCATTTCGAAATTCTACACGTAACGGTCATAACGGTCGACAACGTCCGCCATGTTGAACTTTCTTATTTATGGCCCCATCTTCACGAAATTTGGTAGGTGGCTTCCCGGCGCTAGCCAAAACCGATGTACATACTTATTTCGATGGTATGGCGCCATTGTTGGCCGCCATATTGAATTTTCCAAACGTCACTAATTCTCCAACTTCCTGTGTAGGTAGAAGGCTGAAATTTGGCAGGCCCATTCTTTACAGCTTACTTACAACAATTAAGCAGGTTTCATTTTGAAATTGTACGCGTAACGGTCATAACGGTCGACAACGTCCGCCATATTGAACTTTCTTATTCATGGCCCTATCTTCACGAAATTTGGTAGGCGGCTTCCCTGCGCTAACCGAAACCAATGTACATACTTATTTCGGTGGTATGACGCCACTGTCAGCCGCCATATTAAACTTTCCAACGTCACTAATTCTCCAAATTCCCGTGTAGGTAGAAGGATGAAATTTGGCAGGCTCATTCCTTACAGCTTACTTACAACAATTAAGCAGGTTTCATTTCGAAATTCTACGCGTAATGGTCATAACGGTCAACAACGTCCGACATGTTGAACTTTCTTATTTATGGCCCCATCTTCTCGAAATTTGGTAGGCGGCTTCCCTGCACTAACTGAAACCAATGTACGTACTTATTTCGGTGGTATGATGCCACTGTCGGCCGCCACTTTTCAAAACAGTCTTTGTTACTTATGGGCCCATCTTCAAGAAATTCTATCGATCAAAGAACTGTCACTTACCGAGTGGTTTCCATGCCCGGAGATACCACCTACCTTTTCCATTCTCTTTGTTACATATTGCACGGCCATATCAGGCTCACTCTTGATATCCGGAGGAACATTGTGTCTTATGTATTAAATGACTGGGACAGGTTCAAGGTGTGGACTGATGACGGTACAGGAGATAATTATACTACACAGGAGCACTAGAAGAGTGAAATGCATAAGCCCTTCACCTATGGTGGTTCTGCATGTGAGTTGATGGCTGCCGCTGAATTATTTGGTTGTCGCTTTCAAGTGTACCGAAATAGCCAAATATTTTACACCTTTCGACAACCGCCAATGCCTCTTAAACATCTTAGATTCACAGGTGACGATTTCAGTAGTGGACACTTTGATGTTTATGAATGTTTAAACTCTCAAAAGCTGGATGTGATTTTATCGATGAAACTGGTTGTGTGCTTACAACGCTTGACAGATGCGAATGTCACTTCAACACAACAAATCCTGCAAATACTGTCGTAATTGAAACAAACCATGAAACTCAAACCGATTATGACAGCAGCAATCCAAGCTATGAGATTTGAGATAAGATTACTGTTCACATGGCCAACTGTAAGTTGCATGCTCAAGAGTAAGCTCAGCGCACAGCTTGGTCATGTTACAACCGGAGGGCCGAACTGACAACGTGGCACACAAAGAGATCCTTAACAAATAATTATTGGCATATTTTCCCTCAGTTTAAAAAGGTTTAATTTTCTTAATAGAAATTTTAATACAGTACTTCGCCGCTGCGAAGCGCGGGTATTTTGCTATATATATATATATGACAGCAACACTCATCACTCACAACAGTGACAAAACAATTACATTGACAATCATGTTACGTTGTTTTCAAAATGTTTCCTTTTCTTTTTCATTACTTCTTTAACACACTACTTCTCCGCTGCGAAGCGCGGGTATTTTGCTAGTAGTTAATAAATATAACATTTATAATTCTCAGTAGGAGTAGATACATTAACTGTACCATATATAGTTGAAAGAAAAGGAGTATTGCCATAAAATACAAATATTTGTGTGTAATTACTGTAGGCAGATTGTGTTTATGTCTTAATGTGACTTAGTTTAAGATCATATGATGTTTGCATAAATAATGCAGAAATCCAGGTGATTTTAAAAGGTTCACAAATGTTTTCTTGTAACTATATTCTTAAACACAATAATTAAAATAAATTTTAAATTAGTGGTAGAATAGCTTCAAAAATAGTTTTTTTAATCTATTTTAATGTTATATCTATAATATAGCCTTTATTATACATTATTTGCGTATTTTTTCAGTTTCAAGAAAATAACCCTTTTTTTTGTTCTTTAATGTAGGTTCAAAAAGGTCTAACTGAGTTTCTCTACAAAATGATGGTGCTAAATTATTTAATGGACTCAGAAGGACAAATGTGGGTATGCAGAAAAACTCATCTATATGTTGTTGAAATCCTTGAAACCCTGGAAGTCCAAAAAAAACCCAGCAGACATGTAAGTTTTGCAGTTCAAGATTTACTCCTTAAAGAAAAATATATGCCTTATTGTAAAAGACCAGACACTTTATTTATATTAATCTATATATAATGTCTTAAATAACTAGTTTTGTTTATTGAAACCAACTTAATAATAAGACTAGCTTGATAGATTTTTGGTTGGATAGTTCAGTATTGAAGGCTCAATTACAGTAAAGGAAATCTTCTTTTGTGTGTATGATTTATTTTTATATTGCCATTAAAAATTTGACAACACTCTCACTTTTGTATAGTCACACTTTTTTGAGTTACCGGTGTGTTTAGTTTTAAGCAAAATCCCATGACCCCAAAGCAGAACCTATGCAACATGTTACATCACAGTCTATGTCTTTTTCACGAAAGAGGAGTCTACAATAATTTAGTGCAGTGCATTGCCATTTAGTTCTGAAATGCATGATTTTTGACATGTCTCTAGGAAAAAAAAAATATTAGTAGTGGCAGGTATATATTACTAAAGCTGAAGTTTATAACTATATATGAAACATAAGGATACAACAGTCATTCTTGTACCAAACCTGTTTAACCCAATTCAGGATGGTGATGTTCAGGATGTTCAGGACAGATCCTGGCTGCGCAAGAAAGGGAGTCAACCACTGGAATCGGAGATGTTCAGAAAATAAACAAATTGAAATTATTGTCACCATTTCTTGATTTTGGTTCCAAATATAGCTTGGGGAAGAAAACAAAACATACTTGAATATGATAAAATGCAAATTCATATGTAAAAGTACCCTCTGAGACACGTCATGCTGTCTTAACTCTGAAGTTTAACTGTGGATGATAATACAGGTTCTGTTTCATGTTGGAGCATGCTTGTGGATTTGCAGAAGGCTGTTAATCTTAAGTTAATGCTTCTATATTTGTAACAATGATTATTTCCCACATGTATTTATTTTTATTAGAAATAGTGTAAAGCCCCTGGTGATCATTGTTTTAAAAATTTGTCAATGCATCAGAAATATATTGACTCTGTAATTTGTATTATTCAATGCTTGAGTGTCATACGAGTTAAATAAAATGTTGACAAAAATGTTTCATATACACAGGGACAAAGATAATCCTTTTTGTTTTTTTTTTAACTTTACAGGGATCGAGTGCTGCTCAGTATAATTTTTTGGATATCTTCCCAAAGATTTTTTGCAGACCACCAAAGGAAGTACTTGATATTGACATGAACAAGCAAGAGAACTCTTCTTCAGACCCATTAATGGATGACAAGGAATTTAAAAGTGAAGCATTTCAGAGACCATATCAGTATCTTAAAAGATTTCACCATCAAGTCAGTCTTGATAGTTTTACTTATCATGGTGTTGAGGGAACACATGTTGAGTGCTTACAGTTGTTTTTTATATATTGTGGCATAGTGGATCCATCATGGGCAGAGTTGAGAAACTTTGCTTGGTTTCTGAATTTACAGCTAGCAGATTGCGAAAACTCCGTTTTCTGTGATTTTAATTTGGTTGGTGATACTTTACAGGGTTTTAAAACATTTGTAGTTGAATTTATGATTCTTATGGCTAGAGATTTTGCAACACCCTCCCTTATTATTTCTGACCAGAGTCCTGGAAGAAACCAAGTAAACTGGGATGGGGTTAATGAAGAAGATCTTGCCCCTTTCTGTATTAGAAAGAAATGGGAATCGGAACCGCATCCTTACATTTTTTTCAATGATGATCATAATTCTATGACTTTCATTGGCTTTCATCTCCAGCCAAATAAGCAACAAGGGGTTGATGCTGTCAATCCCACAAATGGCCAGATTATAAAGAAAAACATCATGACTCAGCAACTCTATGAAGGTCTTAAACTTCAGAGAGTTCCATTTAACATAAACTTTGATGAACTTGAAAGAGGTGAGAAGATAGAGCGTATTTGCAATGTGCTTGGGATACAGTGGCCCTTAGACCCTGATGAAACCTATGAACTGACTACAGACAATATATTAAAGATGCTTGCTATTCACATGAGGTTTAGATGTGGTATTCCTGTTATCATAATGGGAGAAACTGGATGTGGGAAAACACGGCTTATCAAGTTTCTCTGTGAGCTACGAAGAAGTGGTGTTGCAACTGAAAATTTAAAACTAGTGAAAGTTCATGGGGGAACATCTGCAGAAATAATTTATTCCAAGGTCAGAGAAGCAGAGCTGATCGCTGTTGACAATAAGCAGAAATATAGCTTTGATTCTGTTTTATTTTTTGATGAAGCCAACACAACTGAAGCTGTAAGCAGCATTAAAGAAGTTCTTTGTGACAAAACTGCTGAAGGATATCCTCTTATTGCTAATTCAGGTCTGCAGATCATAGCAGCTTGTAATCCCTACAGGAAGCATACCGATGAGATGATTAAACGCCTAGAGTCAGCAGGCCTCGGGTATAGGGTCAGAGCTGAAGAAACGGAAGAGAAGCTTGGTTCTATTCCACTGAGGCAGCTTGTGTACAGAGTGCAAGCATTGCCTCCAAGCATGATTCCTCTAGTCTGGGACTTTGGTCAATTAAATGACCAAACTGAAAAAATTTATATTAAACAAATAGTACAAAGATTGGTTCATTCTGTCTCAATAATGGAGAATTACACAGACATAATAACAGATGTGTTGTCTACGTCACAACATTTTATGAGACAGAGAAGTGATGAATGCAGCTTTGTTAGTTTGAGGGACGTGGAACGATGCATGGCTGTTTTTGAATGGTTCTTTAAGAATCATGTGATGCTGCTAAATGCTTTTCTCGGTAAAATTTCTCAAGGCAGAAATAAACCACAAGAAAGGGATCCAATCATCTGGTCACTGGTAATGGCAGTAGGAGTTTGCTATCATGCCTGTTTGGAAAAAAAGGAATCTTACAGAAAGAAGATTTGTGTGCATCTGCCTGAACCTTACCGTCCAGCTAAAGTTTTAAAAGAAATCTTACACATGCAAGATCTTCTTCTTAATGGTGTTCCTTTGGGAAAGACAATTGCTCGAAACAATGCATTGAAAGAAAATGTTTTTATGATGGTAATCTGCATTGAGCTGCGTATCCCACTCTTTTTAGTAGGCAAACCTGGTAGCTCCAAGTCATTAGCCAAAACGTTAGTGGCAGATGCAATGCAAGGCCAGGCAGCACACTCTGATTTATACAAACAACTAAAGCAGATCCACCTTGTGTCCTTCCAGTGTAGTCCTCACTCCACGCCTGAAGGCATTATTAACACTTTCAAACAATGTGCTAGGTTCCAAGAAGGTAAAAATTTGAATGAGTACATCTCTGTGGTTGTCTTGGATGAAATTGGCTTAGCTGAAGATTCGCCAAAGATGCCTCTGAAGACCTTACATCCACTTCTAGAAGAAGGGTGCATTGATGATGACCCTCTCCCCCATAAAAAAGTAGGCTTTATTGGCATATCTAACTGGGCTTTAGATCCAGCCAAGATGAACCGTGGTATTTTTGTTTCTCGTGGGGATCCAGATGAGCGAGAATTAATAGAAAGTGCTAAAGGGATCTGTTCCTCAGACCCGATGATACTTATGAAAGTACAAGGCTTCTTTAAAATTTTTGCAAGAGCCTACTTACAAATCTGTAAAAAGAGAAATAAAGAATTTTTTGGACTCCGGGATTATTACAGCTTAATAAAAATGATATTTGCTAACACAAAAGGATCTGGCCAGGAACCAGGAGTGGAGGATGTTGCAATGGCAGTTCTACGAAATTTTAGTGGAAGAGATGATATCAACGCAGTAAAAAACTTTACTGTACATTTTGATAAAAAACTTGATCAGGAATCCATTAACACAGTTGAACTTATAAGACAAAATATTTGTGCAGACACACAGGATGGAGAATGCCGTTATCTTTTGGTTTTGACCAAAAATTATGCTGCCCTTCAGATACTTCAGCAGACTTATTTCTTGGATCAAAATCAGCCTGAAATTATCTTTGGGTCCAGCTTTCCAAAAGATCAAGAATATACCCAGATTTGCCGCAATATCAACCGTGTAAAGATCTGCATGGAAACAGGCCAGACGATTGTTCTACTGAACCTTCAAAATCTGTATGAAAGCCTTTATGATGCCCTTAATCAGTATTATGTGTGCCTTGGTGGACAAAAGTATGTGGATTTGGGACTGGGCACGCATCGTGTTAAATGTCGAGTGCACAAGGACTTTCGTCTTATTGTCATTGAAGAGAAAGATGTTGTCTATAAGCAGTTCCCTATCCCTCTTATTAATAGGCTTGAAAAGCATTACCTTGATATCAATACAGTTCTTAAAAACAACCAGAAAAGGATTGTCCAGGAGTTAGAGAGTTGGGTGAATGTTTTTGTTCATGTTGATAATCAGCAAGTCAACATATTGGAAAAACAGGCCTATAGCCCATCAGATGTCTTCATTGGCTATCATTCAGACACTTGCGCGTCAGTAGTTTTACAGTTGGCTCAACGACTTAAGGGGAATTTGGAAGGTTTTGAATTGACAAAACAAGTATTGGAAGAGGCTAAAAGCATTCTGTTAAATTGTGCTACACCTGATTCTGTAGTGAGGCTAAGCTGTACTGCTTTGCCAAATGTGGAGGCAGAACATTGGCTAAGGGAATACTTTGAAGTTCAGAAGCACAGCTGCCTGGCTGACTTTCTTATTTCACAAGCAAAGCAGGCAGATTCCTGTCAAACAGTATTCAGTGAGGTAAGCATTCTTGTACCTTCTTTCTTTTGATATTTTGTTCTTTATTTCTTTTGTTTGTTATTTCTGTTTTTCCCTTTACTCCGGTATGTTTCTATTAAACTGTTTTATGAAATATTTTTATTTTAGATATAACACAGAATCTCCATCCATATTTCATGATATACCTGCTTTTAGTTTGTAAAGCTCTGCTATTGCTTATAACTGGTATTGTTTGGCTTTAAAGTAATTTTTGTTAATAATGTAAACGAATACATTCTTAATAACTGTCAGGTCAGCATATGCTGAAGAGTCCAGTTCAAATTTACTTTATTTCACTTTCCGGTACATTTTAAATCCCTCAATCATTTTAAATTAGTAGACTGTTTTGATTATGATAGAACAATAAAGTAAAAAAATAAAAATTGATCATTCTAAAGGGCGGCACAGTGGTAGCGCTGCTGCCTCACAGTTAGGAGACCCGGGTTTACTTCCTGGGTCTTCCTTGCTTGGAGTTTGCATGTTCTCCCCATGTTGGCATGGGTTTCCTCCGGGTGCTCCGATTTCCTCCCACAGTCCAAAGACATGAGGGTTAGGTGCATTGGCAGTCCTAAATTGTCCCTAGTATGTGCTTGGTTTGTTTGTGTGTGGGCTGGCACCCTGCTCAGGGTTTGTTTCCTGCCTTTCACCTTGTGTTGGCTGGGATTGGCTCCAGCAGACCCCCCCGTAGTTAGGATATAGGGGTTTGGATGATGGATGGATGGATCATTCTAGAAATGGTCTGTCATGTTTAGTCATACCACAGGTTTACCCTGATCCTTCAGCTTGTGTTTTCTAAATCTTTTACTCCTGTCAGTACTAGAGAACAGTAAATTTACTTTTCATTATACTAGTTTTCTTACTTCTGGAAAAGTCAGTGTATAAAGTAATCAAATTAAGAAAAATTACTGTCAGATTTAGTAGCAGTTACAGATTAATACACTGCTTAAAATGTACCCATTGATATATGCTTGGAGTAGTACTTGCTACGTAAAGTTAGAAAAATATTTTATAATACAGCATATATAAAGAGATTAGTGCCCAAGAAATGTGTTTGCCCCCCTTAATCTATATTGATGCATATTTTCTGGTTAATATTCTTAGAATGTCTAATATACAATGTTAAATAAAAAGGGACCCCAAGTAAAGAAATTATATTTTTTAACCAATTATCTTAAATTATTGTCTTAAATTATTGTGCTGGATCAATCAAGAACAAGGGTCCAGTGATAAACTTTCTTAAAATATTTATAATAAACCATGATTTTTGCTTTTCATAGGTTACTACTTTTTCAAGGCTTCTTACAGCATGTGATGTTGAGACCTTGGGAAGGGAAATTGGTGCCAATTACAAAATAGAGTTGCTTTCACTGCAGCAATTTGATACAGAACACTCATTTTTAAGAAAAATTAGGTATGTTAAAAGGTACTGATTTGGAGTGTCTCAAAAATTGACATTTAATTAGAAAATAAATCTGTAATTGCTGCTCAGACATGTGAAAGAGCATTGCTTAACTTGACCTTTAGCTTCTTGAAGGAAACGGTTGTAAAAGAAGCACGTATCATTATCAAAAAGAAGTCTATACTGCAACAGGAAATTTCTTGTATGTTGTTGAATTCTTTGCTTTTCAGCTTTCTTGGTTTGGAGAATAGGTCTGAATGTTGGCTGGACTGATGATCTCCAACAAGAAAACATGCCTTTAAATTTGGGCTTTAAAGTTTTAAACCTTATTTTTCATGTTGATACCCTTTAACACAAAAGCAGGTTGGTTACACAATTTCAAAATGCATTTTTTACCATAGTTGTGAAGAGATAACTTTGAATTGAAAACAGATAATGTAGGGCAATATATTATATCAAACAAACATTTTAAACTTAATATCTACCTTTTCTATACCATCTATATTTTGAGGGAGTACACTATATTTTCTTAGAGCTAGAACTTTTGTGAGGATTCTAATATTAGTCAGAACATAAATTGATCTGAAGGATATGGACTCGAGCGGTTCGTTTTTCTTTGTAAAAACAGACTTATTATATTGATTACTGCTCTGCAAAATGCATATAATATATTTCAATGTGAACTTGACATCTTGTCAAGTTTGCTACTAGATGTTTTTAAAAAAATTTTCCTTACTTTAAAGGTGTTTTCTTTGTGATGGATATTTAAACAAAATTCTGATCATTCAATCTGACTTTGAAAACAGTACACAAAGTGCCAACCTCATTGCTTCTGCAAAGTGAGTATTTTCTCTCTTTATGGCTTTCATGCTTGATACTACACATTAAAAGTTGTTATCTATAAAAGTGATTAATTAAAGTTTGTTAGTTGATCATTGCTAGTAATGTTTGTGGTTTCAGAAGTTAGTGAAACTTTGATGCATTTCGCAAAATGACACATTGTTTTTTTAACTAATGTAAAATAGAAATAAGACTTTTAAGAAAGATTTTATATTTCCTAAAGAATCAGAACATCCTTACGTATTCCTGTAGGCCTTCTATATATGCTCTTCTCTTTTCCAACAAAATCTCCTACAGCTGATTACTGCAGTCTTCCCTCCCTCATTTAAAGCAAGGGTGGGCAAACCTTTTTGGTGGCGGTCTGAACAACTGAGACTCCAGTAATTTTGTAAATGTTTAATGACAGAAATTAACTTTAAAAATACTGGCTCCAAGAAGTGGTTTAATTATAAATCCTTTCCTGACTAAAGGCTAACAGAATCAATGCTCAAACACCAATAAGAGAGCAATTTTAAGCACAGTGGTTTCATTATGACATTGTTTTAGTTTTGAACATGAATCTCCACCATTATGGACTGTTAATATCACCTGAGAATCAGTATTTGCAACACATATGTTTTTTACAAAGATTTGTAACTTATAACAATGATGCACACAACACATTTGCCTACTTATTACCAGCCAACCGTTGCATCACCTTGCTAAGAATACCTAATTAAAGCTGGAATATTCAGCATTTCTAGAAGAAGCCTGCAGGTCACTTATTTCCATGTTGTGGGAAGGATGATAGACTGTCATTTGTTCTCAAGTACAATTGCTAATATTAGTACTTGAGTTTCTGACATAATCCAAATGGTCCTGCTCCAGATTAAAAAGTGTAGCCAAGCATCTGTGTTCACCAGCACTGATGAACCTGCTATACAGACACATAACTAAGTTAAAATGCTCCAAGGTTTTCAACTTTATTGAAGCAGAAGTGTAGAAGTACATACAGACATTGGATAATCCTCAGCCCTTGTTCCTTGCCGATAATGAGCTACATATCATCTGTATTTTCAATTTAAAAATGAAAACCTCACTCATTGATCCGACTACCCTTCCCCATTTTAACTTGATTTTTATGAACATGAAATGACAGAATAACGAAACTTTGGGATTAGACTATGGGAATACAGTTCAGGAATACACCACAAGAAAAGTCTATAGAAACATGCCCATATTCCAAGTACTATACAGTGGTGTGAAAAACTATTTGCCCCCTTCCTGATTTCTTATTCTTTTGCATGTTTGTCACACAAAATGTTTCTGATCATCAAACACATTTAACCATTAGTCAAATATAACACAAGTAAACACAAAATGCAGTTTTTAAATGATGTTTTTTATTATTTAGGAAGAAAAAAAATCCAAACCTACTTGGCCGTGTGTGAAAAAGTAATTGCCCCGTTGTTAAAAAATTACCTAACTGCGGTGTATCACACCTGAGTTCAATTTCCGTAGCCACCCCCAGGCCTGATTACTGCCACACCTGTTTCAATCAAGAAATCACTTAAATAGGAGCTGCCTGACACAGAGAAGTAGACCAAAAGCACCTCAAAAGAAATTCAGGAACAAATGAGAACAGAAGTAATTGAGATCTATCAGTCTGGTAAAGGTTATAAAGCCATTTCTAAAGCTTTGGGACTCCAGCGAACCACAGTGAGAGCCATTATCCACAAATGGCAAAAACATGGAACAGTGGTGAACCTTCCCAGGAGTGGCCGGCCGACCAAAATTACCCCAAGAGCGCAGAGACGACTCATCCGAGAGGTCACAAAAGACCCCAGGACAATGTCTAAAGAACTGCAGGCCTCACTTGCCTCAATTAAGGTCAGTGTTCACGACTTCACCATAAGAAAGAGACTGGGCAAAAACGGCCTGCATGGCAGAACATTAGGGCTTGTCTCAATTTTGCTAAGAAACATCTCAATGATTGCCAAGACTTTTGGGAAAATACCTTGTGGACTGATGAGACAAAACTTGAATTTTTTGGAGGCAAATGTCCCGTTACATCTGGCATAAAAGGAACACAGCATTTCAGAAAAAGAACACCATACCAATAGTAAAATATGGTGGTGGTAGTGTGATGGTCTGGGGTTGTTTTGCTGCTTCAGGACCTGGAAGGCTTGCTGTGATAGATGGAACCATGAATTCTACTGTCTACCAAAAAATCCTGAAGGAGAATGTCCGGCCATCTGTTCGTCAACTCAAGCTGAAGCGATCTTGGGTGCTGCAACAGGACAATGACCCAAAACACACCAGCAAATCCACCTCTGAATGGCTGAAGAAAAACAAAATGAAGACTTTGGAGTGGCCTAGTCAAAGTCCTGACCTTAATCCAATTGAGATGCTATGGCATGACCTTAAAAAGGCAGTTCATGCTAGAAAACCCTCAAATAAACCTGAATTACAACAATTCTGCAAAGATGAGTGGGCCAAAATTCCTCCAGAGCGCTGTAAAAGACTCATTGCAAGTTATCGCAAACGCTTAATTGCAGTTATTGCTGCTAAGGGTGGCCCAACCAGTTATTAGGTTCAGGGGGCAATTACTTTTTCACACAGGGCCATGTAGGTTTTGATTTTTTCTCCTAAATAATAAAACCATCATTTAAAACTGCATTTTGTGTTTACTTTTGTTATATTTGACTAATGGTTAAATGTGTTTGATGATCAGAAACATTTTGTGTGACAAACATGCAAAAGAATAAGAAATCAGGAAGGGGGCAAATAGTTTTTCACACCACTGTATATGCTGAGACTTCTATTGGCTACAAAGTATAAATGATGTCAAGTGAAGAACAACTGATGTCATATATGTCTAAGCTGGAAGAAAAATGTTTATAGGTAAATTAAACTTGTCTTTATCCTCCTGTGTAGAAAAGTATACACACAGCAAAAACATAGTCTTAGTATATTTTTACTACTAAGTAAATTTACTATCTGTATATGTTTTCTATTTCTAATTTCTTTTTAATTCTAAATACTTCACCATAACTGACAGTTACACCAGCCACAATTCCAGATGTATTTAAGTATGTATGTCCATCCATCCATCCATTTTCCAACCCGCTGAATCCAAACACAGGGTCACGGGAGTCTGCTTGAGCCAATCCCAGCCAACACAGGGCACAAGGCAGGAACCAATCCTGGGCAGGGTGCCAACCCACCGCAGGACACACATAAACACACCCACACACCAAGCACACACTACGGCCAATTATAGAATCGCCAATCCACCTAACCTGCATGTCTTTGGACTGTGGGAGGAAACTGGAGCGCCCGGAGGAAACCCACATAGACAGGGGGAGAACATGCAAACTCCACACAGGGAGGACCCGGGAAGCGAACCTGTGTCTCCTAACTGCGAGGCAGCAGCACTACCACTGCACCACCTTTCTGCTCTTAATTATGTATGTATTTATTTGTTTTTTAGATATGCTGCAATCAATGAAATTAACAAATGCCTGACACAAGACGTTTCAGTCTCCATTTATGTTGTAACAAAGCTTCCAAGAGTGCAAGGTGGGACATCATATGTAGGATTTCAAGGAGGTAAGACTACTTTTCAGTTTATGCTGCAAAATAGATACTCAACATTTATGGAACTTTTAGTGATTTAGCTTACAGATAATCCATTTTTAAATGTCACTGTTTGAGTATTGTGGTTTTGTGGTAGCAAAGCCTGTTGCTACCAGTCTGCACACGAATATGTAGATGCTGCATAAGAAATGGTTAGGATATTGATTATTTGGAAACTAAAAATCTGGTGACTGTGAGTTAAATTTAACTGTTCTATTATGTAGTTCCATATAATTTTAATTAAAGAGAAAGAATATATAGTACTTCTTTTAAGTCACTGTTTGGACATTTAATAACTGCTACTGAAGTGGCCACTAGGAGTCAAAGCTGCAAAAACAAATTGTTTCTAACAGAAAAAAGTTTATCGTTTTGCAGAAATGTCTGTCACTCTCTGAACTGAACATTAAGTGCCATGTACAATGAAAATCAGACATTTGATTTGTTTTTGTGTAATTTAACAACTTGAAAGCTGTCTTTATCTTAGTAACATGGAATTCAGCACAAGTATTGTGTTAGAAATTTATATATTTTTGAATAAACTGGCTGAAATCTTAAACAGGCATTTTGACAACTTTTGGGTTTCATAAAGGTTATTTCTGTTTGTCAAAAATCATTGCTGCATTAAACCCAAGACGCTTTTGTCTGTGATCTGTATGGTCAAATTCAAATTACAGATGACACCAATCCACAGGACTTTTAAGTCTTAAAAGCTGTTGTTTTGTACAGAAAGAAGCTAGAGGTTACGTACAATAAGGCTAATATACAGTGTGGGTACAGAAAGTATTCAGACCCCCTTCAATTTTTCACTCTTTGTTTATTGCAGCCATTTGCTAAAATCGTTTAAATTAATTTTTTTCCTCATTAATGTACAGACAGCACCCCATATTGACAGACAAAAAAAATAATTTTTGAAATTGTTGCAGATTTATTGAAAAAGAAAAACTGAAATATCACATGGTCCTAAGTATTCAGACCCTTTGCTGTGACACTCATATATTTAACTCCGGTTGCTTTCCATTTCTTCTGATCATCCTCGAGATCACCTTCATTTGAGTCCAGCTGTGTTTGATTATACTGATTGGACTTGATTAGGAAAGCCACACACCTGTCTATATAAGACCTTACAGCTCACAATGCATGTCAGAGCAAATGAGAATCATGAGGTCAAAGGAACTGCCTGAAGAGCTCAGAGACAGAATTGTGGCAAGGCACAGATCTGGCCAAGGTTACAAAAAACTTTCTGCTGCACTTAAGGTTCCCAAGAGCACAGTGGCCTCCATAATCCTTAAATGGAAGATGTTTGGGACGACCAGAACCCTTCCTAGAGCTGGCCGTCCGGCCAAGCTGAGCTACAGGGGGAGAAGAGCCTTGGTGAGAGAGGTAAAGAAGAACCCAAAGATCACTTTTGCTGAGCTCCAGAGATACAGTCAGGAAATGGGAGAAAGTTGTAGAAAGTCAACCATCACTGCAGCCCTCCACCAGTCAGGGCTTTATGGCAGAGTGGCCTGTCAGAAGCCTCTCCTCAGTGCAAGACACATGACAGCCCGCATGGAGTTTGCTAAAAGACACCTGAAGGACTCTGAGATGGTGAGAAATAAGATTCTCTGGTCTGATGAGACCAAGATTGAACTTTTTAGCCTTAATTCTAAGCGGTATGTGTGGAGACAACCAGGCACTGCTCATCACTTGTCCAATACAGTCCCCACATTGAAGCATTGCGGTGGCAGCATCATGCTGTGGGGGTGTTTTTCAGCTGCAGTGACAGGACGACTGGTTGCAATCGAGGGAAAGATGAATGCAGCCAAGTACAGGGATATCCTGGACAAAAACCTTCTCCAGAGTGCTAAGGACCTCAGACTGGGCCAAAGGTTTACCTTCCAACAAGACAATGACCCTAAGCACACAGCTAAAATAACGAAGGAGTGGCTTCACAACAACTCTGTGACTGTTCTTGAATGGCCCAGCCAGAGCCCTGACTTAAACCCAATTGAGCATCTCTGGAGAGACCTAAAAATGGCTGTCCACCAACGTTTACCATCCAACCTGACAGAACTGGAGAGGATCTGCAAGGAGGAATGGCAGAGGATCCCCAAATCCAGGTGTGAAAAATTGTTGCATCTTTCCCAAGAAGACTCATGGCTGTATTAGCTCAAAAGGGTGCTTCTACTAAATATTGAGCAAAGGGTCTGAATATTTAGGACCATGTGATATTTCAGTTTTTCTTTTTTAATAAATCTGCAACAATTTCAAAAATTCTTTTTTTGGTCTGTCAATATGGGGTGCTGTGTGTACATTAATGAGGGAAAAAATTAATTTAAATGATTTTAGCAAATGGCTGCAATATGACAAAGAGTGAAAAATTGAAGGGGGTCTGAATACTTTCCGTACCCACTGTACGAACAAGCCAGTTTCCCTTTCGGTTTGTGCGCGCCTATGATTTCCGCACGTGTTGCATTGTTCTCGGTCAAACGTGCCTGCCTGCCTACACATGCATGCCTGCCTGCACGAGAGAGAGAGAGAGAGCGAGCAAGCGCGTGCTGCTGAGAGAGAGGTGGAGGGTGTGTGCTGCTGAGAGAGGGGGGAGGGTGCGTGATGAGAGAGCGAGCCTGCTCCTGCAGCTGAGCAGGGAGCCTGGGTGTTTTGTGTCAGTGTTATTCAATGTTTTTACATTAATTTACTATTACACTTTGCATTCTATGGTGTAATCTATACTAATAAAAGGCAAAGCGCTCACTCACTCACTCACTCACTCACTGACTCATCACCAATTATCCAACTTCCCGTGTAGGTAGAAGGCTGAAATTTGGCAGGCTCATTCCTTACAGCTTACTTACAAAAGTTGGGCAGGTTTAATTTTGAAATTCTACGCCTAATGGTCATAACTGGAAGGTATTTTTCTCCATTAACTGTAATGGAGTTGAGCTGGAAAGACGTGGGGGGCGGAGTTTCGTGTGACATCATCACGCCTCCCACGTAATCACGTGAACTGACTGTCAACGCAGTACGTAGAAAATTAGAAAGACCTCCAAAAAGCGCTTAAGAAAGCATGCATTATATAATTGAGAAGGCAGCGAAACAATAAGAAGCGAGCGAGTGACATATACTACCATATTCATGAGTGCTGCTACCTCGGAAAGAAAGCAAGGTGTAAACCTAAACTTTAAATTAAGTTCATAGACAGGCTACCGCTGGCATTTCACATGCCCACAGGTAATGCGGGATACAAGTTTAATGAGAGGACGCAGGATATAAACGAGAGTTTTGATCACTTTGTAACTAAGTTAAAATTGTAGGTGAAGGGGTGTGCTTATGCAAATTCCGAGACTGTGTTTGTGGGGATTGACAGTTAAGGCGGGTTGGGGAGTCACGTCATCATCTCCCCTCCCATTTACCTAATTTCGCTCTGAGCTGAGCTCCGCAGCTAACGCCATCTTCCGAAGCAACTTCGTCACACTGCCACCAAATACTCACAGAAAAATCCACAAGTTAATACACACGCTGTCTCTAGAGTTTCTCCACACTGAATCCTCCAGGCACTACTTACAAAAGGTAGACAATCGTGTTACGTTATTTTTAAAATCTTTCCTTTTCTTAGCACAAGCACAGCTGAGAAGCTTAGATGCATGTGCTCCATAACGCGTTAAAAAATAATGCATTTAATCACACTTTGCATTACAAGCAAAGGGGAGCTTTTCTCAATTCCTGGTACACCGATTACATTGATCAGCGCATCCCGATTCATTTTACCCTTGCACCACCTTAGTTTGAGAAGAAGTATGAAAAAATATGAGGTTAACATAGCAAACAGATCACCAATTCAACCTTAATGAATAATCGATTCGCCATCAATAATTGTTTTGGTAAAGCCATCCTCCTTCCATTTTATAATTTTTCCGCCACTAGCCATGATTAAATGAACGGTAAAAAAGTAAGAGTGAAGCGAGGGTGACTTATTTAGGCAGGAATACATATGACAGCAACACTCATGACAATGTCAATCATGTTATGTTATTATTAAAATGTTTCCTTTTCTTTTTCATTACTTCTTTAACACACTACTTCTCCGCTGCGTAGCGGGTATTTTGCTATATATATAATATATGAATTACCTCCAAAGAGCGCTGAGACTTTTGATATCATGAACGTGTGTACAAAGGGGTCTCCTGCCCAGCAAAAGTCGAGCAGCCAGCGCGTATAGCTGTGCCCGGCCTTTGAGACGCTGACTGCGCTTCTGCCTTAAGTCAAAGTGAGCACTTTTAATTTTTTTCTTCCTCCCCCTGCGCTATAGCCCAGACAAGTGCAAACACGGGACCCCTTTTCTACACCACGGCAAAATAATATTAAGGCGATTCACACTTTCTTTTGCACGTATACGATTATGAAGTCCTCAGCTCGGATTATGAAGACACGCACAGTGGAGGACTGACAGTGCCATCACAGCCGATTAATGGCGGGACGTCTCACCTGTCTACACAAGACCCACCGCGACTGTCCCCAAAAAGGCGATCATAACATCAGCGAACACATCTCTCTATACTATATAAAAGAAAAAGGCAGCTTTCCTTTCTTTACACCTTTTTTCCTTTTATCCCAAACCAAAGCCTTTCTCTCTTAACACTGCAGAGGACACAAAAATAATTTTCTTTAATTGCCGGTAAGGCACATTACCAGAGGCACAAATTTGAACGTTCACATAGAAAATGTAATTTCTATACCACAGCCGTCGTGTAGCGCCTTTCAAAAGGGATCTACTACCGAGAGATGATCCATATATATTTTAGCTGCTGTTAGTTACTTACCTGTTGTGTTACACAGTCTTTAAAATGTAGTTTACCATAACCACTCCAGTAGTGCTCAATGTACCTGTACTTCTTAAAACGTTAATGTTTTACTGTTTAATAACTTATAGACTATATTTTATTATTTTTCCCTTGCACTCAGTGACCAAAGCTATACACACACATATAGACACATACAAACATACACACAAGTATATGTATGTGTATATATGTATGTATGTGTATATATATATATATATCTATACTAATAAAAGGCAAAGCCCTCACTCACTCACTCACTCACTGACTCACTGACTCACTCACTGACTCATCACTAATTCTCCAACTTCCCGTGTAGGTAGAAGGCTGAAATTTGGCAGGCTTATTCCTTACAGCTTACTTACAAAAGTTGGGCAGGTTTCATTTCAAATTCTACGATAAGGGTCATAACTGGAAGCTATTTTTTCCCATATAATGTAATGGAGTCTTGAGTTGGAGATGGCCGTGGGGGGCGGAGTTTCGTGTGACATCATCATGCCTCCTACGTAAGTACGTAGAGAACAAGGAAGAACTCCAAACAGCGATGAGCACAAAACGCCATTTCACAATTGAGAAGGCAGAAAAACATTATGAAGCAAATGATGCATACAAGCATATTCATAAGTACAGCTACTGCGAAACAAAGCACGGCGTGAACCGTAAGTTTATATTAAATTAAGTTCATAGACAGGCTGCCACTAGCGTTTGTAATTTAGTGCCTGCCCATATAAGGTCGCTCCATCAGCGCAATCCAATACAAACACTGCCGGTAAATGTTCACGGGTGAAGGACTGCGCTTATGCAGAGGAAGATGAGATGGTCAGGGTGGTGTTTGGCACAAACTCATTGAAACTGCGAGAGAAACTTTTAAGTGCGGGTCTTAGCTGACATTACACGAGATGGCACCAGTACAGCTGGGAACCTTCGATGCAAGAACACCAAGCTGCTCACGGAACTGGCGCAATGCGCAGACAAAAGCAACAGTTCCAAAGAGTGCTGAACAAAACCGAATTACACAATTGAGTAGGCAGCAAAAAATATGAAGCGCCTTATACATACAATCATATTCATAAGTGCAGCTACTGCGAAACAAAGCACACGGTGGAAAAAGTGAATGTCCTGCTAAAGGAAGACAGTGAAAAAAAACGTGCATGCAGTTTGTCACGTCTCAGATAAAGAGGAAGACGAGCTGTTTATTGATGCAGTAAGGAACTAATCGATGAATGAAACCTCTTATCTTTACAACGATTGACAAACACGGAATGTAACTTCAACACATCCTACAAATACGAGCCTGATTGAAAGAAATAATGATAATCAAATCCTTGATGACAGCAACATTCAATAACACTCACAAAACAATTACTGTATATTGACAATCATGTTACGTTATTTTTAAAATGTTCCCTTTTCTTTTCATAACTTCTACTTCTCCACTGCGTACACGGGTATATATATATAAATGTATATATATACCCCGATCTACAATACATACTTTAGCATAGACAAGCCACACGCTGTGGCTAATTGTAGAGTCTTCGCCTCTAACGCCGACATTCGAGGTTCTGATTCCCCGAGAGGGGATGTACTGACTATGTACGCGCGCTACCTGATTAATTTTACCTTCATCTCCTTGGTTTGGGACGTATGAAAAAATATTAGGTTAACGAGAATCATGTTACGCTATTTTTAAAATTTTCCCTTTCTTAGCACAAGCACAGCTGAGAAGCTTCGATGCATGTACTCCATAACGCGCTAAAAATAACGATTTAATCAAACTTTCAATTCCAAGCAAACGGAACTTTGTCAATGCATGATTTCCTGGTACATCAATTACACTGATGCACACATCACAACTACAAAATGTTAGAGTCGGAATAAAGCGCGTTCCTACGACTGATCATTTCGACTACCCGAAAGGCCTTGATAAAAGCATGGTTTTGTGCACACTGAAAAGCAAGCAAAATTAGATGCATTACAGAAAGCGGACTTTGTGGCTCTTACTGGGGATCATTGGACTTCCGTGACCGTTAGTAATTCTAAATACATCTAATTACAAAATGTTCAATGATCACACTGTTTTAGCCTAATGTACAAAATAATTTTGGCTAATGTTACTCAGAGTTTAAAGAGTAAGCTGGTCAAATTACCTTTTATGTTTCTGACTTATTTTTTTAAGAAGAAAACTGCACTTTATGGTGAAATGTTGGTTATTATTATTTAAAGACAATACTATTCTGAAAATGTACTTAAAGTACTTAAACTACCACTTTATTTTTAAGTCTGCCCAATTTTAACCAAGGATGATATTTTTGTTTCTGTTTTGAATTCAAATGCAGTTTTAAAGCTTTTTTTTTCAGAAATTAAAACAGCTTCAGTTTACAATATTCATGTCCATGTCTATTATTTAATTCTGTCGCCCACTAAAACCGTTTTAAATAAAAAAAAAAAAAAATTTGCATTTGGGGCAAATTTACGTAAGCGATTACATACGATTAATCAAGATTAATTCTTACACAGCCTCTAATTAATTGGATTAATTTTTTTAATCGAGTCCCATCCCTAATATATATATGTAGATTTGTATATATATGTGTATATACAGTATATATGTAGATATGTATATGTTGTATATACAGTATGTATATATGTGTGTGTGTATATATATACAGTATGTGTATATATATGTATATATATGTATGTGTATATATATGTATGTGTGTATATGTATATATATATATAACTGTATATATATATGTGTATAGATGTGTGTGTGTGTATATATTGTAAAGACCGAGGAGACAGTAGCAAGTGTTGGGGTTTTCCGGCCCCGTATATTGTAAAATACAAACAAAAATTGGTCAATATCATAAACAAAATAGTTCATAATGCGCGACGCCGACTCCTGGCGTCGCGGCCATTTTATTGGGGAGGAGCCGGAAGTGGAGGAATGCCGGGAAGGACCGCAAGGGAGGATGGGAAGGATGACGTCAGGGCAAGATGGCGGAGGAAGGGCGGAAGTATCGCACTGCGGTCAATCCAGGCCTATGGTGCAGGAAGGTCTTTCTTTCTATGAGGAAGCAGAGGGAGAAAGTTAATACCCCACCATTCCCTGGCGAGTGGTTTCCCAGGTGCTATCGAATCAATCCGCTGCCTCCTACTGCAAGGCGTGACACGATCCCCCTTAGCCCAGGACCGTCAGGTCGGGCGGACCTAACCGAGAGGTCGTGAATACGAGAGAGGGCATCGGCATTGGCCTGAAGGGTGCCCCGCCGATAGGTGACAGTGAACTTATACGGCTGTAAGTCCAGGAACCACCTGGTGACCCGCGGATTCGACTCTTTGTGTAGGGACATCCACTGAAGTGCAGCGTGATCAGTCACCAGAGCGAATTCGCGACCCAGCAGGTAGTAACGGAGGTGGGTCACTGCCCACTTAATGGCCAAGGCCTCCCTCTCCACTGCCGCGTGCGGGTCCCCGGTCCATCAGTTTCCGCTAAGGTACATCACAGGGTGCTCGACACCATCGACGCTTTGGCTCAGCACGGCACCCAGGCCTGTGTCCGGCGCCGGTCTGGAGAATAAACGGAGCCCAAAATCGGGCGTCCGTAACACAGGTGCCGACGTTAGGGCCTTCTTTAGGTCACTGAACGTGTTCTGCTTTGTCGGTCCACACCACGTATAGGGAGCGCCCTTTTGTCAGGTCAGTCAAGGGTGCTGCTCTTCGAGAAACGGGAACAAACCGGCGGTAGTAACCCGCAAGCCCCAAGAAAGCCTGCACCTGTTTCTTGGTACTCGGACGGGCCATTCTAAGATGTCTTTAACTTTGGAGCTCTGTGGCGCACCTGTCCTTGTCCCACGAGGTAGCCTAAATATTTGGCCTCCTTTAATCCAAAAACACTTCCGGGGTTTATGCGGAGGCCGGCTTTAGCCAGTGTTAGGAGGACAGCTGCGACCTGCAGTAGATGCTCCTCCCAGGTGCCGGAATAGATGACAACGCCATCCAGGTAGGCGGCACTATAGGACTGGTGGGGCTTCAGCACTCTATCTACCAGACGCTGGAAGGTCGCCGGGCCCGTGCAGCCCAAATGGGAGGACCTTGTACTGCCAGTGCCCGCTAGGGGTGCTAAAGGCCGTTTTCTCCTTTGCGGATGCCGTTAAAGGAATTTGCCAATACCCTTTTGTCATGTCAAGGGTAGTCAGATATCGAGCCGCACTCCAGCCGCCAAGGAGGTCACAATGCGGGCATGGGGTAGGCATCGAACTTGGAGATCTGATTCAGACGCCTAAAGTCATTACAGAACCTCCAGGAGCCGCCTGGCTTGGAGACGAGGACAATAGGGCTGGACCAGGGACTATGGCTCTCTTCAATTATGTCCATGTCCAACATACGTTTCACCTCCAGTTCGACCTCTGCGCTGCTTTGCCTCCGGAGTCGGTAGGGCCTCTCCCGGACGATTACCCCGGCCCGTGACTATATCGTGGCTCAATCAGCGGTCCGCCGGGTGACTCGCTCACTACCTCGGGATGGCTCGGAGTGTTTGGGCTAACTCCTGCCGCTGCTTGGGGTCAGCTCTTCGCCGAGGTTAAGGGCAGTTGTGCTTGCGAAAGGGAGAGTGACCTACGGGAGCTGGGAGCTCCTCTCTATCTCCAGGGCTTTAACAGGTTGACATGATAGATCCTCTCACCGGTCGACGATTGGGCTGTTTCACCAAATAGTCGACGCAGTCCTTTCTCTCCTTAACCTCGTAAGGCCCTTGCCAGTGAGCGAGCAGCTTCGAAAGTGGGAGGTCGGGGCGAGCACCATAACTTCGGTCCCCGGCGGAACTCCCTGAGGACGGAGTTGCGGTTGTAACACCGGCCTGCGCTGCTTGCGCACGAGTCACGTGCTCTTTTAGGAGGGGCCTGATCTTTGTGAGTCGGTCGCGCAGTTGCGCTCACGCACTCAAAATGTTAGAGGAGGGAAGAGCCTCGCCTCCCAGCCTTCTTTTAGGATGTCGAGGATTCCCCGGGTTGTCGCCCGTATAGTAATTCAAAGGGGAGAAGCCTGTAGAGGCCTGGGGTACCTCCCGGTAGGCAAAAGCACGAGCGGGAGGAGCTGGTCCCAGTTCCTGCCGTCCGCTGACTACCTTGGCGGAGCATCTGCTTAAGCGTCTGATTAAATCGCTCACCAACCCGCCAGTTTGCGGGTGATAGACTGACGCTTTCAGGTGCTTTATCTGCAGTAATTTGGCTACCTCCTTGAACGTATCCGAAGTGAAGGGCGTACCCTGGTCCGTGAGGACCTCCTTGGGTATGCCCACGCGTGAAAACAAGTTAACCAGTTCCCGTGCGATGCTTTTAGTATTAGCGGGCGCAGGGGACCCGCCTCTGGGTACCGGGTGGCATAGTCCACCATGACTAGGATATACTTGTGGCCACGGGTTGAGGGCTCCAGGGTCCCACCAAATCGACCCCTATCCTTTCAAAGGGATGTCCACGAGGGGAATAGGGACTAGAGGAGCACGGTCCCTCCTAGGAATCTGGCGGGTCTGGCACTCCGGACAGGATTGACAGAACCGCGGACCTCCTCATTGATCCCAGGCCAGTAAAAGCGGAGCTTAATCCTCTCCAGTGTTTTTCGCCCCGAGGTGGCGCTAGGAGGTGAGCATGTGCCAACTCGCATATCTCCGCCGGAAGGTACGCTGAATTAGCAACAACTTCCGCACCTCGCCTCATGGGTAGCCACCGGTACAACAGATCATTCTCAAGGACAAAGAAGGGTTCCCGCGTGTGGATCCGTCCGCTGTTGAGCTGTTAGGCAGAACGATCGCATTCGGCAAAGCGCAGGGAGTCATCATTCCACTGCTCCCTCTTAAAGGAGGCCGGCGTGGACCGAAATTGATGGTCCAGGCGCGAGAGGGTCTTGGGGCCTGGGCCCGGGAAGAGTTCCTGGCTAGTCCCTTCTCCGCGGAATCTTCCGGTCAAGGTCCGTAGCCACGAAAGGTCCCCGAGACACCAGCGCCCATAGGGCCTGCCCTTGTGCACGGCGTGGAGGCCGCGGAGAGGTGCCTTTTCCCCTCATAACAAGATCCAACGAGGCCCCGGGGCGCGAATGGCTTACCGCTGATTCTTTTAGACCAGTCTTGTCCCAGAATCACTGGGAAGGGGGTCAGGTAACACAGCGACCGTCATTTGGATTGGTTCCCCTTCCAGGTAACATAGCAGTGGCGGAACGATATGACCTAGTCCCCCATGCACACAGGTAACCAACAAATGTTGCTGTTTTAACCACTGTTGCGTAAGACAACACGGCGACTCGCAACAATGGTAATGTTGCTGCCAGAATCAAACAAAGCCACCACGGCGATGCCCATTTAGCAACACCACTCCCACATTCGACTCGCCAAGGGATGCGCTGGGTACAATACTTCTCCAGCGATGTCCAGCTGCAGTCCATAGGCTGCGGTTCCGATGGGGCAGGCTTTGGCAGCAGGTGGGAGGTCTCGCCACACTTGAAACAGCGCGTCGGGAGGCCCGACCTGTTCTGGCTCTGGCTGGCCCGCTTCTGCAGGGCCGAGGGGCTCGGGGCCGCCCGCCCCTGCCGGTTCCCGCAGCAGGCTTTTCTGACCCCCAAGTCGGAGGACCGCCAACTGACGCTCCAGGACGCCGAGGAGGCCCGACATCTCTGATAGGCGGTCCCCGACCTGCTGGGCGAGGGAACTGGGCATCGCACCAGGCCTTCACAGGCCACCCGCCGACCACTTTCCGCCTGCCGGGCTCTCTGGCGAGCCAGCGCCCATCTTGCCCCAGAACTCAACGCCTGGGCGCGAAGGGCTTTTCGGGTCAAAGACCCAGTTCCGCCATTCGACGCCTGCTGGCCGGGCTAATGCCGTAGCGGGCCAGTATTTCGGGCTTGAGGAGGTCGTAATTAGCGCCTCCTCCTCAGGGAGGTCATAATAGGCCCAGCGCGGTCCCTTCAGGTATGGCGCCAAGATGGGCGCCCACTGGACCGCTGCCACTGCGTTCCGGGTGGCCGTCCTCTCAAACATGCCCAGGTAGGCATCGGCGTCCTCCGAAGGGCCCATCGGAACATAGGAGGCGGCTGCCTGGGCGGGTCTGGTCTCGCCCGTTGGGCTTCCACTAACCTGGCCTTCGTGGCCTCCAGCTCCCGGTGGTAGCGGCTTGCGCTTGCTGCAGGGCCTGGAGCTGGGCGTTCATTCCTGCAGCACGGTGTTCAGGTCCTGTCCCTCCGTCATTCCGGGATCTCTGTATCCTGCCGGCTACGCCACTTGTAAAGGACCGAGAGAGACAGTAGCAAGGGTTGGGGTTTTCCGGCCCGTATATTGTAAATACAAAAAAAAAGGTCAATATCATAAACAAAACAGTTCATAATCGCGCGCGCCGACTCCTGGCGTCGCGCCATTTTATTGGGGAGGAGCGGAAGTGGAGGAATGCGGGAAGGACCGCAAGGGAGGATGGGAAGGATGACGTCAGGGCAAGATGGCGGAGGAAGGGCGGAAGTATCGCACTGCGTCAATCCAGGCCTATGGTGCAGGAAGGTCTTTCTTTCTATGAGGAAGCAGAGGGAGAAAGTTAATACCCCACCATTCCCTGGCGCAGTGGTTTCCCAGGTGCTATCGAATCAATCCGTGGCCTCCTACTCGCGCGTGCGTGACAATATATATATATATACAGTATGTGTATATATGTATATGTATATATATGTATGTGTGTATATGTATATATATATAACTGTATATATGTATGTGTATAGATGTGTGTGTGTATGTATATATATATATATATATATATATATATATATATATATATATATATATATATATATGCCAGCAACACTCATGACAATGACAAAACAATTACATTAACAATCATCTTACGTTATTTTTAAAATGTTTGCTTTTCTTTTTCATAACTTCTTTAACACACTACTTCTCCTAAGCCTTGGTATTCTGCTAGTATATATATATATATATATATATATATATATATATACACATACATACATACATACACACATATATATAATTTGTGTGTGTGTATGTATGTATGTGTGTGTATATATGATGTAGATAGGTATACTGTATATATATCTATTTGTGTATATGTAGATATGTGTGTATATGTAGATATGTATATAGATATGAAGATATGTGTATGTATGTGTGTGTGTGTGTGTGTGTTTGTGTGTGTGTGTATATGACAGCAGCAATCCAAGCTGTGAGAAAACAGTAAAAAGGAGGCGTGTCAGACGTCGTGGTACATTTTCTGATGCAGCTAGACGAAAATAACTTTGTGACGCTACGACCTAATACACAAAACAATTAATTTGACAATCATGTTACATTATTTTTAAAATGTTTCCTTTTCTTTTTCATAACTTCTTTAACACACTACTTCTCCGCTACCAAGCGCGGGTATTCTGCTAGTTAACTATATTTGTGCTTAATCTTTAAAAAAAATATATTTACGTACAGTTTGTATGGTCTGGAACAGATTAATTATATTTACATACAATCCTATGGGGGTAATTGCTTCGGTTCACGACCAACTTGGTTTATGACCAGAGTTTTGGAACGAATTATGGTCGTGAACCGAGGTTCCACTGTATATATACAGTAATCCCTCCTCGATCGCGGGGGTTGCGTTCCACAACCCTCCTCGATAGGTGAAAATCTGCGAAGTTGAAACCATATGTTTGTATGGTTATTTTTATATATTTTAGGCCTTTATAAACTCTCCCACAATGTTTATAAATATTTCCCACACAGTTATACAGCATAAACCCTTTGTATTCTCTTAGATATTAGGTAAGATTTATTGAAATTATGTATGTAAACACACTGTTTATATACAGTAAAACCTAAATATTATTTTAAAGATTTCGAGCATCTCTGATATCACATATGTTACAGACATTACGATAGACAGGCCACCAGCAATAAATACGTACAATGCAAGAAGAATTGTATACAGCAAATGTGTGTACAGTGACACTAAACGTACGTACATGTACTAAGTAATGTAAGTAGAAAATTAATTTCGGTTACTCAACAACAATGACACGATGACTTGTCTGATAACAATGAGTTTAATTTTACTGCACAACAAAGGAGAGCGTTTCAGCCCTTCTAAAGGAGCCTCTTCAGGCGACTGTGTAACACCGCCGTTGTTCTTCTTCCGGCAGTCTTCAATCCAAATCCCTAAAGCAGATTCCATCGAAACTACTGCCTTATTACGTCCATTTACAATTCGTTTTGCTCCCTGGTTAAAAGGACACTGCTGCCGTAGATCTTATATATTTTCCTCCTTTTTAAATAAAAAGAATCATTGATGCCATAATGGCGTCCTACAGCGGTGTAGCTTTTCCCTTCCTTCAACATATTCAAAACCTTTACCTTTTCGGGAATTGTTAGCATCTTCCGTTGCCGCTTGGAAACGGCCCCTGAAGCAGTAGCAGGAGCAGATCGTTTTAGAGCCATAACGAAGGGCTTGACTACGCACAAAGATAAACACAAAAAAAAAACACAGCGAAACACGTTGATGCTGAGTGAGCGAGACGAGACTTCCTGGTTAACGCCGCGGAATTGAATTTGCCGATCTGTCGATGAGCCAGTCAGCACACAGGAACTTAACTGCATGCTCTGAGTGGTTAGCTTCTCAGGCATCCGCCAATAGCGTCCCTTGTATGACATCAACTGGGCAAACCAACTGAGGAAGCAAGTACCGGAAGTAAAAAGACCCATTGTCCGCAGAACCCGCGAAGCAGCGAAAAATCCATGTTATATATTTAAATATGCTTACATATAAAATCAGCGATAGAGTGAAGCCACGAAAGTCGAAGCATGATATAGCGAGGGACTACTATATATATCTGTACTAATAAAAGGCAAAGCCCTCACTCACTCACTCACTCACTCACTGACTCATCACTAATTCTCCAACTTCCCGTGTAGGTAGTAGGCTGAAATTTGGCAGGCTCATTCCTAACAGCTTACTTAGATAAGTTGGGCAGGTTTCATTTCGAAATTTTACGCGTAATGGTCATAACTGGAAGCTATTTTTCTACATATACTGTAATGGAGTTGAGCTCGAAAGCCGTGGGGGGGCGGAGTTTCGTGACATCATCACGCCTCCCACGTAATCACGTGGAACTGACTGTCAACGCAGTACGTAGAAAACCAGGAAGAGCTCCAAAAACCGCTGAAGAAAACATGCATTATATAATTGAGAAGGCAGCGAAACAATAAGAAGCAAGCGAGTGACATATACAACCATATTCATGAGTGCCGCTACTTCGGAAACAAAGCACGGTGTAAAACTAAACTTTAAATTAAGTTCATAGTCAGGCTGCCGCTGGCGTTTGGCATGCTCACGGGTAATGCGGGATACAAGTTTAATGAGAGGACGCAGGATATAAACGAGAGTTTTGATCACTTTGTAACTAAGTTAAAATTGCAGGTGAGGGGCTGTGCTTATGCAAATTCCGAGAGACTGTGTTTGTGGGGGATTGACAGTTAAGGTGGGTCGGGGAGTCACGTCATCATCTCCCCTCCCATTCATCTCATTTCGCTCTGAGGTGCGCTCCACAGCCAGCGCAGTGTTACGACTTTGTTACGCTGCCACCAAAAACTCACAGAAAAATCCACAAGTTAATACACACGCTGTGTCTAGAGTTTCTCCACACTGAATCCTCCAGGCACTACTTATAAAAGGTTACATTGACAATTGTGTTATTTTTAAAATAGTTCCTCTTCTTAGCACAAGCACAGCTGAGAAGCTTCGATGCATGTGCTCCATAACGCGTTAAAAATCACTGCATTTAATCACAAGCAAAGGGGAACTTCTGTCAATGCATGATTTCCTGGTACACCGATTACATTGATCAGCGGTTCCCGATTCATTTTAGCCTCGCACACCCTTGGTTTGAGAAGAAGTATGAAAAAATATGAGGTTAACACAGAAAAACAGATCACCAATTGAAGCTTTATGAATAATCGATTCGCCATCAATAATTGTTTTGGTAATGCCATACTTAGTGTAATCCTCCTTCCATTTTATAATTTTTCCGCCACTAGCCATGATTAAATGAACGGTAAAAAAGTAAGAGTGAAGCGAAGGTGATTTATTCAGCCAGGCAGGCGACAGCTCAATAGCTCGAATTTGGATATAAGTAGGTTCTATTTAGTCGCCAGAAATATCTTTGTTAGCAATGGAAGTGGAATTTAGTCTTTAAATTTCTATGGTAAAGAAAATGTTATGCAATGATGACTACATTTAACTATTTAAGTCAATACTTGTATATATAAAGTCATTCGCGAATATATAAAGTCAAAACTTGATTATATAAAGTCACTGTCGGAATAAATAAAGTCAAAACTTTAATATATAAAGTCAGCGTCGGTATATATAAAATCAATACTTGTTTCTGAATATATAAAGTCAGAACTTGAATATATAAAGTTAGCGCTGGAATATATAAAGTCAAAACTTGAATATATAGCCTAAAGTCATTCTCAAATATATAAAGTCAAAACCTGAGTAAATAAAGACGGCGTTGGAATATTTCGGAATATATAAAGTCAGCGCTGGAATCTATAAAGTCAAATCTTGAATTTATAAAGTCAGCGTCGGAATACAGGCTATAAAGTAAGCGCTGCAATATATAAAGTCAAAACTTCAATATATAAAGTCAGCGCTGGAATATCCATCCATTTCCCAACACGCTGAATCCGACCACAGGGTCACGGGGGTCTGCTGGAGACAATCCCAGCCAACACTGGGCGCACGGCAGGAACCAATCCTGGGCAGGGCACATACATCATTTTCAAAACATTAACCGAACAGTGTTTTTTTAATTTATTTTTTGAATACGTTTTGTTAACTTAGTTCAGTTCAGAGTCGTTTCAATCAATAGATTTTGACTTTCACTTTATATATTCAGGAGTGAGTTTATATACTCCGATGTTGACTTTATAAATTCCGACGCTGACTTTATATATTCAGGTTTTGACTTTATATATTCCAGCGATGACTTTATATATTCAACTTTTGACTTTATATATTCGGGAATGACTTTATATATTCAAGTTTTGACTTTATATATTCTGACGCCGACTTTGTATATTCACAAAATCAATTTATTTGCCTGTTTGGCACCCATAGTATATGTGTGTGTATATATATATATATATATATATATATACTGTGTATATATATATATATATATATATATATATATATACTATATATATATATATATATATATATACAGTATATATATATATATATACTGTATATATATATATGCCAGCAACACTCATGACAATGACAAAACAATTACATTCTCAATCATGTTACGTTATTATTAAAATGTTTCCTTTTCTTTTACTTGCTGCGTGGGTATTTTGCTATATATATATACCTGTATATATATATATATATATATATCTATACTAATAAAAGGCAAAGCCCTCACTCACTCACTCACTCACTCACTGACTCATCACTAATTCTCCAACTTCCCAGGGTGGAAAGCTGAAATTTGGCAGGTTCATTCCTTACAGCTTCCTTACAAAAGTTGGGCAGGTTTTATATCGAAATTCTACGCGTAATGGTCATAACTGAAAGCAGTTTTCTCCATTTACTGTAATGGAGATGAGCTTCAACGCCGGGGGAGTTTCGTGTGACATCATCACGCCTCCCACGTGAATCACGCAGTACATAGAAAACCAGGAAGACCTCAAAAAGCACTGAAGAAAACATGCATTATATAATTGAGAAGGCAGCTAAACAATAAGAAGCGGCGAGTGACATATACAACCATATTCATGAGTTCTGCTACTGAAACAAAGCACGATGTAAACCTACACTTTAAATTAAGTTTATAGACAGGCTGCGCTGGCGCTTGTAATTTAGTGCCCGCCCATATAAGGCCGTCCGTCAGCGCAATCCAATAGCAAACTGCCACGGGTAAATATTCACGGGTGAAGGACTGTGCTTATGGAGAGGAAGATGAGATGGTCAGGTGGTGTTTGACACAAACTCAGCTAAATGCGAGAGAAAGTTTTAAGTGCCAGGACTAAGGTAACATTAAATAAAGCTATGGACATAGCACGAGATGGCACCAGCACAGGTGGGAACCTTCGATGCATGTACACCGAGCGGCTCACGTGAACTGGCGCAGTACACAGATAAAAGCAACAGTTCCAAAGAGCGCTGAACAAAAACCGAATTACACAATTGAAAAGGCAGCAAAAAATATGAAGCGTCTCATACATACAAGCATATTCATAAATCCAACTACTGCGGAAACAAAGCACACGTTGGAAAAAGTCAATGTCCCGCTAAAGGAAGACAGTGTAAAAAAAACCCGTGCATGCAGTGTGTCAGGTCTCAGATCTCAGATAAAGAAGAAGACGAGCTGTTTATTGATGCAGTAAGAAACGAATCGATGAATGAAACCTGTTATCTTTACAACGATTGACAAACACGGAATGTAACTTGAACACAACACATCCTACAAATACTGAACCTGATTGAAAGAAATAATGATAATCAAATCCTTGATGACAGCAACACTCAGTAACACTCACAAAACAAATACTGTATATTGACAGTCATGTTACGTTATTTTTAAAATGTTCCCTTTTCTTTTTCTAGCTTTTTTAACACACTACTTCTCGCTGCGACGCTGGGTATATATATATATGTATATATATATATAACCCGATCTACATACTCGAATAATGGATACTTTATTCGCCATCAGTGATTGTTTTGGTAAAGCCATACTCAGTGTATTCATTAGATGAACGGTAAAAAAGTAAGGGCAAGGGGAGGATGACTTATTGAGGCATGCAGGCTGTAGTGCTAGCGTCAACTCTATCTGAATTGCGCGATCACATTTGAAAAAATATATCTTTTCAAGTTCTATTTAGTCCATATGTGTCAAACTCAAGGGTCGCGGGCCACATCCGCCCGGCGTAATTATATCCGCCCGAGATCATTTTATATACTGTATTATTGTTATTAAAGCCCGGGTATATGAAGCGCTGGTAACACAATAAACTACAGATCCCATAATGCAGCGCTTCAGCTGCCTTGCCGAACAGTTACCGCGTTAATCAAGTCTACCTTAAGATGCTGCAAGTTATTGCGAAGCTAGCTCACACGATGCTGAAGAGAAAAGTTGATTCTGAAAATAGAGCCTTTAAAAACCGATGGGAGGCTGAGTATATGTTTACTGAACCCGTGTGTCTCATTTGTGGAGCTAATGTGGCTGTAATTACAGAATTTAATCTAAGACGGCACTATAAAAAAAACATCAGGGTAACCTGAAAGACCTGAATGCAATGCAGAAGATACAGAAAGCAGAAGGATTAAATAAGAATCTGACACTTCAGCGGACGTTTTTACCCGTGCACAATCACAAAGTGATTTCAATTGAGGCTGCTTTTATGGGAGACACAAGCACTTGCCCCACTTTCCCTGTTGCCAAGTAATGTTAAACCAAGTCGTCACTATGGTGTTCCCAAATATGCACTTTGCTGATAAACTGAGCGCACTGAGTTTGCACGGCGCTTTGGTGACTTTGAAGAACAAAAAAAGTCCGTCTACATGCGGCTCGAACCTTGTGCATGTTTGGTAGCACATATCTGTGTGAGAAGCTCTTCTCAGTGATAAAGACTAACAAAACAGCACACAGGACTCGCCTCACTGATGAGCACCTGCAATCCATCCTGAGAATCTCCACAACACAGAACCTCACACCAAACATATACGAACCTGTGGCCAAAAAAAGATGCCAGGCGTCCAGCTCTAAAATGACATATGAGCAAAGACAACTGAATGATTTGATTTGTTATTGCTGAAAGGAACACATTTTATTTATATTTCCAGGTTTTGTTATGCAGCATGTTCATATTTGAATTTGTATAATTTTGACAGGATATATTTTTATGGAGAGCAAAATCTTTTGGGATATTTAAAATCTAAGTTTATTTTTTATAAAATTACATAAGAGTAAAGAAATTTGAATGTTTGTTCTTTTAATGTTTACTTTATTTCTAACTTGTATAATTTAGACAGGATATATTTTTATGGAGAGCAAAATATTATAAGTTGTTTAAGGTTTGAGTTGATTTATTCAGGAATAATATTCCTGTCTGTTTTTACCATTCCTACCAAAGATATTTCTGTCGACTAAATAAAAATTCCTTCTGTTTAAAATTTAAATAGAACTTGAACAAATACGATAGTTCATAATATCCACGCAGACTTGCACGTAAGAGCGGTGTCATCCGTTTTAACAAACAGCGTATTGCACTGATACGAAATAGCTGTGTGTGTATATATGTAGATATGTATGTATATGTATATATATGTTTATATATGTGTGTGTGTATGTATATATATATATGTATATGTGTGTATATATGTGTGTGTATGTATGTGTGTATGTATATATATATATATATATGTATTTGTGTGTATATATGTGTGTGTATGTATGTGTATATGTATAGATATGTATATATATATGTTTGTGTGTGTGTGTAAATATATATATATATATTTATATTTATATATATATATATATATATATATATATATATATAACAACAACACTCATCACTCACAACAGTGACAAACAATAACATTGACAATCATGTTACGTTATTTTCAAAATGTTTCCTTTTCTTTTCATTGCTTCTTTAACACACTACTTCTCGCCATGACCTTGGTATTTTGCTAGTGTATATATATATATATTGTCACAAACCGAGACAAAGACAGAAAAAGGTTTGGGGCAGCCACCCATGTAATTTGGTATCCTGGCTGCAAAGTCGTTTTCTTTTATGCAATACAGCACTGAAGTGCTTACAACAGAGTCCAAAACAAGACTGACAGAGAAGGGAAAAGGGAAGGCTTTTAAAGGGGAGGCAGGAAGTGAGGTCATAAGGATCGGACGCGTGTTCATCTTTCATTGGTTTAGTCCCGGATGTGACATCAGGGGGCGGAGCTGGCAAGGTCTGTCTCCATTGGCTCGGTCCCAGAAGTGACGTCCAGAGAGACAGGTGGAACCTCCCGGGTTAGGTCTACAGGGAAGTGAGAAAGAGAGTTAGTGCGCTCTGCCACATCCCGGCATGGCTCAGAACTGCCTTCACTCGAGCCCTTTAGCTGCCTCCCATGCGCGTGTGTGTGACAAGGCCCCCCCCTCAGCCCAGACCCGTCGGGTCGGGCGACCTAACCGAGAGGTCGTGAACCCGAGAGAGCATCAGCGTTGGCATGGAGAGCACCCGGCGATGAGCGGCGAAAACTTGTGCGGCTGCAGGTCAAGAAACCACCGGGTGACCAGCGGATTCGACTCCTTGTGCAGGGCCATCCACTGTAGAGGTGCATGGTCCGTGACAAGGGTGAACTCCGCCCAACAGGTAGTCCTCAGCTGAGTGATCGCCCATTTAATCGCCAGAGCCTCCCTCTCCACCGCCGCATACCTGGTCTCCCGGTCCAACAGTTTCCGGCTCAGGAACATGGCGGGTGTTGACACCATCGACACTTTGGCTCAGCACGGCTCCCAGGCCTGTGTCCGGCGTCCGTCTGGAGGATGAAAGGCAAAGAAAAGTTAGGTGCCATCAAAATAGGTGCGGGCGTAAGGGCCTTCTTCAAGTCACCAAATGCAGTGTCTGTTTTGCAGTCCATACCACAATGTTGGGGCCCTCTTCTTTGTTAAATCAGTCAAGGCGCGCTTTCTCCGAAAACCGGGTACAAACCGGCGGTAGTACCCGCTAACCGAAAGGCTTGGACCTGCCGCTTGGTTGTGGACGGGCCATTTCAGAATGGCATCAATTTTGGAGCACTGTGGCCTTACGGTACCCCGACCCACCAGGTAGCCTAAATATTTGGCCTCGCTTAATCCAAAGAAACATTTCTTGGGATTAATCCGGAGCCCGGCCTCACCAAGTGTCCGTAATACCGCTTGGACATGCTGTAGGTGTTCCTTCCATGTGCTGGAATAGATGACCACGTCATCTAGGTAGGCAGCACTGTATGAGTTATGAGGCCGAAGCACTTTGTCCACCAGGCGCTGAAAGGTTGCTGGAGCCCGTGTAACCCAAATGGAAGGACACGATACTGCCAGTGTCCGCTAGGGGTACTAAGCGCGTTTTTCCTTCGGAGTCCGTTAAAGGAACCTGCCAGTACCCTTTGTCATGTCAAGTGTGGTCAGGTATTGAGCCTGTCCAAGCCTCTCGAGGAGGTCGTCCCAGCGTGGCATTGGATAGGCATCAAATTGGGAGACTTGGTTAAGCCGGCGGAAGTCATTGCAGAACCTCCAACTCCGTCAGGCTTACCGACGAGCACAATGGGGCTGGACCAGGGACTATAACTCTCCTCAATTACACCTAGTTCCAGCATGCGCTTGATCTCAAGCTCCACTTCAGCCTTTTTTGCCTCGGGAAGGCGGTGCAGGCGTTCTCGGACAACAACCCGGGCTCTGTCACAATGTTGTGCTCAATCAGAGAGGTCCTTCCGGGTGTTCACTGACTACCTCTCGAGCGGTCCGGATAACTGTTTCCAGCCCTGCCGTTGCCTGGGTCTCAAGTCTGCGCCAAAGTTAAGGTCGTGTGTGTGGCGAAGAGTGGCGGGGCTGGCGGAGGAGGGATCGGGGTCCCTGTCCTTCCACGGTTTCAGCAGGTTCACATGATATACCGCTCCTTTGGCCGCGATTGGGTTGACTCACCAAATAGTCGACCAGTCCCTTCCTCTCCTTAACCGTAGGGGCCCTGCCAGTGGGCAAGCAACTTAGAGTGGGAGGTAGGCACTAGGACCATGACCCGATCTCGGGTGGAACTCCCGAAGAGGCGTGCAGCGGTTGTAGTAGCGAACCTGTGCTGCTTGAGCCTCCTCCATGTGACTTTTAAGGACAGGCGAATCTTTCCAAATCTATCGCGTAACTCGCGATATACTCCAGTATGTTAGTGGTGGGAAGAGCCTCTTCTTCCCAGCCTTCTTTCAAAATATCAATATGCCCGAGGTTGTCGCCCATACAGTAGTTCAAAGGGGAGAACCCGTGGAGGCTTGTGGGACTTCCGATAGGCAAAAGGACGAGGGGAGGAGCTGATCCCAGTTCCTTCCATCCTCGCTGACCACCTACGTAGCATTTGCTTGAGAGTTTGATTAAACCTCTCTACTAATCCGTCGGTTTGAGGATGATACACGAGGTTTTAAATGCTTTATTTTCAGTAATCTGGCAGTCTCCTTGAACGTCTCCGAGGTGAAGGGGGTCCCCTGGTCTGTCAAGACTTCTTTGGGGATCCCCACGCGAATACCCTAGTAATTCCGTGCGATGGCTTTAGAGGTAGCTGGCGCGCAGCGGAACAGCTTCGGGTATCGTGTAGCATAATCCACGAGGACTAAAATGTACTTGTGTCCTCGGGCTGAGGGCTCTAGAGGTCCCACCAGGTCGACCCGATTCTGTGGAAGGAGCGTCAATCAAGGGAATAGGAACAAGAGGAGCACGGTCCCTCCTAGGAATCTGTCGCAGTTGACACTCCGGGCAGGAAGCGCCAAAGCGGCGAACCTCCTCATTAATTCCTGGCCAGTAAAACCGGGCTTGATCCGCTCCAGAGTTTTTCGGTGCCCAGGTGGCCACCTAGGAGGTGGGCGTGTGCTAGCTTCGCAGACCTGCCGCCGGAAGGTGCGCGGCACTAGCAGCAGCCTCGTCTCCTGCCCGTCATGCATTGCTACACGGTAAAGGAGGTCATTATCTAACACAAAGTAGGGGCCCTGTGGCATCGACTGACTAGTCGCTGGCCATTGACAAGGACCACTGCATTTTTACAAACTTCAGGGAGTCGTCATTCCATTGCTCCCTTTTGAAAGAAGCCGGCGTCTTTTAAATTGAAACCGCAATACGGAGAGAGGGTCAGCGCCGACCTCAATGGGCGTGGTTTCCTCCCGCTCCGCTGCGGCGTTGGTGGATGACGTGTCAGCCTGCGGCGGCCGGGAGTTACCCGTCAGCCAGGGCGGCTGCTTCACCTCTCTCTGCCGGCTGATTACGGGCGTGGAGGCAGCTTGAGGCGGTTCATCTCCGTCCATAACGAGGCCCAACTTAACCCGGGAGTGGTATGTGTCTCACGCTTTTAATGTCAGACCAGTCCGCCCTAGTATCACGGGTGTGGAGGATCAGGAAGGATTGCCACGGTTACTTTCTGGACTGATCCTCCGTAGCTAATGACACAGCGGCGGTGCTGTACCAGCGGGTTTCCCGTGGACACAGGTTATACTGGTCTTGAATTTTAGCCATTGTCGCGGTAGCACAAAGCGGCGGGCAACAATGGAAATGTTGCTGCGGAATCGAGCAAGCGGAAGTTTTAAACCGTTAACGATCACCACGTCTGTATGCGGGACCGTCAGCGGGTTTGTCAGAGCACACCAAGCCCTCCTCCCCTCCACCTGCATTCCTCCTCGCCTCCAAGCGGTTTTGCGTGCCAGCGGCGCCTGCGCCGATACAAGCTCCGGTGTACAGGGAGGGGCTAGGTCTTGGGACATACCCGGCTGAGTTTGACAGAAGGACGGTTCTGCTCTCCCAGAGTGTGAGGCCGCCCTCTGTGTTTCCAGAAGCTCTATGAGCCCTGACATGTTCTAAACTGCGCCCCAGACCGGCTGGGTGAAGCCCTGGGGAAGTGCTTTCAGGAGCAGATAGCAAGCTACCTGCTCAATGACCTGGTAGGGCTTGTTTTCCAAGGGCCGTAGCCACTGCCATACTTTTGCCCATAAGGACCAGGCTTGTTTACTGGTCGGCCTCTCAGGGTCCAACCTCCACTTGTTATTTTACTCACCTGCCAGTCTGGGGCACCCCTGGGTGGTAAATGGGGCTGTGGTTTCACTGGGGGGCAGGCACTCTCCCCCAAGAGAGCATACTGAGTCCCTCTTGTCTCCCCCTCCAGGGCAGCCCAATTCGGTGAGCCCCACCCGCACACTCCCTGGCCTCTCTAGATGGCCTAGTTCTGCGTGCTGGGGCGGAGCCCGCACGGTCTCGCCGAACCACGGGGCACCCTCCCGCCTGAATACTCGGCCCGATGCGCTCCCACCTGGGTGTTTTGCAGGTCCTGTCCCCTTCTCTTCTGGGACTTCTCCATCCTGCCGACTCGCCACTGTCACAAACGAGACAAAGACAGAAAAGGTTTGGGGCAGCCACCCATGTAATTTGGTATCCTGGCTGCAAAGTCGTTTTCTTTTCAAATACAGCACTGAAGTGCTTACAACAGAGTCCAAAACAAGACTGTCAGAGAAGGGAAAAGGGAAGGCTTTTAAAGGGGAGGCAGGAAGTGAGGTCATAAGGATCGACGCGTGTTCATCTTTCATTGGTTTAGTCCCGGATGTGACATCAGGGGCGGAGCTGGCAAGGTCTGTCTCCATTGGCTCGGTCCCAGAAGTGACGTCCAGAGAGACAGGTGGAACCTCCCGGGTTAGGTCTACAGGGAAGTGAGAAAGAGAGTTAGTGCGCTCTGCCACATCCCGGCATGGCTCAGAACTGCCTTCACTCGAGCCCTTTAGCTGCCTCCCATGCGCGTGTGTGACAATATATATATATATATATATATATATATATATATATATATATATATATATATATATATATATATATATATATATATATTATGTGTATATATATGTGTGTGTGTATGTATGTGTGTATGTATTTATGTGTGTGTATATGTATGTGTATATATGTAGATATATATATGTACTGTATGTATATATGTGTATATGTATAGATATGTATATATATATATGTTTATGTGTGTGTGTGTAAAAAATATATATATATATATATATATATATATATATATATATATATATATATATATGACAACAACACTCATCACTCACAACAGTGACAAAACAATTACATTGACAATCATGTTACGTTATTTTCAAAATGTTTCCTTTTCTTTTTCATTGCTTCTTTAACACACTACTTCTCCGCTGTGAAGCGCGGGTATTTTTGCTAGTTATATATAAATAGATATAGATATATATTTATATATAGATATAGATATAGATATGACAACAACACTCATATCAAAGACAAAACAATTACATTAACAATCATGTTACGTTATTTTTAAAATTTTTCCTTTTCTTTTTCATAACTTCTTTAACACACTACTTCTCCTCTGCGAAGAGCGGATATTCTGCTAGTATGCTAATAAAAGGCAAAGCCCTCACTGACTCATCACTAATTCTCCAACTTCCCATGTAGGTAGAAGGCTGAAATTTAGAATGTTCATTCCTTACAGCTTACTTACTTACTTACTTAATCAGGTTTCATTTCTAAATTCTACTCGTAATGGTCATAACTGGAACTTACTTACGTACATATATATACGGCCATAGCCTGCAGCTCGATGCGCCCGTGTGAAGCATTTCGTCCCTCATCGTCACACCTCCCATGTAATTGAGTGCCTACCCATATAAGGCCGTCCATTAGCAGCCGGGTCTGAGGTAACATTGAATAAAGCCGTGGACATCGCAAGATCACACGAGATAGCACAACCACAGCTGAGAACCTTCGATGCATGTATTCCGAGCGGCTCACGTGAACTGACTATGAACGCATTACGCACACAAAAAGCAAGAGTTCCAAAGAGCGCTAAACATAAACGCATTACACAATTGAGAAGGCAGCAATAGAATATGAAGCGTGTGACGCATACAAGCATATTCATAAGTGGAAACAAAGCACACGGTGGAAAAAGTCAATGTCCAGCTAAAGACAGTGTAAAAAATGTGGTAAATTGAACCACTTCGCTAAAGTTTGCAGAACTGGGAAAAGTAAACCCGTGCATGCAGTGTGTGATGTCACAGATAAAGAGGAAGACGAGCTGTTTATTGATGCAGTAAGAAAGGAACAACCCACTGAATCTGAACAAGCCTTTGTAGACATATCAATAGGAAAGCAAGGTGTAAAGCTTAAGTTTAAATTAAGTTCATAGACACGCTGCCGCTAAATATTTGCAGGCAAATCCACAACTTAATACCGGGAATGCCTGTTAAACATCTTAGATTCACGAGTACCGATTTGGGTAGTGAACACTTCGATGAATGAAACCTGTTATCTTTACAACTGTTGACAAACACAGAATATAACTTGAACACAACACATCCTCCAAATACGAACCTGATTGATAGAAATAGTGATTATCAAATTCTTGATGACAGCAACTCTCATAACAGTCACAAAATAATTACTTTGACAATCATGTTACGTTAATTTTAAAATGTTTCCTTTTCTTTTTCATAACTTTCATAACTGCTAGTATATATACTGTATATCGGATTCCAAAAAAGTTGGGACACTAAACAAATTGTGAATAAAAACTGAATGCAATGATGTGGAGATGGCAAATGTCAATATTTTATTTGTAATAGAACGTAGATGACAGATCAAACGTTTAATCTGAGTAAATGTATCATTTTAAAGGAAAAATCTGTTGATTCAAAATTTCACGGTGTCAACAAATCCCAAAAAAGTTGAGACAAGTAGCAATAAGAGGCTAAAAAGTAAATTTGAGCATAACGAAGAGCTGGAAGACCAATTAACACTAATTAGGTCAATTGGCAACATGATTGGGTATAAAAAGAGCTTCTCAGAGTGGCAGTGTCTCTCAGAAGCCAAGATGGGTAGAGGATCACCAATTCCCACAATGTTGCGCAGAAAGATAGTGGAGCAATATCAGAAAGGTGTTACCCAGCGAAAAATTGCAAAGACTTTGCATCTATCATCATCAACTGTGCATAACATCATCTGAAGATTCAGAGAATCTGGAACAATCTCTGTGCGTAAGGGTCAAGGCCATAAAACCATACTGGATGCTCGTCATCTCCGGGCCCTTAAACGACACTGCACCACAACCAGGAATGCTACTGTAAAGGAAATCACAGAATGGACTCAGGAATACTTCCAGAAACCATTGTCAGTGAACACAATCCACCGTGCCATCCGCCGTTTCCAGCTGAAACTCTACAGTGCAAAGAAGCCATTTCTAAGCAAGATCCACAAGCTCAGGCGTTTTCACTGGGCCAGGGATCATTTAAAAGACTGTTCTGTGGTCAGACGAGTCACGATTCGAAGTTCTTTTTGGAAATCTGGGACGCCATGTCGTCCAGACCAAAGAGGACAAGGACAACCCAAGTTGTTATCAACGCTCAGTGCAGAAGCCTGCATCTCTGATGATATGGGGTTGCATGTCTGGAAAGGCACCATCAATGCAGAAAAATATATTCAGCTTCTAGAACAACATATGCTCCCATCCAGACGTCATCTCTTTCAGGGAAGACGCTGCATTTTTCAACAAGATAATGCCAGACCACATTCTGCATCAATCACAACATCATGGCTGCATAGGAGAAGGATCCGGGTACTGAAATGGCCAGTCTGCAGTCCAGATTTTTCACCTATAGAGAACATTTGGCGCATCATAAAGAGGAAGGTGCGACAAAGAAGGCCCAAGACGATTGAACAGTTAGAGGCCTGTATTAGACAAGAATGGGAGAGCATTCCTATTTCTAAAATTGAGAAACTGGTCTCCTCGGTCCCCAGACGTCTGTTGAGTGTTGTAAGAAGAAGGGGAGATGCCACACAGTGGTGAAAATGGCCTTGTCCCAACTTTTTTGGGATTTGTTGACACCATGAAATTCTGAATCAACATATTTTTCCCTTAAAATGATACATTTTCTCAGTTTAAACTTTTGTTCCGTGATTTATGTTCTATTCTGAATAAAATATTAGAAGTTGGCACCTCCACATCATTGCATTCAGTTTTTATTCACGATTTGTATAGTCTCCCAACTTTTTTGGAATCCGGTTTGTATATAAAATTTACTGAGTATACTTTGTATATAAAATATATGTTGATGTACCTTGCATAACTGTAACTTTTATGGCACAATAACAATTCAGTACATTTATGGTTACAACAGTATTTGGATTTAATAATCTTCATGTGGGAAGAGGCTGACTTGCATAAACAAGTAGAGCTGAATAGTGCAGTCAAGGAGGTAGCACATTTCCTCATGTTTTGGTACTTTTCTTCTGTGAGTAAGTTCCAAAACTGTCCATGAACCCCATACTTCAGCTGAATGCCATCCTGTAGTGTCAAAACCTCTTCCTCCACTATAGAGTAGTTTTAGGTGAAACAATGTTGCAATTTTTGATGTAGGTGAATCACCCTCAACATCTTCCCTAAATGGATAGCACTTAAATGTAGCGATTGGTTCAAGTAAAGCTGAGTTTTGAAACCGTCTGTCAAAGTCTGACAGACAATTTTCAATCTGCTCTGTGTAGCGTATGCTGTCATGTTGCGCACACACCTTCCATTGCATCTCCAGCTCTGACGCGAGGTTTTGGATGTTCCCCATATCAAGGCGCTGCAGCTTTGAGGACTGATGTTGCATTTTTCGCTTGAAAGCATTAACTCAGCTAATCATATTTACAATGGAGTTCTCTTTTCCTTGCAGTTGTAAATTAAGCTCATTCAACATGTTGGTCAGATCGAAAAAAAAAAAATGCCAGGTCTAGCGGCCATTGATCGTTATTAAGTTGCTTGTTTTCTGCATGTTTAATGACAAGGAGAAACTGCTTTTTCTCTGTTCAGGGGTCTTGAAATCTCAGCAGGAGATCTCCCTAGCCATCTGTCTCAACAAAGCCCTCTTTTATTATCTCTCCATCTTGGAAGGACTTCTTATGCTTAAGAGTGACTCACCCGGAACGATGCTTCAGTATGTCTGCCTTTGCTTTTGAATTCAGCCGAGTGAGAAATGACAGCTGTCCGATTAACTGCCATTTTAGTTCCCTCTCCTTTCTCTTTCTCAGATTGCTTTTCCGAAGTAAGTCAGTTTTATAGTTTTTATGAACAGTTCGAAAGTGCCATTCCACATTTTCCTTCTTTGGAATAGCAATGATAGATTGACAGATCAGAGAAACGTACTTCGATTGTGACATTGTGAGAAAAAAAATCCTCTTCCAATTCCACATCCAACCCATACCCTCCCCAAACAAATTTTTTATAAAATCCCTTCTTTAGTCGATATAAATTGGAAGGCTAACTAGATCACAGCCAGAGTTTTACAGTAGCTCTCGCATTTGATTGTGTGTGCGGGATGACCAGTGTGTTAGAAGAAAAGAGATCTCAAGGAATCATTAAGTGGACAAAGTTTTATTCAGATTTTTGATTCATTAAAGTAGCCACCTTTTGCTGATATAACATCCAAACTCTGGTAACCCTTTTTATTCAAAATGCCAGTCACTCTGTGCAGGTCACCTACTCTGCCTGCAGCAAAATAACCCCAGACTATCATACTTCCTCCTCTGTGTTTGACAGTGGGTGTCACATACTGAGGAACCATCCTTTCACCAACCCGACGGCATACAAACACCCTGTGTGATGAACCAAACATTTCATATTTTGATTCCTCTGTCCATAAGACTTTCTTCTAGTCTACAGGAGTCCACAGCTGGTATTTCAAGGCCCTATTTTTGTCTTTTAATACATGGCAAATGTTTCCTCTTTACAGTAGAAATTGAGACTTGCTTTTTGTGATCACTTTTTGCTTGAAACTGTTGTGCTGGGAGGCTTGTATCATGCAAGCTGGTGATCCTCAGAAACTTGTCTTCTGATTTTATTGTGACTTAGGGTCTGCCAGATCTTTTCGTATCAGAGTTTCTTTAAGTTTCCAATTGATTTTCTGTTGTGTAGGATGCTGTACTCACTGACACTTTTTTTTTTTTATTTTGGAAAATTTCTGTAAATAAAAGGCCTACACTTCTAAGGCGAATAATGCTCTGTCTTATTTTATTTATTAATTGATATTTTTTGCCATTATTACTGTGTTCTGGTCTGCCTATAACACTGCAAGCATTTTTTGCCAGCTTTCACACTTTGCATTATTTGAAATTAGTTATTCATGAATTGTGGATGTTTTAAACAATTTGTCCACTGTAATCATTTCTGTATTCTTATAAATTATTTATTCATTATTTGTAAATGTTTTTGCAATACCCAATCTAAAGTTGAAACTCTTCATACATTATACAGGTTTGCACATGTTTATAAACCGTTTATTTATTAGTTGTGGAGGTTTTTGTAGTACCTAATCTAAAGTTGCAACTATTCATGCATTATAAAAGTATGTAAATGGTAAATTGATACATTAATAGGCACTGGGCTGCAACATGACCAGGGGCCTCATGCATAAGGTTGTGCATAGAATTCGCACTACAACATGACGTAAGCACAAATGTCGAAATGTGCTTACGCACAGAAACATCTAGATGCAGGAATCTGTGTGTACTCCAACTTCCGTGTTCTACCGCTACATAAATCCTGGTCAGCGTGAAAAGTAATGCTCGTGCATGCGCCTTCTGTCCCGCCCTAACTCCTCCCAGAATTACATCTCTATGAATATGCAAATCAATATAAATAGCCCTTAAGCTCAGCCTTCTGTGAAAAGACAATGGGAAAAGCACGGGGTAAAAGATAAAGAATTTCAACGAATACCAAGTGGAGGCAAGAAAAACTTACTATTTGTTGGTTTAAACAGTGGTATAATCAACAATAGGAAGTTGATTGAGTGACATAGTGTGTCGGAGAAACTTGAAAGCTCAAGTCCACCAAGTTGCACAGTACCCAAAATAAAAAAGAAGTCACATATCCAAGTCGCCGTGAAAAGGCAAATCGTAGCCCAACGTCTGAGTGTCAGATGAAAGCTTATTAGGGTACAGAGAAAAAAAAGGCACACAGTGGGGAAAAAAGCACGAAATGTCAACTTTAATCTCAAAATATCCACTTTAATCACGTACTTTATTTTGTCATTAAAGTACAGGGTGGGCCATTTATATGGATACACCTTAATAAAATGGGAATGGTTGGTGATATTAACTTCCTGTTTGTGGCACATTAGTATATGTGAGGGGGGAAACTTTTCAAGATGGGTGGTGACCATGGTGGCCATTTGGAAGTCGGCCATTTTGGGTCCAACTTTTGTTTTTTCAATAGGAAGAGGGTCATGTGACACATCAAACTTATTGGGAATTTCACAAGAAAAACAATGGTGTGCTTGGTTTTAACGTAACTTTATTCTTTCATGAGTTATTTACAAGTTTCTGACCACTTATAAAATGTGTTCAGTGTGCTGCCCATTGTGTTGGATTGTCAATGCAACCCTCTTCTCCCGCTCTTCACACACTGATAGCAACACCGCAGGAGAAATGCTAGCACAGGCTTCCAGTATCCGTAGTTTCAGGTGCTGCACATCTCGTATCTTCACAGCATAGACAATTGCCTTCAGATGACCCCAAAGATAAAAGTCTAAGGGGGTCAGATCGGGAGACCTTGGGGGCCATTCAACTGGCCCACAACGACCAATCCACTTTCCAGGAAACTGTTCATCTAGGAATGCTCGGACCTGACACCCATAATGTGGTGATGCACCATCTTGCTGGAAAAACTCAGGGAACGTGCCAGCTTCAGTGCATAAAGAGGGAAACACATCATCATGTAGCAATTTCACATATCCAGTGGCCTTGAGGTTTCCATTGATGAAGAATGGCCCCACTATCTTTGTACCCCATATACCACACCATACCATCAATTTTTTTGTTCCAACAGTCTTGGAGGGATCTATCCAATGTGGGTTAGTGTCAGACCAATAGCGGTGGTTTTGTTTGTTAACTTCACCATTCACATAAAAGTTTGGCTCATCACTGAACAAAATCTTCTGCGTAAACTGAGGGTCCTGTTCCAATTTTTGTTTTGCCCATTCTGCAAATTCAGTGCACCGATCTGAGTCATCCTCGTTGAGATGCTGCAGAAGCTGGAGTTTGTAAGGGTGACATTTGTGAGTAGCTAATATCCGCCGAAGGTTTGTTCGACTAATGCCACTCTCCAGTGACATGCGGCGAGTGCTACGCTGTGGGCTCTTGCTGAATGAAGCTAGGACAGCCACTGATGTTTCTTCATTAGTGACAGTTTTCATGCGTCCACATTTTGGCAAATCCAACACTGAACCAGTTTCACGAAACTTAGCAAGCAGTTTGCTAACTGTAGCATGGGAGATGGGTGGTCTCGTAGGGTGTCTTGCATTGAAATCTGCTGCAATGACCCGGTTACTGTGTTCACCAGATATCAACACAATTTCTATCTTCTCCTCACGTGTTAACCTCTGCGACATGTCAATGGCTGTACACAAAGAGAAACTTGTAAATAACTCATGAAAGAATAAAGTTACGTTAAAAATAAGCACACCATTGTTTTTCTTGTGAAATTCCCAATAAGTTTGATGTGTCACATGACCCTCTTCCTATTGAAAAAACAAAAGTTGGAATCAAAATGGCCAACTTCAAAATGGCCACCATGGTCACCACCCATCCTGAAAAGTTTCCCCCCTCACATATACTAATGTGCCACAAACAGGAAGTTAATATCACAAACCATTCGCATTTCATTAAGGTGTATCCATATAAATGGCCCACCCTGTAGAACGTCATAAACTTCATCTTAAAACCAATTAATTTACTAGTTTCTCAAATCCCATCGTAACTAAAGTAACACATTAAATGCTTTGTTTTGTATTTGATCTTCTTTGTGCTGTCTGTGTGAATCACTACGTGGTTCTTAAACCGGCTTTCTCTTCCTCCGACAGGACACAGAATCCATTACATTGGTCATATTACAGCTGTCTGAATAATTAAAATACTGAGATGTATATGTGATATCTTTTTCATGATGATAGGAATGAAAGCATGTTATTAAACATGGGAACACGGTGGCGGTACTGTCTCTTTCAAACGTACTAACACCCAATTCCTGTCCTTACTTTTGTTTGTCCAAATGCCCAATCGCCACACAATCGGCTCTGTAATAGACGTTAAGCCATCTGTAAGCTTACAGCAACGATTCTTCAAAACTTTTAAAGAACATTGAAATATCTTCATAGTACGTGTTTAATTATTCTATCCATCTATCCTTCCAGCATACAGCAATCAATCAGGATCAATCTGTGAACTAGCTACCGCTCCGGCACCATGTCCTCACATGTTTAATTATTAACAATACAGATTATTTAAATTAAGTTAATTTTATCTGTACAATATAATCAACATATTTTGCAACATTTCATCTTAAAAATGATATTGTCATCATATGTAAATACGTGCTTTATAAACTGGCGTAGTTTTAACTTAATTTTCCTTTTTATAAAAACTTGATTGCTCTGTATTGATTGCAATAAAATTTAATAAAGTATTAAAATAAATAAATAAATAAAGTGGCGTAGGTTGTGTGCTTGATGCTGTATACCGATAATTCTTCCGATCAGCTGCTGCTGTGATTCACCACTCAGATACAGTGATATAAATACTCCGAGTGGTGCAGTGAGAGTAAAAAGATGATCCGCTGTGGCAACCCCTAATGGCAGCAGCTGATAGCAGAAAACGAAGGTGCAATGAGAGTAACAACACTAAAGCAGTTATGGTATTTGGAATACTATGGCTATTCCCTGGACCATTATGTTGTTACAGGTTAATTACAATCAGATGCATTACACTAATAAACAATATGCAGTTAGTTTCAGTGTATTTATAAAGCCGCGTCAGGAATGTGCGTCTAAGGAAGAAAGGATAACCACACAGGAACAGTAGCACTGCTTTGACGGTGGATGCCGCCAGTCTGCAAAACCGAGTGGAGAACTTGCGTACGACAGGGTATAGGGTACCATGGAAATGTGTGTGGCTTTACGCCAAGTTTAGGTTTTATACATCGTGATTTGAATGTGGAAACGGGTTTATACATGAGTCCCCAGGTCTGTGCCTTCTGAGTAGTTAGTTGAACAGTTTAGTTTTATCCTTGTAACAGGAATTAATGGCAGGAACAACTCAATTTGAATTAACATCTTTTTTATTGCCTCCATAAGAGATTTGTAATACAGTACATTCTAAAACAAATTATATTCTTCTTTCATCATAAAAAATAATAATGCCAAGACTTTGATATTAAAAACAATCTTCATATTGTTTATAAAAGACTAACAAAAAATATCAGGTTGTATATCATTCAAGTTACATCTCCAGGAAACATGTAACAGACCTCTCGAACAGTTTCAGTTCTAAAAATAGTTTAACAATATTATAGACACAAGAAACTAACAACAAATGGCCATCATATTTTGCTCCTGTTCTAAATTAATGGAATTATTTCACTAAATCTCACGAGACATAGATGTCCAACACTCCCTACAAAGATTTTCCTGTTGGAGCGGCGATATCTACCTGTCGTCGTAAATAATTGAGAAGTAGCCAACTGTAGTAGCATTATGGATGATGCTTGTCATGTCACTCGTTAGGGATGAGGGAGATTAACACTAGAATTACCAAAGCATACGAAAAAACTTGTAAATCGCTTCACACCTCTCCGCCAGCGTCTTTTATCCTGTAAATGTGTCAATAAGCCTGCTATCTCATCCCCCCACCACCACACAGTTTTCTCAGCTCAAGTCTGTTTTTCTGCGTGTTAGTTGCTTAGAGTTGTATAGCGTGAGAAGTCAAGCAAAATGACACATTTTATAAATAGTACAGGTGCTGGTCATAAAATTAGAATATCATGACAAAGTTGATTTATTTCAGTAATTCCATTCAAAAAGTGAAACTTGTATATTAGATTCATTCATTACACACAGACTGATGTATTTCAAATGTTTATTTCTTTTAATTTTGATGATTATAGCTGACAACTAATGAAAGTCCCAAATTCAGTATCTTGGAAAATTAGAATATTGTGAAAAGGTTCAATATTGAAGACATCTGGTGCCACACTCTAATCACCTGCAAAAGCCTTTAAATGGTCTCTCAGTTTAGTTCTGTAGGCTCATGTCATGGGGAAGACTGCTGACTTGACAGTTGTCCAAAAGACGACCATTGACACCTTGCACAAGAAGGGCAAGACACAAAAGGTCATTGCTAAAGAGGCTGGCTGTTCATAGAGCTGTGTTTCCAAGCACATTAATAGAGAGGCGAAGGGAAGGACAAGATGTGGTAGAAAAAAGTGTAAAATCAATAGGGATAACCGCACCCTGGAGAGGATTGTGAAACAAAACCCATTCAAAATTGTAGGGGAGATTCACAAAGAGTGGACTGCAGCTGGAGTCAGTGCTTCAAGAACCACCACGCACAGATGTATGCAAGACATGGGTTTCAGCTGTCGCATTCCTTGTGTCAAGCCACTCTTGAACAAGAGACAGCATCAGAAGCATCTCGCCTGGGCTAAAGACAAACAGGACTGGACTGCTGCTGAGTGGTCCAAAGTTATTTTCTCTGATTAAAGTAAATTTTGCATTTCCTTTTGGAAATCAAGGTCCCAGAGTCTGGAGGAAGAGAGGAGAGGCACAGAATCCACGTTGCTTGAGGTCCAGTGTAAAGTTTCCACAGTCAGTGATGGTTTGGGGTGCCATGTCATCTGCTGTTGTTGGTCTATTGTTTTCTCTGAGGTCCAAGGTCAACACAGCCGTCTACCAGGAAGTTTTAGAGCACTTCATGCTTCCTGCTGCTTTCGAACTTTATGGAGATGCAGATTTCATTTTCCAACAGGACCTGGCACCTGCACGCAGTGCCAAAGCTACCAGTACCTGGTTTAAGGACCATTGTATCCCTGTTCTTGATTGGCCAGCAGACTCGCCTGAACTTAACCCCATAGAAAATCTATGGGGTATTGTGAAGAGGAAGATGCAATACGCCAGACCCAACAATTCAGAAGAGCTGAAGGCCACTATCGGAGCAAAATGGGCTCTCATAACACCTGAGCAGTGCCACAGACTGATCGACTCCATGCCATGCCGCATTGCTGCAGTAATCCAGGCCAAAGAAGCCCCAACTAAATATTGAGTGCTGTACATGCTCATACTTTTCATGTTCATACCTTTCAGTTGGCCAACATTTCTAAAAATCCTTTTTTTGCATTGGTCTTAATTAATATTCTAATTTTCCGAGATACTGAATTTGGGACTTTCATTAGTTGTCAGTTATAATCATCAAAATTAAAAGAAATAAACACTTGAAATACATCAGTCTGTGTGTAATGAATGAATCTTAATATAAAAGTTTCACTTTTTGAATGGAATTACTGAAATAAATCAACTTTGTCATGATATTCTAATTTTATGACCAGCACCTGTGCATTGTTATTTGGAACAAATGCATTTCATGTGTGTTCCATGTCTACAACAATCTATGTAAAGATATTGTTAAAACAGACATGTTTTTCATGTTTTAGTAATAATTGACAAAATGTAGACATGAAGTGTATAATGTGTGAAGCCTGAAGTCCAAATATCAAATAAACACTTTCACAAAAGGAACAAATATAACAGAAAAATTGCGCTTCTATTCAAAAATATAACTGCAGAAAAAGAACCCGCGTTAGGGTGCGACATTGACACCCCTTTGATACGACCACTTCGGTGGCGCAACAGTATTAACTGTTGACTGGTAATCAAAATTTCAGGTTTGACCCCGGACGAGTCCATTGAGAAGTTCGCTGCTCTAATTCTTACTATTTTAAAATAAAAACATACATTTGATTTCAGTCTGTAGCTGCCACTGTAAATTTTGATACTTGTAAAGGTTAGCTTTGTGTTTGTTTTTTTTTTATTCAGTTTTATCCTCTCAGTCGCATTCACAATCCCACCCCCCCATCTGACACTGCTGTTTTCACATAAAGACGCATTATAACAGAGGTGAACTCAGATGATGACGACGGTTCTGCATCAGAGAAAGAACGCACGTCGTAGTTTTGCCGTCGCTGTACTTTGTATATGTACACGGGAAGCTCTGCAGTGTACTTGTGACTTTAATACGCTGTTGGAAGTAAGTAAATAAATAAAGGTAAATAAGTAAATAACATTCGATCTGGCTCTTTTATACAAAGTACAGTGACGGTAGCTTCCACCTTCAGCTATAGACTCTTCAGTACGTGAGCGACTCTCCACGCCACTGGAGTCAAGCTTCAGTTCAGTAGTTGTGACTTGTGGCTCAGAAGCAACTTCTAAATATTGCACAATTTGTAATCAATAGAACATTATTTACTGATGTCCAGCATTTAGCTTATAAATTGATGAACTACATAATAATTATCAAAAATTTAATTTACTAGAAATGGAACCTAAATATTACACAAAATGTCCATATATTGTGCATTCATAAAAAACATTTATTTGCATATAGCTAGCATTAAACCTTTGAACTTTTTTTCACAAAGACTGCCAATATAGGATCTAGTGCAGAACAAATAAAATATTAAAATTACTCCAAACAACAGGAGCCTTACATAATACTTGCTTCCCTGACTTTTCTACTTCTTGAATCTCATTGTGGTCTTTACAAATTTTGTGTCATTAAAAACCTTTATGTCAACCTTTACTGGTTTCAAACATGAACGCTGCTCCGTGACTACACTTCCCCCAGCACTCTGATGGCACACTCGTGGCTGGTATGCACAGGAATTTGCAAGCCAGTTTGCTCAGCATTGGATAGTTAACATTGTGTATTAGGGCTGTGAAGTTAGCCAAAAAATAAAGTTTGAATAATTAAAAAAAAAAAAAGAAATACTCGGATATATTCAAACTTTAGTTAACAATGCTGTTCTTAACATGTACGTTTGTACTTACGATTATGATAGTGGCTGCAGCAGCAGCTAGAGCTAGAACAAACATCAGCTTAAAAGTGGTAGTTGGATAACTGCTATTTAAGTTTAGGAGCAATCAAAATCCCAAACAGCTGCACCCTATTAAAGAGAAGCATCAGCACCACAGTCTTGTTTTCCTTCTACCACTGATGGTACAATAGTGGATGATGTTAGAGATGTGGCCAATGAACTAAGGAATATAAGGGCTGTACTATGTGATATTGACCACAAATTAAATAAATTGGTTAAAAAATAAATGCTGCATCTGATTACCTGTTTTTACATTCTGTTAGTTGCATTCAAACAAAGCTGTAATGCTGTCTGATTTGATTGATCTTTTGATGGGTCAGGGTCAGGTTCATCATGCAGCGTCTCTTCCGGTATGGGCAAGTCACGATTGTGTGCCACATTATATATGCAGCATGCTACATGTTTCTACAATGCGACACATGTTCTGTGCACTATAGAGCAGCACATTAATAGAATGGAAATGATTTCTATTTACATAAGCAAATTCATTCTCTGAAGGTTCCTTTATAGTATAGCGTCGGCTCTGAGTGCGGATCGATTCTCTGCTCTTTATCCTTAAATGGACTGCTTGCCTTTTGACATTGTTGTGAATTGCTCTTTGATGTTTCCCAGTTCAACCACATTGTAAGGAAATTTTAAATGTCTGAATGACAAGCGGATAATACCATTCTATGCAGCTGGCATGGTGCGACTCAGTGATGACTGAAAAATATCCAATCAGCCAGCAAGTTCACTTTGAAAAGCTCCTGTGGCTAAAAATCCAAGAGTGGATAGATCTCGCAAAAGAGCAGGTAAAGCACAATTCCTTAAAGGCCTGCTTTTGTAAAGCTGGTGCCAGTCCAGCACTCGGCTCAAAGAGGATAGCTCTTGGAAAACGAAATCAACTTAAAAGCCAGTTATCATCATCTATAAATATGCGCTCTCTTCTAATTCTTCCAGTTGTGATGTCTTCTAACAACTCTAAAGCAGCCATGGTAGTTGGAATAGTTTGGCCATTCCGTGCACCATTATATTATTACAGAATGATTACAAACAAGTGAATTAAATGTGTAAATAGTGTGAAGTTAATTTTGGAGTATTTGATAAAACCCGCATCATAGATGTTTATCTAAAAAAATTAAAGCAGACCACAAAAACAGCACTGCTTTGACTCTGGGTACTGCCAGTTTGTATAACCAAGTAGAAACTTATATACGCAAGGGGGTACCCTCCCGTGAAAATGTGAGTGGATTTGTAGCAAGTTTATCTTTTATACATCTCAAAGTGAACGTGGAATCGAGCGTACACAACATTTTTTTGTGTACGCACCATTTATAAATTCAACCCCAGAGTCCTGGACTTGCAGTACCAACTACTACACAGCTGTGTTATCCAAAATGAATTTAAGATGTATTTTATTTTAGAGTCAACGTGAATATATCTGGAATGGATTTTAGATAGATTGATAGATACTTTATTAATCCCAAGGGGAAATTCACATAATCCAGCAGCAGTATACTGATACAAAGAAACACTATTAAATTAAATAGTAATAAAAATGAAAAAAATAAAAATAATTTTTTATTTATTAAAATTTTATAGATATTAAAGAGTTCTTTGTAATAAATGTTGATGCTTTAGGAATAATGAAAGAGATTTCACTTGTCCACTCCAGGGACAACAAGTTAAAGCAGGTTAATGGGGTGTAGGGGTCTCTATTTCATTGTTCAAACTCCAACATAGACAAGTATTCCACCCTTCCAGTCCAGCACAGTTGCCCTCTGGAGTAAAGGGATTGCTTCAACCTCTGTTGCGGCCACACACTATCAGCAATTGGTTCTGGCTATGGCCAGCAAATTTTGACCAGATCAATATAAGTATTCACAGCCTTTGCTCAATACTTTGTTGATGCAGCTTTGGCAGCAATTACAGCCTCAAGTCTTTTATGTACATGTGCTTTCTCAATTTTTTATTTTTAATAAATTTGCAAAAATCTCAAGTAAATCTTTTTCACATTGTCATTATGGGGCGTTGTGTGTAGAATTCTGAGGAAAAAAATGAATTTAATCTATTTTGGAATAAGGCTGTAACATAATAAAATGTGGAAAAGTGATGTGCTGTGAATACTTTCCGGATGCACTGTATAATAAAGATTTTATAAGAGCTTCTCCATGAATGCATTCATGCTGAAAATTTCATGCATTGTTGAAACTAATCAAGTCTGCTTGATATATTCTGTTTTGTAGGTCCTTGGAGTTCTGTTCATATTGATGATCTCAGAAAGTCAAAGGATATAGTTTCTGAAATTACAGCTCTGAAAAACATGACAATCAGTCAGTTGTTTGAAGAAAAAGCTGAAGGTATGACTTTCTGACTAAGGGTTAATTATTACCGTAATACATATCTTCAGTCATTGTATTTCTACTTAATTTGTGTATACATTATAACAGTATTAATCAATTGTAACATCTGAAATTATTAAATCAGAAAAGGTTCATTTCTGTTGTCTACTTATGATTTAGTCGATCACAGTGTGCTGACTCTAAGGACACAATGTTCTTAAAATAGTTTGTGTTGACTAGAAATTACATATCCTTCTATATAAAAGCGGTCGGGATTGTACTTCCGTCCTGTGAGTGCTACGCAGGCGCGGTGTTTCACACATGCCCCGTCCATTTTGCAATGCACGATGGGATTTGTAGTTCCATTTTTCCAGGTAAAAGACGATTTTCTACTCCAGACTGTGCGATATCTTCTTCTTCTTTCTTACTATATAAAAGCGGTCGGGATTGCGATATTCCGCTTATCACAGACTTACTACTTGCAGCTTGCGGTACGAAGCGACATGATGTGAGCGGAGTTCTGGTGCTCCCATCGTTCCCTTGCTTTTGTGCACGATGTGCTGGAAAAATAGACAAAATTATGTCTCTGGAAATAATTAATTTTGATGGAGTACAAATGCCTCACCTCGTAGTAAATATCAGGGGGGTTCAAAAGGGCGACCTCAATAAAAAAAGTTTAAATTTCATCACAGAAATAACAGAAACTACGAGTATTAAAGTAATACCGCTCAAATACAAAATAACCAAATTAATGAGTTTGTATAAAATATCAAATTGATCTACATATTGAATTGCCTTAAGAAGTGGTCAACGTAAAAGTCGGTCGCCTTAAAAGGCAGGTCAGCCTAGTATTTTAAAATAATTTAACTGTGTTTGTACTTTGTACAACTACTACATATATTATTAGATGTTCAAATGGTTTGGAGAAATTTGTGGATGTACTAGAAGTTTTAAAATATATCAGAACTGGATTAATGATGTCTGAAAATGTATAAATGAATTACTCTAGTGAAAGGTATCAGCCAGTACATGTTTTCCATCTCATACATCCAAATATATAAGAGAGTTTAGTTTGCATTAGTGTGTCTCCTTAAAATATTTAAGACTGAGGTGGCTCTTCTTTTGTTTTCTAATCACCTTTACTAGAATTATTCATTTTAAATATTTTTTTAATCATTTCAGTTTTTTTTCTTGCTCATTATTGGCTTTTTATTTAACATTGTCTTCTGATGCACACTCAAAAACAATGTAACGACCAAACATTTAAAAATGTAAAATAAATGGTGTTAATTGTTAACTGTGTAGTACAACAAAGATGTTGTAGCGGGGCTACATAGTATAGTGTTTTCAATGTTTGTACTGAGTGCGTTTTGTTTCCATCGTCCCGTTTGCTGTCTATCATTTGTGTGTCTGTGAATGTCGTCCCCGTAAGTGCAGAGGGGACGGATAATGGAGGGAGACCGCAGCCCCAAGATAGAAAGCACCTGTTCACAATTAATCAAGTACAGCCAGCTCATCACTATATAACTAATCAGGAGGGAACAGAGAAAGGAGGAGGAGAAAGACGGAGATCACAATTCATTGCCACGAACCACTAGTACCTGCTATTTTTCTACATCGCGCTTTGGGATCCTGTTTTTTTTTTTCATTCTGCCGGACTTGCATCGTTTCAGTCATCGCCAGAGACCCCAGGGTTGAACTACATTGTCCACCACACACCGAGGATCCACGGTGAGGTTGCTCCTTTTTTGTTTCCGGGAAATTCAAAAGCATCACCTCACTGTTGAACAGTCATCCGTATTCAGGACAGTTTTATACTCTGACTCAAATTCACGATCATTGGCATTCCCGTATCCACTTAACTTTGTTCGTGTTTTATGTTTTTTATGTTGGCTATTGTATATATATTGTTGTCACATTGTTAGTTTGGTGGAGGGATATATACTTTTTGTGTGTAAAATTTGTATTTTTTGTTATTATTTCATTTAATATAATTATTCACTTAATTTATCTTAACATATCTGCTTTTGTGGGCCTGTGTTTAATCCGTCGATTGTGGTAAAAATTGTATTTGTTAGACGTAAGGCTTGATTTTAAAAGATTCACCTCAGTAGTTTATCCAGGCCACAGGACTTGGAGGTGTACCTGCCGGTTGGATAAGGGGTCAGCTGTTACAATGTTAATACCTTTTTAAAGTCCATTTATAAGAAGAATAATAACACATAAAACGAATGACACCCATGACTGAAATTCTAAATATTTAAAGTCAGTTTCCTAATAATTGTGTTTTAATTCATTTAATTTTGTAGCTATGGAAGTAGATGACAGTGATCAAGAAGCAGAAGCATCAAAAACTGATGAGAAATTTGTAAGTAGTTAATGTCCTTAATTAATGTTTTGAATATTTGAGAGTGAATTATGAAGCTGGTTAATCATTAATTACATTAGTCATTATATTAATAATATTAATCATTAATTTATACTTGTTTTAAAATAACCATGCACAATGTTTGGTGAACAGCTAATGGTTGGTAGATTGATTGATGTTATCTTCTTTTTACTTTGATCACTTGTTTAAAAAAAGCAAATTACAAGTTCTAAATGTATGAGTTTTTAGTAGAAGATATTTGAAATGGGAAATTGCAAACTAAATTGTTTTAGAAAGGGTCTCTGTAACAGTCCATATGACATATGTTTGGCTTAATAGTTATCGAAGGTATATCTTACATAGCAAAACAATTTTCCGAAACACTTCGACAGTCATGAGAACCAGACAACTTAAAAGACGAGTGCAGGATAAAGAAACATCATTTATGGCAGGCATAGAATTTAGCATACATTTTTAAAAATACATTTACTGATAATGTCAAATTGAAAACTCCATTGAAGTCATTTGGGAAAACTTCCTCGGTTTTACAGTATAGTATGAGAAATACATCAGAGATTTCTAATTCACATTCAGACAATTCATTTCACATTGAAATACAGATATATCCAATTCTTTTTGAGAAGTCAAAAAATATATTGTAGATAGCTCAAATTTATATTCTTACAATACAAATTGATGCTTTGGAATTCACCAATGTAATTTAGAATCATCCAGATATAATTATTTGGAATAAATAAAATAACAAATAAAGTTAAAATTGATACTTTTCTGTGAAAACAGTTTAAAATTTGCAGCCATATTCATGTTTCATGGCTACATATTTAAATGTGGCACGTCTTCTGACCAAAAGCAATCAGCATCATCCATTTTTGTCCACAAAACTATAGCATTTTACACAGTTGTCCTTTATTTATTGTATGTTCAGTCTTTCCATCTTGCACTTCACCTGCACTTTCTTGGTGGCTGCTACTGTGAAGATCTATCAGCATGTTGCCTTTTATGGGTGAGGCAGCTTTCAACTCGTTTTGTTCACAGTACCAAACAGGACTTTCGGCACCTGAGATGTTTGCCAGGGGAAGTGATGTAAAAATATTCTCAGTGGAACAATTTTTCCTTTTGCCTGTGAACAAACAACAAATATTTTGCTGAAATGACCACAGATCTTACATTTAAATCTCCAAAAAAAGTGGATCTGAGCTGTGTACGCCTTGCCTGTCTTCTAATGCCACTGCATCTAGCTCTTTCCCAGATGCAGCCTACCCTATCTCCAAACCTGAACCTGGATCCAAGCTACTCAACATGGCCATTAGAGCTCCCAAGGTACCTTCCCATCTAGTGGATGCTGCTGCTCTCTAACCTCCTCACTTCTGCATGTGCCAGTGGCCTCTCCTTCTTATGCCCGATCCAATGCTCAGTGGCGGTGAACCAGTGCACATTAATTTGAAGCCTGTGAACATGCTGTTCCTTGTGGCCGCTGCCAACTTTCCTTCATCACCAACACATTAAAAAAACAACATAAAATAATCATCTCTTTACACTAACCTATTTCATTTATATTTCAGCCGGATGTAAGGTTTCACTTGCTCACAGTGCACCGGCATGGGTTAAAATAGATTGTGCTAAGAATCAGTAAATAATTAAACAATTAAAACACCCCCTCGTCTTACCACAATTTGTTACTCCAAGCCCTTGCTTGTTTTTTTTTTTTCCAATTGAAAGTGGTACAAAAACGCAGTTCATAAGAAAAAAGATACTTAGGTCAAACTTACCATTTACAAGAATCTAAGTGATGTAGTTTTGAAAAGGTACACATGTTTTTTTTTACATCTTAAAATGACAATTTTTCCACTGTCCACAGTGAAGAAAAGTTAATATATCTCAGATTTGTTTAAATAAATAAATTTAAAATAAAATAAACTTAATTTCTGAGCTCTGAAAGGTAATTGCAATTCACATGCCAAATTTCATTAAAATCAAACATTGTGATGAATAGGCAATTTCCTGAATTACAATAAACATCCCACAAAGTATCTTCAGAACAAAAAAACTGTTTGCAGCTTGTAAGTGTACCTGCAGGGACTGAGACCAGCAAAACAAAAATATTAAGCTGTGTGACTGGCAGACTTAAAAGATAATGCTAGTCAAAACAATACGTTTAAACATTCTTCAGATGGTTTTGCTTTATTATTTGCATCTTTCCTTGCCATGCTACAGTTTTAAAAGTTGTCTCCCAGAAACTCAAGGCTATACTAGCTTCCTTTGTTATGTTTGTCACAATCCTTCTACAAAAGCACTTAGCCTGCTAGTAGTTTAGGACCGACCAGGACTGAGGGGGTAACAAGAGAGGCACAAGAGTGGCAAATGTACAAAAGAAAAGTATGTTTTTATTCCAATAGCAAAAAATAAAGTCCAGAGTCAAAACAATTCCAATTGTGAAAATGCAAAGCAGAAAAATATAAGTAAAAACAGAATGCATACAACAACACAAAGACTCATACCCTGATGTTTACTCAGTCACTTTCAGTTCAGGTAAGAGTATCAGCAGCCTTAAAAAAAAAAAATAATAAAATAAAAATGCCATAAATACAAGTCCTCAAAAAAAAAAAAAAATCTCAGGAGCTGTTTTTGGTTCTCAGGACCCTCAACCTGCACCTTAACAGCAACCAACTGCTCAGCCACCAGGTACCTCTTAGCCTGGCTCACCTTGCACACCCTACCTCTTTCTCTCAGAAATCTCCACTCGATCATCAAAAAATTCTCCCTTATGTGGCCACAACTGCACTTATAAAGGTCTCAATTCCCCTGGTTAGCTTGCCTACACACAGGGAGACACCATTTTGGTCTTGCAGGGGAAATCACACACCTCGAACAAAAAATCTAAATATCAAATAACAAATTAAACATATTTAAACACTAAATAACATAAAACAATTAATCCTAACCTTGTGGTTACTACAACAATAAAAAAAGAAACCACTATGGTGTATATCCACGTCTAAGCCAAAATGGACTACCCTGTAGTTGTCTTTCTGCTTTCCAAGACACCTACAACTGCGCTTACCTTTAGCCCCCCTTTTAGAACACCAGCTGGTAAACTTGGAATACTACACGCGAGGCTCATAGCTGAAGAGAATTGCAGAACATCTGAAAAAACCAAGAAAGAAACAACCACCTGGTCCAAAACCTTGTTAAATGTGTTTGCTCGCTGTAAACATCCTCGCGAATCTTACTGTTCAATATCCATCTACACTGTACTGTGTTAGCGTCCCGGTGATACTATAGCCTCACAATGTTTGATCTGAGAAAGCCAAGTCAAAATATTGTATTTTTTTCTAAAACAAAATATGTTAATACGTTTAACAGAAACATGTAAATGCCAAGATATCAACATAAATACAGTAGGAAAGGTACAGTTGTGCTTGAAAGTTTGTGAACCCTTTAGAATTTTCTATATTTCTGCATAAATATGACCTAAAACATCATCAGATTTTCACTCAAGTCCTAAAAGTAGATAAAGAGAAACCAGTTAAACAAATGAGATAAAAATATTATACTTGGTCATTTATTTATTAAGGAAAATGATCGCATATTACATATTTATGAGTGTCAAAAGTATGTGAACCTTTGATTTCAGTATCTGGTGTGACCCCCCATTTGCAGCAATAACTGCAACTAAACGTTTCCGGTAACTTTTGATCATTCCTGCACACTGGCTTGGAGGAATTTTAGCCCATTCCTCTGTACAGAACAGGTTCAACCCTGTGATGTTGGTGGGTTTTCTCACATTAACTGCTGACTTCAGGTCCTTTCACAACATTTCGATTGGATATTAAGGTCAGGACTTTGACTTGGCCATTCCAAAACATTAACTTTATTCTTCTTTAACCATTCTTTGGTAGAACTACTTGTGTGCTTAGGGTCGTTGTCTTGCTGCATGACCCACCTTCTCTTGAGATTCAGTTCATGGACAGATGTCCTGACATTTTCCTTTAGAATTCTTTGATATACTTCAGAATTCATTGTTCCATCAATGAAGGCAAGCCGCCCTGGCCCAGATGCAGCAAAACAGGCCCAAACCATGATACTACCACCACCATGTTTTACAGATGGGATAATGTTCTTGTGCTGGAATACAGTGTTTTCCTTTCTCCAAACATAACGCTTTTCATTTAAACCAAAATGTTCTATTTTGGTCTCATTCGTCCACAAAACATTCTTCCAATAGCCTTCTGGTTTGTCCACGTGATCTTTAGCAAACTGCAGATAAGCAGCAATGTTTTTTTTTTGGAGAGCTGTGGCTTTCTCCTTGCAACCCTGCCATACACACCATTGTTGTTCAGTATTCTCCTGATGGTGGACTCATGAACATTAGCCAATGTGAGAGAGGCCTTCAGTTGCTTAGAAGTTACCCTGGGGTCCTTTGTGACCTCGCCGACTATATAATGCCTTGCTCTTTGAGTGATCTTTGTTGGTCGACCAAACCTGGGCAGGGTAACAATGGTCTTGTGCGGATTAGTGGAGTCCAAACTCTTTAGAGATGGTTTTGTAACCTTTTCCAGCCTGATGAACATCAACAACTCTTTCTCTGAGGTCCTCAGAAATCTCCTTTGTTCGTGCCATGATACACTTCCACAAACATATGTTGTGAAGAGCAGATTTTGATAGATCCCTGTTCTTTAAATATTGGAGGGTGCCCACTCACACCTGATTGTCATCCCATTGATTGTAAACACCTGACTCTAATTTCACCTTCAAACTAACTGCTAATCCTATATGTTCACATACTTTTGCCTCTCACAAATATGTAATATTTGATCATTTTCCTCAATAAATAAATAACCAAGTATAATATTTTTGTCTCATTTGTTTAACTGGGGGTGGCGCAGTGGTAGCACTGCTGCCTTGCAGTAAGACCTGGGTTCGCTTCACGGGTCCTCCCTGCGTGGAGTTTGCATGTTCTCCCCGTGTCTGTGTGGGTTTCCTCCGAGTACTCCAGTTTCTTCCCACAGTCCAAAGACATGCAGGTTAGGTGCATTGGCTATTCTTAATTGTCCCTAGTGTGTGTTTGGTGTGTGTGTGCCCTGCGGTGGGCTGGTGCCCTTTCCGGGGTTTGTTTCCTGCTTTGCGCCCTGTGTTGGCTGGGATTGACTCCAGCAGACCCCCGTGACCCTGTGGTTAGGATGTAGCGGGTTGGTTAATGGATGGATGGATTTGTTTAACTGGTTTCTCTTTATCTACTTTTAGGACTTGAGTGAAAATCTGATGATGTTTTAGGTCACATTTATGCAGAAATATAGAAAATTCTAAAGGGTTCACAAACTTTCAAGCACAACTGTATGTCTACTTTCCACTGCTGTTCTAATGCAGATTTAGTATGTGTCCTTCGTATATGGTTTGAGACAGTCACCAATGCATAGCTCTATGTTGCCATCAGGACAATTGAAGTGTGTTTCTTTGCGCACTTTTCTTATAATAGTTTTTCTGTTGGTTGAGCATAAGAGGGGTAGTATGTTACTCCAAATTCCTTGTGTTATTGTTGTAGGCTATTATAGTGTAAGTACGAGTGACAATTGCTACATTGTGAACAGTGCTTTTTTTGCCTTTGTTCTTGATCTCAATTATTTTGTCATTCTGGCCAGCAGCTACTTGCACCATGATAAACCTTCAAGTGATGAACTCACCAGACATATCATGGTGGTTCGGTTATTCGGTTTTGTATGTGTCAGTTTCATTTTCCATGTCAATGTCTGATGACTAATTCATATTGTCATCACTATCACTTGATTTAACTAATGATTCAGTTTGTTTGTTGTAAAACTGGCTTTACAGCTTCATATTTACATATCATTGTACTTGGGCGGAAGGCTATGCACCACTCATTAATATTAGGTTACCTTAGTGTGGCAGAACACACAGAAATATTTGTGTTTTTTACAGTATTATTTTATTTCATCCAATAGATGGCAGAAGATTACTGTCCCAAGAGTTATTCAGGCTTAACACTTTGAGTTGATCATTACATGTTACCCTATGTCTGTCTCAAGAATCTGTAATAGTTCAGGCTTCTTTATAAACAAATCTGTGGATCTGCCTATTTAATTGGAACCATCCATGGAAGTACTGTAGTTACGTAGGACCTAACAAAGGCAACTGCTGTAGAAGAATATTCAGAGTCACTGTGTTAAATTTAGGCTGAAAGAGAGCCACACAATATAGCGCTGTACATGTCTACAGGCAAGCTGTAAACCTCATTCTCTGTCTTGAATGTATTTGCCGCCATGCTTTTATGATGCAAGCTTTTGTCAGATATCTAACCAGTAAACCCCTGATTCTCTAAAGAATCACAAATCCAAGAATGGCAATCATTTTCTGTTCCCTCCAATCTTTGGAGGGATGAAAAATGATGGAGGGTGGGAGCATCCTGGGAAAGTTTTCATTTAATTAAATAAATATATTTGTACTAAAATTAACCAATTTATTAAAACTAAAATTGAAATTTAATTGTTATATCATTTAGGTCCAAAATGTCTTTGAGTTGCTGCACTTATCGGAGTAGAAAGGTTTAAATGAAGTAAATTGGAAACAAAACAATTCATAAAATAGTAAATTCAAAATAGTTAATCAAAAATTTCCTTATAAACAACATTTTTGGTAAAGATGGTTTCCTGTCCTTGAATTAGTTGAATTAGCTCTCTCTGTTATGGAGTAGTTAAAACCTTCACTATAACGTCACATAAACGGCGGACTCTTGAAAAGGCAACATAAAGTTGTCCATGTCCAAATACAGGCTCAGATAGGTAAATCCCTACTTTGTCCATGGTTTGTGCTTGGGATTTGTTGATCGTCATGGCAAATGCAGCCTTAATGGGAAATTGGCGTGGTTTAAGTTTAAAAGGTAATTCCAGATCAGTACTTGAAAGGTCAATTCTGGGAATCAAAACAATATTGCCAATATGGGATCCCGTAAGCACTTGTGCCGCAATAACATTTTCTCTCATGCTGTTCATGACCAACAGTGTAGCATTGCGTATCCCTGCTTTGAGATCTGCATTACATTATTTGTCGATGCACCTTTGGCAGCAATTACAGCCTCATGTCTTTTTGAATATGATGCCACAAGCTTGGCACACCTATCCTTGGCCAGACCTCTGGAGCTCTGACAGAGTGACCATCGGGTTCATGGTCACCTCCCTGACTAAGGCCCCTCTCCCCCGATCGCTCAGTTTAGATGGCCGGCCAGCTGTAGGAAGAGTCCACCAGTCCACCAGGAGCAGCTCATTGGGACCTTCAAAGCAGCAGAAATTTTTCTGTAACCTTCCCCAGATTTGTGTGAGAGGTCTACAGACAATTCCTTTGACTTCATGCTTGGTTTGTGCTCTGACCTGAACTGTCAACTGTGGGACCTTCTATAGACAGGTGTGTGCCTTTCCAAATCCTGTCCAATCAACTGAGTTTACCACAGGTGGGCTCCAATTAAGCTACAGAAACTTCTCAAGGATGATCAGGGGAAACAGGATGCACCTGAGCTCAATTTTGATATTCATGGCAAAGGCTGTGGATACGTATGTACATGTGCTTTCTCAATTTTTTTATCTATACTAATAAAAGGCAAAGCCCTCACTGACTGACTTACTCACTCACTGACTCATCACTAATTCTCCAAGTTCCCGTGTAGGTAGAAGGCTGAAATTTGGCAGGCTCATTCCTTACAGCTTCCTTACAAAAGTTGGACAGGTTTCATTTCGAAATTCTACGCGTAATGGTCATAACTGGAAGCTATTTTTCTCCATATACTGTAATGGAGTTGAGCTCGAAAGCCGTGGGGGCGGAGTTTCGTGTGACATCATCACGCCTCCCACGTAATCACGTGAACTGACTGTCAACGCAGTATGTAGAAAACCAGGAAGAGCTACAAAAAGTGCTGAAGAAAACATGCATTATATAATTGAGAAGGCAGCGAAACAATAAGAAGCGAGCGAGTGACATATACAACCATGTTCATGAGTGCTGCTACTTCGGAAACAAAGCACGGTGTAAACCTAAAGTTTAAATTAAGTTCATAGACAGGCTGCCGCTGGCATTTGTCATGCCCACAGCTAATGCGGGATACAAGTTTAATGAGAGGACGCAGGATATAAACGAGAGTTTTGATCACTTTGTAACTAAGTTAAAATTGCAGGTGAAGGGCTGTGCTTATGCAAATTCCGAGAGACTGTGTTTGTGGGGGATTGACAGTTAAAGCGGGTGGGGGAGTCACGTCATCTCCCCTCTCATTCACCTCATTTCGCTCTGAGCTGAGCTCCGCAGCTAACGCAGCGTTACGGAAGCGACTTTGTGACGCTGCCACCAAATACTCAGAAAAATCCACAAGTTAATACACACGCTGTCTCTACAGTTTCTCCACACTGAATCCTCCAGGCACTACTTACAAAAGGTTACATTGACAATTGTGTTACGTTATTTTTAAAATGTTTCCTTTTCTTAGCACAAGCACAGCTGAGAAGCTTCGATGCATGTGCTCCATAACGCGTTAAAAAAATCACGCATTTAATCACATGTCAATGCATGATTTCCTGGTACACCGATTACATTGATCAGGGCTTCCCGATTTATTTTACCCTCGCACCCCCTTCATTTGAGAAGAAGTATGAAAAAATATGAGGTTAACACAGAAAAACAGATCACCAATTGAAGCTTTATGAATAATCGATTTACCATCAATAATTGTTTTGGTAAAGCCATACTCAGTGTAATCCTCCTTCCATTTTATAATTTTTCCGCCACTAGCCATGATTAAATGAACGGTAAAAAAGTAAGAGCAAAGCGAGAGTGATTTATTCAGGCAGGCAGGCGACAGCTCAATAGCTCGAATTTGGATATAAGTAGGTTATATTTAGTCGCCAGAAATATCTTTGGTAGGAATGGAAGTTGAATTTAGTCTTAAAATTTCTATGGTAAAGAAAAAGTTATGCAATGATGACTAAATTTAACTATATAAAGTCAAAACTTGAATATATAAAGTCAGTGCTGGAATATATAAAGTCAAATCTTGAATATGTAAAGTCAGCGTCGGAATATATAAAGTAAGCGCTAGCCAGCGTCTGAATATACAAAGTCAGCGCTGGAATATCCATCAATTTCCCAACCCGTTGAATACGACCACAGGGTCACAGGGGTCTGCTGGAGCCAATCCCAGCCAACACTGGGCGCAAGGCAGGAACCAATCCTGTTTTTTTAATTTATTTTTCTGAATACGTTTTTGTTAACTTAGTTCAGTTCAGAGTCATTTCAATTAATAGATTTTGACTTTCACTTTATATATTCAGGAGTGAGTTTATATACTCCGATGTTAACTTTATATAATCAGGAATGACTTTATAAATTCTGACGCTGACTTTATATATTCAAGTTTTGACTTTATATATTCCGACAGTGACTTTATATATTCAAATTTTGACTTTATATATTCGGGAATGACTTTACATATTCAAGTTTTGACTTTATATATTCACAAAATCAATGTATTTGCCTGTTTGGCACCCCATAGTATATGTGTGTGTGTGTATATATGTACAGATGTACACTCACCTAAAGGATTATTAGGAACACCATACTAATATGGTGTTTGAACCGCTTTAGCCTTCAGAACTGCCTTAATTCTACGTGGCATTGATTCAACAAGGTGCTGAAAGCATTCTTTAGAAATGTTGGCCCATATTGATAGGATAGCATCTTGCAGTTGATGGAGATTTGTGGAATGCACATCCAGGGCACGAAGCTCCCGTTGCACCACATCCCAAAGATGCTCTATTGGGTTAAGATCTGGGCCATTTTAGTACAGTGAACTCATTGTCATGTTCAAGAAACCAATTTGAAATGATTCGAGCTTTGTGACATGGTGCATTATCCTGCTGGAAGTAGCCATCAGAGGATGGGTACATGGTTGTCATGAAGGGATGGACATGGTCAGAAACAATGCTCAGGTAGCCCGTGGCATTTAAACGATGCCCAATTGGCACTAAGGGGCCTAAAGTGTGCCAAGAAAACATCCCCCACACCATTACACCACCACCACCAGCCTGCACAGTGGTAACAAGGCATGATGGATCCATGTTCTCATTCTGTTTACGCCAAATTCTGACTCTACCATTTGAATGTCTCAACAGAAATCGAGACTCATCAGACCAGGCAACATTTTTCCAGTCTTCAACTGTCCAATTTTGGTGAGCTCGTGCAAATTGTAGCCTCTTTTTCCTATTTGTAGTGGAGATGAGTGGTACCCGGTGGGGTCTTCTGCTGTTGTAGCCCATCCGCCTCAAGGTTGTGCGTGTTGTGGCTTCACAGATGCTTTGCTGCATACCTCGGTTGTAACAGTGGTTTTTCAGTCAAAGTTGCTCTTCTATCAGCTTGAATCAGTCGGCCCATTCTCCTCTGACCTCTAGCATCAACAAGGCATTTTCGCCCACAGGACTGCCGCATACTGGATTTTTTTCCCTTTTCACACCATTCTTTGTAAACCCTAGAAATGGTTGTGCATGAAAATCCCAGTAACTGAGCAGATTGTGAAATACTCAGACCGGCCCGTCTGGTACCAACAACCATGCCACGCTCAAAATTGCTTAAATCACCTTTCTTTCCCATTCTGACATTCAGTTTGGAGTTCAGGAGATTGTCTTGACCAGGACCACACCCCTAAATGCATTGAAGCAACTGCCATGTGATTGGTTGATTAGATAATTGCATTAATGAGAAATTGAACAGGTGTTCTTAATAATCCTTTAGGTGAGTGTATTTATGTATATATATATAAACTGCTCAAAAAAATTAAAGGAACACTTTGAAAACACATCAGATCTCAATGGGAAAAAGAAATCCTCCTGGATATCTATACTGATATAGACTGGGTAATGTGTTAGGAACGAAAGGATGCCACTTCGTTTGATGGAAATGAAAATGATCAACCTACAGAGCCCTGAATTCAAAGACACCCCAAAAATCAAAGTGAAAAAATTATGTGGCAGGCTAGTCCATTTTGCCAAGATTTAATTGCAGTAACTCAAAATTGTACGCAGTAGTTTGTATGGCCCCTGTGTTCTTGTATACATGCCTGACAACATCGGTGCATGCTCCTAATGAGACGACAGATGGTGTTGTGGGAGATCTCCTCCCAGATCTCGACCAGGGCATTACTGAGCTCCTGGACAGTCTAAGGTGCAACCTGGTGGCATTGGATGGACCAAAACATAATGTCCCAAAGGTGTTCTATTGGATTTAGGTCAGGAAAGTGTGGAGACCAGTCAATGGTATCAATTCCTTCATCCTCCAGGAACTGCCTGCATACTCTCACCACATGAGGCCAGGAATTGTCGTGCGCCAGGAGCCACTGCACCAGCATAGGGTCTGACAATGGGTCCAAGGATTTCATCCTGATACCTAATGGCAGCCAAGGTGCCTTTGTCAAGCCTGTAGCGGTCTGTGTGACCCTCCATGGATATGCCTCCCCAGACAATCATTAACCCACCACCAAAGTGCTCATGCTGAATGATGTTACAGGCAGCATAATGTTCTCCATGGCTTCTCCAGACCCTTTCACTTCTGTCACGTGCTCAGGGTGAACCTTCTCTCATCTGTGAAAAGCACAGGGCACCAGTGGTGCATCTGCCAATTCTGGTATTCTATGGCGAATGCCAATCGAGCTGCATGCTGCTGGGCAGTGAGCTCAGGGCCCATTAGAGGACATGGGGCCCTTGGGTCACCCTCATGAAGTCTTTCTGGTTGTTTGGTCAGAGACATGCACACCAGTGGCCTGTTGGAGGTCATTTTGTAGGGCTCTGACAGTGCTCATCCTGTTCTGCTTTTCCCAAAGGAGCAGATACCGGTCCTGCTAATGGGTTAAGAACCTTCTATGGCCCTGTCTAGCTCTTCTACAGTAACTGCTTGTCTCCTGGAATCTCCTCCATGCCCTTGAGACTGTCCTAGAAGACACAGCAAACCTTCTGGCAATGGTACATATTGATGTGCCATTCTGGAGAAGTTGGACTACCTGTGCAACTTCTGTAGGGTCCAGGTATCACCTCATGGTACCAGTAGTGACACTGACTGTAGCCAAATGCAACACTAATGAAGAAACAGTCAGAAAAGATGAGGAGGGAAAAATGTCAGTGGCCTCCACCTGTTAAACTATTCCTGTTTTGGGGGTCCATCTCATTGTTGCCCCTCTACTGCACCTGTTGTTAATTTCATTAACACCAAAGCAGCTGCAACTGATTAACAACCTCCTCTGCTACTTAACTGACCAGATCAGTATCCCAGAAATTTCATTGACTTGGTGCTATACTCTCATTAAAAAGTGTTCCTGTAATTTTTTTGAGCAGTATATATATATATATATATATATATATATATATATATATATATATATATACCAGCAACACTCATGACAATGACAAAACAATTACATTGTCAATCATGTTACGTTATTATTAAAATGTTTCCTTTTCTTTTTACTTCTCCGCTGCGGTATTTTGCTATATATATATATATATATATATATATATATATATATATATATATATATATATATATATATATATATATATATATATACTGTGTATATATATGTATATATATATACTGTGTATATATATGTGTATATATATACTGTATATATAGATAGATATGACAACAACACTCATATCAATGACAAAAAATTACATTAACAATCATGTTACGTCATTTTTTAAATATTTCCTTTTCTTTTTCATAACTTCTTTAACACGCTACTTCTCCGCTGCAAAGCGTGGTTATTCTGCTAGTTTTTAATAAATTTGCAAAAATCTCCATTAAACTTTTTTCACGTTGTCATTATGGGGTGTTGTGTGTAGAATTCTGAGGAAAAAAATGAATTGAATCCATTTTGGAATAAGGCTGTAACATAACAAAATGTGGAAAAAGTGATGCGCTGTAAATACTTTCCGGATGCACCGTATGTTACAGCCATTACGATAGACAGGCCACCAGAAATAAATACGTACAATGCAAGAAAAATTGTATACAGTAAATGTGTTTACAGTGACAATAAACGTACATACATGTACTAAGTACTATACATAGAAAATTAATTATTGTTACTCACCAACAATGACACAACGACTTGTCCGATAACGATGAGTTTAGTTTTATTGCACAACAAAGGAGAGCGTTATAGCTCTTCTACAGGAGCCTCTTCAGGCGACTGTGTAGCACCGTCGTTGTTGTTCTTCCGGCAGTCTTTAATCCAAATCCCTAAAGCAGATTCTATCCAGGCTACTGCCTTATTATGTCCACTTACAACTCGTTTTGCGCCACGGTTAAAAGGACACTGCGGCTGTAGATCTTATATTCTTTTCTTCCTTTTTAAATAAAAAGAATCGTGGACTCATTGATGCCATAATGGTGTCCTACAGCAGTGTAGCTTTTCCCTTCCTTCAACATATCCAAAACTTTGACCTTTTCGGAAATCGTTAGCATCTTCCGTTGGCGCTTGGGCACGGCCCCTGAAGCAGTAGCAGGAGCAGATCGTTTTGGAGCCATAATGAAGGGCTTGACTACGCACAAAGATAAACACAAAAGAGCACAAAAGTTAACTGAATGAGCGAAACGAGACATCCTGGTTAACGCCACGGAATCGAATTTGGCGCTCCATCGCTGAGCCATTCAGCACACAGAAACTTAACTGCGTGCTCTGATTGGTTAGCTTCTCAGCCATCCGCCAATAGCGTCCCTTGTATGAAATCAGCTGTGCAAACCAACTGAGGAAGCATGTACCGGAAGTAAAAAGACCCATTGTCCGCAGAAACCGCGAAGCAGCGATAAATCCGCGTTATATATTTAGATATGCTTACACATAAAATCCGCGATAGAGTGAAGCCACGAAAGTCGAAGCGCGATATAGCGAGGGATTATTGTACAAGAAAAATAAGGTGGTGGTGTAATACACAAGTGAGACAGTGTCTGAAATACTATGCAGGTCAACATGCTACAAAAGAAACATAGTAGATACTATGTAATGAAAAGCAACAAATTGCTTTCCTGGAATGAAGTTCATGTCCTTCTCTGACACATTGAAACAACAAATTAATGAGAAGTGCATTCAAAACAGAATCCACAAAGAAATAACTTTTCAAAAATGGGTCTGGTAATCTCTGACAAATTAGCATGTCACATAATCAAAACAAACATCTTTACAGCTTTTTAAATTTATTTTAGTGTGATTTTGTGATAGTTTAGTTGTTATTTTAAGCCCATATTTCGTATTATGCAACTTTTACAGTGATTTTCAGTCATAGCCTTCAATTTTTTTAATCTGTCGGAGGCAGTTTGTGGCACGCTCCCATGGAACCAATTACCTAATGTGGCATACTCAATCGTTGAGACCAACTAGTCTGTGACTTGCTTCAGTTAAATCAAACAAGTTTGACTTTGTCAACTGACAGCTGAAGAATGTACCTCATCCAGAAGAACAATGAATTTAATGCAACAGTGAGGAATAAGGAACTTATTTGTTTTGAAACTCATAAATAGAATAGAGGCTAAAACTAAAACAGAATGAAAAATAGAGGAAAAGAGCAGAGATAGCAGCTGAATGAACCATTTCCTACTGTGGTAACTCCAGCAGGTAGCACAGGGGCTATGGAGAGAAGCTTGTCTGTCTGATGTCTTGTGTTTTACATACAATAACAAAACTGAAAAAAGAAATAAAGAGCTGAGATTGCTGTTGAATTCCCTGTAGCTATTAACCCTTTATTTAGCACCAGTTCGTTCAGGCAGCATGCAATAGGCTGTCTGAAAAAGAGACGAGCATGTTTACACTTGAAGATCGGTGTCATGCTACCTTGGAAAGGCATATAATATTAATATGAAGCTGCACTTTACAGTTATTTTATGTCTTCTCCATTCTGACCAATAATATAGAGTATCAGTATTCTAACCACTAGATTTAGAAACACTTTTTTTTTAATTATCAGGTCATATGGCTATTCATATCCATAAGTATGCATGATTTGAGTATGTTATATTTTCTTTTTGTGTGTAGTGTGTGATATTTTGTTCATTAGTTGTTGTTGGTGTTAAGCTATTGTCACTAGTCCGAGGGAAACGTCCAACATTCATACCTCAAGATAGTAGTACCAAAAATCTGTAATAAAATGTATTAATTCCTGTTTACTTTTGTTATTACAATCATGCTTCAAAAACATGAGAGGTATGTTTTCTTAAATTGAATTAAATTTGCTATTTCAGCTACTTCAAAGTGAATATAGTCTGTAAGTCCATCCATCCATTATCCGATCCGCTATACCCTAACTACAGGGTCACGGGGGTCTCCTGGAGCCAATCCCAGCTAACACAGGGTGTAAGGCAGGAAACAAACCCCGGGCAGGGTGCCAGCCCACCGCAGGGCACACACACATACCAAGCACACACCAGGGACAATTTAGGATCGCTAATCCACCTAACCTGCATGTCTTTGGACTGTGGGAGGAAACCGGAGTACCTGGAGGAAACCCACGCAGACATGGAGAGAACATGTAAACTCCATGCAGGGAGGACCCGGGAAGTGAACCTAGGTCTCCTAACTGCGAGAGGCAGCAGCACTACCACTGCACCACCGTGCTGCTCCCTAGGGAAACATGCAAGTAATAATCTCATTGTACTGTATACAAATGACAACAACATTTTTGTGTTACTAGCAATTATCACAAGCCATACAGGAAAATAATTTAATCTATTTAATAAATGTAGCTTTAGACTTATTTTTACTATATAGTGTTTTTGCTACTGTTGAGCATTTATCATATTACTCTCTACTTTAGAAATCTGAAACTATTTTGGACACAACTTCGCTGATTCGGTGCTGTGTACAGAATGCTGTGGGGATGCTTAGAGACAAATTTGAGGGATCCAACCGAAGCACAAAACGTGTACAGATTCTGCTGGAGCTATTAGGAGGTAACAAAGAAAATGAAGGTAAGAGACAAAAATTTTAAAATTCTGTAAATCTTTTTAGAGAAGCTTCATAATTTTGAATAGTATATGTATGAGCTTTCTAGCAAGCCCACCTGACTGGGTAATTAATGAGTATATGTAGTGTATGCTGATTATAGGCGGTGCACAATAAGGATCCAGACTTCTAAAATTTGATTGTACTGTTGCTTCTCTGAGGGAGACGTGAGGATTTTAGAGTACTATGTAATCCATGACAATACACCTGAATATAACAGAACCAAAACTTTTAACCTTTACTGGCTTCTTTCTTTACATAGTGCACATATTTGTGTTAATGAACTAATTTTAAAGAACTAACCATTCTGGCATAGTTATTCCTTTCATAATTGTAAATGTGCCTATTGTATTTTTTGTCAGTTTTTGTATGCTTACCGGGTTCTGATTATCATACACATCTGGTTACCTTTTCAGGCACTTAAAAATTACTAGTATTGTGTTATAGATGACAGGGTCTTAAAGCATTCATCCAATGCACTAAACAGACAAGACATTTAAAAAATAATATTTGCCAAAAAAGACATAATTAAACAAAAAAATGCAATGCTGTTCAGTGCTGAATATTTAAAAATATAGATCTTTAGATTTTAGCATAAAGCATCTCACTGTTGATTTGCCTTTAAACTTTAATTTTGTCATTTTGTTAGCTTTCTTTGTGTGCCTATCTATATGTTCGTACATGGCAGTATTACATCTTGCACTTGGGTACATTGTTACTGGATGATCATGTATAGATCCTAAATCTGACTTTTTTCTGTTAAGCTCATTCTCTGCATTCATGGAGGCACTTTTTATTCATTCTGTAGTAATGACATGAAAAATGCAAATATTATTCAGAAGTTGTTCTGCCAGAGGGGTGGTAAATATAGCAAGGGCACAAGGACAGAGAAGGAAATGGATTTGGGAGTTGATAAAAGGAATCAGATGGATGGCAAAGGTCAAAACCTAAAGGGTGAAAACTTGAATTCCAAGCATAAAGTGCTTATCAAAAAATCAAATTAAAATCCTGGTAAGAAAATTCTTTAAATTTTTCAAGCAAACTGAAAAACACATACAAAGTTTAATTTGAATCAGTAATCTTGGATAAGATGAATGTCTGCTACACAGGCTTTTGTAATGATTGAGATAACAATGTGACAACTTGAAAAGTTCTGGGTGTCATTTTATAGCACAACAATGCCAAGCCACAAAATGGTTTTACGTGACAAGAAAAACAAAATAAGATGAGAAAACAAATCTTACATGTGACGTTGTTTTCGATGCATAATGAAACATTTACATAACCACTTCTGACTTGTAGTTCACTCAGTTTGCCTTGGAATCCAGCATCCTTATTATCTTTTTGGTTTTTCATATCTAAACTCTTAAAAACAGTAATGAGTACATTTCAACTCTCAAATCATTTGCACAAATCTTCATTTTTGTCTCCAGACAATTTATTGTTTAATTGAATTTAATATTTATAACACCTAGTATACTCAGCTCAAGTTTAAGTTGAACCCAGATCTATCTGCAGGAGCATACCTAGAGGGACTTCTGTTACTACATCTAATTTAGTGATGTACTGCAAATGTAACAGGTCAGGTTGGGGAGCATGCACCAGCACAGAGTGTTGCTGCACCCACCACACAATGAAACAGCTCGGGACCCTGGTTGGCAGCACCCCAGGCAGACACGTGGTCCAGTCCCACTCTCCAGAAATGACCCTCTATCTTCCGCAGCCAGGTGTTACTTGGGTGTCCAATTGGCCTGGTCCAGCCACTCGGATTCTCAACAATGAGGGTACTGCGAGCCGGATCGCCCTCAGGGAATCGTGCTAAATGGCTGTAGTGCCGTAACAGACACTCGCTCATAATGCTGGTAATGTGCCTCATTCAGGACTCCGTGAGCAACTGCTCATTCGACACAAAGTCAAACCAGTGGTACCCAAGGATTCTCTGAAGAGACACAGTACCAAAGGCGTCCAGTCTTCATGTCAGGTCACTGGATAGCATCCATGTCTCACAACTACAGTATATATCAAGACAGGAAGCACCAAGACTCTATAAAGACTTGGACCTTCAACCTTTTGCATAGATATCGGAAAGCACCACCTGCCCCTTTCCAGTGACCTCATGTCCCCCCCATGCTTTCCTAATCTGTCTACTGACTTCATAGGAAGAGTCACCAGAGACATGAATGTAACTGCCGAGGTAAGTAAACCTCTCAACTCTGTCTTAGTTTTTATCTCAGGACACTCACAAGCTCAGACACTAAGACTCCTAGCTCAGTCTCTCGAGCACCCTGATCAGAACATAGTCAGCAAAGTCAAGATCTGTAAATCTTTCCTCACCAACAGATGCCCCACAGCCGTTGGATCCCATGCTGTTGCCCAACACCAAGTCCATACAGGTATTGAACAGAGTAGGAGCAAGAACATACCCCTGACGAGCCCCAGAATCAACTGGGAAAAATACAGAGGTTCTGCCTCCACTCTGCACAGCACACACAGTACCAGTGTACAGGCCAGCCATAATACCCAGCAACCTCGAGAGGATCATGCGCGAACCCTCAGGATGTCCCAATGATCTAAGTCGAATGCTTTGCTAAAATTGACAAAGGCTGCAAAAAAACTGCCGATATTCACCTTTGCGCTCCATGAGAGCCCTCAGTGCCAGGATGTGATCGATGGTAGACTCCTTATGTGTAAAACCAGACTGCTCCGGTCACTGGTAGGTGAGCAAGTGATCACGGATCCTATTGAGGACAACTCTAGCAAGGACCTTACCCGGCACCGAGTGTAGTGTTATTCCACTGTAGTTGCTGCAATTCGGCGATCACCCTTCCCTTTCCAGATAGGGATGACAGGTCCTGTTTTCCAGTCAGTTGGGATGACGCCAGTCTCCAAATTGAAGCAGATTGCTTGCAATGCCTGAAGGACAGTCTTACCACCAGCCTGGAGAATTTCACCCAGCATACCACAGATCCCTGCAGCCTTCCCTACCCTTAGCTATTTCACCACCTGTGCAGTCTTAGTGAGATTGGGTGGTTCACAGCTAATTAGAGGATCAGCCTCAAGAACTGTGGACCCAGAGATATCAAATGTCCTAGCCAGAGGATCAGCTTTGAACAGCTGCTGAAAGTAGCCAGCCCAGCGCGTCACAACTGCAGTGTCTTCCGTAAAGACCATTCCATCAGTCACCCTGACTGTCACTCTCCGAGGAACAGATTCAGATGTACGTAATACATCAGTTCCTCTGTAAGCAGGATATGGGACGCTAGACCACAGATGGTGTGTCACTTATTCACAACATTCCCTGCGCCTACCCAGATGGGCCACCTCAAATTGGGACCCAAGTACTGCTGTGCAGCACACGACGCTTCAGTACCACACCAGTTCTGATCCCCTAAAGACCTGGCCCCATTTCCTCTCCCGACGGTTTCAACTTTTCCGGGGATGGGGCTCCCAAGGGCTTCCGCCATCCCCTTCATGATGCCAGCAGCCTTCCTATCACTGGCTGCAGCAGAGCTACTCTTGCGGAGAGCAAAAATGAGTCCTTTCTGTTGTGTCACAGCTGTATGAAGTTTTTTTATGGTGGCTGGAGTGCCAATCCTGTCACCAACCCCATTATTTCAAATAATATTGCATTTCTCTCTATGCTGTGGTTTCTATTACACACCTGAAAGAAAGAGACAATATATGTGAAAACATCATTATTTGAAAACGAACAGCATCCGATCAGCTGTAAAAGTATGGCATTTCTAAATGTTTGCTTTTTTTTCAGTCTGATACTCTCAGTCAGACTGTATATTTGTCTCTTATTCAGTGCACGCAAGAACATGCAGGTAGCCAGATGCTACAACATGCTGGCGGTGATCAACGCACATTTTAAAAAAAGAAAGAGACAAATATATGTGACGTTTTGACGAAATCATTTTATGACACTATTTACCTTTATTTATTTACTTACTTCCTAAAGCCTAAAGTCACAAGTAGTGTGTAGAGGGCATGCGCAAAAAATGTGTGTAATGCCACGAAAAGTGCCTGCTGACACTTTAGTATGCAAGCAATGGTATGTGCATTCTTGCTCCGATGTAGAAGGGAGTTGAGTTTACCTCTGTTACAGTGCGTCTATGTGAAAACAGCGGTATCAGATGCGGGGGTGGGGTGTGTTTGGGCTTGTGAACGCGGCCGAGATAATGAAACTGACTAAAAAAAAAAACCAAAGCTAACCTTTACAAGTATCATAAACTACACTGGCTGTTACAGACTGAAATCAAATGTATGTTTTTATTCTAAAATAGTAAGACTAAGAGCAGTTTACTTCTCAAAACGGAGAGGAGGAGGATCGAACTCCCAGCCTTTTGATTCCCAGTTGGGAGCTGAGTCTATTGTGCCACGGAGACAGTCATAATAAACAAGTGTCAATGTTGCATGTTAAGGCGGCTTTTTGTTTCTGCAGTTATATTTTTGAATAAAAGCGCAATTGTGTTAGATTTGTACCTTCTGTGAAAATATTTCTTTGATATTTGGACTTCAGGCTTCATACATTATATAGTTTATGCCTATATTTTGTCATCTACTACTAGAATATAAAAAACGTTTCTGTTTTAACAATGTGTTTACACAGTTTACTGTAGAAACGGAACAGACATGAAATGCGTATGTTCCAAACAATGATCTATTATTTCCACTCTAAAACTCCACTTCACTGCCAGATAATCAATCAAGGCATGAGCTGGGAGAAGTTTGTGCACATTCTAAATCGGTGGGGGGATGGAATAGCCGGCTACTTGCAGCTTTTCTTTTATTAGCACATTTAGATTAACAAAAGACGCTGGCGGAGAGGTGAGAACGGTTTTAGACAGATAGATAGATAGATACTTTATTAATCCCAAGGGGAAATTCACATAATCCAGCAGCAGTATACTGATACAAAGACACAATATTAAATTAAATAGTAATAAAAATGAAAAAATCATGAAAAATCATTTAAGGTGGGACGGATTTACAAGTTTTTTCGTAGGCTCTGGTAATTCTAGTGTTAATTCAAGGAAGCAAATGTATAATTTGATTGATTAATACTTTATGTTTGAATTAATAGTCAACCAACCAACAGATTCATTTTTGAACATCTTGAAGAGAAGGCTGCATGGAATGCTAGCTGCATTGGATGAAGCAGCATTTTCAGCACGTGGCTGGGTTTTCAAGGAAGCATTAAACATCAATGCACTTCATGAAGGGGGGACATTCAGGTGGGTCTTTAACTCGGTGAAATGGGCATAGAAGTATAGCAGGATAAATTATCCATAAGTCTTCAATTTACAAAATTTGAGCACAGGTAATCTCCATACTTCAGCAATATAAAATTGGACAGTTGGACAAATGCTCAAACAGTTTGCTTGACTAAATATGCTTTAATCATGAAACTTTAACTTAAAACAGACCATTTAGACTTGATTTATATTTCTTCATATTCAATTTCTCATCAGGCACACTTTGTGGAAGCGCATCCAGGCTGTTGTTACTCCTCTCATGGCACAGATTATATCTGTTATTGACAGAGACTGCAATTTGGATTTACTAATTGACTGCAATTCTGACTCCTCTGTTAAGAGACTCTGGATGGACATATTTGGGGATGAAAAATTACTTTGCATTCGCTGTGAGAGATTTAATGTAAAGTAAGTAGCTCAGAGTTTAATTTCTGTATTTTTCCTTTTTAAATATATTGCTTGACAGGACTTGTCCTGCTCTTGCTGTCATTTTAGTTCAAGCTGCTTAACAGTAATTGCCAATATGCTGGATGCTGTTATGAATTTGACTGCTGTTTATGTCCCTTTCCTCCTGCTTCTGCACCAGTATTTTCTTTAAAGTCTCCTTATGTTCACACTTAATAAGCACAGATAATTTAAACTGAAGGAATTAGTAACATTTAAGACTGCATTTTGCTGCCATTCTGAAGCAGACTATTATCAGTGGCTATATTCTTTTATCTAGTTCGCCATTGTTGAAATGGTTGGGGAACATCATTTAAGTGTCACTTCTGCAGATCACACTCAAAATTCAAGTAGCCATGATCGTTTTACTAATTCTTTACAAATTTATTGGGTTTTGAGTCATCTCTTGGCTTGCCAATATCAACAGATACTTACTTTTTATCTTTCAGTCCTAAACAGTTTTGATTTCTTTTTCACAGTGATTGTTTTCAATGTTCCCATGTGAAAAGCTACTTTTCATTATCAGACGATAGAAAAATGTCACTTTTCCCCTTCATTACACAAACATGTAATATATATACATTAACTGCTTCTTGATTCCCAATGTAAGACCACCTAAACTAACCACTTTGAAGAATTGGATGTCTTTATTATATACTAGTGTATCCAGTGAGTCCATTTAAAACCACAGTTTTGCTGCTTTTATGATAAAATCCTTTATTGCATGACATTTCTGATGATATGGTTCCCATGTGCAGTTGTGGTGGTGTAGTGACTTGTCATCGCCTCTGTTACTTGTGTTGTGGCCTAATATGTGGTTCAGTTTTGGAAAGTGTGTATAAAAGGAACTGCTGGGGGTTTGCTTTTTTTATAGCAATTTATTTATTATTGATTCTTTGACCATAATAATAAAAATCAGATCACCAAAGAAAAAAAAACTATGTGTTGACATAGTGGTGCATTGTGTCAAAGTCTTTTATCAACCACTGGTGCTGCTGTCTTGACAGTGCTGCTCAAGGTTTATCCCTATATTTATCAACTCGTGCTTGTTTCACTAAGGGTGACCACCTCCTGCACTGACATTAGCTCTTGACTCACCAAGTAGGACCCCCTCTCCACCTTGTGGGTTATTAATACATTTAAAGAGGAAAAACTGGGTCAGAGCACCATAAAAACTGAGAAACGTTGGTCTAGGATATGTTTACGGATCAGCCGCAACATTAAAACCACTGACAGGTCAAGTGACTAACACTTATCTCATTATAGTGGAACCTCTTAAGGGATGGGATATATAAGGCAGCAAGTGAACAGTCAATTGAAGGTGATGTGTTGGAAGCAAATAAAAAGGGCAATCGTAAGGACCTGAGTGATTTTGACAAGGCCAGACTGTGATGGCTAGGTTACTCAGTCAGAGCATCTCCAAAATGGTGGGTTATGTGGGGTGTTTATAGTATGCAGCAATTACTACCTACCAAAAGTGGTCCAAGGAAGAACATACGAACTGGTGACAGGGTCGTGGGCATCCAAAACTCGTTGATACTTTTGGGAATGAAGGCTAGCCCATATGATCTAGTCGTACAGAAATGGTACTGTAGCACAAATTGTTGACTACGTTTATACTGGCCATGGAAGAAACGTGTCAGCACAAACAGTATATCACACCTGGCTGCATATAGAGCTGCATAGCTACAGAATGGTAAAAGTACCAATGCTGACTCATGTGCACTGCAGAAAATGCTTACTGTAGGAACATGAGCATCAGAACTGGACCATTGGGAAATGGAAGAAGGTGGTTTGGTCTGATGAATCATTTTTTCTTTTAGATTATGTGGACCACCGGGCGCATGTGAGTTGATTACCTGATGAAGAGGTGGCAGCAGAATGCACTATGGGATGAAGGCAACCTGGCAGAGGAAGTGTAATGCTCTGGGCAATTTTCTGCTGGGGAACCTCTGGTCCTGGCATTCATGCAGATGTTACTTTGACACATACCACCTACCTAAAGATTGTTGAGATTACATGACTGCTACTTGGCAATAGTAGTCCCTGATGACAGTAGCCTCTTGCAGCAGGCAATGGTAGTCCCTGATGGCAGTGGCCTCTTATATCAGGATTATGTACCCTGCCATACTGCACACATTGTTCAGGAGTGGTTTAAGGAATATGACATAAAGTTCAAGGTGTTGACTTGGACCCCAAATTCCCCAGATCTCAATCTGATGAACCATCTATGGGATGTACTGGAAAAACCAGACCGATCCATGGAGGGCCCCACCTTGCTACATACAAGACTTAAACTATCTGCTGCTAATGTCTTGTTGCCATATACCACAGGACTCCTTCAGAGGTCATGTGAAGTCCATGTCTCTTTGACTCAGAGCTGTTTTGGTAGCAAGATGGGGACCTACGCAATATTAGGCAAAGGATTTTAATATTTTCTGATCTGTGTATGTAATGCATTAAAAATAATAAAATATTATATTTTTAATGCATTATATATATTATAATATTTTAGCATTTCTTTGTTTCATTGTTTTCTTCCCCGTGAGCATTTATCTGTATTTTTTTTATTTTGCATGTCCCCTTCAGCCCCGAATCCACAACAATCCTTGTACAGAATTACATGAATCTGGAGAAGAATGTATGCTGCACTATGCCGTTTAGTTGGAGAGCCAAAGATCATCTTGATGAACTCTGGACATATGCCCTTGAACGGAAAGGTAAAAGTCTATTTTCTTGTAAATGTTAAACTTTTTTTTTTAATTTTATTATAGATTCTGTTAATTATTATTTTTGTTCAATATGCACTAGTTTACACAGCAGAATCCAGGAAGACATTTACAACTCATAAGTTACTTTAGAATCTCATTAAGAAGCTTTCACTAATTATATATGACTGCTATTGAACATGTACTGAATTGAGATCTTAATTTCTTTTTTATTGAGGTTTATTATTGTAAGATGGAAATTGGGATTTTTAGCAGGTTTTTACAGGGATATGTCAACTGTACATTAAAAACCCAGCAACAAAAAACTTGGCCATTATGCATAAACTTTGTACAAATAAATAAAATATAGTAGTGATCATAAAATACTTAATTACGTAATTTTAGGTCATACATATTACAGATTGCACTTGGGGCCTCTGTTTGGCTAGGTGGCAGCACTGCTCTGAAGTGACACAGAATGGAAGAAACAGCATCTTTCAATGCACACTCTTCATGCAATGTGGCCTAGTGATTTCTTAATTAGGGACACTAATCCTGCATCTTGTCATTGAAGATCTGGGGTTGTAGTGGGCTATTATGCACTGATATCATACCGGCCTTGTTCCTTTTTTTGCCTCAATGTGCAAGCATCTTCTGCTCTGCCTTCGAAGGGAACTCCCAGCCCTAAAGCTCTCCTAGCAATTGTATTTATATCATATTGATCAAAACTCTGAGGATGACCCAAACACTTAATTAAAAAATTATGTAACAATTGCAATGCATTAGGAGGAGGATCAAGAAGCTGACAAACATAAAAATACTGGCACTTATTTGTTTCCACTTCAGACACTGCTGAAGATTAATAGTTAAATGAATGTTGATATGTATGTTTTTGTTTTATTGAGGTTAGTATGTTTGATTCAGTATCTTGCTATACTTCAGTCCAAAAATAAACTTAAAATGATGGTGCCCATATTTTTTAATGGCATATTAAGGCTTTTTCATGTCTGGTTGATGCATGCAGAATACATTTTGTAGCATTACCCACTGTACTAAGTTTGTTAAACCTACTCACAGGGTGGTCTAAGTTAGTATACCACATTTTCCACTTCCCTAAATTCCAAGAAGCACACTGCACTTGCACTTAGTCTTAGACCACTGCAACAGAGTCTATAGTTCTAGGGTACACTACAACAGTCCTACATTTCAAAGTTAGTTTTGTTACTGTAAATACATCCTAAAACTAAATTAGTGCAGGATCTTCTTGAGCTGACTGCACACTACAGCTGACCCAAACTGTTTTCTCTCATTCTGCATGAAACATGAGATTAAACATTTTTCTTAGCCATCACTACAAACTACATGGGGTATGTAACATATTAAAGAAATCTCATTTGTGGGTGGAGTATTTCTTTACATTTTAGGATTTGATGAAAATGTTTAAAATTATATTGGGTAAGGTAAAATTCACAGAAATCAGAAAAGTTTATAAATATTGCAAAAATGCTAGTGACGATTCATAAATGATGCTTACTAGACAACTCTGGAGCTAACCTGGAACACCGCAAGGATATTTTTCCTAAAAGCGAAACTGTTGAAGTAGATGCTTGGATTGAGTAACAATAATGTGATTCACTCAAAGTATTATAAAGTATTGTAGTGACATCTTCACAGTTAAAGGAAATAAAAACATGAAGTCTGATAATGCAGTTAAACAAGAAAACGGATTATTAATGTGGTAAGTTGAAAACAGGAACGATGCAAGGATGGTAATGGACAGAATTGATTTAAAAAAGAAAAAAAACAATGTTTTTAACTGTTTGAGTCTTCCCCACTATTTAGGCTGTAGGGAAAACATTTACATAGCTGCACTGGCCGTTCCCATTAGAAGGACCGTTAATTCACGACAGATAAAACCAGGTCTCTTTCCCTGTTCACTCCCTCGTGGTGTTGTTTTTGGGCTTTTTTCTGATCTAGAAGACATTACTTGCCCTTATGTCTCTTCCTCACTTGTCAACTTTTTGGTGAAACGGTACTGAACAACATTATGCTCCTACTTCAGTTCATCACTGCCCTCCCTCTTTGCCATCCCTCTTTGATTTGTGCTATCTGCTCACACTCAGCCATCACTCCTGGTCGTGGTCCTCATTTGTATAGCCAGCTCATGCTGACAACCTCCTACTCTGTCTCGCCACTTCACTGCCTCATGCAGAGTAGTTCATAGCTGGGTCACTACACAAGTCATGCGACAATAGTGTTGGGAAACGTTACTTTTACAAATAACTTAGCAACATTACTCAGTACCTACAAAAAATAAATATGCTATATAGTTATACATTACAAAATATCATGTATTAAAAACAGTGCATTAATTTTGCATTACTTTTTCTTTAGTATGAAAAACTGAACATTTCACTGGCCATATAGCAACTTTCATGAACCTGATTAGAAACATAGCCAAATCTGTTAATTTTCACGTGTTTTTCAAATATTTTTAGTACTTCCCTCTTCTCCATCTTCAAGTGCAAGCTCTTGAAGTTTCGCAGAAATTAACTGTAGATACTATCCCACCAGATCACAGTGCTTCAAAATATCTGTTGAAAATTGCTGGAATAAAACTAGAATGATACTATATTTTTAGGTTTCTGTTATGCCGGCCATACACTGTTTGATTTTTAGAAATTGTGGGCAAACAACTACTCACACTGCACAACAGAATCACCAGTTGTATATGTACTCATACTGTTATGAACATGTTTGGTCAGATTGACATGCCATGACATGGGTGCTTAGACAATATGTGTTGTGGTCCTCCAGACCACATGGGGGTGACTGCCTTGGTGGCTTTGGGGACCACGGGAACAGAGCTTAGAAGCTCAACCCTATAGTGGCCCGTGGTCACCACCAGGGGGCACCCGAATGCCTGAGGAGCCCTGGCCCTCAGCACTTCTGCCACATCCGGAAGTGCTGGGGGGAAGAAGACCAGGGACTCCCGGAGTGCTTCCGGGTTTGCAGTCGGTGCTTCTGCCACACTTGGGAGTGCCAGCGGAAGATTATCAGGAGGTACCTGGAGCATATCCAGGTGGGGATAAAAGGGGCCGCCTCCCTCCATTCATTGGCTGGAGTCGGGTGAGGAGAAGAACAGAGCTCGGGAGGAAAGGAAAGTAGGCGGCCTGAAGAGAGTGAGGCATTGTGTTAAGGCCTGGACTTTTGGGGAGTTTGGGGTTGTGTTGCACTTTTGTAAATATAAGGACTTGTAAATAAACATGTGTGGGTGAATTAAACATGTCTACCTGTCTGTGTCCGGGCCATATTCCACAGTGTACATAATCCCGATGGGAAGTTTTACCCATTCAAAATGTCAAAAAGAAAAGAACTGCGTTCCTGACTCTCACCATACTACAGTGGCTTGCAAAAGTATTCGGCCCCCTTGAACTTTTCCACATTTTGTCACATTACAGCCACAAACATGAATCAATTTCATTGGAATTCCACGTGAAAGACCAATACAAAGTGTTGTACACGTGAGAAGTGGAACGAAAATCATACATGATTCCAAACAATTTTTACAAATAAATAACTGAAAAGTGGGGTGTGCGTAATTATTCAGCCGCCTGAGTCAATACTTTGTAGAACCACCTTTTGCTGCAATTACAGCTGCCAGTCTTTTAGGGTATGTCTCTACCAGCTTTGCACATCTAGAGACTGAAATCCTTGCCCATTCTTCTTTGCAAAACAGCTCCAGCTCAGTCAGATTAGATGGACAGCGTTTGTGAACAGCAGTTTTCAGACCTTGCCACAGATTCTCGATTGGATTTAGATCTGGACTTTGACTGGGCCATTCTAACACACGGATTTGTTTTGTTTTAAACCATTCCATTGTTGCCCTTGCTTTATGTTTAGGGTCATTGTCCTGCTGGAAGGTGAACCTCAGCCCCAGACTCAAGTCTTTTGCAGACTCCAAGAGGTTTTCTTCCAAGATTGCCCTGTATTTGACTCCATCCATCTTCCCATCAACTCTGACCAGCTTCCCTGTCCCTGCTGAAGAGAAGCACCCCCAGAGCATGATGCTGCCACCACCATATTTGACAGTGGGGTTGGTGTGTTCAGAGTGATGTGCAGTGTTAGTTTTCCGCCACACATAGCGTTTTGCATTTTGGCCAAAAAGTTCCATTTTGGTCTCATCTGACCAGAGCACCTTCTTCCACATGTTTGCTGTGTCCCCCACATGGCTTGTGGCAAACTGCAAACGGGACTTCTTATGGTTTTCTGTTAACAATGGCTTTCTTTGTGCCACTCTTCCATAAAGGCCAACTTTGTGCAGTGCACGACTAATAGTTGTCCTATGGACAGATTCCCCCACCTGAGCTGTAGATCTCTGCAGCTCGTCCAGAGTCACCATGGGCCTCTTCGCTGCATTTCTGATCAGCGCTCTCCTTGTTCGGCCTGTCAGTTTAGGTGGACGGCCTTGTCTTTATAGGTTTACAGTTGTGCCATACTCTTTCCATTTCTGAATGATCACTTGAACAGTGCTCCGTGGGATGTTCAAGGCTTTGGAAATCTTTTTGTAGCCTAAGCCTGCTTTAAATTTCTCAATAACTTTATCCCTGACCTGTCTGGTGTGTTCTTTGGACTTCATGGTGTTGTTGCTCCCAATATTCTCTTAGACAACCTCTGAGGCCGTCACAGAGCAGCTGTATTTGTACTGACATTAGATTACACACAGGTGCACTCTATTTAGTCATTAGCACTCATCAGGCAATGTCTATGGGCAACTGACTGCACTCAGACCAAAGGAGGCTGAATATTTACGTACACCCCACTTTGCAGTTATTTATTTGTAAAAAATGTTTGGAATCATGTATGATTTTCGTTCCACTTCTCAAGTGTACACCACTTTGTATTGGTCTTTCATGTGGAATTCCAATGAAATTGATTCATGTTTGTGGCTGTAATGTGACAAAATGTGGAAAAGTTCAAGGGGGCCCGAATACTTTTGCAAGCCACTGTATGCTCTAAAAGTACAATGGAAAGAAAAGAGCGTTTTTGGACACATGGATGGTTTAGAGGCTGTCAGTATGGTTTGTCTATTTTACAGAGAGAATTCACATTACATAGTCTATGTAATTTACCATTGTATATTGTGAACGCTGGCCCCAGCACAGACAGACGGACGACATATTTTGCTCCACACACTGTTTATTTACAAATATATACAAGTTCTTAAGTTGGGTGCACTTACACAACCCCAGTGCCTTCAGCACCGAATCCCCCAAAAGTCCAGGGCCCACAGTCACTGTGCCTTTCCTCTGGCCGCCTCCTGTCCTCTCTCCAACTCCGTCGGCTTCCTCCCGACTTCCACCACCTGACTGGAGGGAGGCAGCCCCTTAAATAATGCCCCGGATGAGCCCCAGGTGTTTCCGGCCTCTTCTCTTTAGCCACGCCCCAGCGTGGCGGAAGTGTCGGCTGCTTTCCTGGCGGCTCTCCGGGCGCCACCCAAAGTCTTCCCCCCGGCACTTCCTGGTGTGGCGGAAGTGCCGGGCTCCCGGGATAATTAGGCACCGGGGCGCCGCCTGGCGGTGGCCACGGGTCCCTACAGGGCTGGGCTTCAAAGCCCTGTACCCGAGGCCCCCTGCCTAACCAGGACGGACGCCCCCACTCTGTCTGGAGGAGGCACTCGCCCTCCTCCGGTCCTCCAAGGCGTCCCGGCCGGGCTCCAGCCCCAACCGCAACCGCGCGGGATAAACCGGCATCGGGCGCCGCCTGGCGGTGACCACGGGCCCCTACAGGAAGGGCTTCCATGCCCTCAACCCGTGGCCCCAACAGAACCAGGACGGACGCCCCCTCGCGGTCTGGAGGAGGCACAAGCCCTCCTCACGTCGTCCTGGGCGTCCCGGCCCGGCTCCAGCCCGGCGGGGCCTAATATGTTTATTTTATGTTCTTCCAGTAATGGTTTCCTAAGATGCTTCTTCCATAGGCTATTTAGATGCATGTGTGTTAATATATGATATTTAGATTTTTTAAATCAAAAATGTGAAAATGAGCATGACAGTAGAAATACCTGATGTATAATATTCTAACATCAGTGCACAATGAAATTTTATAATGGCATGAAAAAAAATCAGGTTGTGAGACTACTCACACTTCAAGACAACCAAGCCCAATCATAAGATGCAGTGGGGTATCGCAGCTCCACTTGTACTGCATTTGAAATGATTGTAAATGAAGCTAAAATTTGGGCTGACTCAAAATCAGTCAGAAACTGCAAATCAGTGTTAAAATCATGCCCAAATCACACATTGCTTGGAATTAGTGTATTGCATGCAGCACACTCTTTTCTGCTTAGCTGTATAATTGGACAACACTAAACCACCATATCACATTTGCTTCTTGCCTTATACATAGTGCTGCTGCCTCCCTGTGATTCTAAAATGGCCAAATTATATGTACCCCTCAGAACATGCAGGATTAAATGTACACATATGACTTTTATTCAGTGTTTTTACTTGATTGCATGCTGTGCAAGAACTTTAGTTTCGTTTCCACTAGTTGCTGTCAAATGGCCAAACCATGCACATGCACAATGTTACACAGCAGCAGGTGATGTCTTAAAAAGGCAATACTTGTGCGAAATAATGCAGTATTTTTTATATAAGCTTCCATAGTAACAACTGTTTTTTTTTTCCTCCAAGTATTTATACTTCAATAATATAAGTATTGGTTTGATTGCTTGTTATCTTGAAAGTTAGTATTATGTTTTCCATAACCGATTTCATTTTAAATTTTCACATTCAACTTGTCCAAGGGTTTTGCATTTTTTGTTGAATTGTACCGAGTCAGGGGGTTTGAAAGGTGGAGGAACGAAATTAGCCTCCAATGTTGATTGCTGATGAGTGGCCCTACAAGGAACTGTTGACGTCTTCAGCACTTTTTCTGCCCACTGCTCAGGTCTTCAAAGGCACCACATACTCCCAGCTGTTCTCCCCATTGTCCTTAATGCACGCTGCCTGGCTTCACCTTACCTGGGGTAAGAGTCAATCCGTATGCCCCATTATATCCCTGGCTCACTGCAAGTCCAGGGTCCAATCTGAGGTTCGCCCAGCAGTGACACCTTTGAGCCAATGGGCTTCAGCGGCCAGGAGATGCGTCCAGTCGAAGTGTTCTTTTAAGTGCTGTGTTCATGTCTCTTTTACATGCTGACCATGAGTTGCTTTATACAGTCATGGCCGAAATTATTGGCACCCCTGGAATTTTCCCAGAAAATGTACTATTTCTCCCAGAAAATTGTTGCAATTACAAATGTTTTGGTATACAGTAATCCCTCGCTATATCGCTCTTCGACTTGCGCAGCTTCACTCTATCACGGATTTTATATGTAAGCATATCTAAATATATAATGCGGATTTTTCGCTGCTTCACGGTTTCTGCGGACAACGGGTCTTTTTACTTCCGGTACAAGCTTCCTCAGTTGGTTTGCCCAGTTGATATCTTACAAGGGACGCTATTGGCGGATGGCTGAGAAGCTAACCAATCAGAGCACGCAGTTAAGTTCCTGTGTGCTGACTGGCTCAGCGACAGAGCGCCGAATTCAATTCTGCGGCATTAACCAGGATGTGTCGTCTTGCTCATTCAGCATCAGCGTGTTTCGCTGTGTAAAGAGTTAACTTTTGTGCTCTTTTGTGTTTATCTTTGTGCATAATCAAGCCGTTCATTATGGCTCCAAAACAATGTGCTCCTGCTACTGCTTCAGGGGCCGTGCCCGAGCGCCAACGGAATATGTTAACGATTGTCGAAAAGGTAAAAGTTTTGGATATGTTGATGGAAGGGAAAAGCTACACCGCTGTAGGACGCCATTACGGCATCAATGAGGCTATGATTCTTTTTATTTAAAAAGTAGGAAAGAAATACAAGATCTACGGCCGCAGTGTCCTTTTAACCAGAGTGCAAAATGAGTTGTAAGTGGATGTAATAAGGCAGTAGTCTGGATGGAATCTGCTTTAGGGATTTGGATTGAAGACTGCCGGAAGAAGCACAACGGCGGTGCTACACAGTCGCCTGAAGAGGCTCCTTTAGAAGAGCTGTAACGCTCTCCTTTGTTGTGCAGTAAAATTAAACTCATCGTTATCGGACAAGTCATCGTGTCATTGTTGGTTAGTAACCGTAATTAATTTTCTACTTACAATACTTAGTACATGTACGTACGTTTAGTGTCACTGTACACACATTTACTGTATACATATTTTCTTGCATTGTACGGATTTATTGCTGGTGGCTGTCTATCGTAATGTCTGTAACATATGTGATATCGGACACGCTCGATATCTTTAAAATAATATTTAGGTTTTACTGTATATAAACAGTGTGTTTACATACATACAGTAGAACCTCGGGTTCACGACCATAATTCGTTCCAAAACTCTGGTCGTAAACCGATTTGGTTGTGAACCGAAGCAATTTCCCCCATAGGATTGTATGTAAATACAATTAATCCGTTCCAGACCATACGAACTGTATGTAAATATATATTTTTTTTACGCTTTTAAGCACAAATATAGTTAATTAAACCATAGAATGCACAGCGTAATAGTAAACTTAATGAATAACACTGAGAAAACCTTGAACAACAGAGAAAACTAACACTACAATAGTTTGCGCTATAGCGCTACCAATTACTGGGTAAAAGCACTTTTTTTTTATGAGTTTTGAGCACAGGGAAAAAATGAACATTTGAAAAATCCATAATTTAATAAACCACCAAGAAAAATAATATTGCAACAATGCACACTATGAACCAATCGCTGGAAACAGAAGTGAAAACAAAATCAAGCCCAGTGCATTCTTTAACTGCCTTCCTACCTTAATGCGTCCAGCTCTCTCTCGCACTGCCTGTGTGTCTGCGCGCTGCCTCTGTGTGTGTGTGTGTGTGTCTGCGCGCTGCCTCTGTGTGTGTGTGTGTCTGCTCGCTGCCTCTGTGTGTGTGTGTGTGTCTGGTGCTCTCTTCTGCGCTGCCTGTGTGTGTCTGCGCGCGCCTCTGTGTGTGTGTGTCTGGCGCTCTCCTCTCTCGTGCTGCCTGTGTGTGTGTGTGCGCGCTCTCTCGCTCTCACTCTTGTTCTCTCTCTCTCTCTCTCTCTCTCTCTCTCTCGCTCACTTACTCGCTGCACAGGAAATCCACAGGGAGAGACTGAACATGTACAAACCGAAAGGGAAACTGGCTTGTTCGTATACCGAGTGTGTGGTCGTGAACTGCGGCAAAAGTTTGGCAAACTTTTTGGTCGTAAACCGAGACGTTCGTGAACCGAGGTTGCACTGTAATTTCAATGAATCTTACCTAATATCTAAGAGAATACAAAGGGTTTATGCTGTATAACTGTGTGGGAATATTTATAAACAGTGTGGGAGAGTTTATAAGAGCTTAAAATATATAAAAATAACCATACAAACATGTTGTTTCTACTTTGCGGATTTTCAACTATCGCGGGGGGTTCTGGAACACAACCCCCGCGATCGAGGAGGGATAACTGTACACATGTTTATTTCCTTTATGTGCATTGGAACAACATAAAAAAAACAGAGAAAAAAAGCCAAATCTGACATTTCACACAAAACTCAAAAACTGGGCTGGACAAAATTATTGGGACCCTCAAGTTAATATTTGGTTGCACGTCCATTGGAAAATATAACTGAATTGAAGCGCTTCCTATAACCCTCAACAAACTTATTACACCTCTCAACTAGAATTTCTGACCACTCTTCTTTTACAAACTGCTTCAAGGTCTCTCAGATTTGAAGGGCGCCTTCTCCCAACAGCAATTTTGAGATCTCTCCATAAGTGTTCATTCGGATTTAGATCCGGACTCATTACTGGCCACTTCAGAACTCTCTGGCACTTTGTCTTCAACAATTTCTGGGTGCTTTTAGAGGTATGTTTGGCGTCGTCGTCCTGCTGGAACACCCATGACCTCTGACGCAGACCCAGCTTTCTGACACTGGGCCCTACATTGCGTCCCAATAGCTCTACCCTGGTCTCATCTGTCCACAAGACTTTCACCCAGAAGGATTTTGGCTTCCTCAAGTACATTTTGTCAAACTCCGGTCTGGCTTTTTTATGTTTCTGTGTCGGCAGTGGGGTCCTCCTGGTTCTCCTGCCATAGCGTTTCATTTCGTTCAGATGTTGACGGATAGTTTGAGTTGACACTGTTGCACCCTGAGTCTTCAGAACAGCTTGAATATGTTTTAAAGTTGATTGGGGCTGTTTATCCACCATTCTGACTATCCTTCCTTGCAGTGTTTTATCAATTTTTCTCTTCTGTCCACGTCCAGGGAGATTAGCTACAGTGCCATGTGGTGTGAATTTCATGATTATGTTGCGCACAGTGGACAAAGAAACATGAAGACCTCTGGAGATGGACTTGTAGCCTTGAGATTGTTGATATTTTTCCGCAATTTTTGTTCTCAAGTCCTCAGACAATTCTCTGCTCTTCTTTCTGTTCTCCATGCTTAGTGTGGCACACTCAGACACACAATAGGAAGGTTGAGCCAACTTTTCTCCACTTTAACTGGCTTCAGGTGTGATTGCTATATTAACAGCACCTGTTTCTTGCCACAGGTAAGCTCAAATGAGCATCATATGCTTCAAATAAAACGATTTACCCACAATTTTTGAAAGGTGCCAATAATTTGGTCCGACCCATTTTTGGGGTTTTGTGAGACAGGATGTCAGATTTGGCTTTTTTTCTGTGTTTTTTTTGTGTTGTTCCAATGCACATAAAGGAAATAAACGTGTATACCAAAACATTTGTAATTGCAACAATTTTCTGGGAGAAATGGTGCATTTTCTGGAAAAATTCCAGGGGTGCCTCTAATTTTGGCCATGACTGTAGCGAGCTTCTCCAGGTATTCTCACCCCCTCAGACAATCCACCAATACCTGAGGAGAATGTCCCTCTGAGGTCCACATCCATCAAATTTTATGGTATTTTGGTTAAAAATTTGAAAGGTCTTCTTGTCCGTCAGTATATACAGTAAGTATGAATTATAATCTGTACCTGTTTAGCAGTTTTAAAAAAAGCAGTGAAAGTGATTCTTGAAGATTATTAGAATAGCATGGTACTCAGTTTGACTTATGAAACAGGGCGTTTTGGCGCAGAAAACAAATGTCTCTTTGGACATTGTTGAACGACAAAGGATTATACAATAGTTGAGACTGTCCATCTGCACATACATTGTAGCTTAAGACTAATGTGCCTTATTTCAGTATGAGCTAAAAAGCCATAATATGAATGTTTCTAATTGTAAAGGAATCCATGTTCATTTTTATCATCAGTAGGAACTGGCATTTATAGCACCACTTTTCCATGTATGTATTATACTATACAAGGATAACAAAAGTGCTTTAATAAGGTCAGTAGCTTTCTTACAGATTGAGTAATTAGAGGTGTGGCACGTTTGATTTAAATCTCTTAATTGATTTTTTATTTGTTTTGTAAAACCATTCTATATTTTAATAATAGAAAACCTTGTTTAGTAATGTAATTAATAGAGAATTATATCAAGTGTTTTCATTTTTTAAAGGACACACTGAGAAGAATTTCGATGAGTATTTCAGCAAAACTCCACTGGGTCGGTATATTTCAGCAGCTAGTGATGAAATTCAAAGAGAACTGTTCCTCCGATATGTTCAGGATTTTATTCTGATGACCATGAGTGTTTCATCCGAAATGGAACTTCAGGTACTTTTTTGCCTTATTGCTTTTATATGTATCTTGTGAGCTCTTGTACTGTCAGTGATTTAGATCCATGGAGATGAAAAAAGTTTACTTTGAAAGATTTAGATCCATGGAGATGAAAAAAGTTTACTTTTACGCTATATCTTAAAACCGGGTCACGGGGGTCTGCTAGAGCCAATCTCAGACAACACAGGGCACAAGGCAGGAACAAATCCCGAGCAGGGCACAAGCCCACCACAGGACACACACGCACACATACACCCACCAAGCATTAAACAGTATGTCACTGTTTTTCTTCTTGTTGCAGCATACCTTTAAATAACTCTAAAGTATTTTTGGGAATATTGTTAGCAATGCCATTTAATGTACTGCACTAAACCACCTTGTCTGGTTTTTGTAAGAACATTTCTGATATTGCTTCCTTCATAGCAGGTTTCCTGTTAGCTATCAGAACAGAATATCAAAAATGAAGCATATTGTTTCTGAACTTTTTCAACTCCAGTATGCTGTATAGATTACTACACGTTAGGTCTGTCTTAGACTTAGACACTCAGTTAGACTGCAGTCTGATGACTGGAGAAGCTACTGCAATATACTGCATTTACTTTGATGTTTCAGGGAAAACCTTAAACTTTTTATACACCACCTAATTATAACAGACTGTTATATCAACACAGATCTAAATACTAACAGCTCTTTTATGTATGTAAGATAAATGTAGTTCTGAATATCTGAAACCTAAAACAATTAGAAATAAAATAAGTCATTTCCTTTTAAGAATAAAGGAAAAAAAACTTAATTGAGATTTTCACATACACTTAAGTGCTTTCCATCACAGCACTTGCCTATAACGCAGAATATTGGCACTTATGTCCTGATTCAATTTGATTCTAGTTCACAACGCCTTGATTCCATTTGATACCGATTTTATCTTGACAGAATTAGTGTGCACTGATATATTTGAAGTGGTGGCTTTTTTTTTTTAGAGATAACTTAACCATGCATTGAGAACATTAATATAATGTAATAATTTTCAGTAAAATTTTATTTGAAGGGTGTCTCCATAGTGATTTCATAGCATATGCATAAGCATGGAGTGACATTTAAGAAGAAATACTTAATTAGTAATGAACAGTTAACATCAGTATTTGCGGAATATGAAACAAAATATCATTGCTCTTTCCTAGAGCGTAAAGTCACAAGTAGTGTGCAGAGCTTCCCATGTACATATACAAAGTACAGTGATAGCAAAAGTGCATTCTTGCTCCGATGTAGAACAGTCGTCATGATCTGAGTTCAACTCTGTTATAGCGCGTCTTTTTATGAAAACAGCAGTGTCAAATGCGGGGTGGGGGGTTAAATCGTGAACGCAACCGAGAGAATTAAACCGAATAAAAAAAAACAAAGCTAACCTTTAGTATCATAAATTACACCGGCTGTTACAGACTGAAATCAAATGTATGCTTTTATTCTAAAATAGTAAGAATACGAGCAGCTCACTTCTCAAAATGGACTCGTCTGGGATCGAACCCGTGAAGTTTTGATTACCAGTCAACAGTTGATACCATTGTGCCACCGAAGCGGTCGTAGCAAATGCGTGTTAATGTCGCAACCTAAGGCGGGTTTTTTTTCTGCAGTTATATTTTTGAATAAAAGTTATATTTTTGAATAAAAGCGCGCTTGTTCTGTTATATTTGTAACTTTTGTGAAAGTGTTTCTTTGATATGTTTTTTTTTTTATTATATTTTTATTCATTTTATTGCAATCCATACAAATCAATCAAGTTTTTACAAAAAGAAAAATTGAGTTAAGGACAAATGGGTCCCCACCCCTGATAGAGAGAGCAAGGCAAACGGTGTGAAATATAAGGCTTGTAACCATACCTAAATTAATAAATTCTCTGTGCTTTATGAGCTTATTTTAAAATATTACTGATTAGATCCTGCCATGTTTTGAAAAAAGTCTGTATGGGTCCTCTAACTGAGTATTTGATTTTTTCCAATTTCAAATAGTCTGAACACATCGGTTTCCCACTGACTTAAAAGAGGAGAGTTTGGGTTCTTCCAGTTTATCAGAATAAGTCTGCGCGCCAAAAGTGTAGTGAATTCAATCACAATTTGTTTGTCTTTCTCCACTTTAAACCCATCTGGAAGAATCCCAAACACAACTGTTAATGGGTTATGAGGGATTGTGAGACCAAGGCTGTCTGAAAGGTAATTAAAAATTTTGGTCCAGAATAATGTAAATTTGGTGCAGGCCCAGAACATGTGACCCAGTGAGGCTGGGACTTGGTTACAGAGTTCGCAGGTTGGATCATGCCCTGAAAACATTTTGGAGAGTTTCAGATGAGACAGATGTGCTCGATATATAATTTTGAGTTGTATCATTGTATGCTTTGCACATATGGAGCTCGAATGGATTCTCTGCATTGCTACTTTCCACTCCTTTTCTGATATATTGAAAGATCTTTTTCCCAGTGTCCTCTTGGATCTTTGAAAGGGAGGGATTGTAAAATGATTTTATATATTGTAGAGATGGTGTCTAAGTCCTTGAGATTGAGCAATATTTTTTCGGAAAAAAATCGGAAAGGTTCTGTTTAACAAAGTTCCTGATTTGAAGATAGTGAAAGAAATGTGTAGCTGGAATGTTAAATTTGGAATGTAATTGTTCATAGGATGCAAAGACATTGTCTATATAAAGATCTCTAAGCAAGTTAATTCCAAATTTTTTCCAGATATTAAAAACTGCATATGTTTGCGAAGGTTGAAAGAGGTGGTTCTCTTGCAGATGTGCCACCGATAGAAGCTTCTCCGTCTTAAAATGCTTTCTACATTGGTTCCATATTCTAAGTGAGTGAAGCACAATTGGGTTATTAGTATATTGCCGATAACGTGTGTTTGTTGGAGCACAGAGCAGGGAATACAAAGAAGTACTGCAGGATTTTAGTTCTATTGGGGACCAAGCTTGTTTCTTTGATATTTGGACTTCAGGCTTCACACATTATACACTTCATGTGTACATTTTGTCAGTTATTTCTAAAACATGAAAAAGTTTCTGTTTTAACGATGTGTTTACATAGATCATTGTCTACACGGAACACACATGAAATGCAAGTGTTCCAAATAAAGATACAGTATTTATAAAAGGTGTCATTTTGCTTGACTTCTCATTCTATACAACTCTAAGCAACTGACACGCAGGTAAACAGACTTGAGCTGAGAAAACTGTGCGGCGGTGGGGGATGTGTAGCAGGCTGCTTGCTGCTTATCGACACATTTACAGGACAAAGGACTCTGATGGAGAGGTGCGAAGTGATTTAAGGTGGGACGGATCTACAAGTTTTTTCGTAGGCTCTGGTAATTCTAGTGTTGAAAAAAAAAAAAAAAAGGCACTCTTCCAGTCGAACTAGTATGGTGCTAAGGTGTCACCCACTGCATGGCTGAGCTTGTGTTCCAAGTTAGGATCCTGAGGTGTACATGCTGTATAACTGCATGCTCCAAAACATTCTCTCTCTCATATATTTAGCACCTTTTTATCTCGACATTCAGTTCCAATTAGGGTACTCTATAAACACGTATGATAAAATACATACTTTGCATATGTGCAGATGACGATGGTACAAATTCATTAGCATGTTTCATTGTAGCATAAGGTTGTGTTGTAGGTATTATTTGAAAATGATAGTTATTTTAATTGATGTTTCTTTCTGGATGTTAATTTATTTTCTTGCAGTTTCTGCGTCAAGCTCTGTTGACTTGTGTAAATGAACTGAGATTGCAACAAGGCATTGAAGAACAAGCATTTTCTCTTACCTGGGTTCATTCTGCATATTACAATTTCAAGAACCGTTTACAGAATTTCTCAAGAATTATCAATATTTATCCTAAAGTCCAAGAGGTTTTGAGAAACAACATGGACACAATCTGGGGAGGTGAAGGGCGAGAAATGGTAAGCACAGCAAATATTATAACATTTAATTTTTTTTGTATAGCTGAAAATAGAAGCATTTACTTTGTACTAGCTGTGTTACCTGGCTTTGTCAGGGAATTTCGTAAAGCAGTGGGCCTCTGTTAAGTGCCTTCAATTAATTGGATGTATGAAAAGTACCATACACCAAAGTGCTTTTTGTGTGCAATTTTTTTTTTTACAAGTTCTAATATTATTGTCAGGCAGTGTGATTTAGTGGTTAAGGATTTGGACTTCAAACTCCGAGGTTGTGGGATCAAATCCAGCTGCTGACACTGTGTGACCATGAACAAGTCATTTCACCTGCCCGTGTTCCATCTGGGAAAACAAAAACAATGTAATCAATTGTATCTCAAATGCTGTAAGTCGACTTGGATAATAAAGGCTTAAGTCAAATAATAAGTAATATTATTATTAATAGGTAACTGGAAATGCTTACTCTTGAACATGCTATACAGAGTTCCTGTATATTCCTGAAATACTTTTTTCTGCTTTTCCTAGTGACATTGCAAAATACAGTTTAACAAGAAAATGTATTCTTTTGAATTGAAACAGGTAATTAGCTATGTTCCCTCTGAGTGCCATGCAGCAGTTTGGAAGAGCTGCATAGCAGTTATCACACCTTTCATCAATGGCCCCCGAAACTCCATAGTTCAAACCACTCATCTTATATAGTGTCCTCCATAATGTTTGTGACAAAGACACATTTTTCTTTGATTTACCCCCCTGCTCCACAGTTTAAAATTACAAATCAAACAATTCAGACACAATTAAAGTGCATATTGCACACTTTAGTTTAACGTTATTTGCTACATTTCAGTTAAACCATGTAGAAATTACAACACTTTTTCTACACTGTAAATATTAGTAATGTGAGATTTTCTGTCAATACATTCGGTATTTGGACCTGTCGTATTGATCAAAATTAATTGTTTTGAAAACATTAATTTCATAATCCATTAAGCACCTTAAAAGTTCCCTGAAGTCAACCAGAAACATTAGAGCAAACAACTGAATGGTTTAAGGGAACATTCAAGGCATTTTTCACTTCATAAAATAAGCATTTGTTACATTCTATTCATAATCGAGGAAAGAATTGTAGATGTAGAAGATAGATTAAATAATAAAAAAAAATAAAAATGATTGTTTTATGTATATAAGAAGCAATGTAACACCCTGTGTACCATATAGGTGTCACCTGTGATGTTTTGGTCCTGTTACAATTACCAGACAAATCTCTTGGGTTTCAAGATTAATTAATTATGCACCAAATTTTTATAAACCAAACTTGCAAGTTTTCCGTAAAAATAAAGTGATTTTTTTTTTATTCTTACTTTGTATTTCCTAGGTGTTCACCATGATTCAGATTTTTCACTTAAAATGTGACTTTTTTTTACTTCATACTTTGAATTCTGCCGTTTTCCAGTCATTGACATTAGTAGGTTTTGAAAGGTTAATGCTGTTTTATTTCAATTTATTTAATTTAAACTGTCAGTGTAATTTATCTACAAAGTGGAGTCATGCTTGTCATGCTTGGGTCAACTCATGCCTTTTGGACATGTTTCCTTAATTTAAGGTTTTGGATATAAGCGCTGCTGCTGCATGTATTGAGCTACTAGAACAACCTCATATAAAAAACGAGAAGTCAAGACAAGAATGGCTTAATCAGGTGAAGAACTTGCGGGTCCCAATTGAACTAATATGCTCAGATGATGTACAGTACTGTGGGGAAAAGTGTCAACAGCTGCTTATCATTGTGAGGTACTGTGCATGAGATTGATTAAAATCTACTCTTTAATATTTAATGTTTGTGTGTCTAATTACAGTATGTACTGATTGTAGCAGGTGCTGTCAATATTGGCATACATACTTTTCAACCCCAGTGATGGTTCATGATAGATTTTGTAGTTCTGCTGCTGTTGAGTGGAGATTATACGAACTTCAAATAATACTACACAGATTATTGCAAGGTAGAAATAAACCAAAGAGCTGGTTCTTTCTTTTTTTTATAGCAGCTATTTTTTTAATGTGAGTAGTGACATCCTTCACATATTCTATAACTCTGATGGCTTTTTCTGTACTGTGGTGTGCTGGGCCAGTAATATCACTGTAAGAGAGGCCCGTCAAATCAACCATCTTATTAAAAGGTAGGCTCAATTATTAGATGCATTCAGGACCCACTGAATGTAATTAGGAAGGAGAGAATGAAAATAAAAATGAGTGCCATTCTCAACAATGCTTCACATACTCAGTCTGACACAGTAAAACTGAGGACTTTTATAGCTGAATAATGATTATTCAGTAGAATTGTGTGAAGAAGTGCTTCTGGTGCTCCTGTATAATGCCTCACTGACTGTGACTGCCAAGTCAGAAGTTTACTTTCTTTTTAATTTTTTTTAGTGGTAAGGACCCATGTCCTGCTTACAAAGGAATCAAAGCATTATGCACATCTGAATCTGTTCCTTGGAGAGTCGAAGTCAGGGCAGCTGATGTAACGGTCCTTACAGATGACACTGCAGTTGTGACCCGTTGGGCTGGCTACTCTGAGCAGTTGTTCAAAGCTGATCCTCCGGCTAGGGCATTGGATATCTCTGGGTCCACGGTTCTTGAGGTTGATCCTCCAATTAGCTGTGAACCACCCAATCTCACTGAGATTGCACAGGTGGTGAACTTCTCTAGGCTGGTGGTAAGGCTGTCCTCCTGGCATTGCAAGCATTCATCCCAACTGACTGGAAAACAGGACTTGTCGTCCTTAACTGGAAAGGGAAGGGTGATCACCTGGATTGCAGCAGCTATAGGTGGACAACACTGCTCTCAGTGCCGGGTAAGGTCATTGCTAGGGTCGTCCTCCGTAGGATCTGTGATCACTTGCTTACCTACCAGCGACCGGAACAGTCTGGTTTTATGCCTAAGAAGTCTACCATCGACCGCATCCTGGCACTGAGGATTCTCATGGAGCGCAAATGCGAATATCGGCAGAGTTTCTTTACAGCCTTTGTCGATTTTTGCAAATCGTTTGACTCAGTTGATCGAGCCGCCCGGTGGGACATCCTGAGGATTTGTGGGATCCCCTCAAGGTTGTTGGATGTAATGGCTGGCCTGTACACTGGTACTGTGAGTGCTTTGCAGAGTGGAGGCACGACCTCTGCGTTTTTCCCAGTTGATTCTGGGGTTCATCAGGGGTGTGTTGTTGCTCCTACTCTCTTCAATGCTTGTATGGATCGGGTGTTGGGTAAGGTCGTGGGGTTCAGTGGCTGTGGGGCATCTGTTGGTGAAGAAAGGTTCATAGATCTTGACTTTGCTGAGGATGCTGTGATCTTTGCGGAGGCAATGAAGGCTCTGATCAGGGCTCTCGAGAGACTGAGCGAGGAGTCTGAGTGTCTAGCTTGCGAGTGCCCTGGATAAAAACCAAGATCCAGGCCTTTAATGACCTCTTGGGCACAGCCGTCAGCAGTGTGTCTGTTTGCGGAGAGAGTGTTGACCTTTTTGAGAGGTTTGCTTATCTTGGCAGTGATATTCATGTCTCTTCCTATGAAGTCAGTAGATGGATTGGGAGAGCATGGGGGGTCATGAGGTCGCGGGAAAGGGGTGTGTGGCGCTCATGATATTTATGCAAAAGGACGAAGGTCCAAGTCTTTTGAGTCCTGGTGCTTCCTGTCTTGCTATATGGTTGCGAGACATGGATGCTATCTAGTGACCTGAGACGAAGACTGGACTGCTTTGGTACTGTGTCTCTCTGGAAAATCCTTGGCGGTTGCTCATGGAGTCCCGAATGAGGCACATTCCCTGCATTGTGAGGGAGCGTCAGTTACAGCACTACGGCCATGTGGCAAATTTCCCAGAGGATGATCCGGCTTGTAAGATCCTCATTGTTTGGGACCCGAGTGGCTGGACCAGGCCAATGGGTCACCCACATAACCCCTGGCTGCGGTAGATAGAGGGTCATTTCTGGAGGGTGGGACTGGACTGCGCGTCTGCCTGGGGGGTTGCAAACTGGGAACCCGAGTTGTTTCGTTGTGTAGTGAGTGCGACAACATACTGTACCCGCACATGCTCCCCAACTTGACTTGGTAAGGAAAATGCATCTAGGTTTGAGAATAAAGTTAGAGCACTTGGCGCTCATTTGGAAGATTGTAAGCAAACGTTCATGACTCGTATTGAAATAGCTGAACAACTGGCATCTACCACTGACAGAAAAGCAATGGCTGCAAATTCCGAATGCAAAGTACTTGGAGACAGACTAGCTGCAGTGGAAGAAGATGGATGCAGAAGGAATAATATTAGAATCGAAGGTCTCCCTGCAAATCATTAAAGTCCAAACGCAGTGAAATTCACAGCTGAACTATTCTCTAAAATAATTGGAGAAGACTTAAAATCAGACCGCAAGATATTTGCAGCTTACTGCATATGTGGATCGAATACCTTAAAACCTAAGACACTCACCGTGTGTTTTGAAAAATTTAAATTACTTATAATGTTACTTCTCAGACAAACAAAAGGTTATATTTGAAAATAACCACATTTGTATTTTTTCTGATTTCTCACCCTCAACATTAAAAATTGTGACGTGTGGCTGGGGATCCTGCCCAGCTGGGATGCCGGGAAGGACCAGGAGAGGGACAATACCTCTCCTGGAGCATGAGAGGGCAGCCACCCTGGTCTGCATTGGGGCCATGGGATCAGAGCTTAGAAGCTCAACCCTGTTGGGGCCCAGGGCCACTGCCAGGAGGCACCCGGACGATTAGATAGATAGATAGATACTTGATTAATCCCAAGGGGAAATTCACATAATCCAGCAGCAGTATACTGATACAAAAAACAATATTAAATTAAATAGTAATAAAAATACATGTAAAAACCGACAATAACTTTGAGTAATGTTAGCATTTACTCCCCCGGGTGGAATTGAAGAGTCGCATAGTGTGGGGGAGGAACAATCTCCTCAGTCTATCAGTGGAGCAAGTGACTATAGATTATATATGCAGTCTCTTATATCCTGCCAAACTGAAAGTGGACATTCATGGCAAGCTCTACATTTTCACTTCTACATAAGAAGCAGAAAAAGAGCTAAGAAAACTGGTCTTGACACTTTTTTGAAATATAACCGTGAGTGGCATCCGGTTCAGGCATGGCAAAGAAGATCTGTAATTATACATTGTATTTCCTTCTCAACCACTACTTGCGTAGGTTTTGACTACAATCATATATATTTAATAATTTTTGTATTGCGGCTTACTATACTTATCCAGGGCTATTGTTTAACTTCATTCCCTGGGTTTACTCTCTCAAGACTGTTTAAGGTTGTATTTTATGCTTCTTAGTATTTGGACAGTATTGTTAATAGATATCTGTATTTTAATCCTTGTATGCCACTGCTGTGGGTCTTTATTTTGTTTTTGATGTGTCTCTAGGTATGTCAGAGAACTGGGACTTTGTGAAGTGTGGTCTAGCCTCATATTGGGAGGCAAATTGGGGAGGGGGGCAGAGAAAGAGAACAAGCTATCTCTATCCTTTTAATCCTTATAATTATAAGTGCCAACATAACAATGGATTTCATGGCAATAGCTCCTGGAAAAATTGGAAATTAAGGTCAAAGCTGTCTTATCTCAAATTAAAACTACAAAATGATAACAAAAGCTCAGAAGCAAAGTCTTCATGACCAAACAATTTTGTGAGCTGGAATGTTTAAGGTCTCGATCACGAATTAAAGAGAGAGAAAATATTCTCTAACCCAACAGGTCTAAACGCTAAAATTTCAGGAAACCCATTTATTAAGCAAGGATCAGTTTCGGCTGCACAGGGACTGGACTGGCCAAATAGTCCATTCCATCTTCACAAAGAAAACTAGAGGTGTGGGAATTCTTATAAACAGAACAATCTCATTTGTAGTATCAGATGTAGTATCTGATCCTGAATGGAGATATGCGATTGTCATGGGCAATTTATTTAACTCTAAATTGATTTTGATAAATATCTATGCACCTAATGTGAATGACAGATTGAAAGAAAATATTCTCTTACCTAACAGGTCTGAATAAAATATTTTTTCACGAGATCCACATATTAAGCAAGGATCAGTTTTGGCTGCACTGTAAATTGATTTTGATAAATATCTACGCACCCAATGTGAATGATAGAGACTTCATCTAAAACCTATTTGCATTCATTCTCAATATGAGCACTCATAAAATTATAATGGCTGGGGACTTCAATAGTGTTTTAAATCCACACCTAGATAGATCTCCTGCCACAGGGGCGATAACATCTAACACTGCAAAGACAGTAACACAGTTTCTAACTGATCACAACTTATCAGACCCCTGGAGATTTCTAAACCCAAGCTCAAGAGCATATTCCTAATACTCACCAGTGCATCACTGCTAATCAAGTATTGATTATTTCTTTATAGATTACAATTTTTGTCTACGATTAAATCTTGCAAGTATGATGCTGTTGTTATCTCCGACCACGCCACTCTGATCATGGAGCGCAAATCATTATACCTCACATACTCATCTTGCAGTTGGCGTCTTAACCCCCTTTTATTAGCAAATGAGAGCTGTGCAAAATTTACAGCCTCATACCTATACAGCCTCAGAGATCTCTGCAGCAACACTCTGGGGAAACTCTGAAGACTTTCTTAAGAGGGCAGATTATCTCATATCTTTCCCACAAAAATAAATTGGAAACCAAGAAGGTATCAGAGCTAATCAGTGGAATTACCAGAATAGGTCAGGAACATGCCAGGTGTCCAAATGAGGCTTTTCATAGGAAAAGAAAGGCTCTGCATTCAGAACTCAACATCTCTAGATGAAGAGATAGAAATAGAACAAGTCATTTTTAAATCAAGACATTATTACTGTGAACACGGAGAGAAAGCTAATAAGATCTTAGCTCAACAAATCTACAAGCAGGAAGTTCGCAGTGCAATCCCTGCAATTACCAACACAGACGGAGACAAAGTCATTGACCATAAAAACATAATGCACACATTTAGAGTGTACTACAAGTCCTTATATTCTACTTTGCTTAAAGAAGACAAGACACAATCTAATGCGTTTTTGGATGCATTACAGATACCACAACTAGCAGCTCTCACTGCAAAGGAATTGGATAAACATCTGGCACTGTCAGTATTACTAGATGCTATAAACTCAATTCAGAGTGGAAAAGCAGCATGCCCTGATTGCCACCCTGCCGGATTTTATAAGAAATTCTCAATTAAGTTAGCTCCCCTTTTATTAGCAACATTTACAGAATCTAGACAAAATAAAATTCTACCTCAAACATTTCACCAAGCATTAATTACCATCTTTCCTAAGCAAAACAAGGACTTATTACAATGTGCATCATACAGACCAATCTCACTCCTTAATGGTGATGTTAAGATACTCTCAATTCCTAGCTAGAAGGATTGAGAAAGGGCTTCCTTCGGTAATATCATAAGACCAAACTGGATTTATTAAAGGAAGACACTTAGCTTCCAGTCTTCGATGCCCTGCTTAATGTAATTTATTCACCCACAAAGTCTAACACCCGGAGATATTATCGTTGGATGCAGAAAAAGCATTTTATACGGTTGAATGGAACTACCTTTTTACTACATTGGAGAAATTTGGGTTTGGCCTTAACACTTGTGCATGGATCAATCTACTGTACAGGTACTGGTCATAAAATTAGAATATCATTACAAAGTTGATTTATTTCAGTAATTCCATTCAAAAAGTGAAACTTGTATATTAGATTCGTTCATTACACACAGACTGATGTATTTCAAATGCTTATTTCTTTTAATTTTGATGATTATAACTGACAACTAATGAAAGTCTCTAATTCAGTATCTCGAAAAATTAGAATATTGTGAAAAGGTTCAATATTGAAGACACCTGGGGCCTCATGTATAACGCCGTGCGTAGAACTCGCACTATAATATGGCGTAAGCACAAAAGCCGAAATGTGCTTACGCACAGAAAAATCCAGATGCAGGAATCTGTGCGTACTCCAACTTCCACGTTCTTCCTCTACATATATCCCGATCAGCGTGAAAACTAACGCTCGCGCACGCGCTTTATGTAACGCCCCAACTCCTCCCAGAATTACGCCTCTTTGAATATGCAAATCAATATAAATTGCCCCTTAAGCTCAGCCTTCTGTGAAAAGACAATGGGAAAAGCACGGGGGAAAATATAAGAATTTCAGCGAATACCAAGTGGAGACAAAGGAAAAACATACTATTTGTTCAAATAAACCGTGGAACAATCAACAAAAGGAAGTTGATCGAGTGACATAGCGTGTTGGAGAAACATGAAAGCTCACGTTCACAAAATCGCACAGTACCAGAAATAAAAAAGAAGTCACATATCAAAGTCGCCGTGAAAAGCCGAGTTGTAGCCCACCGTCTGAGTGTCATATGAAAGATTATTAGGGTACAGATAAAAAAGGCACACGGTGGGGAAAAATTATGAAATGTCAACTTCAATCTCGACATTTCCACTTTAATCACTTAGTTTATTTTGTCATTAAAGTAGAACATCATAAACTTCATCTTAAAATCGTTTAATTAACCAGTTTCTCAAATCACATCGTGATTAAAGTAGCACGTTAAATGCTTTGTTTTGTATTTGATTTTCTATGTGCTCTGTGTGTGTGAATCACTACTTGCTTCTTAAACCGGCTCTCTTCCTCCAACTGGATACAGAGTCCATTACATTCGTGATATTACAGCTCTCTGAATAACTAAAATACTGAGCTGTATACGTGATATATACGATAGGAGTTAAAGCACGTTATTAAACATGAGTTTCACTTCGATGAAATAATTTATTGCAGTAGTACTCGAGGGTGGCTCTAGGCTTGTGGTGGCACTGGGCAGAGGAAGAATCGGTGGCTCCTTCGCCCGGCAATGTCAGTAAGGTATCTTATGCACGGTGGATGGCCAGGTCCGTTGCAGACACTGCATAGCCGCCTCGTGCTCATGACACAAGCATTTAACTTTTGCTGAAATTTGTCGCTGCGTTTTTAGCTGTGTTGTTATTTTCTCTTTCTGTTTTATATTCAATATATATTGGCGTAGCCATCACTGCAGTCCTTGCTTTTCTTTCCCCAAGTAACCGATCGCCATACAATCAGCTCTGTAATAGTAATTAAGCCATCTGTAAGCTTAGCGCCGAATGTTCAAAACGTTTAAAGAACATTGAAATATCTTCGTAGTACATGTTTAATTATTCTATCCTTCACAACACTCCCAGTGAAGAATATAGATTATTTAAATGAAGTTAAAGTTTTATCTGTATAATTTAATAAACATATTTTGCTGCATTTCACCTTAAAAATGATATTGTCATCATATGTAAATACGCGCTTTATAAAGTGGCTCAGGTTGTGCGATATTATAACTATAGTGTAAGTTTACAGTGGGGTGATTGTACTTATAAGTTCTAACAGTTCTACAAGGAGCAATTGATTGAGTGCATTTAAAGTTCTTGGGATGAAACTGTTTATGAACCGCGAGGTCCGTATAGGAAAGGCTTTAAAACGTTTTGCAGTGGCTGAGGTAGCATGTCCTTGAAGCTGTGTGCCGATAATTCTCTTTCCGATCAGCTGCTGCTGTGATTCACACTCAGATACAGTGATATAAATACTCCGAGTGGTGCAGTCAGAGTAATATGGAAAAAGATGATCCGCTGTGGCAAGTCCTAACGGGAGAAGCTGAAAGAAGAAGAAGAAAAATAAGAAGAAGAGGAAGATGCAGTGAGAGTAACAACGCTAAAGCAGTTATGGTATTTGGAATACTATGGCTGTTCCCTGGACCATTATTTTGTTAAAAGTTAGTTACAATCAGATGCATTACACTAATAAACAATATGCGGTTAGTTTCAGTGTATTTATAAAGCCGCGTCAGGAAAATAAGGAGTAATCACACAGGGACAGTACCATTGCTTTGACGCTGTGTGCCGACAGTCTGCAAAACCGAGAACTTGCGTACGACAAGGCATGAGGTACCGTGGAAAAGTGCGTGGCTTTGCGCCAAGTGTAGGTTTTATACATCGCGATTTGAACGTGGAAAAGTTCTTCCGCAACATTTCTGTGTGTACACACCGTTTATACATGAGGCCCCTGGTGCCACACTCTAAATAGCTAATTAAGTCAAAACACCTGCAAAAGCCTTAAAATGGTCTTTCAGTCTAGTTCTGTAGGCTACACAATCATGGGGAAGACTGCTAACTTGACAGTTGTCCAAAAGACGACCATTGACACCTTGCACAAAGAGGGCAAGACACAAAAGGTCATTGCTAAAGAGGCTGGCTGTTCACAGAGCTCTGTGTCCAAGCACATTAATAGAGAGGCGAAGGGAAGAACAAGATGTGGTAGAAAAAAGTGTACAAGCAATAGGGATAACAGCACCCTGGAGAGGATTGTGAAACAAACCCCATTCAAAACTGTGGGGGAGATTCACAAAGAGTGGATTGCAGCTGGAGTCAGTGCTTCAAGAACCACCACGCACAGACGTATGCAAGACATGGGTTTCAGCTGTCACATTCCTTGTCAAGCCACTCTTGAACAAGAGACAGCATCAGAAGCGTCTCGCCTGGGCTAAAGACAAAAAAGACTGGACTGCTGCTGAGTGGTCCAAAGTTATGTTCTTTGATGAAAGTAAATTTTGCATTTCCTTTGGAAATCAAGGTGCCAGAGTCTGGAGGAAGAGAGGAGAGGCACAGAATCCACGTTGCTTGAGGTCCAGTGTAAAGTTTCCACAGTCAGTGATGGTTTGGGGTGCCATGTCATCTGCTGGTGTTGGTCCATTGTGTTTTCTGAGGTCCAAGGCCAACGCAGCCGTCTACCAGGAAGTTTTAGAGCACTTCATGCTTCCTGCTGCTGACGAACTTTATGGAGATGCAGATTTCATTTTCCAACAGGACCTGGCACCTGCACACAGTGCCAAATCTACCAGTACCTGGTTTAAGGACCATGGTATCCCTGTTCTTGATTGACCAGCAAACTCACCTGACCTTAACCCCATAGAAAATCTATGGGGTATTGTGAAGAGGAAGATGCAATACGCCAGACCCAACAATTCAGAAGAGCTGAAGGCCACTATCAGAGCAAAATGGGCTCTCATAACACCTGAGCAGTGCCACAGACTGATCGACTCCATGCCACGCCGCATTGCTGCAGTAATCCAGGCCAAAGGAGCCCCAACTAAATATTGAGTGCTGTACATGCTCATACTTTTCATGTTCATACCTTTCAGTTGGCCAACATTTCTAAAAATCCTTTTTTTGCATTGGTCTTAATTGATATTCTAATTTTCCGAGATACTGAATTTGGGACTTTCATTAGTTGTCAGTTATAATCATCAAAATTAAAAGAAATAAACATTTGAAATACATCAGTCTGTGTGTAATAAATGAATCTAATATACAAGTTTCACTTTTTGAATGGAATTACTGAAATAAATCAGCTTTGTCATATTCCAATTTTATGACCAGCACCTGTATAACAGTCCAGAAGCTTCAGTTTGTATTAACAACATTGTTTCAAACTAGAACGTGGTACTAGACAAGGATGCCCCTTGTTACCACTGCTTTTTGCAATTGCTATGCAGTTCACTGTTGAAATGTGAGATAAAGGGATCATCAGAGAAGGACTTGAACAGAAAATTTCACTATATGCTGATGATATGGTACTATTTCTGTCAGATCCACAAAATACTGTGCCTGCAGTACTAACAGAATTTTAAAATATTTCTGGTTTCAGAATTAATTTCAATAAATGTATGCTCTTTCCAGTGAACTCTCAAACACACAATATTAGGTTGGACAAAATTAAGCAAGACTTGCTCCTTCATCTCACTTTAGCTGGAAGAATTAACACTTTTTCTATTTCAAAACATTCCAACATACATCAATAAATATTTTTTAAGAAGTTAGATTCAATCATAACCTCATTTATTTGGAATTCAAAACATCCATGTATGCATAGGGCGACCTCATAAAGACCCAAGGCAGAAGGTTGCATGGCTCTACCTAACTTTCAGTTTTATTACTGAGCAGCAGATATACAAGCTATAAAAACCTGGACACTGACACAAATAAATGAACATACACAGGTTTGGTCCGCAGTAGAAATACAATACTACAGTACTTCTTTTATATTCCTTGCCTTGTACCCCAATAAGTAGAAGTTTTCACCAATGTACTAACAACACAATTGTGCTGAAATCACTCAGAATATGGAACCAATGTAGGAATTACTTAAAAATAAGGATGTTTTTCTCTGTGGCACCTCTGCCTGATAACCACATTTTTCCACCCTCTCAAACGTATGCAGTTTTTAATGGCTGGAAAACATTTGGGGTTGAATCACTTACAGATTTGTACATAGATGTCTTTGCATCCTTCGAACAATTACACTACAAATTTAACTTTCCAGCAACACATTTCTTTCACTACCTCAAAATCAGAAAGTTTGTTAAACAAAACCTGCCCAATTTTCCTCACCTCCCACCAGTCTCTTTTCCGGAAAAATATTGTTCAGTCTTGTGGACTCAGTCAGCAATTTTGTAATATATAAAAACTTTTTACAGTCCCTCCCTTTTAAAGATCCCAGAGTGCATTGGTAAAAGGATCTCTTACTCAACATTTCAGAAAAGGAGTGGAAGGCAGCCATGCACATAATTCACTCTAGCTCTATATGCGCAAAGCATACAGTTATTCAACTTAAAATTATATATTGAGCGCAGCTGTCTAATTTAAAATTGTCCAAACTGTTTCCAGGGAAAGATGCAACCTGCGAACATTGCAATCAAGTCCCAGCCTCATTAGGCCATATGTTTTGGATGTGCACCAAATTAACATCATTTTGGACCAGAATCTTTAAATGCCTCTCAGACAGCCTTGGAGTCATAATTCCTCCTAATCTACTAACAGCTGTGTTTTGTGTTCTTCCAGATGGAGTGGAGAATGACAAACAAATTGTAATTGCCTTTACTTTACTATTGGCACATAGACTTATTTTGCTTATTTGCTTATTTTTTAAGTCAGTGGGTAATGATGTTATATGCTATTTGAAATTGAAAAAAATCTAATTCTCATTTAGAGGATCTGTACAAAACTTTTTAAAAACCTGGTAGGATCTAATCAATAACATTTTAGAATAAACATTTAAATTGACGAAGTGGATTCTCTTTCCTTTTTTATTCTATTGTATTTATTTATTTATTTGTTTTTCCTACTATAAAGTTTTACTCTGTTGGCCTAGCTCTCTTTCTCTTGGGTGGGAGTTGATTTGTTACAAACCTATTTTTGTAAAATTTGCTTATATGGAATGCTGTTTGATTTTATAAATTCAACAGAAAGGAAAAAAAAATTACACTTTTTTTTCTCCAGAAAGCTTTGTCTAAAGGATACATCTTGAATTCATTAGTTTTTCTTGTATTCATTAGTTTTTAAAATTTGTATTATTGTGTAACTACATTAATTTACTCCCGGCTTTGTAAATACCTGTTGGTGAAACATTTGCAAAGTTGGTAGGATCTTAAGTAGAGTCAGAGAAGACTTTTAGATTTATTACATTTTCAGTTGTTTATATTGAAAGTCCAGTGTTCTTAACAAATGAACATGATTTTATTGTAAATTAACAAATATTTTATTTTAGTAGTTTTATTAATATGCTATTTAAGTATCATTATCAATATAGCATTTTGTTTTACTTGTATTACCTGAAGATACCTCAAGACATGTATTAATAAGTAACATTTGATATCTTAGATTAACTAGAAGTAATTGTTCTGCTATAATTAACTGGATTAAGCAGGGTTGAAGAATTTGACAAATATTTATACGTAGATCAGCTGCATGATTACTATATGCCATAATTAAGCTATCTTTTATCTGAATTTATAATTAGCATTTTTTTCTCATTTCTTATTTCAATTTTAGAACTGGGTGGAATCGTCTTTTTACTTTAACTTTGTTTGTGGAGCATTTACTACTGGGAATTGAGAACATCAACAGAAATTTGGAGGGTGTTGTGGTGAAGCACACACTGAGACTTGGAAAGGTAGTTTCTTTTTACTCACTGCATCAAATTATGTTCTGTTCTGTCTTTACCACAACATACTGATGTTTCACAATTAATAAATTGGATATTTAAATACTCTAATAGCTGTACCACTCCATAGGTTGCTGCAAATGAGTATTTTACTCTTCTGATGGCATTAACACCTTCAAGCCCTGGCCACTGTTCACCAGCTAATCTTAATTATTTGATTTACATAAATAAATCTTGTTGCATTCTTTTTCTATAGAATGGTTGCTTTTTTACATATTAAGATTGCAATGGTTCAGGAAAGTAGCTTGGTTACTTGTTTTTTTAGCCATGGATAAGTGAAAAAGTATTTTTCAGTATAATTTTAGATCATATCTGTGCATTTTGCTGATCATTGTGAATGTATAAGGCAGACGATGTATGAATCCCTTTGATAATAAATGTAAAACATGATGAGATTGTAAGAGAGGAGACTTTGTTGCTGTTGAATCATTCAGAGTTAAGTATTAATGTAGGAGATGTTGCTTTGATAGTGTTCTTTCTCTTGAAAAGAGTTTATGACAAATTGTAGTAGTTCTATAATGTTTTACCTTGTTAACTATTATGGATGCAATGAGATGTCAAGCATAATAACACCTTTTGTTGGCTAACTAAAATGATTACAGTATGCAAGCATTCAAGGCAGTTTAGGTCCTTTACATCTTCCCTAAAAAGTCGAATATGTTGCAGACCTTTGTGGTTTTAAAGTGGTTTTATATTTTTTTTGGGAAAAACAATGGTTTAACTAATTTTTGTTTTGTGCCTTCGCCCACCATAACCTATCATCTATGGGGAGGAGCGAAAGCTTTAGATTTGTCAAAAATTTCAATCTCCAGTTTTCAATGGATCTCAGTATTTTTGAGGCCCCTTATACCAAAACAATCGATATATCGATGATGGGTGTATGTCTGTGCGTCACAGTTTCTAGAGCGAAAAATACCATACTCGAAACATAAGTCTGTTATGAGATGATGATGTGCTGATTAGTTTTTGAGCCAAGTCTTGCAAGATAAAGAGTCACTGTAGAGGATCCCTTAAATACCATAATTGTGCAATCCTTCTCGTCAGTTGCTTTTGTAGTAACCTGTTTTATGATCAGAAAGATCAGCATCACATCAGTAAATAATTACTGAAATGTTATAGAATAGTTTGGGTAACTTGGTTACTAGGATGTAAAGCCCACTGTCGCTAATGTCTGATTTTGTTTTTCTATTTCGGCAGTTACTGCAAGAAAATTCAGACTTAAAATGTGAAAAAACATTCCTTGCCGTGATTGACTTGCTTAAGGAGTGTAAAGAAGAAGCAAGTACAAAGTTTTTCAGGTATTGGTATCTTTCTGAAGTAAGGTACTTTTTACTAGTCATCTACAGTATGAAATGTGCCATCTAAGTAATAATGTTCCTGAAGTATAGCTGTGTCTGAGGGAATGGTTCATGTACCTATTTATTAAATAATATTCTGTTGAATACAGGCCTGGTACAAGTTATTGTAAAGTGCTGTGCATTTCCAGCAAATACTTCTCATTTATAGGAGACAAAGCAAATACTCTTTCTTAAAAAGTCAGTGTTACATAGCAATTTTGATTTTTCTTAACTGCTATAGATTTGGTTACCAGTCTTGCCCTGTATGTCTCGGAGACCCAGTGAATCCAGTAAATTTACAATGCAGTCACATCTTCTGCCAGTGCTGCATAAAACAGTGGCTAACTCCAGGTCAGATGTTTTGCCCATCTTGTAGAGTAGTCCTCCCTGATGACTACAAAGTTGAAGTTTCAGAAGAAATTGGGTAAGTTGTTTTTTTTTTCTTCCTCTCTAACTGATGTGTTATTTTTTTGAAGTATTTGTCAGCACTGATGTGCAATTTTCGCACCACAGAAGAAACTTAATGTTCTGCTACAATTGTGCTAAAAATCATTTTTTTACCACAATAGTAATGTAACATTTGTCTGTGGTTTTCTGCCAGCACAAATGTTAAGGGTTTTATTAAGTACATTGTCAAAGATTACCCAGATTAACTGGTTAGTTAAGTTACATATGAAGAAAAATTATCTTCCACTGCATGATGGACAGAAAAACAGATTGTGATGTTACTTTTTAATGTCAGATTGTGATTTTTTTTTAACATTTTAGCCAAAAACAGTTACTCAGTATCATCAATGGGAAAATTTAATTACTGTAATGTACTTTTTTTTCCTATTTGAGTGAATTGCAGAATTTCTTGAGCAGGTTTGACATGTGGCCAAAACTATAGTCTGTAATATCATGCTTGTGTTGTTATCACAGAATAGAATATCATGCACATTATGCTACTTTCCAGTTCCAGAAGGCAACCAACACATAGATCAAGACAATTTGCACCTTCCACATACATTTGAAGAATACATTATAGTATGTAATTAGAATATGGGACATGAGCACCAGAAGGAAACAGCTGTACCGTTGTGCTATTTTCATAGTACTGTAACATTTTTAGATGCCACATGGACTGGACGGGCATCCCGGCTGGGGAGGAAGTAAGAAGCAGACCCGGAAGGAAGGATTGGAAAAGATGGACAGACAGCCCATGGAAAAGAAAAGTCATCACTGGGGAGTTTTTATTCCTCCAGTGCGCTAGATGGTAGCAGTACTAGATTTTCGTGCCCAGTGGGAAGCTAGCAGGGCATACGAGAAAATGTTGTCTGGCAGAGCAGCCTTGCTGGGGTCACTGGGTGATGCGAAGAGGGCTCTGCAGGGAGATAAGTTCCCTGTTATAATGGCCTTCCATGTGACCCAGAAGTGCTTCCATCGGGCAATCTCCCTAGTACTGGAAGTATTCCCGGGTCTGTAATAAAAGGAACCGCACTCCCTCATCCAGGCAAGTCGGAGCTGGGAGAGAGAAAGGCAACACTCAACCGCAGGAGGGCAGTGCGGTGGTGACAGAGTTATTCTGAGGAGAGGAAAAACCTGTGTGTTGTGCTTTTTGTAACATATTTGAGGTATTCTGGTTAATAAACCAAACTTTATTTGAACCCGGGACTGTGCTTGGGTGTTCGTGTTGTGGTTTGGGCCGTTGACACCCTGGTGTCCATCACACGTTACAATATTTGTTCTGAATGATCTGTAAAATTAATGTTGAGAGATAAACTATTGACTTGGATTGGCAAGCTTTGTTGGGCTGAATGACTTTTTTTCATAAAAAAAAAGATTCTGATCTAACTACAGCATACCCTTCTTCAGAAAAAAAAAAACAATTACATTCTTTTTTGCCAAGTGATAGTACTCACCAGCGAATGTATTATCAGTTTGATTTCTGTTTGTCATAAGGTATAAATCAATCTGCTGTTAATTCACAGAAATTTGTACCTAATTTTAGCTCTGTTGAATGACCGTAAAAGTAAGGAATCATTTTAAATTCACTCTTTTACCCCCGAAACCTGTTATTGGATGCTACTCCACATTCCACACTGCATTATTCTTTTATGTTTAGAATCTATTTGCAGCTTGTACCTCTGATGTGATGCTAAAAGAAATCATGAACAGAAATTTCTGGTAAACTTCAAACAGGAAGCCAATACTCTCTCCTTTTTATACTCAGTGGCTGAATTGTACCCTACCAAGAACTCTCATTATTAAAATAATAACTTATGGATATATTTACAGTGAAATAGTTTTCATTTTATTAATCCACCTTAACAAAAGGTGTATCTGTGTCTGTTTGTGTGTCCTTCCAGGTGCTTTGTCTCTGTCTTTCAAAAGATGGTGCATCACAAGCATTTTTAATAGTAAAATGCATTGCATTTGTCATTCCAATAGTTGGCAAATCACAAACATTAACACTGCTTTTACGTTCCCATACCAAATGGCATGTAAGAACAAAGTGTCCATCAATTTTCTCTAAAATGAAAATGGTAAGAGTTTTGGTACTAAAACCAGTTTTCAGCCAGTTTCTAATTTGCTGAGTTATATAAATTACCCATTTCCTCTGTAATCTCAAGGGTCTGTTTTGGTTGGCAGTTGTTTTTGGCCTCAGTGAGACTGAGAGTTTGAGTGTGGGTGTTGGTGTGTGTGACTGGACACCATGATGGCCTAGCTCCCTGTACAAGGCAATTTTTTGCTGTGTGTCCAGGGCTGCTAGTCTACACTTCAGTCCCACACAACTGTGATTTCTAATGAGACTGAGTTATTTTCAGAGAGTTAGCTGTGAATGATGTATGAATCCCTTTGGGAATAAATGTAAAACATGATAAGATTGTAAAAGAGGAGGCTTCTTTTCTGTGTAATCATTCAGAGTTAAGTATTTAAGTAGGAGAAAGTTGAGCACTAGAAAGTTCTGTATCTTTCAAATTATGTGCATAAGTATGGTGTGGTTTTGATGTTAATAATAAATTTGTGGTAATCGAATTTAAAAATAGCCTTAAAAGATTGTACTTTGCAATTTTTTTATTTAACAGAAAGCAATTGGCATGATTTTTTGAGAATCAAAAATAATTATGTCTTTTGGTAAAGTTATGTTAGTATTTCTTATAATTGATTTTCACTTGCCTGTGTCATGTGGTTGAATTCTGTGTGATGGTTGAGTACTATTCTGCATATTTAGCCTACTTTAAGTTCCCAAATAGTATTTGAACAACATTTTTATTAAGGCTTGGACTGGACATAGAGTTTTGGAATGGCCTTCTTTATTGAGCCATTCTGTTGTGGATTTATTCTGGTGTTTTACATTATTGATCCATGTTCAGTTAAGGTTTATTATTTTTATTGATGGCCTGACCTTTTGATGGTATACTGTATTCTCTGATAGGATATGAAAATTGTTTGGTGACACAATAAAAAATTATTTGGTGGCTTAGCTCCAAAACAGTTTTAATTTTCTACCTAACACAACATCCATTACAGCAAAGTAGAAGTCTTATTTTATTTGCACATGGTCTACAGGTGCATCTCAGTAAATTAGAATATCATCATAAAGTTAATTTATTTCAGTAATTCAATTCAAAAAGTGAAACTCATATATTATATAATTCATTACACACAGAGTGATATATTTCAAGCGTTTATTTCTTTTCATTTTGCTGATTATGGCTTATACAGTGCATCCGGAAAGTATTCACAGCGCATCACTTTTTCCACATTTTGTTACGTTACAGCCTTATTCCAAAATTATATTCCATTTTTTACTCAGAATTCTACACACAACACCCCATAATGACAATGTGAAAAATGTTTACTTGAGGTTTTTGCAAATTTATTAAAAATAAAAAACTGAGAAAGCACATGTACATAAGTATTCACAGCCTTTGCCATGAAGCCTCAAATTGAGCTCAGGTGCATCCTGTTTCCCCTGATCATCCTTGAGATATTTCTGCAGCTTAATTGGAGTCCACCTGTGGTAAATTCAGTTGATTGGACATGATTTGGAAAGGCACACACCTGTCTATATAAGGTCCCACAGTAGACAGTTCATGTCAGAGCAGAAACCAAGCATGAAATCAAAGGAATTGTCTGTAGACCTCCGAGACAGGATTGTCTCGAGGCGCAAATCTGGGGAAGGTTACAGAAACATTTCTGCTGCTTTGAAGGTCCCAATGAGCACATTGGCCTCCATCATCCGTAAGTGGAAGAAGTTCGAAACCACCAGGACTCTTCTTAGAGTTGGCCGGCCATCTAAACTGAGCGATCGGGGGAGAAGGACATCCTGGATGAAAACCTGCTCCAAAGTTCTCTTGACCACAGACTGGGGCGACAGTTCATCTTTCAGCAGGACAACGACCCTAAGCACACAGCCAAGATATCAAAGCTTCAGGACAACTCTGTGAATGTCCTTGAGTGGCCCAGCCAGAGCCCAGTCTTGAATCCGATTAAACATCTCTAGAGAGATCTTAAAATGGCTGTGCACCGACGCTTCATATCCAACCTGATGGAGCCTGAGAGCTGCTGCAAAGAGGAATGGGCGAAACTGGCCAAGGATAGGTGTGCCAAGCTTGTGGTATCATATTCAAAAAAGACTTGAGGCTGTAATTGCTGCCAAAGGTGCATCGACAAAGTATTGATCAAAGGCTGTGAATACTAATGTACATGTGATTTCTCAGTTTTTTTAGTTTTAATAAATTTGCAAAAACCTCAGACTTTTTTCACATTGTCATTATGGGGTGTTGTGTGTAGAATTCTGAGGAAAAAAATGAATTCAATCCATTTTGGAATAAGGCTGTAACATAACAAAATGTGGAAAAAGTGAGGCGCTGTGAATACTTTCTGGATGCACTGTAGGTGATATTCTGATTTATTATGATGCACCTGTACAACAAACGTCTGTAATGTAGAACTAAAATATAGATCAAGTTTGTTCTTTTACTGACTTTTGAGCTAAGCACATTTTATATTGACTGTGCCAAGGTGCGTGTGCAGATTTTCTTTTTTTGTTTTTAGATCTGAATATGATCGAATTACTTGATCTATTACATTTCTCCTAACTGTTTAGAATGTTTGTGTATATAATTCCCTAGAAACGATGGTTAATCCCTACCAGACACAAGGGACGGAACATTAATTCTTCTGTGATCCTATGAATGTTGCAGATATGATAATTGAACAGCTTTATGAAATTAATGATTATTTGCCATTTAATTCCTTTATTGAGGTTTAATTGATTGATTGTAAAATGTGGTTTTCACTTTTATTTGTTACAGTTGGTCATTTGAATCTATTCATACATTTTTTCTAAAATCATATTTCCCATTTAAGTATCTATTTAACAATACAGTGGATTTTCTACTATTGCACAGCACTGAATATTTGTAACAGAGTACAGTAAAGTAGCAGTGTGAAAAAGTGTCACTAAATAATGTCCATTTTCATTGCCTGTTCCTTTGATGTGAATAACAGCTTCATGAATTTGAAGGTCTCAACCATTTATTACTATTAATGTAGAACTAAAATGTGTTAATATTTAGGTATTTTAAATTTGCTGTAGTATGAAGTGTAGGCATTTAGTTTGTAGGTGAGGAAAAATTGTAAATGTGTATTTGTAAATCTTATTTATTGTAAGCTGTACTGTTGCAGAACCCTGATTTTTTTTCTGCTTTATGATTTTCAGGAGTGCAGTAACAGTAAATGCAAAATTTCGAAACCGATGCAATGCATTTTTTATTGATGTGGTATCAACGTTGTGCTTTAAAGACAATGAACCACCTACTGAAAATATTATTTTTCATCTCCTGTCCTTGTTGATTTTCCAGACTGAAACAAGGTCATTATTTAAAAAAGGTAATCTTAAAGTGTTTGATTTTGATATTTTTAAAAAACTAAGTTGTGAAGCAAAAAGTGAAATATTTGTGTAAAGTAAGCTACAATGAAAAAGAAATTATAGTCCAGGCTATATTGTTTGCAGAGGTGATGGGGGAGACGAGTGGGTGTTTTCTCATTTAGCATTTAATAGTTTTTCAGTGCATCTTAAGCATTTCAGATCTTTGTCAGTATTCATTTGTTCATTTTATAGGTTGTGAATTCTTCACTAAGTCTTTGTCTCCCTTTGATGATTCTGTGGACAAAAATCCAGTTGTTCGATCTATTGTGCTCAAACTTTTGTTAAAGTACAGGTAATTTTATCTTCTTGCATTTCTACATTTCTGATTTGGTAATCCTAAAACATGAACATATCTTGTTTGAATTTGTATTCTAGTATTACCTGAAACACCCTTTCAAATCAATTGAAATAATTTAGTATGTTAATTTATTTGGGGTGCAGAGCAACAATCCATCTGCCTTATGTGTGTTGTGTAGTTTTGCCACTCATAATAATGATCCTATTAAACTAAAACACAATAAATCAGTAGGTCTTGAAATAAAGATTTTTGCAAGTCTTTTAGAGCTAATTAAAGTACAACAAATATCATTTATTGAAGGAAATCTGCAGTTCCTTTTATCAGAAAGTAAAATTTCTGATAAATGTAAGACAGCACATCAGTTAACTATTAGCATGCAGCAAGCTTCTGGTACCTCTGGAAATTTCACACTGTGCTTACAGTTTGCCAGTGAGTTGTGCAATTTGTCATCCACTGCAATTCCTGTTCCTGTAATCTGACGTCATTAAGGAGACAAGACAAAGTTACTGCAGCCTTCAAATGTGATCTCCTCTCTGACTAAAAGTCGTGTCATGTGCCACCAGGATTATGGATAAATACTTTTAATCTAGAATTGAAGGAGATTAAACAGAGAATGGACTTAATGCAGAGATCTTAATGAAGTAAAGACAAAACAAATTGTATCAAAAGTGGTTTAGTTCTTGTTAATTCAGTTCTAAAAACACAGTGATGCCATATATATATATATGCCATATATACTTGTATCTGAAAGCAATTTCAGTCAAACCATAATTGGTATATTCTCTATGTTCTCCCACCAGCCTTGAAGCATAAAAAAATGTTTTTAATGTTTGTCAAAATAATTCATATAGTTTCTATCAGTTTTTTACTTTGTACATTTCTAATATTTCTAAATGATTACAATGTGTATTTATTCAAACATGTTAATCTGTGCCACATATTCTTCAAATCCAAAATCCAGCAGGAAGATTGATGTTTGTTTCTTTTTTAAGCTTTAAAAAGGTTAAAAAGTATCTGGAAAGGCATTTGTCTGCAGTTGAAAAAAGTAACCTTTTGAAAGAAGAAGACAAAACAGAACTGTATTCCTTGTTCATAAACTGTCTTGAGGTAACTGTAATCATATTATTTCTCTAATAGGTTTAGTAATAAAAAAAAAATTGGAATCAGTGCAATCTATGCACAACCGACTAGGACATTGGATGATATTCTAAAATTTACAAGATTACCAGATGAAGTTCTGGAAAACTGGCATTTAAGTGGAGCACATTTAATTTTAATTGTAACACTTACATTTTTAATGCCTTAAAACAGTATATTGTTTTAATTAACAAATTGTAACACTTACATTTTTAATGCCTTAAAACAGTATATTGTTTTAATTAACATGTCCAGAACCATTTTAATGTATTGTCCATTAGTATAAATTGATATTACATTTTCATTACTATGCATTTCTAAGGTGTATTTTTTCATTGTTCTAGGACTCAATGTTTGAAAAGCTAGAACAATTTTCCAGCTTGGAACAAGAAAGTGCTTTCTTGACACACTGCATCGATAACGTTACTGTTTCACAACACATTTCAATTGAATATCTACAATCATTGGCTCGGACCCGTCTTTGTTTGGATGTAGCTGTAGAGCACTTAGTGAAGCAAGTAATCAATCCAGGTGCTAAACTTTTATTTATTTACAGTCCATTTCTTATATTTAGTACAACTGTTTTTTTATTATTAGTTGTTATCATTTATGTATTTATTACTATATAATGTATGTATTATTATGTATGTTTATTTAGTATAGTATAAGTTACTTGGCTTGAATTTGTCCTGTGTTTGTATATTTGTTGTTCCACAGTCCTGGAAAACGTTATTTCATACCACTTTATGGGTATGTGAATGGTTAGCATGAGCATAGCATGACAATAAAGCCACTTAACTTGACAGTACCAGAATTTTTGTGTTCAGTACCAATTCCATTGTATCATCACCATCGATAACTATTGTCATATATAGATTTTACTTACATTTACCTCAAGTATTATTGTACTTTCTGATGTAATATGTCTACTTGCAGTCACACATGAGTTTAGTACGAACTTTCAATCAGACTATCAATACTGTTTTTTAAAAAAAAAAAAAAAAAAATAAAAGGTAGTACCATTATTTTATCAGAACGTTGGTATCAACAAGGTACTGAAACATTGGGTATTGTGACATCCCTAGTCCTATGCAGTTACTGTTCTAGTTTAAATCAAAAAATGTTTAATATTGTACTTAATTATCAGCTATATCTTTTGTGAAGATGGTGTGGAATACTGGGGGCATACAGCTCCCCAAACCCGGACAAAGACAGGCACAGGGACACAAGTCCAAGGCAACACACGTTTACTTCTCGTGGGGCAGCACTTTTCCCTACTCTCCACTACAGAGCACAGTACACAAGCACCAGCAGTAATGCTCAGTCTCTTCTTCTTTCTTCTTCTTGTTCTTCGTCTTCGGCTTTCTCTCTTTTTCTGCCGCCTCACTCCTCTCCCAGCAAGCTTTGTCCTCCACCTCTTGACTCTGGCTGCCAGCGTGTGCAGTGAAGCAGCTCCTTTTATTCAGTACCTGGGAGTGCTCCAGGTGGTTTATCAGGATTACCTGGAATCACTCCCAGGTGTGGTGGAAGTCCATTATAAGGCTCTGCAGCTCCCCCTGGTGGCTCCCACGGAATCCAACAGGGCTGCACCAAACTTCATCTCCCAGCATGCCCTGCAAGAATCCATGGTGCCACAGCTGCCCAGGAGGGCTACCCTCTAGCGTCCCAGTGGGGAGGTATTTCCTCAGCGATCCTCTCTCCCTCTAGTCCTTCCATTCCTTTGACGTCTTGGCCAGGTATTGGCCGTGGCCTCCCGTAACAATGGATTATTTCATTTGTAAACATTAAGTGAAATAAATTTCTAGAAATGCAATATTACTTGGACATATCAAATGTCTTATCATGACCAATTTATACATTGTTTAATTCAAGTACATGGTACTAGTTTTCTGTTGGTTCTGAAGTAGACTAATCAGCACATTACAATGCAGTTGTCCCACACTATATCATCGTTATATATATATATATATAGATATATATATATATATATAAATTAATGTATACTCCTGCTTTGAGACTCTTTATTAGTAAAGTCTGGTTTATTATGAGTTAATATTTACTAGAAATATATATATAAATTTTGTTTTGAATTTGTAGATGCTCAGAATGTTAAAGGAACTTTATATCTGAAAAGTGTCAAAGAATTTTGTGATAAAAGCAACAACAACTGGTATAGAATTTACATGGTACGAAAAGTCTGCAGGCAGCAAGGCATGGAGTTTGTCCAGCAGTTGGTGAAGGAAGGAAGTTTTGCTTGGATTTTCCCTTCTGAAATTGCTCAGCATCAGGTAAATTAATTGCATTGCTAGATGTGTATTTCAATTTGTTTTAATGCTTAGTACTACAGATTTCATACCTGAAAAGGTAAAAGTAGTTTATTTTTGTATTTCAGATTTCATGTACGTGTTTTCTTTTTTTCTTTTTCATCATTTTATGTGTGTGTAGCTTAGAAAAGGTCATAATACTTGACTATTTGTAGGTTTCTCTGTAGATCGTAGACGTTTTTAAGATAATGATTTAGTATTACAACCTAAAAAATATATACAATATGTTTACTTCTTTCCACCTAGTCTGACCAGACAGCCCAAATGGACCCATATCTCATATGTGGTGAAGATTATAAATGTTTGCGAGATGCTGTTGGGAAAGCAATGATTGAAGGAAAAGGTGAACGCATCACAGAGGCCCTAAAGGTAACAGGCTTAGCCTGTATGATGCAAGGATTTTATTGTGAAATCTGTTGTTTAATGCAGTTAGTTACTATAAGAATGCTGATAACCAGTCTTAAGGGCCAAGGGACTAACCAGAGGCTCTTGTACTGAACACAATCAGTCAGGAGTAACTTGTCAGGACAAAAGTTATGAATTTGTCTACTAAATTTATCATGATTTTTAGGTGTTCTGAATACTCCCATATTTTTGTACTCAATGTCACTTTATTTACTCCCATATTTTTGTACTCCATGTCACTTTATTTACAGACCACATTTAAAACAATATCAGTAATGCTGTATCCAGAGTGCTTTACATTAAATCTTACAATAAACATGATACAACCAGCAGTAAATTGAAACAGACAAGTGACTAAGAAGAGGGAACCATCAATATCACTGAAGGCCATGGAAAGCAAGAGAGTAGAAATGCATCTTCAGTCTAATTTTAAATATTTAAATTGAAGGTGACCCCTTAATGTATTTAGATATAGAATTCCACAGACGAGGTGCAGAAGATGCCCTGTCCCAACCCTTAGTTTTACACTTAGTACGAGAGACAACTGACTGGTAGATCTAACCTCTCTGGATAGCTAGTATAAAATTCACAATTCAGATATATAGACAGGAGCATACCCATGTATTGGTTGAAAAAAAACAGCAATAAAATTTTAAAATCAATTTTGAAACTAACAGGCAGCCAGTGTTAAAGGAGCTACAATTAGAAATACTGACTCAAACTTTCTTGCCTCAACCAAAGCAGTGCATTCTGAACCAACTGCAACCTGCATATCAGGGATTTGTTAATGCCATAATATAACGAGTTACAATAATCAAACCAAGAAAAGAAAAAAAGCATGATTAGCTTTCTGAAAATTCCTAGGAGATAAAAAGGCTTAACCTTGGCTAAAAGGCAATGCTGGAAAAAGCATTTTTTACTGCAGAATGAAGTTGCTTCTCAAAAGAGAGGTTACTGCCAAAATTAACTACACGATTATGAACCTTGAGGTTTGCAAAAATCCACAAAAGAGCTATGAAGTTCAAAACCAATGTAAGCTTTTGGCGGCTGGACTAGCTATCAGCACTTACATTTTATTTTGATTAAGATTGAGGAATTTGTCAGCCATCCAGGACCTTAGTTCAATAAGACAATTGTGCAGTTGATTTATTTCAGAGTTGCACACAGGAATATAAATGTGTGCCATCAGCATAACGGTGAAAAGAAATATAGAATTTTCTAAAAACAGCTGCTGTAGGATGAAGATATGCAGTAAATATGCGCGTATAAGAAAAATCGATCATCAAATCAGACCCCGACTAATAACCATTCAAAAATTTTTTTTTTTTTAAACATCTTGCTTCCTCCTGTCTTGCTTCATATTTTCTTCTGATCGAACACTCCATCGTAATTAAGGGATGCTGTTATGATAAGGGTGTATGAGGGTGTGAGATACACAAAATGGTGCGACCCCCACTTCAGAATAGTTCAAGTACTACCGTGTGGTCACATTGGCACAATACTTAGAATAAAAAGGCAATTTTCTCAGTGGTTACTCTCTCAAGTGGGCATTGGCATATCATAATCTTTTGGGCCAATAGCGTGAGTTTTCCGCTGACATAAAATACCATAAATTATACAGTAAAATCAAGCCCTGACTTATCCACGGGAGAACAATAGGATCCCTGAGGAACCCCACATTTAATAGGGGCAGTAATTGAAAGTCACTGAAAAGTGACTAAACATTCCCCACCAAGGGTGTATTGTGTGTAGCATCATTTTGTTTAATTTGTGTGTATTATATTGATGGAATAAATCGGTAGGTGAATGAAAATTTGATATCATTAAGAATATTTTGTAAAAAATGAACCTTCAGAATTATGCTAGGCTTACTGTGTGAAAGTCTGATTTATATCTTAGGCACTGGTGCTTTTCATAAGGTCAAACGTTAAAGTATGGTGATACACAAAAAATCAGATACATCTGGAAAGTATTCACAGCGTATAACTTTTTCCACATTTTGTTATGTTACAGCCTTATTCCAAAATGAATTTAATTCATTTTTTTCCTCAGAATTCTACACACAACACCCCATAATGACAATGTGATAAAAGTTTACTTGAGGTTTTTGCAAATTTTATTAAAAATAAATAAATAAAATAAAAACTGAGAAATCACATGTACATAAGTATTCACAGCCTTTGTTCAATACTTTGTCGACGCAGCTTTGGCAGCAATTACAGCCTCAAGTCTTTTTGAATATGGCACACCTATCCTTGGCCAGTTTCGCCCATTCCTCTTTGCAGCACCTCTCAAGCTCCATCAGGTTGGATGGGAAGCGTCAGTGCACAGCCATTTTAAGATCTCTCCAGAGATGTTCAATCGGATTCAAGACTGGGCTCTGGCTGGGCCACTCAAGGACATTCACAGAGTTGTCCTGAAGCCACTCCTTTGATATCTTGGCTGTGTGCTTAGGGTAGTTGTCCTGTTGAAAGATGAACCGTTGCACCAGTATGAGGTCAAGAGTGCTCTGGAGCAGGCTTTCATCCAGAATGTCTCTGTACATTGCTGCAGTCATCTTTCCCTTTATCCTGACTAGTCTCCCAGTTCCTGCCGCTGAAAAACATCCCCACAGCATGATGCTGCTACCACCGTGCTTCACTGTAGGGATGGTATTGGCCTGGTGATGAGCTGTGCATGGTTTCCTCCAAACGTGACGCCTGGCATTCACACCAAAGAGTTCAATCTTTCTCTCATCAGACCAGAGAATTTTGTTTCTCATGGTCTGAGAGTCCTTCAGGTGCCTTTTGGCAAACTCCAGGCGGGCTGCCATGTGCCTTTTACTAAGGAGTGGCTTCCGTCTGGCCACTCTACCATACAGGCCTGATTGGTGGATTGCTGCAGGGATGGTTGTCCTTCTGGAAGGTGCTCCTCTCTCTACAGAGGACCTCTGGAGCTCTGACAGAGTGACCATCGGGTTCTTGATCACCTCCCTGACTAAGGCCCTTCTTCCCCCGATCGCTCAGTTTAAATAGGCGACCAGCTCTAGGAAGAGTCCTGGTGGTTTCGAACTTCTTCCACTTATGGATGATTGAGGCCACTGTGCTCATTGGGACCTTCAAAGCAGCAGAAATTTTTCTGTAACCTTCCCCAGATTTGTGCCTCGAGACAATCCTGTCTCGGGGGTCTACAGACAATTCCTTTGACTTCATGCTTGGTTTGTGCTCTGACATGAACTGTCAACTGTGGGACCTTATATAGACAGGTGTGTGCCTTTCCAAATCATGTCCATTCAACTGAATTTACCACAGGTGGACTCCAGTTAAGCTGCAGAAACATCTCAAGGATGATCAGGGGAGCAAAATTGAAGATCAATTTTGAGCTTCATGGCAAAGGCTGTGAATACTTATGTACATGTGATTTCTCAGTTTTTTTTTATTTTTAATAAATGTGCAAAAATCTTAAGTAAAATTTTTTCACGTCATTATGGGGAGTTGTGTGTAGAATTCTGAGGAAAAAAATGAATTTAATCCATTTTGGAATAAGGCTGTAACATAACAAAATGTGGAGAAAGCGATGCGCTGTAAATACTTTCCAGATGCACTGTATGTCTGCAGTACCAGCATCATGTAGTTACAGGAAATTTGTCTATTAGAGGAAGTTGGATGAGGATCCACAGTCTCAGACTGCAGGCAAAGCAGATACAGTTATAAAGGCAAACAAAAAGGAACAAAGCATAGCAGTAATAAATGTACAGTTTGGATTTTTCAACTTCATGTCCAATTCCAAAAACTATCTGAAGGCCATATGAACTTTATTGAAAGCTGACTTCTATTCACCATCTGAAAATGTAATTGTAAGGTCCTTTTACCAGCATCTCCCTACAATTTGTTAATATATATTAGATGGAAATAAAATTGGCGTGCACCTGTATAGTTCATTGTTTTAAAGCAAAATAATAAAAATTTATATTGTCTGCATGCACTGAACCTTTTTAGCTAGAGAATAATAGTTCAGTCCATGCATGATACCGAGTCCAGATCTGAAAAATGTAACCCCCTTCACGTGTATTAAAGTTTGTTTTTTTTTCCCTGCATTCAGAGACTGCAAAATTTCAGGCATCTCTGTTGTTGCTTAGTGTATGTTAAGTTAAACACTCTCCGAAGAATATAGTGACTGTATGTCCTTAACCACCTCGATTTTGTTAGATATTTGGAAGGGAGCACATTGTTTATTCTGTTTGGGTGAACTTTACACAGAATCTATCCAGTATTCTGTTGTTAACAGTGAAGGTGTTCTATATGATGCAATGATTTTCTATTGATTGGGAAAAACAGTTTTTGGTGCCTCTAATGATATTTTAGGTGGAAGGTTAGCTTCTCCACCAAATGTGAAACAGGCATCATTTAACACAGTGTGTATATATAATTCTGGTAGTTAGTCACTTGGGTTTGTAGATATTTATAGCAGCCAGGATCCTATGAATTCCTGCTTATGCATACATTGTTTCTGGATCTGTTCTATTTCTGTTTTGATTAAAAATAGCTTTAGTAAGAGCAGCATTTTATTTGCATTCTGATTAGTTAAAGCATTGTATCATATTTCCTAAATGATATGTGTTACATATTACTCCTTCAATTGAGCACTGCAAAAGCGTGATTAAGTAATAATTGCTCCATTTCCCATGTAATCAGTAAACTGAAATAATTCTGCTTCCCTTTTGTTTCACTTTTTTTTTTTTTTTATAAAGTAAAAGGCAAAAGATAATTTGTACCCTCAGATATATTTTCAAAATTTGACGCACATTTCTGGCAAATATCTCGGTAGACTGTTTTACTTTTTTGTTAAGATAAATTTGTACTACTGGAAATTGTTACAAGAATTATGAAAAAAAAATTACCAGGTGTGGTTTGACCATAAGTATTAACAAACATTTATGTTTAGTTGTGGAGCGGATATTCAACTTAACAGGTCTTCTGGGTCGTCTTCTGGCTTAAGCTAAAAATTTGTGAAACAGCAACTACTTTTCAGCTGAGTCCAAGAAATAAAGAACTGCTTTGTGTCTTCAGTAGCTGCATCCTGTTATTCATATAAATACACCACAGCATTATGGCAAAACTCAGAATAGTGACTTTACTCAGAAGCAACACAATGGTACCCTTAGAAAACCACTAAGCAAATCAAGAAAGACACAGAAAATTTACAAAAGAAAATGGTTTTATGTTGAGCACATCAGTGAAATTCGGATAAAAAGAATTTGATCTTTGAAGTTCTTTTTCCTCCTGATACTGAAACAAAGGGCTTTTTTGTGATAGTTGAGGCCTAAAATGCATGATTTTGCAGCAGCTTTTTCAAAAAGTTGAAGTGAATTGTTGCAAAGTTTTGAAGCTTTATTTTTTCTGTAACATTGCAAGAACAAATGAATTTACAAAAATAGTTGCAACCATTTTAGTGTTCTATGTAACCTTTCCAAAAAAGGCACAGGATTTCAACAATATTAAGGTTTAAAGTGCACAGATCATTGATATCAGCTGTCAGTGACAACAAATCTGTTCAAGTACATTCTTAAAATTATAGACTTGATATAAATAAAATAGTGAAATTAAATTTTGAAAAACTATTAATAAAAAAGTGCAAAACCAAAAGCACATATTCTACATCCAAGTTCAGAACTTCACATTACCTGTATGCACAGTATGAGCAAAATACCACTGAACCTCTCTTTACATTGTTTTTGCAACACACCATGCAAAGTGTAAATCAACAAAAAATATCTCAGAAATTTCTTCTACAGACAGAAGAGTCACAAAATATTAATTTATACTGACAGACATTCATAACAACGCTAAACACAGAACACATTTTTCTGAGAACTCATAACTCATGAAGCCATAATTCTTGAAGTCAGAGATGATGAGAGTCAGTTCTGAAAGCTGACTAAATGTTCCCCATGACTTCTTCTGAGTCTTCCTCACAATCTTTCTCCTTCTCATCCCTTTCAAAAGTCCCACTGGTAAGGAGTTGGATGTGGTACAAGAAGACCAAGGCTTTGAGGTTGTTGTTAGTGATTGATGATCTTTGGCTGGACAACACCAGCTTGTAAATGCTGTTGCTTCGTTCAGCATCTGCTGAGTTTATGATGATGTCTTTTTTATCTTTTGGCTAAGATGCTGAGCACAGGAAGTCTCTCCTGTAGCCCATCCAAAAACACTTCCATCTCTATGAACTCCTTGTAGTGTACAAAGTGCTCTGCATGGTACAGCACTGAGCCAGGAGTTCCACTATGTAGAACATGGATTTGGAGCCATGGTTGCCATCCTTCCTGCTAGTTGTTTTTTGGTCATGAACTCCAAATATTTTCTTTTGTGGGAGCCAGCTTAGTAGAACATCTGTGAGAAACTCAGCATGAATGTATTCAGCTTGTCCAAAGGTCTGCGGAAGGCATTGCCGGTAAGGTTCATTATGTGTGCCATGCATGTAATGTTTAGTGAGTTTGGGAATAAATATTGCTGTGCAGCTTTATATGTTTCTTCATATAATGCTGCATTGTCTGTGTCAACCACAGTTACATTCTCATTGGCTATGCAGTATTCTTGCAGATACTTGACCACAAAGACAGTAGACGGGTTGCAATCCTGTAGGAAAACAGTATCTGCAAGGTAGGCCAGGATCCTTCCAGAATCATCCTTTTCCAAGGGTGCAATGAGGATGTTGAGTGCACATCTCCCTTCTACCTCCGGAGTCTCATCAAATACGACAGCAACAGACTTTTAAACAAGATGTGTTTTGAGTGCCTCCTTTTCTTTCTGGTAAACTGTGCCAAAGTATTTCTCTTGAAGCTGGTGGAATCCAGGAATGACTCCAACATTTTCCCTGAGGAATCTTCGCGTTGCAGGGTGGTTACTTTGAGAGAGTGGAATGTTGATTGCAGTGCATGTGGAAACCCAATCTTCACAAATCTTAACAAAAAGTAAAAAGAACACATCAAATGCAATAAAACTGGTTAAGATATGTTACCCACTCCACTGTTACCCTAATTAATAAAATGTGTGTAAGCTTATCACTTCATCAGTGACATATGACACACACACACTCACACATACAATTTTAAAACATTAAAGAAAGTACATACAGTATGTTTAATCGTTTAAATTATTTTTATTGGTAAACATATTTATTTCTCTCATACTTGCGCACACACACCCACACACGCTGTGCACACATACACATCATTTGAGACGCAGACTGACAAGCATACCTCTTTTTGTTATTATTATGCTTGTCTAACTTTTTCCATAAACTTGCATTTTAATCTAACTCACCTCGTTTCTTTCAGCACTTGCAACTGATCTAGATGCAACAGCCTCTGTCGTGTTCATTTGTCGTGTCTGTAGTCCTTGTCAGCCATTCTCCGGGCGTGTTTTGCAGTAGAAAGTACCTGTCAAGCGATGACTTTTCATCTGTGTTCTACCACAACATTACACATGGTGCAAAACAGTTTACCACCACTTTTGTGTAATGCTTCAGGAAATTGACTTGCATGGACTTCAGCAGTAATATTTGACGGCAAATGTGTTTTCATGTCGCACATCTTGCAGTTTCGGCTTCAAAGAAGTGAACCTGGGAAGGGGGCTAAGGTGAGTGGTCAAATTTGAGGAAAAATTGCAGTGATTGGACAAACTTGCAAGGCTGCGCAAAATGTGTAGGGATTGGTTAAATTTGCATTAATAGTTGCGATCACGACATTGGAACCTCCGGGAGGGACTGAAGAATGTACAGAGCTGTTTAGATATTTAAGCCAAAACAATGCCATTAATTCATTCTCCAATCATTATTAAATTTAAATCCTTAAAAGTGTAAATAATTGCTTTCTAGTATTTTTGCTGATTAAATGGTCACAAACATAATACGTATAGATCCTAGTCATTGATAAGTAAGTTATATTGATTTCAAAGACACTTTGGGGAAATTATTTAAACTTCAGAGTTGATGTCGATACCTGTAAAAGAGCCAACACCAATTCTTTACATACACTGATTTTTGTTATGAAAAATAACATTTCACCTACGTTTTTTTCAGTGTAGGTTAGAAAATGAATTATTGGATTATTGTGATCATTTACTATCCCTATATGTCTTAATTATGTGAATATGTATTGTGAAAGAAGAGTTACAAATAAATAGTGGTACCTATTTCACATTTGCAGAACTTTTCCGGGCCAGCAATTCATAAACACCCAATGACCGGAGAAATCTCAGAAGAGTCTTACTTTTATTTCAATAAGTGGGCTGTACCAGCATCTTCATAAACATGACATCCATGCTGTACAGTTTTAGGAGGAACCAATTTAAGTTAATAGTACAGAGTTAATGATGTGCTTTTGTCCAAGGAATACACAAACTAATTAAAATACTTGTGTACATAGTGCACAGCCATTTGTATAAGTTGCTTTTCCAGCTATGTTGCTATTTATTGTAAAAATACCACATTAATATCAATGCATATCTTTATGGCATCAGAATTTTCAGGGCATATATGTGTATCTAAAAAAAAAATTTTTTAAATTTTATATTCTGAGTCTGTTGTAACTGGTAAGCAATATTCTCCTAAAGTGTACACATGCGCTTGTACATACAGCTTTTTAATCTATAGCATATTTTTCCAGCAATACACAAAAAATGTGCATCAAGAAATCCACCCCACCCATCTCCTCCCAAGCATTTACAAAGGTTGGATTGCACAGTGCCCCCACTGTGGATGTCTAGAAAGCCCAAATGTGAATCCTTTGAACACTGACATTAAAGTGACCCAATTAGTTTGTTCCCAGTGCTATTTGTGCTGTATATGTTTTTTTTTTATATTTCTTACTGTTATTTTTGCTCAGGGTGTATGTGCAAAGTTCAAAATGCATACAGCTCAACTGCAAGCTTCAAACAAATGTTATATTTGAAAACGCAGCCCTTCGCAAAAACATGACTACCTCCTTGTAATGCATTTTAAAAATCTAAATAAAAATGCAGTCAATGGATGATGGATTGATCAGTCAGGAGCTGACTTTGCAGCACTGGTTGAAAGTTGAGTGTTGTATAGGAGTTGCTGGTCAATAAACAGTGTAATGTAAATGGTCCAGACTTATGCAAGACATATTTCTCAGATGGTTGTGGACAATCAAAAGGGGTGCAACTTCCTGGGTGAATGCAAGCCATTGGTGTTGTGTTTTCGTGTGTGTGTGTGTGTGTGTGTGTGTGTGGTTGGGTGATGAAATGGGTATTTGGTGAAAATGTGGGGGCTCTTGGCTGCTAAAGTTCATCAGCCTGATTGTTTGGCCACTGGTGACAGATCCTGGTTTGATTCTGTTCATGAAGCTAGTGAAGGTGTGTCAGATGGTTTTGCCAGTGATCCCAAGTGAGCAGTTTGAGGCTGAACCAGCAGGGGGTGTGTGCATGTGAAAAATAAGGTGTGCATGGAACTGCAGAAGATCAGATTTTCATTGAAACATACAGTGGGTACGGAAAGTATTCAGACCCCTTCACACATACCACTTAGAATTAAGGCCAAAAAGTTCTATCTTGGTCTTCTCAGACCAGAGAATCTTATTTCTCACCATCTCAGAGTCCTTCAGGTGTCTTTTAGCAAACTCCATGCGGGCTGTCATGTGTCTTGCCTTTCCTCAGTGTGTGGAGACAACCAGGCACTGCTCATCACTTGTCCAATACAGTCCCCACAGTGAAGCATGGCGGTGGCAGCATCATGCTGTGGGGGTGTTTTTAAGCTGCAGGGACAGGACGACTGGTTGCAATCAAGGGAAAGATGAATGCGGCCAAGTACAGGGATATCCTGGACAAAAACCTTCTCCAGAGTGCTAAGGACCTCAGACTGGGCCGAAGGTTTACCTTCCAACAAGACAATGACCCTAAGCACACAGCTAAAATAACGGAGTGGCTTCACAACAACTCTGTGACTGTTCTTGAATGGCCCAGCCAGAGCCCTGACTTAAACCCAATTGAGCATCTCTGGAGAGACCTAAAAATGGCTTTCCACCAACGTTTACCATCCAACCTGACAGAACTGGAGAGGATCTGCAAGGAGGAATGGCAGGGGATCCCCAAATCCAGGTGTGAAAAACTTGTTGCATCTTTCCCAAAAAGACTCATGGCTGTATTGGCTCAAAAGGGTGCTTCTACTAAATACTGAGCAAAGGGTCTGAATACTTAGGACCATGTGATATTTCAGTTTTTCTTTTTTAATAAATCTGCAACAATTTCAAAAATTTTTTTTTGTCTGTCAATATGGGGTGCTGTGTGTACATTAATGAGGAAAAAATTAATTTAAATGATTTTAGCAAATGGCTGCAATATAACAAAGAGTGAAAAATTGAAGGGGGTCTGAATACTTTCCGTATCCACTGTATTTAAGCTGCAAAGTGATCATTTTAAAGCTTAACTAATGCCAGTCTTATCAGTGTGCTGACAGCTTCTCTCATGTTGTGTCTCATGTTCATAAAGAACAGAGTCCAAGTCAAGTGATGTCAGAAACGGTTTGATTTATGCCTGTTGTTAGTTGTAGAGAATCTATGGCAAATTGTAAATAAAATTTCATAAGCATAAAATGTTTCAAAGTACCCAATGTATATTTAAAATATATATTGTAACCTTTAGCTAAAATTCAGCTGCATCTGATTATGATGGATAGCAGGTTATTGTGGAGATTGCCAATAATTTTTGAATAATTATAATTTGCAGTAATAGAACATTAGATAGATAGAACACTCTAGACAAGAACAGGCCATTCAGCCCAACAAAGCTCGCCAGTCCTATCCACTTATTTCTTCCAAAAAACATCAAGTTGAGTTTTGAAAGTCCCTAAAGTCTTATTGTCTACAACACAAATTGGTAGCTTATTCCAAGTGTCTATTGTTCATTATGTAAAGAAAAACTTCCTAATGTTTGTGTGAAACTTACCCTCAACAAGTTTCCAACTGTGTCCCCCCGTGTTCTTGATGAACTCATTGTAAAATAACAGTCTCGAACCACTGTACTAATTAACCCTCATAATTCAACCCCTGTAGCCCTGGAATCAGCCTAGATGCTCTTCTCTGGACCTTTTCTAGTGCTGCTATGTCCTTTTTGTAGCCTGGAGACCAAAACTTCACACAGTACTCAAGATGAGGCCTCACCAGTGCATTATAATGGTTGAGCATAACCTCCTTGGACTTGTACTCCACACAACGTGCTATACAACCTAACATTCTGTTAGCCTTCTTAATGGTTTCTGGACACTGTCTAGAAGTCGATAGCTTAGAGTCCACTATGACTCCTAAATCCTTCTCATAAGGTGTACTCTCAATTTTCCGACCGCCCATTGTGTATTCAAACCTAATATTTTTACTTCCTATGCGTAATACTTTACATTTACTGACATTAAATTTCAACTGCCACAAATCTGCCCAAGCCTTTATGCCATCCAAGTCTTTCTGTAATGATATAACAGATTCCAAATTATCTGCTAATTCACCTATCTTGGTATCATCTGCAAACTTAACCAGCTTGTTACTTATATTCCTATCTAAATCATTTATATATATTAAAAATAGCAACAGCCCTAGCACTGATGAGGTTCCTCGCATCATCGCCCTCTGCTTCCTGTGTCTGAGCGAGTTCTGCACCCATCTAAAAATATCACCCCGAACTCCCACTTCTTTTAATTTGATGCCCAACCTCTCACGTGGCACCTTATCAAATGCTTTCTGAAAGTCAAGATAAAAAATATCATATGCTCCACTTTGATCGTATCCTTTTGTTGCCTCCTCATAGAATTCCAGCATGTTAGTAAAACACGACCTCCTGCAACTGTGAAGTTGTTTATAGTTTACTGGGAAACCTTAGAATAAGAATTGTATTCACTATAAATATTTCATGTTATCAAGCAATGATTAGGGAATCCTCTTTCATTTTTATATAAGTTAAGTTTCTTGCATTTTTTTATTTCAATGCTTACAAATGCCATGTCATTTACCCGCCATGATTTCAAGCAGCAGGAGAAATGAGCTGCTGATATGAGGCTTGCTCAAGCTACCCTGAAGCAGCCAGAGATCTTTCTACAAGTAGCATATCAAGCAGAAGCTGCTAAAAGTGAACTTTGCATTGAATTCTACAATATTCAAGTTAAGTAGTTAACCTTTTTGTATTGCTTTTTCTGGTGCATTTACTGTATATACTTAAACTAGCAAAATACCCGCGCTGCGCAGGGGAGAAGTAGTGTGTTAAAGAAGTAATGAAAAAGAAAAGGAAACATTTTTTAAATAATGTAACATGATTGTCAATGTAATTGTTTTGTGACTGATATATATATCTCAAAATCCCCGAGCTTCGCAGCGGCAAAGTACTGCTTTTAAAGTTTTATTAAGAAGAAAAGTAAACCTTTTTAAACTGAGGGAAAATATACCAATAATTATTTGTTAAGGATTTCTTTGTATACCACGTTGTCAGTGCAGCACTCCGGTTGTAATATGACCAAGCTGTGCAAGCTTACTCTTGAGCGTGCAACGTATAGTTGCCCAGGAGAAAAGCAATCTTGCCTCAAATCAATGGCAACCTTTTGTAGGGTCTGTCCATGAGATTTATTAATTGTCATTGCGAAGCAGAGCCTTACTGGAAATTGGAGGCATTTGAATTGAAATGGGAGATCAGAGGGTATAACGGGGATGCGAGGAATACAAACTCTCTCCCCTGAGCAACTGCCAGTAAAAATAGTTGCCTCAATTAGGTTCTTTTGCAGACACGTGACCTGAAGTCTCGTGCCGTTACAAAGTCTCGGTGGCTGTAAGGTTTTCAGTAACATTATTGGTGTCCCAACCCTCAAAATTAGATTATGCTCAGTAGTGCCTGGAGGATGCAGAGTGTGGAGAAACTCTAGAGACAGCGTGTGTATTAACTTGTGTATTTTTCTGTGAGTATTTGGTGGCAGCGTCACGAAGTTGCTTCCGCAAGACCGCATTAGCTGCGGAGCTCAGCTCGGAGCTAAATGAAGTAAATGAAATGAGGTGAATGGGAGGGGAGATGATGACGTGACTCCCCCACCCACCTTAACTGTCAATCCCTCCACAAACACAGTCTCTCGGATTTTGATGGCCACGGCTTTATTTAATGTTAGCTCAGACCCGGCACTTAAAAGTTTCTCTCGCACTTTTGCTGAGTTTGTGCCAAACACTATTATATCCCTGACGATCTCAACTCTCCTTTATATAAATCAGTAAAGGAGAGAGGACTAAACACTAAGGAAAAGGAACGGTAAGACCGTGTCAGGTGCGGAGATCAGCTCGAAGCGAAATTAAGTGAATGTAATGAGGTGAATGGGAGGGGAGATGATGACGAGACTCCCCCACCCACCTTAACTGTCAATCCCCCCACAAACTCAGTCTCTCGGAATTTGCATAAGCACAGTCCTTCACCAGCAATTTTAACTTAGTTACAAAGTGAAAAATACTCTCGTTTATACCCTGCGTCCTCTCAATAAACTTGTATCCCGCGAATATCGTATTCGTCGTGGGCATGACAAACGCCAGCAGCACCCTGTCTATGAACTTAATTTAAACTTTAGGTTTACACCGTGCTTTGTTTCCGAAGTAGCTGCACTCATGAATATGCTGGTATGCGTCACTCGCTTCATATTCTTTTGCTACCTTGTCAGTTGTGTAATGCGTTTTTTGAAAAGGTTTGATTCATCGAAGTGATCACTCATACTGTGTTCACAGTCAGTTCATGTGAGCCGCTCTCTTGTGTGATCTTGTGATGTCCACGGCTTTATTTAATGTTAGCTAAGACCCGGCACTTAAAAGTTTCTCGCTACAGCTATTTTATCTCCGTTACAAAGTGATCCAAAGTCTCGTTTATACCTCGTGTCTTCTCATTAAACTTGTATCTCGCGAATATTGTATTTGTCTTAGGCATGACAAACGTCAGCGGGAGCGTGTCTATAAATTTAATTTAAACTTACGGTTTACACCGTGCTTTGTTTTTGCAGTAGCTGCACTTATGAATATGCTTGAATGCATCACTCGCTTGATATTCTTTTGCTGGCTTCTCAATTGTATAATGTGTTTTTTCTTCAGCACTCTTTGGAGCTCTTCCTTGTTCTCTCCGTACTGCGTTCACAGTCAGTTCATGTGAATAACGTGGGAGGTGTGATGATGCGAGACGCAACTCCGCCTCCCACGGCCTTCGAGCTGCAGTCTATTACAGTGTATGGACGAAAATAGGTTCTAGTTATGACCATTATGCGTAGACTTTCGAAATGAAACCTGCCTAACTTTTGTAAGTGAGCTGTAAGGAATGAGCCTGCCAAATTTCAGCCTTCTACCTACACGGGAAGTTGGAGAATTAGTGATGAGTGAGTCAGTCAGTCAGTGAGGGCTTTGCCTTTTATTAGTACAGTAATCCCTCGCTATATCGCGCTTCGGCTTTCGCAGCTTCACTCTATCGTGGATTTTACAAACCGGATTCCAAAAATGTTGGGACACTAAACAAATTGTAAATAAAAACTGAATGCAATGATGTGGAGATGACAAATGTCAATATTTTATTTGTAATAGAACGTAGATGACAGATCAAACGTTTAATCCGAGTAAATGTCTCATTTTAAAGGAAAAATATGTTGATTCAAAATTTCACTGTGTCAACAAATCCCAAAAAAGTTGAGACAAGTAGCAATAAGAGGCTGGAAAAAGTAAATCCTAGCATAACGAAGAGCTGGAAGACCAATAAACACTAATTAGGTCAATTGGCAACATGATTGGGTATAAAAAGAGCTTCTCAGAGTGTCAGTGTCTCTCAGAAGCCAAGATGGGTAGAGGATCACCAATTCCCACAATGTTGCGCAGAAAGATAGTGGAGCAATATCAGAAAGGTGTTACCCAGCGAAAAATTGCAAAGACTTTGCATCTGTCATCATCAACTGTGCATAACATCATCTGAAGATTCAGAGAATCTGGAACAATCTCTGTGCGTAAGGGTCAAGGCCGTAAAACCATACTGGATGCCCGTGATCTCCGGGCCCTTAAACGACACTGCACCACAAACAGGAATGCTACTGTAAAGGAAATCACAGAATGGGCTCAGGAATACTTCCAGAAACCATTGTCGGTGAACACAATCCACCGTGCCATCCGCCGTTGCCAGCTGAAACTCTACAGTGCAAAGAAGAAGCCATTTCTAAGCAAGATCCACAAGCTCAGGCGCTGTCACTGGGCCAGGGATCATTTAAAATGGAGTGTGGCAAAATGGAAGACTGTTCTGTGGTCAGACGAGTCATGATTCAAGTTCTTTTGGAAATCTGGGACGCCATGTCATCCGGACCAAAGAGGACAAGGACAACCCAAGTTGTTATCAACGCTCAGTTCAGAAGCCTGCATCTCTGATGGTATGGGGTTGCATGAGTGCGTGTGGCATGGGCAGCTTGCATGTCTGGAAAGGCACCATCAATGCAGAAAAATATATTCAGGTTCTAGAACAACATATGCTCCCATCCAGACATCATCTCTTTCAGGGAAGACCCTGCATTTTTCAACAAGATAATGCCAGACCACATTCTGCATCAATCACAACATCATGGCTGCGTAGGAGAAGGATCCGGGTACTGAAATGGCCAGTCTGCAGTCCAGATTTTTCACCTATATAGAACATTTGGCGCATCATAAAGAGGAAGGTGCAACAAAGAAGGCCCAAGACGATTGAACAGTTAGAGGCCTGTATTAGACAAGAATGGGAGAGCATTCCTATTTCTAAACTTGAGAAACTGGTCTCCTCGGTCCCCAGACGTCTGTTGCGTGTTGTAAGAAGAAGGGAAGATGCCACACAGTGGTGAAAATGGCCTTGTCCCAACTTTTTTGGGATTTGTTGACACCATGAAATTCTGAATCAACATATTTTTCCCTTAAAATGATACATTTTCTCAGTTTAAACTTTTGTTCCGTGATTTATGTTCTATTCTGAATAAAATATTAGAAGTTGGCACCTCCACATCATTGCATTCAGTTTTTATTCACGATTTGTATAGTGTCCCAACTTTTTTGGAATCCGGTTTGTATATGTAAGCATATCTAAATATATAACGCAGATTTTTCGCTGCTTCCCGGGTTCTGCGGACAGTGGGTCTTTTTACTTCCTGTACATGCTTCCTCAGTTGGTTTGCCTAGTTGATTTCATACAAGGGATGCTATTGGCGGATGGCTGAGAAGCTAACCAATCACAGCACGCAGTTAAGTTCCTGTGTGCTGAATGGCTCAGCGACGGAGCGCTGAATTCGATTCCACGGCGTTAACCAGGAAGTCTTATCTCGCTCATTCAGCATCAACATGTTTCACTGTGTAAAGAGTTAACTTTTGTGTTCTTTTGTGTTTATCTTTGTGCATAGTCAAGCCCTTCATTTTGGCTCCAAAATGATCTGCTCCTGCTACTGCTTCAGGGGCTGTGCCCAAGCGCCAACGGAAGATGTTAACGATTGCCGAAAAGGTAAACGTTTTGGATATGGTGAAGGAAGGGAAAAGCTACACCGCTGTAGGATGCCATTACGGCATCAATGAGGCTACAATTCTTTTTATTTTAAAAGTAGGAAAGGAATATAAGATCTACGGCTGCAGTGTCCTTTTAACCAGGGTGCAAAACGAGTTTTAAGTGGATGTAATAAGGCAGTAGTCTGGATGGAATCTGCTTTAGGGTTTTGGATTGAAGAAGAACAACGGCGGTGCTACACAGTCGCCTGAAGAGGCTCCTTTAGAAGAGCTGTAACGCTCTCCTTTGTTGTGCAGTAAAACTAAACTCATCATTATCGGACAAGTCATCTTGTCATTGTTGATGAGTAACCATAATTAATTTTCTACTTACAGTACTTAGTACATGTACGTACGTTTAGTGTCACTGTAGACACATTTACTGTATACAATTTTTCTTGCATTGTACGTATTTATTGCTGGTGGCCTGTCTATCGTAATGGCTGTAACATATGTGATATCGGAGACGCTCGATATCTTTAAAATAATATTTAGGTTTTACCGTATATAAACAGTGTGTTTACATACATAATTTCAATGAATCTTACCTAATGTCTAAGGGAATACAAAGGGTTTGTGCTGTATAACTGTGAGGGGAATATTTATAAACAGTGTAAGAGAGTTTATAAGGGCTTAAAATATATAAAAATAACCATACAAACAATATGGTTTCTACTTCATGGATTTTCACCTGTCGCGGGGGGGTCTGGAACGCAACCCCTGCGATCGAGGAGGGATTACTGTATAGATCACTTGATTATAGCTATTACTGCATGAAATTATAGATTTTCAAATCAGAAATTGTTTAATACTATTGAAAATGTACCCAGAAGTCACAATTTTACATCACACAATTTATAAAACATTATTGTATAATATGGAACATGTTTCATACTACTTGTTTTTATGTCTTTTAATTTCAGAAATGTCAAAGTCCAGCCAATAAGCAAGCAGTTTACCTGATCCTAGCCATTTTCCGTGAGGTTACTATGTTGTATGGAGCAACAGATCCAAATGTCCATCCCAAAAAACTTGTAAGTAATACAAAAACATATAATTTTTTCTAAAAATTATCTCATTTAGTAGTGGTCAAGTAAATATGAATGTGTGTGTGAATATCAATGTGGTGTGTATTTCCTTCTTCCTTTCCCATCTGGTTGCATGAGAGCATTAGCTTAGATTGTTGCATTTGAAATTCAAGTCTTGTATTGGCCAAAGTCAAAATATGTTAATAAATGTATAAAGGAAGCTGAAAATCAGAATTGTTTTCTGTTTATTTTAATCCTGATGTTTATTTTATTTTAAAACCAGGTTTATTTTTCTGAAAATATCCATTATGCAATTCTCATTGCGCTATAACTTATTAAGTTTATTACATAGAAAATCACCCAGAAAATCCTGGACCATTGAGAAGTGTGTGAACTGACAACATGAAGAATCGTCTTCGTGTCAAACTGGAATCATCCCTGCATAAATCAAAGTCATCCAGACGATCTGGATCTGCATAATTAGATCTGGACCCCCAAATAGATAGATTGATTGATTATTAATCCAAAGGGGAAATTCACACAATCTGCTACACCATTCTTCCTAGCCTTGGGAAATTATAAGCCTTCACACTAGGCTATTCATTTAATGACAGACTCTTTATTATAAAATGTATAAAACATAAGAAGGGATGGAAAGGGTTTTAAAATTCTCTTCTATTCGAGACGGTGGCAATAAAACATTGTCTCACAGGTGTATAAATAGACTCTTCACCTTCAGCTATATGGGGCTCAATAGAATTATTTGCACCAGATTCAGAATCTGACTACTTGACTGTTCTATGATTCTGGCCTCCAGTTGAAATGTGCAGGCATTTTGTGCCGTGGAAAAGTGTGTTTTAAAAAGTTAAGTTACTCATGTGAAGCTAGAAATGCAGAATCGAAAACATCTGGCAATTTCCAGTTACTTATTGCTTTCTCTAGCCATCCTTTAACAGTTTTTGTTTCATGTCAGGATAAGAGATACAGACCTATGCTAGCTAGCAGTAGCTTTTCTAGATGGACCCCTAGGGCTAGTTGAGGAGTTTGTCCTGTATTATTCAGCTACTTCAGGAAAATTGAACGGGGTGATTTCTGTCTTGTCAGTCTGTCATTGAAGGAGGCCCAGTCAAGTCTGAAAGTTTTTAAAGTTGGGCTTCTGAAATAAGACAGGAGATAAATGAAGCAAGCACCACTTAATGAATTGTATATAGTGCAAGAACAATGGGAGACTACTAGTGGTTAGCCAGGAGAACCTACAACTACAGTAGATGACTTATTGTACCTGGCCACCTATTGCCCAAGATCAAGGACAAAAATATTTTGTCATTTTCCTTGTCCTTTAAGGGTGAACTAGGTTCCAGTATTGTGAGTGATTACATTAGCCATGCCACATAGTAAACAGGAGGCCATCTGTTTTTTAAGTGACCTCAAGGAGTGTCTAGGTCTTTGTTGTTTTTATCTGTGTGTGTTAGTTTTTTATTCCTACTTAGTTATTTGTTGTCATTGCATGGTTAATTTCATTAATAAAGTTGACATTTTCACTTTCAGATTTTGGCTTCACTAACAGAATATTCTGGAAAATCCAACTGAAGATGCTTAATTTTATGTGACCTCTGTTTATGAAAAAAAATAATGTTCAGTGCTGTGCAGAATTATTAAAAATTTTAATATTTTCAAATAGCTAAACATAAACAATGCAAACTGTCAAGATGGAATAAAGATTTAACCATCCCACTGTTACATGGGGGAAAATTCATAAAACCTTGAAGGTTCAGAAAATATCTGTGAAGTATCAGCTGTATCATTTCATTATATATTTTCTCTTAGAATAACATGATACAGTGATGTATGCATGATTACAACAATTACATTTCTTTTCTTTTCAGCAATGTGACACAATTTTGAATTGCATCAATGCACTAGAGCTACTTGAAAAAGACCAACTGAAACAGTTTGCCGCTGCCTTGGTTCATAATGAATTTGTGCCCATCATTGTCAGACCAGGACTTCCCAGCTCACTGTCCACAGTATTTGAACTAGCAATTCACACTGCAGCTGTCCTTCTGTGTGGGACCAGTGAAGTTCTCACTCCTCTGCAACAACTTGCTTTTACTCCAAGAGATATGAAGGTCTGTGACTGTGTTAAACTGGTTTGTTGTTATAAAGAAAAAGGTTTTGAATGGTTTTGTAAAATTAGCTTGTAATTTTTTAAAAACTAAGAGTTACTAACAGCTTTGTGGCATCCAAAACTTGCAGTCAATGTATCTGAATTAAGAAATAAGTGTAAATGTTAAAAAAATTTTAAAACGGTTTTATCTTTTTTCACAGTGAATTTCATCTTCTTTCTTAGATTTTGTACTTTATTTTTATTTTTCCTTTGTTAATTCTTTAAAATGTATTGCAATGTTAAAAAGGTGATACTTAGTTAAGTGGAAATTATATCTGATTTTTACCTTTTTAAAAAAAAAAATTTCAGTATGAGAGGAAGGGTGGGGATGGGACTCTGATTTTATTTTAACACATCCAGATTCTGTAGACTTAGGATCCCTAAACTGTAGCGGTTTTCAGAATTGTTGCACATTTCTTGTAAAAGTATGCTTAAAGTAAAAATACAGATCTTTTCTCCCAGCAACTGTAACCTATCCAGGAAATGTTGGAGAAACCCCCCTTGAGAAAGTGCATACCACACACATCTTTTTCTATATATACAGTACTTAGGGGGTTTGTCCCCAGCTCACTTCTCTCGCCAACCCCCCTGGCATGCGCTACGTGCCAGCCACTTCACATTTCTGCTGCTCGCGTTGTGAAGATGGGGGCTGAATGCACCCCAAGGAGGTGCGGCCGTTCCTCCGAAACCCTTTTTTAAACGGTGATATAATGAAAAACAGTTTTTTTTTTTTTTTACCTCCTCATTGCTCAATCAGCTGCTGGCTTGCTGCTGCTGCCGTGCCACATGATCTGCATCTTGTACGGCACTTCAAACATTTAAAGGCCTAAATAGCAGCTGTCCTACTCTTTTTTTATTTGAAAACAGCAGTGTCAGATCGGGGGGAGCTTGAATGTGACTTTAGAGAATAAAACTGAATTTAAGAAAAACACTAACCTTTACCAGAACCATAAATTTACACCATCTATTATTGACTCAAATCAAATGTATGTTTTTATTGTATAACAGTAACAATAAGAGCAGCTTACTACTCAAAATGGGAAACCTAAGATGGTCCCGGAATCGAATCCACATTCTCCTGATTATGAGTCAGCAGTTCTTAAATCTGCACCAGCCAAGTGGTCGTGTCAGCATCATACCCTAACCCAATTTCTTTTTTTTCAGTTATATTCTTGAATAAAAGTGCACTTGTTTTGTTATTCTTGTACCTCTTGTGAAAGTGTTTTTTTGATATTTGAACTTTGGAGGCTCTGATCAGGGTGCTTGTGAGACTAAGTGAGGAGTCTGAGTGTCTGGGCTTGCGAGTGTCCTGGATAATAACCAAGATCCAGGCCTTTAATGACCTCTTGGGCACAGCCATCAGCAGTGTGTCTGTCTGCTGAGAGAGTGTTGACCTTGTTAAGAGGTTTACTTACCTTGGCAGTGACATTCATGTCTCTGGTGACTCTTCCAGTGAAGTCAGTAGGCGGATTGGGAGAGCATGGGGGGGTCATGCGGTCGCTGGAAAGGGGTGTGTGGTGCTTCAGATATCTATGCAAAAGGACAAAGGTCCAAGTCTTTAGAGTCCTGGTGCTTCCTGTCTTGCTATATGGTTGTGAGACATGGACGCTCTCCAGTGACCTGAGACGAAGACTGGACTCCTTTGGTACTGTGTCTCTCTGGAAGATGCTTGGGTACCGTTGGTTTGACTTTGTGTCGAATGAGCGGTTTCTCATGAAGTCTCGAATGAGGCACATTACCTGCATTGTGAGGGACCGTCAGTTACGGCACTACGGCCATGTGGCACGTTTCCCCAAGGTTGAGTCAGCTCGTAAGATCCTCATTGTTGGGGACCCGAGTGACTGGACTAGGCCAAGGGGTCGCCCACGTAACACCTGACTGTAGCAGATAAAGGGTAATTTCCGGAGGGTGGGACTAGACCGCATGTCTGCCTCAGGGTTGCAATACGGGATCCCGAGTTGTTTCGCTGTGTAGTGGGTGTGGCAGCGCACTGTATCAGTGCATGCTTCCCAACTTGACTTGATTTGGAATTCATTCAATATTTTAATACTATAACATGAAAAAAAAATTCTGTTTTAGCTATGTGTTCAACATTTCTAGCCTCGCATTTCCTGTCATCCGACATTTACCCAGATCCTTGTAGACACGGAACATACATGAAATGCATGTGTTCCAAATAACAATATATTATTTACCCAATACAACTCCAGGCACCTCACACTCTGATTAACAGACTTGAGCTGGGAGAACTTTTTGTCCGATTTGAGCTGCGGCAGTGGGGGAATGGGATAGCAGGCTGCTTGCTGCTTCTGCTGATCGATACATTTGCAAAACAAAAGACGCTAATGGAGAGGTGCAAAGGAATTTAAGGTGGCCCCGGATTACAACTTTATTCGTAGGCTTCAGGGATTCTATGTTAAGCTGTGCTTGAAGCTGTTGTGCTGTGAGACACCTGTCACACGAGCTGGTGACCCTCAGAAGCTTATCTTCTAATTGTGTTGTGATTTTGGGTCTGTTATATATCTTTTCCTATTAGAGTTCCTTCCAGTTTACAATTGCCTTTGGAATGTGTAGGACACTGTACTCATTGATACTTTTTCATTTTTGTTTTTTTTTCTTTTTCAATTTTTCTAAATGGAAGGCATACACTTCTAAGGGTAATAATGCTCTGTCTCATTTCATTTGTTAATTGATTTTTTCTTGTCATTATCATTGGAATATTTTCTAAGCAGTACTTCAGAGGGTTTACTAGCACAGTCTGTTCTAACTCTGCTTTAAGACAGACAGAAGGTATTTAAGTAATCAACAGAAGTTGAAACACCCGTGTCAAATTGTTTGCTTCACCTTGCAAGGATTAATTTCCTTTAATTGCTGCAGAACATCTGTAGGTTGTAACCTATTAGTTGTACTCTGAAGAAGGCCCATTTTGTAATATTCTGAAATTTCCTTCTTTTCAGTTTTTGCTAACCTAACCTTAAAAATTAAGCCTCTGGAAGTTTACTGCTTACATTTTCACCATTGTAGGTCATTCATTGCATTTTAACTGATTAAATTTGAAGAAAAACTGATCTCATAAAACGTTTGACTGGTATTGTATGTTGTAATTAGTTTATTTCAGTTTTTTTATCTTGTGTACACATGAGTTATATTTTTATTTTAATGACCCTCCATGTAGAATAAAAAATAAAGCTTTATTGTTCATTAAGGCTAAGCTATTGGAACAGTGTTTATATGTGATGTTAAAGTTTAATTTTATGGCTATAGAGAAGGCCATGATTGCTGCTCTGGTGTTTCATTCTTCACCAAAGCATGCAGTCTCATGACTTGCAATTTTTTTTTCCTTGCAGTTCACTTCATTACTTCTTGACCCTTCCAATTTCTGCAGCCTGCTCTGGCTCCTTTTTTAATACTTTTGTCTCTATACATAGAAAGCAGAATGGTGCTCTCTTCCATGAACATCATTGATTGCACAGAGTAGCTGACACCAAAAACAAATGCTAGGTCAGTCAATTAGGCTTATGGATGAGCCACAGCCAAGACACTATACTGTTTGTCTGCAAGCAGTGCTTGATGTGGAACCAAATTATAGGAAGTACTTTTTTTAGTTAGGATCTTGTTCCTTTTCACAATTTGTTTTTGGGGTGGGGGGAGGGCCCTTGGTGGTTGGGGCGTATGTATATTAGAATTTGATATCAAGTAAGGAGTCCCCTTGAATCTTCAAGCGCAACCAGTATCGGCCTACTTCAAGCCCTGGGAGTCTGTGAGCATAACAATGGTGCAATTCTACAAATATACCTGTACAGTTCACATTTCAGACTTTGTGCATAATTCTCTGATCAGGCTTCCTTCCTTCCTTCCTTCCACTTTGCACACTTCTGCTAAACTAGCTAAGGATGGGAATCCCATGTTCCTCATGGCTGTGAATATGAGTGCTTGACAGCTGTAGTTTGCCATTTCGGGGAAACTTCTGCAAATTTTTGTAACTAATCAACAATAGACAATATCATTGACCATCAGCTTATCTGTTGTTTTTTTTGTGGGTGTTTTTCCTTACATTTAAGCCCAATGTCCGGGCTCAATTCTGATAATGAGACCTCACCTCATAACCTTAACCTGATCCAAAAAAAGTCAGGATGCATGGAACTGTTGCTGTAGGTTTAAACACAACAGGAATTACATAGTTTTCTCTGTTGTGTCTTTCTATGTGTAAGAGTCGCCCAAACTGCTTCTAAAGTGTGTGCTCTGTTGCTCAGGTTTCTGTAGATCTTTTGCCTCAGACTTTCTGGAGAATAAGATGTCATCTTTTTCCAGTTTGAATTAAAATCCAAACCTGACATAATCCCCAAACCCCCACCCACATTCATTTGGAGTTTGTCTGTTACTTACATAAAATATTTTCTCTTTTAGAATTCCTTTTTGCCAACCATGCCTGAAGATATGCTGCATATTGCTCAGCAAGCTCTAGGGCCTCTGCAGTGGTATAGTAAGTAAAGTAATCTTGATAATATCATCTTTAATAATGTAAAAGTTAAAGCCTAATGGTATTTCATGAACTGATGTATTTATCATTTGGCTTTTAAGATTACCCAGGCTTGATGTTTCAATGTTGTGTAGGACACCTAAGCAGCAGTTTTCTTACAATGCGTACAAACAACATGCTACAAAAAGTTCTTAAAACTGAGTATTGATTGGTATTGCAAGCTTGCAATGTACGCTGTGCTTGCAGGAGGACAATGGCACTGGCATTCTTAAAAAATCGAAGGCACTACTTTGTAACATAGTGTAATCAATTTATTTCAGATTATCTTGCTTACACAATACAGTGAATGCCTCACAGCCCTGTTGAGATTTAAAAATAAAAAAGTGATGGCTATAGTTTGCCTCTTTGAGGAAGTTTCTACAAATGTTTGGAGCGAATTGACAATATTTGTTTATATCAACAACATGCCCAGCCAGTCGGTTATGACTGATATAATTGGTCAGCTCTAGTATATACTTCAAAAGGCTCTTTAAAAATAATATCTTAATTTTGATAGTTTAATAGCTTAGTACTTTTTAAGTGCATCTCTTTGTAGTGTCTTGCACTGTTTGAAGATTTTGTTTTGTTTATCTACTTTAGTGTGCTCTGTTTGTTTTTAAACATTTCTGTTTACATTTTCTACAGCTTGTCCAAATGGCCATCATTGTACCATTGGCGAGGTAAGTGAAAGTAAATGGATTTTTTCTATGATATATGTAGTGTAAATTTTGCATACGGTCTTGATTAACATGTGTGTTTTTATTTTGAAGTGTGGACAGCCAATGGAATTCGGAAGATGTGTTGACTGTGGTTCTCAAATTGGAGGAGCAAATCACTTGCCTCTTCCAGGATTTATGGTAGCTCAAATTGGGTAAGCAGACAAAATGTTTAATCAAAACTGTGTAATACTTCAACATGGAAATCATACTTATTTAAGCATTTAGACTCAAGGTTGAAAGTGAAAGAAATGAAAAAAAGAAATGTTGGATTTTTAGTGTTGTGGTACCATTTTGCTGACAGTGGCATTGCATCAGTTGTTAGGATTCATGGCATTGTGAAAACATTTTGTTAATTAATACAGTAAGATATTGTAACCAAAAAATTGTACCTTATTGAAGAAAGCTGTGACTTGATCACTTGTTGACATTTAATGGAATAAGTTTAGTAGGTGGGGTCTAGTACCTCATTGAAGTTTCCTGTGCTTTTGTCCAGTAAAGTTGTATAAATAGTTTAGAAATTGAAAACATTTAAATGAAGATTTAAATCAAAACAGAACACAAACTGTTTTTCTGGGTGACATTGTAGTACTACTCATGAGAGATATGAAACTTAATCCATGTCTTTTGGGGAGTTTGTGTGGTCTGATGCTGTTCTTTCATCTGCCATTAAGAGATCCCTCAGATCCTACTACACCTGGATTTATAGATTTTTTTTTTCCTGCTTTTGATAAAATTGATGAGTGTACGACTGCCATTAAACTGATATAATTAAAAAGGGGCAGTTAATAGGCTCTGCTTACTTTGGGTGCAGAGTCCATGATAATAATGTAATATAGCACATTAACATGAAAAGAACAAACGTTTACTCCTTTTTACAGGATCCTCAGTGGATCATTGTGCTACCATTATTCCAGGTAGTGCACCACCAACAGTAGTAGCATTAAAACTCTGAGCAAGAACAGTGTGAAAATAGATGCTTTCTGTTTCATTACCTATAGTAAAATTTAATTTATAATTTTGTTTGTACATGGCTCGCTAACGTGTAATGAGTACTGGTATTTTCCTTGCAGAGATGACCGAACCCAGACCGGCCATGTCCTTGGAGACCCTCAAAATAGATTAAATGCTGCTGTCACAGATACAAGAGAGCTGTCTTCTGGGCAGTTTATACTGCTGCGTATATTAACTCATGTGTCAATGATGTTGGGAGTTTCACAGGATCTCAATGTAAGATTCAAAAATTATTTCTTTAACAATTAACATTTTAAAAAATATACACTGTATGTATTAGTGTATTTTATCATTCCAACAATTAGCATCATAAGTAGGAAGCAACTTACTGATGTAGCTGTGTAATTTAGTTTAATAAAGGCTTCAAGACTGCTTTTCACAATTATGTGTTTTCATAAGTATGCTCCTTTAATAAGTCTCTGGATGTTTATGATAATCATCAGGATATCTCACCTCACACTGAGTGATGAACTTAAAATATATAACATATATAATACATTATTGCTTCAATTTCATTTATCAGATATATATATACTCTCTTAAAATATATATATATATATATAATGGAATATAGTAATATAAAAGACCCGTGAGACAAAAGAGCCTTGCCATGGAGCGTCTCGTGGGGACCGTAAACATGAGACTTGGTGCCAAGAGACTGTCCTAGGGCTGTCTCGTGGGGACGTGGAACATGAGATTCTTGCAAGACACACCCTACTTACAACAGATATCATATAAGAGCACATCCATCAAAAAATAATCAGTCGTGTAAAAGCACGTAGTGCACTGTGACAGATAGGGGGCGCTATCGCTCCCTTGAACCCTCCGATCAAACGCCAGACACCAAGTAAAAGTCCAAATGTTTACTTTATTTATACACAACAGTGCACAAAGCACCCTCTCCTCCACAATACTCATTAATACTCCAAAATGCACAATAATAAACAATCCTCCACTCCCAGATGTTGTGCCACCCTTCCACCCAGCTCAGCTCCACGCTCTGGTGTCTCTCTGTCTTTTATAGACCTTGTCCTAGAAGTGTTTCACCCTCTCTATCCACGTGACTAGGAACACTTCCGGGTCATTTAAAAATCCTTTTTCTTTACCCCGGAAGCACATCATTCCCCTTGTCCATGTGACTCGAACGTATTTCCAGGGCGTAGGGAAAATAGTCACTGCTCCTCCCTGCAGAGCCTTTTAGCGGCCCCCATGGTATCCAGCAGGGCTGTAAAGGAAAACTCCAACGTCCATAATTCCCTGCTGGCATTCGGGGCACCTCTGCTGCAGGGAGGGCTCCACCTGGCGGCGTGGGGGTATTGGCTGGGATGAACGGCTGGCCATCTATCACACCACACAGATCCTGTGCTCTCAACACATATAAAGCGTATAAAGATAATACGGAGAATAGACACCCAAAGGCATTGGAGAGAAAAAAAAGGGAGATAAGAGATTATGAAACCAGTAGAATTCAAAATTATTGCAGCATCCCAGCCAGGTTGCGGCATTTTTGGTTTTAAGTGACTGTTCGGGCCGATTGAGGGAGGGCAGAGTACAGCACAGAAGACTGATAGCGGGGTATTGATTGATGCAGTAAAGGGGGGCGAGACGCGGGGAATGAGGGATTGGAGAGGGTGTTTGGGGTTACGAAGTCAGTGATTGTTCAAGTAAAACTTTTGTGACACTTTATCATGTCAGTCGTTACAGTATCAAAGAAAAGATATAGAAAAGATTGCATTACCGCAAAACAAATGGTGATTAATCATCAGGACCAGGTGTAATTGAAAAAAGAGCAGGACAAATCGAGGTCAGAAATAAAAGGCAAAGAGTACAACAAAGTCTTTTCACATTTGCATCATTCTTATGCACAAAACATGGATTTACACAATAATAGACCATACGCTATGAGAATCTGTGGTCCCGCAACAGTTAAACCAACGACAAGTTGAATTTCAAAGAATACACAATTCGGTCAGGTGTGTATTGATGATCACAGAGAAGCAATGCAAATTTTAACAGGCAAAAGGAATGGTAATGTATATATTCCGCAAATAACATTACACACCAAAGGAGATCATGATATGCCATTCGTATTAAAATGTTTACAGTTACTGTAAGAATAGCTTTTGCTAGGACAATCACTAAATCACTAGGACAAACATTAGAAAAATTTGGATTATTTATTAGAGAAACAGAAACAATAGTCATTCATGGACAGTTATAAGTTGCGTTGTCACAATGTGTCTCCAAAAAATATAATTTTTAATGAAGCTTTAAAGTAAAAGTGCAAATAATGAGATTGAAAAAATTCCAAAAATAATTTAAAATTTTATATCCAATTAACCAAACACAGGGGTTTGCGAGCGAAGCAATGTACCAAATATTAACAAAGTATATGTAAACTTGTGACCCAGAGGAATTGTCTGTGAACACTGTTGGAAAAAATTATTTTGCCCTGCACAAGGTAGCTGTCTTAAATGATATGCCAAATTTATAGTTTGTTAGTATAAAATCTGTAGAAGTGTTATAAAGTGAGCATTGAAGATTTCACCTTAAGTTTATGTAAACTTCTCACTTCAACTGTATGTATGTGTAAACTGGAAGAAGAGGGAGGATCTTGAGATACTAATAGGGATTGTCAGTTATCTTCTAGTGGCTTTTCCTCCATTTTAGAGGAAATGAAAATCATGTTAGTGGCTGTTTTATCACCCTGTCTTCCCCACCATGTTTCCTTAAACCATTACCAACAAAACACTCCCCAGGCTTGTGCATACGACATAAAATATATGTTTTGTTTTTTTACATAAGGGCATCATAGTGACACAGTTGTGCAGAACCTTTTTTAGTATATTAGACAGCCACCTGCTTGGAATTTAGATTTCCCCAGTATATCAGAACATGCATGGTAGTTTTGCACCATAAGAGTGAGTATGATTATGTGGGTTAAGCTATAGAATCATGCCACAACCTCGGCTAATTTTTGCCTTCTAAAGAGAGAGAGGTGATTTTCAACAGCTTGTCTGGTGACACATTTGTTTAATTTTTTCTTCTTTACATGTTAAATGATGTAATGTGTTGCTGATTACTTTTCTAAAATGTTAAATCCAGGCATTACTTTTTTCAATTCAGGTAATTTTTGCCACTCAATACTTAAAAAGAATACTGAAATAAATTTAGTATGTTAAAAAAATATATATATATAGTAAAATAGCACAACAGATGGGACAGGTTTAGGGTTTCCCCCCTTATATTGATAACAAGGTCTCAAAACAAGAGGAGTATAGAGTAGTCTGAAATGACAGAGTCCATAATGGGACTCGCTGGGAAAGGCAAGTGGCTGAGTTTATAGCTGGGGGGAAGGAAAAGGAAGGTCCATCAGGGAACAGGCAGAAGTGAGGTCAGTAGGAGGATGTGGTTTGGAAAGGGAAGTAGGACCTGGTTAAATAACCATACATTTTATTGAGGTCAAAACAAATCATCATAGTAAAACCAATTTCAATTTGCAAACAGTGTGCATATCTAGCAGGTGGCTTTCATCATGTATTCACCAGATGGTATGTTCTTTGAGATGTAGTAGTCCAGAGACGCAAACAAAAACATTCTCTTTCCTCCAGGCTGGTTTAATAATAAAAGAACTATCTTTCCTTCAAGAAAAGCTGAATAAAGCTTGTAGAAAACAGTAAGAGTAACCAAGTGAACTTTGTCATGACTGGTTTTTACAGTCTAACTGGAGAACTTGCCAAGTGCAATTTTCTCACACTCTCATTCACCTATAAAGGGTAAACTTAATATTTCCAATAAATGTAACAATAAATGTAACATACTTCTCTTTGAGGTGTGGAGAGAAACAAAAATACCTAGTGAAAAATTCACAAAGACTGAGAAAGAATTTGTGTTTTCTGGGCAGACATTAATAAGACTAAAATTCAAACCTGGACACAGACTTTTTAAGACAGCAACTTACAGTACCCTTATGCCAGTATACCAGCCTTGAAGTGTTATTAATTTACAATTTATTACCTGAGAAATGTTTATTGTTGATTACTTTTCATTTTCTCTTTCATTTTTTGAACAGTCATTATCACAGATTATAAAGCCAACAGTTCCTAATCCTGTTGAGTTTCTTGCTGACCATTTATTAAAAGATATGGAGCAACTAACAAAAATCCTAGGCAAAGGTGTTGATGACACCTCAAACATTGTTCATCTGGTGCTCTGCAGTCTAAAGGATCAAAATACTCGTAAGTACCTGCAAGTCCTATATTTTGGCAATTATTGTCTTTATGTACATTTTTTAAAATATTGTCTCAAAATAGTGCAACAGTAAAAGACAAAAAAAAAAACAGAAGTGCTTAATGAAATGTGTTTTAAGGGATTATTCTTACTGTATTCAGTATTTGGCTAGCCATTTTTCATGTGAACAAAGTAATTCCAAATATAGGATTATTGAATCATTATTAACCAGAAGACATAAGGAAATCTGAAGTATAGTTGGTCATCTTGGGGCTGTAGAGTGGTAATATGTTGTGTGTTGATTACATACGGTTGGGAATTGTACTCTGTATAGGTGACAATGATCTTACTATATGTTTGTAATTTGAGACTTAGGGTTTATTATGCCTCTATTCAGCAATGTTAGGGAGTGCCAGAGAAATGGGAAAAACCTCTTGTTTTACAGAAGGTTATCATTTTATAGCTTTTGAACAAATTGTGAAAACATAACTATGGTGTAAAAGTGTAGTATGGCTGGTTATTGAAACATTTATGCTGTTTAGTACCATAGATAACAGATATATACTCTATTTATTGCAAGAACACAGTTCAAGAAAAGTTTCCCTTTCTAGTTAGCCATGACACTTATGACGTGACCTGTGAAAAGGAGCTAAAGTCTTAAGATTTATGGCTGTGAGCAATTAAGATTTATGGCTGTGAGCAATATGATAGGTAAAGGATAAGTGCAGTATACTTAAAGTCTAAGGTATTTCTTTACAATCATGGTATATATTAATTTACTACATGAGACTGAGTTCTAAAGTGAAGCATATTTTATAAATTTAAAAAAGTAACTAGTCCACTCTTGGGTTTTATAATGGATTTAGTGAATACTTGAGTCATAATGTGAAAAAACCTTAAACCTAACCACATGTCCACTTGGAAGTACCAAACGTTTCGATTTAAAAAAAAGTACCTTTGTATCTCTAAGGCATGCTTCTGACAACAAACATAAACCATAAGTGGTACATTTTATCATTCTTTGTACTTAATAGAAGGGTAAATATCTAAGTTACTAACTTTTGAGTATTGATACAAACTAATTTCCGTAGACAGATATTTTGGAGTGTAAAAAAAGTATGTTTTGTAAGAAACTAAATATCAATAGTGGGAGTATAAAATATGCTTTGAGGTGTGGCAAAAAGAGACCATTTGATGTATAGTGACGTAAAACCAAAGTTTTCAAATTAGTTTTAGAATGAAGATGGAAACAGGAATCAGGATCACAAAGTATATAGCTAAAGGAACAGATGGAAGGTTGTGGGTGTCATTGCTCTAAACAAATGTTTTAACTTCTAGAAAGTTTCTGAGTAGGGAATATATAACTGATGATTTATATGAAGGTGGCGCGGTGGGTAGCATTGCTGCCTCGCCGTTAACAGACCCGGGTTCGCTTTCCGGGTCCTCCCTGCGTGGAGTTTGCATATTCTCCCTGTGTCTGCGTGGGTTTCCTCCGGGTACTCCGGTTTCCTTCCACAGTCCAAAAACATGCAGGTTAGGTGCATTGGTGATGCTAAATTGTCCCTAGTGTGTGCTTGGTGTATGTGTGTGGGTTGGCGCCCTGCCCGGGGTTTGTTTCCTGCCTTGCACCCTGTGTTGGCTGGGATTGGCTCCAGCAAACCCCCGTGACCCTGTAGTTAGGATATAGCAGGTTGGCTGATGGATGGATGGATGGATTTATATGAAGTCCTCTATTAATTCAGTTCTGTTCTGCAATACTCTGACACTAGATAAACAACACGGTTACATTAGGAGTATCAGTAAGTTTTGTGATGTTCTATTGGTATTTATTATTCAGATCCTTTCTTTTTTTCCTTAGTTTAGATTTTAGCTGATAGTTCTTTAAATACTTATGATGGGATTGCAAAAAGGAATATAATAGTATTATTTATTACTTGAAACCTATCATTCTTTATATTTGCAGGCAACTCGATTTTTAAGCCATTTTATATGTTGTTTTAAATTTAAATTTTGATTGCTTCAGCCTACAATAGCTGTAAGTAAGGTAATTTTCACAGTGATCAATAAAACTCCTGTAACTATTTACCTTTGTCTCCCAATTAAATGAAATTCCATGTTTTTATTAGGGCCTGGAGGATTTGACCCAAAACTTACAACCAAAGAAGCAAGAAATAACTGGGAAAAATGTGTTGCTACCAATATTATTGCATGTGTACTTCAAGTAAGAATCATTTTGTTGTAAAAAGAAAATGAAACAGTAGGTATGTCTTTAATTGGTAAATAAAGAGTAGCATATTGAAAAGGTAAGCATCATAAAAGGCCTTTGGTGATGTTATTACAAAAAGCCAGATGCCTGTCATTCAGAATTTCTCATCACAGTTCACTGTTAAATTAATATTCTCAAAATAAATAGTATTGAAACAGCAGTTTTAAGAGAGTCAGTCTTCAAGTGTACTTTGCTAGAAATTATAAATATAACATCTTTACAATATGGAATGTGTGCTTCTTTTTTTTTTTATTTTTATTTTTTCAGAATGTAGATTATCAGTTGCAGGCGGTCAATGGAGTGATTAGAAATGACAAGCGGATTTCCTCGAATCCTGTTGTAAAAATTGTTTATGGGAACCCCAAGGCTTTCATGACTACACTTCCAGATGATGTCATTCACTGTACTTCAGTCTGGAACTGTAGAGAGAAAATTACACTAGAACGCTTGTCACACATTGTTGAGCAGAAAAATGGCAAGGATTACTTTCCTGTTCTGTGGAAGTTTCTACAAAAGGTAAAGTAATTAATAAGTACCACACATTTTTGTCTTACTAGCTTGTAAAATGTCTTGCCTCATAATGATATAGGAGTAAATTATGAACATGTTTTGGCATGAAATGTGAAATCAGCCTAGTGTGGAAGATTATTTCTTATTGATCAGATGTTTCCAAAGCAACGTGTAATCGAGAATGTAATTGTTCAATTGGTTAAAGATTTGTTTACTTATACAATAATAGTGGGTACATACAGTGAAGCATGATGCTACAAAGGCTAAAATATACAAAAAGAATTGAATACTAAATAAATAAACATAAGGAAGGATTAAACAAAACAAATGCACAAATTAAAAAAATTACTCCAGCTTAAGAGAGACTCCTGGATAAGCAGGTTAGGAAATGGATGGATGGCTGATTTAAAAACATTTTAGCAAAAACACGTTTGTGATATTGTTAGCACATGAGCAGATACCTGATATTTTGCATTATGCAACATGAATAATTTGACATTTATTCATGGACATTTTTCATATTGTTTAATTTTGCTAATTTGGGTCAGAATTAAAGCCAGTTGTGTCAGAAATTTTTTTTATCCTTGTTCTACATGACAACATGAGACTAAACATTTTTCTTTGCCATCACTACAAGCAAACCTGATATGAGTAACAGATAACAAAATAAGCATTTTTGGGCAAGTATTTCTTTATCTGGCTTACACTTTTTTTTTCTACCAAGTAGGAATGTTTGCCCAGTTTCTCACCATACATTATCCGTAACACACTCGATTCTTTCTCCTTGTTTCTCTCCCTCTCCCTGTTGCTCTGTGTGTCTCTCATTTTCTTGCTCAGACAGTTTTGCCTGTGTCCCTTTCAAGGTTATTATAATTAAAAAAAACTAAAATCAAAACTGAAACTACTATTTAAAAAGCATTTTTGAAAACTTAAATAAAATAATTAACAAAGCCGAAATGAAAAACTAAAAAAATAAAATTAAAGTAGCTAGAAAGACTAACTAAAATAAAATAATAATAATTTAGTTTTTTTTTTTTTAAATGAATATTCTTGCCATCAGTCTTGTAACTTTTACCTCTAAAACAGAAAGTCATCCACCACGAGCCAACCGCATATATTCATCCAGTAAATGGTGGCTGGTGTTCACAAAGCATTTACAGTGACATAGCAAGCTGAATACGGGTGCGTAAAGCATGTGACATAAAAAGCGATATTGTTACTTACCAGTCACTTTTGCTTTAAAAATGTTGTTTAACAATGTAGTAATACAAACCTTGTAAAATTCCTGAGTTGGCAATGTCTCTACTGAACTACAGGTAAATGGGCGAAGAGAGTCTGCCAACTGGTGAAAAAATAAACCTGCTAATGTGTTTTTGTATTTATTCTATATTTATTAATTTATCTTTTTATAATTTATATTCACAGCTCAAAATACCTTATATTGTGAAAATAATCCAGTAGCAGAATTATTTTTTAAAATGTTTGTCCCCTTTTGTTCAATTTTTCTCTCTCAGAATAGATAGTTGAAATATCATATTGTTTTTGTTCTTAACATCAGCCATATCATACATATTGCATACCAGGGATTTTTCCTGCCTTACATCGAATGCAATATTGAAAGCATTCATTATAAATAAGCACATTGTCTTGGAGCGTGTTTCCTTTAGAAGCAAAATCTCTGCAGCAAAAATGTCTGCACATATCATGGCATCAGATTTGCATGGCTGGACTTAAAATCTTTCTTTGGTTCTGCACTCCTTCCATTTCTGGAAAAGCAGTTGTTTCTTCCTTAGCTATTATCAGATATGTCCAGCAGATCAAGAGTCATTAGTGCAATACAGTCTCTTTAAATCTTCATTCATAGTACACCACCTTTTCTTCATTGAGAAAACTTTACCACTGAATTAGAGAGGCCTAAACCACTAAATGGAGTGGCCAAAACTAAAATACTTGCTAGGCTAAATAAAGAAGGGTAAAAAGGTAGTGCAAATACATAACATAAAACAATTCTTTATCAATCATATGTATAATACAATGCAGCACTATTAATGACAATTCTAGACTCACAGTTCTCAGTCTCATATCATAAATAACAGTTATAGATAAATTAAATACAGCAAATTATTACATTTAAACCGGGCTAATGAAAAAGTTTCTTCATTAGGATAATACACTAAACAAAATTAACAAATTGCATCAGTTATCTATCACAAGTGACTTAGAGTATAACAACATGTTACATATTTGAATTTGAGTGTTTTTATTTTTTGTCTAAAACAAAAATCTTATAACATCTATACCATATAACAAACTGTAGCTCATCTTATTAAGAGACAAATCTTTTAAATGTCTTTAAGATATTACAACAGTTTATACAGACTAATGGTTCTAATGTATAACTGAACAATCAATTTAGCTATGTGCATTATCACTGAGCATTAACCTTAATACATTGATGTAATAACAAATCTTCATAAAATCAATCACTTAACAGATACATATGCATACAGTACATGTTCTAATACATTTTGTAATTACTGAAGTGATAATAATAATTATTTGACATACATCAATATATGTAAACCCTCTAAACTGTATTTTATATGAAGACTAGAAAAATAAATCAGTCTAGTTTAATATGGCAACATTTAATTTTTTTGCATTTCTCATTTAAACATTTTATTATACAGGATGTTATGCCCTTACACTTGCACTAATCAGCCTGCAAGAAACTAATTCCAATACCTGCTGTTCATTAATTTATGATTGATAAGCTATTTCTTACAGCTTTGTATAGAAAAACAGTTTGTGTTTTTCATCCGTTGGTCACTGGATTTGCTGAATCTGGAAAAAACAACATCTATAGATCTAAATTATACTTTTATGCTTATCTTTTCTTTAAATTCAGATTTTAAAATTCTTAACTTTTTGACTGACCATGCTACAGGCTATTCTAAGATTCATCTAGGTCAATAAGCCATGGCTTTATTTAAACTGTGCATCTGTTTGCAGGCTTCAAAGACACAGACCAGGCACAGATTGTGTTATCAATCATCAGTCGTGATCACTGTTGGCTTTACTTGCAGATATTCACATGTATTAAAATTAAATTTGAATATGATCCCCTATTACTAAAACAATTATGTTATTATATTATTATATGGGACGTCTCCCATCTTCTAGAGTTTTTTGGTTCACAGTTTTGATTAGTCAGCTGACAAACACAGAAGCACATGCTGTTAGATTACAAATGACATATAAACGCATCTGCCACCCCAGACTCTGAATAAGTAAATAAATACTCTTTTATTTTTCTTTGCTAGATTTTATCCCCCTTCATACCCAAGCAAATTACTTAGCTAAGGCAGAAGTTCTTTAAACCACATTCAGCACACTGCAGAAAGCAACTGTTCACAAACAAACAACCTTCACTCTTTGCAGTCATTTCTACACACTTAGCAATTGCTTCATTCTTTCAAATATCTTCACATATTCTCATACTCACGTTCTCTTTTACAATTACATTTCATTCACAGAATAAAGTTCTCTATCACACGTGCTATAAACTCACTTAAGGTTGTGCTTGTTTTTTTTTATTATTATTTATATTGTTTCACCGTTCAATGCACTTAAACGCGTCTTTTCCTTCATACCTATTATTACGATCAAACAAGTTCTCAGGCCGCAAGCTGGTACTACGTTAACTAAATTAGGAGTATATCTTACCTCAATTTCATATGCACTAGTCTCCATATCATGAAAATTCCGTGGTGAACCCAGATTCAGCAACAATGAGGAAAAATATTTTCCATGGCGATCCCTAGTTCGGCGACAGCGAGGATAATCCACTAATCGGAAAATCACACAGCACAATTCCACAACAAGAAAGTATTCCCAGAAAAAGTTACGCAGTCACAAAGAATATCCTGACTCAATAAGGAAAATATACGTGCTTAAACCTTTATCGGACAAGTGTGCTAACCACTGCGCCACCATACTCTTTACCTTTATAGTTCCTAAAATACACAACCTCCATTCACACACATCAGACACATTCTGCTTCTTGCCAAAACGTGTCTCCCTTCTCATTCAATATTATAAAAAAGAGCATTTTTCCTTTAAACTTGATCAGGGTTTAAAAGGAAAAATGTTTTGCCCGTTTACAAGCTTTAAACAACAGTGGAGACATTTTTATTTGCTTTAAACCAATTAAGCATATCGATAATTATCTTTCTTTGTCATGTGAGAAATTGTCTCATTTTTAAATCCACATTATTCCAATTAATACCTTCTTACGAGTATGGCCAGTACTCACAAGAGGTAACCGAGACATGCTTCTTATTGCAAAGTTAAAAACTAAATGTATTTATTCTTTTCCATTTTTTTAAGTTAGAGCTCTTTTACATTTTAGTACTATATGTGTACACCATTTTACAGTTTCTTTTTAAAACACTAGCTTATAACGTAGGTTCGTAATTTAAGCTATATTTATAAAATGATTTAATTAATTTTGTGTGTTTTAGCATACAGCAAATACTTTAATAGTGCAATATTATTGGGGTTAAGGGATTGCCAAACTGGGCAGCTTTCAGACTGCTTTTTAACAGGCGGACGAACCGTGTATTTTATGTTACATTGGGCTGCTATTATGCCATTAAAGATTTCTACAATTTATTTTAGCAAGTGCGATCGAGCCTTTATGGATTTTATCGCTGTGTGCTTTATTTTCATCTTTTAAGTTTTTCAGCCCCGCTGGATTATTCGTCAAACGGCAAGATGAGTGCATTGCTTGCATGTCTGTCTGCCTGCCTCAACTCTAAAAATAACGAGCAGTTCTTTATAGCTTTTACAAAATATTGTTTCTAATGGCTAGCGATGTAATTTATTTAAATAACAGTGTTCCCCAACACAGCATTTACTTTTTCAGGCAGGTTTTGGACTTCATACGGCAGCTGATTAACCTGTGCTGCCCATGTGAGCGCAATTTTATTTTTACAGAACAACCTGTCTTGTGCTATAAGTTTAAAACTGTTGTTTTATGATTTATTGTGCCCGACTTAGTTTCGTCTTTTTAGTACCACATTTATAATCATGCTTTGGACTTTTAATTCCAACTTGCATAGTGTGGTTAGCAGACGCTACCACAAGTTGTCGGCAGCTGTCTGTTATTTTTTTTTTCTTTCTTGCCCCATGCACTGTGGCGCATATTACAAGACCGCCTCTTGTGCTTTCACAGGATTAATTAATATCCCCTTCAAGTCAGAGCCAGGCATTTAAAGCCAGTTTTACTCGGTAACGAGCATTCATGACTGTGCACACAACCACCAAATATATTCAATATTTTGACCGAGTCCCTCCATGTCATCATTAGAAGCATATTCTATATATATATATATATATATATATATATATATATATATATATATATATATATATATATATATATATATAATACTAATAAAAGGCAAAGCCCTCACTGACTGACTGACTGACTCACTCACTCACTCACTGACTCATCACTAATTCTCCAACTTCTCGTGTAAGTAGAAGGCTGAAATTTGGCAGGCTCATTCCTTGCAGCTTACTTACAAAATTTGGGCAGGTTTCATTTTACGCATAATGGTCATAACTGTAACCTATTTTTCTGCATATACTGTAATGGAGTTCAGCTGGATGGCCGTGGGGGACGGAGTATCATGTGACATCATCACGCCTCCCACATAATCACGTGAACTGACTGTGAGCACAGGACGTAGAAAACAAGGAAGAGCTCCAAAAAGCGCTGAAGAAAACCTGCATTATACAATTGAGAAGGCAGAGAAACAATAAGAAGCGAGCGAGTGAAGCATATTCATGAGTGCAGCTATTGTGGAAACAAAGCACGGTGTAAACCGTAAGTTTAAATTAAGTTTATAGACACGCTCCCACTGCCGTTTCTCATGCGCAGTGAGGCATACAAGCATATTCATGACTGCACCTACTTCGGAAACAAAGCACGGTGTAAACCTAAAGTTTAAATTAAGTTCATAGAAAGGCTGCCGCTGGCGTTTGTCATGCCCATGACTAATGCGGGATACAAGTTTAATGAGAGGACGCAGGGTATAAACGAGAGTTTTGATCACTTTGTAACAAAGTTAAAATTGCTGGTGAGGGGCTGTGCACCAGTACTCACAGAAAAATCCACAAGTTAATACACACGCTGTCTCTAGAGTTTCTACACGCTCTGAATTCTCCAGGCACTACTTACAAAAGGTTACATTGACAATCATGTTACGTTATTTTTAAAATGTTTCCTTTTCTTAGCACAAGCACAGCTGAGAAGCTTTGATGCATGTGCTCCATAACGCGTTAAAAAATAACGCATTTAATCACACTTTGCATTCCAAGCAAAGGGGAAGTTCTCTCAATGCATGATACTGCGGAAACAAAGCACGGCGTAAACCAAAACTTTACATTAAGTTTATAGACACACTCCCGCTGCTGTTTGTCATGCCTACCACGAATGACGGTATTCGCGAGATACAAGTTTACAGAGAAGACACGAGGTATAAACGAGACTTTGGATCACTTTGAAACGGAGTTAAAATTGCTGTAGCAAGAAACTGAGCGAAACGTTAATGTTTAACTTTTAATAACTTATAGACTACATTTTATTTTTTTCCCTTGCACTCAGTGAGCGAGGCCAATGACCTCCAAAGAGCGCGGAGACTTTTGATCACGTCAACGTGTCTGCAAAAAGTGGCGTCTCCTGACCTGCAAAAATACTATTAAAGTCAAGCAGCCTGTGTTGCACTTATACTCTTAACACTGCAGAGGACACAAAACTAATTTTCTTTAATTGCTGGTGATGCCGGTAAGGCATATTACCAGAGGCAGAAATTTGGACGATCACATAGAAAATGTGATTTCTATACCACAGACATCGTGTTGCGCCTTTCAAAAGGGATCTACTACCGAGAGATGATTCTTATACATTTTAGCTGCTGCTGGTACTACTTACCTGTTGTACTATACCGTCTTTAAAATGTAGTTTACCCGAAACCACTCCAGTAGTGCTCAATGTATCTTTATTTCTTAAAACGTTAATGTCTTACTGTTTAATAACTTATAGACTACATTTTTTTTTTCACTTGCACTCAGTCACCACAGCTATACACACACATATAGACACATACATGTATATACACATATATAATTTGTGTGTGTGTATATATATATATATATATATGTGTGTATGAAGCGTGGGTTTTTATATATATATATATATATATATATATATATATATATATATATATATATACACAGTAATCCTCGCTATATCAGCCGACTTTCAGCTTCACTCTATCGCGGATTTTAAATGTAAGCACATCTAAATATATATCACTGATTTTTCGCTTGTTCGCGGATTTCTGCAGACAATGGGTCTTTTAATTTATGGTACATGCTTCCTCAGTTTGTTTGCCCTGTTGATTTCATACAAGGGACGCTATTGGTGGATGGCTTAGAAGCTACCCAATCAGAGCATGTATTACATATTAACTAAAACTCCTCAATGCTATAAGATATGCATCCCGCGTGGAGCTTGATTGTTTGCTTGTCTCTCTCTGCCTCTATCTCACCCTCTCTGACATTCTCTGCGCCTGACTGAGGGGCTGTGAGCAGAGGTGCTGTTTGCACAGAAGCTGTTTGCCTAGTGGATACGGACGCACCTCTAAGAAATGCCGCTTTATCGCGGTGCTTTCGGCATATTTTAAAGCACACGTAGTGATTTTTTGATTGTTTGCTTTAATCTCTCTCTCTCTCTGACGTTCTCTGCGCCTGACGGAGGAGATGTGAGCAGAGGAGCTGTTTGCACAGAGGCTGTTTGCTTAGAAGATACTGACGCTCCTCTAAAAATGCCGCGGCAAACTTAAAAGCACACGTATTGATTTTTGATTGTTTGCTTTTCTTTGCGAGCGCTCTCTCTCTCTCTGAAATTCTCTGCTCCTGAAGAGAAGATCTATTTGCATTCTTTTAATTGTGAGAAAGAACTGTCATCTCTGTCTTGTCATGGAGCACAGTTTAAACTTTTGACTAAAGGGTGTTTATTTCATGTCTTGAGGGCTCTAATAATGTTAACAGTGTGGGAGAGTTTATAAGGGCTTAAAATATATAAAAATAACTACACAAACATATGGTTTCTATTTCTCGGATTTTCACCTATCGCGGGTGGGTCTGGAACGCAACCCCCGCGATCGAGGAGGGATTATGCGGGGGTGGGGTGTGTTTGGGCTCGTGAACGCGGCTGAGATAATAAAACTTGACAAAAAAAAAACAAAGCTAACCTTTACAAGTATCATAAATTACACCGGCTGTTACAGACTGAAATCAAATGTATGTTTTTATTCTAAAATAATAAGAGTAAGAGCAGTTTACTTCTCAAAACGGAGTGGTGCAGGATCGAATTTGCGACCTTTTGATTCCCAGTCAGCAGCTGATTTTATTGCGTCACAGAGGCAGTCATAATAAACGGGTGTCAATGTTGTATGTTAAGGCGGCTTTTTGATTCTGCAGTTATATTTTTGAATAAAAGCGCAATTTTTGTGTTAGATTTATATCTTTTGTTAAAGTATTTCTTTGATACTTCAGGCTTCATGCATTATATAGTTTATGCCTACATTTTGTCATCTACTAGTAGAATATAAAAAACGTTTCTGTTTTAACAATGTGTTTACACAGATTACTGTAGAAACGGAACAGACATGAAATGTGTGTGTTCCAAACAACAAATCTATTATTTCCACTCTAAAACTGCACTTCACTCCCAGAAAATCAATCAAGGCATGAGCTGGGAGAAGTTTGTCCACGTTCTAAGTCGGTGGGGGGATGGAATAGCCGGCTGCTTGCAGTCTGATTTTTATCAGCACATTTAGATGACAAAAGACGCTGCTGGAGAGCTGTAAACGATTTTAAGAAGCGATTTAAGGTGGGACGGATTTACGAGTTTTTTTTGTAGGCTCTGGTAATTCTAGTGTTAAGTAAACATCACTGCACCACTATAACATGCGTCAATGATTCTCCATCAGGAACTATACCCCCGGACCTTGGGAGATGACCTTCGATGGCTATTCTGCGAAGGGGAATTGGAAAGAATGTTGGTGGCAATTCTCTAAGGGAGAATCTGGGATTACTGATTCTCCCTGTGATCATTCTGGATCTTGAGGACACAAAAAAAGGCAAAACTGGATCAAGAAAAATAAAAGTTTTAACATCCACTGACCTAGACCAATTCACCTTTGCATCTTCAGCCAATGGCACTCTACATAACTTCCAGTCAGAAAGCATGTCAAACTTAAAAACTTCAGTTGCTCTCTCACACTATGCCTATTTGGAGTTGGTTTCCACAAAGGGTTTGCTTTGAAATGTCAAGGCTTCACTCTCATAAAATAAGGTGCTTTTTGCTCAACAATTTAACCAAAAACCTTCATACCTCAACAACTGCCTTAATTTAAATAACAATTCCATTAAAATTTTTTGAATTAGAAAGAAAATTCTTTTGACACAATTATTTTGGAGAAGTGATTGTAAAACTCTCAAGTATGGCTTACAGATTGCATTTTTTCAACACACGTAAGGTTTACACATTCACATCTCTTAATAGGATGAGTGTTGCTGAAGTATCAGCTGGGAAGCATCAAACAAGTCAATATTGTTTTTTTGGATTGGTGAGGTATTGCATTGTTTCATTTCAGCAAGTGAGATTCCTCTATACTATAATTAAACAATGTGAAGGCAGGAACGTCAGCTGTATTAAACTTTCATGCACATTAATACAGCCATTTGTTTTGGTCCTCTCCTCTCAATGTGCTTTTAAACAAACATTTTAGGCAGTGACTGAAAACTTCTTTTTTTTACTTGGTACATGATTGCAATAAATGTCCCAAGTGTGTGCTTGTACTTGTTCCAGAAGTGAGTAAAGTTAACGCTTGAAGGAGGCTGCCATCACAAACTAAGAAGAATTTCAGATATTACTCTTAGATGAAGCCACATTAAATGTAATTTTCATTAGTTTCATAAAGAACTTACACATATTCCAATTAAACACATTAAAACAAAATCTCCAAAGGTATTAACTATGAACATTCTTTTCTGTTGCTAGTTATGAAGCTCAAGAGTTTGCCAGTGAATTTCTGAATGTTTGATTCCATCACATCTCATGTCTCAATCACACAAACAAGGAAGCACTTTATAAATGTAAGAAAAAATGTGGCATGCCAGATTGATAGCAACAAAGAGAGTGAATTATGAGCTAGAGAAATTGAAGTATTCCATACAGCAAAACACTGAACCATGCACCCTTCTTCTTCTGATAGTGATCTATAGAAGATGTGCTTATGATGAAAGTTTTATCACACCTGAAAACAGCTTTACAGTTGAGTAAATAATCCATTGTTATATTAGCCAGAGTAATATGGAATTCTGTTTAAAGGGTTTAAAGACCAAAAGCTCTGTTTATCTTATCTAAGTAACATTTTTGCACTCCTCATTTTCAACAAGTGGTCAGATGACAGCAGTCGGGAACTTATATCTCCTTATTTTTTATGAATAGCTGTTGCTGAGTAACAGAAGGGTAAAGTAATATGCCACACACAAGCCAAAAATCAGCTTTTTTCACTTGACACTGGAGAGCTCTTGATGATCAAAAGGTCAGCTTTAATGTGACCCAATTCAGGTTTGTATACTTGTGGTCACTTTTTGTTCTTCAACAAAAACAAGTGGCAGAAAGGTACTGTCAAACCAGAACTGTTGTGACCTGTAAGTGTGAAGTTTGAAATATGTTCAGTCATTATATGCAAATTTAATAGAGCATGCATTACACTGATGATATTTGCCAACTGAATAAAAAAATTGTTTTATAATAGGAATCTGAGATTAAACTGGTGAAGTTTCTTCCGGAATTGCTTGCCCTACAGAAGGAGTTGGTGAAAAAGTTCCAGAATGTGACAGATATCAACAACTGTACAATTGCACAATTCATTAAAAGTGACTTAGCAGGTAAAATGTTAATTATTCACCTATTGTTTTAGAAGATTAAAATTAAATTGCTACTTCGTATATTTCTAAAAGTATTGTAAATTTATCAACTTCAGTATTATTTCTCTTAAGGTGCTCTATAAACAAGAATAAAATATACTGTGACTTCTTGCTGGAGGCTACAGTTGTAAGAATATCATTCTATTAGCAATTTAATTACTCCTTGTTACATCTTGCTTCATTGCTTTTATGTGTGTTTTTTTATGGCCCTTGCAGTTCCAAACATAACCACAGATGGCAAATTGCTGTGAGGAATCATATCCAATGTTTATTTTAAGTGGTTGATTACCCCACCTTTGTATACAACAGGAAATTATTCCTACCACAGACTATGTTGTACAACATGTTAATGTATCATTATTAAAGTATTTAATAGGTCAAGTTTCCATGTGGACATAACATTTTCAAACAAGAACTGATACACTTTATTTGTTTATCTTGTATCTTGTTGTTTAGTTTTCTGTTATCTTTGTTTTAAAATAAGAAAAATCCCCAAGTGCAGTACTAATTGTTATCATTACATTAATGGGTTTTCAAAATCATGAATAAATTTAGTATATTTTTGTGGCAGTTGAACATGTACAGAATTAATCTTGTTCAGAATGTTTTTTTTTTTTGCAAAAAAGAAATAAAAGTTATTTGTGTTTTTTTTTACATTTAGAATCAACACGAGACTTGTACAAGAGAAGAATACAGAACTTTCTGACAATATGGAATCAGCTGAGAGCCTCTTTGGCTACTAATGGTAAGTATTCAGGTTTCTGTTTTTAACTACTGAATTCAAGCTTTTAATAAAAAAAGACATATCTAAAAATGACAATAGCATTTTATTAAAAACCTTCTGACTAATGCAGAAAAGCAATGGACATTTTTACTCACTACTGTCTCTAAAGTTTACTTAGAATGGTAAAAGAAGGAAAGAACATTCCTTGGCCAGTAGTTTTGTTCACAGAAACACCTTGTTAATGAGAGAAATCAGAGGAGAATGTCCAAGTTTACTCAAGGTAATAGAATGGCCAGAAATGTTCATGTAACTCTGTATAATAATGTTATGCAAATTAGTATGTCATTCAATCATTTGCTAACCCTCTTAGTCATGAACAGCATCGTGGGTAGGAACAAACCATTGACAAAGGCTTCAGTCAATCCCATACCAAACTCACATACACACACACCCACAGCCACACACACGGGTCTATTTAGTATTGCCATTCCATCTAACCTGCTTATCTTTGGTCTTTGAAAGTAAACCCATTCAAACTCACGGAGAATATGCAAACACCACTCAGGGAGGATCCATGACTCAAACACACGTCTCCTAATTTCGAGGCATCAGTGCTACTACTCCTCCACCATGCCATCCCTACTTTAGTATGTGTTTATCCTAATTAGTATGTTAATTTATGTAAATAATGTATGCTTTAATTATTTTTGTCATTGCATTATAGCTTGTGTAAGCAAACTGGGCCTGTAGTAAACGGAAGAGTACTATGCAAAAAAAAATGAATTCCAAAAAAATGTATTTAAAAAAAAATAAGTGTGTATAAAGAATTTATGCTTACAGACCACATCGACCTATTTATTACTGACTATACTATGCTCTGGAGTTTGCTTTGATTGTAGAAAGTCCCTTAGATGCTTATCTTAGCTTGGCACTTTCTTTTAATTACCTGCAATTTTTGTTTTTTTGAGTAAAGGAGCACTTTAGTAACGTTTATCCTTAACAGTTGCAGAAGAACTTGTTTTACAGAAGCAGCTCATATCCAATCCCCTTACTCATGACATAGTGTTTAAACACTTTGATCATGTCAGCTCTCTGGCAGTCTTGTCACTTATTTGTCTAATTGATGACCGTTATGAATTCACAATAGGGCTGTGAAATTAGCAGTATACAGTGCATCCGGAAAGTATTCACAGTATTCACTTTTTCCACATTTTGATATGTTACAGCCTTATTCCAAAATGGATTAAATTCATTTTTTTTCCTCAGAATTCTACACACAACACCCCATAATGACAACGTGAAAAATGTTTACTTGAGGTTTTTGCAAATTTATTAAAAATAAAAAAAAAACAGAGAAATCACATGTACATAAGTATTCACTGCCTTTGCCATGAAGCTCAAAATTGAGCTTAGGTGCATCCTGTTTCCCCTGATCATCTTTGAGATGTTTCTGCAGCTTAATTGGAGTCCACCTGTGGTAAATTCAGTTGATTGGATATGATTTGGAAAGGCACACACCTGTCTATATAAGGTCCCACAGTTGACAGTTCATGTCAGATCACAAACCAAGCATGAAGTCAAAGGAATTGCCTGTAGACCTCCAAGACAGAATTTTCTTGAGGCACAAATCTGGGGAAGGTTACAGAAAAATTTTTGCTGCTTTGAAGGTCCCAATGAGCACAGTGGCCTCCATCATCTGTAAGTGGAAGAAGTTCGAAACCACCAGGACTCTTCTTGGAGCTGGCCGGCCATCTAAACTGAGCGATCGGGGCAGAAGGGCCTTAGTCAGGGAGGTGACCAAGAACCCGATGGTCACTCTGTCAGAGCTCCAGAGGTCCTCTGTGGAGAGAGGAGAACCTTCCAGAAGGACAACCATCTCTGCAGCAATCCACCAATCAGGCCTGTATGGTAGAGTGGCCAGACGGAAGCTACTCCTTAGTAAAAGGCACATGGCAGCCTGCCTGGAGTTTGCCAAAAGGCACCTGAAGGACTCTCAGACCATGAGAAACAAAATTCTCTGATCTGATGAGACAAAGATTGAACTCTTTGGTTTGAATGCCAGGCGTCACGTTTGGAGGAATCCAGGCACCGCGCATCACCAGGCCAATACCATCCCTATAGTGAAGCATGGTGGTGGCAGCATCATGCTGTGGGGATGTTTTTCAGTGGCAGGAACTCTGAGACTAGTCAGGATAAAGAGAAAGAGAGGCATCCTGGATGAAAACCTGCTCCAGAGTGCTGTTGACCTCAGACTGGGGCGACAGTTCATCTTTCAGCAGGACAACGACCCTAAGCACATAGCCAAGATATCAAAGGAGTGGCTTCGGGACAACTCTGTGAATGTCCTTCAGTGGCCCAGCCAGATCCCAGGCTTGAATCCAATTGAACATCTCTGGAGAAATCTTAAAATGGCTGTGCACCCAACCTAATGGAGCTTGAGAGGTGCTGCAAAGAGGAATGGGCGAAACTGGCCAAGGATAGGTGTGCCAAGCTTGTGGCGTCATATTCAAAAAGACTTGAGGCTGTAATTGCTGCCAAAGGTGCATCGACAAAGTATTAAGCAAAGGCTGTGAATACTTATGTCATGTGATTTCTCAGTTTTTTTATTTTTAATAAATTTGCAAAAACCTCAAGTAAACTTTTTTCACGTTGTCATTATGTGGGAAAAGTGATGCGCTGTGAATACTTTCCGGATCCACTGTATGTATAAAATATGTATATAGTAGAATGTGTGAAAAAGAAAGAGCAGTGCCCCTTTGTACCTTTAATGCATGTAAGAAAAATAAATACAATCTCTTGTGATTACTGAAATTCATTAGTTAATTATAATTAAGCAGTCTAGCAAAACAGAAGTAATAAAAACATTGCCAGTACGCAATAAATATGGTATTTGGGGCCCAAGTTGATACTTTGAAGCATGGGATTCCATGTGAGTGCTGCTGGAATAATCAGGCAGTGAGGCAATGAATTAATAGCATATGAGACTAAAGTAAACTCATAAAAAAGATGACATTTACTTTCCTTTTTCTTAACATTTGATCAGCCATTTAAGATGTAGAAGTTGCAAAAATCAATATCTCCAAAATGAAAGCAGTATTTTAAAAATAGTTATTATTAAGCTGTTGTAATTAAAAAAGAGAAACTGAAATGCAGCAGTTTTTATTGAGAAAGAAATCTAGTTTATGCATACTGTGATGGATTCTTAATAGTTCTGACATAAAATATTTCAGGGTTTAAGAGTGAAACTGAATTGAATTAGAACATGAAGTATAATTTAAGTCACAAAACATGTGTGATGGGATGAATTTATAAACCAGAAAATCGCTTTTACTTATGATGGCACAATTTAAATATTAATGATGATCGAACATGGGAAGCTTCATTTTCATACAATCTTACAAAACTGACACTAAATTTTTTTTGCCAGTGTGAAACACAAAACTTGCTAAAGAGATTTTTCTGCAGTATGTAAAGATTTTTTGAGAATGAATGGAAGGATAATTTTCCAAAATACACAGTATACATTTTAGTCCTGTAGGAAATGTGCACTTTTCACCATCATGTTCATTCTTCATCTGGTCTCATGATTACGCTTAATAAGCTGTAGTGGAAGCAAATATAATTGTGTGTTAACTAATTAGGCTCTGCATACTTCTTTGTTTGGTATATATTAATTGCAAATAACTTATGAAAATTCAACACATGATTGCCTTATCCCTCCCTATTTTTATGATACCTGTATTGCATACATAACATTCATGAAAAATTGCATAGCACCAGGGCACAAAGGAAGACTGCAAATCATCAGAGTAAGCTTATGGTCCTAAAGGTAAAATAAGGATGTTAATATTAAATTTCTGTCTGTTATTTAGTTCTTGAATCTATCCTGCGTTCACTTAAGTGGGTTAGAAATAACGTTTTCAAAGGTTGAACTCCTAGATGAGTTCCAACAAAACAACACTTTGATGTTGAAACAGGCAACAACATTAATTGCATTAGATGGTCTTGTTTTATCATCTTCTTTAAATAATGTATGTAGAAATTAGTCCAAGTGTACTATTTATCGCAGTTACCTTAAACACTACCATTTGCTTCTGCTTCTCTATGACAATAATGATGACAATTTTTACATTGTAAACATACAGTCATGGCCAAAAGTTTTGACAATGACACGAATGTTGCTTTTCACAAAGTTTGCTGCTTCAATATTTTTAGATCTTTTTGTCAGATGTTTCTATGATATACTGAAATGTAATTACAAGCATTTCATAAGTTTCAAAGGCTTTTATTGACCATTACATTAGGCTTATGCAGAGAGTCAATATTTTCAGTGTTGGCCCTTCTTTTTCAAGACCTCTGCAATTCACCCTGGCATGCTGTCAATCAACTTCTGGGCCAAATCCTGACTGATGGCAGCCCATTATTGCATAATCAATGCTTGGAGTTTGTCAGAATTTGTTGATTTTTGTTTGTCCACCACCTTTTGTGGATTGAACACAAGTTCTCAATGGGATTAAGGTCTTGGGAGGTTCCTGGCTATGGACCCAAAATTTTGATGTTTTGTTCCCCGAGCCACTTAGTTATCACTTTTACCTTATGGCATGGTGCTCCATCACATGCTGGAAAAGGCATTGTTTGTCACCAAACTGTTCTTGGATGGTTAGGAGAAGTGTCTCAGAGGTTGTTTTAGTACTATTATTTATTCATGGCTGTGTTCTTAGGCAAAATTGTGAGTGAGCCCACTCCCTTGGCTGAGAAGCAGCCCCATACATGAGTGGTCTCAGGATGCTTTACTGTTGGCATGACACAGAACTGATGGTACCTCTCCCCTTTTCTTCTCTGGACAATATTTATTCCAGATAACCCAAACAGTCCTCAGCAGTATAATCCCTATACTTTTGCATAATATCAGTCTGTCCCTGCTGTTTTTCTTGGAGAGAAGTGGCTTCTTTGCCTCCCGTCTTAACACCAGGTCATCCTCCAAAAGTCTTTGCCTCACTGTGCGTGTAGATGCACTCACACCTGCCTGCTGCTATTCCTGAGCAAGCTCTGCACTGGTGGTGCCCTGATCCCGCAGCTGAATCAACTTTATAAGACGGTCCTGGCACTTGTTGGACTTTCTTGGCTGCCCTGAAGCCGCCTTCTTAACATCAGTGGAAATGATTTTTGGATTAACTTCATTTTCAGGGCAAAGAGGGACTTTGTAGTTAATTGCAATTCATCTAATCACTCTTCCTAACATTCTGGAGTATATACAAATTGCCGTCATAACAACTGAGGCAGCTAACTTAGTAAAAATTAATATTTGTGTCATTCTCAAAACTTTTGGCCATGACTGTACAGTTGGTGATTTTGGTAATATATGCACAGTGATGACCGATTCAAAGTGACGGAGGCAGGAGCCTTTGTCATTGGGTGGAAAGCGGTGAGCAAGCCAATCACATTAACAGATGAGGCACAACTGATCTGACTAACTGTCACATCTATGGGACATGAGAAAAAAACTGAGTGCACAGAGAAAAATTCTTGCAGACACAGGGAGAATGTGGAATTTGCACATTGATAAGGCAGCAGTACTAACCTTTTTATCACCGTTGTGCTTCAATGAAAATTGTTTTGGTGAATGAAACTTTTTAAACTTGTTTTGTGACGATAATGTATCCTGTTTATTTAGGATACATTTTATTCATATTATGTTTTTCATTGTTGGTGATAATGATTTTGCTAGATTTGCTCCAGTTTAAAAGACTAATTTTATTTTATTAAAAAATACGCAATTGAATATGTGTTGTATTAAAGCCATTAAAATCCAAAAGAGAGAACATTTTTCAGTGATGTAATAATGCTGTTTCAATGATTCTAATGGTGGTTAGCATAAAATGAAAATTCCAGGCCTTGCTTGCTACACAGTAAAACACCTTTAATGCTGTCAACAAAAAATAACTTTTTTGAACAGCACATTTCTTGGGGCTTTGTGTGCCACTGTCATTTTATTTAACATTATAGCATATCATAACCTCACATTCTTTGTAAAACAATATATCAATATATTTTGTTTTTCATTTAATCTTCAATGATCTCTTTATTTTTGTTTTCTATAGGTGAAATTAAAATCCCAGAAGAGTACTGTAATGAAGACTTGAACTTGGAAAGTGATTTTCAGGTGCTGCTGCCAAAGCGTCAAGGCCGGGGTCTGTGCTCCACAGCCTTGGCGAGTTACCTCATTGCTGTTCACAATGAACAGGTCTACAGTGTAGAAAAGTTCATTGGAGAAACACAAAAGTTAGTATTGACTTATTCCACAAACTAAAATCTAAGACTCTTCTGTTTGTTCGGTGAACAGAGGTTGGGTGTTTTTATTAAATAGTTGTACACTTGGTATAAGTATCAGAATTTTTTCTTATTCCATTTTACCACTAGTGCCAGAAACTAGGTTGAACTAAGAAACATGTTTCAGCTTCTGGAACTAACCATGAAAATAGCAGTTACATTTGTTTATAACCCATTTGTGAAACCCATGCCAACTTAGCAGTGCCTCAGTCCAAAGCAGATATTGGCTTATTGGTGAATAATAAAAAGGCTGTCAAAAATGACAATCTTGTGCAAAAATTCAAGTGAGATTATCAAAAGCAAAAAAAAAAAAAGAACTATCAGCAATATTGCAGTTTCCAATTTGTGATAAGTACGTACCCTCCATAACTTAGATTTGGTGTAGTGTACAAGTAACATCTGCTTTATTGTTTCTGTTTGTAATTAAAAAAGCTGGAACCAAAATATCAGCCACATTCTAGCACCTGTTAATAGTAGCCAAACTGCATTATAGTTATCCTTATATTCTTAACACTAGAATTCCTGAAGCCTACGAAAAAACTTGTAATCCTGGCCCACTTTAAATCTCTTCACACCTCTCCATCAGTGTCTTTTGTTTTGTAAATGCGTCGATCAGCACAAGTAGCAAGCAGCCTGCTGTCTTATCCTCCACCTTGACGGAGCTCATTTCGGGCAAAAAAGTTGTCCCAACTCAAGCCAAGGCTCCTTATCTGCATGTGATGTGCCTGGAGTTGTATACTATAAATAATAACAGTATATTGTTATTTGGAATACATGCATTTCATGTGTGTTCCTTGTGTACAAAGATCTGGGTATGTGTAGAATGAAAGGAAATGCTGAACACATACCTAAAGCAGAAACTTTTTTCATGTTGTACTAATAATGACGAGAAGTGTATAATGTGTGAAGACTTTAGTCCAAATATCAAATAAACAAATGCAGTTTAATTCAAGAATTTGCATGTGACTGTCAATGAGTTAAAAACTCAAGCTCAAATGTCAATTGACAGGAAGTTTGTATGTATTTTTGAGTGGTGCAGAGGTAAGAACTGCTGCCTTATAACCCGAAGGTCCCAGGTTCGAGACCGGGTGCTCCATGTTTTGAGTAGTGAGCTGCTATTATTATTATTATTGCTACAATATAATAAAAACATATATTTGATTTGAGTCTGTAACACCCGGTGTAAATTTTGGCTACTTGTAAAAGTTAGCACTTGTTTTCTTATTACAGTAGACCCCCGCAAAGTCACGGTTCAGAGTTCGCAGTCTCAGTCATTTGCGGATTTTTCCTTAGAACCTAACTAATAATTGTTAGTGGAAACCGCAAATATCCTCCGCAATTTTTATGGCTTTTTTCATGGCGATACTGTACTATAGAGAGAACAGGAAGCAGCTGTAGAGAAAACCGCGACTTGGGATGGTGAAAGTAGCCAATAGAATTTGAAACTGCAACTCCCAGCAGACCCTGCAGTGGTTTCTGATTGGTCTTCTGCTGGGGGTGCTGGGGCTGTTGAGGTCAAAGGATGTCAGCGCACTTTTTAAAAGGGGGCCGGTGACCAAAAGCAAAAAAAAAAGTTTTTGTAATTTGTGTTTCAAGTTCCTGTCTGTCTGTCTTCTGTTGGGTTACCTGTAATTATTCATTTTGTCCTGGATTGTTTCGTGCGTCTGGATTTTGTGCCATCTGCCTGTGCACATGAGGACTGTTAGTGGATTCATGGCAAAGAAAGGAGCGCTCCTGAACCTGTCCACCCATCTTCACTATTTCAGGAACTGCCGGTAGGACTATCTGTACATTCCCATTCAACGTGCAGATCTCTGGACTATCTATTTTCATCATTACATTTCATCCATTGGTGTTTTTCATGAACTTTTTCATGATTTTACTATGTGTGTTTTGTTTGTGCTTTGTTGTATTTAATGTGTAATCGCTGTTAGGGGAACAGGGGTGGTATCGTTGTTTTCTTATTTCATTTGATTTCAATACATTCTTTATTTGCTGTTTGATTAACGGTTTGTTTTGTTTTTGTCTCTGTTTGTGAGTGTGTGTGGGTCGGAATCTCCACCATAAAAATAAATAAATCACCATCTTCTTGATTGAGGCTTCATGCGATGCTACACTTACTTGAAAGCCTGAACAGTGCCTGTCTTTTTTGGCTGATTGCTTTGTTTCTCTCTCCTTCCCCAGACATTCTCTGCTCATGTTGAGGATTGTGCTCCCCTGTGATGTTTGTCTATTGTTTAATCGATAACTAACTGCATTACTTCTGAAAGAGACATGTTTGTTTGAATAAAGTTCCTGTCTCTACAATATCCGGTGTTTCTGTGCCCCAAGTGTTGCACTTTGTGCATATTGTTCCAGTAGTTTTTAAAATAGTTTTTACAGTTTATTAGCAGTGTGTAAAATGATTAGTGTTGCAGTAATTGTAATGCTCTTTGCATGAAAAAAGTGTTCCATTAAAATTTCACTTTTTCTTTGTTAATTGTGACGTTTACTTAAAGTGCAGCAAAAAAGTATTTGCCGTCCAGGGATGCATTAACCCCAAGTATGTGGCAGTTTAAGGGTTAAAGCCCTAAGATGCTGCCGAAATAAGCTGCACCATCTTAAGGCTTCTGGCAGCGAAAACGTGCTTGCATGAATTACAGTACATATAGCGGTAACATTGGTATTTTACATTCTAGCACTGCAGGAGACATTGAAGTAAGGTATACAGGTTTACCTTTACATTCTTTATTTTTAGGTACTGTATTAAGCTGAGTTTGAAATTAAATTTAAGTGTTTAGGGGGCATATTTAGGGTTTAAACTATGAATATAGGCATTTTTTTAACCACATCCAAAATTCGCGGTTTTTCACAATTCGCGGGTGCTCTAGGAATGTTACCCCCACGAATTTTGGGGGTGAACTGTATTCAGTTTTATTCTGTCAGTGATGTTCACATGTTACAACAAACTTGCCTTTCCGTCTCTGAGTTGTTGGCATTTATCTTCATTCTTTTCACAAGAACAGCGGTGTGGCTGATGCCTGCTCAAAACTTTTTTTTTGTACTGGCAATCAAAACACGGCACTGTCAGATCTAAACACTAGAGAAGCAAATTGCTCACGTACTGAAGTGACTTTAGCTGCAGGTGGATGTCCCATTTTACTTATGGTGCCAAGCAGAGTTTCGTTGTGTTGCAGCAGTCTATTAGCCAGCGAAAGTGCTGTGACAAAGCTGTCTTTTGCTAAGGTCCTGCCTTTGTCCAGTCTGATAGCGTTCACAGGACATCATATCTTTGATTGCTAGTACAACAAATAGTTCTGAGCAGGCATTAGCCACAGCCCTGCAATTGTGAAAGGAATGGAGATAAATGTCATCAACTCAGAGAGGGAGAGGCAAGTTCATTGTACCTTGTGAACGTTACTGAGAGAATAAAACTGAATAATGCTAACTTTTACAAGTAGCCAAAATTTACACTGGGTGTTAAGTTTTTACCTTTGCGCCATACAAGAATACATGTAAACTCCCTGTCAATTGACATTTGAGCTGGTGATTTTAACTCCTTGATAACCACATGTAAATTGAATGTTTTTTTTTGTTTGGTTATATTTTTGAATAAAAACGCACATGTTTATTTGATATTTGGACTAAAGTCTTCACACATTATACACTTCTCATCATTATTAGCATAACATGGAAAAAGTTTCTTTAGTTATGTGTCAAGTATTTCTTGCATTTTTCGCACTTCCTATCATCCTACACTTACCCAGATCTTTGTAGAAACATAACAAACATGAAATGCATGTATTCCAAATAACGATATACTGTATTATTTAAGCTATACAACTCCAGCAACATCACACGCAGATAAGGAGCCTTGCCTTGAGCTGGGAGCTTTTTGCCCGATCTGAGCTCCGTCAAGGCAGGGGATGGGACAGGAAGCTTCTTGTGCTGATCGACGCATTTACAACATAAAAGACGCTGATGGAGAGGTGTGAAGGGATTTAAAGTGGGCCAGGATTACAAGGGTTTTTTTTGTAGGCTTCAGGAATTCTAGTGTTAAGTGGTTTTAGACAAAAAGGAGCCAGCAAATATTTGGCTCCTAGGTTGTTTACTGGACCTTTTTATATTCTAAAAGAGTTATATGTAAGCTATTATGTGAAACAGAATAAAACAGCTTACTTAAATAACCTGCATTGAAGGAACTGATTTACATTTCAAATGTATTTACAGATACTCCATAAATCCATCTGATGTAACTGACATTCATGTGATCAGATATGAGGTGGAAAGAGACTTGATCCCTCTGATTCTATCAAACTGTCAATACACTATGGAAAGTGGACAGGAAACTCTGCCAGAATATGATTTGCCGAAGATTGAACAGCATTTGATACATAGGTTTCTCATGGGCAAACCTTTCATTACCCTAGCTGTAAGTACTTTTTTTTTTTAACAAATGAATAATGAAGTTTATTTTCTTGTCTTGTTTTGAATTGAATTCATACATCCTGCTCTAGAGGCACTGTGTTGTTTTGTACCTGTGCTCTTATGTGCTTGTGGTTAACTAGTGTTGATTCAGAATAGCCGTTTGACTTGTAGTTATGTATACCCCAGTCTAGGCTCTGAGTCAGCAACATTAAACCATTGATGTTTTGGAGACTCAAATCTTATAGTCTGTTTTTTTGTTTAGGTACTTCTGCATCATTTGTCTTGAGTTTTTGGATGACTTTAGTTTGTTCTGTATGTTGTCTGATTTCAGGGAATACCAACATTGGTCAACAGATATGACAAAAAATATGAAAATTTATTCAAAGATATTAAGGGCAAACTTCCTCAGGTAAGAGTTTATTTTAGTTACATATTGAAAGATGGCAAAAAGTTTTCTTCTCAGATCATTGATAACCAATTGTATTATGCCTTGTTCTTGGACTACTCTTCTTTACCTCCATTAACCAAAGATTACCTCTTCACATAGTCATATTCCACCATTTATGCCGCATGCCCAAACCCCCACTTAACTAATTCATCTTACTACTCAATAAGTCTTCACTTGATCATTCTTGAATAAATCCTTTATGCTTATACTATCTTTATCACATATACCTGTACATCATTCCAACTCCTAGTATATAATTGACTCCAGCCTCTTGAATAAATGCTGCCTTTCCTGTGCCATGGTGATTACTTTAGACTTGAAACTAAGGATGCAACTCTCTAAACCTGGTTCTTAATATGTCACCGTAGAAGACAATTGCTGTCTACATTCACCTAAGCTATAAAACCTCCTAGTGTTCATCATAATTGACTCTTATTGCTGATGCTGGGGACCAGAAGGAAAATAGAAAGGAGCGGACATTGTCATACATCTCAAACTAGGGTGAACTGGAGAGTCTCCCTTGAAACTTAATACTGCATATACTGTATTTAAGTAATTTTTAGCTTTCCTGGTCTCCCCAGTTGCTTTCTGTAGCATGCCTTCTTTCACCTTTACTGCCAATGCTTCAGACTTAATCATGTGGATAAGAACTAAATTCTAATCTGGAATAAGCACATTGCTATTTTCAGTTTCTTGATTCCTTCTTTGTCTCACAATAAAGTTGCACAAGTCTTTCATCCAGTCAACTCCATGGACCTTGGTCTCTTTCAGGATTACTTGCATGACTTCAGCTGTCCCCATATCTTTGCATCTTCAATGCTTTTGCAACTCACACTTGGGAGAAACTACAGTTAGGTCCTTCCATATTCTAATACCAAATTCTGTTTTTTTTCTGTTTTTATATAAAGTGCTTTGGAATTTATCAAATGGTTTTCCCATTAGTTTCTTTCCTTTAGGAAATGGCTATTCCGCTTTCTCCCTGTAAGCAAAATACAGCCATCATGGAGTCCATGATTCTCCTGTTTGCTGTACTACTAAAGCATATACCATTAAAATAAAAAGTGAAATCAGAATTTTGTTTGAAGATGAAAATTTCTTTCTTGAAACTACTTTCACTTTTCTGCTAAATCCATTCAATCCCTATGTTATTTGAGCACCACAAAGACCACACACCCTTCCATACACTGGAATGAGGTGTGCAAAATGCTGTGAACAGTGACTTTAACCTTTTATGCTTTGTTTTCACTTTGAGTTCACTCACATAGAATAAATCCATTGTCAGTGCTGTACTTAAAGGAGATGAGAATTGTTTCAGAGCAGAACTCTCTATTTTAAGTTACACACAAGCTACGCACAAGTACCAATGGTGAATAGCTCCCCAAGCAGCTAAGATATTAAAAACATTAAATTTTGTTGCCCCATTTTTTTTTCTTAGACTTCCCTTCCAAATTTGATCATTACCACTCTAAGTGGAGAGTTTCAGTCATACAATGATGTTTGTGATGCACTATCAGTTGTTGAAGTGGCACTGGGATTCTTGGCTATGACTGGTGGCGAGCCAGATATGCCACTGGTGAGGTATGTTGAAGACATCCTGCAAATGAGAGATCAATTAGCCACCTGTATTCTAAAGGTAAGGATTAAACCACAGTATATTCAAATAATGTTGTGTAAATAAGATTTTTACAATACAGTTCCTCAGTCTTTTTACTGGTTAAAAAGGCTGTCAGCTACAATGTGTTATAAAAGTTACTTAAAATATTATAATCAGAAAAAAGCTTTTGAACTCCCTATGCATTTTCCTTATAGTTGGTGACTTCAGTAACTTTTTTTCTCTATTTAGGCATTAAGCAGGTGTTACTTGAAACATGTAATAGCACTGTGGCAGCTTTTAACAACTAGAAAGTCACAGTGGATGTTGCGACTGAAAAGGGTGAGAAACCTCATTTGAATATTTTACTAAACTTTAAAAAAAATTGTCTTTGATGAAGGTTCTTCTTCTTTCGGCTGCTTCCATTAGGGGTTGCCACAGCGGATCATCTTCTTCCATATCTTTCTGTCCTCTGCATCTTGTTCTGTTACACCCATCACCTGCATGTCCTCTCTCACCACATCCATAAACCGTATCTTAGGCCTTCCTCTTTTCCTCTTCCCTGGCAGCTCTATCCTTAGCATCCTTCTCCCAATATACCCAGCATCTCTCCTCTGCACATGTCCAAACCAACACAATCTCGCCTCTCTGACTTTATCTCCCAACTGTCCAACTTGAGCTGACCTTCTAATGTACTCATTTCTAATCCTATCCATCCTCCTCACACTCAGTGAAAATCTTAACATCTTTAACTCTGCTACCCTCCAGCTCTGTCTCCTGCTTTTTGGTCAGTGCCACCGTCTCCAACCCATATAACATAGCTGGTCTCACTACCGTCCTGTAGACCTTCCCTTTCACTTTTGCTGATACCCGTCTGTCACAAAATACTCCTGACACTCTTCTCCACCCATTCCACCCTGCCAGCACTCCCTTTTTCACCTCTCTTTGACAATCCCCATTACTCTGTACTGTTGATCCCAAGTATTTAAACTCATCCACCTTCGCCAACTCTACTCCCTGCATCCTCACCATTCCACTGACCTCCCTCTCATTTACACATATGTATTCTGTCTTGTTCCTACTGACCTTCATTCCTCTCCTTTCTAGAGCATATCTCCACCTCTTCAGGGTCTCCTCAACCTGCTTCCTACTATCGCTACAGATCACAATGTCATCAGCAAACATCATAGTCCACGTGGACTCCTGTCTAATCTTGTCTGTCAACCTGTCCATCACCATTGCAAATAAGAAAGGGCTCAGAGCTGATCCCTGATGTAATCCCACCTCCACATTGAATGCATCCGTCGTTCCTGTCACACTTCCCTCGTACATATCCTGTACAACTCTTACATATTTTTCTGCCAGTCCCGACTTCCTGTTACAATACCACAGCTCCTCTCGAGGCACCCTGTCATATGCATTCTCCAGGTCCACAAAAACGCAATGCAACTCCTTCTGGCCTTCTCTAAATATTCTCCATCGACATCCTCAGAGCAAACATTGCATCTGTGGTGCTTTCTTGGCATGAAACCATACTGCTGCTCACTAATCATCACCTCACTTCTTAACCTAGCTTCCACTACTCTTTCCCATACCTTCATGCTGTGACTCATCGATTTTATTCCCCTGTAGTTACTGCAGTCCTACACATCCCCCTTATTCTTAAATATCGGCACTTCTTCTCCACTCCTCAGGCTCTCACTTTTCAAGATTCCATTAAACAATCTGGTTAAAATCTCCACTGCCATCTCTCCTAAATACCTCCATGCTTCTATAGGTATGTCATCTGGACCAACAACCTTTCCATTTTTCATCCTCTTCATAGCTGTCCTTACTTCCTCCTTGCTACTCTGTTGCACTTCCTGATTCACTATCGCCACATTATCCAACCTCTTATCTCTCTCATTCTCTTCATTCATCAGCCTCTCAAAGTACTCTTTCCATCTGCTCAACACACTCTCCTTGCTTGTGAGTACGTTTCCATTTTATCCTTTCACCCTAACCTACTGCACATCTTTCCCAGCTCAGTCCCTCTGTCTAGCCAATCGGTACAGGCCCTTTTCTCCCTCCTTAGTGTCCAAACTCTCATACACCTCATCATAAGCCTTTTCTTTAGCCTTTGCATCTCTCTTCACCTTACGCTTTATCAACTTGTACTCTTGTCTACTTTTTGTATCTCTCTGACTATCCCACTTCTTTGCCATCCTCTTCCTCTGTATACTCTCCTGTATTTCCTCATTCCACCACCATACTTCCTTTTTCTCCTTCCTCTTTCCAGATGTCATGCCAAGCACCCTTTTTGCTGTCACCCTTACTACGTCTGCTGTAGTTTCCCAGCTGTCTGGTAACTCTTCACTGCCACCCAGTGCCTGTCTCACCTCCTCCCTAAACTCAACCTTGCAGTCTTCCTTTTTCAACTTCCACCATTTGATCATTGGCTCTGCCCTCACTCTCTTCCTCTTCTTGATCTCCAACGTCATCCTACAGACCACCATCCTATGCTGCTTAACTACACTTTCCCCTGCCACCACTTTGCAGTCTTCAATCTCTTTCAGATCAACCCTTCTGCATAGGATGTAATCTACCTGTATGCATCTTCCTTCCCTATGTTCCTCCTTCTTCTTAAAATATATATACACCACAGCCATGTCCATCATTTTGACAAAATCCACTATCCTCTAACCTTCTTCATTCCTCTCCTTGACACCATACCTACCCATCACCTCCTCGTCTCCACTGTTCCCTTCACCAACATGCTCATTGAAATCCGCTCCAATCACCACTTTCTGTCCCTTGGGTACACTGTTCATCACTTCATCCAACTCACTCCAGAAATCTTCTTTCTCACCCATTGCACACCCAACTTGCGGTGCATATTCATTAACAACATTCATCATCACACCTCCAATTTCCAGCTTTATAATGCCTGACACTCTTTTCACCTCCAAAACACTCTTGACATACTATTCCTATAGAAAAACTCCTACCCTATTTTTCCTCCCATCCACACCATGATAGAACAATTTGAATCCACCTCCAATCCACCTGGCCTTACTCTCCTTACATTTAGTCTCTTGCACGCACAATATATCAACCTTCCTTCTTTCCATCATATCTGCTAACTCCCTTACCAGTCATGCTGCCAACATTCAAAGTTCCTACCCTCAGTTCCACTCGCTTTACTTTCCTCCTCTCCTCCTGCCTCCAGACATGTCATTCGACCGCCCCTCCCCCCCTTCTTTTCCTTCTTCGACCAACAGTAGCCCAGTGTCCGCCAGTACCCTGTTGGCTAACAGTACTGGTGGTGGTCGTTGATAACCTGGGGCTCAACCGATCCGGTATGGAAATTTGTATTGTTGTCTGCATATTGATTTGACACTGGTTTGTGCATGCCCCGTCTTTGATAAAGGTTGTACTGTGCCAGGCTGTATTAAAAATTAGATGTTCTGAAATATGGCAAAATTTAAAATGTTAGTCTTTGATAAAGGTTAACATTTGTAATTTTGCCATATTTCAGAACATCTCATTTATAATACAGCCTGGCACAGTACAACATACCATTCTTATGTTCATTGTGTTTGTTTTACATGGATTTTACCCCTGTTAAGGTACATACAGTATGCTTCATGGTTTTTTTTTTCTTTTCTTTCAACAGGACCCTTTCATTGAGCTGAGTTCTGAGTATAAGCAGCCCCTTTCAGACAATGACCAAAGCCATCTCACTGCCTTCCTCATGCAGAGCAATGTGGATATCTTTCTTCTGGAAATAAATGAGTTTATGCTGCTAAACCTAAAAAGTGTTCGAGCCTTGGACACCTTCAAACCAACATGGGGGTAAGTGCTAGTTGGGTGGAGTGATGTTTTGTTTCTGGCTGCTTTTTTAGCAGTACTACTTTATTTGCTACTTTCTCTTTATTTAAAAATAAAGACTTGAAGTAAGACATTCTCCTCCATAGTGCTTCACTTAGAGTTTGGAAAAAAGTATTTTAATTAATGTTAATTTAAATAATTAAATTGATAAATTTTATATTGCATGGTAGAATGTCATTATTTTATCCTCTTATTACTTTAATATTCTTTACAATTAAAATCTCTTTGCCTGTTTTTGTCTGTCTCATCTGGCAGCCTGAAGCACACCCTGATTCCCTACATTGAAGGAAAAGACCAAGAAGCACCACCAGAGATTGAGGATTTGCCTGAAGAAATCTTGCTTTCTCACATTGTCGAAACCTGGAAATTAGCTGTTGCCACAAAACAAGACAGCTTAGTGAATGGTGTCCTGTGACATACTCCTTTTTGTTTCTGTAGTTTTCAGACATGTATTAATGGCTTGGCAGTACTGAATGAAAGCTTAAAAGCTGTGTTTGTTCTTAGTACCAGAAAGTACATAAACCATTTCTTAATGCACTTTTAACTCAGAACAATAATTTGTTATTGTGCCTAAAAGTTACCTGCTGGATACACTTGGCTTTTCCTCAAAACAGAGTTTCCAGTCAGTTCCAGAATGAGCACAGAATGCTCCTCTTTAATCAGGTATAATTTGTAACAATTTTTAAAACTGTGTATATGACCATACGAATTATTGCACATAACTTGCACTTAGTACTTGAAATTATGGTTTTGCCCTACATGTGATTCATTGTAAATGTTCACTGCATTTATTGGTTTTCATTTAATTTATAAAGCAAGTTTCCGTTGGTTTCCATTGCTTTAGACATATGCAGTCACATAAGATAAGATGCCTTACCAGCAGCTTAGCAGTGCCACTCATTATTTTGCTAAATTGTTATCCCTTTTGGTCCTGTGATATATCACAAACTTGGCACTTAATTACTTATGGTAAATTTTGGGCAGCAAACCATACCCTTTTTCTTATAAGAAAGCTTATATTTTAAAATGGGAAGATAATAACATGTGCTGCTGCTTCACTGCCAGGTGGTCCCATGTTTACAGATGCTCGCTCTCTTAAGTTGTTCTGAAGCCATACTGTATGTTAGATGGCACAAGGCAAATCAGCAATAATACTTTCAAGTTGATGTCAAATTATGGATAAAGTAGCAGGCAAACCATAGTGGACCTTAGTCGTAGTTGTGCCTTCAGATCTTCCATGTGTTCTAAGACAAATTCCATCATTATGAGTTTAATGCTATATGTTTTAGTCAAAAGCACATGCTCACTGGCAATCCTTAAAGTTAGTAAATATATTATTATAATGTAATCAAAGCCGATGATGTATATTAAATGCATATTAAATAAATTTATGTTAGACAGATGGTGTCAAATGTTCAAGAAAAAATATACAAGTCTCAAAAATAAAACCACACTTCCATGCACTCCATTGCAATTGTTTAGTTTTTTTTTTTTTTTTAACAGATTTTTTTTTTTTTTTTTTGAGAATGCAGTTTTTGGGTTTTTTTTTATTATATGTCACTTAATAAGATGTACTCTGTTGACTAATTTGTGCAATTTGAAAGTTTATAAAGTAAATTGTAAAAAAAAGTATTTTTTCTGTGCATGTCTTTTTTTGTATCCTTACTTAAGAACTTTGTATATTCCATTTGTTGCCTGGTGCTTTGGTATTCAGAAAATTCTTTTATCTTGGGATGGATTTTCCATTTCATAGCCTTGAAAAACTCCTGCATTGCCTTTACGGTGTGTTTGGGATCATTATCTTGCTGTAGAATTAAATGCCATCCAATTAGTTTGGAGGCATGCACTGGAACTTGAGCAGGTAAGCTGTTTGTATATACCTCACAATTTGTGATTACTGAGCTCAGCTCTGTGTTCTTTCTTCTTAGTGATATTCCAAACAGATGATTTAGGTACTCCTTTGGTCTCTAACTGTTTAATTCTTGTTTTGTCAGTCTCATAATGGCTTCTTTGACTTTCTTTGGTACAGCTCTTGCCCTCATGTTTTACAATGATAACTGCAGATTCCAAAGTTAGTCTGTAAGTAGAAGCACGCATGTGTATCTTATGTCTGCATTAATGAAGCAATGTAACACTCCTGGGGAATCGCAAACACTTGTGATAATAATTGTCAGAAACACTACAGTGCTCTAAAATTTGGGGTTAGGGTTATGCTGTCACACAGGTACGCTGTGCTCTGCATTCCACTAACCCCTGAAACATTTGCTTTATACTATACCACCCCGTAAAGGTTCAAGAAGGCACACATAGACTCCAGGAGTATTTGATAAATAGAGCCTCACGGAAGATAACAATGGATGATGGAGAGGGTCACCACACAAGTCATTTAGGTACATGAGAAGAAAGCCATGGATAGTTTAAGTAGCTGTTACTTTTACGGGACAGTTAGCATGTTGTCCCTGTCTGTAAAGGGAAGGGTGATCGCCTGGATTGCAGCAACTACAGAGGGGTAACACTGCACTCGGTGCCGAGTAAGGTCCTTGCTAGGGTCGTCCTCAATAGGATCCGTGATCACTTGCTCACCTACCAGCACCTACCTACCAAGAAGTCTACCATCGACCACATCCTGGCACTGAGGATTCTCATGGAACAAAAACGCAAATATCAGCAGAGTTTCTTTGCAGCCTTTGTCGATTTTCACAAAGCGTTCGACTCAGTTGATAGAGCTGCCCTGTAGGACATCATGAGGGTTCGTGGGATCCCCTCGAGGTTTCCGGAATATCATGTCCGGCCTGTACACTGGTACTGTGAGTGCTGTGCAGAGTGGAGGCAGGACCTCTGCATTTTTCCCAGTTGATTCAGGGGTGTGTTCTTGCTCCTACTCTGTTTAGTGCTTGTATGGACTGGGTGTTGAGCAAGGTCTTGGGGTCCAGCGGCTGTGGGGCATCTGTTGGTGAAGAAAGATTCACTGATCTTGACTTTGCTGACAATGCTGCGATCTTCGTGGAGTCCATGGAGGCTCTGATCGGGGTGCTTGAGAAACTGAGTGATGAGTCTGAGTGTCCTGGATAAAAACCAAGATCCAGGCCTTTAATGACCAATTGGGCACAGCCATCAGCAGTGTGTCTGTTTGTGGAGAGAGTGTTGACCTTGTTGAGAGGTTTACTTACCTTGGCAGTGACATTCATGTCTCTGGTGACTCTTCCTGTGAAGTCAGTAGACGGATTGGGAGAGCATGGGGGGTCATGAGGTCACTGGAAAGGGGTGTGTGGCACTCCCGATATCTATGCAAAAGGATGAAGTTCCAAGTCTTTAGAGTCCTGGTGTTTCCTGTCTTGCTATATGGTTGCGAGACATGGACGCTATCCAGTGACTGGACTCCTTTGGAACTGTGTCTCTCCGAAAGATCCTTGGGTACCGTTGGTTTGACTTTGTGTCGAATGAGTGGTTGCTCATGGAGTCCCGAATGAGGCACATTACCTGAATTGTGAGGGAGTGTCAGTTATGTCACTACGGCCATGTGGCGCTTCCCCGAGGGTGATCCGACCCGTAAGATTCTCATTGTTGGGGACCCGAGTGGTTGGACCAGGCCAAGGGGTCGCCCACGTAACACCTGGCTGCAGCAGATAGAGGGTCATTTCCGGAGGGTTGGACTGGACCGCATGTCTGCAAACCGGGATCCTGAGTTGTTTGTTAAGTCGTGTAGTGGGTGCGGCAACACACTGTACCTGTGCATGCTCCCCATCTTGACTTGGCTTGACAGTTTATATGGCCATGACAGCAGGAAGGTGATTCTTCTTGCTAATTATTCATTGTTAAATAAACATGCCTGTTATTTGGTGTTTATGTCTTGGTCTTTCTGTGTTGGTGCTCGTTATAGCATTATCCTTGATGATGTTGCAAAGTGGCAACAATTACATATAGCATAGCACAATATCCTACCTTGTTATTGTTTTCTTCCTTCTTCTTCACCTACTGTTTCATCAGTTTCTGTATGAAAACTAAACATTATCATGACTGTCAGTTGGCAACAAAGGGTACCATAAAGGCCTCCTATTCTTTGCTGAGATTAGGGTTAGAATGCTTCATAACTTCTTCTCATGCCCTACTTTGAGGTAAAACATGTTCTTATCATGATCAGACATTTGGTTCAATTCCTAGGAGGCTTTATAAATGTGGGAACTGATCCCAGAGTTAAACCACAATCGTCTGGTGACTTTAAACTCGGCAGCTACTAATTGTAATTTCTAAAAGATTGTTGAGAGATGGCCAACTTGGACATTTTCCTCTTATTTTATGTCTAAAATTTAGATCTAGTCTCAATGAATAAGCTTAAACTGTTGTGGCCGGGACACCAACTGTATGGAAGGACTGGGGAAGAGAGCATCGACAAGCCAATACCTTCCTTAGGATGCTAGAGTCGGCTGTGGCACCATTGATTGCCGCAGGGTATGATGGGAGTTGGGGTTTTGACAGTCCCTACAGTGGACTTTCACCACACCTGGGAGTGCTTCCAGGTAATACTGATGAGCCACCTGGAACATTCCCAGAACCAGCTTAAAAGGAGTCACCTCACTCGATTCGGGGTAACCGCCAATAAACGTACTCGAGGAAGAACTGGGCAAATGAGGACACACACACAGTCGGCTATGGGTTGGTGCAAAGTACTTCAATAGATACTTTATTAATCCCAAGGGGAAATTCACATACTCCAGCAGCAGCATACTGATAAAAATAAACAATTTTAAATTAAAGAGTGATAAAAATGCAGGTAAAAACAGACAATAACTTTGTATAATGTTAATGTTTACCCAAGGTGGAATTGAAGAGTCACTTGAAGTGCTTTTACCAAATCCAAACAGTGTCCAAAGTGCAGTGCAAAAAAAATCTTGAAATAAATAATGCATAAAAGTAAAGAGCCTAATGGGAGTTAAAATATTCCATAAATATATTCCAGAAAAACGGTTAAAATCAAGAGAAAAACCTATCCTGTGTTAAAAGCCTTCTCTCTAAAACCAACATCTCCTCGACACCCTCTTTCGGATTCCTCAGCACAAGGAGATGTCCACCAACTCAGGCAACCCTTAAATCAGCTCAAGTCCCTGTTGCCAGTCAGTATTCGTAGGGTGCCATACCAAGCTTTGCTCCTCACTCCCACTCCCTGCACCCCACAGTCTGTCAGCCTTATGTAGGAACCTCTTGAAGCACATGGTTGCTCCTGCTTCTTAAGGGTGCTCAGCAGGAGTGGCCCCTAAGCCCCCCACTTGAGCATTTGGCCATATGCTCCGCTCACGGGGCTTACTTTCCTGTTCGCCTGCTTCCATTCTTATATCTTGTTCTGCACCAGCTCCATTCTGTTTTATTCCTGCCTTTCTCTCCTTTCCTTTTGTTCCCTTTCCTTTCCTTTAACTTCTATTCCTCATTGTTCTCTTTTTCTCTTTCTCTGCCATACAGGCTCTCTGTAAATGAGGCACCTGACTGACCTGTTTTTAGATAGATAGATTAATAGATACTTTATTAATCCCGAGGGGAAATTCACATACTCCAGCAGCAGCATACTGATAAAAAACCAATATTAAATTAAAGAGTGATAACAATGCAGGTAAAAACAGATAATAACTTTGTATAATGTTAATGTTTACCCTTAGGGTGGAATTGAAGAGTCACATAGTGTCGGGGAGGAACGATCTCCTCAGTCTGTCAGTGGAGCAGGACAGTGACAGCAGTGTGTCGCTGAAGCTGCTCCTCTGTCTTGAGATGATACTGTTCAGTGGATGCAGTGAATTCTCCATTATTGACAGGAGCCTGCTCAGCGCCTGTCGCTCTGCCACGGGTGTCAAACTATCCAGCTCTGTGCCTACAATAGAGCCTGCCTTCCTCACCAGTTTGTGCAGACGTGAGGTGTCCCTCTTCTTTATGCTGCCTACCCAGCACACCACCGCATAGAAGATGTTAAAGGATGCCAGCCTTCTAAGGAATTATAGTCGGCTCTTGCCTCTCTTGCACAGAGCATCAGTATTGGCAGTCCATTCCAATTTATCATCCAGCTGCACCCCTAGGTATTTATAGGTTTGTACCCTCTGCACAGTTGCCTCTGATAATCATGGGGTCCAGGAGGGGCCTGGGTCTCCTAAAATAAACCACCAGCTCCTTGGTTTTCCTGGTGTTCAGGTGTAAGTGGTTTGAGTCGCATCATTTAACAAAGTCCTTGATTAGGTTTCTATATTCCTCCTGCCCACTCCTGATGCAGCCCACGATAGCAGTGTCGTCAGCGAACTTTTGCACGTAGCAGGACTCCGAGTTGTATTGGAAGTCCGATGTATATAGGCTGAACAGGACCGGAGAAAGTACAGTCCCCGGTTGTGCTCCTGTGTTGACCACAATGTCAGACCTGCAGTTCCTGAGACGCATATACTGAGGTCTGTCTGTAAGATAGTCTACGATCCATGCCACCAGGTATGAATCTACTCCAATCTCTGTCAGCTTGTCCCTAAGGAGCAGAAGTTGAAGGTGCTAGAGAAGTCCATAAACATAATTCTTACAGCAACTCTGCCTCTGTTCAAGTGGGAGAGGGATCTGTGTAGCATATAGATGATGGCATCGAGGGCGTGGCGGACCTGTGGCCTCAGGTGGTGAAGCAGCAGCCGCTCCATGGTCTTCATCACATGGGATGTCAGAGCGACAGGCCGGAAGTCATTCAGCTCACTAGGATGTGATACCTTTGGGACTGGGGTGATGCAAGATGTTTTCCAAAGACTCGGGACTCACCCCTGTTCCAGGCCCAGGTTGAAGATGCGCTGTAGAGGACTCCCCATTTGCATATGAATGTGTAATCAGCCAAGCACCCTAATCAACCTCAGAGTGGTGGGGACTACCAGTTATTCATTTAAAACCTCGCTTCACCAAAGACATCTTCTCACAGCAGGGCTGTAAATGAATAATTGAAATTGGGGCAGTTTCTGCAGCTGAGATCATCGTAGGGATTAAAAAGCTGTGTAAAGTTAAGGCTGTGAGAGTAGACAAGATTCAGATATGCTGAAACCACAGGATAGCAGGTGTGTTCAGTGTTTCATTGAAGGCAGAGACAGTGTCTCAAGATTGACAGACTGTGGTGTTGTTCTCAGTTTTTAAAAAGGATAACATCATGAAGTCACATCAGCCTTCTTGCCAAAAAGCGTATAGTGGCTACTGGAACGTAAACTGTGCTAAAAAAGATGAGCCTCAGATTTAGGAGGTGGTCACTCCTGTCTAAAAGTACTTTGTGGCCCTGTAAAATACATAAATAGTTTTGTGAAAGTCATTATATTAAATATTTAATGTTTTAGCCCACCAGCGAGCATGCATTTTTATTATTTTAAATCAATCATTCATTTATATTCTGCTCTATTCTGTTATGATGACGAGATGTTTTTTCTCTTTTCGTGTTTTTTTTCTGTTGTTGCAATTACTATTCTGATTAATATTTTGGACACCAAATTAATAAATGAAAATAATTAAAATTTAAAATTATTGCTTCATTTAAAAAATGTTTTTATGTCTTTTGTTATTGTGTGGCTATCAAGATATATTCAGTTCAACTGACTCATATGTTGGTAGTCCCACTGTAAGGAATGAGTGAGGGATCTGGCCCACCTAGGGACAGCAAATAAATGTAGAAGTTATGTATGATGTGAGAAGGCAAATTGAGTAATTTGTTCCATCAGTTAATTACTTGTTTTGCTATTTTCCCTTCAGTAGTGCTGGTAACAAATTAAATAATTTGGTAAGGATCCTACTTTATTTACCTTTATATATATATAGTGACACTTGGGGTCACTGTTGCCCCGTGAAACCCACCAGACAGTCGTCCAGGACACACTTGTAAAAGCACCAAGAAGAATCTTTTAATATTTTTTTCTTCAATAAAGTGCACAAAGCACCGCACACACCACAATTCTCCAACAATAATCAATACAAATAAACAAATCCTCCACTCCCAGCAGCTCTGTCACACTCCCTTCCAACTCCGGCTCAGCTTGATGGGTTTCCCATTATCCTTTAAATAGTCCATGACCAGGAAGTGCTCCTGTCCTTCAGTCCATGTGATTCACTAGCACTTCCGGGTCAGCTGAAGATTTATATTTTTCTTCAGCATGGAAGTACTTCTGTTCTTCCGTCCCCATGACTTGGGAGTACTTCCAGGCTATATGGAAAATAAAAATCCCTGTGTCTCCCTGCAGCATCACCCGATGGCACCCAAAGCACCCAACAGGGCTGTTAAGTCGAACTCCATCTCCCATGATGCCCTGTGAGACTCCAGGGCACCTGCATGCTGCAGTGAGGACTCCATCTAGCGGCCTGTATGTGTTGGCCAGGATAAGCTGCCAGTCGTCTCTCACAGTTCCCCACCCTTAGCGAAGCACAGTGGGGTGCAGTGTCCGGCCCTGCGAGGGTCATCTTCCTCCAGGAGGTGCCATTGGCTGTGGCCAGACCGTGGCTTTGCCCTGAAAAGCAATCACAGGAGAACTGTGGGGAGACATTATACCTATGATGTATTTTATATTCCTCCCCAATTCTCCGTGGACAATTTCTCTACATATGGCCCGGCCGGCAGCATTCATAGCACAGCCGCCTATCTCCCGATAGTCTCACCCTGCGAGACTGAAAACAGGATGGAAACATTGGCTCCACTCCTTTAATAGCTAATAATGGGCCATCAGCCGCACATGAGGTCACAGCTCCACTCTCTATATTACCAGGAGACCCCTGTTTCTTTTCTGGGATCTCCTTTTTAATCTGGGGCTTTCTCACAGTCTGGGTCTCTCTATGTGTAAGAGTGAGACCCTTTGCTGTTTGCATCTCTTTTGATTTATGACTGACCAGCACCGATGTCTTCAGGATCGCATCGCTCCGGGAGGCAGCACTATCCTGCTGCTCCGGCTTGTTTGATCTTTCCACCGGACGCTCGGTCATTATTCCCGACTCTTTTGTAGGTTCGAGGTTACTTGGCACCCACTACTAATTAATTGCGGGCCCGTTTGACTCTGCGTCCCTCTTTCCTGTACGGAACCAGTAACATTTACCTGTACCGCCGAATTAACCATTTCGGGAAGTTCCTGACCAAATCGCCACTGGTATTCTTCCACCCGTCTCAAAGGCGCTCCGGCCGCTGCTCCCAGTTCCTCCACGATCTTCTTAATTGAAGTCTTGATCTGAAAAAAACTATGTACGGGCTGGAGTAGTTTTTCCAGCTCCCGCACGTCCATATTATTAGTTGAATCAGCCGGAGGTAGGCTCGAGCCATCATCAGCCCTACCTCCCGGCTGTGAGCCAAAGAGCACGCCTGTTTCTGACGCATGCTCGGTTGGGTTTCGCAAGGGCGGCTGGGAATTGGAGTTCTGGAATGTAGCTAAAGGCTGACTGTGATCCGCTTGTTTTAATTTAGTGTCTGATCGATCAGTCATATCCCGGACGTCCTTACCTTTATGCGGGGTGAGCAATGCCTCGCTCGCCTCCCCCTTCCCCTTTGGAAAGTCCAAGTCCGTCATTTCTTGGGCAAAGTAAGACGTAGCAGGACGTTGACCTTCTCTTTCCCACAATTCCTCGCTACAGGTCACGTGTGTCTTGCCGACAAACTGTAGGCGGAAGTCTTAAGTGCTCTGACGATCCTTTGCAAGCGCAGTACCGTCTTCGGGATTATCTTCTGTCTCTCGCAGAATCTCCAGATGATCTCCTTCTACGAGGTTTGAGCACAGGACAAAGTGCATTTCTTTAAAAATGTTCTCAATTCCATCCCCGGCACATACCTCATTTTGGAAGCCATCATCCGGAAGTTCTTCCCGATACGCGTAGCCATTCTGTATCTCGTCTTGAACGCAGGCAACGTTGAGCGCTTGACCTCCCCTTGTGTTGTCAGTCTGCTTTGCTTTTTTCTTCCCCATGACGGACCAGCGAATGGGTTTAGCGGGATCCTGCATGTTGTGATGCTGTCTTGTGGGTTGTGTGTACAGAAATTTTTTCCAGGTTTTCTGCCAAACAGATGGCCTGAAAATCCTGCCGACTACACCACTGTGACACCAGGGGTTGCTGTTGCCTCATGAAACCCACCAGACAGATACTTGTAAAAGCACCAAAAAGAATCTTTTAATATTTTTCTTCAATAAAGTGCACAAAGCACCGCACACACCACAATTCTCCAACAACAATCAATACAAATAAACAAATCCTCCACTCCCATCAGCTCTTTCACACTCCCTCCCAACTCCGGCTCAGCTTGCTGGGTTTCCTATAGTCCTTTAAATAGTCCATGACCCGGAAGTGCTCCTGTCCTTCAGTCCATGTGATTCACTAGCATTTCCGGGCCAGTTGAAGATTTATATTTTTCTTCAGTGTGGAAGTACTTCTGTTCTTCCGTCCTCTTGACTTGGAAGTACTTCTGGGCTATAGGGAAAATAAAAATCCCTGTGTCTCCCTGCAGCAACAGGGCTGTGAAGTCGAACCCCATCTCCCATGATGCCCTGCAGGGAGGACTTCATCTAGTGGCCTGGATGTGTTGGTCAGGATAAGCTGCCGGCCTTCTCTCACAATATATGTATACTAATAAAAGGCAAAGCCCTCACTGACTGACTCATCACTAATTCTCCAACTTCCCGTGTAGGTAGAAGGCTGAAATTTGGCAGAATCATTCCTTACAGGTTACTTACAAAAGTTAAGCAGGTTTCATTTCGTAATTCTATGCGTAATGGTCATAACTGAATCCTACTTACGTACATATATACGTTCATAGCCTGCAGCTCAGTTGCCCGGTATTCATGTCTCCCTGCCGATAACTGCAGCCTTTTTATTTAATCCACGGCTTCTCCGCTATTTTATTGTTCGTTTATTACGATTATAGTTATTGTGTAGGTATTTTAGACTTAGTTTACTGTTCAGGTACCCATTTCCTTGCGGCGTTGCGTCCCCCATCCCCACGCCTCCCACGTAATTGACTGCCTGCCCATATAAGGCCGTCCTTCGCTCCAGTCTCTTCATTCCCTTCCTTGGTTCGCCACGATATTCACGTCTCCCTGCTGATAACTGCAGCCTTTTTATATATATATATATTGTGGGCGATGGCCCGGACACAGACAATATATATAATATAATTTAGATATAAAAGGGGCCGCTTCCCTCCATTTGAAGGCTAGAGATGGGAGAAAGAAAGAGAGAGCTCGGGAGGAGAAGAGTGGAGGCGGACCTGAAGAGAGGCATTGTTGTGAGGCTTGGACTTTGGGGGTTGAGAGTACGAGAGTACTGGGTTGTGTGCTGTGTCACTGTGTAAAAAGTTGTAAATAAACGTGTGTGGTGCTTAAACCAATGTCTACTTGTCTGTGCCCGGGCCATCGCCCACAATATATATATATATATATATATATATATATATATATATATATATATATACTGTATATATATATATATACTGTATATACGAGACAGAGAGAGATATCGTATTGATACATACTGTAAGACAGAATGCAGTCAGACAAGATAAACATAGAAATGCTGCCAGTTTACTGTTCTAATTTATCTTGGTACAGATCAACAGTTTTACAGATGATATCTGATGTTGTGTGGAGTTGTTAGGGTTGTTGTTACTCCAGCTTCAAGTGGAGGATTCTTTTTGTGGTGGAGTGTGCTCCTAGTGTTTGTTTTGTTGTCCTTTGTCCGTGGGGTGGTGTGATGCTGCCTTCTTCAGCTCGACTGATAGGCTCTTTGCTGTGTCCTCTGCAGCTTCACAGAGAAAAGCATTAGTCTGTCTAGCTCAAGAGTATGGGTGCTGGAGCTCTCTTCTTGAAGTAATGGCTGCTTTTCTGTCTTCCCAGACATGACTCAGTCACTAGCACAGGGTTTGGCTCGGCAGAGTTGATCTGAGAGCTAATTCATTGTGTCCAGCTTAATGGAATTTCCAGGCCAAAGAAAGTTTGTGAGCTTTTCACTCTGCAGTGTTTGGGTGGCTTCACAACAATAAGAAAACAAATGGTTGGTGTTCACCTCCCTAAAGAGCCAGAAGCTATGAATGCAGGTAGCTTTAATGGAAGGTGTAAACGTTGGTAATTGGATCAAGGTCCCTTCCAGTTATTGAACAAGTACCTGAATTTCTTTTTTTTTTAGATGGGTGCAGAATTTGCTCAGAAACAGGAAGCAGAGGGTGACGTGTGAGGAACCTCATCAAAATTGGCCAATGTTAAGAGTGGTGTTCCACAGGGGTCAGTGCTAGGGCCGCTGCTCTTTTTAATATATATAAATGATTTTGATAGGATTATAAGTAATAAGATGGTTAAGTTTGGTGGTAACTACAAAAAAGACATAGCAGCAGTAGAAAATGTCCAGAGAAGAGCAACTAGGCTGATCCCAGGGCAGCCGAGGATGATGAGGAAAGAATGATGAGGAAAGATTAAAAGAGCTGAGCCTTTTCAGTTTAATGAAAAAAAGAAAATTAAGAGGTGACATGATTAAAGCATTTAAAATTATTTAGGGAAATAGTACGGTGGATCGGGACTGCTATTTTAAAATTAGTTTATCAAGAACACTGGGACACAGTTGGAAACTTGTTAAGGGTAAATTTTGCACAAACATTCAGAATTTTTTCTTTACACAGAGAACTATAGACACATAGAATAAGCTACCAAGTAGCATGGTAGACAGTAAGACGTTAGGGACTAGATGACTAGACTTGATGTTTTTTTACAGTTAAGTGGATAGGACTGGTGAGCTTTGTTGGGCTGAAAGGCCTGTTCTCGTGTTGTCATTTTCTGATTTTCTCTGCAGGTTTCAATCCTTTTGCCCAAAGGAATCTCACTACAGCACATTGTTCAAAAACGGTGCAATCCCACAGCAGAGCATCTTGTTCATTGCTAATGTGTTGCATTGCATCAACTTCTATCCATTGTGGTTGCAGTGTAATAGTCAGGTTGCCTTTGTTTTCAGTTTACCCTCTGTGATGGATGGCCAGGCTCTTACCCGGCGAGTATGCCATCATGATTGTGGCTTTCACCACACCTGGGAATGGTTCCAGACCTCACTAACAAGCCACCTGGAGTACTCTAGTATATTATATAGCATAAAAAGAGTCACCTGCCTTTATTCAGGGAGCCAGAGGTGGAGGGAGGTGGACGAAGTTTGATGGAGGAGGAGTGGAGGCATAAAAAGAGAGCAAGACAGAAAGAAGACAAAGTGCTGTTTTATTAGACTGTGCTTGCTGTACTCTGCTTTGGTGCAGTTTGGGAACAAAGAGAAAAAGTTTCCCCAGCAGAAGAATAAAGCCTTGTGTGATGCTGAACTGGGGCCTGTGCCCGTTGTGTCTGGCGTTTGGGGCGTTGGAGCATCCCCTGGTGGCCACACCTCATATATACAAGACACGTTATTACAGGTTACACTTAAAGTAAAATGCTTAACTCTGTTATGTCCTTGAAAAACAGTGTTTCATTTTCTGTCTATTCAGAAACAAATGGTGGTCTGAAAGGGGGGAGACCCTCAGCTATTCTTTCTGTCAGTGTGAAGACATCAAGGTTGTGGTCACTGGATACAAATGCAACAGCAGCAACAGATTAAACCACCACTGAATTTCGAGCTGTGAAAAAAAATATTTAACAAATGTCAGTATATATTGCTTTTGAATGTTTAATCATATGCTGATAAAACAGAAAAACTAGAATTTGTAAGATTAAAAGCAAAACTGATTATTTTTTTCTACTGGAAAATACTTTAAAACTATATTTAGAAGGATTTGTGTGTTACATTCTCCCTGCTAAATGACTCAAAAATCAAATGCTGTGCATTACTGTATGTGTACATTAGTGACAACAGTCTATTGGTTAACTTTAGTAAGTTTCCTTTAACTTTGATGTTTGATCTATTAAAGTGAATAGCCACTTTTATATTTATGTATTTATTTTTTTGCGTTTTATTGATTTTATTAAAATCAAATAACATTCCATACAAGAAAGTCGAGTTTAACAATAACAAATCAAACCCATCCGGAAACAGAGCAAAGCAAGCAGAGTAATTCATTAAATTGGTAAAAAATAAGTAAAGAGATAAATTAATAAAAATAAATAGAATAAGAAAGAGGGAAGAGAATCTGCTTCCTCAGTTTGAATGCTTATTCTAAAATGTTTTTGATTATACCCAGCCAGGTTTTGTACAGATCCTCTAAGTGCAAATTAGATTTTTTCCAATTTCAAATAGTATACAACATTAGTTACCCACTGACTTAGAATATGTGAGTTAGGATTCTTCCAGTTGAGCAAGATAAGTCTACATGCCAATAGTGTAGTAAATGCAATCACAGTTTGTTTGTCCTTCTCCACTTTAAGCTCATCTAGAAGAACCCCAAACTCAGCTGTTAATGGGTTGGGCGGGATTGTGAGTCCAAGGCTGTCTGAAAGGCATTTAAAGACTTTGGTCCAAAATGATGGTAATTTGGTGCAGGTCCAGAACATGTGGTCCAGTGAGGCTGGAACTTGATTGCAGCATTTGCAGGTTGGATCTTGCCCTGGAAACATTTGGACAATTTTAAGTGAGACAGATGTGCTGAATCAATAATTCTCCTCTCCCATGCGCGTTGTCACCCTGCCACCCGACTCAGATCAACCCTGGGATCTCCCACAGTACTTTTTGTAGTCCTTGACCAGGAAGTGTTTCTCTCTCTGTCCATGTGACTGGTAACATTTCCGGGTCAGATAAAAAACTCCTTTTCTTCAACCTGGAAGCACGTCATTTCTTTGGTCCATGGGACTAAGATGTACTTCCGGGTTGTAGGGAAAACAATCTTTGTTCCTCCCTGCAGCGCCTTCTAGTGTAGTGGCCCCCATGGTATCCAGCAGGGCTGTGGATAAAAACTCCATTGTCCATGATTCCCTGCTGGCATTTGGGGCACCTCCATGCTGCGGGGAGGGCTCCATCTGGTGGCCTGGGGGTATTGGCCGGGATGACTGGTTGGCCACATATCACAACCTGTTAGGTTAATTTCTTTTTAATTCGTGATTCAGACCTTTAACATTCCAGCTCACAATGTTAACTGTTAGTCATGGTGACATTGCTTCTGAACTTTTGTTGTCATTTTGTAGTCTTAACATAAGATAAGACAGCTTTGACCTTGATTTTCAATTTTCCCAGGAGTTATTGCCATGAAGCCTATTGTTACGTTGGCACTTACAATTATAAGGATTAAAAGGACAGATTAGAGATACAGTAGCTCACACTCTTTCTCCCCCCCCTTTTGCCTCCCCACATGAGGCTGGACCACACTTCACATTGTCCCAGTCCTCTGTCATACCTAGAGACAGAGCACATCCAAAACAAAATATGCCCCCAGCAGTGGCGTATAAGGATTAAAATAGAGTTATCCATTGACAATACAGTCTAAATATTATAAGCATAAAATATAATCTTAAACCGTTTTGAGAAAGTAAACCAAGGGTATGATGTTAGTGTGCTATGTGATTCTGCTTTCCTCTTTAGTACTTTTTATTGTGTAGACTTTAGTGCCTCAAAATCCATACATTAAACACTCTATCAGGTTTTGTACTTTAGCATTTGTTCCCCTTTCCCTTCTATATCTATAACCTCAGGCAATTATACAGACTTAAAGGACAAGGAGGAGTCAAGTTACACATTTAATAATGTATTATTGATAGTATTCATAAAAATAATATGGAAGCAAAGTATAATATGAATATTAGGAACCCAAAACCATACAAACTGATAATGCTAGATGTGTAGTTTCAGGCGACGCACAACCTTGTAGTTACACAAATGTCTCTGGTGAAGTCATCATTTCTTGTCAGCACTCTTCAGGATTGAAAAATGGCAAGGAATGCTAAAGTACAACACCTTAAACAGTGGTAAGGCTATGGGATTTGAGGCATTCTGGTAAAGCCTACATCACTGGTGTCGAACTCCGGTCCTGGAGGGCCGCAGTGGCTCCAGGTTTTCATTCTAACTATCTTCTTAATTAGTGACCAGTTTTTTCTGCTAATTAACTTGACTCAGGCCCCTTTGTTGTCTCTTTTTCCTTAATTAGCAGCCAAATAATAATGAGACACAAAATGAGCTGCCACATGACCAGCTCACCTGTGCCCATCACACAATTTCAGAAAATAAAGAAAGGTGATGGTCTCAGTAAGGTTGATCTCTCAGCTCACCATAACATTTTGACAGTGTTCTTAGATAAAACAGAAAATTGAAAGTTTTAGAAATGTCTGCTATGGCAGAATGAGAGAAGCAGTAAGCTGTGGAATTAAGTGACGGGTTTAATTACCAGCAAGAATTGGCTTCTCATTAAGAAATTGATTGGAGTGAAATTGGTTGGAATTTGAAGCCTCAATTTAGCTGGCCATCGAATGGCTTGTTTCATGTCCGATTTATTTTTGGCTGTCATTTACTGAAGAGAAGAATCAATTCAGAGCACTGAATCCTTAAAAACAGGGCTATTAAAATAAAGGGAAAAATAATTTAATTAGGACTAACAACGAGTCACTGATTAGGAAAAGGGTTAGAATGAAAACCTGCAGCCACTGCAACCCTCCAAGCCTGGAGTTTGACACCCCTGGTCTACATAATAAAGAGTACAAATGGGGAAAGCAGAGTTATATTGGACAAAGACAAAACCGTCCTTCTCCATAAAAATAATTCTTAGATTAAGCACTAGACAGCAGTTATATGTACATGCTAGTATCAAGTCGGAAAACAGAAGTGTTCATTTATAACAATGTACATATTCTTTAAATGCAGTGTATTTGGCAGCACTGGGTGTGAAACTAAAAAGTTGAAAAGGGCAATCGAATTAGGAAAACAGTCATTTAGGTAGACAGTCTGGACAAAGGGGAACTAATTATAAATAAAGATATAGACAGTCAAGGGAGGAGAATATTACACATGTTAAGCAACTACAATTGTTAATTTAAATCAATATCTATTTTTTAATAAAAAAGGGAGCAGATACATTTGCTAATACAAATTTTGATTATGTGGCCAATATAATAAATAAAAGTTGTGTTTGTTATTGGAGCTTTTGTAGGGTGTGTAGAAGTTCAGGACCATACACAGACAACCAATAACCTTTTCTTTTTTTATAGCACCATGCAATGCATAAAACAGCTACAATACTCAGTCCCTTCTTTCTTTCTTTCTTTCTTTCTTTCTTTCTTTCTTTCTTTCTTTCTTCTTCTCTTTCTGCCACCCTTACTCCTCCACACGCAAGCTCCGCCCTCTTCCACCTGACTCCGACTCCTTGAAGGGAGTGAGGTGGCCCCTTTTATGATGCACCCGGATGTGCTCCTGGTGCTCTGTGATGACCTTTTGGCAGCACTTCCTGTTGTGTTCAACAGGGTTGATCTTCTAAGCTCTGATCCCATGCAAAAGCAGGGCGGCTGCCCTCTGGTGGTCCAGGGGAGGTTAAGTCCCTCTCCCGGTCCTTCCAGCCGTCCACCACAGGTGACTTAGATGAGTCGGTCCTTCTTGGTTTGAGGTAAAGCAAGGTGGGTCATGCTCAGGCCTAGGCACAAGTAAAGGATTTACTCTGTTCTCATGTATCAATCCCAGAATTAGAAATGTAAAACTGTTTTCAGGACTTTGTAGATCCGGACAGTGACTCTGAAAACTCTGAGGTGGTTGGCAGATGCAGTATGTGGCAGACTTAGGGCTGGTTTATACTTCACACTCAGAATGTGTACACGCCTGCATCATGGCTGCCACGCGTTCCCAGCGTTCATTTGCCAGCTTCTTGTTTGTATAAGACGAATGCATTCCAAATGCACTGTTCCACCAAATTGCTAAATTTCTTTTTGTAATATTTCTTTTGTTCGCTCTGCATAATGGGATAGAGTATCAATTCTTGATCTGCATGATCTATGCTGACCATCATGCTATTGTAGTTGACCACAGCACAAGGCTTCATAACCTGTTTGTTTCCTTTTACCTTTACAGTGACTGTAGCTGCATTATGTACAGTGCTAAGAAGACAAACATCTTTCTTTTCCTTCCATTTCAGCACTTTAATCTTTTTCCAAGCTATTAATGCATCTCACTATAATTTAGCTCTGCCAAAGTCTTCAGGCATGCCACGATAGTTGGGACGCACTGTCCCATATGCGTCGGTCTTCCTCTGCAGCAAGACGCTCTGGCGAAGTATAAAAATTGTCCATGGTTACACAGTAACCTTGATCCAGCAAAGCATCTGTCATGTCAGCACCGATGATATAGTACTGATTGTATTTCTGATCAAACGTTGTCCCTTTCCCTATGAACAGAACCAAATTCCAAATGTGTCCTGTTTTAGATTCACAAAGCCACTACCATGGCTCATTGTGGAAACTAAGGGGCTATAAAACTAGTACTAGAAAACCGATTCAGCATCAAGCATTGGTTGAATGCTGTAGATGCCATACAGCTACCAGCAGCGATTGCGATAATGAAATGTCAAGCTCACATGAACAAATGAATCCAGTAAGTGAGGGAAATGCGTAAGCAGACATATGGGCCAAGAAAGCTGCCCAGGATCCCACCTCACCACTAACCTCTTTATTTCTACAACAGGAGGAGGAACAAGAGTCACCCGAGGATACAGTTTTATCTCTACAGACTGTAGCAACGGAAAATGAGATAAAGACGTGGCAGAAAGAAGGAGCAGGAAAAGACCTGAAAGGAATTTGGATCCATCCATTAACTAAACATCCTTTTCCCCCAAAAGCTTCCTTTCCAGGTATTGCAAAGGCTGTGCATGGTCTGGCCCATGCTTCCAGAGACACAATGATAGCACAAGTGCAACAATCCTGTCACGCCCCGGGGTTTTCCAACTTTGCTGATCAGTTCTGTAAGAGGTGTACACTATGCCGAAGATTTAATGTAGGAAAAGGCTTGCAGGTAAATCCGGCTGTAACACCAAATGCCGGAGGGCCCTTTGAACATCTGTTGATGGATTTTTTTGAATTAACCCCATCTCATGGGTATAGATATTGCTTATTAATCATCTAGATTTTCTCTCACTGGGTGGAGGCTTTCCCATGCTGGCACACAGATGCCAAGTCAGTGGCCAAAGAGCTAGTAAAAAAAAAAAATCGTCCCATGTTTGGGGTTTGCCTCAGAAATTGCAAGTAAATACTCTGTTACAAGAGCTGTCTCAGTGGCTGTGGATTGATGTCCGCCACTACAGAGTAGAGGGATGGTGGAGCGTGTAAAGTCCACCTTAAAATTAAAATTTGCAAAAATGTGTGAACAAACAGGTCTATCATGGCCTGATGCATTGCCTTTGGCTGGTCTGCGGGGAAGGACTCATCGCCAGATAGGACTCTCCGTTTGAGATTCTTACTGGCCACCCCATGCTAATGTGCTTTCCGCTTTGTAAAATTACTCTCCACATGGTTGACAATGATCTTGCATCTTTTCTTTCAGGTCTATGTAGTGCCTTACAGACAGTGAATGAGCAAGTGAGGGAAACGTGGTGAACTACCTCATTACCTGAAACGTAAATTTCTATACCAGTTGGGACTGGGGCTCTCATTAGAGACACACGGTGAAAACACTGGCACCAGCCCAGGTCGAGAGGACCACTCCAGGTGTTGCTTAGCACCACACGTGCCATGAAGGTTGAAGGACTCCTTTCTTGAATGCACGTCTCTCACTGTAAAAAGTGGACTGAATCATCAAGCTGTTGCTATTTTTTGGACTTTCTGTGTCGGGACTCTGTCAAGGGATTATTCCACCTTTCCTAGAGGATAATCTGTGGTATAAGTGGTTGAAGGTTACTGTTACACAATTAAGAACAGAGTCTTGTTATGCACGTGCCACTGCTAAACCCAACCTCCTAGTTGTACCCCTTCCCTATAACCTTTTCACTTGTGATGTTTTTAAGGATACACATAACTCTCCCGGTTGCCCTTTCAAGTGTTTCTTAATGTCAAGAAAGACACGCTAGAAATGCTCCTTACTGAAAAGGGAGGATTGTGTGTGTTGTGTTCAGCAACAGTTGCTGAACTTTAATTCTTAACAACACTGCTCCTAATTGATCCTTTACTACAGCCCTTATACAAGTCTCTCCAAAAGGAATTTCCTTATTATGTAACTACTGCACCTACGTCAATTTTTGGCTGGTTCAATTCGCTATTTTCCAACTGGAAAGTGTCCCGTACTCTGTTTGCTATCATGGTAGGCACTATCCTTCTTACTGTCTGTCTATTCTTTTGTTGTGCATTTCCCTGTGTCCGTTCCCTCATCACCAAGTTTGTGAGAAATCAATTCTTTCTTATATCTCCGGTTCTTGAGTATACAGATCAGATGGGCGACACACAATGTTTTAACTATTCCTCGGACATTTAAAAAAAAAATGGGGGAATTGTGAAAGAAAAATGTAATTGCTTGCAAGCTACTAAGGACTAAAAGCTGTTTTATTGTAACGGCAGGTTATTCATACAGGCATCTGTCATAAGATAAGGTGAAGTAAGCTGAACTTGGGTAACTTCCTGTAGGAATGTGTCCGTTAGACACAGGGAAAATTACCTTTCCTTCTTTGGGGCTGCTTTACACATACACAAAAAAGAAACGATTGGTGAAATCCTGAGATGCTGTTTTTATAAGTAAGGGGGAGGAAGAAAAATTAATATTAAAGCCCACTGAAACCGGAAAACTCCTCTGCTTTGCAAAGCATGAATTCACGTACTCATCTGTGACTGAATAAAGACTAATTGATTGAACTATTCCTGTCTTCCTCTGGTGTTACTTCCACACCACCCAAGGGGGCTGCCATCGAGCGTCCCAGGGGAGGCACTGTTCAGTCCATGCCTGTTCCCCCAGACCATATATAGAAGAGGCGTCCTGGCCGTCCGCCACACCACATATCATAACAGCACATTTTAATAGCAGTACATATTAATAGCTGCACTATTGGGCTGGAAGAAATCATTTCATCTGACATGTGTTTGCCACATCGGCCTCTTTCAAATCAGGTGAACAAGTCTAGTTTGGTTTTTGATCCTTTACACCATTTTATGCTAAGACCATTTTCAAGGAAATGTACTGTGAACATGAATATTTTTAATCTGATATCTAGCTTTAAAACTCTGCTATGTAATATTAAAGCAAACCATGTTAAAAATCTAAGTGTTGCTGTCATAGATTTCTTAAACAAGGTCAAGCTGTCTGACTAATTGACCCATGTATACCTAATACAGAAACAGCTTAGCTGAACATTACACTTTTTATAACAGTGACAGCTTTTGATGTCCTTACGAAGCTAACATTATGACCATAAGAATGAACTAAGCATTTACAAATGTTATTTGTTGATTCTGTCACCAGGATCACTGCATGCTTATGAACTATTCAGAGTGGGGGCTCGGAGGCTAAGGATCTGTGCTGGCATCCGGAAAGTTGCTGGTTCAAATCCACATTACTGCCAAAAGGGATCCTGCTCTACTGGACCCATTAGGAAGGCCCTTAACCTGCAATCGCTCCAGGGGTGCTCTACAATGGCTGACCCTGTGCTCTGACTGATTGGGATAAGCAAAAACAAACAAATTATATAAGGCAAAAAAACCCAAATTCTATTAACCAGTCTCAGCCCCATATATACACACACCCATGTCAAGAAGGATGAACTAAACAACACACCTAAATGCGTTACAGTTGTAAATACTTTTATTTTAAAAACAAAACAATACAAAAAGAATTATTGAAAACAAACTTCTGCAATGTTTAAATGTTTTTAAAATTATGACATACCTGGAAATTACAGCTAATTCCACTTCTTATTGGCGAAGCTCCTCATGTTTACGGAAAACTTTAATTGTGATCTATAAAAATATAATATAAACCAGACCAATCCAACAGAAAACAGTGAAAATATAGCAAAGTACAGTTTAAATTTTCTGGATACATTTTTAAGAAGGGTCACAGGCCCGTGAGAGTCAAACATAACAGTAGAATACAATACAATTTATTTTTGTATAGCCCAAAATCACACAAGGAGTGCAATGGGCTTTAACAGGCCCTGCCTCTTGACAGCCCCCCAGCCTTGACTCTCTAAGAAGACAAGGAAAAACTCCCAAAAAAACCTTGTAGGGAAAAATGGAAGAAACCTCGGGAAAGGCAATTCAAAGAGAGACCCCTTTCCAGGTAGGTTGGACATGCAGTGGGTGTCAAAAAGAAGGGGGTCAATACAACACAATACACAGAACAGAACAAATCCTCAATACAGTATAAAAATAAAACATTTTCAAGTACATACCAGCAATTAACAGTAGACAATATCCCATAATATGTTTTGGATTTATTTAGAGTCCTGGAGACCTCAGCCATCAAGCTGCCTCCCCCATTTGGCCATTCCATGGCTGAAACAGCGCTGGGCCAGCCAATCCGATGAAAGGACCCTTCTTTCCCATGATTCCTGTGATCCTCCATCAGGGATGACTTTACCTTAGGCAGGTAAAACAACTTGACAGGTGGGCCGTGGCACCAAGTGCCACATTTGAGTACTGAGAAGAGAAACAGAATAGGTGAGGGTTAGTATCAAACTAGAACTACTGTATCATGTTACTTATGTTTTAGTGCTAATGACTAACAACAGAGATGCAGTATGTACAGTTAATCAGCAGCTCTAGTCAGGATATGCTAAACTGAAGTAGTGAGTCTTCAGCCGGGATTTAAAAGTTGAGACCGAAGGGGCATCTGTTATAGTAGCAGGCAGACCATTCCACAGTTTAGGGGTCCTGTAACTAAAAGCTCGACCTCCCACTGTTATTTTATTAATCCTTGGAATCCGAAGCAGACCGGCATCTTGAGATCTTAATGTGCGCTCTGGTTTGTAAGTCATGATAAGTACAGATAAGTAAGCCGGACCTTGGCCATTTAAGTGCAGTACACTCAACACTCGAACGCAGCTGCTCCATGACCCCAATACGCGCAACATTGGAAGACGATGACTTTTTCTGGGGTCTTTAAACACTCACCTTTACTCACGCACAATGTGAACCCACACTCCTACATGGCCCCTACGGGGCAAAAAAGAACGTTTAGGGTAAAAATTGCAATTTAACTGCCACACAGAACTAACACACAACACTTGGCATTGCTTATAATTCAAACGTTACCAGTGTAAGACTGTTAATTGTTGTTACAGTATCTGTGAATTAACACGATACTCCATTAAATGAGAAAAGAAAAGAAAAAAAAAATCTGGATATGGCTCCTGGCAGGAAGAGAAAAGTGGGGGATGTTTTTCTTTTTGCTCAGTTGCGCCCTCTCTGGCTGGTTCTAAAGGAGTGTGAAGAAAGTGCTAATGTTTCCTTACACTGGTCTCTGTACAATTCTTGTTTTTCTCAAGTCCAGTTGCCTCAGGCACGCTTACACAAACATTACATATTGAGGTGTAAATGTTTTATATTTGGCAACTGCACTTGGATATTAATGTCAGCTGTTGTAATGAACATCCTGCACGATTAGGGGGCCCATATTGCACCTGAGCCCAGCGTGCTATGTATGGAGTAAGGCCCCTCAGGAACCTGTCATGAGAGGCAAGGCATTGGCCCATAGAACTGAGACACTGGCCCATGACACTGTCTGTGCGTTTGTGATGGAAAATGTAACAGTACGGTACACTTAATACTTTAACCCCCGAAAGTATCTTGTGTCTTTCAGTGCAGCCTCCAACTAGGCAGTGCAGTGCGAGAAAAATATTTTCAGCCATGAAGTTGATACTCAAGTCAAAGACTTTAGACAGTTTACTGAAGCCTTTTTTTCTGCCTCTTGTCTTGCGCCATGAAGTGGGTTCCCAGTTAGCCTGATTCTGGTTCTGTTCAGGTATTATCTGCAACTATCCAGATCAATGAACTAGACTACATGTGCCCCAACCACAGCACCTCACAACTTGGCCAAAACCAGAATAAGCACAGTGCAGTTATGATATGTCATATTTAGTTCAGAACAGGCAGCTCCTGATAGTATAATATATGTGTATATATATACAGTGCATCCGGAAATTATTCACATCACTTTTTCCACATTTTGTTATGTTAAAGCCTTATTCCAAAATGGATTAAATTCATTTTTTTCCTCAGAATTCTACACACAACACCCCATAATGACAACGTGAAAAAGTTCTCTCAAGGTTTTCGCAAATTTATTAAAAAAAAAAAAAAATTGAGAAAGCACATGTACATAAGTATTCACAGCCTTTGCCATGAAGATCAAAATTGAGCTCAGGTGCATCCTATTTCCCCTGATCATCCTTGAGATGTTTCTGCAGCTTAATTGGAGTCCACCTGTGGTAAATTCAGTTGGTCCCACAGTTGACAGTTCATGTCAGAGCACAAACCAAACATGAAGTCAAGGGAATTGTCTGTAGACCTCCGAGACAGGATTGTCTTGAGGCACAAATCTGGGGAAGGTTACAGAAAAATTTGTGCTGCTTTGAAGGTCCCAATGAGCACAGTGGCCTCCATCATCCATAAGTGGAAGAAGTTTGAAACCACCAGGACTCTTCCTACAGCTGGCCGGCCATCTAAACTGAGCGATCGGGGAGAAGGGCCTAGTCAGGGAGGTGACCAAGAACCCGATGGTCACTCTGTCAGAGCTCCAGAGGTCCTCTGTGGAGAGAGGAGAACCTTCTAGAAGGACAACCATCTCTGCAGCAATCCACCAATCAGGCCTGTATGGTAGAGTGGCCAGACGGAAGCCACTCCTTAGTAAAAGGCACATGGCAACCCACCTGGAGTTTGCCAGAAGGCACCTGAAGGACTCTCAGATCATGAGAAACAAAATTCTCTGGTCTGATGAGACAAAGATTGAACTCTTTGGTGTAAATGCCAGGCGTCACAATTGGAGGAAACCAGGCACCGTTCATCATCAGGCCAATACCATCCCTACAGTGAAGCATGGTGGTGGCAGCATCATGCTGTGGGGATGTTTTTCAGCGGCAGGAGCTGGGAGTTTAGTCAGGATAAAGAGAAAGATGACTGCAGCAATGTCCAGAGACATCCTGGATGAAAACTTGCTCCAGAGTGCTCTTGACCTCGGACTGGGGCGACGGTTCATCTTTCAGCAGGACAACAACCCTAAGCACACAGCCAAGATATCAAAGGAGTGGCTTCAGGACAACTCTGTGGATGTCCTTGAGTGGCTCAGCCAGAGCCCAGACTTGAATCTGATTGAACATCTCTGAAGAGATCTTAAAATGGCTGTGCACTGACGCTTCCCATACAACCTGATGGAGCTTGAGAGGTGCTGCAAAGAGGAATGGGCAAACTGGCCAAGGATAGGTGTGCCAAGCTTGTGGCATCATATTCAAAAAGACTTGAGGCTGTAATTGCTGCCAAAGGTGCATCGACAAAGTATTGAGCAAAGGCTGTGAATACTTACAGTGGTGTGAAAAACTATTTGCCCCCTTCCTGATTTCTTATTCTTTTGCATGTTTGTCACACAAAATGTTTCTGATCATCAAACACATTTAACCATTAGTCAAATATAACACAAGTAAACACAAAATGCAGTTTTTAAATGATGGTTTTTATTATTTAGGGAGAAAAAAATCCAAACCTACATGGCCCTGTGTGAAAAAGTAATTGCCCCAGTTGTTCAAAAATCACCTAACTGTGGTGTATCACACCTGAGTTCAATTTCCGTAGCCACCCCCAGGCCTGATTACTGCCACACTTGTTTCAATCAAGAAATCACTTCAATAGGAGCTGCCTGACACAGAGAAGTAGACCAAAAGCACCTCAAAAGCTAGACATCATGCCAAGATCCAAAGAAATTCAGGAACAAATGAGAACAGAAGTCATTGAGATCTATCAGTCTGGTAAAGGTTATAAAGCCATTTCTAAAGCTTTGGGACTCCAGCGAACCACAGTGAGAGCCTTTATCCACAAATGGCAAAAACATGGAACAGTGGTGAACCTTCCCAGGAGTGGCCGGCCGACCAAAATTACCCCAAGAGCGCAGAGACGACTCATCCAAGAGGTCACAAAAAACCCCAGGACAACGTCTAAAGAACTGCAGGCCTCACTTGCCTCAATTAAGGTCAGTGTTCACGACTCCACCATAAGAAAGAGACTGGGCAAAACGGCCTGCATGGCAGATTTCCAAGACGCAAACCACTGTTAAGCAAAAGAACATTAGGGCTCGTCTCAATTTTGCTAAGAAACATCACAATGATTGCCAAGACTTTTGGGAAAATACCTTGTGGACTGATGAGACAAAAGTTGAACTTTTGGAAGGCAAATGTCCCGTTACATCTGGCGTAAAAGGAACACAGCATTTCAGAAAAAGAACATCATACCAACAGTAAAATATGGTGGTGGTTGTGTGATGGTCTGGGGTTGTTTTGCTGCTTCAGGACCTGGAAGGCTTGCTGTGATAGATGGAACTATGAATTCTACTGTCTACCAAAAATCCTGAAGGAGAATGTCCGCCATCTGTTCGTCAACTCAAGCTGAAGCGATCTTGGGTGCTGCAACAGGACAATGACCCAAAACACACCAGCAAATCCACCTCTGAATGGCTGAAGAAAAACAAAATGAAGACTTTGGCGTGGCCTAGTCAAAGTCCTGACCTGAATCCAATTGAGATGCTATGGCATGACCTTAAAAAGGCGGTTCATGCTAGAAAACCCTCAAATAAAGCTGAATTACAACAATTCTGCAAAGATGAGTGGGCCAAAATTCCTCCAGAGCTGTAAAAGACTCATTGCAAGTTCTATAAGCGCTTGATTGCAGTTATTGCTGCTAAGGGTGGCCCAACCAGTTATTAGGTTCAGGGGCAATTACTTTTTCACACAGGGCCATGTAGGTTTGGATTTTTTCTCCCTAAATAATAAAAACCATCATTTAAAAACTGCATTTTGTGTTTACTTGTGTTATATTTGACTAATGGTTAAATGTGTTTGATGCTCAGAAACATTTTGTGTGACAAACATGCAAAAGAATAAGAAATCAGGAAGGGGGCAAATAATTTTTCACACCACTGTATGTACATGTGTGTTTGTATATATATATATATATATATACAGTATATATATATACAGTATATATATATATATATATATATATATATATATATATACGTATAAAACTGCTCAAAAATTAAAGGAACACTTTGAAAACACATCAGATCTCAATGGGAAAAAAATCATGCTGTACTGTATATCTCTGTATATCTCTACTGATATGGACTGGGTAATGTGTTAGGAATGAAAGGATGCCACACCGTTTGATGGAAATGAAAATTATCAACCTACAGAGGGCTGAATTCAAAGACACCCCAAAATGATGCGGCCAGCTAGCCCATTTTGCCGAATGTTTATCACAGTAACTCAAAATCGTACTTACTTTGTTTTGACCCCACGTGCTTGTATGCATGCCTGACAACGTCAGGGAGGCAGGCTTCTAATGAGGGGATGAATGGTGTCCTGGGGGATATCCTTCCAGATCTGGACCAGAGTATCACTGAGCTGCTGGACAGTCTGAGGTGCAACCTGGTTGCGACAGATGGGCCGTAACATAATGTCCCAGAGGTGTTCTGTTAGGTTTAGGCCAGGCGAGCGTGCGGGCCGGTCAATGGTATCAATTCCTTCATCCTCCATTAACTGCCTGCATACTCTTGCCACATGAGGGCGGGCATTGTCATGCATCAGGGGGAACCCAGGGCCAACTATGCTAGCATATCGTCTGACACTGGGTCCAAGGATTTCATCCTAATACCTAATGGAAGTCAAGGTGCCGTTGTCTAGCCTGTAGAGTTCTGTGTGTCCCTCCATGGATATGCATCCCAAGACCATCACTGACCCACCACCAAACCAGTCATGCTGAACGATGTTACATGCAGCATAATATTCCCCATGGCTTCTCCAGACCCTTTCACGTCTGTCAGATTTGCTCAGGGTGAACCTGCTCTCATCTGTGAAAAAGCACAGGGTTCCAGTGGTGGACCTGTCAATTCTGGTATCCTATGGCAAATGCTAATTGTGCTCCATGGTGGCAGGCAGTGAGCACAGGGCCCACTAGAGGTTGTCTGGCCCTCAGGCCATGAAGTCTGTTTCTGATTGTTTGGTCAGAGACATTCACACTTCAGTGGCCCGCTGAAGGTCATTTTGTAGGGATATGGCAGTTCTCATCCTATTCCTCCTTGCCCAAAGGAGCAGATATCTGTCCTGCTGATGGGTTATGGACCTTCTACGGTCCTGTCCAGCTCTCGTAGAGTAACTGCCAGTTTCCTGAAATCTCCTCCATGCCCTTGGAGACTGTGCTGGGAGACACAGCAAACCTTCTGGCAATGGTACATATTGATGTGCCATCCTGGGTAAGTTGGACTACCTGTGCAACCACTATAGGGTCCAGGTATCGCCTCATGCTACTATTTGTAATATTTGCTAATGTTAATGTACGGGTGGCAGGGTGGAAATACTGTGGTGCTTAGGTGTTGGCTTGATTCTATCCATCCCTCATTTTAAAAGCGTAGCGGCTTCTTTGCATACGTAAATCTGGTGACAATTCCCTACAAACTGACTATGTCAGAATATTACTAGTTGTTGCTTGATCATCTTGCTGAGTAAAATACCCTGGTGCTGAAAGTAAAGCCATTTCTTCCTTGTGCTCCAATTTAATTGATATTTTCTAACTGCAGTGTCATTGTTGCCCATTCAAATTGACTATTATGATATTATTTGTTTGGGTGAAACACGTTTTTCTTCACCTTCCTTGTTTTGTATATGTGAAATAAAAATAAAGGATGATGGAGTACACTTGTGACAAATTTTACTACTAAATATGTGATTATTATTACTCACTGCTTATTAAAGTATGTTTTTTAGAAAAAAAATGTAAAAGCCACTATGTTTGCTTTATATGCAATTATTTTACAAATAAATTCTACATTGGTTTGCAAATATGGGATTAGATTGAAGTAGATATTAATGCAGTAAATGAGTGGTTCACCAGAAGGAGATGGGCCATTTCTGACGTGAAGTGTCGAAGTGGCAGCAGGACCTGGTGTGATGATGGTTCTATCTTTGGTTGCCTCGACTGCCCTGAGCCAGAGCTGCACAGAACTAGTAGAATGCTGTCATCATATAGAAAATTATTTCTGGGCAAATGCTGGCACAGTGCTTTTGGTGAGTGATCCGCTGCCACTTCTCATCTGAATGGTTCAGGCCGTCTTTCCAAACAAACTTAGACAGAATACTACGGCCATGTTCTGGACGACACATTAGGACCCAGATAAGGCCCAAGTGTATTTTGCTAGTTGGATCAGAACAGTCAAAAGGCTAGTTTGACGTATAAAATTATTAGCGGGTGAATTCTGTTATGTGGTGCTGGCAACTTTATGATTGGCAGCCGTATCCAACTGGGCAGTCATTCCAAACTGAGTTGGCCTGAGCGCTACAGCCACATCTGGACTGACTGATTAGTAAATGGCTTTGAGAAATCTGCCCAGATGAGGTCTGATTGTATTATGCTAGCTGGAATGGAATGGAACTGGTGCAGTTCTAGCTTGAAGTATACAATTATTAGCGGGCGTATTCTGGCACAATGCTAGATGATGGTGATCAGCTGCCATTTCTGGCCATATGGGCTTGGACCAGAGCTAGTCATTCCAAACAGACTCCCCCTGGGCCACGTCTCGGTCGATTGATTAGGACATAGCTTGAGGAAATTTGCCCAGATGAGGCCCGAGTCTGTTTGGCTATCTGGGTGACTGCACTTGTGATGTCCTGATGCGTTATGTGCCTTTCTCTGTCATATGGAGTCATGGCTGCAGACATTAACACAATAGACTGCTGTCTTGGTACAGCACCACTGGCTCCTTGCACCAGCTGCTTTATAATAGTAACTTCCAGTTATTGATTTACTAGCATGTTTTGTGAGTGTGTGGAGTGCCCATAATTTTTTTTTCTTTCCCTTCCATCAGCTTGTCACCAACGATCGCCATCTAGCCCTGTCTGCTGTTAAATCAACTGCTAGCTGCAGACTAATGTGCTGTGATTCTAGGTCTTCAATGATGTTATCAATCCAGCATTTTCGTTGTCATCCTCTAGATTTTCTTCCTGTTATGTGGCAGTGCATGACTCTTTGTGGTAGTCATCTTGCATCCATTCTGTTGACATGTCCAAACCACAGTCGTTGCGTGCAAATTCGTTTACTTAGCATTTGTTCCTGCTGTAGTCTGTTTCTTATGTCTTTGTTTCTTATTCTGTGCATTCTAGTTACTTTTAGAAGTCTCCGTAGCCAGCGCATCCCTGTGACTTCTATTCTTCTTTCATCTTCCTTTCTCAAGCACCAGCATTCTGATCCATACAACAAAACTGGAATAACCAATGTTTCATATATTGTTACTTTTGTACTGATTCTTATATTCTTGGACTTCCATAATTTGTTTAGTTTTCCAAATACTGCAGAAGCTAGTCCGATTCTTCTCTTGATATCCAATGTACAACTTCCTTCTTGCGATATCAGGCCTTCCAGGTAGACAAATTCTTTCACCTGTTCTAGATCTTCTCCTCCAAGCTGTATGTTTCAGTTGTGCATTTCACTTACTTAATTGTCATTGTTTTTGTTTTTGGCTTGTTGATCAGTAGCCCATATCTACTGATAGTGGTGCCAATTTTGTAGCCATAATTATTGTGAGATAAATAACCGAGAGATGAAACGAAAGGGTGATGAGGTAGTCGGGATGTGCTAAAGTCAAAACCATTAAAGAAGAATGATTGAGATGACAAAAGCAACAGGCCAGACAGAGAACAACACCAAAGTCAAAGCTGAAAGGTAGAAGTGTACTTGAAAAATCAGAAGGTTTAACACTAAGAGTATCCTCCAAAGGATGCTGACCATGGCACATGCTGTCATTTTTGCACCAGAACACCAGGGTCCTCATGTATAAATGGTGCATACGCACAAAAATGTTGTGTTAAGAACGTTCCCACGTTCAAATCGCAATGTATAAAACCTAAAATTGGCGTAAAGCCACGGACATTTCCACGGCAGCTCATACCCTGTCATATGCAAGTTCTCTGCTCGGTTTTGCAGACTGGCAGCACCAAGTGTCAAAGCAGTGCTACTGTTCCTGTGTGGTTATCCTTTCTTTTTTAGATCCATATCCCTGACGCGGCTTTATAAATACACTGAAATTAACCACATATTGTTTATTAGGTTAATGCATCTGATTGTAATTAACCTGTAACAATATAATGGTCCACAAAATGGTCAAACTATTCCAAATACCATAACTGCTTTAGCGTTGTTACTCTCACTGCACCACTCTGAGTGTGAATCACAGCTGTACAGCAGCTGATCGGAAAGAGAATTATCAGTATACAGCATCAAGCACACGCTGCCTCAGCCATGCTGTCTATTGAACTGCTCTTATATGGCAAACGCTTCAGAGCCTTTCCTGTATGGACCTCACAGTTCAGAAACAGTTTCATCCCAAGAACTATAAACGTACTCAATCAAGTGCTCCTTGTAGAACTGTTTGTATTTATAAGTCCAGTTACCTCACTGTAAACTTGCGATACAGTTATAATATTGCACAACCTGAGCCACTTTATAAAGTGCGTATTTACTGTACATATGATGACGATATTTTTAAGATGAACTATTGTATTATACAGATAAAATTACACGGTGCTGCAGCGCTAGCAAGCCTCTGGCGCTCCATTCACGGATTGTTTCTGCCTCGCGCTGTATTCTTGCTGGTGCTGACGTGACACTGGATGGATAGAATAATTAAGCACGTACTATGAAGATATTTCAATGTTCCTTAAAAGAAGAATCGTCGTTGTAAGCTTACAGATGGCTTAACGTCTATTACAGAGCTGATTGTGTGGAGATTGGGTATTTGGAGAAAGAAAAGTAAGGACAGGAATTGGAGATTAGTATGTTCGAAAGAGACAGGACTGCTGCAATAAATTATTTCATCTTGTGTGAGGCATGAACAATCACTGTGCTACCGTGTTCCCATATTTAACACCATGCTTTAACTCCTATCATCATGAAAATGATATCAAGTATACATCTCAGTATTTAAATTATTCAGAGAGCTGTAATATCACGAATGTAATGAATTCTGTGTCCTTTCGGAGGAAGAGAAAGCCAGTTTAAGAAGCACATAGTGATTCACACACATAGAGCATATAGAAGATCAAATACAAAACAAAGCATTTAACGTGCTACTTTAGTTACGATGGGATTTGAGAAACTAGTAAATTAAATGATTTTAAGATGAAGTTTATGATGTTCTACTTTAATGACAAAATAAACTACGTGATTAAAGTGGAAATTTAGAGATTAAAGTTGACATTTCATGCTTTTACCTACTGTGTGCCTTTTTTTCTCTGTACCCTAATAAACTTTCATATGACACTCAGATGGTGGGCTATGACTTGCCTTTTCACGGCGACATTGATATGTGACTTCTTTTTTATTTCGAGCACTGTGCGACTTTGTGAACGTGAGCTTTCGAGTTTCTCCGACACGTTATGTCACTCGATCAACTTCCTTTTGTTGTTTATACCACTGTTTAAACCAACAAATAGTACGTTTTTCTTTGCCTCCACTTGGTATTCGCTGAAATTCTTCTATTTTCCCTCGTACTTTTGCCATTGCCTTTTCACAGAAGGCTGAGCTTAAGGGCGATTTATATTGATTTGCATATTCAAAGAGGTGTAATTCTGGGAGCAGATGGGGCGGGACAGCAGGCGCGTGCATGACCGTTAGTTTTCACACTGACCTGTATTTCTGTTGCAGAAGAACATGGAAGTTGGCGATGGCACAGATTTATGCATCTGGATTTTTTTGTGCGTAAGCACATTTCTGCTTTTTTCTGTACACCATGTTTTAGTGTGAATTCTATGCACCGTGTTATACTGTACATGAGGCCCCAGATGATTTTACAGATCGCAGTGAACTCAAAACATGATCGGGAATGATGAACAAAATGGCGTCTCGTGAAAAATATAAACAAGATGTTAAAAAAAAAAAAATTAAAAAAGGGAAAAATGTACTTCCCAAAATAAGTATTAAAACATTAAAATGCAATTGGAAGACAAAAGAGTAAGAAAATAATCAAAACAAAACTGTACAGACAGTGCAAGTTCAACTTGTACTGCTGGAAAGTCCGGCTATGAAGACAAAGGCTTAGAGAAAATTATGAGAAAACATCTCAGTGCAATGTGGGTGCAGCCATTTATTCATTTTAATCTTTTAATTTGAAAGTGATTTGTAAGGTGTCCCTTTATGTTTACCAAAGGATAGTGAGCCTTTCTAACTGTTATAACGAATGTCAAAATGACTGCTTTTGTTTTTCACTGTAATGTTGATTTCCTCTATGGTGGGCCGGGGTCCTATCCAGGTGTTCTCCCTACATTGTGCCCTGTGACCTTCACCTGAATAAATGGGTGTGGAAAATGGATGGATGTTTGTTTTCTGCAGAAGTAAAGCGCCTCCCTTTTTAATGGCTGAGTATGGATGCCAGCTGTTCTGCGGACATTTAGCTGTACTGTCATGTCATGTAGAATGTTAGAGCTAAGGTAGTTCTTTTAGGCCCCAAACAGCTTCATTCGTTCTTGAAGTACAAAGCACACACATGCAAATGGCACAGCAGCAGTGCCAGTCCATGCCATGTTAGTACTTTTACTTTTGTGTTTAAATTAAGAAACTGGACAGTTGTGTGCATTTTGCACTTAATGGTAACTTATTGTACACAGAAAAATGTGGAATATTTCAAGTTTGAGAATGTAATGTTATATTTTGTGATAATGGATGCTAGTATTCTTTACTTTCCTACATTATTTCTTAGGTATCTTTCAGTACATTTGAAATGATTGATCAAGATTAGAGACTACTAAGTGCTTCTTTTTCCTGAAAGAAATCCAGCATCCCAGGTTCAAATCTTTTCCCTATTAAAAGCAGTATGGTGGTCTGCTGATTGGTGATTTATAAAAGATCCCCACGAGTCTGAGTTAGCCCTATAGCAGACAAGCCCCATGTCCATGGCGGGGTCCTAACCTTGTGCGTGATGCTGCCATGACAGGTTTTGACCCCTGCAGGTTGGTTATGACGGGAGAAAGAAGTGACCCTCGTGTCGAAAGAGCTACTGAACACACACAAAATGAAAGGAAAAAGAAAAAGAGCTTCAGAAGGGTCTAAAGAGGAAGAAATCAGATAAATGGGATTTTGAAACAAAAGCTTATTATTAACTTCTGATAGATAATGTCATCCCCACTACTGGAATAAAAGAAAACCACCCTGATAGTGAAACAATGTGCTTCAAGTTGACACCTCTTTATTGGGTAACGTCAAACTAGAAATGTCATTCTCACCTGCGGCCACCAGAGGCCGCTGTATACCCATCTTAAAAGCCAAATCCAAGTTTTAGTAAAATGTCACCTGCAAGAAGAAAGCTCTGACACCGCAGTGTACATTACAATCTTGGCATGGCTTCATCGGAGATGTCATTTTTTATTTAATGCATTTTGGATTTTAATTCTAAGTAAAAAAATATAAACATGATGGAATCATCAGTGTTATTCTTGTGATTTTTTTTACATTATAATTTCATTTTTGCCACCATGATATAATATTTTCTGTTAATCACTGGAAACATCAGCAGACATTTCAGGAGCTGATCCTTGTAATACCAGTACATCTTATATCACAGATTTATTGACATTTTCCCTTTTTAATAAAAAGTATAAATATGTGAAACAAATGACCTCTCGGTAGGCTTGTGTTGTTGTAGGCCGTCTCTTTATTGTCATTGGGTGCTTTATAGTGCAGCACAGTGATTAGTGCTGAGCGTTCACCACACCAAGGACAATGGTTCAAGAACAGCAGGACTTTATTTAAAGAAACAGCTAACTAAATGGTGGAATCAAAGAATGGAGATCATTAGTAACAGATGATAGAGATTTAAAATAGACCTTTATCAACAGCTATATTACATTTACAGTCAAATTAACAGGCAGCAGTCAAAACATACAGGGGATTCACTTTCTGTATACTTTATTATGTTGTAGATTGGATTTTAAATGGATAAATCTGACTTATCTGCCCATCAATCTACACTCAATCACCCAAAAATGACGAAGTGAAGACATTTTCATAAAGATTTGCAAATGTATTCAAAATCAAGAACTGAAATCTCATATTCATAAAAAGCATTCAGCCTCTTTGCTGTGGCACTCCAAATTATGGTCAAGTGAATCCTGTTTGCTTTAATTCTCCTTGGGATGTGTCTAGAACTGGATTGGAGTCCACTTGTGACAGATAGACATCATGTAAAAAGGCACACACCTGTGTACTGTATATAAGGTCCCACAAGTCCCACTGCAAGTCAGGACAAAATCCAAGCCATGAAGTGCAAGGAATAACAACAACAACAACAACAATAATCATTTATTTCTTGTATAGCTTGAAATCGCACAAGGAGTGCCTCAATGGGCTTTAACAAGCCAAGGTTTTTGACTGCCCCCAGCCTTGACTTCCTAAGGAGAGAAGAAAAAAAATACCAAAAAAATGCAATGGGTGTCAAAGAACGGGATAGAAACTAATAAAAGGAGAAACTAATTAACATAAATGATAAACAACAATATCTGTTCATCGGTTAATTGTAAAAAGAGTCAACAGGGCAGTGGCAACAAGTTCCACACGAGGATACCGAGAACAGAAACAGAATAGGGGACAAAAATAAATATATTACTTATATTTTAGTACTAATGGCTAACAACAGAGATGCAGTATACACAGCTAATAAGCAGCTCTAGTAAAGGTATTGTAAAAGGAAGTAGTGAGTCTTCAGCCTGGATTTAGAAGCTGAAACTGAAGGGGTGACTGTTATACTAGCAGGCAGACCATTCTACACTTTCATGGCCCTATAGCTAAAAGCTCAAACTCCCATTGTTATTTTATTAACTCTTGAAATTATAAGCAGGACAGCATCTTGAGATCTTAATGTGCACTCTGGTTTGTAAGTAACTAAGCAGGGCCTTGGCCATTTAGGGTTTTAAAAAGTTTTTAAAAGGCGGATTTTGAAATCTGCCCTAAACCTAACCAGGAACCAGTGAAAGGATTTAAGAACTGGAATTTTCTTTTTGCACCTTCTTGTAGTAATTGTTGCAGCAGCATTTTGATTCAACTGAAAGTTGTATAAAGAACAAGTTGAACAGCCAGTGAACACCACATTTCAGTAGTCAACCCTACCATAAATAAATGCATGAACTCATTTCTCAGTATTGTGCATATTTAGAAAATGTCTTAATGTTCCAACATTTTTAAGATGGAAAAAATATGTTTTGGACAGTTTTGTCATGTACGCTTTAAAGGACATCCATTATCCAACCCACTATATCCTAACTACAGGGTCACGGGGGTCTGCTGGAGCCAATCCCAGCTAACACAGGGTGCAAGGCAGGAAACAAACTCTGCGCAGGGCACCAGCCCACTGCAGGGCACACACACACACACACACACACAAACACCAAGCACACACTAGGGACAATTTAGAATCGCCAATGCACCTAACCTGCATGTCTTTGGAGTGTACCCGGAGGAAACCCACACAGACACGGGGAGAACATGCAAACTCCACGCAGGGAGGACCTGGGAAGCAAACCCAGGTCTCCTTACAGCGAGGCAGCAGCCTACCCACTGCACCATCGTGCCGCCTTAAAGGACATGCAAGTGTCAAAGATAACACATAAATTGCAGGCTGATTCAATAAACCTAATGGCAATTCCCACCCAGTTAAGTAAAGACAAAATATTTTTGCAATCAGCAACTCCCCAATAATAAACACTTCTATTTTATCTGTGTTCAAAGACAAGTAGTTCTCATCCATCCACTCCTATAATTAACTAACACAGTTAATTAAGGGGAACATCAGCGAAACATCAATTAGTCTAAAAGAACGGTATAACTGGGTGTCATTTGCATACAAGTGAAAATTAACACAATGTTTTCTAATGATAGATCCCAGTAGAATCACAGAAAGTGAAAACAGTAAAGGTACAAGTACTAAACCCTGCAGGACACCATATTTAACTTCTGAGTATAATGGTGGAGTACTGTCAGCACATTTGTGTACATACTGCAAACAGTTTGATAAATAAGAATTAAACCCGAATAGGACAGTGCCTGTGAGTCCAATGTAATATTCCAGCCTGTGCAGTAAATTTGAATAGTCAATGGTGTCAAACGCTGTGCTTAAATATAATAACATAATTACATTTCTATTGTCACAGGATGTCAAAATGTCATTTACAACTCGTGTTATGCTGTTTCTGTACTATGACCAGAGTGGAGGCCAGACTAGAATTTCTCAATTAAATTGTGATCCGTAAGGTGAGACTGAAGTTGACTAGCAATTACTTTTTCAAGCAATTCTGAGAAAAAGGGCACATTTGAAATTGGTCTATATTTATTAAGTATATGTGGGTCTAGGTCTGACATTTTAATTAGTGGTTTGATAAGTGACACTTTTAGTGCATCAGGTACTGGTCCATTGCACTAATGAACTACTGATGATATAAGAAAGTCTTTACAGAACTCTGCGATCAAATTATGATGAGTCATAGATCAGAACAAGGGTATAAAACAATTTCTAAATCTTTGAGTGTTTCCAGGAGCATAGTGGTCTCAATGATGGTGAAATGAAAGAAGTTTGGAACCACCAAGACTCTTCCTAGTGTTGGCTGTCTGGTCAGACATAGTAAGTGGAAAGATCTCAAAGATCACTCTAACACAGCTTCAGAAGTCTTCTGCTGAAATGGGAGAACCTGTTGAAAGGACAACCATATCAGAATCCACTATTATGTAAAAAGCAAATATCAGCCTGCTTGAAATTTACCAAACAGCACTAAGTGGACTCTGAGAGCATGAGGACAAAGATTCTGTGAGCTCATGAGACAAAGATTGAACACCTTGGGCAGAACTCCAAGCATTATCTCTGGAGAAGAAAAGGCCTTGCTCACCACACACCTAACACCATCCCTGCATGGAAGTATATTGGTGGCAGAATCATACTATGGGGGTGCTTCACAGGGGCATGGACAGGTAGAATGGTTGGAATCGAGGGAAGAATGAATGCAGCCAAATACAGAGAGGTCCTTGATGAAAACCTGCTTCAGAGTGTGTGCAGTGTTCAGACAGGGGTGATAGTTGTAAAAATAGGCAAAAGGAGCAAAAGAAGAGTTGAGGGTATCAGTGAGTAATCCCATTTAATGTATGTTGTTTGTGAACTGATATAAAGAAAAGAAAATATTGCTTGGCACTTCACTATGCCAAAACATTAAGGGGATCTTGGTCAAGACATTCTCGATGAAGGTCTGGTCATGAATGACAATCTCTTCCTGTTGATGGTAGTATTTAGGCTGGAACGGTCCTCGAAGTGTTAGTTGTCGTCTGTTTTCAGTTAGGCATTATACAGGCTTACTGCTTTTGGTATAAAGGAGCCCCTGCAGCGTTTATTGATAGACTTATGCTGAATAATTTGTTTGCAGTAAGTCCTTAGTATTAGAGTGTCAGAGAGAGGATGTGCAGCATTGTTCATAATGGTACTCAGTTTTGTTTTAATTCTCTCCTTTGCCACTACTGAATCTCTATCATGAATGTATGCTCCATGAATTTGTGATACAGACAGGTCAAAAGAAGTCAGTCTGTAAATTGTAGACATCCAGCTCTTCAGAATAATCAGATCTTAGGGTGCTATTGAGTCATACTTGAATGTTGCCTGTGAGGCAAAAATAATTAAAAAGAAAAATTCCTTCTCTTACATGAGAGTTTTACTGGGTCAGTAAGTGTGCATGTCCGGTACCTCTGCATCGATCATACACTTAGATAGCTTACTATTGTCTGGTGTGCATCATCATGCCTCAGCCTATGAATTCATGTAGAGTGAGCTCTGTAAAAGCTAATGCATGAACTGTATGTACACTAAAGAGAATGTAAGCGCAGGTCTCCTCCTTTGTATTAAGTCAACTTGGCTTCTACTGGCATTGAGCACCACTCAAAACAATCAATTGGCAGTCATTAGTTGGAACAATGCAATAAATGCCAAAATAGGCAATGCTTTTATTAAATTAACACCTTCATTACTTTAGGTCCATGTCTCCTGTCCTGGGCAAATGGCTGATGTCTCTCCAATAGATGACTCTAGAGACAGCATGCTATGTGCTTGCTAGGGACTTAACTAATTATTTGTGCTTGAGCAAAAGGAGCAGAAAGCCAAGATACCTAACTGAAAAGAGTGATACCTGGACATTGAAGAGAGTGTCAATGTCAATGTTAAGTTTATTTATATAGCACATTTAAACACCACTTCACCTTGGACAGTGACGGTCACCTCTTAGCATCCCTGCTTCCGGGTCTGAAGACAGTGGAAACGAAGACAAACAATCTGTAGTTCAGTGATGGACTGGAGAGGCTGAGGAAAAGCTGCAGGATTGGTTTGATTCTATAAATTGGGACATATTTAGTGATTCCTCATCACACATACAGTGTATAAGTATGCTACCATTGTAAACAGATTAATTAATCAATGTGTAGATAATTGTAAACCAAAAAATATAATATGCATATTTAATAATAAGAAATTGTAGATCATCAAATTTTACAGTAATTTCTTTCAGGCTGGCAATACAGCATTGTAGCCAGGTGTAGAACTGTCATGCTGTAAAGACAGAATACATATTTATGTAAAAGACCAAGACAATTAACAGGAGAAAACAGATGACAAATTCAGAAATGGTGAAAATAACACAATAGAAAACTGAAATGAAAACTCTAGAATTCGTAGCCAGTTAAATGCTGCAAAGGTTCTAATTGTACAGTCATATGAAAAAGTTTGGGATCGCCCTCTTAATTCTTTGGATTTTTGCTTATCATTGGCTGAGCTTTCAAAGTAGCAACTTCCTTTAAATATATGACATGCCTTATGGGAACAGTAGTACTTCAGCAGTGACATTAAGTTTATTGGATTAACGAAGTATGCAATATGCATCATAACAAAATTAGACAGGTGCATAAATTTGGGCCTGCGGTGGGTTGGCACCCTGCCCAGGATTGGTTCCTGCCTTGTGCCCTGTGTTGGCTGGGATTGGCTCTAGCAGACCCCCGTGACCCTGTGTTCGGATTCAGCGGGTTGGAAAATGGATGGATGGATGGATAAATTTAGGCACCCCACCAGAGATATTACATCAATACTTAGTTGAGCCTCCTTTTGCAAATATAACAGCCTCTAGACACCTACTATAGCCTTTGATGAGTGTCTGGATTCTGGATGGAGGTAGTTTTGACTATTCTTCCACACAAAATCTCGCCAGTTCAGTTGAATTTGATGGCTGCCAAGCATGGACAGCCTGCTTCAAACCATCCCATAGATTTTCGATGATATTAAAGTCAGGGGACTGTGACGGCCATTCCAGAACATTGTACTTCTCCCTCTGCATGAATACCTTTGTAGATTTCAAACTGTGTTTTGGGTCATTGTCTTGTTAGAATATCTAACCCCTGCGTAACTTCAACTTTTTGAGTGATGCTTTAACATTATCCTGAAGAATTTGTTGAAATTGGGTTGAATTCATCCGACCATCAACTTTAACAAGGTCCATGAACTAGCCACACAGCCCCACAGCATAATGGAACCTCCACCAAATTTGACAGTAGGTATTCTGTGTTTTTCTTGGAATGCGGTGTTCTTCTTCCGCCATGCAAAACACTGTTTGTTCTGACTGAATAACTCAATTTTTGTCTCATCAGTCCAAAGCACTTTGTTCCAAAATGAATCTGGCTTGTCTAAATGAGCATTTGAATACAACAAGCGACTGACTCCGTTTGTGGCGTGAGTGCAGAAAGGGCTTCTTTCTCATCACCCTGCCATACAGATGTTCTTTGCACAAATTGTGCTGAATTGTAGAACGATGTACAGATACACCATCTGCAGCAAGATGTTCTTGCAGGTCTTTGGAAGTGATCTGTGGGTTGTCTGTAACCATTCTCCCAATCCTGCGCATATGCCGCTCCTGTATTTTTCTTGGCCTGCCAGACCTGGGTTTACTGTAACAGCAACTGTGCCTGTGGCCTTCCATTTCCTGATTACATTCCTTACAGTTGGAACTGACAGTTTAAACCTCTGAGATAGCTTTTTGTAGCCTGTCCCTAAACCATGATACTCAACAATCTTTGTTTCAGATCTTTTGAGAGTTGCTTTGAGGATCCCATGCTGTCACTCTTCAGAGGAGAATCAAAGGGAAGCACAACTTGCAATTGACCACATTAAATACCTTTTCTCATGATTGGACACACCTGTCTATGAAGATCAAGGCTTAACGAGCTAATCCAAACAATTTGGTGTTACAAGTAATCAGTATTGAGCAGTTACATGCATTCAAATCAGCAAAATTACAAGGGTACCCACATTTTTACACTGCCAGTTTTTACATTTGATTTAATTTCTTACAACTAAATGCTGCTTCACTAAAAATCTTTGTTCGGAAAACACCCCAGTACTCAGATGTTCCTAGGAAATGAAAGGCATACCACTGTTATCTTTTTTATTGAAAGTAGAGTAAATTATTATGCAGGCTGAGAGGGGTTCCCAAACTTTTTCATATGACTTCTTTTCATATAAGTCTTTTCCCATCCTTCCCCTAAGTAAGCATCAAGTGAGGAGTGAGTTTTGTTAGTTACTAAATTAAATCCTAAATCTTGGACATCCACCATCTTAAATAGTGTCATCACACTGTAAGACAAAGTGGACATTGCCCATTCTACTAGACCTTTAGTGGCACACAAGGTCTGTTAAGATAGCAAATTTAACAGAGAGGCAGGAAGCCATTTGAACTCGCACCATAGTGAATGGCTTAACTGCAGCTTTAACCAAACTTTGGTCATCTGTGTACTTCACCTGATAACAAAGGTGTAAATCAGAGTTGAGCTGACACTTCTACAGATGATCCATTAAACAAAGAGATACCCAAATGGGCATTAACCTTAGGCTTGCAACAACAGACTGAATGAAATGGACAACTTCTCTCTCTCTGAAACCTAAACGTTAATGAGCCACTTCCCTAAAAACTTCTCTTTGGGGGCTTGAAAGCTGAGATCCTCTGCAAAACCAAGATCTGTGGCAGTGACTAAGCCAAGTGTGAGGAGAACGAGAAGCAGCAAGTACTTAAGAGAACATCAGCTTGTATGCTGTTGTGCCAGAAAGAGTAATGCTTTTCCCAATGAAGCTGCAGAAGTTAAAGCAAAGAGCCTAACAGTGAGCTGAGAAAAGAATTAGAGCACACCTCGGGCAAAAGACCTGTAAGAAAAGGCAAAGAGTGTACTCCAACACAAGAAAAGTTCTGTTGAACCAGAACAACAACTTCACATCACTACAGACATCATCCTTAAAGACACTATATCATAAATCTGTGCAAAAATAAATTAGAACTCTAAATAGCCAGTAAACAGGAACCTCTTCTGTGTTATATGTTTGCCTTTCTTATCTGCCTTGTCTGTTCTGTCTTCTTTGTCAATATATATGCAGTTATCATCTTTGTATAATTAATAAATTATATTATTCTGTTTCTTAAAAATGAGTACTCTTCTGTTACCTTGACATAAACCTGGCTGGAGACCATCCCCTACAATAGAGAAAGGTCAGGTAAATAAAGTAGGAGCCTTACCTAATTATTTAATTAATTACTGCAAAGCCAAAGGCAAAACTGCTAATTAACCAAATTAAAATCTTCTTCTCTTACTCCAACACGTAATATCAACATCAAAGCATGTGACAGGCAACAGATATTGTTACCAAGAAAAACAAACAATAAAGAAAATAGTGACAATTGTGCTGCAAATAAAAAAGCAGCAGTGTCATAAGCAAAATATGAATTAAAAAAAAATACGCATCAAGAAAGACAACTTCTAAAAACTAAATTAAAGGCATAAGGTGATCTCCAAACATGAAGACTGTTATTTTATCATGTTAACATCATTTATGTCTAAGTATATTTGTCAATGTGCCATGTGTTTTACAGGGGGATCAGCAAGAGGTGAGGCCCCCTGCCCATCACTGCCAAGGGACTGCCTTCAGACCTGTAAAGGCTGAGGAAATCCAATGGTCCCTTGTGGTCCATTATTTGCACTTGGTATTGTGGTCAGTTCTAGTGATAATTGTTATTGTGCTAATGTTTTTGCAGATTATTTGGATTTTGAAATACTTCTTCTGAATTTGTTTATTTGGGACTTGTTTGTCTTGGATTGCCTTTGTCCTTTCAGGCATCCCCTGGTGTGCCTTTTGTGCTTTTCACATCTTCACAGCTTTCAGAGCATTCACTGTTAATAAATCTTTTTATTTATAAAGATTCTGCATTTTGCCCTTTTTGTAGCTAGCTGGGGTTTGACAGTCCTCCCCCTGTAGGTATTTTAACATATTTTGGAACTCAGTTTGCTAAGAAGCCTCAAGTTCATGACAATGACAACAAAGTAATTAATGCGAGGTCTCCAATGTCTATCTTTATGCAGTACTGTTCCTAGTGCGCTGATGTAGACTCACCGTGGAGTGACTGGAGCCGCCTGTCAGACAAAGTTCCTCTTTCTTAAGAAGTGTAATGAACTGCATTCCCATCTGTCTCTCCTTCTTTCTGTACACTCAAGAGCAGAACCTCCCAGCCTTTTCTCTGACTTTCCTGGACTTTTTTATGGAGTTTGTGCTTGAAAACTTAGCAGAAGAGTCTCTGAGGCACCTAAAGTTCCCAACCCATGTTTTTAAGTGGTACCTTCTGAATGTTCAGCATATGTTACATTTAAGAATAAACCACACCTGGTTAATACTAATAAAGAAATAAGAGATATACTCAGATAGCTATACAGTGTAAATGTTAAATCAGAAAAAGCCTTTTTCTTGAATACATTACAAATATATTAAAATAGTTGCTGTGCTACCTGTGATGTAATAATTTAACATGTTTGCTGTCTCTTGCCCTACATACACCTTCAGTGCCTTTCCTCTGTATTCCTGTGTATCTAAATGTTTCTTTACCGGTGCTCCCTTTCTTAAGTGTGTTCCCGTAAAGGCAGCTTCTCAGATGCCGTCATTATTTTCCAGATCCCTTTCTCACATCCTGTCTGCTTTTATACTTTCTGTATTTGAAGGTGAGTCTCAGCATGTCTTCCATGCTGTTCCTCCACGTTGTACGTCTCATACTCGCTCTTCCTCTTTCGTCACATCACCAAAGCCAAACTAACAGAATACACCAAAGCTAAACTGACCAATTACAATAATCAGAGGGTCTGGACGCATGGATTTTAGTGTTTTTTTGTATAGTAGATTCTGAGGGAAATACAGGTGGCACAGTGGCGCAGTGGGTAGCGCTGCTGCCTCACAGTTTGGGGACCTGGGTTCGCTTCCCGGGCCCTCCCTGCATGGAGTTTGCATGTTCTCCCCGTGTCTGCGTGGGTTTCCTCCCACAGTCCAAAGACATGCAGGTTAGGTGCATTGGCGATTCGAAATTGTCGGGGGGGTGTGTGTGTGCACGCACCCTGCCTGGGATTTGTTTCCTGCCTTGCGTCCTGTTTTGGCTGGGATTGGCTCCAGCAGACCCCTGTGACCCTGTAGTTAGGATATAGCAGGTTGGATAATGAATGGATGGATGGATGAAGGAAATACATCTATACAAGCACACATGTAACTGTATTTTGAAAGGGGCACACCAGAAACACACCAAAATCCACTTCAAATAAGACAACTGATGACAAAACACTTTGAAATCAAAGAAAAGCAGATCTTTACATGATATTTATTGTTGATTTACCTTATTGAAACAAACGGCTATGAGGGCAAGCGGTGTGCTGGCCTGGTAACATCACTTCAAGAGAAGGCCACTGAATCAATAATCTAATTAAATGGACAAGCTCAGTTGTAGGACACACTCTGGACACCCTGGAGGTCATAGCAAAGGAGAGAATTAAAACAACTTCAGTGTCATTATGAACAATGCTGCACATCTCCTCTCTGACACAGTAAGGCCGGAGTTATACTTCACGTGACGCGACGCATGCTGCAGCGGACGCTCCTGTTATGCAAACGTTGTAGTGTTTATACTTGCGCGTGTACTTTATGTAAATCTGGAGGAATCCACCAGGTGGCAGTGCGAGATACTATCACGGTGAGAATATGTTCGGCTTCTCTGTGTTGTGAATTGCCTAGAATACCTATTAAATTCCGATGACACCTTACCGCAATATTTCTGAAAAGGAATCCAGGGATGTGTCCATTCCAGCAAGCTTTGGGCACGAGTGAGAAACAATCCCTGGACGAGGCCTCAGCTTATCGCAAGGTGAATACAAGCACACACATACCCTAGCGTCATTTTAGCGGCACCAAATCCCCAAATCTGCATATTTTTGGAAGAAAACCAGAGCACAGTGTGGAATACAAGCAGGAAATACCAGCAACATAACTCCCTGCGAGACAGCAGTGCTACCGCTCAGCCACCGTGTCACCCCATGTGTGTAATTATTAACAGTATTCATTATTTAAACGAAATTATATGTAAAATGTAACATACACACTTTAATGCATTTCATCAAGAAAGTGATATGAAGTATAAATATAAACATTCTAAATGTGAAGAGATTGAAATATCATACATTTAATTTGTTCTGTGTGGTGATCTATTGCTGCTTGTTCCTGCTGTCAGGTCCAAGAAGCTCATAACAATTAAAAACTGAGATGATGTTTATGATGATCTGCATTAATGATAAAGAAAACTACGAGGTTAAAGTGGACATTTCGAGATTAAAGCCGAAATTTCCACTTTAATCACAAAATACACGTTTTTACCGTGTCCTTTATTTTTTTCTCAGTGGCTCAAATACAGCACTGTACATTATGTTGGTGTTGTGAAGTTGCAAAAAAAAAAAAAAGATGGCACAAAAGATGGTATGTGGGACTTTTAAAATGTATTGTGTCATTACATTAGGGAGTATGCGACACTTGAATATAAAAGCACCACAAATGCATCTGTATGTCGGCATTTTGCTTCACCACATCGAACCATTCATCAAACAGTGAAGCGCGCACATCGATCCCCATAGGATCTGCATAGAGGCTTTCTGTCACATGTAGATAGTAAACAGAGACTGACGTCACATTCTGACTTTTAGCACACTGCGCCCCCTGACTTTTTGCTGGTACTGCAACTCACGCATGCGTCGTGTTAATTTCTGAGGACCTGCTCAGAGGACACGTGAAATGAACACTGGGAACGCGTGGCAGCCATGATGCGGGCGCGTACGCATTCTGAGCGTGAAGTATAAACCAGCCCTAACACTGAGGACTTTCAGTAAATGATTTATTCATCAGGAATGTTACAAGTAATGAGACAGGGGCTCCTTTATACCAATAGCAATACGCCTATTTATGTATGTATTTATTTAAAGAGCTTCTGTAAAAGCCAAATTTCAACCTCTGGGGACAAATAAAGTTCTATCTATCTATCTATCTATCTATCTATCTATCTATCTATCTATCTATCTATCTATCTATCTATCTATCTATCTATCTATCTATCTATCTATCTATCTATCTATCCATCTATCTAGGTGGTTTTGGGCCAATGAGGCTGTGAGGGGCTTTATACCTACTTGTCTCACGGCCCACTATTACAGTATGTATGTATTAACATCAGTTGAAGGGGGTATTTCTATCGATTAGGCTCTTTTTTCCTAGCAGATTCTTTCATTATCTGCAAACAGTGCCTCTGCTCAAATCACTAAATGACTTTATGGTCCCTACCTGAAAATCGTGTCTGTTCGGCTTCAGTTAGCAAATGTATGCATGTATGCTAAACATAAAAATATTAAAATATTAAATGAACACTGAACTCACAAGTCACAACATTGCAAAAGTTATTTTTCAACTCTTGTTACACATACTGTTACATACTCCTTCTTCTCTCTCTCTTCCTCTTTGTAAACAGAACATTCCAGCATGTTCTTGTCCTAACTTTGTGGCATATCTTCTTATATAATACACTACCGTGGCTGTCCATTTGTCTGTCCAGGATTTTAAATCGCCTGTAGCTCACAAGCCATTTGAACCATCCACCCATCCATTATCCATCCACCCATCCATCCCGCTATATCCTAACTACAGGGTCACGGGGGTCTGCTGGAGCCAATCCCAGCAAACACAGGGTGCAAGGCAGTAAACAAACCCCAGGCAGGGCACCAGCCCACCACCGCAGGGCACACACATCCACACACCAAGTACAATTTAGAATCTCCAATGCACCTAACCTGCATGTCTTTGGGAGGAAACCCACGCAGACACAGGGAGAACATGTAAGCTCCACACAGGGAGGACCCGGGAAGTGAACCTGGGTCTCCTAAGTGCAAGGCAGCAGCGCTACCTACTGCACCACCGTGCCACCCTCATTTGATCTATTGAACTGAAATTTGGTACACATATACTACATGACATCTACTATTTGGGTGATGATTGACCTCTCTTTATTTTTATTTTATTTTATTGTAGAATCCACTCTCGGAAGCGGCCAGTAGGGTGGCCATGCTCACAGGCGCCGTTCTCATCCCCTACCACCTTCGCCGTAACTTCCCCTACCTCTTCATATCTTTAATCATTCTTGAGGCAGATTGAAGATTTAAGTGCCAGCCTAAGTGAAAAATTAAAGAAAACGTCCTAAGAAATTGCAACACAAACACTGACTTAAACAGTTTTGATGCAATGCCAACAAAAGAAGAGAAGCAGCGGGCCGCTAGGGTGGAGAAAAGAAGAGCTGCTCAGGAAGTAGCAAGCGCATCAACCTCTGAGCAAATGAATGCTAAACGTACAGAGAAAGAGTCTGAATACTATGAATGCTCAAGTCAAGTGTATTCACTGCACGTTATCATGCAGTTCACTGTTACTGGTATATAGTAAAAGCTTTACAAAATTATAATGCAAAAATAAAATGCAAAATAATTGATCACATAGGGCGCAACTAAATAGTCACTGGTTTAAGAAGTCACCAAATCAGTTCTATGGTGGTCACCTCTTTGGAGTTTCAACTGATTATAGTCTGAATGCACCTTATCTAGAAAGTCCAACTTCAGATGTGTCAGTTTGGTGGCCAAACCTACAGAAAAAAGACAAAAAACATTCCAAGCAACTCTGTGAAAGCTGATAGAAAAGCACAAGTCAGGGAATGGAGACAAGAAAATATCCAAGTCACAAAATGTCCCTTAGAGTCCAGTGAAGTCAGTCATTAAGAAATGGAATCGGACACAGCTGTAAATCTGACCAATTCAGGCTGTGCAGAAGAACAGAGTGATGGTCCAAGAAGAAGATAAGTAAGGGAGGCCACAAAGAGACCTGAGAATCTGAAGGAGAAACCCACTGTTAAAAAAGGAGCACATAACATTTCACCTAGAGTTTTCCAAAAGGCACATGGAAGCCTCTGAAGTCACCTGGAAGAAGGTTCTGTGTTCTGGGCCCAAAATTGAACTTTTTGCCCATCAGCCTACGTGCCATGTTTGGTGTAAGCAAAGCACTCCACATTATCACAAACACACCATCCCCACTCCAAAGTATGGTGGTGGCGGCATCATGCTGTGGGGATGCTTCTCTACAGCAGGCCCTGGATGGCTTGTGAGGGTAAAATGAATGCTGCAAAAGGCAGTACAATCTTGGAGAAAACCTGATGCAGTCTGCAAGAAACATCTGGCTTGGTAGAAGATTTCTTTTCTAGCAAGACAGCAACCCCAGGCATAAAGCCAAAAACTACACAGGAATGAATTAAAAACAACAGTGTAAAATCCTAGAGTGGCCGAGTCAGATTCCAGGTCTCAAACTAATTGAGAATTTGTGGCTGGACTTGAAAAAGGCTGTTCATTCATGATCCCCATGCACCCTGACAGAGCCTGCACAGTTTTACAAAGAAAACCGGGGGAAATGGCAGTGTCCAGATGTACAAAGTTGAGAGAGAAGAATTGTGAACACAGACACAAGGTGCAACTACTAAATAATACTTGAATACTTATGCAATCAATTATATTGTGTTTTATATTTGTAATTATTTCAGATCACTCTGCAGAGATTTGAGTCTTCAAAGAATCTTTTTCTGTTGTTGAATGTCAAGAAAGCCACGTTAATTCCATTGTGATTTAGTGTTATATAATAATAAAATGTGCACCCTTTCCAAGGGAGCTAAATTTAGGTGTAAATGGAGTGCAGTTTGCATTACCATTTCAAGTTTCATAAATTCAAGGCACATACTAATCACTGATTATTGTTTTCTGCTCACAATAGTAATTTTTCATCTTTTTTTCAGGTGGACATGAGGTTTTTGTGTGAGTTTAGAACCAACTAGTTGAAATAGAAATTCTGACAACTTTTAAAAATGATCAAGATGAGGTACTGGGGACAATGAACCTTACAGCTAAATAAACGAGCTTGATGGACTGAATGAAACCCTCTCATTTGTTAATCTAGGAAACTGCCTGCCTGTTTAAATAGGAAATCCTGCAGACATACTTAAAGGATAAGTTCTGTATGTTACAAGTTATTATGTAGCTATTTTGTGAAAATGAACTCAAAAAGCATGGTATTCTGTTAGATTTCTTCATTCTGTCAAGTTGTATTGAACATGAGAACATGGGGGATCCAGCCAATGGGTGTAAGAAAAGGACAGCCATTTTGAATTTCATTTGTAGTGCTGACTTGAGACATTTGTTTATTTTCTGAGTATTTTCCCTGACAGTTTATAAGTTCTAACTTACGAGTCTTGTTTGCCCACTGCCATCAGGCAATTCAATGCTTCCACCCAATTGACTTGTTTAGTTTATTTTTATTTATTTAATTATCGATTGATTGATTGGCTGAATTATTCTTCTGTTGCTTGCATCTGAATTTCCCCATGGGATTAATAAAGTTTATCTAATCTGATTTTCTGAAAACACATAATGGATTTTACAACCAGAAGGTTAGATGTGCTTTAGCCAACATTCAACCAGACTAAGCTACCTCAGCCGCCATCATCAGCTAGCTATGTGTATTAAAATACAAAACGACACATTTTTGGATTGCCAGAACAGGTTACAGGGAGTCAGAGATTTTTTCACCAACACTGGAAACAAGGCAGGGATGCAAATGAAAATAGAAAGCTGTTATTTTTAAAATTGTAATAGTAATTTTTCAGAAATATACAAGCTTGAATGGTAGAAGAAACTACCTGAAATACATTTTTTAAATACTGTACTCAATTTTAAATGCCTATTTTTCAGCACAAAAAGTATTGCCATTAAAATATCCCAACTAGACAACTGCATTTTCTTTAGTTTATATGTTTGAATTTCAGAATCATGACTTAATGAAAATGAAGCAGACCATGTCAGTGGCTTTATGTCTTTCAGTAAAGCTAGACATAGCAGGAGAGCAGCTGTCAAGGAGTTGTACATACACAGAAACTAAAAACGAAGATGGAAAGATGTCTCACATGCTCCTCGTACATAAGAAACAGCAAATTCAAATTATGAGAGACCTAAAGCTGTTCCCACCCAGACCTTTCATAAGATGCTTTGACGAATGACCTCCATTGCTCTGGCTTCACTTTGCGTGCAGGGTGTGCTTGTTAGTCCGAGGTTGGGTTAGCTCTAAAGTGATACCACCTTTCACTGCTCTCGGTCACAAGTATGGTGTGCGCTCATAAGAACTGTAGAGCTGATTGCCCTGGCACACAGATGGCTTTTCTCACCCCTTGACTGACACGTAAATCAATGTATGATTTATTTTTCTGGAAATCCAAAACTTCAATTGTTTATTTGATTTTTTTTAACACATGCCAGAAAAATACTGCCATATGTTTAATAATCTGTGTATATTAGCTGGTTGTACCACATTTTCTGATTATTTTACTTCTCTTTATATTTGTGTGTCATTCAGAGAAGAATTCCACAGTCTTTTGCTTCTTTATTGCTCACTAAATAAATGGTACTGTTAAATATCATTCTGAAAAAAAAAAAGTAAATATCGTAAATCTGATATTTTGCTAGTTAACCGCTCACAGAGCATGTCAAGGAAGGGAGACCCCAGCAACCCGTCCAGCTCAAAGAGTGACACTTACAGGATGATTCCATCAAGGTGTGTGACAGACTGGGTCCCCAATAACTGTCTCTGTGGGCTCTCATTTGGGCGTAGTGGGCCTGTTATGTACAGGCAGTTCCTGGCAGCTATGTGGGCTTTTAGGAAGCAAAGATGCATCCCACCTAATTAGAAATAGCATCTGGATGATCCACAGGAGATGTGTTAGGGGCTTCACTTTGCTCAGAGTTATGCCAAAGTCAATGGCGCACGGACTACCAAGAGACGCAACGCTGTACAGAATCCCAGAGACCAACCTAGAATTGAAGCTTAGAGTGGGGAATGCATTATTACACATCACCATGTCTCATTAAACTTAAATCATTGGGCAGATGTTAGACTTCTCTAGATGGAGGTAAGTAGATGCAACCCAAACGGGATGCCCTATAAACCTCATGATCACCAGGGATTTCTTGAATATAAAAAATAAAGATCTTTATGAATGCTTTTCAGTCCAGTTGATGGTCCCTCACTTTCCAGCAGTGCTGACTCAGACTAGCCTGTCAGGGTCAAAGTCAGTGCACTCATTGTGTGGACCGCCCACCCCAGGAAGGCTGTGTAAGCCTCTAATTGTGTCTCTTCTTTAACCACTGACCACCAGTGATTTATAACTTCTGGCCTCTGGGCTGTAGTAAATTCTATAGGAAAGTCTTGAGTACCGAGAAAGAATGTTACTATGGTGCTAGGGCCATTCTGAAAAATACATACCCTGTGTTGTAGTTTCGAGACCACCTTGACCCTAACATGAACTCCAAATGCACTTATGTTTTGTTAAGGAAGCTGGGATTGGAGCTCTAAGAGTACAAATTGTACTAACTTAGATATCCATCCCTCCAGTTTCTGTCATTGGTTATGGATAGTATAGTACTTCTATACAAGGTGGCTTCTAGGCAGGCATTGTAGGGTAAGGGCTAAGACTAAGGCCTTTTAAACAACATGGTTACACATCTTACTTAACATGTGGGCCTAAGCAAGTCACTTAACACTCCTGTGCTCCAACTGTTCAAAATTAAATAATGGATATACATAGTTGTCATACAGTGGTAGTGCTGTTGCCTCATAGTAAGGAGACCAGGGTTCATGTCCTCAGTCCTCCCTGAGTGGAGTTTGCATGTTTTTCCCATGTCTATGTGGGTTTCCTTGAGGTTCTCTGGTCTCCACCCACAATCCAAAGACATGCAGGTTAGGTGGACTGGTGACACTAAATTGGCCCTGGTGTGTGTGTAACGTCATTCACCCTGTGATGAACTGGTGCCCCATCAAGGTATTGTTCCTGCCTTGCACCCTTGCTTGCTGGGATAGGCTCCGGCCCATGACCCTGCTCAGGACTAAGAGGGTTTAGAAATGGTATGATATGGTGCGATAGTTGTAATTAATCCTGAACCTGTAAGCTGGCATGAATAAAGTTGTCTGGCAATATACAGTGCCTTCAGAAAGTATTCAGGCCCTTTCATGTTTTCCACATTTTGTTATGTTGCAGCCTGATACCTAACTCTTTTAAATTCATTTTTCCTCACATCAAGCAGCACTCAATACCCCAAAATGACAAAGTGAAAACAATATTTTACATTTTTTTGTAAATTTGTTAAAAAACAAAAACTGAAATATCTTATTGACGCAATTATTTGGACCCTTCACTAAGCATTTCGTTGAAGCACCTTTGGCAGTCATTCCAGCACTGGAGCCTTCTTGGATATAACATGAGAAGCTTCACACACCTGGATTTGGGAATTTTTTGCCATTCTTCTCCACAGATCCTCTGAAGCTCTCTCAGGTTGAATGGAGACCACCAGTGGACAGCTATTTTCAAATTTCTCCAGGGATGATCGATTGCGTTCGCTTCTGGACTCAGGCCGGGCCACTCAAGAGCATTCCAAGAGTTGAGCCTAAGGCACTCCTTTGTTGTCTTTTGTACTTTTTTGGTCTTTGCACTGTTGGAAGATGAACTTTTGGGTCAGTGTGAGGACCAGAGAGCTGTGGAGCACGTTTTCATTAAAGATATCTCTGCATTTTAATCTGTTCAGCTTTTTTTCAGTCCCTGCTACTGAAAAACAACCTTACAGGATAATGCTCCAATCACCCTGCTTCTCCGTTAGAATGGTATTGTGCAGGTGATGAGCCTGGTTTCTTCCAGAAATGACACAAAGAATTAAGGCCAAACAGTTCATTCTTGGTTTCAGTCTTGTTTCTCCCAGTCTGAGAGTCATTTAAGTGCCTTTTTTCAAACTCCAAGCAGGCTTTCATATGTCATTTGGCCACTCTGCCATAAGACCCAGATCAGTAGAGAATAGCAGTGATGGTTGTCCTTCTAGAAGTTTTTCCTATTTTCATACAAGTTCTCTGGAGCTTAGTCAGGGTGAACATCAGGTTCCTGGTCAGCACTCTTACCAAGGTCCTTCTCCCCCAATTATTGTTTGTTCAGGTAGTCATCTATAGAAAGAGTCACGATTGTTCCAAATGAATGCTATTAAGAATTATGGAGTCAACTGTGCTCTTAGAAATTTTAATGCTGCATAATTTTTGTTTGACGTCTTCCACACACCATCATATTTACATGAACTTGTTGAACATTCAGGGGTACAGGGGTACAGTCTGCCAGAACAGATAAGGAGCATACAGAAAGGTTGTAAGCACACTATTGTCTAAAATGTCTTTATTTGCAGTAGTATTAACAGTACATTTCACTGGAATCTAGAGGCCTAGCCCAAAACCTGAAAAACCCAGGCTGTTATCTCTCTGCCACCAAACTTTACAGTAGGCACTACGCACCTTAGAAGGTGATGTTTGTCAAAGCAGGTAGACACAGCAGGGGCACCCTCAGCCCCAAAGAAAGCACTCGGAGTCTCAGGACAGGAAGCAGAATCAGGCTTTATTGTATTGCGCACATACAGACTCAACTCAGATGGAACCATTAGCGTCCAGCCATGAGCGCCTTTTACATTTATTACAATTTGTATCTTTTAAGCCATTATTCTTCCTCATCTGATTCCTACCATTCCATTGCTCCAATCCTGCCTCTAATTAAGTCTACCAATAATTATTATTTGAGGGGGTGTCAACCCCCACTCTGTCTATCATATCTGTTTGATAAGGACGATTCTTGCTTGCTACCATTATTTATAGCCAAAGAGATCACATTCCCTCTGTTTGTTTGGGGCTCATCTTTCTCCAGCTCTCCTGCACGTCTAACCTTTGGCTTAATGAACTACTGTTGGTTTCTAGCTCATACAAAATAATAAAGAACATGTAGACACAAATCTTTTTAATCCTAACACTCACATGTTTCATGTTTACTTGCCCATGTACTTATAATACTTTTCTATATGTTCTCCTGGCATCATTCTTCCATCAGACTGTCAGATAGGGAAGCATGTGTCATCACTCTAGAGAACACATTTCCACTGCCCCACAGTCCAATGCTGGTGTGCTTTACACCAATCCAGCTGAAGCTTGACATTGCATATTGTGATCTTAGGTTTGTGTCCAGCTGCTTGGCCATGGAAATCCATTTCATAACCTCCTGATCCACAGTTGTGTTGATGTCTCTTCCAGAGGTATCTGGGAAGTCTGTTGTGAGCGATGCAACAGAAGATGCACTACCTGCTTCATCCCTCAGTCACCCTGCCCTGGATTTGAATGGTCTACCACTTCATGGCCAAGCTGATGTTGCTCTTCGATGCTTCTGCTTCACAATCACAGCACTTACTGTTGACCAGGGTAGATCTAACAGAGCAGAAGTTTCACGTACTGACTTGTGGCAAAGGCAGCATCTTCAATGGTAAATTCTTCAGTACTCCTAATGTTTGTGAATGGAGATTGCATGGGTAAGTGCTTGAATTTAAGAAACCATTTACAGTGGAATTGGCTGAAGCACTCCAACACTAAAAAAATATCTAAACATTTCAACAAGAGCAGCCAGTTCAGGCCAACAAAGCTCACCAAACCTGCCCATCCAATTTCTGCAAAATAACATCAAATTGAGCTCTGGAGGTCCTTAAAGTCCTACTCTCTACCACAATAGTTAGTCATTTATTCCATGCAGCTTTGATTATCTGAGTGAAGAAAACCTTTCAAATGTTTGTTTAAAATTTACCCTTGACAAGTTTTTAGCTCTGCCACTGTCTTCTTGTTGGACTCATTTTAAAGTAACAGGTGGAAGCCACTGTACAAATTCCCTTCATCTTTTTAACTGTTGTGGCGAGTCACTGGGGCTGCGACCCGGCCGGGACGCCTGGAAGGACAGGGAGCTGGCGTGTACGTCCTCCGGGCCACGAGGGGGCAACCACCCTGGATCAGAGGAGGACCATGGGAGAAGAACGAGGAGGCTCAAGCCCATTGGGGCCCGCGGCAAACGCCAGGGAACACCCCGAGTTTCAGATGGGCCCGGAAATGATCTACTTCTGCCACACCTGGGAAGATGGAGGAGGATCCCTCCAGGGATGCCTTGAGTGCTTCCGAGTGCTCGCCTGACACTTCCGCCACACCAGGAAGTATCATCAGAGGGAGTACCTGGAGCACATCTGGGTGAGAATAAAAGGGCTTGCCTTCCTACAGTCTGGGAGCTAGAGTCAGGAGTGGGAGCGGGAGAGAGGAAAGGCGGTCCAGGGACAGAAATAGAGAAGCCTGGAGGAAAGGTGAGTGGGGCGAGGAGCCCAGTGTACTGTGCGGGACTGTGTAAATTGAAGAATAAATGTGCTATTTGATAAAGATGCGGTGTCTGTCTAATGGTGTCCGGGCATGTCTCACACTGTTTTGACAGTTTTGGGCTTACCGCTCCTCCAGAGCCTCTATACTGGTATCATCACTTGATGCCTTATAAGAATCCGAACCCACTTTTAAGATATTCAATGGAAAAAAATATGTCTTATTGCTTTTAAAAATGAAAGAAAATCAAGCTTTTTCAGAATTTGGCAAGCATTTATTAATATTGGGTCTATGTTAACATTTTTGATGTCTACGCATCTGTTTGAGGCAACCTCATACTGCCTTCTAGGATTACATCGTCCATAACATAGAACTTTGTAAGAAGGTATTCAGACTGATTTCATATAAAACTCAAATGTAGGGGATGTTGTTCCGGTCCTTAACAGATTTTTTTATCTTATTTTCAAATTAATGTCATTTACAAAATCTATAAAATAAAAAAAGAAGAAAAGAAAATTGCACTGCACCCTGACTTGTGTCAGACCAGACCAGTGAGTGTTTTAGAAACAGTTGAGAAAGTGCAGCTCCTTTCTTTTTCCTTATTGCTCTCCGGGGACAATCCAGGTGACAGAATGCAGTCGAAGTTCCAGTCTAGACCGCTGCTCCATGAATGGGTCTGCCTTGGCTCAATGCACTCTCTCCTTCCTTTTTGTGTTCTTTTCTTTGTTGGATACTGGGGTTTTAACCATATTTTTGCGACTGAAAGGCACACACAGCATGTTTTCTCTCGCCTTCCTGGCGTGCAGCTAAGACTTGTTTATGCACTTCCTGTCCTTGTGCTTTGCAGGTGTTTGGCTGCCATTGCCAGGGCTGTCAGAGAAGGGCCTCACTTGGCTCTTTAACCTCTTTGCATGGCAACCAGTAGCAGCTCCATGACAGAATGTTTCCGGCGACCAAGGCACACAATATTATAATCCGCTTTATTCTGAATTGGGGTGAACGACACTGACCTATCCGCTGGGGGAGGCGAGGCTGAGAAAATCCATCATCTCATGCCATCTCCTCAGTTGCTCCCACCGTCGCAAGCAAATATCTGCAGGACTATAAATTATTGGCCTATTCGATTTATTAAGACAAAGAGTGTTAAAGTTGAGAAGCGAAACCAACAGGCTTTTAGTGTTCATTTTTTTGCATATGATATTTTTGATAAGTTTACTTATTAGGGAAAAGTGTGAAAGCCAACTGTTTAGTGATAAATTTGCACAAGGATGAATATGAAAAGAATTCAAGAAGCATATACAAGCATAAAGTTTGTAGCAGGACAGAATTCAAAGTGGCAGCCTCAGTATTAGCAGGTGGTGTTCCACTCAGTAACATTTTCTGTAAAATGTGCCACTTAGAATGTTAAATCTTTGCATTACAGCAGCCGCTGTTGAGTCCCTGTGGGTAAGTTAATCTCTAACTTAGGTTATGTGACACAATGGCAGTAACAGCACACCAGCACCTCAATGCCGAACGCCGGATCTGAACCCAGTGGGCTTCTGGTTAAAGCAACATTTTGATAATAGAGTTGTCATTAGTCCCCCTTGTTGTGTGGTTGCTATTTTAGGTTTAGTGGGTTACAGGATTCAAGAATTTAAAACTGAAGCTTAAGTATGAAGCTTTCACCTACGGAGGAAGCTCACAGGGAGTGGAGAAAATAGAGCCATCGCTTCAGTTAACTGAGGACTGACATCATTTTGGAGAATAAATGTAGGAAAATGGTGTGGGAGTCCCACCTCCTCAGATAGGAGAGCATTCAGTGTGCTGCGAGTGGCCCTCTGCTCTTTGTTTTAAGGACCAGCTTTGATGAATTGCATTTTAATTGAACAGTTGGATGAATTTTGTTTTTATTCTTTTTGAAAGATGAACAACTCAGCAGGAAACCATTTGAATAACAATGGCTGAAATTTGCATGGGGGTGTGAATGAAGGACCCAGCAATTTCTGGAAGTGCGGCTGGAGATTTAAAAGTGCTGGGCTTGCTCAGAGTCTCGCTCAGGGTCTCTGCCTGCGTTTTTAGCTCCTGTCCTCACACACCAGTGCAGACAGCAAGCAGTCGTCCTTTTGTTTGTCCCCATGACTGACCTCTTTCAGGAGTGACGCAAATGACTTTTTGTTAGCGTTTTCTCTCTTCATTACAAATTACAACTGGGCAGCTACCCAACAGTTTTGTATTTCCAACATTGTGGTAAATTAGAGATCAAGTTCTTTAGTTATCAGAATATGTGATTAGACTCAACCTAATATTGATATCAGAATTCACATTAATAACTCTTTAGTGCTATTGGAAACACCTTGATAAACACAGAATGTGAAATGACTAAAATAATTCCACTTAACATTAGTAGCAGTGACTTTATGCATTTCTCTAATAATATGCTAGATAACTGAGTAGGCAAAAAGCTTATATGTCCAAAGTAACATTGAGTCACAATAACCCTTGAACCAACAAATTAGTACATGTAATTGATGACAAGATGGGGGATTTTATGCCTGAATTCTAAAATGAACACTGCCTCCTCTCCTTTCAACTGAGTTTTAACCAATTTATTGAAAAGCGCACAGTTGCACATACTTCATACACTTTTATTACATGGCATTGTCTCTGACTCCTTCAAAGTGGCTAATCTTTGATCACTATTAAATAATTCAGGTTCAAATCCAACACGTCCTTTAGAATTAAAGACCAACTTCAAATTTTTCCCTTCTTTCTAAATTTTTACAGACAATTCTAATCATTCAACTACCATCTTATCTCAAAAAATACACTTTTAATGGGAAACGTCAGCTACCTCATTCACATCAAAGGACCTGCTTCACTTCAGGTTGTAAATGATATTCTAAAGTCCTCAGCTGCAAAATATTCCAACAGCATTAAGCTTTTAGACTTTAATGTTCATTTTAATACTTTTGATCATTGCATTTTTTGATTTTTAATATACTTTATTAATCCCCAAGGGACAATCATCTTTTCGTGTGACTCTTGTCATTTTATTGTAACTCTGATATACTGTATATGTCTTGAATTATCATTTTTATCAAGGCTCTGCAATCCGTAATAATTCCTACTTTCTCTGCTGTTCTTTTTCCGGTTCTACCACCTGATCAAGGCATCATGCAGTCCTGACATTGATGGATTGAAGGCCAGATGTCCAAATGACCATTATATACTAATTCTTCCTCGTGAAGCCTGGAAACCATGAGGACTGATTGAGATCATTTATGTGGCTGGGCAGTCTCATGGCCTTGGAACCCCTGAAGATTTTAGTTTTTTCTCCAGCCTTCTGGAGTTTTTTGTTTTTTTGTTTTCCTGTCCTCCCAGCCATTGGACCTTACTTTATTCTTTGTTATTTACTATTATCTAATCATATTTTAATTTTAATTATCTTATTTTTTAGAAACGTTGAGCTACATTACTTGTATGAAAATGTGCTATATAAATAAATGGTGTTGTTGTTATTGATGTTGGATTGAGAATTTTGTTGACCTGTCAGACACTGTCCTTAGTTTTGCACGTTGTATTTATCCAACCATTTTCCATGTGTAGACTGCACCCTCTCATGCCCTTCTGCAGAGAAACATTTTTTCCTTCCTCTTGATATGTTGTAATGCAGAGATTTATTTTGGAAAAAAAACCCCAAAACCTCTGGTTTGCATGCTACTAACACGTAGGTGCAGTCATCATTTAAAATAAATACAGTAAATCCCTGCTATCCATGGACTCTGATCCTGTGGATTTGCTTATCTGCTTCTATAAAAGCATAACCCATTTCATGTCACTTGCAGTTTACTTGCTATTTGTGGTCATGTGCAGTAGGAACAAACTTTTGAGAGGTCTCCTACGTGTAGTGACATGGGCTCCACCAAGGGAAGCTGAAGTCTTGTTCTCCTTGCTTCTGTTGTGGTAACAAGTCTTCACTTTCTGATAATATTTCATGTGTTCTCAGGGTTTTACCTTTTTTTCAATTATGGTGGTGAAGTGAAGTCCTAATGAAAGTGATTTGACAAATGTTTCTAAGCACAAACACATTAGGATGAGCTTAATTGATAATAATTGAAATGATGTATGTTTTTAAGGTAATGAGTAGCAAAAGTGTACAGTATATTCATAGGGTCTACCAGAACCTAAGCTCATTTTCCCCAGAGAATCAATACCATAGTATGTGTGGTTTTTTTGTCACCTCTCTGAAGGGGAAGGAGCCTGAGCTAGTGCGCGAGGTCGAGAGGTTCCGGCTAGATATAATTGGACTCACCTCGACGCACAGCTTGGACTTTGGAACCAATCTCCTTGAGAGGGGCTGGACTCTACCACTCTGGAGTTGCCCCCGGTAAGAGGCGCCGAGCAGGTGTGGGCATACTTATTGCCCCCCGACTCGGAGCCTGTGCATTGGGGTTTACCCCAGTGGGCGAGGGTGGCCTCCTCCGCCGGGTGGGGAAGGGTCCTGACTGTTGTTTGTGCGTATGCACCGAACAGCAGTTTGGAGTATCCACCCTTTTTGGAGTCTCTCAAAAACTCGGGCATGGGAGGAGTTTGGAGAGGCCATGGAGAACGACTTTCAGATGGCTTCGAGGAGATTCTGGTCCACCGTCCGGCGTCTCAGGAGGGGGAAGCAGTGCAGTGTCAACACCGTATATGGTGGTGATGGTGCGCTGCTGACCTCGACTCGGGACGTTGTAGGTCAGTGGGGGGAGTACTTTGAAGACCTCCTCAATCCCACTAACCTGCCTTCCAATGAGGTAGTAGAGCCTGGGGACTCTGAGGTGGGCTCTCCCATCTCTGGGACTGAAGTCACTGAGGTGGTCAAAAAACTCCCTGGTGGCAGGGCCCCGGGGGTGGATGAGAAACGCCTGGAGTTTCTTAAGGCTCTGGATGTTGTAGGACTGTCTTGGTTGACACGTCTCTGCAACATCTCATGGACATCGGGAACCGTGCCTCTGGATTGGCAGACCGGGGTGGTGGTCCCCCTCTTTAAAAACAGAGGGATCACACTCCTCAGCCTCCCTGGAAAAGTCTATTCGGGGGTTCTGGAGAGGAGGGTCCGTCGGATAGTTGAACCTTGGATTCAGGAGGAGCAGTGTGGTTTTTGTCCTGGTCGCGGAACAGTGGACCAGCTCTACACCCTTAGCAGAGTCCTGGAGGGTGCATGGGAGTTTGCCCAACCAGTCTAATTGTGTTTTGGGGACTTGGAAAAGGCGTTCGACCGTGTCCCTCGGGGAATCCTGTGGGGGGTGCTCTGGGAGTATGGGGTACCGGACCCCCTGATAAGGGCTGTTGGGTCCCTGTACAACCGGTGTCAGAGCCTGGTCCGCATTGCTGGCAGTAAGTCAAGCCCGTTTCCAGTGAAAGTTGGACTCCGCCAGGGCTGCCCTTTGTCACCGATTCTGTTCATAACATTTATGGACATAACATCATTAACTGCTCTACTGATCTACAAAAGTTAATGAATGCTAATTACTTGTGTTTAAACTCATAAGTTCTTTTAATGCAGTTGTTTGCAAAGCCAGTCCTGGAGGGCCGTAGTGGACAAAGACTTTTGTTCAAACCTGATTGCTTGATTAGAAACCAATCTTTGTCCATAACATATCATATTTAATTTCATGGCTAGTTAGGTGCGTTTTCATATAATGTGCAGAACACCTACTGCAATAGCCATGTCTGTCTGCCTGTTTGTCCACATGGAACAACTTGCACCCCCTGCAGACCAATTGTACTGAAATGTGATTAATTTATTCTTAAAGAAATTTTGCTGAGATGGTTCAATTTTCATTTTTGAACAGACCATGCTATGCACAATTTAAAAACTTCAACATCTCCCATATGAAAGAAACTTTCTGTGCAACTAATTATTTTACCGTTTCAGTTTTACCTTGAGACCGGTTACAACAACTTGCATATTTTCCTCTTTTTCACCTCCGATAGACAATACTAACAGAAAACTGGTCCTCTACATAAGTTAATCAAAATCCAGCAGATTGCATGCACAGGGTATGAAGTCAGCTTCACAATTGTCTGCTTACATGTGCATGGTTCGGCAATCCTCCTGTCAGCAAATCCAGCAAGGCATGTACAGACGTTCCTGCACACATCTTCTTCTTCATGATGCTATAACAGTAACAGGTAAGTTAAATAATCTTACTACCCACAGCAGTATAAAATGCAAGCAAGGAAAATAAATATACATATGAGTGAAGTACTGTACTCTGTGGCGTGAGTTTCTATTGTTTACAGAGTAAAAAAGCATTTAGACAGTACTATTTACCTTACACTATACCAACCAAGTTCAAAGCACAAACGGCTTTTATTTCCTTTTTCTTCCCTTGTGGAAAATGTTTTTCCTGTTCCCATGAGTACACAACATAGTCCCGAACACAATACCACAAAATAATAATACTTTTCTCTTCCTTTTCTCCACCACTCCTCTCTGGCAAGCTTCATCCATCTCCTCCCAACTCTGGCTCCCAGAATAGTGGCTGCTGGATCCTTTTATAATGCACCCGGAAGTGCTCCAGCTGCTTGAAGATCTAAATCCAGCAGCAATTCTGGGTGTAGTGGAAGAGCTGCTCTGTAGGGTTCAGCAGCAGCTATAGCTCCTCCTGGCAGTGCCCATGGACTCCAACAGGGCTGCACCAAACTCCAGTTCCCATGAAGCCCTGAGGGAGTCCTAGGCACTGCTCCAATCCAGGGAGGGGCTGCCATCTAGCGTTCCAGGGGAGGTACTGTCCTGACAATGCTTGCTCCCCCGGTCTATACAGTGAAGAGGCTTTGCTTGTAATGAACCGATAGCAACTTGGATTTTGCATTCAGACAAGCCCACTTCACAAATTATTCTTACTAACTGGAGAGAGAGGACTCGATTTTTAAAGCACCACAATTTTTTACTTAAGGATGGTTTTCTGTATCGGGTTATTTCTGTTTGCATGGGTGATGGGCATATTGAGCAGTTGGTAGTGTTAACTGAGCATAGGGAGATGTATTTAAAAATTGCTCACAGTCATGTTTTGGGGGGTCACCCCGGCGCAGAAAAGACAAGGGATGCATTTTGAAAAGCTTTTATTGGGTGAATATGGGCTGGGATGTGGAGCAATTTTGTAAAGCCTGTTCCGACTGTCAAATAGTTTCTGCTCACAGACCCACCAGAGCACCCCTTGCACCAATGCCTATTTTTGAGAGGGTGGGATTAGATATTGTTCGCCCGCTTCCCAAGAGTAAAAGTGGCTTTCAGTATATGTTCACGTTAGGTGATTACACCACAAGATACCCAGAAGTGGAAAATGTTGATGAATATTGGTACCCCTTCGTGAGATTTTGAATGATCAGGGCATGCCCTTTATATCTCGCATCATGAAGTTGCTATGCAAAAGCCTTGCAATTAAGCTGTTAAACTACAAGTTTTATCAACTGCAGATGAATGGCCTGACTGAAAGATTTAATAAAACCCTAAAACAGATGATTTAACAAGTCTCCCATGATGAGAGAGTCTCAGCAGGTGTTTATGGGGCAGAGCTCTTTCGAGCTACTCTTTGGCCACTGACCGTGCAGTGTGTTAGACATTTATCGAGAAGAGTGGACAGGGACTCATCCAACACCTCGAGGGGGCAGGTTTGTCGACCAAGTTGTGTCACACATATTTCCAGACTGTCTACTATTGCGGTAGAACATCTTCAGTGTAAGCAGGACTTGCAAAAATGTGATTATGACAAGAAAAGTAAACTTGACTGTGAAGGACTGCTTCTCTGTTTCCAAGGCAGCCGCAGGTTCTCAGCACAGCAGTAGAGTGCCGCAGAGAACCACTACAAGCTGATCAAGATCACACAATATTCGCCTGTGGCCGATGGGTGATCCATGGGAAATTACAAATTATAAATTGCCACTGACCTGGCCCCGACTGTGCCCGTGTGCTCTAACTGTCTATAGGAGGGTTGTAGCTAAAGTACTGAGACTCATCCTTGTGTTTTGGCATGAAAGACAGTGACTCACATGTGATAATACATACAGTATATTGTGGCAGTAGGGGGAGCTAGTGCTCCCTTGAACCCTCAGGTACAACTCCAAACACCAGGTAAAAGTCCAAGACTTTTTATTTTCTTTTAACACCGTGCACCAAGCACCTTTCACACTACTCATTAATTATTAACCAAATTCAACACAATAATCACTCCTCCTCGCCCAGACACTTTGCTCCTCTACCTCCAAGCACAGCTCAGCATCTGGACTGAGGCATCATCCTTTTATAGCCCCTGACCCAGAGGTGTTCCTGTCCCAACAGTCCACAGTTCCTTATTCCTTCCGGGTCAGGGCAATCAGTTCTTTACTTCAACTCTGGAGCACGACATTTCTTCCCGTCACATGACCGTGACGTACTCCCGGGTCATATGGCATCACAGAGCCCATAAGCCCCCCCACAGCGACTCCTGGTGGTCTCCAAGGTATCCAGCAGGGCTGTGTATAAACACTACAAAGTCCATAAGGCCCTGCTGGACCTCGGGGCACGGTCCTGCTGTCGGGAGAGCTCCTCCTGGCAGCCCAGCCTGGGGGTGAGGACCGGCATGGGAAGCCGGTAGTCCTCCACAGTATATATATATATATATATATACTAGCAAAATACCAAGGCTTCAGCAGGAAGAAGTGGTGTATTAAAGAAGTAATGAAAAAGAAAAGGAAAAATTTTGAAAATAACGTAACATGATTGTCAATGCAATTGTTTTGTCACTGTTGTAAGTGATGAGTGTTGCTGTCATATATATATATATATATATATATATATATATATATATATACACACACATATAAACATATATATATACATATCCATACATATATACATATACACATACATCCACATATATATATACACATACATACATATATATATACTGCTCAAAAAAATTAAAGGAACATCAGATCTCAATGGGAAAAAAAATCATGCTGGATCTCTGTACTGCTTTGGACATCGGTAATGTGTAAGGAATGAAAGGATGTCACATCGTTTGATAAAAATGAAAATTATCAACCTACAGAGGGCTGAATTCAAAGGCACCCTGAAACTCAAACTGAAAAAATGATGTGACAGGCTAGTCCATTTTCATTGCAGCAACTCAGTAGTTTATATGGCCCGCATGTGCTTGTATGGTTGCCTGACAATGTCGGGGCATGCTCCTAATGAGACAATGGATGGAGTCCTGGGGGATCTCCTCCCAGATCTGGACCAGGGCATCACTTAACAACCTGGCGGTGTCAGATGGACCGAAACATGATGTCCCAGAGGTTTTCTATTGGATTTAGGTCAGGCGAGCGTGGGGGCCAGTCAATGATATCAATTACTTCATCCTTCGGGAACTGCCTGAATACTCTCGCCACATGAGGCGGGGCATTGTCATGCACCAGGAGGAACGCAGGACCCACTGCACCAGCATAGGGTCTGACAATGGATCCAAGGATTCATCCTGATAACTAATGGCAGTCAGGGTGCTGTTGTCTAGACTGTTGAGGTCTGTGTGTCCCTCCAAGGATTTGCCTCCCCAGACCATCACTGACCCACCAACAAACCGGTCATGCTGAATGATGTTACAGGCAGCATAATGTTCTCCACGGCTTCTCCAGACCCTTTCACATCTGTCACAAATGCTCAGGGTGAACCTGTTCTCATCTGTGAAAAGCACAGGGCACCAGTGGTAGACCTGCTAATTCCGATATTCTATGGCAAATGCCAATTGAGCTTCATGGTGCCGGGCAGTGAGCGCAAGCCCCACTAGAGGATGTCGGGCCCTCAGGCCACCCTCATGAAGTCTGTTTCTGATTGTTTGGTCAGAGACATTCACACCAGTGGCCTGCTGGAGGTCATTTTATAGGGATGTGGCAGTGCTCATCCTGTTCCTCCTTGCTTAAAGGAGCAGATACCAGTCCTGCTGATGGATTAAGGACCTTCTATGGTCCTGTCCAGCTCTCCTAGAGTAACTGCCTGTCTCCTGGAATCTCCTCCCTGCCCTTGAGACTGTGCTGGGAGACACAGCAAATCTTCTGCCAATGGCACGTACTGATGTTCCATCCTGGAGAAGTTGGACTAACTGTGTAACCTCTCTTAGGGTCCAGGTATCACCTCATGCTACCAGTAGTGACACTGACTGTAGCCAAATACAAAACTAGTGAAAAAACAGTCAGAAAAGATGAGGAGGGAAAAATGTCAGTGGCCTCCACCTGTTAAACCATTCCTGTTTTGGGGGTCGTCTCATTGTTGCCCCTCTAGTGTACCTGTTATTAATTTCATTAACACCAAAGCAGCTAAAACTGATTAACAACCCCCTCTTCTACTTAACTGACCAGATCAATAGCCCAGAACTTTCATTGACTTGATGCTACACTCTGATTAAAAAGTGTTCCTTTAAATTTTTTGAGCAGTTTTATAAACATATATATACATACATATCTACATATACACACACACACACACACATATATACAGTCTTTGGGGTGCGAGCAACTGTTGCTGGGGGTGCCAGAATCCATGAAGGAAGAAAAATGAAAAACATTATTTGTACAAAATCTTAATTTATTTATCCATTCCTAAATAATTAAATGGGCAGGCTATTTCGTATCAGTGCAGTATGCTGCTTGTTAAAACGGATGACTCCCGCTCTTACGTGCAAGTCTGCGTGGATATTATGAACTATCGTATCTGTTCAAGTTCTATTTAAATTTTAAATAGAAGGAATTTTTATTTAGTCGTCAGAATATTATTCCGGAATTAATCAACTCAAACCTTAAATAACTAATAATATTATATTATAATATAATATAATATTTTGCTCTCCATTAAAATATATCCTGTCTAAATTATACAAGTTAGAAATAAAGTAAACGTTAAAAGAACAAACATTCAAATTTTTTTACTTAAATTTTAAATATCCCAAAAGATTTTGCTCTCCATAAAAATATTTCCTGTCAAAATTATACAAATTCAAATATGAACATGGTGCATAACAAAACCTGGAAATACAAATAAAATTTGTTCTTTTCAGCAATAACAAATCAAATCATTCAGTTGTCTTTGCTCTTATGTCATTTTATCAGAGCTGAACGCGTGGCATCTTTTTTTGGCAACAAGTTCGTTTATGTTTGGTGTGAGGTTCTGTGTTGTGGAGATTCTCAGGATGGACTGCAGGTGCTCATCAGTGAGACGACTCCTGTGTGCTGTTTTGTTAGTCTTCATGACTGAAAAGAGCTTCTCACACAGATATGTGCTACCAAACATGCACAAGGTTCGAGCCGCATGTAGATGGAGCTGGGGCCTCATGTATAACGCCGTGCGTAGAACTCGCACTATAACATGGCGTAAACACAAAAGCCGAAATGTGCTTACGCACAGAAAAATCCAGATGCAGGAATCTGTGCGTACTCCAACTTCCACGTTTTTCCGCTACATAAATCCCGATCAGCGTGAAAACTAACGCTGCAGCGCATTATGTAACGCCCCAAATCCTCCCAGAATTACGCCTATTTGAATATGCAAATCAATATAAATCGCCCTTAAGCGCAGCCTTCTGTGAAAAGACAATGGGAAAAGCACGGGGGGAAACATAAGAATTTCAGCGAATACCAAGTGGAGGCAAAGGAAAAACATACTATTTGTTCAAATAAGCCGTGGTATAATCAACAAAAGGAAGTTGATCGAGTGGCATAGCGTGTTGGAGAAACATGAAAGCTCACATCCACAAAATCGCACAATAGAAATAGAAATAAAAAAGAAGTCACATATCAAAGTCGCCGTGAAAAGCCGAGCTGTAGCCCACTGTCTGAGTGTCATATGAAACCTTATTAGGGTACAGAGAAAAAAGCCACACGGTAGGGAAAAAGCACGAAATGTCCACTTCAATCTCGACATTTCCACTTTAATCACGTAGTTTATTTTGTCATTAAAGTAGAACATCATAAAATTCATCTTAAAATTGTTTAATTAACCAGTTTCTAAAATCACATCGTAATTAAAGTAGCACGTTAAATGCTTTGTTTTGTATGTGATCTTCTATGTGCTCTATGTGTGTGAATCACTACTTGCTTCTTAAACCGGCTCTCTTTCTCCAACTGGACACAGAGTCCATTGCATTCATGATATTACAGCTCTCTGAATAACTAAAATACTGAGATGTATATGTGATGTCATTTTCATGATGATAGGAGTTAAAGCACATTATTAAACATGTTTCACTTCGATTAAATAATTTATTGCAGCAGTACTCAGGGGCGGCTCTAAGCTTGTGGTGGCACTGGGCAGAGGAATAATCGGTGGCTACTTCGCCCGCCAATGTCATGCACGGTGGATGGCCACGTATGTTGCAGACACTAGCCGCCTCGTGCTCATGACACAAGCATTTAACTTTTGCCGAAATTTGTCGCTGCGTTTTTAGCTGTGTTGTTATTTTCTCTTTCTGTTTTATATTCAATATATATTGGCGTAGCCTTCACTGCAGTCAGTGCTTTTCTTTCCCCAAGTAACCGATCGCCATACAATCAGCTCTGTAATAGACATTAAGCCATCTGTAAGCATAGCGCCGATTCTTCAAAACGTTTAAAGAACATTGAAATATCTTCGTAGTACATGTTTAATTATTCTATCCTTAAATACACTCCCAGTGAAGAATATAGATTATTTAAATGAAGTTAAAGTTTTATCTGTATAATTTAACAAACATTTTGCTGCATTTCACCTTAAAAATGATATCGTCATCATATGTAAATACGCGCTTTATAAAGTGGCTCAGGTTGTGCGATATTATAACTATAGTGCAAGTTTACAGTGGGGTGATTGTACTTATAAGTACAAACAGTTCTACAAGGAGCACTTGATTGGCTGCATTTAAAGTTCTTGGGATTAAACTGTTTTGAACCGCGAGGTCCGTACAGGAAAGGCTTTGAAACGTTTTGCCGTGGCAGAGACAGCGTGTGCTTAATGCTGTATACCGATAATTCTCTTTCCGATCAGCTGCTGCTGTGATTCACACTCAGATACTCCGAGTGGTGCAGTGAGAGAAATATGGAAAAAGATGATCCGCTGTGGCAACTCCTAACGGGAGCAGCAGAAAGAAGAAGAAGAAGAAGGAGAAGTGAGAGTAACAACGCTAAAACAGTTATGGCATTTGGAATACTATGGCTGTTCCCTGGACCATTATATTGTTACGAGTTAATTACAATCAGATGCATTACACTAATAAACAATATACGGTTAGTTTCTGTGTATTTATAAAGCCGCGTCATGAAAATAATGAGTAATCACAGAACAGTACTATTGCTTTGACGCTGGGTGCCGCCAGTTTGCAAAACCGAGCGGAGAACTTGCGTACGACAAGGCATGAGGTACCATGGAAAAGTGCGTGGCTTTACGCCAAGTGTAGGTTTTATACATCGCGATTTGAACGTGGAAAAGTTCTTACGCAACATTTCTGTGCGTACGCACCGTTTATACATGAGGCCCCTGGAGCATTTCTGCGGGAATGGAGTGAATAAGCTGTGCGGGCCGTGCAGTATCGTACTTTGCCTTCAGTGTGCCATTACACTGCAGCTCAATCACCTCCATCTGAATCTGCACAGGTGCAGTTTCCACATCGACGGCAAATGGGTTGCGAAACAACTCAAAATTATTTTTTTGTTCTTCAAAGTCACCAAAGCGCCATGCGAATTCAGTGTGCAGTGCACTCAGTTTATCAGCAAAATGCATATTTGGTTCAACATTACTTGGCAACAGGGAAAGTGGGGCAAGTTGCACTGGTGTATTTGTGTCTCCCATAAAAGTAGCTTCACTTGAAATCACTTTGTGATTTTGCACGGGTAAAAACGTCTGCTGAAGTGTCAGATTCTCCTTTAACTCTTCTGCTTTCTGTATCTTGTGCATTGCATTCAGGTGTGTCAGGTTATCTTGATGTTTTGTCTCATAGTGCCGTCTTAGATTAAATTATGTAATTACAGCCACATTAGCTCCACAAATGAGACACACGGGTTTACCGGCAATGTCAGTAAACATATATTCAGCCTCCCATCGGTTTTTAAAGGCTCTATGTTCAGAATCACCTTTTCTCTTCGGCATCGTGTGGGCTAGCTTCGCATTAACTTGCAGCATCATAAGCTAGACTTGATTAACGCGGTAAGTGTTCGGCAAGGCAGCTGAAGCACTGTATTATGGGATCTGTAGTTTATTGTGTTACCAGCGCTTCATATACTCTTGGCCATTAATAACAATACAGTATATAAAATGATCTCGTGGGCTGGATATAATTACACGCCGGGCCGGATGTGGCCCGTGGGCCTTGAGTTTGACACATATGGACTAAATAGAACTTAAAAAGAAATACTTTTTCGAATGTGATCGCGCAATTCAGATCGAGTTGACGCTCACTACAGTACATCGAGCCCGCGTGCTATTGTGGTTTTGCCTGTGTGCCTCAATAAGTTTCCCTCCCCTCGCTCTTACTTTTTTACCGTTCATCTAATGAATACACTGAGTATGGCTTTACCAAAACAATCATTGATCGCGAATAAAGTATCCATTATTCATAAAGCTTCAATTGGTGATCTGTCTTTCTGCGTTAACCGCATATTTTTTCATATGTCTCAAACCAAGGGGATGCAAGGCTAAAATGAATCGAGAAGCGCGCGTACATACTTAGTGCATCCCCTCTCGGGAATCGAACCTCGGAAGTCAGCGCTAGAGGCGAAGCCTCTACTATTGCGCCACAGCGTGCGGTTTGTTTGTTTGTTTGAGCGTAGCAGTGTAATTCTGTTTTTGTTCAGCACTCTTTGGAACTGTTGCTTTTTGTCTGCGCACTGCGTCAGTTCACATGAGCCACTGAATATGGTTTTATATGTCACTCGCCGCTTCTAATTGTTTAAGCTGCCTTCTTAATTATATAATGCATGTTTTCTTAAGCGCTTTTTGGAGCTCTTCCTGGTTTTCTACATACTGCGTAATTACGTGGGAGGTGTGATGATGTCACACGAAACTCCGCCCCCACGGCTTTCGAGCTCAACTCCATTACAGTAAATGGAGAAAAATAGCTTCTAGTTATGACCATTATGCGTAGAATTTCGAAATGAAACCTGCCCAACTTTTGTAAGGAAGCTGTAAGGAATGAGCCTGCCAAATTTCAGCCTTCTACCTACACGGGAAGTTGGAGAATTAGTGATGAGTCATTCAGTCAGTGAGTCAGTCAGTCAGTCAGTTAGTCAGTCAGTGAGGGCTTTGCCTTTTAATAATAATATATATATATATATATATATATATATATATATATATATATACTAATAAAAGGCAAAGCCCTCACTCACTCACTCACTTATTCACTCACTCACTCACTCACTCACTCACTCACTCACTCACTCACTCACTGACTCACTCACTCACTGACTCATCACTAATTCTCCAACTTCCCGTGTGGGTGGAAGGCTGAAATTTGGCAGGTTCATTCCTTACAGCTTCCTTACAAAAGTTGGGCAGGTTTTATATCGAAATTCTACGCGTAATGGTCATAACTGGAAGCAGTTTTTCTCCATTTACTGTAATGGAGATGAGCTTCAACGCGTGGGGGCGGAGTTTCGTGTGACATCATCACGCCTCCCGTAATCACGCAGTACATAGAAAACCAGGAAGACCTCAAAAAGCGCTGAAGAAAACATGCATTATATAATTGAGAAGGCAGCTAAACAATAAGAAGCGGCGGTGACATATACAACCATATTCATGAGTTCTGCTACTTGAAAACAAAGCACGATGTAAACCTACACTTTAAATTAAGTTCATAGACAGGCTGCGCTGGCGTTTGTAATTTAGTGCCTGCCCATATAAGGCCGTCCGTCAGCGGCAATCCAATAGCAAACTGCCACTAAATATTCACGGGTGAAGGACTGTGCTTATGGAGAGGAAGATGAGATGGTCAGGGTGGTGTTTGACACAAACTCAGCGAAACTGCGAGAGAAAGTTTTAAGTGCCAGGACTAAGGTAACATTAAATACAGCCATGGACATAGCACGAGATGGCACCAGCACAGCTGGGAACCTTCGATGCATGTACACCGAGCGGCTCACGTGAACTGGCGCAGTGCACAGATAAAAGCAACAGTTCCAAAGAGCTGAACAAAACCGAATTACACAATTGAAAAGGCAGCAAAAATATGAAGCGTCTCATACATACAAGCATATTCATAAATCCAACTACTGCGGAAACAAAGCACACGTTGGAAAAAGTCAATGTCCCGCTAAAGGAAGACAGTGTAAAAAACCCGTGCATGCAGTGTGTCAGGTCTCAGATAAAGAAGAAGGCGAGCTGTTTATTGATGCAGTAAGAAACGAATCGATGAATGAAACCTGTCATCTTTACAACGATTGACAAACACGGAATGTAACTTGAACACAACACATCCTACAAATACGAACCTGATTGAAAGAAATAATGATAATCAAATCCTTGATGACAGCAACACTCAGTAACACTCACAAAACAAATACTGTATATTGACAGTCATGTTACGTTATTTTTAAAATGTTCCCTTTTCTTTTCTAGCTTTTTAACACACTACTTCTCCGCTGCGATACGCGGTATATATATATATATATATATATATATATATATAACCCGATCTACATACTCGAATAATGGATACTTTATTAGCCATCAATGATTGTTTTGGTAAAGCCATACTCAGTGTATTCATTAGATGAGCGGTAAAAAGTAAGAGCGAGGAGGATGACTTATTGAGGCATGCAGGCTGTAGTGCGTCAACTCTATCTGAATTGCGCGATCACATTTGAAAAAATATATCTTTTCAAGTTCTATTTAGTCCATATGTGTCAAACTCAAGGGCCATACATCCGGCCGGCGTAATTATATCCGGCCCGAGATCATTTTATATACTGTATTATTGTTATTAAAGCCCGGTATATGAAGCGCTGGTAACACAATAAACTACAGATCCCATAATGCAGCGCTTCAGCTGCCTTGCCGAACAGTTACGCGTTAATCAAGTCTACCTTAATGCTGCAAGTTATTGCGAAGCTAGCTCACACGATGCTGAAGAGAAAAGTTGATTCTGAAAATAGAGCCTTTAAAACCGATGGGAGGCTGAGTATATGTTTACTGAACCCGTGTGTCTCATTTGTGGAGCTAATGTGGCTGTAATTACAGAATTTAATCTAAGACGGCACTATAAAACAAAACATCAGGGTAACCTGAAAGACCTGAATGCAATGCAGAAGATACAGAAAGCAGAAGAATTAAATAAGAATCTGACACTTCAGCGGACGTTTTTAACCGTGCACAATCACAAAGTGATTTCAATTGAGGCTGCTTTTATGGGAGACACAACCACTTGCCCCACTTTCCCTGTTGCCAAGTAATGTTAAACCAAGTCGTCACTACGGTGTTCCCAAATCGCACTTTGCTGATAAACTGGCGCACTGAGTTTGCACGGCGCTTTGGTGACTTTGAAGAACAAAAAGTCCGTCTACATGCGGCTCGAACCTTGTGCATGTTTGGTAGCACATATCTGTGTGAGAAGCTCTTCTCAGTGATAAAGACTAACAAAACAGCACACAGGAGTCGCCTCACTGATGAGCACCTGCAATCCATCCTGAGAATCTCCACAACACAGAACCTCACACCAAACAGAAACGAACCTGTGGCCAAAAAAAGATGCCAGGCGTCCAGCTCTAAAATGACATATGAGCAAAGACAACTGAATGATTTGATTTGTTATTGCTGAAAGGAACACATTTTATTTATATTTCCAGGTTTTGTTATGCAGCATGTTCATATTTGAATTTGTATAATTTTGACAGGATATATTTTTATGGAGAGCAAAATCTTTTGGGATATTTAAAATCTAAGTTTATTTTTTATATAAAATTACATAAGAGTAAAGAAATTTGAATGTTTGTTCTTTTAATGTTTACTTTATTTCTAACTTGTATAATTTAGACAGGATATATTTTTATGGAGAGCAAAATATTATAAGTTGTTTAAGGTTTGAGTTGATTTATTCAGGAATAATATTCCTGTCTGTTTTTACCATTCCTACCAAAGATATTTCTGTCGACTAAATAAAAATTCCTTCTATTTAAAATTTAAATAGAACTTGAACAAATACGATAGTTCATAATATCCACGCAGACTTGCACGTAAGAGCGGGTGTCATCCGTTTTAACAAGCAGCGTATTGCACTGATACGAAATAGCTGTGTGTGTATATATGTAGATATGTATGTATATGTATATATATGTGTGTGTGTATGTATATATATATATGTATTTGTGTGTATATATGTGTGTGTGTATGTATGTGTGTATGTATATATGTGTATATGTATAGATATGTATATATATATATGTTTGTGTGTGTGTGTAAATATATATATATATATATTTATATTTATATATATATATATATATATATGACAACAACACTCATCACTCACAACAGTGACAAAGCAATAACATTGACAATCATGTTACGTTATTTTCAAAATGTTTCCTTTTCTTTTTCATTGCTTCTTTAACACACTACTTCTCCGCTGCGAAGCGCGGGTATTTTGCTAGTGTATATATACATGTTATGAGGGGCCATTCAGGAAAAAAAGATTAGTTCATAAATATATAAATTGGTTCAGATATATATATTGGTTCAGATACATTGGTTTTAATATATTCCTTCAGATATATATATCGGTTCAGATATATACATTGGTTGGGATACATTGGTTTAGATATATACATTGGTTTGAATACATCCCTTCAAATATATACATTGGTTGAGATATATATATTGATTGATATACATTGGTTAGGATATATGTATTGATTTACATAGATTGGTTTAGATATATACATCGGTTCAGGTACATCTGCTCAGATATATATATTGGTTGAGATACATCCGTTTGGATATATAGGTCGGTTCAGATATATACATCAGTGTGAATAGATCGGTTGGGATTTAAGAGCAGGCACAATGCGGCCACTCAAGTTTCACTTCAACACTGTTGTCAATAATGTGCATATTTTATACAAGTAGCATATGCCTGTCTGTTGCGTTTTGTTTCGTAAGCCATCTTGGTTTGGGGTCCTTTGGTCCTTGGTTTTCTTCCTTTCATTATTTAAACCACTTGCACAGATACACGCGTCCTCGCGCTGCTCAGTGCTGCTCTGGCTCATTGTACCCGCCTCACTTGCTCCCTCTTGTCCCTCCCATGACAAATTCTTCTCAAAAGCCGATTTATCGGAAAGCATTGATCTCAACCGCAGTACGCCCAATTTTTTCACCTCATAAGAAAAATGGTTTATAATTGACCGAAAGCTGCCCGGTGATTTCTATTATTATGTATTGGAAGCATCTCATTAAAGGGCGATCTGCTTCAACAAGGAACTTATTCCCATTTGCTGAAAGGATGCTATGGAGGAAAACACTGGAGTTGCTCTGTTTCTTTTAAATGTTGATCACGGGTCAGAATAACTAGAATATTCCTGCTTCACAAATAACTGATGTCTAACTGTTTTTATAGTAACACTGAAAAAAACATATGCACGTACATGCACAAACACTCTCAAACTCACAAGTCATGGGTCACACACACTACTGATTAAGAGTATCTGTCAGGGGCAATCATTTTTTTCACTCCATAAAACAGTTCATCAAAGATAGAAAGCAGCATGGTGATTTCTATTATTCCTTATTGACAGCATTTCATTTAAAATTGATTCACCTCAAGAAGGAGGAAGAGTCTCTTATTTTGACAGGATGATCTTTCTTTATAGGCGTAAACACTCTCACATGCACGTGCTGACACAAGAAGAGAATATGTAAACTGGCCTATCTGAACGGATTTATATATATCCGAACCAGTGTGTGTATATATCCATCCATTATCCAACCCGCTATATCCTAACTACATGGTCACGGGGGTCTGCTGGAGCCAATTCAAGCCAACACAGGGCGCAAGGCAGGAAACAACCGCACACACACACTAGACACAATTTAGAATCGCCAATGCACCTAACCTGCATGTCTTTGGACTGCGGGAGAAAATCCATGCAGACCCAGGAAGAACATGCAAACTCCATGCAGGGAGGACCCGGGAAGCAAACCTGGGTCTCCTAACTGTGGCCTGGGATTGGTTCCTGCCTTGTGCCCTGTGTTGGCTGGGATTGGCTCCAGCAGACCCCTGTGTTCGGATTCAGCAGGTTGGAAAATGGATGGATATATTGTCACGCTTGGGTCACAGATTTGCACAGAGACACAGAAGGTCATAGAAAAAAAGAAGGATTTTTATTCAGACACCGCAAACACATGAGCTTAAACGTGCTCCATGACAAGTCAGATATAACAGTTCCGCTAGGAGCAGAGAGAGATAAAAGCAAACAATCAATTCCAAACTGACAGGCGCTGCAAGGCTTATAAGTCGGCGGAGTACCGCTGAGGCTTGTATTACGCGTTATAGTGCAAGGATAAGGAGCAATGTGTAGTCAGTGTTTCAGGGTTTGTGGTTTTCCCAGGGCGTCTGTCTCTATTTGGGGTGCGATCAGCCCTCCAGCTCACACCCTCCCCCTCAGCTTTATTCACATTCCTGTGAATCAAGCGACTCTCTGTACTAGGTTCATTTAGTCGTGATAACACGTCTGCGTTGACGTGTTCAGAACCTGGTCGGTGCTTTACTGTGAAACTGTAAGGTTGTAAACCCAGAAACCATCTCATTAGACGAGAGTTTGTATCTTTCTGTCGGTACAACCACTGAGTGGAGCATGATCAGTTACCAAAGTGAAGTTTCGTCCCCACAAGTAATAGTGGCGCTTCCACAGCCCACCTAATTGCCAAGCATTCTTTCTCAATTGTAGAATAATTGCGTTCCCTAGGAAGTAATTTCCTACTCAAATATGTGATTGGATGTTCTTCTCCATCAAAAATTTGTGACAGGACTGCCCACACCAAATGCACTTGCGTCTGTTTGCAAGATAAAATCTTTTGTGAAATCCGGGTTCCTTAGAACCGGGTAAGAAGACAATGCTTTTTTTAAATCGTTGAAAGAACGTTAGCAATTTTCTGTCCACAGATAGGTCGGTTTTTCTGCCTCTAGTAAGTTCTGTAAGAGGAGCAGCTCTATGTGCAAAATTTGGAATGAATTTTCTGTAGTAACCAGCGAGTCCCAGAAAGGCGTACTTGTTTCTGTGTCTCAGGTCTCGGGTAAACAAGCATTTCTTCTATTTTCCTTAATTGTGGCCTAAGTAAACCCTTGCCCATAGAATAGCCTAAGTAATGAGTCTCGGACATGCCTAGTTTACATTTCTTAGGGTTAGCAGTAAGGCCAGCCTGTCTCAAGCTTTCAAGAACGGCTTGAAGCCGCTCTAAGTGTGTTTTCCAATCATTGCTAAAAATCACGACATCGTCAAGGTATGCCCCAGCATATTCAGAGTGAGGACGTAGGATCTGATCCATCATACGCTGAAAAGTTAGAGGTGCCCGTGAAGACCAAACGGAGTCTTGTAAATTCATAGAGTCCGTCAGGAGTCGCAAATGCCGTTTTCTCACAACTGCTAGCCTCTAAAGGCACCTGCCAATAGCCTTTCGTGAGATCTAGCGTGGAGATATAGCTCGCCTGACCCAGTTTTTCCAACAGTTCATCGACACGGGGCATGGGATAAGCATCAATTTAGAGACCTTATTCAAGCGTCTGAAATCGATACAGAACCGAACCGAACCGTTGCTTTGGGACTAATACGACTGGGCTGCACCAGTCACTTTTACTTTCACGAATTACACCCAGTGTCAGCATCTTTTTACCTCTTCACACAATATTTGCGCTTCCGTATCCGAACGGCCGCATCTGTCTGCGAACATCAGGTCAGTGGTAATTTTATGTTTTGTAATGTTAGTCTTGCCTGGTAAATCTGAAAAGACATCAGTGTTCCGTTCTATCAAAGATAACAGTTCTGTCTTTTGCGTGTCAGTAAGATCGTTACCAATGGTAACATCGGTCTGAGAAACAGCAGCCAAGGAAGTGTTAACCTCTTGTCGGTCGTGCCATTCCTTCAAGAGGTTAATGTGTAAAATCTGGAATGGTTTGCGCCGCCGGTATTCTAACCTTGTAATTTACGGACTCATACGCTCCTCAATAATGGCGGGCCCTGCCATTTAGCTAAGAATTTGTGTGGATCCGAGGGAACCAGTACCAAAACACGATCGCCAGGTTTGAACTCACGGAGCTTGCTGCCTATCGTAAAGACGCTTCTGAGTTTCCTGTTCTCGTTGTTGGTGTTCCACAGCAATAGAGGAAAGCATAGAAATTCTGTCTTGCAACGAAATTAGTCGATCTGCAAAGCTTGGACCTTAGCTGCTCTCTCGTTTCCTATCCATTCCTCACGCATACCACATCCAGGATGCCTCGCGCGCCTGCCGAATAACAACTCAAGGGACTCAAGCCAGTGGACGCCTGTGGTGATTCTCGCACGCGCGTACAAAACAAAGGTAGGACAGTGTTCCATGTTGTGGGATCATTATGAGCAACTCGCCTGATCATCTGTTTCAATGTTTTGTTAAATCGCCGGTTAAACCATTCGCTTGAGGATGGTAAACAGTAGTACTCAATTTCTTAATAGCAAAGCTGTCACACAATTGTTTCATCACGAGAAGTGAAAGGTGTGCCCTGATCAGTTAAGATTTCTCTAGGGATACCAATACGAGTAAAAGTTTCACATAGTGCTTTGGCTACAGCCGAAGAGTTGGCCTTTGTCAGCGCAATCATTTCTGGATATCGTGTCGCATAATCAACCAACACCAGCAAATATTGGTACCCATCCTTAGTCTTAGGTAATGGTCCCACAATATCTAATCCCACACGCTGAAAGGGAACTTCCAATATGGGCATAGGACAAAGGGGAGCCCGAGGAGGCTTATAAGCAGAGACGATCTGGCAGTCTGGACATGAAGTACAAAATCGTTCAACATCTTTTCCCATATTAAGCCAATAAAATCGTTTTGATAACCGGTCTCTAGTTTTGTCGGCACCGAGGTGCCCCCCCAAGATGTGTGAATGTGCCAGATGCAAAACAGTTTCCCTATGTGCTTCAGGTACCACCAGTTGTTCAATAAATTCCCCCTCCAAATGATCTGAGATCACTCTGAAAAGGCAACCGTCCTTTTCTATAAAGTGTGGGGTTTTCACACCCCGAATTACGCTCTTGGTAATAAGAGTCATTAGCAGGGCGAGCCTGTTTAAATGCATATTCTAATGAGCTATCAGTATGCTGCAAACGCACAAAATCTGATTGTTCGTTAACACTCGGTTTGTGTTCGGGCGTTTGCAATCTGGGAAGATGTAGAAGGAGCAGCCCATTCTGGAAGATTGTCGGGGGTGACCTCCTCCGTCTCGCTGGAGAGATCGGGTTCAATATCTAAGTTGGGCTCTAGATTTTCCCGGCCGCTACCAGTTCTTCGTCTTGGTTTCTTCTTCTTCTCCCCCACTAAGTTCATTAGTGGACTGGACTACTGGTCCCTTACATTTATTAATCAGTTTCGAAAAAGGGCATTTCTCCGTCCTATGAGTAATGGCCAAGGGCACGAGTCGAAACGGCAGACCAAACCTTAAAGTGGCGCCCCCTATAAGTTAAAGGAAGAAGTAAAGTCTGATAATCTTTAACATCACCATGTACACAGCGTATTTTTACAGTCTCACAGTCTCTAAGGCATTGTTCATTAAGACAGTCTCGTCTCACAATACAAAGGTCACTTCCGAATCTAACAATGCTGAGATTTCTCTGTCCCCAATTTCACCGGATCAACAAGCCATCTTTTCCATCCGGATATGTAATAGTTGAGCAACAAATCTCGCCAGTCCAATCTCCATTGAATGAGCTGGAGACAAGCGACATCTCTTGCCAAATGGCCGAGCTGATCACATCGGAAACATCTACGGTCGGCTCCGTTTCGAAATATCCTCTGCGGCGTCCCACGTCGGCGTGCTCTGTAGTCCACGGTCTCGACCGCTGTTGCCGCTGTCTCCCCAGAAACAGGCGTCCCATCTACGACTGGATTTCCGGGTCCTACCTGACCCCATTAGATTTTCAGGTCCTGCAGCTTGTCGATCGAGCGGAGAATGTCCTGGACGTTCGTTCACAGGTTGCAAGCAGCACGAAATCCACCGCTCTTTCTCCAAGTGGACTGTGAACCCTCTAATCGTCTGGACATAATCGTTAATGATTTAATATCATGGCGTAGAAATTCATCTCGAAGAACTTCAGGTATGCCGCCAGTAATATATTCACGACAACTGTTTCCATCACGTCTCCTTCAAACCAACAGTGCACTTTATGTATCAAATCTTGAATTTGCGCACGGATTGGGTCATCCATGTTTAGTTTCCAGTCTTTAAGTGCAAATGTTTTAGACTTCTGAAATAAGTCTTGGCATCCATCTGTGCAACCACTCCTGGTACCACTTGTCACGCTTGGGTCACAGATTTGCACAGAGACACAGAAGGTCGTAGAAAAAGAAGGATTTTTATTCAGACACCGCAAACACATGAGCTTAAACGTGCTCCATGACAAGTCAGATATAACAGTTCTGCTAGGAGCAGAGAGAGATAAAAGCAAACAATCAATTCCAAACTGACAGGCTGCGCAAGGCTTATAAGTCGGTGGAGTACCGCGAGGCTTGTATTACGTTATAGTGCAAGGATAAGGAGCAATGTGTAGTCAGTGTTTCAGGGTTTGTGGTTTTCCCAGGGGTCTGTCTCTATTTGGGGTGCGATCAGCCCTCCAGCTCACAATATATATATATATATATATATATATATATATATATATATATATATATATATATATATATATATATATATCTAAACCAGCGATTTCCAACCTTTTTCACCTCATTTCACAAATAAACTAATAAGTAAAATTCTGCCATACCCCAAAAAATATTTTTTTCCTTATCTGACAAAAAATAGGAATAATTTTTGATCGACTTACAAAGAAAATAATAGTTATTACTTACCCTCTTTGCTTCAAATTGGCTTTTTAAAAAACTTTTTTGATATAATTTATTTATGACAGTTTAAAATAAAAAGTAGTGTTGAAAATTATAATGCACTGTATCTAATAGGAAGAGTTGGTGGCAGGGTAAAGATTGCTGACTCGCAGTTAAATGATCACTGGTTTGTGGGTCTTCCTTTCTTTTATTTTATTTATTTATTTAATTTTAAAAATTGCTTTGAGTAGTAAGAAAGACACTATAAAAGAATAAGGAATTATTATTATTATTATTATTATACTTGTGTATTACTTGCCCCCTTTGGTTCTATTATTTACATTATATGTCTTGGTACAGATTTTTGGTATCTGTTTTTTGAATAAAAATAATTTTATAATGTTTGTATATTTGATGTGCCTTATGCAATGCCTTCTTTGATTTCACAGAAGCGTCGTCTTGAAAATCAATTGTCATTCCCTGGCTATGCTATGCAACTACTCTCTGTGATGTGCAGTGTCAATGACAGCACTGTGATAGAGTAAAACACCATGCACCTCCTGGTCATCTGAGTTTATGGATAATCAAAAGAAATCTTTACATGTATTGTTTTATGTGTTGCAACTTGAAGGAAATGTTGAATGCCCATCCAGAAGAAAGCACAGTCTTGAGTTGACCCAGCATTAACAGAAATACATTTTTATACTTATGTTATGGGCCAATGTAATATATAAGCCATTTAACTGGAGTTCTGGAGAAAGGCTGCATTATCAAAGCAGTGCCAGTGCCAATGCCACCTGGATGATGCACCAGCAGCCATTTTCATGCTAGTATGCTTACCACACATTAGCGGTTACAGTAGGTGGTGAAATGATGAGAGATAGTTAGCCAATTAGACACGGATGTATCTCAACCAAAATGACTAGGCCATGGTGGGCAATTTAGCCTGGACATCGGGATACACCTTGCTCTTTATGAAGGATGCCCAGTAATCTTTGATGACTATAGTGAGACAGGACCTTTGTTTTATGTCTTATGTGAAGGAGAGCACTATTGTTACAGCACAGAGTCCCCGTCACAGCACTAGGGCATTAAGATCCACGTTCAGACCGCAGAATAAGTGCTCCCTGCTGGCCTCACCAACTACTCTTCTAGCAGCAACCCCAGATTTCATCTCAAAGAAGCTGAAATAACAGAAATCTGTTTGTTAGAAAAACCCATGCAATTGCTGAAAGGTAAAGTAGAAAAAAGAAAATGAAAATTTGCTCAAAGAAAAAATAGTACTTGGAAAAAAGCACGTGTGTTTCCATTGCTCTGATCAAATGACTTTTTTATGTTTTTAAAAGATGTTGCCAGAGGAAGAGGGGGTCAAACGATGAGACAGAAGTGACATTATTGGTCTTCCTTGTTGCTCTGTTCTTCAAGGAAAGGACAGAAATGATGGAGCCACATCTATCTCCGTTCTTTGTGTAAATTGGTCTCCACAAAAGATTCATCATTGTGTGCCACAAGCTGTTGACATGTGGACACTGCCTCTCCTCCCTGTGTCACCAGGTTGTCTAATTTTCATGCCACATCCCAAAAAGAAGTTCTCTACTAGTCCTAAGTAATCTTTGTAATGCCAAGAAGGTTTCAGAGAATTCTTTAAATAAACAGATGTATACCAGAAATACAAGGGAAGATTCAGAAGTAGTAAGTCAAATAAAGCTATCATCAAGTAAACCCAAAATCATAGTTAAAAATACATTGATCAGAAGTCATTGACCAGGGGCACTAATTAAGTAAACAATCTTTCAAATAACAGAGAAGAAACAGATATAGGTTTGTAGGGTTATCCTGTTTAGTCCGCAGAACAGTAAAGAAACACACAAAAGGGTGACTTGTAACTAGTGATGCCTTGGTTTCTCATAGGCTATCAAAAAGACCTATTTCCAGGAAGAAGGCCTTTTCAGTTAGTAGTCTGGTTGAGAATGATATTTCACTTCTTCTGGTGATGAAAGTTGTAATGGAGGAAGTGGAAGGGGTGGAGTTGAGGGGTCAAGACAGGAAGTGACATCCAGAGCCCTCCAGTGAGTTATCCGCCATTTTATGGCAAATAGAAACTGTTCTCAATGCAGTGTCACACCCACATCTTTCCCTTTAATTTTTTAGTTGCACTCAAGACTATATAACATGCCAATGTGCATGTAATTTACCTGCCACAAACTCCCAGCTTCCTACCAGTGAGGGGGAAAGAACATGGCTGGCTGAGATTTTAAAATCAGAAACAGCATATCTAGGTTAGCATGAAGTAAAACTTTGTTATGGACTACCATGAAACAATAACTCTGTAAGTCCAGGAACAAAAAAATGTCTTAATGAGGAGCCATCCTTTGTAGAGGTATACAATCTGTAATAAGGAATAATCCAGGAAGTAGTATCTCAGTTTTATAATAGCCCTTTTGGTTTTGAGGGTCTCCCTCTTAATTGTAACTTACCTGGTTTCTTGGTCCAACAGTTTCTGGCTCAGGTACAATATGGGATGTTCAACACCATTGATGTTCTGACTTAACACAGTGCCAAAAAACCATCAGTTTGGATAAGGAACTGAAGAGAGAGATTAAGTGCTACAAGTATGGCCTGCTTGAGGTAACTGAATGAGTGTATGCTGATGGATTCCAGACAATGTGTGTAGAAACTGACTTTTGTGTCAAATTTTTCAAAGGTGCAGCTTGCTCAGAAAATCTGAGCACAAACCTTCAGTAGTACCCAGCTAGCTCTAGAAGGGCTTAGCATTTAGTTTTGTTTGTTTTGGGCAAGGCTTTTATGGGAGCTATTTTTGTCCATGACCTTCCTTAGCTATATAACCAAAATATTTTGCTTCCTCAGAGCAAAATATTATTTTTGGGATTAATATGATGGACCACAGATACAACTGTACAGAACATGGTCAAGACCTGCTATAAATGTTACTCCCAGGGACTGGAAAAAATGAAAACATTATCAAGATAGATAGCACTAAAGGCATGATGAAGCTGTAGGAGTCTGTCCACCAGATTTTGAAAAGTAGTTGGAGCCCAGTGTAGCCCACAGAACAGGACACAATACTACAAGTGACCACTCTAGGTGCAAAATGTATTTTTTTCTTGGTTTCATGGGCTAGAGGGGTCTGCCTTTATTTCTTGGTCATATACAACATTGTGAAGACATGACAGTTGCCAATTTTCTCAATCATATCATTCATCTGTGTCAACAAAAATTTGTCAAAATTAGAGACTGCTAACAACCGATTCGTTTCATTAGCAGTGTGGCAACAACTGCTCCAGAAAATGGTGGCACCCACAATAAGTAAAAAAGGTGCTGTAGAAAACATTCAACTTTACAATAACACTTTAAGGAAGCAAACTAAGATCAAATCCAAAACACTTGAGTTTAAAACCCCTAGCTAAATGTCAATATTTTAAAAAACAGGTATAAAAATATAGGAGCTAACTCAGTAATTTAAAGAGATTTCAAATAATTTCAAAATTGTAGAAAACAAGAAAAAGCAGTTCTTTTTAGATTAGCCAAAAACATTGGCAGTTGAACGAGAAATTGAACCACAATTTGAGCAACCACGAAAGCACTGCTAAAAAAGAATGTTTGATTAAGAGCACATAGGGCATGTTATGCATGATGGCGTCTAGAATTTTAAAGTACACTTATGAAATAATATTTTAAACAACATTGTTGAACCATTAAAAGAAAGACTGAATTAAAAGGAAACATAATGATCAATTCCAGATCATAAATAATTTGAATAATGCCTCAGTAATCAGTGGTGTTGAGCTTTGTGAGAGATGAATGAAATTAGAGACTATGCCAACAGATGGCGATCCAAAAGACATCTCAAGAGTTGATCTGTATGAAGAAATAAAATATATGTGAAGCCATCTGGAAGAAATAGAGAGAAGTTACTCTCCACAAAATTGTTACAAATCATATACTCAAATAATTGTGCTTCCTCAATGCCAAACCTTTTTGTGGCAATGAGAATTCTTTTTTAATTCTGTCAGTATAAGAAGCAAGTGCAGAATGGAGTTTCTCCATTTTAAAATTCATAAAATCTTTGTACAAAATGACACAAGGTTGTTTAGATACAATACAATACAGTTTATTTTTGTATAGCCCAAAATCACACAGGAAGTGCCGCAATGGGCTTTAACAGGCCCTGCCTTTTGACAGCCCCCCAGCCTTGACTCTACAAGGAAAAACTCCCAATAAAAACCTTGTGGGGAAAAATGGAAGAAACCTCGGGAAAGGCAGTTCAAAGAGAGACCCCTTTCCAGGTAGGTTGGGCATGCAGTGGGTGTCAAAAGTAGGGGGTCAATACAATACAATATACAGAACAGAACAATTCCTTAAGACAGCATAATAATAAAAATTTTAGAAGTACGGTTTAACAGTAGATGATATGACATAATTAGGTTTGGATATTTTAAGAGTCCTGGAGACCTCATCCATCTAGCTGCATCTCCATTTGGCCATGCCACGGCTGAAACGTTGCTCCGATGAAAGGACCCCTCTTTCCCATGATTCCTGTGATCCTCCATCAGGGATGACTTTACCATAGGCAAGCAAACAACTTGGCACGTGGGCCGTGGCACCAATTGCCACATTTGGGTACCGAGAAAAGAAACAGAATAGGTGAGGGTTAGTATTCAAATATAATTATCATGTTACTTATGTTATAGTGCTAATGACTAACAACAGAGATGCAGTATGTACAGTTAATCAGCAGCTCTAGTCAGGATATGCTAAACTGAAGTAGTGAGTCTTCAGCCGGGATTTAAAGGCTGAGACTGAAGGGGCATCTCTTATGGAAGCAGGACGACCATTCCACAGTTTAGGGGCCCTGTAACTAAAAGCTCGACCTCCCACTGTTATTTTATTAATCCTTGGAATTAATCGTAGATCAATTATCAAAGTTGGAAACATTTTCAATAGAGCATTCAATTGCTGAGATTTAGCAAAATAACCAAGCACCTTGCAGCTCTTAAATCCTAAAGTGTAATTTTGTAAACTATATAAAAGATACATAGTATTGTTTGATCAATAGCACTTTTTATTAATAGACTTAGTAGTATTATATACAGTTTAAATTATAATGAATCTTTAAATGTATGTTTGAAAGTAACTACAGTATACACGTGATAGGACATTTTTCCTTACTCACTTGAATGAAAGTAATGTATAGTTTGTGCATATGGAGCAGACGTCAAATAAAACATTTGCTTGGGAAACCTGAAACCTTACAGTCAGAGCTATCATTTATATTAATAAAATATCAATAGCCTGTGTCTGTCTTTTGAATTTTCCAGCTTTGTTTGATGTAATTTACCCATTTTACAAACAAAGGAACTAATTTTACCCTCAGATTGCATCTTAGCTATTTGTTTATCTGTTTGTTCCCCAATCACACAAAAACAGCTAAGCTGGTTTTTAATAAATTTTGCATGTAAACTTAAATATAAAGTATATCCATCCATCCATTATCCAACCCGCTATAACCTAACTACAGGGTCATGGGGGGTCTGCTGGAGCCAGTCCCAGCCAACACAGGGCACAAGACAGGAAACAAAACCCAGGAAGGGTGCCAGCCCACCACAGATATAAAGTATATGGAATTTCTAAAGTTTACATGGGAGACGGATTGCAATGGGTGAGTAACCAAAAACAGCAAATCAATCTAAAGCAGAAGTCAAAGTTATTTAAATGTTGCATGAATATTAATGATGGTACAACTTAAAATGGGGGCAGTGTGGTGCAAAACCACAATCACATTATCATGCCAAAAGGGTTCAGCTGATGGTAAAGAATTTGGCATATTGTTTAGTTTGGTGAGGAGTGCAGCGCAAGAGCAAAGTACAGTGGAACCTTGGTTCATGAACGTCTCGGTACATGTACAACTCGGTTCACGACCAAAAAGTTTGCCAAACTTTTGCCTCGGTTCACGACCACACACTTGGTATACGAACAAGCCAGTTTCCCTTTCGGTTTGTCTCTAATATTATAAATAACAATGCTAGTAATCCCAGAGTCTTATTTTCAACAATTGACCGTCTGTTAAACCCAGGGAACACAAAGGAATGCCCCAGAATACTTCCAGTGAAACCTGTGAGAACATTGCTGTATTTTTCACTCAAAAAATTAATGATATTAGAGATAACATAGTATATCTCCCGAACACTGCAGAACCTCCAAAGCCCCGGTACTCCGTTATAAACAAATTAAATGCTTTCACCAGGATAGATTTACCTGAATTACATAGTATAATCTCTCAACTGAAATCCTCCACCTGCGTCCTTGACCCAATACCAACCAGGTTTTTCAAAGAAATATCAGGCGTTCTAATTGACAATATTCTGGACATAGTAAATTCGTCATTAGATACGGGGGTCTTTCCAGACTGTCTTAAGACTGCTGTAGTTAAACCCCTTCTTAAGAAACATAATCTTGACCCCTCTGCCTTTGAAAATTTTAGACCCATTTCTAACCTGCCCTTCTTAAGTAAAATTTTAGAGAAGGCAGTCATTATGCAGTTAAATGACCACCTAAATAAACATGCTATTCTTGATACTTTTCAGTCAGGCTTCAGAACAAATCACAGTACAGAAACTGCACTTGTTAAAGTAGTAAATGACTTGCGGGTAAATGCAGACAGAGGCCATTTATCTGTTCTCATCCTCTTAGATCTGAGTGCTGCATTTGACACCATTGATCATAATATTCTTAGAAATCGCCTTAGTCAATGGGTGGGCCTCTCTGGCAGTGTCTTAAATTGGTTTGAATCCTACCTGGCAGGGAGAAAATTCTTTGTGAGTTGTGGTAATCAAATCTCAAAGACACATGATATCCGATATGGTGTTCCACAAGGCTCTATCCTGGGTCCGCTGTTATTCTCAATCTATATGCTTCCGTTAGGTCAGATTATCTCAGGTTACAACGTGAGTTACCACAGCTATGCTGATGACACACAGCTGTACTTATCTATAGCACCTGATGACTCCGACTCTTTCGATACACTAACACAATGTCTTACTGGTATTTCTGAATGGATGAATAGTAATTTTCTCAAACTAAATAAAGAGAAAACTGAAATTTTGGTAATTGGCAATAATGGATTCAGCGAGGTTATCAGAAATAAACTTAATGCACTAGGATTAAAAGTTAAGACGGAAGTAAAAAATTTAGGGGTAACCGTTGACTGTAATCTGAATTTTAAATCGCATATTCATCAGACCACTAGGACAGCATTTTTTCATTTAAGAAACATAGCTAAAGTTAGACCTCTTATATCATTGAAAGATGCTGAGAAATTAATTCACGCTTTTGTTTTCAGTAGACTAGATTACTGTAACGCACTCCTCTCAGGACTACCCAAAAGACATAAATCATTTGCAACGAGTGCAGAATGCAGCTGCTAGAATCCTAACTGGGAAAAGAAAATCCGAACACATTTCTCCAGTTTTGATGTCACTACACTGGTTGCCTGTGTCATTCAGGATTGACTTTAAAATACTGCTTATGGTTTATAAAGCCTTAAATAATCTCGCTCCATCTTATATATCGGAATGCCTGACACGTTATATTCCAAATCGTAACCTTAGATCTTCAAATGAGTGTCTCCTTATAATTCCAAAAGCTAAACTTAAAAGAAGTGGTGAGGCGGCCTTCTGCTGCTATGCACCTAAAATCTGGAATAGCCTGCCGATAGGAATTCGCCAGGCAAATACAGTGGAGCAATTTAAAACACTGCTGAAAACACATTACTTTAACATGGCCTTTTATAACTTCACTTTAACATAATCCTGATACTCTGTATGTTCAATTCTTCATAATAACTATTCATGGTGGCTCTAAAATCCGTACTGACCCCTACTCTCTCTTCTGTTTCTTTTTCCGGTTTTGTGGTGGCGGCCTGCCACCACCACCTACTCAAAGCATCATGATGCTCCAACAATGATGGACTGAAAGCCAGAAGTCTACGTGACCATCATCATCAGGTCCTTCCATGAAAATATGATGATTTATGTTAGGTAGAATGCCCAGAGGGGACTGGGCGGTCTCTTGGTCTGGAACCCTACAGATTTTATTTTTTCTCCAGCTTTTGGAGTTTTTTGTTTTTCTGTCCACCCTGGCCATCGGACCTTACTCTTATTCTATGTTAATTAATGTTGACTTATGTTTATTTTTTATTGTGTCTTCTATTTTTCTATTAATTTTGTAAAGCACTTTGAGCTAAATTTTTTTGTATGAATATGTGCTATATAAATAAATGTTGATTGATTGATTGATTGTGCGCGCCGATGATTTCCGCACGTGTTGCATTGTTCTTGGTCAGACATGCCTGCCTGCCGTGCGTGCCTGCCTGCCTGCACATTCATGCTGATTATTGTATTTAAGCACGTGTTGAGCCGCTCCCTGTTCATTGTTCTCAGTCAGACGTGCGTGCTTTACGAGAGAGAGAGAGAGAGAGCGAGCCTGCTCGTGCAGCTGAGCAGTGAGCCTGGGTGTTTTGTGTCAGTGTTATTCAATGTTTTTACATTAGTTTACTATTACACTGTGCATTCAATGGTGTAATTAACTATATTTGTGCTTAATCTTTAAAATAAATATATTTACATACAGTTTGTATGGTCTGGAACGGATTAATTGTATTTACATACAATCCTATGGGGGAAATTGCTTCGGTTCATGACCAACTTGGTTTACGACCAGAGTTTTGGAACGAATTATGGTCGTGAACAGAGGTTCCACTGTATTTTGTACTATTGTATTGTATTTCTGAGGTGGCAATGATTGTGTGAAAAGGATTACTTGAATTCTGTTTGATGTATTGTATATCAACTAGGTTTGTACACCCATTCATCCTGGAAGGTGATCTCTTTCTGAACTGCCTTTCCCAAGATTTCTTCCATTTCATTTTTTTCCTAAAGGCATTTGTTGGGAGTTTTTTTCTTGTCCTCTTAGGGAGTCAAGGTTGGTGGGCTGTCAAAAACAGTACCTGTTAAAGCCCATTGAGGAATTCCTTCTATGATATTGGGTGTGACAAATGACTCCAGACAGTCACAAAGATTTGGGGCAGCCACCCATGTAATATGATCCTGGCTGCAAAAGGTCTGAAAAAGTGAGTTGTTTACAAGACAGAGTCCAAAACAGAACTGATTAAGTGGAGGTAAGATGGTGGTTTTAAGGGCTAGAAGAGGAAATGATGTCATTCATGCCAGAACCAGAAGTGACGTCATCAGTGGCGCTGGCACCTAGTGGGATTTCCTGGGAATGGTCTGCAAGAGACTGAGAGAGACAGACAGCACACTCCGCCACTCCCCTGGTCTGACGTAGTATTACAGTTACTTAAGCCCTATAGCTGCATCCTAATCACACATTTGTGACATGGGCTATACAAGAAATAAATTGTTGTTGTTGTAGGTTTGGCCCTACTTTCAGTGAAGGCTACATTCTATGTTAGTGATGCAATGGAAATAACAATAACCAACACAAAAATCACACATTACTCAAAAATGGCTATATCAACTTTAATAGAATTTTGTATTTTATTATAGTTCATGCAATTAGGGTACATGAATTCTTAACCCCACAAAAAATCAGTTCATTACAAAACATGGTTTGAGCATATAGAATTAACACTAGAATTACAAGAGCCTACGAGAAAACTTGTAAATCCGGCCCACCTTAAATCCGTTTGCACCTCTCCATCAGCGTCTTTTGTCCTGTAAATGTGCTGATTAAGACAAGCAGCAAGCAGCCTGCTATTCCATCCCCCACCGTCGCAGAACGTTCACTAAGTTCTTCCAGCTCTTGCCTTGTTTGATTATCTGGGAGTGAAGAGCTGGAGTTTTAGAGTGGAAATAATAGATTGTTATTTGGAACACATGCATTTCATGTGTGTTCCGTTTCTACAATAATCTGCGTGAAAACACATTGTTAAAACAGAATCTTTTTCATATTTTAGTAATAAATGTTACAAAATGTAGGTATAAACTATAGAATGTGTGAAGCCTGAAGTCCAAAGATCAAATAAACACTTCCACAAAAGGTTCATGGATGATACAACAGCTTTCGTGGCATAGCAGTAAGATTTGCTGCTCCTATATTTGCCGTTTTCAGTAGTGAGCTACTCTTATTGTTAATATTATACAGTACACACATACATTTGGTTTGCATCTGTAACAGACCGTGTACATTTATAGTACTGTACTTGTAAAAGTTACTGTTTTTTTTTTCACTTCACTTCACGATCACAATATATACTACCGCCCTAGGGATCTGACGCTGTTAGTTTTTATTTGAAATTTGGGAGTAACTGTAGATGTGAGTGGTGTTTTAAGGGAATGGAACTGGACATTCTCTGATCTGGAGGGATAAAAGCTGACACACAAACGCTGGTGAATCTGCCTTCTTCGTATCTCACCGTCACTTTATTTTTTTTATTTAGTTTTATTGAGTGTTCCTGCTCACGCAGAATTAGTATTCACCTTATGGTTTATGATGTCAATGGCGTCAGATGGACAGAATCATAATGTCCCAGAGGTGTTCTGTTAGGTTTAGGTCAGGCGAGTGTGCAGGCCAGTCAGTGGTATCAATTCCTTCATCTTTCAGGAACTGCCTGCATATTCTCGCCACATGAGGCTGGGCATTGTCGTGCACCAGGAGGAACCCAGGACCCACTGCACCAGCATAGGGTCTGACAATGGGTCCAACGATTTCATTCCAATACCTAATGGCAGTCAAGGTGCAGTTGTCTAGCCTGTAGAGGTCCGTACATCCCTCCATGGATATGCCTCCCCAGACCATCACTGACCCACCACAAAACCGGTAATGTTGAACGATGTAGCAGGCAGCATAAAGTTTTCCACGACTTCTCCAGACACTTTCATGTCTGTCACATGTGTTCAGGGTGAACCTGCTCTCATCTGTGAAAAGCCAAGAGTGCCAGTGGTGGACCTGCCAATTCTGGTATTCTATGGCAAATGCCAATCGAGCTCCACGGTGCCGGGCAGTGAGCACAGGGCCCACTAGAATATGTCGGGCCCTCAGGCCACCCTGATGAAGTGTGTTTCTGATTGTTTGGTCAGAGACATTCACACCAGTGGCCTGATGGAGGTCATTTTGTAGAGCTCTGGCAGTGCTCATCCTGTTTCTCCTTGCCCAAAGAAGCAGATACCGGTCCTGCTGATGGGTTAAGGACCTTCTACGGCCCTGTCCAGCTCTCCTAGAGTAATTACCTGTCTCCTGGAATCTCCTCCGTGCCCTTGAGACTGTGCTGGGAAGCACAGCAAACCTTCTGTCAATGGATGTGCCATCCTGGAGAAGTTGGACAACCTGTGCAACCTCTGTAGAGTCCAGGCATCACCTCATGCTACCAGTAGTGACACTGACCATAGCCAAATGCAAAACTAGTGAAAAAACAGTCAGAAAAGATAAGGGTGGAAAAATTTCAATGGTATCCACCTGTTAAACCATTCCTGTTTTGGGGGCATCTCATTGTTGCCTCTCTAGTGCACCTGTTGTTAACATCTTTAACACCAAAGTAGCTGAAACTGATTAACAACCCCCTCTGCTACTTAACTGACCAGATCAATATCTCAGAAGTTTCATTGACTTGATGCTATACTCTCATTAAAAAGTGTTCCTTTAATTTTTTTGAGCAGTATAGATACCAGGGCAACATCATTTCAGCTAGTTAAAAAAACATTTTTTTTTCTCTTAGCTGCTAGCTATAGTACAGCAACTGTTGTAGCACCTTTCAGTGATGATCGATGGGCAGCTTGGTTCATCACAATTTTATAGACAATGGGTCAGCCTGAAGTTAAAACTCATCGACTGATTTTCAATGACCAGCATATCAATACTATACAATCCTTACAAACTTCCAAATACAACGAAAATGTAATACCCAGTAGTATTCAATTGGTGCTTTGTAGTCTTCCTATGGACAAGAATGTCTGCGGAACAATAGTGTTGGCAAAATATATGCTAAGTCATAGATAGATAGATAGATAAATGATAGCACTATATTTGTCCCCAGAGGGAAATATGTTTATTTACAGAAGCTCAATAAATAAATATATATACAGTACATATTGTTATATTATGACAAACAAGAAACCACCCTCTCAAATACACACCAACTCTGACTTGGTTAAAGACAAAACGAGCAGTCACAAACACAGCAAGGAACTATAAAGGTACATTGCAATAGTTAGTGTAGTGATACTGGACAATCCATACCTATTACTTTCACTATTAGGTACATTTTAGTATAAGCATTAATGTAAAGGTTAGTTAAACTATTTTTAATTGCGTATTTTAAATGAGATTATTTTAAAATCAGTTCTATGCAAATCTAAGACACAATAGAGATGCTTACTGTAAGAAGTGATCATACTTCTTTTTATTGTTTTTACTGCCAGGGTTTTAGATCAACATTACATAGAAGGAAAACCAGTTGAACAAGTAAAGCATCAGTTAAAGAACTAGCTATTGTGTTGTAATTGTGTAATTGCTTTCAGATGCGGAAAACACAAACAGTTAACCAAAAGCGATAAATAACAAAATGTATCCTACTTAGGTCCCTACCCAGAGGCATTTTTGGCATGATATTTATAGGCATGGGGTTTCAAATGTAAATAATAGCTTACCTGACTAATAATGCCTGTCCATTTTTTGCTAATGACTAGTGAAACATGCAGGTTCACACACTTTTTAGATCCCAAAAAACAATCAGACATTTGGATGCTGGTACCTGTTATGTCTCAATTGCCATCAAATCATTGTGATGCCCTCTGACAAATGATTTTCTACATAAGCACATACATACATACATACATACATACATACATACATCCATGTTCTTTATGCACCAGGATTCTGCTTTGCTTTCTAACAGGAGCATCATACTGCTAGCTTCATTTTTATGAAATGGATGGAGCATACTAGTGTTACTTGGTGCCCTTTTCAAATTTAGTGCACTTCTCAGCAGTGGGCAAACATCAAACGCCATGTAATGTCTTGTGAACGATGCATTCCTGATATTAATCTCCTTTCTGTTTTTTTCAAATTACTACAGCTGCCTTTAAAGGAACATATGGTATTGAACTTTTTATACTTCTTTGCTGGCTTGTGCTGTATGGCCTTGACAGTTTAATGAGGACGATGGCCATGAAGCTGCCCACACGCTCAAAGGGTGTAGAACATTGCAGGGCCAATTAGTCAGCCAGATAAGACTGGCACAAAGAAAATTTTGTAGAGTAAAAGAAATAAATATTTTTCTTCATAAATAATTATGTTAAGCATATGATATAAATTTTTTTTAAATTGTTTAAGAACAGAAAAAAGAGAATTTTTTATGAATATTTTAAAAATAAATTACTGAGGGAAGTTATTACTCATGTAACACCCACTTGCTCCCTTGGCTTTTACTGAGGGTGCTGACCTCAATTCCTTTGAGCATACTTAGTCCAACTAGTTCTCAGCAGTTTATTTTAACCCTATTTTAACCCTACTTTCCTTATTTTCTTTTAATCTTCTAATATATAAAGCAGAGTCGATGATCTAATATATAAAGCAGAGTCGTGTGTATGTTTGTTTGTCTGTCATACAAATCACACCAGACGTCCGATCAGCACCAAACTGGGGGTGGGGCTCCTTTGTGACCAGGAGAAGGTCATGGGGTATGTTTGGTTTGGAAAAATAATCGTGGTGGACCATGGGGCACCTTTTCACCAACACAACGTTTGGCGCACGTCCCCGTACTTATCATCGAGAAGATAGCCGCACGTTGCAACGTTCACCGTGGCGCCATCTAGTGGCAGCTTTGGTCTCTGTGCATCGCTCTTTACCCATATTTCTTTAAATTGCCAAAAGATGTCAGAAGTGTCAAAGTATCAGAAGGCCGACTGCTTTGATTGGGTGAAGCATAGACATAGAATTACTAGACGCCGCATGACCAGCAGCATCGTAAGTTAATGTCGCCACAATATTGCGAGTGGCACTGTTGTGGAGTGAAGTAATGAATAATGTGCTGCTTGGGATTGTACAAGCCACTGTACTCTCTAAACCAGATCCCAGGGGATTACATTTCATAGGTAAGGCTGAACAATTGTTTTGGTTATATTTCGCCATTAGAAAATCCCATTTTATCATCTTAGCACTCAAGTTCACAATAAAATTAAACAACATTAGTAAAATTAAAACAAGAGAATGATAAATCAAAAAGCAATAATAAGCAAACAAACAAAGACAAATGGCAGTAACACTGCAATATTCACGGTTGGTATGCCAGTTGGAAAAGATAAGTTTTGAGGGCAGTTTTAAAATGTGTTATTGAATCGAGCTGACGTATATGAGAGGGAAGAGAATTCCCGAGTTGAGGAGCACTACGAGAGACGCTCGAGCTCCCATAGAACTGAGTTTGATGTGTGGTACAGAAAGTCTAGCTGCTGATGAGGATCTGAATGAGAGCTTTAAATGTTAAGAGCAGTATTTTGTATTATATTCTCTGGTTAACAGGGAGCCAGTGAAGTTGAGAGAGAATCTGTGTAATATGTTCAGTGGATTTAGAACAGCAGGTTATTATCCTGGCAGCAGAATTTTGAAGAAGTTGTAAGCGATGGATAAGTTTTTGTGGGATGCCAGATAGAATAGCATTACAGTAATCTATACGTGAGGCGACTCGGGTATTAACCAATACTTCAGTACTGTGTTGCGTAAGAGCAGGATGTCTAGAAATGTTTTGGAGATGGAAGAAGGCAGTCCGAGAAATATTACTTATAAGGGAGGAATTATTTAATAATAATAATTATTATTATTATTTAATAATTGCCATTATTAGTGTATAAATGTATATAAATAATTGCATGTAAAAAATTTGCCAAAATCTGTTGTATGTAAACGATACCATTTTAAACGTTATTGTTTTTTCATCAGAAAACCCGGTTTACACGTCTACCTGTGTTAGTTTAAATGGCACTTTTGCCACTCGCCATAGGGCGGATACGCTGATGTATCGTGTCGACTGGGCAACACAGTGAATGCGGCGTCTATCTATTTATGTCTATGGGGTGAAGGGGAACTGCCGTATGGATGTAAAACGTGAACGACCCAGAAAGCGTGACCGGCTGACGTCACACTCCCACACGCACTGATAATGCTGTATTTAATTCGGCAACATCCGTTATATGCAAGCACGTTTGAACAGAGACTTGCCTTAAAAAGACAGCATCCTTCCCCCATCATTTTCCCCAAACACAGCACCAGTCCGACTCACAGTACAATTTCAGTGTTGCTCTTTCTGACTGACTGGTGTTATTTGTTTGCTTTCTGACATATTGTAAATAATGTTAATTCATCTCACTGTGGTGCTTATTCCATACGTAATGTAACACATTATAATTGTCTTGCTTTTCGCTAGTATACCCTGAAAAAAAGACGTAGAATTGGAAGGTCCACTTCAGATGCCACAATAAAGTCTATTTTAAGGGCGTCTGAAACGCAACAGCACACAGAATCCTGAGTGGAGGAACTTACAATATCATGTCAATCAGAAAACTGTTTGTTCTATTTCTATGTTCTGTTTCTGTCATTTGGGAAATTCACCGGTTATAGATTCCCGGGCAACACCAGGTAGTCCTGCTAGTAGATTAATAATACAATGAACTGACAATCTAAACACATTTACTGGCGCCACAGCAAAACACCAATACTGTACTCTGTTTCCCTCATATATCTATATCAATTTAATTTCAAAATCACACAACTGATCAATTTAAATTAGTGAGCGATTATTTACAGATATATAACTCTACATCAATAACATATTCACAAATATACGTATATTATATATATCTCAATGGCAAATACAAATGTAACATGGAAATATTAAGTTAAACTCTTTGAGGTAGATCAAAGTCACTCAAATGTTCCTTACATATATAACATGTAAACACAATTAAATAAATAAGTAAACAAATTCCAGTTTTTCACCAATGCCAGCAAAAACAAAATTGGAATTAAAATGAAACCACAAACATAGGCAGAGTGGGGGCTCGGTGACTAAGAAGCTGCACTGGTACCTGAATATGAGAGGTTGCCAGTTGCCATGAGCATAGCCCTTAACCTGAGAATTGCTCCAATGGTGCTGTACAATAGTTGACCCTGCGCTCTGACCCCCTAAGGTCATGCAAAAAGACTATTTCCCCTTAGGGATTAACAAAGTATATCAAAATAAAACAAAATTAAATAAATAAAATATTGCAAACCTGGCTGATGCTTATGAGCGCTGTAAATGGCTCCTGTGCAGAGTGGAGAGGAGATGAAGCATATGTATGGTGTCTATTTTAGGACATCCTCCTCCCTCTTTTTCAAAATGGCATCTGTCATCCGGCAATAATTCCATCCTACCCGTATCAAAACTCTGTCCTGTTTTAAGAGGCTACACTTATTTTCCACATGTGGTGGAGCTGTGCCATGCCAGCTGAGACTTGCCAGATACCAGTGTTTAGAGATTTGTAGATTTTATTAATTCACTTTCAACCTTTTACTTAACTTACAAAGCTGCATGACATCAATACAAGAATGAAAAATAAAACTATAACAATAAAAAATAAAAAAGTTCTCCTCAGCGGTGAAATGTGTGGAGCAAAGCACACCTGGCTTGCAATCGAACAATAAAGAGCTTCTTGGACATTGTTCATTACTTCATGACTGTTTCATCACCACATTGCATGGAAAACATCATGCATTTCATTTACATATAGTGGCTGTATTAGTATGATAAAATGAGTGGTGCTGCACTTTTTCTAAAATTTTATAACAGAATGAAAACCCATTCTATGAACTTTTTTTTTTTTTTTATTTATTTTATTAATTTTATTACAATCCATACATGCAATCAAGTTTTTACAAAAAAAAATTATGTTAAGAACAGATCGATCCCCACCCTGAGAGAGAGAGCAAGCCAAGCGTGTAAAATTTAAGGCTTTGTAAAATACCTAAGTTAATAAATTCTCTGTGCTTTATAAACTTATTTTAAAATATTACTGATTAGATCCTGCCATGTTTTGAAAAAAGTCTGTACAGATCCTCTAACTGAGTATTTGATTTTTCCAATTTCAAATAATATAACACATCAGTTTCCCACTGACTTAAAAGAGGAGAGTTTGGGTTCTTCCAGTTTATCAGAATAAGTCTGCGTGCCAACAGTGTAGTGAATGCAATCACAATTTGTTTGTCCTTCTCCACTTTAAGCCCCTCTGGAAGAACCCCAAACACAGCTGTTAATGGGTTAGGAGGGATTGTGAGTCCAAGGCTGTCTGAGAGGTAATTAAAATGTTTGTCCAGAATAATGTTAATTTGGTGCAGGCCCAGAACATGTGACCCAGTGAGGCTGGGGCTTGGTTGCAGCGTTCACAGGTTGGATCATGCTCTGGAAACATTTTGGAGAGTTTCAGTCGAGACAGATGTGCTCGATATATAATTTTGAGTTGTATAATTGTATGCTTTGCATATGGAGCTTGAGTGAATTCTCTGCATTGCTACTTTCCACTCCTTTTCTGATATATTAATTGAGAGATCTTTTTCCCAGTGTCCTCTTGGATCTTTGAAAGGAAGGGATTGTAAAATGATTTTATATATTGTAGAGATGGAGTCTAATCCTTGAAATTGAGCAATATTTTTCCAGCGTGGATGAGGGTGCAAGATGAGGAAAATCTGGAAGGTTCTGTTTAACAAAGTTCCTGATTTGAAGATAGTGAAAGAAATGTGTAGCTGGAATGTTAAATTTGGAATGTAATTGTTCATAGGATGCAAAGACGTTGTCTATAAAAAGATCTCTAAGCAAGTTAATTCCAAATTTTTCCAGATATTAAAAACTGCATATGTTTGTGAAGGTTGAAAGAGGTGGTTCTCTTGCAGGGTGCCACAGAAAAGCTTCTCCGTCTTAAAATGCTTTCTACATTGGTTCCAGATTCTAAGTGAGTGGAGCACAATTGGGTTATTAGTGTATTGCCGATAGCGTGTGTTTATTGGAGCACAAGCAAGGAATACAAAGAAGTACTGCAGGATTTTACTTCTATTGCGGTCCATGCCTGTGTATGTTCTTCTATTTGTGTCCAGGTTCTTATCGCCTGTATATTTGCTGCCCAGTAATAAAACTGGAAGTTAGGTAGAGCCATGCCGCCTTCTGCCTTTTGTCTTTGTAGGGTCGCTCTTTTGATGCGTGGATGTTTTGAATTCCAAATAAATGAGGTTATTGTTGAATCTAATTGCTTAAAGAATGATTTCTTAATGTATATTGGTATGTTTTGAAATAAAAAGGAGCTTAGGAAGAACATTCATCTTAACAGTGTTAATTCTTCCAGCTAGTGTGAGATGAAGGGTTGACCATCTATGCAAGTCTGTTTAATTTTTTCCATGCAGGCGACGAAATTTTGTTGATACAGAGCTTTATGTTTACTTGTGATGTTTACCCCTAGGTATTTAAACTGTTCTGCAATGATAAAAGGTAGGGTGTCTAATCTAATATTATATGCTTGAGAATTCACTGGAAAGAGTACACTTTTATTCAGATTAATTCTGAGACCAGAGAGCTTTTGAAATTCTGTGAGTGCTGCTAAGACTGCAGGCACAGAATTTTCTGGGTCCGATATATACAGTACCATGTCATCTGCATATAATGAGATTTTCTGTTCCAGTCCTTCTCTGCTAATCCCCTTTATCTGATCAGTATTTCGACAATGTATTGCCAGTGGTTCAATGGCAATCAAAACAACAGTGGTGACAAGGGCATCCTTGTCTTGTGCCACGTTCTAGTTTAAAGTAGTCTGAGCAAATGTTATTGATGCAAACTGAAGCTTCTGGGTTAGTATACAGTAATTTAATCCATGCACAAATGTTCGGGCCAAACCCAAACTTCTCCATTCAATCATGTCGAATGCTTTTTCTGCATCCAATGATAATAATATTTCTGGGGTGTTTGATTTAGTTGGTGAGTATATTACATTAAACAGGCGTCGAAGATTTGAAGATAAGTGTCGGCCCCTAATAAATCCAGTTTGGTCTTGTGATATTACGAGGGAGCACTTTCTCCATCCTTCTAGCTATGATTTTAGAGAGTATTTTAACGTCGTTATTCAGAAGTGAAATTGGTCTGTATGATGCACATTGTAATAAGTCCTTATTTTGTTTTGGAAAGACAGTGATTAGTGCTTGGCGAAAGGTTTGTGGAAGAGATTGGTTATCTCTGGCTTCTGTAAATGTTGCTAATAGGAGGGAGCTAGCTGAGCGGAGAATTTCTTGTAAAACTCTGCAGGGTAGCCGTCAGGGCCTGCTGCTTTTCCACCTTGGAGTGACTTTATAGCATCTAGTAATTCTGATAATGCCAGAGGTTTATCAAGTTCCTCCACACTAAAAGCGTCAATTTGTGGTATCTGTAATGTATCCAGAAATGCATTAGATTGTATATTGTCTTCTTTAAACTCAGTAGTATATAGGGATTTATAGTAGTCTCTGAAAGTGTGCATTATATTTTTGTGTTCGACGATTTTATCTCCGTTCGTGTTAGTGATTACCGAGATTGCGTTGCGTACATCTTGCTTGTGAATTTGTTGAGCTAAAAGCTTATTAGCTTTCTCTCCATGTTCATAATAATGATGTCTGGATTTGTAAATTAGTTGTTCAGTTTCTTTAGTTGTCAAGAGGTTTAATTCTGAATGTAGAGCCTGCCTCCTCTTATGTAGAGTCTCGCTTGGTAGTCTGGCATGTTCTTCATCTATTTTAGTAATTTCGCTTTTTATCTCTGCTACTTTCTTCGCTTCGGATTTATTTCTGTGGGAAAGATATGAGATAATCTGTCCTCTTAAGAAGGCCTTAAGAGTTTCCCAGAGTATTCCTGCAGAGATCTCAGGGGATGTATTTGTCTCTAGAAAGAATTTGATTTGTTTGGATATAAATTCAGTACAATTCTCGTCAGCTAATAGAAGCGGTTGAGGCCATCTGCGGGTGAGTGTATGGGGCTTAGTAATTTCAGCTCCAAGATCATAGGAGCATGGTCCGAAATAACAATAGCATCGTATTTACAAGATTTAATCTTAGGCAAGAAGTTATTATCTATAAAGAAGTAATCAATCCTTGAGTAGCAATGATGTACTGGTGAGTAGAAAGAATATGGGTAAAATTGAAGAGCGCATTCAGGAAAACTCGGTTAAACTGAGCACGCTTGCTGATAAAATTGGAGCATCTTAAGGAGACATTCACGAATCGGATCGATAAGGCCAAACATGTAGCTGCCATTGCCGAGGAAAGAGCAGTAAATGTCAGTTCCGAATGTAAAAAACTCGGAGAAAAACTTGGAGACAGACTGGCTGCTTTAGAAGATGGGAGTAGAAGGTATAATGTCAGAATTGAAGGCCTGCCGGAGAATCGAGAAAGTTCAAACATTGTGAAATTTGCAGCTGAACTTTTTTCTAAAATAATCGGGGGCGACTTTAAAGCAGAATCTGAGATAGCAGCGGCTTACCGCATACGCGGATCAAACACCGTCAGACCCCGACCAAGATCTTTTATAGTTCGTTTTGAACGATTATCATTTAAGCTAGAGGTGATGGCACTCCTCAGAAACAAGGAAGATATTATATATGAAAATAACCACATTCGTATCTTCCCTGACTTCTCTCCAGCAACAGCTATTAAGCGCAGCCTTCTATAATATTAAACAGCGGTTACGGCAAGCCAGTGTCAAATACAGCCTCCTGTATCCGGGCTTAACTGAAAGTGGAATGGCAAGGTCATTTCTATGTCTTCACTAGCAAGGAAGGAGCAGAAAATGAATTAAGAAAGCTGATCCCGGGACTATTCTGATACATAATAGTGAGTCATGGCGGTAAATTATAATGCTAGGAATAATAATCTACTGTCTGATCTCTGCGTTTTAAAATACGGGTTTTTTATCAGCATATATTCTCATATATTTTTATTATTACTTAGTATTACTAGTTATATGTTTATGTTTTATTGTGCTTAATTACTTTTTCTTCCCTTTTTTTTTTTTTTTCTCTTTTTCTTTTCTAATTATTTCATGTGTACCCTAAGCGAGACTGTTCAATATCATACCCTTGGTTTACTGTTATTGCTATTACTGCATTAAGACTTGTTATGCTTATTTTGGACACATCTTTAACACCATCACCCGGGTTTATTATCTGGGGGTATCATCTTAATGTACTAAAATTGCTGAAGACTATATATATATCTTAAGTGCAATTTTTTTTCTTTAAAGACTATATTGGTAACAGATATCTCTATCTTTTAGCCCTAAAGCGCCACTGCATGGGGGCTTGTTGTGCTTTGGACGCGCTCTGTTTCTGGGTATGTCAGAGGACTGGGACTGCGTGAAGTGGGTTTTAGCCTCACTTGGGGAGGCAAAAAGGGAGGGTGGGGGGTTAAGGGGGGAAGAGAAAGAGAGCAGGCTTGATCTATACCTAATCTATCATCTCAATCTTTATAATTATAACTATCAACGTAATAATAAGCTGCATGGCAACAACTCTTGGGGAAATAGGAAATTAAGACCTAAACTATTTCACTTCCAGTTAAGACTATAAAATGACATCAAAAACTCAGAATCAGTGTCTCCATGATGGGACAGTTAACTTCGTAAGCTGGAATGTTAAAGGCCTGAATCACGAATTAAAGAGAAAGAAAGTACTTTCTCACCTAACAGGTCTAAATGCTAAAATAGTATTTTTACAGGAAACCCACTTACTAAGCAAGGATCAGTTCCGGCTGCAAAAAGACTGGACTGGCCAAATGTTCCATTCTAGCTTTACGAAGAAAACTAGAGGTGTGGGAATTCTCATACATAGAACAGTACCTTTTGTAGCATCAGATGTAGTATTGGATCCTGAAGGGAGATATGTAATGGTCATGGGAGACTTATCTAACTGTAAAATAATTTTGATAAATGTTTATGCACCTAATGTTGATGATAAGGAATTTATACAAAATTTATTTGCATCCATTCCCAATCTGAACACTCATAAAGTTATAATGGCTGGTGACTTTAATTGTGTTCTAAATCCACTGTTAGATAGGACTTCCTCCACAGGGGGAACGGCATCTAACACCACAAAGATAATTACAAAGTTTATAACTGATCACAACTTATCAGATCCCTGGAGGTTTTTAAACCCAAATTCAAGAACATATTCTTTCTACTCACCAGTACATCATTGCTACTCAAGGATTGATTACTTCTTTATAGATAATAACTTCTTGCCTAAGATTAAATCTTGTAAATTCTATGAACTTTTTAATTAGATTTTTTGCATAAATATCTGGGCACCTAGACTTAACCAACATGTCTAGGGCAGAGTCATGCCAAAAAGACTACATTGTTTTCTAGGATGTGCAAATCCTGACCAAGGTCAAAGTCAAATTCACTTTGTTTCTACATGCCTGTAATACTAGGGTGTTGTACTGTGTTAGCCATAACAGATGGAATGAGATGTCAAGCAAAATAACACCTTTTATTGGCTAACTGAACAGATTACAATATGCATGCTTTTATAATTGCCTGAAGAAGGGGCCTGAGTTGCCTCGAAAGCTTGCATATTGTAATCTGTTCAGTTAGCCAATAAAAGGTGTCATTATCTCATTTGTACATTCTCAAAACATGTTTTTGTAATGAACTGAATTTTTTGTGGAGTTAAGAATTTCATTTTTTTAATCATGAATCATACACAACATTAAATTTTATTTCTTTACCAGTTCAATTAAATCCAGCTACAAAATGTCACCATTTTAAATGAGGGAATGAGACTGTGAAAGGATGTTGTTCTGCCTTTTTTCAAGTTGAAGTTATTTCTTCACAATCATGGTATATTATCAATTGCAAAATGAAATTGTGTTCTAAGGTAAAAAATATTTATGAATTAAAAAACAAATATCTGTCCTAATCCCTTTAAAATGATTGACTAATTTTCTCTCTTTTTTCTCTGGCCCAAGAAGACTTCTATCCTGATATTATAGAATTTTAATGAAATATTTTTCATAAATACATGATCATTTTTACAACTTCATTTAAGTATATACTTGTATTTAATTAAAATCCTATAGTATCAGATTTGGGTTTGGGTTTGGGGCAGCAGTCTTTCCATACCACCAAACCATACTAGAGCTCTCACTGGTGACCCCACTATGTCATCACTCTTAAACTGTCTTTAAGCTACCTGCCATTAATGGCTAACATGGACATTTAATTTTACTTTGAAATGATATGCTGCTAGTTTGTGGCCTGGAGTTTTCTTTTTTCTAGACAACCCTGTCCAGGAGCAACTTGATCCCTTCTTCTATACGGTGAAACATACTGCTATTTCTCCTTTGTTTGTATCAGGTGTCAAGCTCCCTAACACATGCTAAACCATCTGCTCTTTTTTCGACCAGAAGCCCAGCAGAACCTGACCACTTGCTCACAGCCTGGGTGAAACTCTTTTGCTTCTTTGCAGGCTACAAAGTTATTTTTCCTTTTAGAGTTAACTTCTGAGGTACCATTCATTTGGATAGGATCCCGAAGCCCAAGATCCCTGTTTTCACTCTTTTTCCTGTGGGAATTCCCTTTTTCCATCCTAGTGGCACTCATGCCACTAAACACCTGCTGTTAACCAAGAAAATGTTTACATGCCTGGTGGTATAGGTTAAGTCTCCCTTGGAGCTTGTAAGTGTGATTGTAGAGTACCTAACTGGTCACATAGGGTAACAGATGAGGTTGAACCATCCCTGGTCAAAGCCAGTCCTCATTATGCATCAAGCAAAAAGCAGAAATGATTACTAGGCAGGATACCCATTTACTGAAGGCATGCTCACTCATACTGTGTTCACTTATCTTTGACCATTAACTAATTTGAATGTGTTAACTAATATGAATGTGGACAGAGTCCAGGATTAGGGTTTTAAAGAGTTAAAATGAACCAAAAGTTTGAATCAGCCAATGGACTGGGCAAAAGTTTGTCACAGTGGCCTCTCATACAACAGTAGCTCTTATTAAAGGAATACTCCACCCTAAAATAGTTTTTGTTTTGTTTTGGAAATGTTATCCCAAGTAGTCTGTAGTGATTGCCAAGAAGAATTTTTAATCTCATATTTTCATGCAGATAACAAAGTTTCTGATATAATAGACAACCAAAGCTAGACAACAGCAAACAACATCCAAAACGTCCATGAAGAAATCTTGTGCTACTTGTGGCGCATGTGTACGGGCGCCGTTCTCCTCCCCTACCACCTTGGCCGTCACTTCCCCTACCTCTTCATATCTTAGGTATTCAATCTGCCTCAAGAATGATTTAAGTGCCAGCTTAAGTGAAAAATAAAAAGAGAATGTACTAAGTAATTGCAACACAAACACTGAATTAATCAGTTTTAACATACAAAGATGCCGACAAAAGAAGAGAAGTGGGCCACTAGGGTAGAGAAAAGAAGAACTGCTCAGGAAGCAGTAAGCGCATCAACCTCTGAGCAAATTAATGCTAAACATGCAGAGAAAGAGTATGAAAACTATGAATGCTCAAGTCAAGTGTATTCACTGCATGTTATCGTGCAGTCCACTATTACTGGTATTAGCGCCGACCCGAAACAGACTGACACGTTTAAAACAAAAAAACTTTTATTTTCTTTACCTGTGGGGCACGTCTTCCCCGTGAACCCCACAGGGCAGAACACAGTCCCAACACAAATAAAGCACCCAAATCACCACACTCTTCTCCTCCACTCCTGTCAGGGCATTTTCATCCACCTCCTCCCAACTCTGGCGCCCTGAGTAGTGGCTGCAGGCTCCTCTTATAGCCCACCAGGAAGTGCTACAGGTGCTTGTTCACCTACTTCTGGCTGCACCTCCGGGTGCGGCTGTGTTCCCGCCAAGACGGGCTGGTTAAGCCGTGCAGCTCTATGCAGCTCCCCCTGGCGGAGGCCGCGGGGCCCAACCAAGATGAGCTCTGGTGTTCCATGAAAGTGGCCCCGAGAGCAACCCAGGGGGGCTGCCATCAAGTGTTCCGGGGGGAGTAGCATGCATCCCATGGCTGCTCCCCCAGATTCAGTGTTGAAAGGGCATCCCGGCCGGGCATGGGCCCTGGCCGTCCGTCACAATATATACATATATATCTCTCTATTATATAAAAAAATCCTGGGAAGAGATGAGACTTTTTAACGTGGGACGAGACCTGACTTTTTGAGAGAGATACTTTCAGGTCCCTTAAGATCAGACTTTGTGCCAAGAGATTTAACCACGCTCAGGGCCGGAGATAAAAGACAAAGAGTAGATGACAAAGTAGAACGTCATAAAGAGGTTCCAAAATGCTGGCATGTTACACATGCAGAGCAGGTGGGAGATAATGAAAATACTAAAATTTGAAAGTCTCAAAAAATGAAGTAAAGATCGCATTAACGCAAACAAATGGAAATTATTACTCTGTGAAATAATGGAAAGGCGAAAAGAGATTGAATATATTGTTCGGATTTAAACTTTAAATCAGAGACTGGTAAATCATCTAATCCGTGTTGCCATCATGGAAAAGTAGTGTTTCTTCCCAATGAAGAGGCACATCTGTGAGAATTAAAAGATTTGTTGTTTGGTGAAAGTGAACTCCACATACGCTAGCAGCAGAGATGAAAAGTGGCTGGCGCTAGCCCCCTACTATATATAGTATACATATATATTGTCACACACGTGTGCATGGGAAGCAGCTGAAGGGCTTAGGAAATACTGTTTATACATCTGCCCAGGGGGGGGTGCACTGACGCTCTTTCTGAGTTCTCTGCAGGTCTTACCCGGGAAATCCCACCAGGAGCCGCCATTTCCAGGAAGGACACATCACTTCCGGTTCCGGCCCCAAGAATGAGGTCACTTCCGGTTCCGGCCCCAAGGATGATGTCACTTCCAGTTCCGGCCCAGCGGACGACATCATTTCCGCCCTCTGTGCTATAAAGCTCACTGCCTTTGCTTAGGCAGGCAGTTCTGTTTTGGACTCTGTTGTGTAACAACTGTTTAATTATGCCTCAAAGACTTTTGCAGCCGGGAAACCGAATTAAACGGGTGGCTGCCCCAAACCTTTCTACGTCTCTGGTCTCCTCTTCTTACAATATATATATATATTGTGAGATGTGGCCGGCTTGTCATCCCGGCCAATACCCCCAGGCCGGAAGATGGAGCCCTCCATGTAGTATGGAGGTGCCCCGAAGACCAGCCGGGAGTCATGGGACATGTAGTTTTTATACAAGACCCTGCAGGGGCCACAAGAGGAAGCTGCAGGGAGTACCGAAGACTTCTTCGTGCCCTATAACCCGGAAGTGTGTCAGAAAGAGCAACGTGCTTCCGGGGTGAGGAAAAGGACTTTTTACCTGACCCGGAAGTGATACAAGATCACATGGACTGGGGATTGAGAGCACTTCCCGGTCAGGGAATATAAAAGGACTATGGGAGCTCCCAGACGGCGAGCTGAGCTGGGTGGAAGGGTGGCAACGCGTCTGGGAGTCGGAGGATTGTTTATTGTAGTTATTGTGTGTATTTGTAAGAGTATAGTAGAGGAGAGGGTTGCTTTGTGCACTGTGGCAACTTAATAAAGTCAAGTATTGGACTTTTACCTGGTGTCTGGAGTCGTGGACAGGGGTTCAAGGGAGCAATAGAGCCCCCTATCTGTCACAGTGGCGTAGCCAGCAGGATAATCCAGCGTCTATTGCAGAGGACCTGTATTTAAAATTTCTGTGCGCAGAGAACCCCGAGAAGCCTACATTCAGACCCATCACAACAACGCCAGAACCTACCTTCACCAAGTCCAATATGGGAAAGAAGAAGGGCACACAAAGTAATATCACCAGCGGGAGTGTCCTTTGTGCAATGGCCGACGCTCGGGATGAGTTAAGGAGCAGCCTTTCAAATCCGGAAAAATCTCCAGGGACCAGCGATCGCTCTAAGGTACGTGCCGGGAACGTTACTGAAAATCCATTTGTAATAACTCACTTTGTCCCGTGCATGTACCTTAGAGTTGATCCCCTGGAGGCTCTGTGGGGAAAAGGAAATTTCCCCGTTGATGATGGCATGCTCCGGTTCGAGCCAGAGAGCATGGGACTGAACTTCCGCATGTCGGCGGCCGAAGAGGGACAAGACAACCAACCCGGTGCTTGCAGGGAAGGAGGAAGTCCGCGTCCCACTGGTTGTGCCTACAGTTCCCAAACAACGGACTTGGACTTACAGAAGGGGAAGAGGGAGGCGAGCAAAGTACCGCTCACCCCACAAAAAGGTAAGGAGGGTCAGAAACTGGTGGTCGGGATGTTATTAAATTAAATAAGACAGACCACAGCCCCCCGAAAGAGGCACCCCGACTCTCAAAGAACTCCAGTTCCCAGAAGCCTCCGCGAGACACTCCAGAGCACGTGCCAGAAGCGGATGTGCTCATTGGCTCCCGGTCGGCAGGTAAGACAAACAGGGAAGTGACTCTTCTGCCAGCCGAAGTAAATAATAGTATCGCCTTGCTGGAACTCGAAAGCTTAATCGAGCCCGTAAGTAGTTTCTTACAGGTATTAAATAACATTGAGAAGATCGTTGAGGAGTTGGGAACAGCAGCCAGAGAGCCGTTGGAGAAGGTGAGGGCCTACGTGCGGCGATTTGGTGGGGAGCCTCCCGCGATGACGAATGCGACGGTACAGGTGAGTCAAGCCAGTACCGTGAAGAAAGTAATAGGGATGCAGTGTAATCCGGGCCCGCTTTTAATGAATAGCGGGTGCCAATACAAGGTGTGCCCTACAAGTGAGGTTGGTACGATGACAGACCGGTCGGAGGAAGGATCGATCGAGCCGGGGCAGCTGGATAATGCTGGCTCCCGGAACGAGGCAGTCCTAAAGACACCGCCACCAGTCATTTGTAAAAATAAAGGGGTGCAGACAGTAAAAGGGCTTTCTTTGTTTAATAGAGATACCCAGACTGTGAACAAGCCCCAAATAAAACAGGAGAGTTCTAAATTAAAGCAGGAGTATCCTGACAAGTCAGAAAAGGGCCATAAGAACGTAATGGCAGCCGGAGAATTCTCCTCAGCGGAGAAGAGGGCGGCGTCAGAAGTACCCAGGTGCTTTAAGTCCCACAGAGAGAGACTACCAAAGGGACCGCGGCTGTGCTATGAATGCCGCAGACCGGGACACGAGTGGAGAGGTTGTCCTAGGAGGGCAGAGAAACAAAATATTTATTTATACAATGTTCCTCCTAGGTTCACACGGGAGTGGCAACTGCATCGCCGGGACCTGGTCTTTGGATCTCCTTGGGACAAAATGCTCAAAACCTTGGTTTTCCGCTGGGGGAGGAGTATTGTGAGATGTGGCCGGCTTGTCATCCTGGCCAATACCTCCAGGCCGCCAGATGGAGCCCTCCCTGCAGTATGGAGGTACCCCGAAGACCAGTGGGGAGTCATGGGACATGTAGTTTTTATACAAGACCCTGCTGGATACCACAGGGGCCGCAAGAGGTAGCTGCAGGGAGGACCGAAGACTTCTTCGTGCCCTATAACCCGGAAGTGTGTCAGGAAGAGCGACGTGCTTCCGAGGTGAAGAAAAGGACTTTTTACCTGACCCGGAAGTGATACAAGATCACATGGACTGGGGATTGAGAACACTTCCGGGTCAGGGAATATAAAAGGACTATGGGAGCTCCCAGACGGTGAGCTGAGCTGGGTGGAAGGGTGGCAACACTTCTGGGAGTCGGAAGATTGTGTATTGTAGTTATTGTGTGTATTTGTATGAGTATAGTGGAGGAGAGGGTGCTTTTTGCACTGTGGCAACTTAATAAAGTCAAGTATTGGACTTTTACCTGGTGTCTGGAGTCGTGGACAGGGGTTCAAGGGGTTCATAGCGCCCCCTATCTGTCACAATATATATACTGTATATATATATATATATATATATATATATATATATATATATATATATATATGATAAAAGAAACACACAAGAAATGATGAAGGTTTGCGGTTTCTGTCTCTGTATACTGTAACACAGTTCTTCAAAGTAACGGTCAGACAACAGACATGAATCAAATAACAGTCGGACAATTTATAAGGTGGGAACGGAAGTAGACATGGAATGCTGGGAAGGAGCTGCGGTGGTAGATGGATGATAGTGATGCCATTAGATGGGGAAATGAAGGGAACCCGGTAGTGTCTTGTGGTTTGGCGAGTCCGGGTGTATTCATGGAGGTCCTGCTTCATTCTTCCTGAGAGAACAAAGAAAGAGAGATTAGTACCCCGTTGTTGTCCCCTGGCACGAGGTTTTGCAGTACACGTCAGGACCTTCAGCTGCTCCCCATGCGCTTGTATTATATTGTATATATATTGTATATTATTATATATATTGTCCCGCACAAGTGCATGGGGAACAGAAGAAGCCATTTAACTCAAGGAAAAGTATTGAGTATAACTCCAGGGTTAACTAAATTCAACTTAAACCTGAAAGTGCAAGAGCCCTCTACTCCATTTTAAAGAAGATTTCAGAATATTTTTCCAACATTACAATCAGATAAATGAGTGATGAACACCCCTCCAGAAAGCAGGTATAAACTGATAGAAAAGCCCAAACATCCCTCCTATGAAGCGGTGATAAGATCAACAGTGCAATCCAAAAACATCCCTCCTAAGGAAGCAATGTTCAGAGTGATAGGAGAATCAACATGAGTCAGAAATTACTTGTTGCTTCAATCGATTGAATAAAATGATTATGAGTTAGATGACATGATGTATTAGATGAGGTAATGGTAATCGAAAAGTATAAAAGATGAAGAATTGTTTCATTGATTGCTCACTCTTTGGACTGAGACATTTGTACATAACTCTGTACAAATAAAGAAATGTTTTGCATTTTTATCTGCACTGCCTTCTTTGAAGGAAAGTTTTTTCCACGACAGTCCACAGCAGAGGTTCTTGCACTGTCACTAGCTTCAGGCTCATCGTATTTCTCAACTTACCTTATAATTCTGCAGATGCATTTTTTGACTTCCTGAAGTTTTCCCTTCATTCATTGTTGGCAATCTCTTTTTCAACAACTCTGTCCCACCAGTCCTTGCTTGGCATACACATCCAGCAGCCATGAGTAGAGAACTGTGGAAGCATCCACAAAAATAAATTTCCTGAGGCAAATGCTTGGGCAATCACATTATTCCTTTTCCTGGATGTAACAATCTGTCTCAATATTTCAGAAGTTGCTAAATTTATGTTGATGAACTGAATTTACCGTGCTAGCTATACGCAGCAGTGCAATCTCAGAAGACATAGGTTCTATGATTGCTTTTGGATTCATGGTGGCTGATAGATAGATAGATAGATAGATAGATAGATAGATACTTTATTAATCCCAAGGGGAAATTCACATAATCCATCAGCAGTATACTGATACAAAGAAACAATATTAAATTAAATAGTAATAAAAATGAAAAAAATTTAAATAAAATTAATGTTAGCATTTACTCCCCCGGGTGGAATTGAAGAGTCGCATAGTGTGGGGGAGGAACGATCTCTTTAGTCTGTCAGTGGAGCAGGACAGTGACAAAAGTCTGTCACTGAAGCCACTCCTCTGTCTGGAGATGACACTGTTAAGTGGATGCAGTGGATTATTCATGATTCACAGGAGTTTGCTTAGTGCCCGTCGCTCTGCCACAGATGTTAAACTGTCCAACTTTAATCCTACAATAGAGCCTGCCTTCTTAACAAGTTTGTCCAGGCGTGAGGCGTCTTTCATCTTTATGCTGCCACCCCAGCACACCACTGCGTAAAAGAGGGCACTCGCCACAACCGTCTGGTAGAACATCTGCAGCATCTTACTGCAGATGTTGAAGGATGACAACCTTCTCAGAAAGTATAGTCTGCTCTGACCTTTCTTACATAGAGCATCAGTATTGGCAGTCCAGTCCAATTTGTCATCCAGCTGCACTCCCAGATATTTATAGGTCTGCACCCTCTGCACACAGTCACCTCTGATGATCACAGGGTCCATGAGGGGCCTAGGCCTCCTAAAATCCACCACCAGCTCCTTGGTCTTGTTGGTGTTAAAGTGTAAGTGGTTTGAGTCACACCATTTAACGAAGTCTTTGATTAACTTTCTGTACTCCTCCTCCTGCCCACACCTGATGCAGCCCACAATAGCAGTGTCATCAGCAAACTTTTGCACGTGGCAGGACTCCGAGTCATATTGGAAGTCTGATGTATATAGATTGAACAGGACCGGAGAAAGTACAGTCCCCTGCGGTGCCCCTGTATTGCTGAACACAATGTCAGACCTGCAGTTCCCAAGACCCACATATTGAGGTCTGTCTGTAAGATAGTCCACAATCCATGCCACCAGGTGTGAGTCTACTCCCATCTCAGTCAGCTTGTCTCTAACTCTAACTCTTTTTGTGTAGTTTAATGACATCAGAGCATTTTGCCAAAGGAGGTCTCCATGATTGGACAATTCTTAAATAATCCTTCTAACTGAAATGATTTCATGAACAGAAAGCATTTTAATTGTAGGTGCTCTTCCTATCATTACATTTATATTCATATCAGTAAGCCACAACTGGAGTATCTTGGGATTGTTTAGAGACAGTCTGAGACTGCATGGGTGAATTGACATTCTGTTTATTGCAGCATCAAGTATGAAGCATATTCTCTCTTTAATAATGGTTTCATTCTCCTTTCTTTAACTTTAATCTTTGGTTTTTCATATCATACAGTGCAAGGCTTTTGTTGATATCATGTGAAGTGCAATGTTAGCCAATGAAAATACTGTTACTGGGCTGGACAACCCGACCAATGAATGAGGTGGGGAGATGGGTCTTCAATTCAAATGCTCCAGCACATCAAGGCACATTCAATTGTCTTTCACAAGAGCATTTTTTGGAAGTGGTTTATTTAACAATATTTTAGTAAAGATACATGTGTTTGAGATGTTGAGAGCCTAAGATGGAAAGACCATCCATCCATCCATTTTCCAACCCGCTGAACCTGATGTACATTATGTGACACAAGTAACATGAGATTTTTTTCAATCGACATTTTTGATGTTGTTTTATATTACCCAGTGTTGGTCATCGTAGACTAATATTATATCAGAAATTTGTTACCTCCATTCTGCATGAAACCATTAGATTAAAATTTTTTATATGCCATTGTTACAAACTACTTGGGATAAGTAGCATTTGGTGGAGCTTTAAGTTAATTAAAAGTATTTTAATAATATAGAATTACTATAAAATCTGATTTTTAATAATAAATAATTCTTTGCATTTATATAGCGCTTTTCTCACTACTCAAAGCACTCAGCAATTGCAGGTTAAGGGCCTTGCTCAAGTGTCCAACAGAACAGAGTCCCTTTTGGCATTTACGGGATTCTAACCAGCAACCTTCCGATTGCCAGTGCAGATCCCTAGCCTCAGAGCCACCACTCCGCCTAGATTTTTGAACCATCCAAGAAAATAATGCAGAAAGTAAATAAACAGTCCCACTTTGGAGATTATTTGAAGTCCAGGTACATTAAGGAGATAGTGGCACTTTGATGCACCAAGCTCAAACTCCCTGAATGCTTATCTGAACTGCTCATCATATCATAACAGGTGAGACAAGTGAATGGGATTTAAACTGATCACTTGTGATGCATAGGTGGAGTGATGGGATCTGCACCAACAATTGGAAGGTTCGAATCCCATATACTATACCAGAAGTGATTCTACACCGTAGGACCTTTGAGCAAGTCCCTTAAACTGCAGTTCCTCTTTCTTGGGTATGATGTTAACCTGCATCCGGCCATACAAGCAGGACCTCCAACTTGCAAAGGAAAATATGGGGGTTGGTGGCAGGATTGGCACTCCAGTCACTGTAAAAACCCTCATACTGTTCCATTGCATTAAGTTCTACTTTGGCACTGAGGTGGTTCATTGTGTGGCAATGTTCTATATCAGTGCAGGCTCCTAACCTCTCTCTTGTGATTTATGCAAAACACTTAGCACAAAAATGAAAGCACAAAGCACACAGAAGGAGGCTCTGAATCTGAGTTATAGCCTTAGTTATAAAGTAACTGTTTTATCTAAGGAACATGAAAAATATGATCAGTCTCATATCACACTGAATATTTTAATAGTACTGTACGATAGTGCTTTATATCAGATGAATCAGAGTCAAAGGAGATGAAAGCAGCACAGGAGGGAGTGATGCCAAACTGTGGGGGGCACAATAGAGTTCAGGACATACTAAGAAACCAGCATCAGGTCCCCAAACTGAATTTTTGACGGCCTCCAAGAAGGCCATCTCTCCCACGTCAATTCCAAAGCAGCTAATCAACTCAGACGTGTAGTAATTGACAGGTAGGACCTCACAGTTACAGCTGGAAAGTTTTATTATTTCATTTAATTTTCTCTATGGCGTTTTTGTTTAACATAATTTAAAAATCCATTAGAGTGTTTCAGAAATGTGGTGTGGCTTTGCCTCCTGGCAGTTTTAAACTGAAAGCTTCGGGAAAATGACACCCTATTCTAAAGCTTCGGTGAGGAATGTTTTCAAATTCTTTCAAAATGTCTGTGGATTTTGAAAGACTTAAACCTCTTCCAACATTATATTTGATTAAAAGTATTTTGTTTCCTGCTCATCTAAATTAAATATCTTCTCATTCTTGTTCTGTTATGAGTACATGCAGCCCACTTTAGGAACCACAATTTGTTTCAGCTGGTTGGCCTTGAAGGAATGTGGCAGAGACCTAAACATGGCTTTATATAGCTCCTTTCAGTAGTTAGCACTTTACTAAGGTGTATTACAAGTTCAGATCTTGGCTTATGAATGAGAGTTCACAAATGATCTGGCATCCTTATGGTCCCTCAGCCACTAGGTCATACTTTCTAACATAAAATTGGACTGAAATTCTCTTTTGCAAACTGAACTTCTTTTGCGTGTTTATTGAATTATGTTGACACGACAGGTTTGTGAGCTCTTTGATGCTGCTGTATATATCCATTTAGTGAAGTAATGCCTAGGCTGCAGAGTCAAGCCTGCCCTACAATGTGACAAGCAGTGTGGCTTCCGAAACTTGTTTAGGAGGCGGACACAAAAGGAGTCTCATAACAAACAGACTGTAAAGAGTCTGACTGATTAATCATATAAAGTGCACAAAGCTTTACTAATGCTTTACAAATCAACTCAGTTTTAAATATTCACTTGTTGATATCTTTATCTGGGAATGTACTTTAATCAAGCACAAAAATGTATTCAAGTAGCAATGAAAGAAAAGGATGGCCAACTGTCTTGTTACTGGAAATCTTTGTGAAACTCGGTGAAGAGATACATCACAGGAGCCTGGCACCACTGCAGTGCCCACTCTTTCCTGACCAGCCTCACCATGCAGACACACATTTTCAGTCGTTGAATGGCTGCAACAGGAAGCCAGGGCAGAGACATAGCTTCACTTAACTAACTTCTCCAAGCGTCTCTTTTAGCTGCTCTGTGGCATCTGTTGGCATCAGACGGGCACATTCTGTCCTTGCTTGTGCGCGACCAACACCTAGTTCTGGCGTGTCCCCCAGTGCCTCCGTATTCATTAGTGTGACTGCTCGAAAAGCACATGGGATAAAACCCTCAACAATGGGGTGTCAGGCATGATTTAGGACGCTCGAACCCTCAAAGCAAGCTTCACTGAACAAGCTCAATTGCTTGTTTTCCACTTTGTTGGGCTTCCAGGCAACCAGACAAAGAGCAGGGGAATAAATAGGATCACAAAAGAAAAATTAATGCCTGGCCTCCCACTGTCTCTCTTCGGCAGATAAATTAAGGTGCAAAATGCAACATGAAATTGATGTCTATTAAAGAGATGGAAAAGTGCCCTAGTGGGGTTCGACTAGTGAAATGCAGTCCTATGCTTGTATCTTAAAAGTATTCAAATAACTGGATTCACTCCTTGTAGGAAAGAAAAAACACACAAGACTTTTTAAAAGTTTGCTCAGACTTTCACTTGTAAAACAAATAAAGTAGCACAAAAAAATCAATAAAGTGCTACACATGTAGATAGATAGGATTGTGTGCTGTGTGGTACTCTGTTAATTATTACACAAAAAAATTCAAAGATTATCCTTTATAGTCCATTTTCTCACAAAGATGAGTTAATAAGTAAATCACCCTCTGTGATCTGTGATTAACTCCTTCATCCATTTTCTGTATAAATGAAGTGAAAAGTCAAGCAAAATGACACCTTTTATTGGCTAACTAAAAAGATTACAATATGCAAGTTTTCGAGACAACTCAGGCCCCTTCTTCAGGTAAGATTGCTTGACTTTTCACTACATTTATAATGGCTAACACGGTACAACACCCTAGTACTACTGTATAAATGATAAATTAACGGATTGGAATTATTTTTTATGAATACAATGCCCATTACAAATGATACTGTAATTCTCAAAATATTTATGTGAAGTATGCAAAAGCAAATAAAACATTAATGATGCAAAAAGTGTATTCAAATAGTTTTGAAAAGAAGAAAAATACATAAATAATCAGTAACACGTAGGGAACTTGATCACAGGATCAAATATCAAACATTAAAGTAACTACAATATTTTGCCCTCTTGTTATTAATTTATCATGCTGAATAATAATAGTTTATTCAAGTGGTGATACTGATTGGGAGTATGAATGGTTGGGACTGTGTCCTACTGACATGACAGCATACCTTCACATTTTAGTAGAATTAAACCAGTTGAAATATTTTGAAACTGACTGGATAGTGTTATTGTTGGGTAGTATGGTGGCTCAGCAGGCAGCATTGGTAGTATCTGCTGTGGGGAATGCTGCGTTTATGCAGACATAGCAGTGCTACAGGATCATGGCTCTTAAGTACTACTTTATGAGTGGGATATGTTCAGTGTGCGCCTACAGTGCTGCCACATTAATGCCCACCCATGCCCTGCCAATGCCCCTTCCTCATACAGCTAGAATCTTCTGCTCTTTGTTTGGCTTCCTAAAAACGTGTAAAGACTCTTTGGCTGCATTTTACCTGCCCTGGGGTCTTTGCATACAGACTGCTGTCCCTGGGTAATTAATCAGTCAGTTCAATAATGTGTTATGTTTAAGATATCATATTTCAAAGTAAATGTGGAGTCATTCAGGGTGCTGATTAAAGATGAACATTGAACCCACATGTGACCTGATTTTTGGGGCAGTGGGGTAGTAGCCTTAATGGCAGTCTTCCCTGTATTTTTTCTTTTTGTCAGTAAATCTAAGCAGCACCATTCTTAAAAATTATTTTCAACTCCCTACATATAGTCATACACATTCAGCTATAATTTGCAATGCACAGATATTATGAAAGAAAAATGCAACACAGCTTAAAATCAATAAATTGAAGTGGTAGAATGCAAAGTTATTTTCAGCAGCTGCCTTAATGGTTTTTCTGGGGCAAAGCCGCTTGTATACAATTCACACATTTATGCACAAGATGGCAGTAGAACTCCAGCATTTAAGTTTGAACACTCAAAAGGACTGCTTACTTTGAAAAAATGAAATGGAGATTTTCAGAAGCAGAAATCCGCATGTGTCCATTTGAAAAAAATATCATCCTTTTTGAAAAAAGGAGTATTAAATACATACATTTAAAAAATAATTGAAACTGTTGCACTTCTCTGATATATACACTTATGTTTGTTCTGTAATTTCTTTTTCAATGTCAGGGTTCCAACTCAGTTCCCAGAGAGCCACTGTGGCTACAGGTCTTCCTCCTACCTATATTCTTGTTTAGGAACTAATTATTACTAATAACAGGGTGCAAAGTGAGCCAAGAGATGACCAGCTAACTCCAGGCTCTCAAACTCACTTTTTTGCTCCAACTAGCTTTTCCATTAGAAGTTAATTATTTCTATTAATAAAACCAGTTTATTTAATCCAATTGTATATTAGTGCTCTCATTCTGCCACACCAGAAGCTGTTAATTCCTGTTTTTTCTGAGAACACCTTCAACATGTCGGAGCACAGCTATATTTCTCACTTTCCTTTCTTTTTGAAATATTTTATTGACAGAGATATTTTAGAATGGACATACAGGTGCAAATGAGATCCAGTTAGTTGTCATTGAGAGTGTGTAATGAAGGATAGTTTATTCGCAGTAGTAACTGCTCACTAAGTAACAAGCTGGTTAAGTTTGCAGATGATACCAAGATAGGTGGATTAGCAGATAATTTGGAATCTGTTATATCATTACAGAAGGACTTGGACAGCATACAGGCTTGGGCAGATTTGTGGCAGATGAAATTTAATGTCGGTAAATGTAAAGTATTACACATAGGAAGTAAAAATGTTAGGTTTGAATACACAATGGGCGGTCAGAAAATCAATCCTTATGAGAAGGATTTAGGAGTCATAGTGAACTCTAAGCTATCAACTTCCCGACAGTATTCAGAAGCCATTAAGAAGGCTAACAGAATGTTAGGTTAAATAACATAATGTGTGGAGTACAAGTCCAAGAAGGTTATGCTCAACCATTATAATGCATTGGTGAGGCCTCATCTTGAGTACTGTGTGCAGTTTTGGTGTCCAGGCTACAAAAAGGACATAGCAGCGCTAGAAAAGATGCAGAGAAGAGCAACTAGGCTAATTCCATGGCTACAAGGGTTTAATTATGATGAAAGAATAAAAGAGCTGAGCCTATACAGTTTAAGCAAAAGAAGATTAAGAGGTGACCTGATTGAAGTGTTTAAAATTATGAAGGGAATTAGTACAATGGATCGAGACTGTTATTTTAAAATGCGTTCATCAAGAACATGGGGACACAGTTGGAAACTTGTTAAGGGTAAATTTCTCACTAACATTAGGAAGATTTTCTTTACACAAAGAATAGACACTTGGAATAAGCTACCAAGTAGTGTGGTAGACAGTAAAACTTTAGAGACTTTCAAAATTCGACTTGATGTTTTTTGGAAGAAATGAGTGGATAGGACTGGCGAGTTGTTGGGCTGTATGGCCTGTTCTCGTCTAGATTGTTCTAATGTTCTAATCAAGAAAGTGGTTGGACCAAAAACCTGTAGCCACTGTGGTCCTGCGGGATCTGATTTTGGCACCCCTGTTCTATGTAAATAAGATAAAGGTGGCTTAGGACTACACTGTGATTAGTACAATCATCAGCCTGCTAGATCTAAAGTTCTGCTTCATGTCTCTCTTTCACCCTCCTAAGGACTTCAATGCCTAAACAATCAGCACCGTAATGATGTCTTGGGATTTAGAGTTTAATTATTTTCTGTTAAAAAAATGAAATTAATTTTGCAAATAGTAGTTGATTTTTTTTTCTAAAGTCTATCTTCATGTGCTACTGCTACAACTATAAAAGCCAAAGTGCTTCAGAAAACAAAAAATAAGAAGAAAACATATGAATATATTTATATACAGTATGAATAATATCAATATAATCAATACATACAGTAAATTTGTAAATCAATATCAGGACTGCACCTCAATAATATAGAAACTTGGGTGCCAGATTCATCATTTATCTTTATTAAAAAAGACCACTTATCATACACATATCAATAAATAACCCCAATCGGCAAGAACATATGCATATATCAACATCAATCAAATAGATAAAGACAACTAACATCATTAAACTCATCAATTAACTGAATCTAGTGGAAATTAAATATTAAAATATAATATTAAAAAGATGTGCCTATGCTGTTATTCTGCTTATCTTCTAGCAGAGGCCTATAAGAAAACACCCTACATTTCCATGTCTCATTTAGGAGGTTCCTACTCTCATTTAGCCTTCCATAAATGTCCACCCATCATTTTTTGCTGTCCACGCTTGACAGCTCACTGAGCTCATTATACTGTATACTGTTTTAAAATCTTGGCCATTCTGTTGAATTTATGCAGACCACATTAAAAGGAGCCCAGGAGGGGTGTGTGGTTAACACCAGAAATATGACACATTGGACACTTTCCTTCATAGTGTATGAGCTGCTGGCATGAGAGATTAATTCAGGCCTCGACCTGATACTGCCCAACACAGTTGTCTCAGGTCTGGATGGAAGCAACTCCAAGCCTTGTCACACAACTCCTTATTAAAATTGTCACTGCTGCCAGTGTGCTTACACACCCTGTCACCTCAACAGAAAAATAAAGGACTTGATACTTTGTCTTTGTTAACTTTGTTAGTGGATTTATTTAGAGATTTATAGAAACAACTAGATTTTTCAGTGAAAGCACTGTTCACACGTTAAAGTGCAAAATGATCTCGTCTTAACACATGCTATTGTTCCTTTCCAGTCGTCAGTGAATCATTTCCATGAAATCCTCACTTTTACTCTTCATCCTTGTGGAAAATATGTTATATTTGAGAAAAGCTGCCAAAGTCACACCTAATTTGAAAATATCCAATACACAACAAAACACTTAGGCCATATTAACATTATTATATGTGTGTTTTTCTGTAATTTATGCTTTTTTGTAGGAAGAATCCATTTCAGTGGTTTATTTTTTATTTTAACTTTACTTGACAAAGTCAGTTTTTGCTTATCTTTTGTTTTCTTTGTTTCTGCAACAACGATTGCAAGCATCATGTGACCGCAAATGTCATATTGATGACATCAAGGACGAAATGATATATAAATGCGACAGTCACTTCGTGCACTGAACCTTAGTCAAAGCTCTGTTACAGGACTGTGAAGTTTGCCTTTTGTTAAAAAACAAGCAGCTGGCAGCTTCTGATCCTGTCACTCCATATAGTTTTGACGTGTGTGAGTAGTGCAAAACAATACAGTATATAGTGCCTTTGACATCATGGGAAGAAAGGACAATCAAAATATGCTGAACAAACAAGCCAGAAGACGAGTTTCCAAAGTGGTAAAACATGGCAGTCAAAGCAGACAGTATGAGTGAAAAGCAGCAGTTGAAGCAATCGAGACTCATGCAATAATTTCCAGATCTGACAATAAGTCCTAATTGACCAGACACTTGACAAGCTTCCTTTTGTACATACTTAGTCTGAATTTAGTAGTAATTACTGTTTGTTTTTCACTAATTATTATTTGTCCTGTCTTTGGCAGCAGATGCTATTTGCCTAAATGGCATTTCTTTCTATTCAAACAACTTCTTACTATTTTGTAAATTCTTACTGAATTAACTAAAGGTTCCAGACTTTAAGGGAGGATCATTAAATTAAACATTACATGGAAATGCACTTTAGAAGAACAGCTTACTCATATTTAAATAAAGCATAGGAAGGCAATCAACAGTGTTGGCTTACTTACCATATTATTTATTCAAATGTGACATTTTTCACAAAAGCCTGGTGCTATGCATGTTTAAGATCTGTTCCTGTCTTGTGTCTGATGTGACTGAAACTCGTGGCAACTCTTGACTGCTGCATAATCATGAAAAGCACTACACTAACCTCATGGGTTGTTTTTTTTTATTGATGAACAAGAAGAAATGCCCCTAACCTTAGCTTATTAACCTAGTTTTACATATACACCACACAATACTTAACACTAGAATTACCAGCGCCTACGAGAAAACTCGTAAATCCGGCCCACCTTAAATCTGTTCGCACCTCTCTGTCAGCGTCTTTTGTCCTGCAAATGCGCTGATTAAGACAAGATGCGTGATCTGTCACTTTCCTATAAACGAGACACAGCAGTCAGGCAGGGTTTTGGCCAGGTTAATGGCCAAGTAATCCTGTTACCTGCATTTACATTGTTCCTTGCATAACCCATGATGTTTTCTGTTTACTTTGGCGGAGAGACGCAGCAGAGCTGTGACCCTGCTGTTGCCCTGGCAACAGATAAACAGTCTGCCACAGACGTGGAGATCGGATTTCAGGACACTCTTCGGCATGCTGTCCTGTGGAGGGAGGTCCCAAGAGAGTTTAGAAATCTTACACTTTCTTGAATGAGTGCCGCATTAATAGGAATGTTTCTTGAATGAGCATCACTGAACCACATAAAAACTGCTTTTTCTACGTCTTCAAATGCAGCAGTTCGCATACGTTTGCAACCATAGATTTTTCTTCTTTTTTTGCTCAGTGTTTCAAGAAAGTTGACAGTGTCGACAGTGAAATTCCGAATTCACTGGCAGCATTTTTTTTCTTTTTGCTTTGTTTTTCAAATGTTGACAAGCGATAAGTAAAAGGTATCACTGAAAACCACTGAAAACAAAAACAGCAAAAAAACAGTACGAGTAAAGGACAAAGAAGGAAATTATTTTACAATGTTTCTGTTTGGGGATCGTTGTACACAACTGAGCTGCTCTGTGAATGATTCTTTCAGGCATTTGAATGTCTTTTGGGCACTTTGTTGTAATGAAAATATCTGCTGAATGTACTTCGTTGTAACAAGATTTCTATAGACTCGTGTCATATGGGGAAACTGTCAGGACCATAAAAATGCACGTTGTAATGAAAATTTTGTTGTAAAGGTATTCGTTGTAACTGAATTTTATCTGTATTTACATTTACATTTATTTGCTTAGCAGATGCTTTTATCCAAACAATTTACAAAAATGGTCAACATAATCAAGTAAATGTCAGGTAGTCTGAGAGACTGCTTGGAACAAGTGTTACAGGATGAGATTACAAAATTTACTACCACGACTGAAGAGCTCAGACTAAACACAAGCAAGAACACTCCTTTAGTACAAGAACCTTACAATGCTGTTACCAATTGGACAGAAATTCACCAAATAGGTAACTCTTCCTAAATACATTGAGAAAGTCAGCAGTTCGAAAGGAGCTGGGCCAGCTAGGAGCTACACATGAAAAGATTCTGGATTGAGATCTGATCCCACGCAGAGGTGGTATCACCAGACGCTGTTTATTAGCAGACTTGAATGTGCTAAAAAGACTATAGGAGCTCACAAATGCTTTCACATACATTTTGTGGTTGATGACCCATTGTCTACTCTGTAAGCAAGCAACAGGGATTAGAACTTACATGCTGCTACCGGGAGCCAGTGTGTGATCCGAAAAGTGGACTGACATGTGTTTGTCTTGGCTGATTGAGCACTAGACATGCCCCCTGCATTTTGAATCATTTGCAGCAGTTTGGTGACACATGCTGGAACTTCTAGTAGTCCAGATGTGAACAAGACTAAAGCCTGGACCGAGAGTTGTCCTGCATACTCTGTTAGATAAAGTCTGATCTCCCAGTTATTGCTAGTGTCAGTAAACACAAGGTTGTTGTTTAATGAGACAATAACACACTTTATTTCATCTAAACCTGTGATTGTATTTGCAGAGAAATCAGATATATTAAACACTGAAAAGTTAAAGAAATTATATCTCACAACCTGACAGGTTCAAATCAATGTCACATAGCAAGCTTCATATCAGGTAGTTGGCTTTGAGCAGTTACAGTTGTTCATTAAGTTTAAAACCTGGGCAGTATATTAACACTGGCAGTATATAAGCAGATGCTTGAGGATGATTTTGTATTTTCATGTATCCCATCAGCCTATTTGCATCCATCTCACAAGCCATCACATTCTATTCCCCTTTAAAACACTTACTCATTCCAACCATATTGAAATCGCTAGCTTTTTCTTATGAGCTTGATGTTAGTTTTCTATTAATTTAAATACTGCATGTTATCTATATAATCCTACATCTTTATATGAACACATCACACAACTGAAATATAACCACATAATATATACCGATTTATTTTGACCCCTATACAAACTGGTTTAGAAAATAGACAGGTGTATTTCACAAGCTATAGTAGGTCTGGGGACAGCCCATTGGTTCAGTTGTTAGAGATGCATCCTCACGGCTCCATGATCCTGAGTGTTCTTTAAGTAGTTTGGTTCGTTTCAACATGTTTTTAAGAAGAACATGCTGTAGTGGGGCCACATAGGGGTTTTTTGTTTCTATGGAAGTATGTCCTGTTGAGTGTTTGTTAAATGTGAATGACAACACTGGGTGTACTGATTTCTGTTTGTAAATTGGGGTCTTTAAACAGGTTTGCACTGATGCGGAGGGGCTTTTGGGATTTGTAGTTTGTGGTTTGTATGCACTGTACCAATAAAACCAGAAGAGAAGGATGTGGCGAGTCTTTTCGAGTGGACCATTTTCTAATCAACATCATCCGCAGCAGCTTCTAAACATTTTCAGTTACTGAACATTTGTAGCCAAGAAAGATGGTGCTTGGCCACCAGATGTAAGGAAAGCAGTGGGTTATTTTCCTCCCAATCCAGTCCTTTGATACTCCTGGAGAAGAGGCGCGTCTCTGAAGACTATTCTTCTGGACTCCAGTGGTAGGACAGAATTTCACTATCAATATTACGGGAAGCAGTTTATTGAGTGGGAGCGTTCTACACTTCTTTCCATCATTTAACCCTAGTTTCCATTTCCAGAATCACTTCCATGATTTACAGTAAGGACATTTTTTTTCAGGACTGTAATCATCATCGTGTGGGGGTTTGTTTGTGGGGTATTTCTTGTATTTGTAAGTAGTTATTCTAGCAAATAAGGATCATTTTTATATATTTGTGTGTTTGGTGTGTTTAATCTTAAGGGGCTTTTTCCTGGGTGTTGTTAATATTCAGGTGGCAGGGTGGAAATTCGGTACGGCTTAGGTGTTGGCCTGATTTTATCCATCCCTCATTTTAAAAGCATAGTGGCTTTCTTGCTACGTAAATCTGGTAACACCCTCCGCACAAACTATAAGCGGGGGTTGTGCTACAACGCTACATTGATTGTTGAAATAATTTTGACATAATGTGGCATTAATTTGGGTTTGGGCGTGTGTGGCACTTGCTCCTTGGTGACCCCGTAATCAAACAAGAAGGCTCATGAAATAGATAAAAGGAAGAAGGTGGAAGTGTATAGATGGAAAGAATTTCAAAAACTAAATATCAGTTAGAAATGTTCGTTTGAAAAATGATACCTCCCTTTCAAACTTGCTTTAAGGTACTTACTTTATTTTGCATAATAAAAGGTTTTTCTTATACCAGTTTTAATAGGAAAGACTAAAAGTAGAAAAAAGGTGCATTTATTACTTTACATAATGAAGGAATAAACAATGCTGGACTGTAATGTTCAAAGTAAACAATAACAGAACAGTGCTCTGCACCCAACAACCTATACAAGCATACTGATTTTTCTACCTCCAAATTACTAATTGTCCTGCCTTTTTGCTCCTTTCATCTCAATCTCTCTGCCTCTCTCTTCTTCTCACCACCGAGCCTTCACCCAATCCTCTCTTCCTATCTGTAGACTCAGATTACATTGAATTTATTTGGCCCCAACCCCAACCTGTCAGTCCAAGTTAGCCTAAATTTAGCTGGAGAAAACTAAGCTACAGCACCTCCTAGTGGCTTCTGGTACCCTAAATCACCTTAATTTTCATCAGCGTTGACAAGGCTATTTCTCCCAGGATCCTTGTGCCTCCTTGTAGTAACACATTCACACTCTGTTACTATCTAATGGACACAGGGACATGTGTGTGGGTTCTTCTGGAATTGAAGGATTCAATTCATTAGATTCTATTAAGAGATGTTGACATATAAGGAGCAGATTCTGGTTTCATTTTTTTTCTGTTCTCATCTTGTTTTCTACACATGTCTGACTTTGTCTTATTATCTCCTTCTTTAATTACTTCAATATTTCCCCCTCGTTTCATTGCACTTGTTTTTTATTCGTGATCATATGATTGCTCTTAATGAACAGAAACACATTTCAGAAATTAAGTGACATGGATATTGGACAAAATTTAGATATTCCTTAAAACACTGTTGTTTGAGATGCTGTAAATTAAAGTTAATTTCTACTAATACAGAAAATATAGTGTTATAATTAATATCACCTAAAAAGTTGTCTGGTATCACTGCCAAAGTAAATGTTCCACCATATGTTCAATTCACACATACTGAAAAGATAAAAATACGTACAAGATTGCACATTTATAAACTTTATGTTCTTGATCATGCCAGCAGAAACCATGTTTCTTCCCAAACTAATGGCCTCCTTTTCAAAGTGATAATCCACATGTTTTGTGGGCATGCAGTGCTCTCAAAAAGAATTATCATCCTTGGATGTTTTCACATTTTATTTTTGCACAACACCAAACTTCAGGTTTCAGTTAATTTGACGGTTTTAACACTGATCAAAAGAAAAAGACTCTTTAATGTCAAAGTGAATACAGTTCTCTGTCAAGTGGTCTCAATTAATTGCAAATAAAAAAACAGAATGCAGCTACTTGCATAATTAATCACCACCGTTAATATGATACACCTAAATCATCACTGCTGTAGTCAATTGACTTCAGAAGTCACAACATTACTTCAGTGAAGATCACATGTCTGTAGTCAAGGGCCTTCAATTGATTGTACTGTTTATGTACCTTTTCAGGAGGGTCCAACTTGTTGTGAGTCAGTATGGTGGAATAACCCACACAATGAAGACACAAGAACACATCAAGGAACTGGGCAAAAAGCACAAGTAAGGGGATGGAGACAAGAAAATATCCAAGTCACTGAATATCCACTGGAGTCCAGTTAAACCAGACATTTTGACATGGAAAGAGCATGGCATAGCAGTAAATGTGCTACTGTATATCAGGCCATCCATAAAATGTGAGTGATTGTGCAAGAAGAAGGCTAGTGACAAAGGCCACCAAGAGACCTGTGAGAACTATGAAAGAGATACAAGTCACTGTGGCACAGATTGGAGAGACTGTGCCAACAACAATTGTTGTCCAGGTGTCATACCAGTTGCAGCTTCACAGAAGACTGACAAAGAGAAAACCACTGTTAAAAATAACGTATAGAGAGTTTGCCAGAAGGCACATGGGACACTCTGAAGTCAACAGAAAGAAAACGTTTTGGTCTGATTAAAACAAAAGTGATGTTTTTGGCCATTCGACTATAATATGTCATGATTTAGGCTGTAAACTGATGCTTTGTAGCCTGTTTCATTGAGCCATTTATGTACCGTTGTCAGGAACACGTCCCTTGTTTTTAGGTTTGGGGTTTCCAGGGTCATGACCTTGACTTCATCAGCAACTGGCATAAAAGGTCAACCTTTCACTAGTCACCTTATCTGATCTGCAAATAGAATTCCTTACTTTCATTTTGATGTTGTGTGCTTTCTTTCTTTGTATTGCTTGGTTACAAGACTTATTGCTTGTTATTTGACTTTGATCTTGCCTTTCATCCGGGTTACAGTCGCTACAGTTTATTTTATTTTTTTTTGTTTTGGTCTTTTGCAGCATATTCAGCTCTCTTGTTTCTTACTGAGTCTGGCCTATGCCAAACACTGCACATCATCAAAACTACTCCATCCCAACCAGGAAACAGGGTGGTGGCAACATCAATATGTGGGGGTATTTCTCTGCGGCAGGTTCTGAAAGGCTTGTGAGGGTAGAAAGGAAAATTAACGCAACAAAATACAAAGAAATCTAGAAACAAAACCTGACCCATCTTGGGAGAACATTTTCCCGCAAGAAAACGACCGCAACCATAAAGCCAAAGCTACACAAAGCTGGCTTAAAAACAGCAAGTTTAATGTCCTGGAGTGGCCGAGTCAGACTCTTGATCTCAGTCCAACTGAATATTTATGGCTGAACTTGACAAAGGCTGGTCACTCATGATTGTCATGCAACCTGGCAGAGCTTGAACAGTTTTGCAAAGAAGAATTGGAAAAAATGGCAGTGTTCCAATGAGCAAAACTGACAGAGTTCTGTCCACACAGAAACAAGTCTTTCATGGCTGCCGGTGAATGCAAATTCTTAATAATGACCTGAAGGCGTGAATACTTACACGAAAAATTATTTTGCATTTATATTTGTAACTATGGGTGGCATAGTGGTGCAGTAGAAGCACTGCTGCCTCACGGTAAGGAGACCAGAGTTTGTGTCTGCGTGAAGTTTGCATGTTCTCCCCATGTGGGTTCCTCCGGGTGTTCTGGTTTCCTCCCACAGTCCAAAGACATGCAGGTTCGGTGGATTGGCAATATTAAACTGGCACTAGTGTATGATTGGTGTTTGTGCTGCCATGTGATTAATTGGCGTCCTGTCCTGAGTTCCTTCCTGCTTTTATTACTAAGAGTATGATAGTACACAATGGCCAACCCTATTTTGTCTTTTCCATTGACCCGCACACACTCTGGTGGTGTGCATTTCAAAGGGGCTGAGTTGTATGTTCTGCCAGCACTGACGTCTACCAGTTGAATATGCTCCCAAAGTGGGCCTAAATCACCTGGCCTACCTCCAAAATAACATCAGAAGTCAGATCTTATAGAGGTGTGTGTTGCTGGCAAACAAAAATTACTTTCTTCATTCATTTTATTTGGTGTTTTTCTTATATTGTGCAACCTGACTAATGTTATTTCTTGATTTAAATATGTGAAACAGAAAAACATTTCTGTCAATTTGAATTCACTATAAAGTCAGTTTGTTCCCCAAATTGCAAGAGTTTTATAATGAATAGGTGGATAAAGTCAGCTGGGTGAATGTGGCTTTCTTAATGCACTTTGCAGTTAAGCACTTGGCTAAGGTTTATATAATTTCTGAAACCTATTTATTTTTTTAACATTAACTTCAAGACTTTTCAGGTTAAAACATGTTTCCTACACAGTGTATGCTGACAAGTGATGGGGTTGTAATTGCAGTTGAGATTTAGGCAAATGTAAATAAAAAAAATACCAGATATGTGCTTCATTTGTCAGAATTTGTAAATTGTTATATAAAACTTAACATTGCCCATGTACAATGTCTGCTATCCCAATTACGAGCATTTACATTTTCCATCATTTAGTTAGTGACCAAGCCATTTTTTGCAGACAATGCTATTTAAAACAGATAGCTGGGCATCAATGAATTGTGGATGCAAATGTGACAGGGAATGATTCAGACTAAAGATGTAAAGTAAGTCGCTTTCAGTGTGCTCTGGTATAACTTCTCCTACAGGAACAGCCACCCTGTTTTTTCTCTGTCACTACAATGTCATTAGAATGTTGAGAGTTACCCACCACTAAACAAACATGCATCCCCCTGTTGTAGTCATAAACAGACTGTTGATGAAAGGGGATGCTGGCAACACTTGTACTTTGTAACAGCTGAGTGGTGCTGAGGGGCAGACATTGAAACACATAGCCCATTGTACCTTGTGGCCACTGTTATATACAGTTAGGTCCACAAATATTTGGACTGAGACAACTTTTTCTAATTTTGGTTCTGTACATTACCACAATAAATTTTAAATGAAACAACTCAGATGCAGTTGAAGTACAAACTTTCAGCTTTAATTCAGTGGGGTGAACAAAACGATTGCATGAAAATGTGAGGCAAGTAAAGCATTTTTTAACACAATCCCTTCCTTTCAGGGGCTCAAAAGTAATTGGACAAATGAAATAACTGGAAATAAAATGTTCATTTCTAATTCTTGGTTGAAAACTGTTTTCTGGCAATGACAGCCTTAAGTCTTGAACTCATGGACATCACCAGATGCTGGGTTTCCTCCTATTTAATGCTCTGCCAGGCCTTTACTGCAGCGGCTTTCAGTTGCCGTTTGTTTGTGGGCCTTTCTGTCCGAAATGTAGTCTTCAACAAGTGAAATACATGCTTAATTGTGTTAAGATCAGGTGACTGACTTGGCCATTCAAGAATTTTCCACTTCTTTGCTTTATTAAACTCCTGGGTTGCTTTGGCTGTATGTTTTGGGTCATTGTCCATCTGTATCATGAAACGCTGCCTAATCAATTTGACTGCATTTAGCTGGATTTGAGCAGACAGTATGTCTCTGAACACCTCAGAATTCATTCGGCTGCTTCTGTCCTGTGTCACATCATCAATAAACACTAGTGTCCCAGTGCCACTGGCAGCCATGCACGCCCAGGCCATCACACTGTGTCCCACCGTGTTGCTTTGGATAATAAGCTGTTCTACCCCTTCTGCATAGTTTTTTCTTGCCATCATTCTAATAGAGGTTGATCTTGGTTTCATCTGTCCAAAGAATGTTTTTTCCAGAACTGTGCTGGCTTTTTTGGATGTTCTTTAGCAAAGTCCAATCTAACCTTTCTATTCTTGAGGCTTATGAGTGGCTTGCACCTTGCAGTGCACCCTCTGTATTTACTTTCATTTAGTCTTCTCTTTATGGTAGACTTGGATATCGATACGCCTACCCCCTGGAGAGTGTTGTTCACTTGGTTGGCTGTTGTGAAGGGGTTTCTGATTCTGATTCTGCGATCATCCATCACTGTTGTCTTCCGTGGATGTCCAGGTCTTTTTGCGTTGCTGAGTTCACCAGTGCTTGCTTTCTTTCTCAGGATGTACCAAACTATAGATTTTGCCACTCGTAATATTGTAGCAATTTCTCGGATGGGTTTTTTATGTTTTCGCAATTTAAGGATGGCTTCTTTCACCTGCATGGAGAGCTCCTTTGACCGCATGTTGTCTGTTCACAGCAAAATCTTCCAAATGCAAGCACCACATCTCAAATCAACTCCAGGCCTTTTATTTGCTTAATTGATAATGACATAACGACGGACTTGCCCACACCTGCCCATGAAATAGCCTTCGAGTCAATTGTCCAACTACTTTTGAGCCCCTGAAATTAAGGGATTGTGTTAAAAAAATGCTTTGGTTGCCTCACATTTTTATGCAATCGTTTTGTTCAACCCACGGAATTAAAGGTGAAAGTCTGCACATCAACTGCATCTTCTGAGTTGTTTTATTTAAAATTCATTGTGGTAATGTACAGAACCAAAATGAGAAAAAGTTGTCTCCGTCCAAATATTTATGGACCTAACTGTAGCAGCCAACATACTGTAATAACAGAGTTCCTGGGAATGAAAACAATATTTTGCAGTTGTTGTTAGCTAAGGAACACAAACATTAAACACTAAATAAAATAAAAAATGCTTAGTCTAATGAATTCAACTTCCTGCTGCAAGTTCTAAATCTGAGGATCCATCGTGCTGGGTGTTGGCGTTCATAACTGGCATTGGAAGTGGAGCTGTGTGGCGTGTGCTTGTGTAGCACACATTGTGCCTCTGTGAAATGAGCAGAACGTTTTGAATGCTGCTGGATATCAAGGACATCATGTAATGGCACCAGTGTCATCATCTGTGAATGGTCTTTGGCTAGGATAATGCTTCATGCATCAATGCTGCCAAGGTCTTGAGTATGACATAAGCAACATGTAAGCAAAATTGTTTCCTATCACATAAAGGAAAGAACCATTCACATGGAGATTCACCACCAACTATGTGATTTAGAGCAACTATTGGAGACATTGGACTTCAAGTGGGTCTGCATCAGTGTGCAGCTCTAATGACACTTAGCTAACTCCGTCTCTTCTGTGGGCAAATAGAGGACCAAAATACTGGTAGATGCAGTATGCAAACCCAGGAAACCATTCACTTATTGTATATTGGTGTTCAGAGATCATCTAACAGCTTGGCTGTTAAAATCAACAGAAATTTAAATAGGAGCTGCAAACTGAAAATCTAGAAATACATCTTCATATTAGGTCAGAGTTAAATTAAAAGTGATTTAAGTACAAGTAACCCTAACCATAACCCTAACTAGTGTTTAAACTGGCACATGCCACATGCATTGGACAACTGAATAAATGAATAACTGCCACAGAAATTTAAGTTCTAACCTATCAAAATGCTACTCTTTTCCCCATGAGTGTGTTCATGAGAAACACTTTAACCTCTATGGTTCTTTTTATATTGGTGGACAAGTTGATACTGGAAATGTCTTAATTATTAGCCTTGTTTTATAAGTACACCCTGCAATACCCTCTTATAACCTTCATTTACCACTCATGTCTCAAACACAACAATAGCCAAGTGGCCCGTCACTGCCTTTACCTCTTACAGATCTAATACACTGCACTTCATGTCTGATAGCAGTACAGTGTCACAGAGAAGTCTGCAACACATTAACAATGGCTGAGGCTGACTGCCTTAGCTTCAATACCTTAAGAGGTTCTAGGAACCACTCATCTCACTAGCTGCACTTCTTCCCCTGAAAGGGCTACACTTCAGAATACCTTAGAAAAGGCCATTTCACAGGGAAATGCATTCATATCTAGATAACCTTTGTTTTCCTTGCTTAAATTTTATACTTGTAAGATTAGGAAGATCATTTAACTTACCTGTTATGACATTAAGCATTGATAAGGACAAAGCTCCAAGTGTTATTGTGAGCACTAAAACACCAGGGGCCTCATGTATAGAATTCACACTAAAACATGGTCTACAGACAAAAACAGAAATGTACGCACAAAAAAATTCAAACGCATAAAACTGTGCGTCAGCAAGGTTCCATGCACTTCCCCTTTATAAATCCCAATCAACATGAATTTTAATGCACATGCACAGCCCCACTCTAATTTCTTCCATAGTTTTGCATATTTTAACACGCAAATCAATATAAACAGCCCCTTCCATTCAGTGTTTTGTTAAAAGACAATTGTAAAAGTATGTATAAAAAAGATTAATTTCAAAAAACAAGTGGTCAGATGTTAAAGTCAACATGAAAAGGCAAGTGTCATATGGAAGTGTAAAAAAAATAGGGACACAGTGAAAAAGAAAACTGGACTTTACTCTCAAAATTTCCACTTTAAGCTCATAGTTTGTTTTGTCATTAAAGTAGAATGTTATAAACTTCATGTTAAAGTCAATATTTAATTTACTAGAGTTTCTCAAACCCCATCGTAAGTAAAGTAACACGTCAAATGCTTCATATTCTATGTGTTCCCAGTTGTTAATCACTAAACGCTTCTTAAACGGGCTTTCTCTTACACCACGACAGGATTGTGCCGGCAGCGATCATCACACAGAATACATTACCTTCATGATATTACAGTTCTCTGAACATTTTAGAATACTATGATGTATACTTGGGTGGCACGGTGGCGCAGTGGGTAGCACTGCTGCCTCACAGTTAGGAGACCAGGGTTCGCTCCCCGGGTCCTCCCTGCGTGGAGTTTGCAAGTTCTCCCCGTGTCTGCATGGGTTTCCTCCAGGTACTCCAGTTTACTCCCACAGTCCAAAGACATGGCGGTTAGGTGCATTGGGTGTCATAAATTGTCCCTAGTGGGGGTGTGTGTGCTCCCTGCGGTGGTCTAGTGCCCTGCCTGGGGTTTGTTTCCTGCCTTGCGCCCTGTGTTGGCTGGGATTGGCTCAAGCAGACCCCCATGACCATGTGGTTAGGATATAGTGGGATGGATGATGTATACTTGATATTTTAATTAAGAAATGTATTAAAGCATGTATTTAACATGTAGGGGCACAGTGGCAGAGTGGTAGTGATGAGCTGGCGCCCCGTATAGGGATTGTTCCTGCTTCCTGCTGTGACGCGTGCGACCCTTGATGGAATAATTCATTGCAGCAGTATTATGTCTGTCAAATGTACCAACACCCAATTCCTGTCCATCTGTTTTCTTTCTCCACATAACTATTCGCCATAATAAGTGTCGGTAATAAATGAAAAACCAGCTGCAATCTTATGACACTGATTCTTCAAAACCATTAAGGAACACTGAAAAATCATTGTTATACATTTTAGGGGTTCAGCATCACCCACCCATATTTACTAACCAGAAGGATTGTTGTTTCCAGTATGCTTAGCACTCATGAGCTCCCACACTTGATGACAGATATACTTTAGTGCTCCAGAGATGAATAAACTGCTCAGTTATAAGCTGGATCTGCAAGTGTTCTGGAGGAGTCATCAGACTTACTCACCTGTCTCACACATTCTGGAGTATCCCACAACTTCTCCAGCAGGATCACATCACTTCTGTCCCTTTTTTAATGCTTGTATCCACTGTGAAATCAGTTTTCCAGGAAAAATAAATTTTAAACAAAGAGGAAAACCTGTTGTTTTTAAAACCTTCACGTTTATTAATCCCATTCAACAAAGAAACTGCCCTCTGAACACTTTATATAAACAATGACAATATTTACATGAAGTGCTCCCTGAACTCAAAAGGCTTAAGACATTTGAAGAAATACTGCTGGTTAAAATGAAAAGGCCAAGGGAAGAGGCTCATAATTAGAAAGTGAAATGAATAATCAGGACATGGAGCCATAGGTCCTCAAAAGAATGGCTACTGTACCTCCCTTGGGCTGGCTGTCTTCTTTGGAGTGAGTTTCATGATTAATCCCTACAAAGTGTTCTTGTTATTACTTTATTATCAAATTAGAACATTTTAATGAGAATTTCTCAGCAAAATCCTTATGTAACCAGGTCAGAGTGCGGTTAAGAGGAGCCTCGAGGTAGGCTCTCACAGCTGGGCCGGCAGTCTTCAGTGAGGCACGCTGTGGTGGCCCACTACCTCGCTCTGTCGTCTTGCTTCCAGTTCAGCACGTCTCCTGCCCTCAGAACACATGGAAGAAATTAAAGGAGAGTACAGTGGTGTTGTTCTGTTAGATCTATGAAGCAAAAATACAATTATTTCTAAAGTGGAAACATACCACAATAGATTACAAAAAGCATGACGTTGTGTGTTTTTCAAGAGATTTCATTCTGTTCCAGAAAGATAACTATTAGTGTACTGAATACCAGCTCAGCATTCAAGGCAACTAACCAGAAAATAAACATAAATAAAGAATGGCTGCTGTCAGCTTCAGTTTGAGCTCAATGTTTAATTATTCATGCCTAAAGATTGTGGGGTCACACAAGTGTGTACAGCCCTGTAGTGTGACTACCCATAAAGTGATGCAGCCTTCTGCAGACAAGTTCTGTACTATTCATTTAGACCATTCATTTTCAGGATTGTGTATATCCTTGTGCAGCCAATGTGCTACAGTTTACCCAGGGGCTTTCATTTTTAAAGTAAATTGCAGCATTCAAATTGCATTGTTTTTACATCTAATAAGATTTCCTCAAGTGTATTCCTCAATATCATTAACAATCTAATTAATTTCAGACCAGTTTATTATGATCACGATTCATCCATTCATTTCCAGAGACTGCTTTTTTGTTAGAATTAAGAGGAGCAAAAGGAGGAGGAGGAACTTGTCCTCGCAGCATTGGGCACAAGGCAGGGACTGACCATGAAAAGGAGGGCCAGTCCAAAGCAGGATACCTAAAAGCGCACATTCACAATCGCTTAGACCTGTCCAATTTAGGCTTGCAAATTAAACATATAAGCACATATTTTTGCTCTAGAAGCAAACTGGAATCTCCATTTAAAAGAACAATTGACATAAAGTCCAGAAGTACTTTAGCCAAAATGTGACCTAAAACAGAATGCAATGAGTAAAAACACAAGCCCCAGATGAAGGCATAGAATGCATTTATCACTTTTAATTTGTAACAGATTTCTACCACTTAATAAAATAATGATGTGTCCATAGATTCTCATGTGGATTCATTTAATTACCTCTTTCTTTAGGCAGCAGTGCATATGTCTCTGTTATATGCCATTTGTAAAAGTAGTGTTGATGTTTGTGGTGCTCCACCTTTTTGAATGTCACATGCAATGCATTTTATTAGTACACGTTTGTGATGCGCAATCTGTTGGAACGATGGAGACATAGCAATTAAGCGGACACACAGATTCACAGACTCAAAGAAACTAAGAAAAGAATTAAGAAAATAACATAGCATACAATAAAGCCAAACTTATACAACAAATGATTTCATACTGAGCACAGCCTAAAGTAGAAAAACAAAAATGAAAAGAAAAAAATGAGAGAAAGTTTAATAAAGGAATGCATCAAAATATAATTCAACCCCCTCCCAAAACTTATTTTTTTATTAAGTTGTTTTTTTTTTACTATAAAAAAATAAAAGAAACTTTTGAAATTCTGTGAGTGCTGTTAAGACTGCAGGCACAGAATTTTGTGGGTCTGTTATATACAGTACCATATCATCTGCATATAGAGAAATTTTGAGTTCTAGTCCTTCTCTGATAATCCCCTCTATCTGATCAGCATTTCGACAGTGAACTGCCAAGTGGTTCAATTTCGATTGCAAACAACAGCGGTGACAAGGGGCATCCTTGTCTGGTACCACGTTCTAGTTTAAAGTAGTCTGAACAAATGTTGTTGATACAAATTGAAGATTCTGGATTAGTATACAGTAGTTTGATCCATGCACAAATGTTCAGGCCAAACCCAAATTTCTCCAATGTAGTAAAAAGGTATTAGGATTAAAAAATAGAGATATCTATTGCCAATATAGTCTAAATACTATATGCCTAAAATATAATCATTAACAAACTATGAACTTAAAATATGTACAGTATAATCTTTAGCAATCCTAATGTATTAAGATAATAAACCTGGATAATAAACCCGGGGAGTGGTGTTACAAAGTGGTCCAGAATAAGCATATTAAGTCTTAATGCAATAATAACAATAAACCAAGGGTATGATGTTAAACAGTCTCCTTTAGGGTAGAGAAAAAATAAATATATAAGATAAAAAAAAAAGAATTAAGCACAAACGTCTATAACTGTAATTAAAACATAAACAAATAGCATCAGAGTATTAAATAGGATATATAATTATAAAAACCCGTATCTTAACAAATAGATCAGACAGTAGGTTATTTATCCTTGCCATGTCATGACAGGCTACGACTCACTATTGTGTTTCAGAATAGTGTCGGGATCAGCTTTCTTAATTCCTTTTCTGCTTCTTCCTTGCTGGCAAAGACATAGAATTGACAGTGCAATTCCACTTTCAGTTTGGCAGGATACAAGAGGCTGTATTTGATATTGGCTTGCCGTAACCACTGTTTAATGTTGTAGAAGGCTGCATGTTTAGTAGCTGTTGCTGGAGAGAAATCGGGGAAGATACGAATGTGGTTATTTTCATATATAATCTCTTGCTTGTGTCTGAGGAGTGCCATCACCTCTATCTTAAATAATAATCTCTTAAAGCGAATAATAAAAGATCTAGGTCTAACAGTATTTAATCTGCATACGCGATAAGCCGCTGCTATCTCAGAATCTTCTCCAAGTCCTCTCCAATTATTTTAGAAAATAGTTCCGTTGCGAATTTCACAGGGTTTGGACTTTCTCGATTCTCAGGTAGACCTTCGATTCTAATGTTATTCCTTCTGCTCCCATCTTCCAATGCAGCAAGTCTGTCTCTGAGTTTTTTGCATTCGGAGTTGGCAGTTGTTGCTTTTTCTTCAGCAGTGGCAGCTAGATTTTCAGCTGTTTCAATCCGAGTTGTGAATGTCTCCTTGACATCCTCCAGTTGATCAGCAAGTGTGCTCAGTTTAGATGAGGTTTCCTGAATGTGCTCTTCAATTTTACCCAGCATATCTTTAAAGACTGCCTCAAAGCGAATACATATGCGTTTCTCCAAGTCTTTATTATCCTGCTGCCACTCCTGTCGCAGCTTCTCATTTAGCTTCTCATTTGCATTTTCCCTTGCCTTCTCATTTGCCTTCTCGCTTTTCTTTATATCTTTCTTTATCTCTTGCTTGAGCTCAGCGATCATCACCTTCAGTTCAGACAGATCATTTCTGCTTTCATGCACCGTAGGTGAGGCGGTTTGCTCTATTGCAGCCAGTGTTCCCAGCTCACGTGGAGTAGCTGAAAGCGCGGACTGCAAGGCCTTTTCCAGTTTCAGATGATCTTCTCCAATCAGAGAGCTATCGTGACCTGCGGCACTCGCACTCGTACATTTGCTCCCCATTTCGCTCTCAGCTGGAGACGATGTAGCGGACCATGGTCCCGAGGAGTCTGGGCTTTCGCCTATCCGATCCAGGTCAGTCTCTGAAAGGCCGTACCTTGAGCTTAAACTTGGACTTGCCAATCTGAGCTTGGCTGTAGCTTTAGTTTTCATTTCTTTCAGAACCCCTTTCTTGTTGGCCATGTTTATATATGCTTGCATATACTGTAGTAGTGCCCTCAGGTTGGATAAATACAGGATATCTCAGGATAATAAGAAGATAATATGAAAAATAACACCGCAATGGACGAGACCAATCCCCCAATCTGTTCTCAGAATTAATCTGAATAAAAGTGTACTCTTTCCAGTGAATTCTCAAGCATATAATATTAGATTAGACACCCTACCTTTTATCATTGCAGAACAGTTTAAATACCTAGGGGTAAACATCACAAGTAAACATAAAGCATAAAACATAAAAAAAAATTTCAGTGTCTGCATGGAAAAAATTAAGCAAGACTTGCTTAGATGGTCAACCCTTCATCTCACTCTAGCTGGAAGAAATAACACTGTCAAGATGAATATTCCTCCTAAGCTCCTTTTTTATTTCAAAACATTCCAATATATATCAATAAATAATTTTTTAAGCAATTAGATTCAACAATAACCTCATTTATTTGGAATTAAAAACATCCACATATCCAAAGAAACCCTACAAAGACAAAAGGCAGAAGGTGGCATGGCTCGACCTAACTTCCAGTTTTATTACTGGGCAGCAAACATACAAGCTATAAAAACCTGGACACAAATAGATGAACATACACAGGCCTGGTCTGCAATTGAACTAAAATTCTGCAGTACTTCTTTATATTCTCTGCTCTCTTCCCCAATAAATGCAAGTTATCATCAATATACTAATAACCCAAATGTGCTTCACTCACTCAGAATATGGAACCAATGTAGAAAGCATTTTAAGATGGAGAAGCATTTATCTGTGGCACCTCTGCAAGAGAACCACCTCTTTCAACCTTCACAAACATATGCAGGTTTTAATATCTGGAAAAAGGGGAAATAATAGATCGTTATTTGGAATATATACATTTCATGTGTGTTCCATTTCTACAACAATCTATGTAAACACATCGTTAAAACAGAAACATTTTTCATGTGTTAGTAATAAATGACAAAATGTAGACATGAACTGTATAATGTGTGAAGCCTGAAGTCCTAATATCAAATAAACACTTTTACAAAAGGTTCAAATAAGACAGCTTCTGTGGTGCAGTAGTAAGAACTGCTGACTTGTAACCAAGAGGCCGCGGGATCAGTCCAGGGTGTCTCACAAATTTATCGTTTTGGGTAGTGAGCTTCTCTTATTGTTAATATTACACAATAAAAACATACATTTGATTTGCATCTGTAACCGCCGGTGTAAGTTTATAGTGCTTGTAAAAGTTAGCGTTTTTTTTTCACTTTTATTCTCTCAGTCACAAACACAATACAATGCCCCCCACCACAAATCTAACTCTGTTAGTTTTTATTTAAAACTGGGAATAACTGTGAGTGGTGTTTTGAGACAATGGAACTGGAAATTCTCTGATTTGGAAGGATAAAAGCTGACACACAAATGCTGGTGAATTTTTTTATTCAGTTTTATTGAGTGTTCCTGCTCACGCTGAATTAGTATGCACCTTATGGTCCATTATGTCAAAGCCGCACTGACAAAAAAACTGAGACATAGGTATATATGATATTTGGAATAACTCATTTTATGGCCTGTATAGTACATTTTGGAAAACATTGTGGCACTGATGCAACACCTGACTCTGACTGAGTTTGATTTCCTGGGGGAAACGGCAGTCTTGAAACAGAAGTTTTTCAATGTTGCATCCTCTTTTTCTTTTTCCATAGCCTTTACTTGTAAGAAGCAATGACGAAGTTCCTTTGCAAGGTGAGCAAAGAACACTCTTTTTTCACATTGGACCCCTGCATGCCTTGCACAGTACATGTGCGTTGATCGCCGCCAGGTCAATCATGTTGTAACACACAGCAACCAACCACCTGCGTGTTCCTCCTCGCACTGAATAAGCTCACGCCTTCTGGGGCATGATATCAACGCAGCACCAGAGAAAAAAAGAAAGAGACAAATATATGTGACATTTTGAAGAAATCATTTTATGACCTGAATAGTACAAATCAGAAAACATCATTGCACTAATGCAATATTATTTGAAAACTAACAGCGTCAGATTGGGTGTAAATTTATGGTACTTGTAAAAGTCAGCAGTTAATGCTGCACCACGGAAGTTGTCATATTGCACTTGCACCTTTTGTGAAAGTGTTTATTTGATATTTGGACTTCAGTCTTCACACATTATACAGTTCATGTCTACATTTTGTCATTTATTACTAAACCATGAAAAATGTTTCTGTTTTAACAATGTGTTTACATAGATTGTTGTAGACACAGAACACACATGAAATGCATGTATTCCAAATAACGATCAATTATTTCCCTTCTAAAACTGCAGCACTTCACTCCAAGATAATCAAAGCTTGAGCTGGGCCCTTTCTGTGTTGGTGGTGGAGATGGTATAGCAGGCTGCTTGCTGCTTGGGCTTATCGACACATTTATAAGACAAAAGATGCTGATGGAGAGGTGTGAAGGAAATTAAGGTGGACCGGATATTTGAGTTTTTTCCTAGGTTTTGGTAATTCTAGTGTTAAGCAGCCTGTGATGTTCAATTGCACTTGAGTAAAGACCTATGAATGTGTTAAATTAATAAATGATGCAGAGAATAAACACATCACTGGCCCCAAAATCTGAATCCTCTCACAGTCTGCAAATACCCACCTAGAAACACCCTCCCCACAGAAACATACAAAACTTATTCTTATCAAATTAGCTAAAACAATGTTACCCAAACACAAGTGGTTTATTGAGGTTCTGACTGAGAGATCTGGGATATTTCATAAAAGGAACACAAGTGTTTTGATAAGAACAGGCCATTTAGCCATACATGGCTCATCTATGCCTATTCAGCTAAATTTTTTATATCGTTGAGTCAGGGTTTAAAGGTACCCAAAGAACTAAAATCTGCTACTCTGTTTGCAAGTGTTCTATATACCATAAAATCCTGCAAATAGTTTGTGTAATTTTCACTTATTTGAATTTGCTAAACATTTGGGGGTGCATTATACACAAAACAATTTTAAAGCAATAGTTCCTCACATAAATCAACATAAAGCATCTGTTGCTCCATGCAGTGCGCTTTTGCTGTATGTTGGCGGTCTCTGGCTGCAGCAGCAGCAATGGTGGGTGGTGCAGCAGAGGTCAAAGTGTGATGCAATCTGGTTTGTACCTCTTGTCATTGTAAATGGCAGTCCTCCCAGGTGAAAAGGAGTGTGTAGAGTTTGTAGCTCCTCATGATCCTATAATAGAGGATCAGAAAATTAATATATAAACAGGTCAAATTCCATTAGAACAATCTCTGTCTAACAAAATCCTTGTTTTAACAAACTTTTTTTTTTGGTTCTGACCAAATTACTATGGAACTAATGTTGAAAAAACCTAACCTCATTATCTGTAAAAGTCATTTCTCATAAGAAATTAACAAAAGCTATATATTTCTTCTAAAATTGCCAGAAAAATTGAGAATCAGTCAATGTCACTTGGTTTACTTTACAATTGTCACACACTTGCAGCTACGGGGATTGAGAAAGGTTACTGCAGACCAGCGGCATTGTGGGAATATCTTGTGCCGCTCTGCAGGATCACCACAGCCAGACTCTGTCGCTTATTTCTGGGTTTCTTGAGGAATGGTTTGACTTCGCTGAGCACAGGATCAGCAAAATTGCATACTGATGAGCTTCCCTCAAAATGCTTCTCAAAATGTTTCCGACATTTTTTATAAATTTGCAGACATTTTACACTATGAAAACCTACACACAATAATTTTTAAAAGGAAATATATTTGCATTTGAATGCGTCTTTGAATTTTGTGCTCTCAAATTTAAACAAACGATTCTTATTTACAAATTTGACCCTCATTTGCGCAAACATATCACAATCTTTTAATGTTAAACTATTTCAGGTTAAAAAAAAAGTGACAAAAGTACAGACCAGCAACCAGAGAGAGCTGGGCAATGCATTAAACGACGTCACTTGAGGTGCAGCGTTTTAGAAAATTAAGCAGCACGTGCTCTAGATGCTGAGAGGTGCTCTTTATGAAACTCAAGTGGTAGTTGCCCCAGAATTTCCATGTTACTGACATAGAGGGAGTTGCTAAAGTTGTGTATGCTGCAGACATCAAGGGGAACCCCACCAACAGTGATTGCGCGCTATGGGCATGGAGAGGTGATGTTTATGTAACTAAGGCAGTTTACTTTACAAAAAAGTTTAAACATTTTTGAGGAAATTGTACTATTTCAGGCACTGAACCATCTCCAGCTCAAGGTATTATGGTTTTCATATACTAAAAAAATCCTCTTACTGTATCTAAGCAATTACTGTAAAATACTGGTAAGGTATATTGTTGGAGAAGGCCAGCCATTGCTTTTAGTTGCTTTGCCCAGCTTAGGAGTTCAATCTGTGCAGCACATTATTTTTATTATCTGGTGGCTTTTTTCTAAGAATGCAATTTACCCAGCATTGATCGCTAGATGTTTCATTTGGTTTTGCTCTAGGATGTTCAACCAATGCTAATTAACTGAACTCTAAACATAAGGTCCTGTTTTTAAAGGTCATGAACTGATTTTCACCTTTCACCTTAAATGCTACAGATATTGTTTAGATATAAATGATTAAATAAATTCTTTTTGACCTACATTTCACAATGGAATGAAAGTGAAAATCTGAGAAGTGGGCTACAAAGCATTAAAATTACCATCAGCTGGATTGCTTTTCTAAGAGTCTGAAACCTGTCACAATATTTAGTAGGTGGCATTCTCAAATGATTAGGAATTGGTGACAATCAGACTTTGAAGCGACATACTTTTATTTTGCCTAGGTGAGTGAAAAGTGTCAGATGACTATAATATACCAGCACTGTTAGACAGAATCTTAGATAATTGACTGAATGTGTTGTTTTGTAGGCTATATTTGAGTTATCCTTTAATTCTCTTGTTTATTTATACAGAAATCTTATATACTTTTGTTCTTGCCATTTACCACACTTTCATCTTCAAGACTTATTTTTGCTTTAAGTTGTTCATTGCTGGCAAATACTTTAAAAGAGATTCATCCATTTTTTTCTTCAGCTATGAACAGTTATAAAGATTGCTGCAAGCTACAACAGTTATTTGAAAAGTTAGATATACAAATAATTCTAATCCTGGGAATCCCAACCTGGGCTGCCCACACCCAGGGGGGTGAGAATTGGCCAAAATTGAGTGAGATACATTGTCCGACTATATTGTGGTGCAATCAGTGTCTTGCAGTGTGCCGTCATTTCTAGAAGATTTATTTGTTAGTGCTTCTTTTCTATAATATAAAAGAATTAAGAATTGCATTCGCAGTAGTCACTTGGAAATGAGTCACAAAAATGTGCATTTTCACAGGTTTCTTGCTGCATGCAGTGCATTTGTAAAGGCAAAAGTGTTTCTTTAAGAGAATGGAATTTGGACCATGCAATGATCCATAGAGAAGGGCACAACTAGTATTGATTTCAGTGCAAGCCCTGATCATTCACCCTCATTGATTTCACAAGGTTTGATTGACATTTTTGCCAGGTGGAGGGTCTAGGGGGACTGAATTGGATGCAACACCTGTTGCTTACACTCAGCCCATCTCTCCTGCTGTTGGTCCTGGCAGTAGTGCATCAGTTTTAAGTGTAGAGTGCATCTGTTTTTGAACTGCTGTGCAGGTGTTATCAGGGGACAAAGCTTTTTGACTGTGATTCAAAGCACTGACACCAGTTGCTTCACAGGGGTCTCCAGTCCCCCCGGTACCTTGATCATTGATCATGTGGCATTTCCTCACAGTGCCTGATGCTTCATGGGATACCCCAACCCCCCCGATCGTTAATCATGTATCTATGCTTCATAGGGGACACATTTACATGGATTATTGGGATTTCTAAAGGAGAATTTTAAATTTCATGCACTGAGTTAAAAGTGTATTTTTTCAGTTTAATTTGTTCACTCGGTCGGAACGGTGGCGCAGTGGTAGCGCTGCTGCCTTGCAGTTAGGAGACCTGGGTTCGCTTCCTGGGTCCTCCCTGTGTGGACTTTGCATGTTCTGCATGGGTTTCCTCTGGGCGCTCCGGTTTCCTCCCACAGTCCAAAGACATGCCGGTTAGGTGGATTGGCGATTCTAAATTGGCCCTAGTGTGTGCTTGCTGTTTGTGTGTGTCCTGCAGTGTGTTGGCACCCTGCCCGGGATTGGTTTGTACCCTGGGATTGGCTCCAGCAGACCCCTGTGTTCAGATTCAGCGAGTTGGAAAATGGATGGATAGAATTTGTTCATTCCCATTCATGTATGTGGTTCAATCTGTCGTTCAAAAATTATAAATATATGTTATAAATATATATTACTTTTGCAGGAGGTACGAGCATAAATCAAACATTCGCTAGAGGTGAATAGTTGTGAACTAATCCAAATTAGAGTATCCAGTGTGGTGAAATGTTCTGGTCCAAATAATTTTCCACAATACACAAACAAAGGTTTGGGGACCGTCCCCATATATTGTCGTCCAGACAATAAAGAATAAATGATTCAAAGTCTTAAATCAAAACAATGAACACTTTAGTTCCAACAAAATGGCGAATTTATAGGGAAAAGGATTATGGGACAGGAAATGGTTGGCATGAAAACAGGAACCGGAATTAACATCATAATGATGAGACGGAAGTGAGGTGCTTTGATGGAGCCGGAAGTGACGTCATCATGGTTGGCCGGAAGTGATGTCATTGCGGCCATTTTGGAAGCCGGAAGTGGAGGAACTTATTTTTCTTCAGATTTTCTGTTGAGCAAAAGAGATTTAGGTAAGTACCACGTGACAACCCTCTATCTCGCGATGTTTCACTCACCTTTAGGCTCTTTGACTGCCTCCTAATCGCACATGTGTGACACCAGATAATCTGACAATAGTTGGCTGTATTGATGACGAAAACTCGCCATAAGACAAGGAGAACATCTCCGTCTGTGGCACATGCATTGTGAGGAGGCAACATTAAGCCACAGTGCCATATGATTAACATGTATAATTTTTCAAACGAAAAGATTAAAGTTGTAGTATTGGGCAGACACACAGTGTAAAATTAGCTTGTAGAAAGTGTATGATGGGGTGTTAATGCTGCTGTAGCAAGTGTACATTTAAATAGCAGCAATGGAGTTATGTTGGAAAAAGTATGGAAGTTCTACTATTCAGGTAACATATTGAATGCAGCCAGAGATAGCCACAAGGAGAATTGCATAAAAGAAATTCTGGGGGCTGCTCCCCATTTTAACTTTATAGGAGTCTCTCTAGCATTGAAGGGAAATGTTTATAAAAGATGAGAGAGGAGTAGTAAGATCTATGGGAGTGAGACATGGCTGAAAAGTATAGAACATGAAGGAAAGCTGGAAAGAATGAATGAAATAATAATTAGATGGAAATGTGAAGTGTCAAAGAGTGAGAGGAAGGTGAATACTAAATTGTACTGAGGAGTGAAAGCCAGGAGATGACTGGAAGAAAAGGTACACCAAGATGGAGGTGAACAGTATAATGCCAAGAGGGAGGTCAAAGAAGACAGGGTAAGACGTGGTGTAGGGTGGTATGAAGAGAATGCATGTCCACCCAAAGGACACCCAGGATCACTGAGAGCAGAAAAATAAAAATTATAATGCAAAAAATGATAATGCATGGAGCATGTGTAATGTGTATATGACTGCACATATGGCTAAGCCTATTCTCAATGGGTGTCACTTAAAACGTGTGGTATTTTTCAAGCCTTTTTCAGTGTGAAATAAAATTACAATAATAGTCATGTGTGGCCCCAAATTTGAAAAAAAAGCCTAAAAGGAAACCATGAGCCGAGCAAGTTATTAGAGCTGATTTAATTCTAACAGCAAGCTGTGATCTAAATAAGGACCTATGTCCCAGCTGATTAAAAAACACATTAAAATGGCTTGTTATGGGAATGCAATCTACTGCTTGAAAATCACTGAAATATGCGCACTATTTCCCAAATAATAATATGAGCTGGGATCCAATATCAAGCCATATATTGCATTAACAGAGTGAGAAAATAATATTTCTTTTTTTAAAGCCAATCTCACGCAAGGATTATATATCTAATCCGGCTTTGAGATCCAAACATTTGCACATTAATCTTGATTATTGTCTTAAACAGGAAATGCTTCGGTGTACTTTTGTCAGGCTCACACATAAAAGTAGAAGCTGCAATTTTATTAGCTGCTAAAAAACAGAAATAGCTCCATATCCCAAGACAATGGCTGCCGGGACGATGAGAAAGCGTTTTGTGGTGGCAGTATGTTCAGAAGGGAAGACACAGGAACTGGACTTCTTTTTCTTTTTGTTGCATAAGAAATATTCAGATCATCTCTTCAGATGTGATGCTGTTAAAACACTTTAGACTGCAAACCTGTGTTTCCCATTACTTTCTCAAAATCAAAGCCAGTTTATAGTCAAGAATGAGCAGCAGGCCATGGTAATTCAGCTCTGACTCAACAATATTTTCGTTAAAATTCATCCTTAAGGATATATGAGGATTCTGTTCCTCCCACTCCTTCCTTAGGTGTGACAGTTCAAAGGCATGAGCCCTTAATGCTTGAGCGCACTGGCCACTGCCAGTTCAGCCTCTACTAGAATTTTGAGCGTTTCAGCTTTCCCCAGTCAGCCATTAACGCTTGATCATTTAAGCGTCTGCTTTATTATACAACCAAATATCTTCTGTGGTTAAAAGAACACAAGCAAGATCTGACCGGCAATTACACAAATAGCATAACAAACAAATGCCAGAAATTATTTTTGAAGCTTTAATATCCATCAATCCATACATTCATCCTCCAAGAGTCACTGGTGCTAGTGCATATCCCATCAGCATTAGGTGCAGGGTAGGTACAAAAACAGGAAGAGGCGAAAGTCTATCATGGTACATATCTACTCCTTCTGGTCAGTTTGCTCGGTATAGGTGTTGGGTGTCTCCCACTGAAGTTAGCCTTTTTGTGTGGATGCCAATGTACTCTTTGCCTCTTATGTACCAACTTCAATCATATTTGCATCCAGATGTTTGCATCACTCTCTTTGCCCCATGTGGTTCAAAACTTTTTTACTGTGCCTTTTATACAGTCAACATTTTTCCCAGGGTGATTTGCATACTATAATGGTTTAGCAGCCAGGACCCAAAACACTATTCCAGGAACCCATCTCCTGGTTACCAAGGGTGCATAGTGGTTAAGCTCTGAACGTTCCAGAGTACCTCTTAAGTGGCAGAGTCACTGTGAACTTTACACTTTGGACACAAGATACAGGTGAATTAAGTGATAGGTCCTGGACAGCTCCAGACATCCACCATTTTATCTGACATTCACGTGCCAGACACAAGGGAGAAAGCCCATGTGAACTCTCACAAAGAGACAGAGAGAATGTATGCATCTTATGCCAACAGTGACTTTGGAAGGAACTGAACCCAGATCTCTTGCTCTATGGGGTAGCAAAACTCACTACTAGCCCACCATGTTGCACACTCTTGAGCATTTAGAGAAAAAAAAAAACAACAACTTGTGAATGCAGCAGAGATCTTATTTGTCTGCACACTTAGAGTACTTACCTTATTGCTCTCCTTGCAGTTGGTAAAACGCTACAGCTGTTCTTGATATTCAGGGCTGACCTGGATTGAATTTCATTTTCTCCGGCTTTCCCAGGAGCTCTTGTTTTAAGGATTAACACTTTGGTTCTGCTGGATTTGGAATATTAATAGCTGCCAGAACCCAAGCCCACACAAGGAAGGCCAGAGAAAGGCTGGTGGCTACAACAGAAGGTCTCATAAATGCTGACTTAAGCTCTTCTCTTGCCCCCTAAAGCACTGAATTAAGAATTAATCATACTTGCCTGCCCAAGCTATTTTTTAGGCAATTAAATGACATTTTTCACAAATTCTGAAATGATATATTCCCTTAAAGTTTTGTTAAATTATAATGATGAATTAACATTATCACTCTGATTAATAATGCCATTTTTGGAGTTGCCACAATTCTCTGTGGAAGAAGCCACAGAAAGGATATGTCTGATACGGCAAAAACAAAATGATCAGTTAAGAGACTGTAAAATTCAGATGCTGCAGATCAGAAAGGCAGTGTCACAGTGAGTCTCAGATAGATAGTTAGATAGCTAGATAGATAGATAGATAGATACTTTATTAATCCCAAGGGGAAATTCTCATAATCCAGCAGCAGTATACTGATACAAAGAAACAATATTAAATTAAATAGTAATAAAAATGAAAAAAATAAAAAAATAAAAATAAAATTAATGTTAGCATTTACTCCCCCGGGTGGAATTGAAGAGTGGGGGAGGAATGATCTCCTCAGTCTGTCAGTGGAGCAAGACAGTGACAAAAGTCTGTCACTGAAGCTACTCCTCTGCCTAGAGATGACACTGTTCAGTGGATGCAGTGGATTATTCATGATTGGCAGGAGTTTGCTTAATGCCCGTCGCTCTGCCACAGATGTTAAACTGTCCAACTTTACTCCTACAATACAGCCTGCTTTCTTAACAAGTTTGTCCAGGCGTGAGGCATCTTTCATCTTTATGCTGCCACCGCAGCACACCACCGCGTAGAAGAGGGCACTCGCCACAACCGTCTGGTAGAACATCTGCAGCATCTTACTGCAGATGTTGAAGGATGCCAACCTTCTCAGAAAGTATAGTCTGCTCTGACCTTTCTTACATAGAGCATCAGTATTCCGTGGCAGGACTCCGAGTCATATTGTCATTTTGAGTCATACCGACAGTGCAGATAGCTTCACCTGCCAAAAATGTTTAGTTAATCTAGAGTTGGTCGGGAAAATACGCGAATTGGATGACCGCGTTAGGAATCTGATAGCGATTAGGCAAACTGAAAATTGGATCGACTCGGTTTGTTTAGACAATTCGGCTACCTCTGATTCAGCTTCAGTCTCTCCAGGTCCCACTGTAGTCAGTGCGGCGAAATCAGCAGCGCTAATTCAGCCACAGGGCGAGTGGGTAACAGTAAGACGGGGTCTAAGAATCCAAAATTTAGTCCCCCAGCACCCAGGTCACCAATTCGGACCCAGAACAGGTTCTCAGCTCTCCGCAGCGCGTCTGTGGAAACTGAGAATAATAAAGTGCTCATAATTGGCGATTCCATAGTGCGGAATGTTAGAATTCCAAACTATGTTAAACCAGCAGTTCATGTTAAGTGCCTCGCAGGGGCCAAGATTTCTGGCATAAAGGCCGCATTGGACCGTGTTGCCGACGATGAAGTATCTACCTTATTGCTGCATGTCGGCACTAATGATATTTATTTACAGCAATCTGAGGTATTAAAGCGAACTTCATCTCTATGCACCAAAGCTAAAACAAAATGTCGGAATTTAATTGTATCTGGTCCCTTACCAAGATTATATAGAGGGGATGTGATTTATAGCAGATTGCATTCCTTTCACTGCTGGCTAGAAACCTGGTGTGCAAATAAAAGCATAGCATTTGTGAACAATTGGGATGATTTTTGGGAAAGGCCTGGATTTTTCAGAAGAGATGGTCTTCATCCTAACTGGAGGGATCTTATGTATTATCCCAAAATATGGCAGCAAAACTGCCTGGTTGACTGATTAGAGCACCATCCAGGCCGCAGTCATGTGATCTTAAATCACAGGCTGTTCTTTATCCCACCTGTTATTTTCCTGAAGCTGTTACCCATAATCCCTGTTGTGGGGCATCCAGTAAATTTAGTCTTGATACAAACCATAAATTAATTGATAACCAAAAATAAGGTGTATAATTAGACCAAGGGATAAAACCAGACACTCCACCAGGGGCATCTGTAATAGAAATTTAATTCAAATTAAAACAAAAAATATATCAGCAGTTCAGAAAGAACCATGCAGTTTTAAATGCTGTTTATTGAACATTCGCTCTCTTGGCACTAAAGCTGTTTTGGTAAATGATATATATTAAGTACAAAATCTGATCTGTGTCTTCTTACTGAAACCTGGCTTAGTAAATGTGACACTGTTCCCTAGCTGAGGCGTCACCAGATGGATACTCGTTCCTTCATAAGTCTAGAGATTCTGGTCGAGGAGGAGGCCTTGGAATAATTCATTGTAACAAAATGCAAATCACTCCTAAAAATTTAGGCAACTTTACATCCTTTGAGGCATTCATTTTAAATATTAAAACAGATTCCAACACAATTATAGTGCTAGTCTACAGACCACCAGGGCCATATTCATTGTTCATGACTGAATTTAGCAACCTTCTGTCTGATTTGGCTATAAATTATGATCATGTAGTTCTGATGGGGATTTTAATGTACACATTGATGTGGAAACTGACACTTTTAGCAAATGTTTTACTTATTTGTTAAATTCAGTAGGATTTTGTCAGATTGTCAAAGGTCCAACTCATAATCATAACCATACATTAGATTTAATTATAACTTACAAAGTTGAAATTCAAAATTTAAATATTACTCCATTAAATGTAGTTATTTCCGATCACTTCTTAATTACATTTGATTTAGTTCTGCCCATGCCAACACACTCACAGATTAAAACAAAGACAGTGCGACATCTAGATTGTAATTCTGCTTCAAAATTTATAGATACCTTGAGTAAGTCGAGTGTAATTGTGGAAAACCATTTAGATCAGTTAACATCAAATGTAAACGTGGAAAACAATTTAGATCAGCTAATATCACATTATAATGTGACCTTGAGAGATGCTCTGGACACAGTGGCTCCCCTAAAACAAAAGTGATCAAAGCACATAGAAACTCTCCCTGGTTTAATGAAAATACTCGAGCTCTTAAATTAGAGTGTCGAAAACTGGAGCGCAGATGGAGAACAACAAAGCTACATGTCTTTCAAATTGCATGGACAGAGAGTGTTAATAAATATAAAAAAGCCCTCTTTAAAGCTCGCTCAGAATACTATTCTACATTAATAGATAGCAATAATAAAAATCCTAGGGTACTTTTAGAGCAGTGGCTAAATTAACAAATGGGAATTCAGATCAACAGTGCAAAATACCAACAGATATTAGCAGTACAGACTTTATGAACTTCTTCAATGAGAAAATTAAAAATATAAGATCCCAGATCTCAGCATCACAGTACAAACCAAATACTAGCTTAGCAGACCCTGCACATTGCATTCAGCACTTTAATAATTTTAATCCTGTAACTCACCAGGAAGTCTTAACTTTAATTACTAAAATGAAGCCCACTACTTGTTCCCTAGATCCAGTGCCAACAAAACTAGTAAAAGTGCAATGGATGTTCTTGCAGCCTATTCTAACCATTATCAATAGTTCATTACTGCATGGCACAGTACCTGATGCACTAAAAGTGTCAGTCATTAAACCTTTACTTAAAAAGTCAGACCTAGACCCACACATACTAAATAACTATAGGCCTATTTCAAATTTACCATTTCTCTCTAAAATACTAGAAAAGTAGTCGCCAGTCAGCTTCAGTCACACCTTACGCATTACAATTTATTTGAGAAATTCCAGTCTGGCTTTCGACTGGTCATAGTACAGAAACGGCACTAACACGGGTTGTAAATGACATTCTGATATCCTCTGATGAAGGAAATTCCACTGTAATTATGTTGTTGGACTTAAGTGCAGCATTTGACACCATTGACCATTCTATTTTACTGCACAGGCTAGAAAACGATGTTGGGCTTACAGGCCCGTGCTCGCTTGGTTCAGTTCTTATTTATCAAATCGATTCCATATGTACAGAAATGTGCAGACAGTACTCCATCATTATACACAGAAGTTCAATATGGTGTCCGCAGGGCTCAGTACTGGGACCTTTACTGTTTTCACTTTACATGCTTCCACTGGGATCTCTCATTAGGAAACATAATGTTAATTTTCACTGTATGCAGATGACACCCAGTTATACCTTTCATTTAAATCAAATGAAGTTTCTCCGATGTTGTCTTTAATTAGTTGTGTTAGTGAATTAAAGGAATGGATGAATGAGAACTACTTGTCTTTAAATACAGATAAAACAGAGATGTTAATTGTTGGAGGGAATGACGCTGATCACAGCAATATTTTGTCATCATTTAACTCAGTTGGAATCCCAATTAATTTTACTGAATCAGCCCGCAATCTAGGAGTTATCTTTGACTCTAGCATGTCATTTAAAGCACATATTACAAAGTCGTCCAAAACATGTTTTTCCATCTTAAAAATGTTAGGAAATTAAGGCGCTTTCTAAATAAACAGGATTGTGAGAAATTAATTCATGCATTTATCTCTAGTAGGATTGACTACTGCAATGCGGTGTTCACTGGCTGTTCAAACTGTTCTCTATACAGCCTCCAGTTAATCCAAAATGCGCTGCAAGAATTATTACAAGAACAAGAAAATATGAACACATAACCCAGTTCTTAAATCTTTACACTGGCTCCCAGTTAAGTTTAGGGCAGATTTCAAAATCCTCCTTTTAACATATAAAGCATTAAATGGCCAAGGTCCGCTTACTTGTCTGAACTTATCATGACTTACAAACCTGAGCACATTAAGATCTCAAGATGCCGGTCTGCTTAGGATTCCAAGGATTAATAAAATAACAGTGGGAGGTCGAGCTTTTAGTTACAGGGCCCCTAAACTGTGGAATGGTCTTCCTGCTTCCATAAGAGATGCCCCTTCAGTCTCAGCCTTTAAATCCCGGCTGAAGACTCACTACTTCAGTTTAGCATATCCTGACTAGAGCTGCTGATTAACTGTACATACTGCATCTCTGTTGTTAGTCATTAGCACTAAAACATAAGTAACATGATAATTATATTTGAATACTAACCCTCACCTATTCTGTTTCTTTCTCGGTACCCAAATGTGGCATTGGTGCCACGCCCACCTGCCAAGTTGTTTGCCTGCCTATGGTAAAGTCATCCCTGATGGAGGATCACATGAATCATGGGAAAGAGGGGTCCTTTCATCGGAGCAACGTTTCAGCCGTGGCATGGCCAAATGGGGAGGCAGCTAGATGGATGAGGTCTCCAGGACTCTAAAAATATCCAAACCTAATTATGTCATATCATCTACTGTTAAACCGTACTTCTAAAATTTTTATTATTATGCTGTATTAAGGAATTGTTCTGTTCTGTGTATTGTATTGTATGGACCCCCTACTTTTGACACCCACTGCACGCCCAACCTACCTGGAAAGGGGTCTCTCTTTGAACTGCCTTTCCAGGTTTCTTCCATTTTCCCTACAAGGTTTTTTGGGAGTTTTTCCTTGTCTTCTCAGAGAGTCAAGGCTGGGGGACTGTCAAGAGGCAGGGCCTGTTAAAGCCCATTGCGGCACTTCCTGTGTGATCTTGGGCTATACAAAAATAAATAAACTGTATATTGGAAGTCTGATGTATATAGATTGAACAGGACCGGAGAAAGTACAGTCCCCTGCGGCGCCCTGTATTGCTGAACACAATGTCAGACCTGCAGTTCCCAAGACGCACATATTGAGGTCTGTCTGTAAGATAGTCCACAATCCATGCCACCAGATGTGAGTCTACTCCCATCTCAGTCAGCTTGTCTCTAAGGAGCAGAGGTTGGGTGGTGTTGAAGGCTTCCTTCATGCTGTTGTTCTGCAACTTCTGCTCCAGCTTTCTCCTGTACTGCTCTTTCGCCGTCCTGAGCTGGACTTGGAGTTCCTTCTGCACGCGCTTGAGCTCATGCTGATCACCACCTTTAAAAGCCCTTTTCTTCTGGTTCAAAAGGCCCTTGATGTCACTTGTAACCCATGGCTTGTTGTTAGCATAGCAGCATACTGGAACTACAATGTCCATACAGACGTTGATGTAATCAGTTGTGCATTCAACAGCCTCATGGGAAGGAAAGAAACAGAAAATTACCATAAGAGTTGTGACTACCAATCTGTACACTGAAGGTAGCCAGAAAGTAGGAATAATGGCACAAAGTGCACACGTACACAAAAATACACAAAGTATAAAATACACAAAACAAATCTGCTGCCTCTCTGGACAGAATTCCCAGGTTTTAAACCCCTGTCTATATGATGGGGTGTCTTATTCCTTTGATGCCAACAGCATTGCACCAAAGTGCTTACTTTATCATCTTCCATCTCTTTCTCGCTACAGCTCTGACCTCTCTTATTCCTACTAAATAAGTCATGAGGACAGTCACAGAAACAACTTTGTACCCCACCTTGGAGTTAAATTAAACCAATGCTGGAAGTTCCTTTCCAAGGTTAAGGAAGACCTTCACTTCCCCTGGTTAAAACTCCAACTGTTGGCTTGTGATGCCCAAACACTCCTGAGCAATCAAGCAGGCAGGTTGCTTACAGACTTTATACAGTATATATTTACAAATAATAACTAATTAATTAATAACACAAACTATTAAAAAAAACACAAAACAATAAACTAAGTTATTACGAACGTACTTTGAAACTTTATTGCTTTAGAAATTATACCTTCCTTACCTGAAACATCTTAGAACAATATTTTTTCCACACATTATTTCCTCCTAACCATCACAAATGCATTTTGGGTTGTCAAAGATCTTACTGGAATACCAACAGGTATCATCAAGTAACTTCAGCTGAAGGGGCATTTGTTATTTACAGTTCTTAAGAAGTTCTTCCTTCCTAAATTAAAATAATTGTGCAAGCTCATGTTTGTTTTTGTTTAATAAATCACATTAGCGCATATTTGCTTTCATTTACAGGATAGATGGAGATTTTAATACATAAGAAAATAGATAGAAGTATAGTATCTTATATTTTTATAACAATATGGGACATTTTTTCCATAATTTAGTAATAAAAAATTATTATTGATTTTTTTTGCATCACACAGTGATAAGAGTACAATAAAAAGAAATTATATAGGCAGGACTCAAACCACATTGCCTCTGACTTGCAGTCAGATGTGCTGCCATCAGAAATCTTCTGCCACTTTAGACCAGCATAAATATTGCCTTTTTTCAACTATTAAATCATGTTTTTCTTGAATTTTTTTACAAATTCATTTTACAGTTAGAATGGAATTTTATGAAGATCAGGTTGATGAGACTGATCTGTTAGCGAAACACTATTTTTCATTATGTTATCTGTAAACAGCCAAGAATTTCTTGTCAGTCAGTGAATGAGCCAATCAGGTATGAAGCTTTATATAAAGTATTGTCGCAGTAGGGGGCAGTAGTGCTCCCTTGAACCCTCAGGTACCACGCCAAACACCTGGTAAAAGTGCTACAATTATTCTTTTTATTATAATAATGTGCACCAAGCACCCTCCACTCCACTATATTCATGAACCACAATAACAATAATAAATCAACAATCCTCCACTCCCAGACGCGTTGCCCTTCTACCACCCAGCTCAGCTCGTTGTCTGGGAGTTCCCAGAGTCCTTTAATTCCCCCTGACCCGAAAGACTTTCTGCCCAACAGTTCCACAAGTCCTTATTCCTTCCGGGTCAGGGTAAACAGTACTTTTCTTCACCCCGGAAGCCCGTCGCTCTTCCTGTGACGAACTTCCGGGTCATGATGTCCAAATGAGTCTATTGGCCTCCCGACAGCGACTCCCAGTGGCCCACAAGGTATCCAGCAGGGCTGTGTATAAAAACTACATAGTCCATGAGGCCCTGCTGGAATTCGGGGCCCGTATATGCTCTCGGGAGAGCTACTCCTAGCGGCCAGGGGGTGAGGGCCGGAGTAAAATGTCGGCAATCCACCACAGTATATAGTGAAGAGACAAGACAAGATAAAGAGATCAGGCCCAAGGGTGATTCCCTATTTAATGAGGTATTGCCAAAGAGTAGAAATAAAATAAGGATTGCATTAACCAATGATCTGTCAAACTAATGGCTGTTACGATAGTGCTTCACAAACAGTGGAGACTTTCTCCTTCAGTGGCATGTCCTTGAATAAATGCTGACTTCCAATTCTGAGGTTTTTTAAATAGTTAACATGGCAAAAGAGGCAGGATTCTTTGGATATGGGTGAAAATGATGTCACATCTCATCTTTAAAATCTTTATCAGTTCTCAGGGCTAAGAGGGAAAAGTGTTAATGAATGCATCACCCTTGTCTCTCTTCCCTTGTTTCCTACCTCTGCCTTGAAGATGCTCTTGGAGTGCGCTTGTCTGACAGTATATGCACTGGGTATAGATAGCCATAGACATATACAGTGTGTTCGGAAAGTGTTCTGACCCCTTCACTTTCTGCACACTTTATTATAGTGTAGATTTAATTTTAAATGAATACATTTACCATTTTTGCAAAGTTTTTAAAAAAACAAAAACTGAAATTTCTCATTCATTTAAATATTCAGATCCTTTGCTGTGGCAAATTGTGTTCGGTGTATCCTGTAAGCTTTAATTCACCTTGGGATGTTTCTAGAACTTGAATGGAGTCAACATGTTGCAAACTGAATTGATTGGACATTGTTTAGAAAGGCCCACACCTATGTATATAAGTTCACACAATTCACAATGCAAGTCAGGACAGAAAGCAAGTCACGAAGTCCAAAGAACTCTCTGTAGACCACTATGATAAAATTGTGGCAAGCCATAAATCAGGGCAAGGGTAAAAAAAAAAAAAATAAATTTGTTTTTAATAGTTCCAGTAGCACAGCACAGTGACTCTAACAACTGTGAAATGGAAGAGGTTTGGAACCAACACGATTCTTCCTGGAGTTGGCGATCAGGCCAAACTGAGTAACCAGGCAAGAAGACCAAGAACCTTATGGTTACTCTAACAGAGCTTTGGAAATCCTTTGCTGAGACTGGAAAAAAAAAATGAACATCTCAGCAGTACTCCATCAATTAGACATTGATACTTGAGTGGCTAGATGGAAGCCACTCTTGGGTAAAAGGCATTTAGAGAAATCTGAGAGCATGAGGAAAAATATTCTCTAGTCTAATGAGAAAAAAATTGAACTCCTTGTGCTGAACTCAACTCATCTTACTTATACCATCACAATGGTGAAAAATAATGGTGGCAGCATTATGCTATTTGGATGCTTATCAGAAGAAGTGACAGGGAGTCTGCTCAGAATTGAGGGAAGGATGAACACAACAAAATTTAGAAAGGTCCTTGAAGAAAATCTGCACCAGAGTGCACAAGACTTTCTGACTGGGATGATGGTTCAACTTTCATTGCAACAATGACTCAAAGCATACTGCCAAGACAACACTGGGATGGTTTCAGGACAAGTCTCTATCTTTCTTTGAGTGGTCCAGGCAAAGCTCAGACCCCATAGAACATCAGTGGATAGACCTGAAGGTGGAAGTTTACAGATTCTTCCCATCCAATCTAACGAATCTTGAAAGGATCTGCCAAGAAGAATGGGATAAACTGCCCAAATCCAGGTGTGCAAAGCTTGTACAGACTTACCCAAGAACACTTGGAGCTATAATTGCTGCAAAAGGGGTTTCTACAAAGTACTGAATTAAAGGTCTGGATACTTACATGAATGAGAGATTTCATTTTTTGATTTTTAATAAATCTGTAAACCTTTCTGAAAACATGTTGTCATTATAAGTTATTAAACATAGATAAATGAGCAAAAAATGTCAATGTTTTACATTTAAAATTAAATCTATAACACATCAAAGTCTGTAATGGACCAGCGCCCTGTCCAGTGTTTGTTCCTGCCTTGCACCCTATGCTAACTGGGATAGGCTCCAACCCTGCTACTGCTCCCGCGACCCTGGTCTGGATTATGCAGGTTGGATGCTGACTTGGCATGACACATTAAAGTGTGCAGAAAGTGATGGGGTCTAAATACTTTCTGAATCTGCTGTTGAGAGCTATCCACATATTAAAAAAAATAAATTTAATTAAAAGAACCAGGGGATTCATTCAAATATTAATTTTGTTTGATAACTTTTTGAGCAGTGCTCATTTCAAGGAATTCTTATTATGTTTCTTACATTACTGCAGTCATAAGAAGTAATTGTATAAATTGTAGGTTAATTGCACTACCAAACTGTGTCATTTTCAGAATACTTCATGATGGTGGCATGCTTTGTCCTCACTGACTAGTCGTTGATAGCAACACTGGACCAGTTCCCTTCTGTGCTCCACAGGCAGACAGCTCTTCACTGAGTACACTGTAATGGGTCAGTAAACACCATTTCAACTCAGAATTCACTCCAGTTAACAGAGGAAATGAAGAGAATGAAACACTGTAATTCTGAATTATTAGATGTTGTATATTTTTAATACATATTAAAAATCCAAACATTCAATAAACACCATTCACCCATCTTCTGAAGATGTTCTTTTTTTGCAGGGAAACTATGTTTACTCCATCAGTACTGGATGGACACGTAATCTGGGTGGAATGATAGGCTATCACAGGAAAAAGTCACAGTTTAGACTTGTTAACAGACCTAACGTGCATGTCTTTGGGATATGGAAGACACAAAAAAAGCTCATGTGGACCCATGACCTTGACGAGTGAGAACTGAGCCCCAGTTCCTGAAGCAGTTAGAGTTGAGCAGTACTCACTTGTTTTACAGTTTTCACTCAATAATTAGTGTACATTTAAAAACTAATATATAATAACTGTATCAAAAAATGTGTGCTTTAGAGTGTCAGCTACCACGTCATTATTATAGTGAAGAGGCAAACTGTTTTTAATTAATTCAGAAACACATAGAAATCAATTGATTTCTCTCATAATCTCTTTGGTAAAATAATTTATCACTTGTGCTTCATTCTCTTGTTAGCAAATTCTTGTGATATAAACTAAATCATCGTAATGAACCCCATCGTGATGGTCTGTCCTGTACAGTTACACATTTCTGCACATTATCTTCTTGAATTAGCTCTGCTAACACAAGCAAGCTGTCTTTTAGCTGTAAAATGACCTTCCAAAGAGCAATCTGTCTTGCACCTGTCTTTTTGGTTTCCATTGGGAAAAGGGGAAAACATACAAACAGACATCACTTTGAGCATAATGTTGAGGGGCTCTCCAGTCAACCATTGAATGATACACTGCCATAATAAACAAACACACTGGGATGGTGCTGACAGATAGATGGTCATATTACATTGCATAGAGGGCCATGTCTTTTGGACTCGCTTTTTCATTTGCTGCTCATTCTCCTCCTTAAAACAGGCAACAAACCTACAGTTGTGTTTATGGGGAGCTGAAATGATGCTGGCTTTGTGGAAGGTTGGAATGCAAATGCAGGTTTTAGGAGATCGGGAATGAATAGAAATGATTGTATATTTATCCAAGGGTTTTATTGTTGCAAGGCAGATTTGGTTTCATCTCTACATTTTTAAAGTCACATTAGAACTGTTAAGAATTTTAACGAGTTAATCAGGCATTGAAAGGTCTAGGGATATGACTCTTTCAACACTGATTTTGTTCTACTAGTTTAAGTAATTGTATCCTCACATACACCAATTGATTTTGGTTTTAATACAGAGCTGAAAAATGCTCACATGGAATATTGGATCATATAGTCAGAACTAATGCAAGCAGGAAAATGGCTTATTTGCACCTTGGACTAGATAAGAATTACCATAGGGAAAGGGGAATTTGTGGTGGATGAGGCCTTAATGAATGTTGCTTGGGAGATTTGGATCAATTTGTTACTGTATAGACTAAATTATGGAGTTTATTTATGACTGTGAGATGCTCAGACTCTAAGTTTGCACATTATTGGCTAACAATGCATTTCTGTTAAAGTTTAGAAATTAACTTTAGGTAGCTTAAAAGGTCTAATGGGTAAACAACTGGGCACTAACTCACAAAGTTTTTGGCTTAATATTAACCTTCATCTCACTGTAAGGGCCTGAGTGAATCACTTAGTGTGCATGTGCACTTTCTGCAAAGGATATACATACTTAGATACATATGATATACTGTATAGAGGGGGCTGAAGAATTCCCTGTCAAGAAAACCATGAACCAAGACACAACTGAAGTCTAGATAATGGAGAAGGGTAATTTCTTATACAAAAAGAAATGCACAGAATATATATATTTCACAAAGGGTGACAATACTAATATAATAGCAAATAATACAAACCTAGAGCCTTTGCTGAGCCTCTCCTAAACACATGAGAGACTCTGGCTAACTATGAGGGGTGTCTGGTCCATGATCCCATCTCAAACTATGCAACATTCCTCTTTTTCACATCACTCACTTTCCTCTCAAGGCACACTTACCTTTCTTCCTCACTTGCAAGTGAGCCTTTCCCAACACTTCACACCTGAATTCATGCTTTACTGCTTGAAAGGCAGGTGAACATTATGACCCTGATTCTGTAAGCCCTTTTAAGCTAATAAGGTAGGAAAGCCACAAGCCCATGTGGCCATCCAGTGGAATTTTAAAAATCTTTATGTTAAAATTAGGTCAATTTAAGTCAGCTATCTTTTAAAGATGATGTTTATGAGTTATGGCTGTAAACTGATTTTTTTGTTTTAGAAAACCTGACTGTTTCTGAAAAATTGTGAAACAAATATACAAACAAATGGCTAACAAATATGGGCATGGGAACACATTTATATGGTAATTTCAAATGGTACAACAGCATTCAAAGAAATTTTATACCATATTGTTTGCTATTTCTCCAGTGCCTTTAACACAATCTTGGCCTCAGAGACTAGGGAACAAGCAAAGGGCTATAAATCTTTTTGCCCACTCAGTCTCCTGGATCATGGCCTACCTGATCAACAAACAGCAGTGTGTAAGGCTTAATGGATGTGTGGAATACTGGGGCACCTCAGGGAACTGTTCTGTCTCCCATCTGTTTTACTCTTTACACAATGGACTTCCAGTATAATACCAGCGTCTGCAATTTACAGGAATTCTAAGATGACTCCTCCATCTTAAGGTAAATTGATAATGGAGATGAGTCATTGAATGCGTATAGGAGGGTGGTGGAGAACTTTGTCCTGTGATGCAGGGAGAACATCCAGTAGATCAATATCAACAAGACAAAAGAGTTGGTGGTGGACGTCCAGTATGTTAAGGAGCCTTTGAGTTCAGTCACCATTCAGTGGGAGAAAGTAGAGGTCACATGCAGAGCTGCAAGCAGGTCCATACGAAGAGTAAATTGGACTGGTCTGACAACACAGTGGTGCTCTATAAGAAGGGTCAAAGCAGACAGTACTTCCTGAGGAGACTTGGGTCTTTTGATGTGTGCAGCAAGCTACTCAAAATGCTTTACAAGTTTGTTGGAGCCATTGTGTTGTTCTACGCTGCAGATTTCTGGGGAAGCAACTTGAGTTCAGGTAGTGCAAAATCCCTGAAAAAAAGGAGCCAGTCATATTACAGGACTGACACTGGACACTCTGGAGGCTGTGTGACACCCCGTGTAGTGGGAATTGGAATCACCAGCCTACACTCTAGGTGTCTAGTATGTGGGACCGAGCGTGACCAGGATAATAGTGTAAGAGAGGGAGACATGGACACAAAAAGGGTTGGGTTTTTTGAAAAATAAAGTGAGGTTTTATTTACAGATGCACTTAAAGAAAAATCAAAAATAATGTCCTGCGGAATTTATATATTAAAACACAGTCCAATGCCGCAAAGGACACACAAAAAACAGTAATCAAATGGAGCCCAAAAATGACTATTTACAATATACAAGTAACATACAAGTGACATCAAAGGCCTTTTGAACCAGAAGAAAAGGGCTTTTAAAGGCGGTGATCAGCATGATCTCAAGTGCGTGCAGAAGGAACTCCGAATCCAGCTAAGGGCAGCGAAAGAGCAGTACAGGAGAAAGCTGGAGCAGAAGTTGCAAAACAACAGCATGAAGGAAGTGTGGGATGGGATGAAGATTATCACTGGCTGCAGCTCGAAGCAGGGTGCCGCCATCGAGACAGACGTGGAGAGAGCAAACCAAATGAACAACTTCTTTAATAGGTTTGATCACCCTAACCCACTCTCACCTCGGAGTACTGCATCCTCCAACCATCCTTCTGCTGATACCAGCATAGGTGAGAAAGTTGGACAGTTTAACATCTGTGGCAGAGCGACCGGCACTAAGCAAACTCCTGTCAATCATGAAGAATCCACTGCATCCACTGAACAGTGTAATTTCCAGCCAGAGGAGTAGCTTCAGTGACAGACTTTTGTCACTGTCCTGCTCCACTGACAGACTGAGGAGATCGTTCCTCCCCCACACTATGCGACTCTTCAATTCCACCCGGGGGAGTAAATGCTAACATTACTCAAAGTTATTGTCTGCTTTTTTATTTATTTTATTTTTTTTCATTTTTATTACTATTTAATTTAATATTTTTTTTTTTGTATCAGTATACTGCTGCTGGATTATGTGAATTTCCCTTTGGGATTAATAAAGTATCTATCTATCTATTTACAGTGTTTCCTGAAATTCCCAAATGAAAAAAAATACTGCACACAAACTAGTGGAATCCATATATATATATATATATATAAATATATATGTGTGTGTATATATATATACACACAAAGCAAAATGTGAAGCAGTCTTCCTCCACAGTGATCTAAGTCAGGAAGCTGCTCCTCCAAACAGTGTATAATACAGGATTCACCCAAAAATATTCAAAATACAGAAAAAATTGTATATACAAAAATAAAAAGTGCACCACTAACCACAACCCAATAAATACCTCCACCAAAGTTAATCGAGAGATATTTGTATAAAAAATATTTACAAAAACAAAGCACAAGCCGCGGTGATTGGTAATTTAAACAAATTGTTCTACCGAGTACCTTACTTTAAGACGAACTAGTCAGAAAGACACCCCGCTCTAGGGCAATGAGTTCCTTTTGTATTCGGCGCCACTACGCTGACCAATTAAACCGCCGTATGTCATCCCTCCCGGGGTACGTGATGACGTGAACGCGTTTGCGAAAAGCGCCGTCTACTATCCCACATAATTACTATAAAAAGTCAAGCAGCCTGAGCCAGCGCGTGCTCATAGCTGTGCCGGCTTTTCAGACGCGGACTGCGCTTTTGCCTTTAGTGAACTTAAGCACTTTTCATTATTTTCCTCCTTCCCCTTAGCTACAGCTCAGACAACTACGAACATGGGATCCCTATGCTAACCCGGGTTAACTAATATTGAGGCGCTTCAAACTTTCTTCTGCTCCTTTAGAGTTATGATGTTGCGGGAGACGCGTGCAGGTGTGGAGGACCGACAATGTCATCCCGGCCGGTCAATGGCAAGGCTGTCTCTCCAGTCTACATGAGACCCACCGTGACACTCCCCAAAAGGCGCTAATATCGTCAGCGAAGACGTCTGTCTGCACTATATAACAGAAAAAGGCAAGTTTCCTTTCTTTAAACTTTTTTGTCCTAAACAAATGCCTCTCTCTTAACACGGAAGAGGACACTTAACTAATTTTATTTAATTACTGGTAATGCCAGTAAGGCACATTACCACAGGCTGTTGTGGAAAAGAAGATGGTGGCAAAATTGGATGACATCATGAACAATTCTGACTATCCCTTCAAGTGAATGCTTTCTTGGAATAGTTTCAGCCACAGACTCATTCCACCACAGTGTCATTAGAAGTGCCTCTGGGGATCTTTTCTGCATGCTTTCACCAAGCACTTCAATGATTCCACTCAACGTCTCTTTTATCACTCCAGCTAGAAGCCATAGGAAGTAGTACAGACTTCAATTTAATAGTTATTTTACCATAATATTTAGTGCATTATATTTGTTATCCTATTGTTTCATATTGTACTTTAGTCTCTATCTTTGTATTTTATGTTACTGCTGCCGTATACATTTGAATTTCCTTTTGGGTATTAATAAAGTATATCTAATCTAATCTGCTCTAATATAATCTAGTATAATCTAATCCATATAGCAGTGGTGATGCTGCTTTTCAGCAGCACTCTCATTGTCATTTCTGACATCTTAAAATCTTCCCATACCAGTACAGAATCCAAATCATCAACAAGACACAAAACATGTCCTGCAGAATATATATATTCTGGTTTCTTGGCGTTATTGACCCTCTGGCTTTTGATTCCAATTGTAATGTTGATTTACAGTTTCTGGTCTTCATCACTTGGGGCCTCATGTATAAATGGTGCGTACGCACAGTAATGTTGCGTAAGAACTTTTCCACATTCAAATCGCGAAGTGTAAAACCTACTCTTGGTGTAAAGCCACGCACTTTTCCACGGTACCTCATACCTTGTCGTATGCAAGTTCTCCGCTCGGTTTTGCAGACTGGTGGCACCCAGCGTCAAAGCAGTGCTACTGTTCCTGTGTGGTTACACCTTATTTTCCTGACGCGGCTTTATAAATACACTAAAACTAACCGCATATTGTTTATTAGTGTAACGAATCTGATTGTAATTAACTTGTAACAATATAATGGTCCAGGGAATAGCCATAGTATTCCAAATACCATAACTGCTTTACCGTTGTTACTTTCACTTCTCCTTCTTCTTCATCTTCTTTCAGCTCCTCCCGTTAGGAGTTGCCACAGCAGATCATCTTTTTCCATATTACTCTCACTGCACCACTCAGAGTATTTATATCACTGTATCTGAGTGTGAATCACAGCAGCAGCTGATCGGAAAGAGAATTATCGGTATACAGTTTCATGGACATGCTGTCTCAGTCACTGCAAAACGTTTTAAAGCCTTTCCTGTACGGACCTCGCGGTTCAGAAACAGTTTCATCCCATGAACTTTAAACGCACTCAATCAATTACTCCTTGTAGAACTGTTAGTACTTATAAGTACAATCACCCCACTGTAAACTTGCACTACAGTTATAATATTGCACAACCTGCACCACTTTATTAAGCGCGTATTTACATATGATGATGATATCATTTTTAAGATGAAATGCAGCAAAATATTTTTATTAAATTATACAGATAAAACTTTAACTTCATTTAAATAATCTATATTCTTCACTGGGAGTGTCGTGAAGGATAGAATAATTAAACATGTACTAAAGATATTTCAATGTTCCTTAAACGTTTTGAAGAATCAGCGCTAAGCTTACAAATGGCTTAACTTCTATTACAGAGCTGATTGTGTGGCGATCGGTTACTTGGGGAAAGAAAAGCAAGGACTGCAGTGGCGCTACGCCAATATATATTGAATATAAAACAGAAAGTGAAAATAACAACACAGCTAAAAACGCAGCGACAAATTTCGGCAAAAGTTAAATGCTTGTGTCATGAGCACGAGGCGGCTATGCAGTGTCTGCAACGGATGTGGCCATGCACTGTGCATAAGCTACCTTACTGAAATTGGCGGGCGAAGGAGCTACCGATTCTTCCTCTGCCCAGTGCCACCACAAGCCTAGAGCCGCCCATGAGTACTGCTGCAATAAATTATTTCATCGAAGTGAAACCCATTTTTAATAACGTGCTTTAACTCCTACCATCATAAAAAAGATAACACGTATACATCTCAGTATTTTAGTTATTCAGAGAACTGTAATATTACGAATGTAATTGATTCTGTGTCCAGTTGGCGGAAGAGAGCTGGTTTAAGAAGCAAGTACTGATTCACACACATAGAGCACATAGAAGATCAAATACAAAACAAAGCATTTAACATGCTACTTTAATTACGATGTGATTGGAGAAACTGGTTAATTAAACGATTTTAAGATGATGTTTATGATGTTCTACTTTAATGACAAAATAAACTACGTGATTAAAGTGGAAATGTCGAGATTGAAGTTGACATTTCGTGCTTTTTCCCCACTGCGTGCCTTTTGTTCTCTGTACCCTAATAAGCTTTCATATGACACTCAGACAGTCGGCTAGAACTCGCCTTTTCACTGCGACTTTGATATGTGACTTCTTTTTTTATTTCCGGCACTGTGCGATTTTGTGAACGTGAGCTTTCAAGTTTCTCCAACACGCTATGTCACTTTTTCAACTTCCTTTTGTTGATTATACCACAGTTTATTTGAACAAATAGTATGTTTTTCCTTTGCCTCCACTTGGTATTCGCTGAAATTCTTATATTTATCCCCCGTGCTTTTCCCATTGTCTTTTCACAGAAGGCTGAGTTTAAGGGCGATTTATATTCATTTGCATATTCAAAGAGGCGTAATTCTGGGAGGAATTGGGGTGTTTCATAAAGCGCGTGCACGAGCGTTGCTTTTCACGCTGATCGGGATTTATGTAGTGGAAGAACGTGGAAGTTGGAGTATGCACAGATTCCAGCATCTGGATTTTTCTGTGCGTAAGCACATTTCGGCTTTTGTGCTTACGCCATGTTATAGTGCCAGATCTACACACAGCGTTATACATAAGGCCCCTGGTCTGGTGTTATTTGTGCCTTTATTTTGCCAATCTTCCTTGTTAGCATTACAGAATCATGTGACAGGCAGTAGGTGCCCACATTATAAACAGCAAGGCCAAGGCCATGAGAAAGGAAGCTTAAATGGCAGCAACCTGCAATAATTTTGTGCTAGAGCAACTCATGAAGAAAGAATGACTTTGATTTTAATTAGAACAACATTTAAATAATTACTTATTGATATTTTGTTTAATCTGAACCTGATTGCCTAGGGCAATATCTTCAACACACCCCAAAAACAATGAGACTATAATTCTATCTCTTAAACCACTACAAACTCTGTTTGAAGAAGCTAACTTAACATTATTAGAAACAATATACGCACATGTTTTTAAAAATGATATTTTAAATATAATCTTTCGGTAACATACTTCTTCTTCTTCTTCCTCTACATCCTTTCTCACTTCTATGTGGGTTTGATGTGCTTGATCAACCTTCTTCAAATTGCTCAGTCCTGCACCTCCTCCACTGTCAAATCCCTTTTGCTTCAAATCTTCTTTTACTTTATCCTCTACCTTCACTTTGGCTTTCCTTGCTTTCTGTTCCCCTATACTTTCATTTCCATCACTCTTTTCACCACACGTTCATTGTCTGCCCTCAACACTAAAGATAGAAAACACTCATGAGAAGCATTTTGTTAAAAAACGCTTCTTTGACTCATCAGCAGCTTTAAAGCTTACAACTATTCTAAGCAATCAGTCCATTTATAGTGCCAACTATAATAGCGAGGATAATGTAAATAGTAAAGCGGAAAACTTTAATTCTAAAGTAAGAGCTGCTGTTGACATAGTTGCACCTGAAAAGACAGTTAAAAAATCTTCTAGTATTGTTATTCCATGGAAGAACCAAAGAGTGTCTGATTTAAAAAGAACATGTTGTAGAGCTGAGCGTAAATGGAGGAAAACGAATCTAACTATCCATTATGAGATATTGAAGGCTAAAATAACAGAATACAATAACACTGTCCGTCTTGAGAGGCGCTGCTATTTCTCTAATATTATAAATAACAATGCTAGTAATCCCAGAGTCTTATTTTCTACAATTGATCGTCTGTTAAACCCAGGTAACTCAAAGAAAAGCCCCCAGAATACTTCCAGTGAAACCTGTGAGAACATTGCTGTATTTTTCAATCAAAAAATTAATGATATTAGAGATAACATAGTATATCTCCCCAACACTGCAGAACCTCCAAAGCCCCGGTACTCCATTATAAACAAATTAAATGCTTTTACCAGGATAGATTTACCTGAATTACATAGTATAATCTCTCAACTGAAACCCTCCACCTGCGTCCTTGACCCAATACCAACCAGGTTTTTCAAAGAAATATCAGATGTGCTAATTGATAATATTCTGGACATAGTTAATTCGTCATTAGATACGGGGGTCTTTCCAGACTGTCTTAAGACTGCTGTAGTTAAACCCCTGCTCAAGAGAAATTAATCTTGACCCCTCTGCCTTTGAAAATTTTAGACCCATCTCCAACCTGCCCTTTCTTAAGTAAAATTCTAGAGAAGGCAGTCATTTTGCAATTAAATGACCACCTCAATAAACATGCTATTCTTGATAAATTTCAGTCAGGTTTCAAAACAAATCACAGCACAGAAACTGCACTCGTTAAAGTAGTAAATGACTTGCAGGTAAATGCAGACAGAGGCCATTTATCTATTCTCATCCTCTTAGATCTGAGTGCTGCATTTGACACCATTGATCACAATATTCTTAGAAATCGCTTTAGTCAATGGGTGGGCCTCTCTGGCAGTGTCTTAAATTGGTTTGAATTCTACCTGGCAGGTAGAAAATTCTTTGTGAGTTGTGGTAATCACATCTCAAAGACACATGATATCCGATATGGGGTTCCACAAGGCTCTATCCTGAGTCCGCTGCTTTTCTCAATCTACATGCTTCCATTAGGTCAGATTATCTCAGGTTACATCGTGAGTTACCACAGCTATGCTGATGACACACAGCTGTACTATCAATAGCACCTGATGACTCTGACTCTCTTGATTCACTAACACAATGTCTTACTGGTATTTCTGAATGGATGAATAGTAATTTTCTCAAACTAAATAAAGAGAAAACTGAAATCTTAGTAATTGGCAATAATGGATTCAATGAGGTTATCAGAAATAAACTTGATGCACTAGGATTAAAAGTTAAGACGGAAGTAAAAAATTTAGGGGTAACCGTTGACTGTAATCTGAATTTTAAATCTCAGATAGGTTGTAAAATTTAAGTATGAATAAGATACCTTCTATTTCAATTTGTGCAAACTATGGTGTAATTCAGCATACTACATGATTTATGTTGTTTGTTTATAATTTTTGTTTTCTTTGTTGAAGCTTTAAAGCCTTTTCCTTTTGTACAGTATGTATGCAAATGCTTTATATGTAAAAATAACATCCCAGCAAGATTACTGGGTGAAGGCAATGATTGACAGCTGCTGAACATTTGAGGTGAGACTTCCTGTTTCAGTAAGGCATTTCCAGGTCATTTCTACAAATATGGCACTTGAGAAATCAAGCGTCTCTTCTTAGTACTCAATTTCTGGTCCAAATTGCTGATGGTCTAAGCCAGGGGTCCTCAATCCCAGTCCTGGAGAGCCGCAGTGGCTGCATGTTTTTGTTCTGACCTGGTTGCTTAATTAGAACGCAATTCTTGCCAATAAAGCATTTGCATGTTATTGATAAGGAGCAATTAAAATAGCTGTTTAAGACAAAATTAAGCAATAAGGGCTCAAAATGACTAAAGTGAAGAAGAAGTGTTACTTTAGCAATAAGTGCTTTTTATTAAGCAACTGGGTTGGAGCAAAAACCTGCCGCCACTGCGGCTCTCCAGGACCGTGATTGAGGACCCCTGGTCTAAGCTGTTTGACTGCTTCTATCAGTGCTGAGACTGACCAAATGCAATTTCTTTCCAAAGGCCCAGTTTACCATTAATTGTGAAAACTGACACATCTATAATGACAGACTCTTACCAATAAGATTATTTTGGTTATTGACTTCTGTTTAATGAGGCATAAACTGTTTTTGTTACTCTTCAGTCTCCCTTATGGCAAGACAACAGTATTCTTGTATTTTTTCCCTCTTGATGAAGCTCCCAGATTACACCGTTTCTATTGGTCTGGTTTAGCAGCAAATTATTGTCTCTATATTGTAAATGCAGCTACCCAATGTACAACCATTCAGAAGCTATCTCATTCTTGGTTGTCTTTGTAACTGGCATGTCTGTTATGGCTTCATGGGCATACGCAGAAGAAAACAATGAGGACTAAGAAGTGTACGTGAAAGGCAAAAATGGTAAGACTTAATCAATAATACTAAACTCTCAAAGCAAAAGGGAGATTCAGAAACAACGTTCAGGACCAAAGCAAAGTTGAAAACAAAAATAAACTCAAGTAACACAAACACAGAAAAAAAGGCCTTTGAATCCCCAAGTTGGACATACTTGGTTGACTATACTAAAAAAGGTGACAATTTATACTGTTGCATTTATGACAATAAAGGTTGTGATCTCCCGGGTTCCATCCCTAGCAACTGCATAGCAACTGATCCATGAATTAGTAGTGCCCGTCCACATCAAAAATTAAGAAATACTATCATTAATTGCTTTATTATTTTGAAAAAGGCTTCCTATGTGAATTTTCAATGTGCTAAATGGTTCTTAAAGATAAATAGTATAACAGAGGAGCTTTCTGTTGAAATGAAAAAATTGAAAACAAATCTCAGTTCATGACAATATCCACTTAGTCCACCTGTTCTGTTTGTGCGCCATGCTGTGCAGGTCTGATGACAACTGTCTTCCTAATGTTCAGTGCGCCATCCTGCTAAAAAACAGAAACTGCCCTATATGTCATGCAGGCCATTGTGATTTTCAAATTCTGGTCTGGTGTGAGCATGTGGACTCATAAAATTCTGGTTTCTCCAATTTAGGAGTTCCAGACTTTTAGGTCCATACTTTCTCTGCAACATCAGTTATCTTGTGGGCATAAAGGAACAACTTTTTTATTCTAAAGAATTTTATTAAACTAGTGGAATCATTACACATTTTATATAGTCAATGTAATGCAATGCTTGTATGGGTCAATAAATCCAGTAACCACATAAGTTAATTTAAAGAAATAATTAAAAAAATCTTTTATTTTACCCTCGGTATCATTCCCATACAAAACAACCTTAAAGCCAATTGTGCCACATAATAAATAATATCTCTGACTATGACATTATTATTGAATTTCGTAATATATTTACATTACAATTATTATTGTTACAGCTAAATTAGGATTTTGAGGTCCAGGAAATGGTGGAAGAGACATACTATAGATCTTCTCAATTGAGAAAACTTAATCACTTTTGTTTCTTTTGCATGAAACAAACCACATCTATACAACTGTCTAGTGCCTAACATTTTTGAAAGAAATGAGGAATGACAGCATTTGCATACCAGAGCTGGTTGTTACTGCATTTCCCTGCACTGTCACTATTAGGTTTCAGCACCTGGCGCTGGATGAGTGCCGGGCCTCCACCATACTCCATGGGTATCCCCGCCAACAACTGAAGACAGGGTTTCCTGTAAGGCTGGATTCTTTGCATTGCTGTGTCAATCCAACTTTTAAAATTTCAGAAGGTATTCTGTTTTGGAAACTGGCTTGAGCTGACACTTCCCTTCAAGCCTTTGTCAACTGAAATGTATCTGTTTTACTAGACGTGCAGTTTGAGTTGCAAAATGAAATAGAAAACAAGTACATTTGAAGACGTGCTGATGAGAACTGAGCATTCAGGCTGAAATAGACCGTCAACTCTCTAGGGGGAAATTTAGACTTGAGAATGTATCACTTATGCACTCCTTAGTCACTGTATGAATCTTTAGAATACAGTGAGTTAAGCAAAGATGAGAGTAAATTTAATAAATTAGATGGGTAATTTATTTTAACAGAGGTAAACAGTGTATGTTAAAATATAAAGGTATTTCTAGTAAGTATATAAGAACAGGGCTCAAACACAAAGTTTAGTTGGGTACATTCACAAAACCGAGTTTCAGAAAAGTTTCAGCCACGTTAAACCATATTTTGCCATGCTGTTAGACTCCAGACTCTGGTCAAACTGTTTACCCACTGATGAGATTAACTAAAGAAAGCGCAACAATCAATTAAATATATAACACAACTGGCTGTGTTCTCGCTTATAAGCTTGAAGCGAGAAGAGCAATCAGTTAGAGTGTGTTACAGCTTTTTAAAGAAAGGAACAGAAGTCTTGTAATTGGTTTTTGGGTGCACATAAATCCATCCTTTTGGTTTAGCATTGGTGCAAAGTTCTGTCCTTCAGTGTTACTCTTCCTTGAGTTATGTACCTTTGTTCCAACTTGGGAGTCTAGATCATATCTTTGAGAGCTATCCCTGAGTGGTCTGTGATAGATCATCTTATCATGCAAACTGAGACTTTTTAGCTGGAATTAAGAGTGTCTGGTCCTGGCTTTTACTGTAAGTGAAGATATTTGTTTCAGCCACTGCAAATGAACAGATAATGTCAGTCTGTCCTACAAATGCACAATATTAAAGGCTTAATATTCTTACTTTGATAGAACATCCAAATACGGTATTTAGGTGCCTTTGGTTTCCAGGCAGGATGTGATTATGAAGTGTCACAACTCTAGAGACCCTGATTCATGATTAGACTCCCACTGATCAACTGGTCACTGTCACTTTTGATCTGATGTTTACACTTTAATGTGCTCTCCTTTCATATTCCAAAGATGTGTGTGTTAAGTTAATTGGTCACCTTAACTGGGTGAGTGTGTTAGTGGGCCCTGTGATGGACTGACCCTTTTCCCAGGGTTGTTTTCTGATGTTAGGATTGGCTTTGCCAACATAAGGGCTTTATAATGTGTATAAAGTGGAGTGCAGTGTATAAAGTGGGCTCAGAACATATGTAAATATTTAAATTATAACCTTTTAAAAACGTGCTTACATTACATTAGTCATTTGGTCTTGGTTTAACCTATAATGTACAATATGACAGTTGTAGATAAGGGTTGTCTCTGCTTCACATTTATAAGTATATGTATATTTTCTCAAAATATTATTATTGTAATTAATACAGAGACAGATGTCTTCATTTGAATAAAATGTTTTTGCAATTTGATTTATTTATTAGGTTTTTTATGCACTTTACAAGCACACAATCAAACCCCTCTAAAATATGTACACATATGTATTTTACCATGATTTTGATTTGAAACAATCACAAGTGAATATGGTTAAAATGCTAGGACACCAGTCCTTTGCAGCACACACTCAAGCATGCACACAAACTCATACTTGGGCAATCTGTAAAGTCATCAATCAATTCAGCATAGAGTGTGTCATCTGTCTGTGAGAGGAAATAATAATAATGAATCATTCATTTCATAATGGTGAAGTCTCGAACAGAGCAGCAATTATAAGAGATGTTCTTAAGGTTTTCACCTACAGTATGCATGACTCTGCATTATAAAATCACAATGTTGTATGATATTACGCAGACATATTTTCTGCACGACCCTGAAGAAGTCAGTTAAGCCATCTTGGATTACAACAGAGGATTTGTGTAAGATTATTTCTGAAAGGTGTGTTCTTAGAAATGTGCTATAAAAGATGGATCTGGATTATAGAATTATATCACAATACACAAATCCAAAACCTAAAAGAGCAGCAAAAAAAAAAAAAAGGAAAAATCATTCAACACTAATGGGAACACTACACAAATAGTGTGGTCGAAGGCCATCCCTAAAATAAATCTATTTGCTTTTTCATTAATTAATGTAATGCACTCCTTGAAAGAGAGAAGCCAAATCTGTTCCTGGTGATTCAGATGAAGTTCTCCAAGTGTGTTGTACAGTTTATGCTTCATATCATTTCATTTAATTTCTTATAGCACTCATAACAGGCTCATAATGCTTTAACAAATTTGCAGGAAAAATATAATCGCAATCTTTATAAATAGCTAATTTCATAATGCATGCCCTCTTCAGAATCCTCACAATGTACTGTGAGACAGCATATGAAATAGCATCATCTGATCTGGGAACCTTTTATAACACTGAAAGAAGCTTGGAGGCCAGGTAACATCTAGCAGGATGATGACTTATTTAATGCAGCTAATCAAATCACACTTTTCTAGGTTTAATCCATGAACAGTGTCCAAACATAAATCACAGCACACATTTAAACTAAAAAAGAAAGTGCCAGCATTTATATGTTGATGAAACTCGGGATGTACTTTCCTAAAAAGCAATAGTTTGGATCTATAATTTTGAAATCTCAGGAAAAGTTACAAAAGCGGCCAGGTGACTGTGATGTGGTCACTAATATACCACAGGAGGCTTATCAGTTTCCTTTTGTTTCACCCAGAAGTCTATCCGTTTCATTAATGAACATTATCCAGTGTCAAGATCATCAGAAGCTGGAGGCTATCCTGATAATTGCAAGGCAGGAAGCAGCTCTGGAGAGATTACCCTTCACTGGCTTCACTCACACATGTATTCTACATTTTAAAGTCAGTCATCAACTGTGGTAGACTGGCAAGAGAATTTGTTTGGAGAACCATCTGTAACACTGAAAGAAGCATGGAGGCTGTATAACATCTAGCAGGATGAGGATTTATTTAATTTAGCTAATCAAATCACACTTTTCTAGGTTCATGTCATGCATGAACAAAAAACAGGCCTGGCTAAATCAGTTCTGGTGAGAAAGAATTCACACTGGTGGCAGAGATAACATGTCACAGCAGTGTGCATAAATGATTAATGAGGGTTAGCAGGATAGTAGGTGGTGGGCAGTAACACTAAAATGAGAGTGGTGGTCTTGACACTGTAGCAGTGCCACATAGTTAGTGTTTAAATGTCAGTTCTGTGTGTGTCTCGTTTCATTGTCCCATTGACTGCGTGTATGTGTATCAGTTAATGTTGTCCCCGTAAAGGAGGACGGATGATGGGAGGAGTTCACAACCACTAATCCGGAAAGCACCTGTGTATCAATTAATCAATTACTGCTGTCACTGACTATTTAAGGAGAAAAGAAGGAGACGAAAAAGGAGAGAACTAGCACGAGAGAGAGAGAAAGAGGAGAACCAATACCGCATTCACGAATACAACCTGCCTGCTGAATCATTTTCATTGCGCTTTGATCCAGTTTGTTTTCATTCATCCGGACTGCCTTTCAACCTGCTTGCCGCTGAAGACCCCGGGGTCGAATCATCATTCGCCACACGCCGAGGAATCACGGTGAGGTTGTTCCAAACGCCGGGAAATATAAACACTACAATTGCCGCTAATCAGTATCCGTATTCAGGACATTTATTCACGTTCGGACTCAAGTTCACGATCATTCTGTTTGCTAGTCATTTGTCGTTTGTGTGGTGTGTGTTATATGTTACGTGGACAAGGGAGGGGATTTGTATATATATTTTCAGTTTTGCTTTGGGATTGTTGGGGTGGAGGAATATTTGGGTGTGCATTTGTCTTGTGGCGTGTCTTGTCTCATCTAATACATTTATTCCTGTTTAATTTTACATTCTGCCTACTGTGTCTTTGCATTTCAAACCGTCGGTTGTGGGGAAAGTTTATCTGTGTAGGAGTACGGCTTGACAGGAAAGGTTTCTCAGTAAATTATCCAGGCCACAGGTCTTGGAGGTGTAGCTGCCGGCTGGAAACAAGGGGTCGGCCGTTACAACACAATCTTGTAATACTTGATCCGGATGTTATAGCGAAAGTGACCCAGTGAGTACCAGGGTTGCAAGCCCTCTGAACAGAAACAGGTTTTAGGGTTCAGGAGTTGCCTAAAAGAGTTTTCCTAAACCAACAGATGGCATCACGTGGTTGTCCTGGGGTATATGTTACATGGAACATGCCATGGTGTCTAAGTTTTTCAATAGTATCATGGAGTCAGGAGTACAGGAAGTCCTGGGGCCACTAGGGGAGTTGTGGGAAGGCAACCACATGACTTATGGGATTATTCCAGGCTTAGTTGCATGCTGGGGTATGATCAGTTTCAGATGCATTACCTATATGAAATTGGAGTTTAGCAATGGGTTGAGAAAAGGGTGTGACCTGGGGCCTCATGTATAATGGCGTGCGTAGAATTTGCACTATAACATGGCGTAAGCACAAAAGCCGAAATGTGCTTACGCACAGAAAAATCCAGATGCAGGAAGCTGTGCGTACTCCAACTTCCACGTTTTTCCACTACATAAATCCCGGTCAGCATGAAAACTAACGCTCGTGCACGCGCTTTATGTAACGCCCCAATTCCTCCCAGAATTACGCCTCATTGAATATGCAGATCAATATAAATCACCCTTAAGCTCAGCCTTCTGTGAAAAGACAATGGGAAAAGCCTGGGGGAAAATATAAGAATTTCAGCGAATACCAAGTGGAGGCAAAGGAAAAACATACTATTTGTTTAATTAAACCCTGGTATAAACAACAAAAGGAAGTTGATCGAGTGATATAGCGTGTTGGAGAAACTTGAAAGCTTACGTTCACAAAGTCGCATAATGCCGGAAATAAAAAAGAAGTCACATCAAAGTCGCAGTGAAAAGGCGAGTCGTAGCCCACTGTCTGAGTGTCATATGAAAGCTTATTAGGGTACAGAGAAAAAAAAGGCACACAGTGGGGAAAAAGCACGAAATGTCAACTTCAATTCTGAAATTTCCACTTTAATCACATAGTTTATTTTGCCATTAAAATACAACATCATAAACTTCATCTTAAAATCGTTTAATTAACCAGTTTCTCAAATCACATCGTAATTAAAGTATAACATGTGTGGACTGGGACCCGGACACAGGCAGACGGACAACATGGTTCCACCACACACCGTTTATTTACAATACTATATACAGTTCAGTGCACTTGCAAACCCCAGTGCCTCTTGCACCGATTCCCCAAAGTCCAGGCCACACTCTCAGTCACCGTGCCTCTCTTTTGACCGCCTCCCGTCCTCTCGCCAGCTCTGTCCTCTTCCACCCGATATCCACCTCGACTGAAGGGAGGCGGCCCCTTATATGGGAACCCGGATGGGCTCCAGCTGCTTCCCGGCAATCAGTTGTAGCCACACCCCAGTGTGGCGGAAGTGCCGGCTGCGCACCCGGAAGCCGTCCGGGTGTCCCCTGTTCTCTTCCCCAGCACTTCCTGGTGTGGCGGAAGTGCTGGGCTCCAGGGTTCCTCAGGCACCTGGGCGCCTGGCGGTGGCCACTGGCCCCTACAGGGTTAGGCTTCCAAGCCCTCTACCCGTGGCCCCCAATACAACCAGGGCGATCGCCCCCTTGCGGTCTGGAGGAGGCACAAGCCCTCCTCTGGTCCTCCTGGGCGTCCCGGCCAGGCTCCAGCCCCGGCCGAGGACCACACATGTTAAATGCTTTGTTTTGTATGTGATCTATGTGCTCTATGTGTGTGAATCACTACGTGCTTCTTAAACCGGCTTTCTTCCTCCGACAGGACACAGAATCCATTACAATCATGATATTACAGCTCTCTGAATAACTAAAATACTGAGATGTGTATGTGATATCATTTTCATGATGATAGTTAAAGCACGTTATTAAACATGGGTTTCACGGACGCAGTGATTGTGTGCGACTTTCGATGAAATTATTTATTGCAGCAGTACTCATGGGCGGCTCTATGTCCAATAGAGAAAGTCCAATGTCAATATGTTGGTGGTCATGACACAAGCGTTTAACTTTTGTCGAAATTTGCCGCTGCATTTTTAGCTGTGTCGTTATTTTCTCTTTCTGTTTTATATTCAATATATATTGGCGTGGCCACCCCTGCAGTCCTTGCTTTTCTTTCTCCAAGTAACCGATCGCCACACAATCAGCTCTGTAATAGACGTTAAGCCATCTGTAAGCTTAGAGTGCTGATTCTTCAGAACGTTTAAGGAACATTGAAATATCTTCGTAGTACATGTTTAATTATTCTATCCATCACGCCAGTCCCAGTGAAGAATATAGATTATTTAAATGAAGTTAAAGTTTTATCTGTATAATATAATAAACATATTTTGCTGCATTTCATCTTAAAAATGATATCATATGTAAATACGTGCTTTATAAAGTGGTGCAGGTTGTGTGATATTATCACTGTAGTGCAAGTTCACAGTGAGGTAATTGTACTTATAAGTACAAACAGTTCTACAAGGAGCACTTGATTGAGTACGTTTATAGTTCTTGGGATGAAACTGTTTCTGAACTGCGAGGTCCGTACAGGAAAGGCTTTGAAACGTTTTGCCGTGGCTGAGACAGCTTGTTCTTGAAGCTGTATACCGATAATTCTCTTTGCAATCAGCTGTTGCTGTGATTCAAACTCAGATACAGTGATATAAATACTCCGAGTGGTGCAGTGAGAGTAATATGGAAAAAGATGATCCGCTGTGGCCACTCCTAACGGGAGCAGCTGAAAGAAGAAGATGCAGTTAGAGTAACAACGCTAAAGTAGTTATGGTATTTGGAATACTATGGCTATTCCCTGGACCACTATATTGTTATAAGTTAATTACAATCAGATGTATTACACTAATAAAAGATATGCGGTTAGTTTCAGTGTATTTATAAAGCCGCGTTAAGAAAATAAGGAGTAACCACACGGGAACAGTAGCATTGCTTTGACGCTGGGTGCCGACAGTTTGCAAAACCGAGCGGAGAACTTGCATACGACAAGGTATGAGGTACCGTGGATAAGTGCGTGGCTTTACGCCAAGTGTAGGTTTTATACAGTACATCGCGATTTAAACGTGGAAAAGTTCTTGCGCAACATTTCTATGCATACGCACCATTTATACATGAGGCCCCTGGCAGGGAGGTAGTATGACAGGAGTATTAAGAGTGAGTTTCAGAGCTGCTTGGTGCTGGTGGCACAATGTTTATGAGTAGGAGACAAGTAGTCCAGCCACTATTATGCTAAGATGCCATTAAACCCTGTATAGCAAGGCTTAGAGCCAGCGCTGCTTTATTTTAATTTTCTTCATTTGCTGTGTTGTGTTCTACCATTACAGAAGCTCAAACACAAATCTGTGGAGTATAGAAAACAAACTGGAAGTACCTGCAGAAACATCCCAGGCCTGGAGAGAATGTGCTAATTCCACACTGTGGCTTGGGCTGGTACTGTATTCAGATCCAGATACTTGGAACCACAAGAAAGCTGATTTGCAAAATGAAATGTTTTACTTTCAGAGTACTGATTACACCAGAATCTATTCAGTGATGAACATGTTGGTTTTTTATTTAAAAATGCAGGCATGGTTGGGTCTAATTTGCGAAAGATGTTCTCTAGTGGGAGGCCACTTTAATTTTGCTATCAGCTTTTATAATTCTTGTTTAGGTGGAGATATTAAAAAAAAAAACTAGCAATGCAAATAATTTTATTCCAAATTTTTTACAAATATATGAACAAAAATAATTAAAGAATAAGTAAAAAGTATGCCTGTGCCATCCAGTAGGTTCACGAATAAGAGTTTCCATGTGTGGTCCTACTATGATTCAGAACATATTTGGTCCGGAATCTAAAACAAGGACAGCTCTTCTGATAGCAAGATTTTGAGGGGCTTATGTTTATGTGTATTTTACAGTGACAGTGTCTGTTGTGTTATTTCTCACAAATTGTGATAAATGACTTTGCCTAGAACCCCCTCTGTAGTACACCAAAGCACCAGCTAAGCCCATTAATCACTTAGTAACATTTTGTTTAGATTTTTCAGTGTGTGGCCCTCTGCTCAGCTTGAACTGCCACTCGTGGCATCAAAAGCACTCCCACTTAAATATACTTAAAATGTCAAAGGACATTAACTTATGATTGGGCAGGCTCCCATAGTCACTGGATTGTAACTTTTCTGTGCTGGCGAGTTCTCACATAAGCCTGAGCCTTGATTATCTCTTGTTTTTATAGGTACTGGGGTGAAATTTAAAGGCTGACTTTCCATCAGTTACTTTAATATTGTTTATGTGTTTAAATATGGACTTGACTTGACTGCTAGGACAACACAAACCAGATGGGATGTGCATGTTATGGCATCTTGTCCGGCTCCTGGAAAAATAGAAACTAATATAAAAAGCAGTAAGTGCAATAGCAGATCATTTCTGGATTTATCCAGTTTGGCAGAGATAGCACATCTCTGCACTAGTGTAACTTTCCTAACAGCTCCATGTCTACTGTATACATATATACAGCACAGTATTTAAGTTGGTTGTCATTTGTTAATACATAGGTGTTGTACCCAAAACACTGGGGCAGCTGGCATATGTCTCTCACTATACTTTATCCTCTTACACTGCCATTTCTCATTTCCCCGCTTTGACCATGTACAGGTATGTTATCCCTAAAACAAGGTCAATTTATCATATTCACCATGGCCTAGTCTATAGCATATTGAAGTAATGTGTGACCTTGGTATCAAACCAGTTTCTTTACACTAGATTATGTTATGATCAATGATTAAAAAAATACTGTGCTTGTCCCAGTGTGGATTCTGATGATCTATGTGTTTTTGAGGGCTTTGATATTTACAGAATTCAAATTTGACAATAAAATCAGAATTTAACATGTGTTTAATAAAATGTTAATTAATTTACATCTCCCTCTGAATAATTTTTGATTTTACCTTTCACATAATTTTACATTTCATATCAGATGTTTCCTTGGTGGTTTATTGTTATGCAGGTGTTTAATTGTCTCTGTATCATTGTTGTTCATATTTTGATGTTATTTCTGTTGATTTTGTTTATACTTCAGTGACTATTTTTTTTTATTTTATTGATTTTATTGAAATCACACAACATTCCCTACAAACAAATACTTTTTTACAAACATAAGATCGAAAACAAATCAACCCCCACCCCTGAGAGAGAGAGAGCTAAGCCAGCAGGGCAATACTTAAAGCTAGTAAAACTAAGTAGATGAATTAAAAAGTAAATGAAAATAAATGGAGAAAAAAAGGAAAAAAGGGAGAGAATCTGCTTCCTCAGTGCTTTAAAAGTTTATGATAAAATGTACTTGATTAGATCCTTCCAGATTTTGAAAAAGTTCTGCACAGATGCTCTAAGTGAGAATTAGATTTTTTTACCAGTTTCAGATAGTATATAACATCAATTACCCACTGACTTAGAATAGGAGAATCAGGATTCTTTCAGTGGAGCAAGATAAGTCTATGTGCCAATAGTGTAGTAAAGGCAATTACAGTTTGTTTGTCCTTCTCCACTTTAAGCCCATCTGGGAGTACACCAAACACAGTTGTTAATGGTTTAGGAGGGATTGTGACATGTGTTAATTTGGTGCAGGACCAGAACATGTGGCCTAGTGAAGCTAGAACTTGATTGCAACGTTCGCAGGTTGGATCTTGCCATGGAAACATTTTGGACAATTTTAAGCGAGGCAGATGTGCTCCATATATAATTTTGAGTTGAATAATGGTATTCTTTGCGCATATGGCGCTCGAATGGATTCTCTGCATTGCTACTTTCCACTCCTTTCTGAAATATTGAGAGAGAGATCCTTTTCCCACTGTCCTCTTGGATCTTTGAAAGGAAGGGACTGTAAAATGGTTTTATATATTACAGAAATGCTGTCTAAGTCCTCAAGACTGATCAATATTTTTTTCCGGCATAGAGGTAGGTGGGAGGTGAGGAAAACTAGGCAGGTTCTGTTTAACAAAGTTTTGGATTTGAAGGTACTGAAAGAAATGTGTTGCTGGAAAGTTAAATTTGGAATGTAATTGTTCGTAGGATGCAAAGACATTCTATATGTACAGATGTGTAAGTGATGTAATACCAAATGTTTTCCAGACACTAAAAACTGCATATATTTGAGAGGGTGGAAAAAGGTGGTTCCCGTGCAGAGGTGCCACAGATGAAAGTTTCTTTATCTTAAAATGCTTCTTACATTGGTTCCATATTCTGAGTGAGTGAAGCACAATTTTATTGTTAATATATTGGCGATAGTTTGCATTTATTGGGGTACAAATCAAAGAATATAAAGAAGTACTGCATGATTTTATTTCTATTGCAGACCAAACCTGTGTCTGTTCATCTATTCGTGTCAATGTCCAGGTTTTTATAGCTTGTACATTTACTGCCCAGTAATAAAACTAAAAGTTAGGTAGAGCCATGCCGCCTTCCGCTTTAGGTCTTTGTAGGGCCACTCTTTGGATACGTGGATGTTTTGAATTCCAAATAAATTAGGCTATGGTTGAATCTACTTTCTTAAAAAATGATTTATTGATGAATTTTGGAATATTTTGAAATACAAAAAGAAGCTTAGGAAGGATATTCATCTTAACAATGTTAATTCTTCCAGGGTGGGGGGTTAAGGGGGGTAGAGAAAGAGAGCAGGCCTGATCTATACCTAATCAATCCTCTCAGTCTTTATAATTATAATAAGACTATAAAATGACATCAAAAACTCAGAATCAGTGTCTCCATGATGGGACAGTTAACTTCGTAAGCTGGAATGTTAAAGGCCTGAATCACGAATTAAAGAGAAAGAAAGTACTCTCTCACCTAACAGGTCTAAATGCTAAAATAGTATTTTTACAGGAAACCCACTTAATAAGCAAGGATCAGTTCCGGCTGCAAAAAGACTGGACTGGCCAAATGTTCCATTCTAGTTTTACAAAGAAAACTAGAGGTGTGGGAATTCTCATACATAGAACTGTTTCATTTGTAGCATCAGATGTAGTATTGGATCCTGAAGGGAGATATGTAATGGTTATGGGAGACTTATCTAACTGTAAAATGATTTTGATAAATGTTTATGCACCTAATGTTGATGATAAGGAATTTATACAAAATTTATTTGCATCCATTCCCAATCTGAACACTCATAAAGTTATAATGGCTGGGGACTTTAATTGTGTTCTAAATCCACTTTTAGATAGGACTTCCTCCACAGGGGGAACGGCATCTAACACTGCAAAAATAATTACAAAGTTTATAACTGATCACAACTTATCAGACCCCTGGAGGTTTTTAAACCCAAATTCAAGAACATATTCTTTCTGCTCACCAGTACATCATTGCTACTCAAGGATTGATTACTTCTTTATAGACAATAACTTCTTGCCTAAGATTAAATCTTGTAAATACGATGCTATTGTTATTTCTGACCATGCACCTATGATCTTGGAGCTAAAATTACTAAGCCCCATACACTCACCCGCAGATGGTGCCTCAACCCGCTTCTATTAGCTGACGAGAATTGTACTGAATTTATATCCAAACAAATCAAATTTTTCTAGAGACAAATACATCCCCGAAGATCTCTGCAGGAATTCTCTGGGAAACTCTTAAGGCCTTCTTAAGAGGACAGATTATCTCATATCTTTCCCACAGAAATAAATCCGAGCCAAGAAAGTAGCAGAGATAAAAAGCGAAATTACTAAAATAGATGAAGAACATGCCAGACTACCAAGCGAGACTCTACATAGGAGAGGCAGGCTCTACATTCAGAATTAAACCTCTTGACAACTAAAGAAACTGAACAACTAATTTACAAATCCAGACATCATTACTATGAACATGGAGAGAAAGCTAATAAGCTTTTAGCTCAACAAATTCACAAGCAAGAAGTGCAACGCAATCTCGTAATCACTAACACGAACGGAGATAAAATCATCGAACACAAAAATATAATGCACACTTTCAGAGACTACTATAAATCCCTATATACTACTGAGTTTAAAGAAGACAATACACAATCTAATGCATTTCTGGATACATTACAGATACCACAAATAGACGCTTTAGTGTGGAGGAACTTGATAAACCTCTGGCATTATCAGAATTACTAGATGCTATAAAGTCACTCCAAGGTGGAAAGCAGCAGGCCCTGATGGCTACCCTGCAGAATTTTACAAGAAATTCTCCACTCAGCTAGCTCCCCTCCTATTAGCAACATTTACAGAAGCCAGAGATAACCAATCTCTTCCACAAACCTTTCGCCAAGCACTAATCACTGTCTTTCCAAAACAAAATAAGGACTTATTACAATGTGCATCATACAGACCAATTTCACTTCTGAATAACGACGTTAAAATACTCTCTAAAATCATAGCTAGAAGGATGGAGAAAGTGCTCCCTCGTAATATCACAAGACCAAACTGGATTTATTAGGGGCCACACTTATCTTCAAATCTTCGACGCCTGTTTAATGTAATATACTCACCAACTAAATCAAACACCCCAGAAATATTATTATCATTGGATGCAGAAAAAGCATTCGACATGATTGAATGGAAATACCTTTTACTATATTGGAGAAGTTTGGGTTTGGCCCAACATTTGTGCATGTATTAAATTACTGTATACTAACTGTATACTAACCCAGAAGCTTCAGTTTGCATCAACAACATTTGCTCAGACTACTTTAAACTAGAACGTGGCCCTAGACAAGGATGCCCTTGTCACGCTGCTGTTTGCATTGCCATTGAACCACTGGCAATACATTGTTGAAATACTAATCAGATAAAGGGGATTAGCAGAGAAGTACTGGAACAAAAAATCTCATTATATGCAGATGACATGGTACTGTATATATCAGACCCAGAAAATTCTGTGCCTGCAGTCTTAGCAGCACTCACAGAATTTCAAAAGATCTCTGGTCTCAGAATTAATCTGAATAAAAGTGTACTCTTTCCAGTGAATTCTCAAGCATATAATATTAGATTAGATACCCTACCTTTTATCATTGCAGAACAGTTTAAATACCTAGGGTAAACATCACAAGTAAACATAAAGCTCTATAAAAATTAAACAAGACTTGCATAGATGGTCAACCCTTCATCTCACACTAGCTGGAAGAATTAACACTGTTAAGATGAATATTCTTCCTAAGCTCCTTTTTTATTTCAAAACATTCCAATATACATTAATAAATCATTTCAATAACCTCATTTATTTGGAATTCAAAACATCCACGCATCAAAAGAGCGACCCTACAAAGACAAAAGGCAGAAGGCGGCATGGCTCTACCTAACTTCCAGTTTTATTACTGGGCAGCAAATATACAGTCGATAAGAACCTGGACACAAATAGAAGAACATACACAGGCTTGGACCGCAATAGAAGTAAAATCCTGCAGTACTTCTTTGTATTCCTTGCTCTGTGCTCCAATAAACACACGCTATCGGCAATACACTAATAACCCAATTGTGCTCCACTCACTTAGAATCTGGAACCAATGTAGAAAGCATTTTAAGACGGAGAAGCTTCTATCTGTGGCACCCTGCAAGAGAACCACCTCTTTCAACCTTCACAAACATATGCAGTTTTAATATCTGGAAAAATTTGGAATTAACTTGCTTAGAGATCTTTATATAGACAACGTCTTTGCATCCTATGAACAATTACATTCCAAATTTAACATTCCAGCTACACATTTCTTTCACTATCTTCAAATCAGGAACTTTGTTAAACAGAACCTTCCAGATTTTCCTCATCTTGCACCCTCATCCATGCTGGAAAAATATTGCTCAATCTCAAGGACTTAGAGTCCATCTCTACAATATATAAAATCATTTTACAATCCCTCGCTTTCAAAGATCCAAGAGGACACTGGGAAAAAGATCTTTCAATTAGTATATCAGAAAAGGAGTGGAAAGTAGCAATGCAGAGAATTCACTGAGCTCCATATGCAAAGCATACAATTATACAACTCAAAATTATATATCGAGCACATCTGTCTCGACTAAAACTCTCCAAAATGTTTCCAGGGCATGATCCAACCTGTGAACGTTGCAACCAAGTCCCAGCCTCACTAGGTCACATGTTCTGGGCCTGCACCAAATTAACATTATTCTGGACAAAATTTTAATTACCTTCAGACAGCCTTGGACTCACAATCCCTCCTAACCCATTAACAGCTGTGTTTGGGGTTCTTCCAGAGGGTTTAAAGTGGAGAAAGACAAACAAATTGTGATTGCATTCACTACACTTTGCGCACGCAGACTTATTCTGATAAACTGGAAGAACCCAAACTCTCCTCTTTAAGTCAGTGGGAAACCGATGTGTTATATTATTTGAAATTGGAAAAATCAAATACTCAGTTAGAGGATCCGTACAGACTTTTTTCAAAACATGGCAGGATCTAATCAGTAATATTTTAAAATAAGTTCATAAAGCACAGAGAATTTATTAATTTAGGTATGTTTACAAGCCTTAAATTTACACGCGTTTGGCTTGCTCTCTCTCTCAGGGTGGGGATTGATTTGTTCTTAACTTTATTTTTCTCTTTGTAAAAACTTGATTGCTTTGTATGGATTGTAATAAAATTAATAAAAAAATAAATAAAATAAAATTCTTCCAGCTAAAGTGAAATGAAGGGTTTACCATCTATACAAGTCTTGCTTACTTGTTTTCCATACAGACAGCAAAATATTTTTGATAGAGAGCTGTAAGTCTACTTGTGATGTTACCCCTAGGTATTTAAGCTGATCTGCGATGATAAAAGGGAAGGTGTCCAATCTAATATTGTCTGCTTGAGAATTCACTGGAAAGAGCACACTTTTAGTCAAATTAATTCTGAGAACAGAAATCTTTTGAAATTCAGTAAATGCTCTTAGGACTGCAGGCACAGTATTTTGTGGATCTGATATATACAGTACCATATCATCTGCATATAAAGAAATTTTCTGTTCAAGTCCTTCTCTGATAATCCCCTTTATCTCATAATCATTTCGACAGTGAACTGCCAGTGGCTCAATGGCGATTGCAAAAAGCAGTGGTGACAAGGGGAATCCTTATTTGGTACCACGTTCTAGTTAAACGTATAGGGTGGTCCAGATCTAATTACGCAATTCTCATTACGCTATAACTTATTAAGTTTATTACATAGAAAATCACCCGAAAAATCCTAGACCATCGAGAAGTTTGTGAACTGACGACATGAAGAATTGTCTTTGCGCCGAACTGGAATCGTACCCACATAAATCAAAGTCATCCAGACGATCTGGTTTTGCATAATTAGATATGGACCACCCTGTAGTCTGAAGTAATGTTGTTAAAACAAACTGAAGCTTCTGGATTGGTATACAGTAGTCTGATCCACGCATAAATGTTTTGGTCAAACCCAAATTTCTCCAATGTGGTGAAAAGGTAGTTCCATTCAATCATATCAAATGCTTTTTCTGTATCCAACGATAATATCTCTGGGCTGTTTGACTTTGCAGGTGAATATATAATTTTAAACAGGCATCGAAAATTGCAAGCTAAGTGTTGGCCTTTAATAAATCCTGTTTTATCTTGCGATATTACTGAAGGCAGCATTTTCTCCATCATTCTAGCTAGGACTTAACATCGTTATTCAGAAGTGAAATTGGTCTGTATGATGCACATTGTAATAAGTCTTTATTTTGTTTAGGAAAGATGGTGATTAATGCTTGGCGAAAAGTTTGAGGTAGAATTTTATTGTCTTTAAATGTTGCTAATAAGAGGGAGCTAGCTGAGTTGAGAATTTCTTATAAAATTCAGCAGGGTAGCCATTGGGGCCTGCTGCTTTCCCACTCTGAAGTGACTTTATAGCATCTAGTAATTCTGATAGTGCCAGAGGTATATCCAATTCCTCTGCACTGAGAGTATCTATTTGTGGCATTTGTAATGCATTCAGAAATGCATTAGATTGTGTCTTGTCTTCTTTAAACCCAGTAGAACCAGACAGAACCCAGACAGGCAAGAAATTGCTGTCTACGAAAAATAACCAATTCTTGAGTAGCAATGATGCACTGGTGAGTAAAAGGAATATGCTCTTGAGTTTGGGTTTAGAAATCTCCAGGGGTCTGCTAAGTTGTGATCAGTTACAAACTCTGTAATTTTCTTTGCAATGTTAGATGTCATCACCCCTGTGACATGAGACCTATCTAAGTCTGGATTTAAAATACAATTAAAGTCCCCAGCCATTATAATTTTACGAGTGTTCACATAGGGAATGGAGTTTTCATTTTGCATGAATTCCCTATCATTCACATTGGGTGCATAAACATTTATCAAAACCACTTTATAGTTAAATAAATTACCCATGACAATCACATATCTCCCTTCAGGATCAGATATACTTCAGTAACTATTCACTGCCTTTTAAAATATGGCTCTGTTCCCCTGTTCTCTGTGGGTGGAGCCCTTGGAGGTGGGCTATCCTGACATCACCACTCTGGAGACCTACCTCTGGTAATTAAAGGCAACTGAGTAGGAGCAGGAGATTATTTGGGTTATTGTGGAGTTCTGCGAGATCTTCTATTTCTGTTTGGATTTATTGTTTTTTGTGAAATTTTTGTCTGTTTTTCCTGAATTCTGATTTCTGAATAGTGTTTTGGACTTGTTTGCTGTGGAATACCTTTTAGGCAATTCCTTTTGTCATTTTTATGTTCTGTTGAACATTTTTCTTTTATTTTGCTAAAATATCTTTAGTTTTATAATTTTTAAAGATCCTTTGTCACTCTTGTTCACAAGTCAGGAGTTGATGGCTATTCTCCCTCTTGTGGCGCCTTTTTGATAGATTTGTGGATATTTTGTGTTGTTTTGCCAGCTCCCTGTTTTTGAACTTTCTCTGGCTGAAGCCACTAGATAGTATTTGGGGCCTGAATAAATTAAGGGGAACTTCTTCTGGGCCAATTAGTAAAGGTCCTTACTCACATCTCAGCTTATTTTTGAAGGATCACACCCATTGTGCCTTTGTCAAGGCTACATTTCATAACATTTCACCGAATTCCTTGGTGTGAGCACACTCATGATGTCATCATCATTCATACGTGTCTTCATTTAAGGAAATAAAACAAATTTTTGCGTGTGTTTATTTTGATAGCATTCTCTTTGAGTTTAATTTTTAGGCTTTTTTGGGGGGACTTAGATGAATATGCTGGAATTCTTTTAAATGTTTTCAGTCCTACTATATTTTGAATATGCATGGATTTTGACATTTGGGCATGGGTTTGGCAGATGAACCATAAGAAATGATTGCATTTTTTTGGGTCACAACTATACAGATATTTTCTTAAATCACTATCTGTTGTAATCTGGAACCACAGTTCCAGACCACACATGTGACTGTGGAGCAGCCTAAAACCCAGAAGTGCAATCCATTGGTAGTCTAAAATTATACTTTCCATTATAGTCTATTAAACATGAAAAAAGCAAAAAATGGACACAGAGAGCAAGGTGAGAAGGAGATTATTTGTGGCATGGCCAGAAGGCTGATCCCACCACTATATAGATTGCCTAACACAAGTCAAGGTAAGATCTACATTGGTTGCTGAATGCAATGGTATCATTTAGATGCCTTGATTTTAGATTTACAACTTTGGTTAAATGCATAGTTTTCTTACAAAGGATTCTCTAATATCAGATGTACAGTATCGACCATGTTTTATTGTTTTTGGTGTATTTGAATAGTTTGCTTTCTTTTTATATTTTTGGCCCAGTAACCCAAAAATTAGCAATTGGTGGCATAGGCAACATAAAAATGATCACTCCTAGTGGATTCCTCACGTGACCTCAAGGTTTTAAGCAAGCTTCTTGCATCCTCATATTTTTGGTTAAAGATTTTGGGTGGGTTTTATGGTTTTTTTTTTGCCTTTCAGATATTGAATTCTGATTTTTCTAATTTACAGTTAATTTTTTTCATAATCAAGTTTCATCATCACCCACCTGCACAATGAAAGCGAATACTTTTTCTGTTAATGGTAATTATTGCATCAAATGTTTTTGGAAAGGCTTAGAAAACAATAAGGAACTACTTAAGTACATTTTTGTTAGGTAGGATGCTCAGTATGGGTGGGGTGATCTTTTGGCCTTGGAACCACAGCAGGTTTTGATTATTTTTCCTTTATTTCACCCCTGAAGTTTGTTTTTATTTTTTCTGTCCTCCTTGGCCATTTGACTGTAACATCATGAGAGACTTGAACTCTACTTTATCTATTACTGGTACATCTGTGTTATATACTATAAATGTGTATTGATTCATTCCTATTTACTATTTTAGATATGACATTTACTAATTCCCTTTCTTATTTATTTTTAATATGTTTTTCTTTTCTTGAATTTTTTTTCTTTGATTTCTTGAGCTACAACCTTTGTATGAAAATGTTCTTTAGAAATAAAAATGTTGTTGTTTTAGAGGTTTAGCCTTTGTTTAGGGGTTCAGTGCTTTGTGCTCCCTTTGATAGAGAAGTTAAGTTTTCTTTCATGACTATTTTTGTATTTCATCTTGGTTCGTGATTTTGTGCATTTGATATTTGTTACTTTAATGAATCCCTCAACTTCCCTGAAAAAAAAAAATCATATATTTTATTAACTCCGTTCGTATATATATTTTTCATTTTCTATTCTTCTGATTATTGTAGTATTCCACCTTGTTACTAAATCAACTTTAATTCAATTACCTTCAATGGCCATAATTATCTCTCTGTCTCTCAGTTAAGGTCAGGTAATTGCCATATTTTTGGTTTGTCATTTATTAGGTCAAACTTTTCTCTACACTTTGTTTCCTGGTGATTGAGTTGCAAATATTGTGCAAGTAAATGCATTAGTTATTCTTTTTATGTGCCTATTGGTGATGATACACGAGTTACAATAAGGGACCACCTTTTGTATGTGGGTCAGGTTTGAAAATTTTCTCATGCCAAATTTGATTTTTTTTTTTTTTATTTATACCATTTAAATTTGCCATTTGATTCTAGGTTGCTGCCAGGAGGAGACAACTTGTGAGGTATTTGTGTGAACTAGGAGACATTCTTCATATCATTTTTATAAAAATATACTGAGCATGTTTAAAAAATATACATATTTTTGGCCATGCCCAAATTTTTAAATTGAGACTGTTTACTAAAGCAATTTTTACTTTTTCTTGCCTCATTTCAGACAGCTATACTGTATGTGCTCACCACCCACAAACTGAAAGGTGTGGGTGGCTTATGATGCCGGTCAGGTGACATGCATGAGTGGGCTAGATCCTGGCATACTACACCTTGACAATTGAAACGGAACACTGGGGCAACTGATCACACTTTCTCTGGAAGGAGTATGCATTCATGTGAAAAGTTAGCAGTGCCATGAAGTGGCAGTATAGTACTGGAAGTACAAAGTTTATGGTGATACATTAGCATCCAATCGAAGATTATGTGGCACTGTCACGTAAACACTAACTGCTTTGTTTTTGTTTCTTTGCGTCCTCAATGGAAACCCTGTTACTGCCCAAGCAGCTTTAATATGGTGGGGATGGAAAAAATCTGGCATATTGGGCAGACAGTTGTAAGGAGGACCTTGGATGGTCTGTTGTTGTAGTTTCCAGGGGTTGCCATGGAAAAAGGATGCCATGATACAGTTAAAAAAGGCCATGAAAGGCAAGAAGAGAAAAAAGAACAAAACAAAAGTTTTTAACACCAACTACTAAAACTGGACAAAAACCGCAAATGTCGACTATCCATAGCCAGAGAAAGGATTGCTTCACCCACTTTCTGAGATGGCCTCTGAAGGCGATTTGAGGTTGACTTGCTATCCGACTCACATACACCACCAAAGATGGTGATGTACTGTATAGTAAAATCGGCCGGGAAAGGTCGAAGGTGTATAATACTGTAAAACTTTGAGAGAGCTTCAATACACTGGTATGCTAAGAAAAGGTGCTGGCACTCTAGGTAAGTCACCAATGAAACTTCGAGCCCCACAATACGATAACATTAAGTCGACAACTCCCAACCCGTGAATCTGTGACTGCTGCCAGTACAGCATACTGAAAGTCACTGAAATGCTAAGAAGAGGTGCTGGTACACTAGGTGGAAATTGGAAAACATGCTGGTTTTGCATACCAGTAGGCACTGGCCCACTTCAAACACTGTAAGGTTAAAAAGATAAAGGCTAGTGTGGACTGTCGAAACTGCTCCTGAGCAATAACTGAACACAAACATAGTAACAGGAGCAAACAAAAAGGGATTTAACTGGAAAAGAAGGACCTGTTAAATCAAATGACAAAAATATAAAAAGAAGGCTATAATAAAAAACACCTACTGCCTCCAAGGCTTATCTAGATAGTAGTAGCTCTTGGCGATCTAACAGATTCATTTATAGAACTAATAGTTATATTTATCATTTTAATGGTAAGTCTATGTATAAATTATGCTTTCTGTTGGCTGGCTTTTATTTTTACTCATAGTTAATTTGCATTTTGATATAGTGGTTATTTAATAAGGTTTCTCAAAAGAGACAGGGTATCAGCAAGTTAGGAATTTCATATGTAAAATAAAGAATTAAACATTAGTCTGTTCACAAAATGCTTTAGTCAGAGACTGGTACCTTTGCATCTATGTTTTGGGAAAAAAATAAACATCAGCACCCTTTAGGGAAGAGGCCATCTTATTTGAAAAATTCAATTCATTCTCAAAATTCATTCCAATTTTTCATTAAGGCCAAGCTTTAAAATAGTTAACCAGATCTTATGACCTACTATTGGACCACGTCTCATTGTAATCATCCTAAGGATCCAAACAAAATTAAGATCAGACATTTTTTTTTTAGTGCTCATCTATATGAAACAATTTTACCAGCTTGGGTTACACTAACATGATTAGTGTAAACCTGCAGCAACAATCTACAGACTCTAAGGTCTGCAAGGCAGTCTAATTATTATTTCTGTATCAGATGATCTTGTCCTAGTAGTCTTCTAAATTTTTCTATTACATAGTTTGAAACTGTAACATTCTGCTCTATAATAATGTCACTTCTTATTAACTGTTCTTGGTCTAAATTGGTTACCTGTGAGTTTCAACTCACTTTAGAGAGCTGAAATGTCCAACTTCCTGTTACCCAGTAATCCTGTATCTTTTCCTACAATTTTCTGCCTTCTTTACCCTAACTATGCTGTCTTTCAAATTTATACTTAATACCCAGCATCATGCCTTTTAATTTTCATGGGAGTCACTTTCAGTGTGTTTGTGAATTCAGAATGCCCTAAATAATCATGAGACCACATAATGCTTTCTAGAAGCCATTTCTTCTGACTCAGCTTGGCTCTCAGATTCATAAGTGTCGTGATCAGAGTGCAAAGCTGATGTCAGCCAGTTTCTCAGAGCGTTTTTTTTTTTTAATGTGGTTCTCCTATAGAATTTTTTTCTAAGATTGCAAATGATGACAATCAGATTATTCACAATGTTCTGTTTAATTTTTCCTCAAAAATACCAATTACATATTTTGTGTATATATTTTTAGAATCTCTCAGTTCATGCACATATAGTAAATATTCACACATATTTTTGACAAATTTGTTTCTTTTTTTTTTTTTTTTTGCAGAATTCTTTATTTTTTATTAATTTTATTACAATCCATACAAAGCAATCACATTTTTACAAAAAGAAGAATTGAGTTAAGAACAGATTAATCCCCACCACTCCAAATTAGTTTCTAAGTGTTTAACCTATTCATGGTTTGCACCCATACATCATTGGCATTGTCAAATACTGTAAGTGATCGACAGCCCTTTTGGTTTTGTATGCACATGATGTTAATTCTCCACCGTTTCAGGGTTTGGCACTCTGTAATAATGCCTTGCGTTTCTTTTCCTCCTTCTGCAGACCAGAGGAGTGATGGCTTTTCCACCGCTGACCTCGCTTCCGATTTTTGTCAGCTTGGACCCACCGCTTCCTGCCAGAAACTGCCATAACCAGAAGAACTGCCATCTCAGGAAGTTAGAACCAGACTCCCACCTGAAAAGACACACTTGCAATGCTATCTTTCTTTTTCAGTTTCAATTATATGGGGATTGCTTGTGGGTGACCCAACACTTCATACTGTTTCTGTCCTGTTCTTACAATATATATACGGATTGGCAAAAGTAGTTTTTCAGTTGTTTGTATTTGCATGCAGGTTATTATTACTACAATATGTTTATTAACTCAAAAGAATATCACGATGGCACAGTGCCCTTAGGTATAATCTGGTTCGTGCTCAAATTGCTGCCCTTCATTATTTGCTTGCTACACTCAAACACACTTTAATAATAATAATATAAAGAAATATAAGAAGACAAATAATACAATAGCTAATAAATAAATAATACAAGGATAAACTCTATTTGGTGTACTCACAACTGTAAACCTATTTTTGCCCAATCCTGTGTATATAAATAATCACACACATACGCCTTGGGGATAGCTTAAACGCTTTGGTGGCTGTAATTCCTTGCTGACCAACAGGGTGGTGCTGTATTCTAACGCCGCTTCTCTTTCTCCCCTTGTAGACCGGATGACTGACAACCTTGCCCACTCTGATGTCACTTCCTCCATCCATGCACCTAGATCCACCTTTTCCTGTCTGGCCTATATTTAACCAGAAGTGTCATCATCTTGGATAGTCTAATTTCAGAATCATGACTTCAGAGACTTTCCTTTTCCCTAAAAAACATTGTTTATTTTTTTGCATTTACAATATACAGGATTGAGATGTCATCCCAAATCTTTATCATTGTCTTGTCCCCTTTTAGAATATGAATATGTGTCTATATATGCAAGTATACTGACTCTAGGCCCATTTAAAGTATTTATCTGCAGTGTTTTTCTATTTTTCTGTTTCTAATTACATTTGTAGGATTTACCAGATGGGGGATAAAGGCTGAGTAATTACAATTAGTGTAAAAAGTCTTGAACGAGTGTAAACCATTGCCAATCGCTCTGAAGCACATAAAAATCAATTTTAGCAGGCAATGCTGTCTGGTACACAATGGTTAATTTCACTAAACCTGCCAGTATTCACATATGGAATATTGAACTTTGTTATTGTGGTTAAGAGGACTGAAAAACTAAAAAAGGCAAAAACTAAAAAGCAAAAAAAGAATTACCTTTTTTTATTTAGATTTTATTCGATCATTAAAAAGTAATTTGAAGTTATCATTTTTATTTTATAAGTTAGAGTGTGAACCTGCTGACATGAAGTCAATGTGCAATAATAAATCTTCTTTCTTACTGTATATGTAAATAGAACATACACATGCAACTAGAGAACCAAAGAGAAGGATCTACCAAGTTAAAGACAGATCCCACATTAATAGTAAACATTTTTTATAGATTTCATTTTTTATATGTTTGTGCAATTTACTCACACGTGCAGAAATGAACTGTCCATACTTGTGTGTTGTATATATACTTAATTTCTCTGCTTAATGCAAAAAAAGGTGAAGATATTGCCTGTGCAAGAGGCTGAGGTCCAATAACCACATGCAAAGTAATGACGGAGGGAGCCTTCTACACATATTCTCAGTCTCGTCAGTGACAAAGCCCTGCTGTTAACAAGCCTCCGAGGATCTGACATGTACAAAAGGTGCAAAAATTTGCATCCAATTGGAGCAGACATTGCATTATTTGGTAATGAACAGTATATTATTTACAATAATACCAAGGGAGTAATGCAGCTGAATTAAAGATGCAGAGTACGTCTGGTCATAATCACAAAGCGTTTTCCAAATTAACTACCTCTTGCTGAAGAAATTATTTAATTGCAGATTGCTGATTTGCAGTCCTGCTGCCAGCAAGAAAGCATGAAAAGAACTTGCGTCATTAAGATAATTGCCATATTACTCAAAAACAAACAGTTGCCTGTTCTTAGAAACAGACATAAGTAAGTTTATATATATATAGAAAATACGTTGGTAAGCAATCTTCATCTTGGATACTGAAAAGTTTTAGGGAAAGAGAAACAGATACCCTGCATAACTATGATTACAATTTCATATTCTTCTTGTGTGAGCACAATGATGTGACGAATCCAACAGGCTTACTTTGAAGCAGATTTTTTTTTTTTTGCAAAGAAGAGTAAAGAATCTTTTATGGTTAAAGGGGTTGTACAAGAAAAACATAAAAAGGGTTAGGGAGTCAAGCTGGGCTGCTTGATTATTGCTCTGAAGCAGGATGGATTTGAAAAAACAACAAAAAAGTGCTTTCGCAAAGAAGGGGCACCGCAACACTCATCTGTCAAAGGCTGACACCTTGCTGGTGAATTTTCAGATCTATAAAATCTGGAGACTGGAATGTGTGGAGATGAAGCACAAACCTGATCAATTGTACATACTCACAACCTGTAGAATATGCACAGACAATACAGTCAATACGTACAGGATCCTTTTGTGCCTTAGAAAACAATTTTCAGTGAGCACCCTTATTAGTCAGAACCACCTGCACATCCGGTTTGGACCGCCTGTGCCTCAGTCACCCAATGGACTTAATATGATACATTTTTGTCACAAAGAACAAATACAGTATCTCACAAAAAATAATTATTCTTTCTGCATCTGTGATCAGTATTTTGCATTAATGTTCCTTTATCTGATTTTTTTTTTATATAATTATAGTTTCAAATAGACATAGATGAGTTCTGCATATAACAATTTCTGTTTAACTGTTACATGTGCTTTGTGTGCATTTGTTTGTATATTAATGATCTGACATGACTCCTATAGTTGTATATTTCTTCACAGAATCTGTGTTGTCTGTAAGTAGCAGTTCCACATAGAAAGCGAGAAACTGATCATAAGATCATAAACTATAGAAAACTGTCATATTTCAGTGAATGAGGGTTGTCTTTTGCTAACATCTTCCCTGTTCAAGTTTTATCTGTACTGTCCACTTCTGTGGTTATTCTGCTATGTTGCATAACACCTTCGGGCCGCATCATTGAAATTAAAGGTTTTTAGCTCTAATGCCAACATTTGTAGCACTTAACTATGGCATAGCCTGTTAAGATACATTTTAAATTATTAAACTCCTTAGAAATGCATATGTGTGTGTGCATGTGGGCATTGGAAACTGGAGACTTTTTTTCTTCTCTCTTTAAACATATGTTCAGTTTTAAGAAATGTCACTTATACACTTGAGAGTATGGAACGAAAGTGATTTTATTTATTTACTATTGTGTAAGAGGTATTCTGTAAGTCTATCTATCTGTCTTCTTTTCCTGTTTAATACTGGTTTGGTATGGCTACATTTATCCAACAAAGAAGAAACTGTCCTCAGTGATGCACAGGTTATCTTAAGGCACCCTAATGTCTACACACACACCTGCTCATTGTAAGCTACTTTTGAGGTGACTTATCAAACAAATCTGAGGAAGAATGTTCTGTGGAGCAGAGGTGGTCGCCAGTTATCTTGAATACAAAAAAGTGGCAGGAAGGCCACAAGAAGGCAAAGCAATAAAATTGTATTAGTAAATCAGGAAGAGACTCGAAGAAACACCAGAATGAGCATGTACAATGCATATAAAAAGTATTCACCTCTTGGAAGTTTTCTCATTTTATTGTTATAAAACATTGAATCACAGTGGATTTAATTTGTCTTTTTGGACATAAAAAGATAACTTTTTAAAAAGCCAGCATTGGCAGAAGATTGTCAAAGTGGATCAATGATGTTCCTAAACTTTTTTAATTAGCATTTAAAATTTCCCCAAAACAATTTATATTTTTATTTGGGAATATGTTTAGAAGGAATATCCTCTGAGACATGGTGGAGACCAGACTTGCCAGCTTTTCCTGACGCATCCAGTTTTTACCTATTTCCACCAGTTACAAACAATCCCCTAACAAGTGCCCAGGGGAAAACAGTCCCTGCAAGAAGCCTATAAAAGTTTTGGAAGTTTTCACATTTTACTATTTTACAACATTGAGCCACAGTGGATTTAATTTGGCCATTTTGACATTGACTAAGAGAAAAAGACTCTTCCATATCAAAGTGAAACTGATCTCTGCAAAGTAGTCTAAATTAATCACAATAATAAAATACAAAATAATTGGTCATATAAGTATTCAGTCCCTTCAAGTCAGTATTTAGTTGATGCACCTTTGGAGGCCATGACAGCCCTGAGTCTTTGTGCACAGGTCTTTATCAACTTTGCACATTTGGACACTGCATTTTTTTTTAAATATTCTTTGAAAAAATGCTCAAGCTCTGTCAGGATTCATGGGGATCATGAGTGAACAGCCTTTGACAAGTTCAGCTACAATTTCTCAATTGGATTGACATCTGGGGGATCATATACTGTATAAACGGTGCGTACGCACAAAATGTTGCGTACGCCCGTTTCCACGCTCACATTGCGATGTATAAAAACTAAACCTGGCGTAAAGCCACGCACATTCTCATGTCAGGTCAAACCATAGTGTACACACATTTTCGGCTCAGTTTTGCAAACAGTGCTACTGCTCCTGTGTGGTTTCCCTTTATTTATTTGAATCTTATAACGCTCCCAGGTGCTTCCAGCAGAACTGTTTGTACTTTTAAGTATATTTACCTCACTTGTAAACTTGCATTACAGTTGTAATATTACACAACCTGAGCCACTTATGCTTTCATATTGTATATTTTTCATTGTTTTTTTATCGTATTATTATTACTATTATTATTATTGTTGTTGTTATTTTACCATTTTATAGGAAAATACGTTTTTGGAGGATTTGCATACTGAATCTCATTGTACCATACAATAACAAGAAGAGAGCAAATGATAGTGCCTGAAATATAAATCAATTTAGAAGCCAGTCATCATCTTCTTGGAGCTCTTGATATCATTTCTAAGATGAAATGCAGTAATGTATATATATTACATTATACAGACACATTTTTAACTTCATTTAAATAATGTACAGTGATCCCTCGCTATATCACGCTTTGACTTTCGCGGCTTCACTCTATCGCGATTTTTTCTCAAACACGCTTACGTCACTACGCATGCGCTTTCTGAGAACTTTTATCTAATCCCCACGATGGCTCCTAAACGTGCTGCTTTTTCTAAGCCTTCTGACAATAAAACTAAGCGCCAGAGGAAGATGCTTACTATCCAGGAGAAGGTGAAACTCTTGGATATGATCAAAGATGGCAATACCCTACAAAAGCCTCCTCACATATGAAAAGGCAGCGCCAGCAACTGCCTATCAAGATGTTCTTCAGCCGCGCACCCAGACACCCACTGCCTACTCCTAGTACTCCTTCAGCGGAAGAAGACAACGACACACCTGCTGAAGATACTGCACCACCTGAAGACTCTCCTACTGAGGTCGTGCCTTCATAGGTTAGTGGTTGTGTGTAAGAACTGTGTGTGTGTGTAATTAAATGTACAGTACAATAATCTACTATATAAAAGCGGTCGAGATTGTCCTTCCGTCCTGTGATTGCAAAGCGTAGCGGTATTCCGCTTATCACAGACTTACTACTTGCGGCTTGCGGTACGAAGCGACGTGATGTGAGCAGGGTTCTGGTGCTCCCATCATTCCCTTGCTTTTGTGCGCGATGCGCTGGAAAAATAGGCAAAATTATGTCTCTGGAAATAATTAATGTTCATGAAGTACAAATGTCTCACCGCGTAGTAAATATCAGGGGAGATGGTGCTTGCTTATTCTCATCTATAGCTTATTTAGTGCATGAAACTCCGTCTTTAGCAATACAGATTCGGGCTGACGTTGTATGACTTTGGACAGAGACTCGAGGGGATAAAAAAACTTAGGTTTTCGGGAGATGTTATTAATGGGCACTTTGATGTTCTCATTCCCTACACTTACATGCCTGATGTACACATGGAGCACACACACAACTTGAGGATAAAAGTCAGTCGCCTTAAAAGGCGGGTGAGCCTAGTAATAATATATTTGTAACGTCTAATATGTCTTATTTTCTCTTATTTTGTCTAATATATTGGGTAATACGAGTGTAATGGTGACTAAAGGGTGTTATTTCATGTCTAGAGGGCTCTAAATAATGTTAAAAAACGTATTTAGAAGGTCGTAAACGGGTTTTCTATACTCTTAACTGCGAAAATATTCGATTTATAAATAAAGAATCCTACTTCGTGAAAATTCATTTATCACGGTAGAGTCTGGAACGGATTAACCATGATAAACGAGGGTTCACTGTTTACTGTTATTAAACGTCTGGACATAATGTACAGCGCCAGGAATGAACTGGCACCCTGTTCAGGGATTGTTCCTGCCTCTCGCTGTATGCTTGCTGAGACTGGTGCGACCCTGAATGGATGGAATGATTAAACATGTACTGCGAAGATATTTCAATGTTCCTTAAAAGTTTTCAAGAATCTGTGTTCTAAGCTTACAGGTGGTTTGACTTTTATTAAAGAGCTGATTGGTTACTTTGGGGGAAAAAAAAGGAAGGACAGGAATTGGGGGTTTGTATGTTTGAAAGAGACAGTAAATTATTTCAATTTGAGGGATTACGGGGAAGATGTGCCCTCCAGCTGAAGAAAATAAAAGTCTTTTATACGTGCCTCCAGTGTGAATCTTTGTTGGGTCGGGCGCAATATAGCACCTTTTAATCACAACATATATATGAAGACAACAATAATGTTAAGAAAGTCAAAGATCTTATTAAGGATGTGCACAGATCTGGGGCGTTGAATATTTCTCTGTGCTCAGGTAGTCCAATCTACAAAAGCCCAAAAAAAACAAAACTCCTACCACACTGTATAAACACGGCAATGTTTGTCAGCTCAGTTGCCAGACAACCAGTTAGAATACTGACTACACATTTCTGCAGATCATCAAACACAAACCTCTGCTAAAAGTAGCATTTTGTTGCCTCCTGTATAAGAAACGCAGAGACAACACAAGGACAAACATGTTGCCCTTTCTTGGGTGTGAACAGAAGAAACTATAGAATCCCAGCTTTGTCTGTCTGCTTATGCATTCTCAGTCACCATATGCTTAAGTGTTTTCCTGATCTTTTCAAATATTATCTGCCAATGGATAATAAACAGATCCAAACTATACAGGTTTAACTTGCATTTATCCATATAGCACTTTAAACAACTAAGATATAAAGTAGGTGTTTGAGTCCCTTGAGATCTGTTAGGGGAATGTGACACATGAGAAGGATTCAACAATGCCTTTTTTAAATATTTTCAGTGTTGTTGTCAATAATGTAGTGCCTCACAATAGCCACGGCAGCCTTAGAAGAGATTGCTCTTTTGTTCCTTGCATTTTTCTAAAGGTACCCTCAGGACAGTCTTGCATGGTTTTTAATGACATCAGCAGCTGTGTCCAAGTGGGCAAGAGTAGCTGGTGGTTTGCTCAGTGATAGAACAGCCATCCAGCTGCAGACATCCGTCACGCTCTAAGCATATGGAAGACACATTACACCGCTTTGTTCATTTTTTTTCCTCTTTTTTCATTCCCCAGCGCCTACTCTCTATGCAATGATGACATTCTGATGTGTCTAAAGCCAACTTAAATAGCTTTTATATGCCATGCTTTATTATGATAGGTACTTTACTGAACTGTAACTTTAAATCAAAGTAATTCAGACAGTTATTAGTAGCAAATCAAATACCAAAACCTTTTTGAGGTTGACATCAAAATGTAAAATGCAACACCGTACACTCTGTGAGATTTTGAAGTTATTTCCCTGTGTTTTGATTATAAGCAAACTTTCCAGGGTAAAATTCATATTGCTATCCCTATCAGTAGGCTGTCCACCTAATTTCAGCTTGTTGAACAGTACACACCTCATTAGCAGGCAGCACTACTCTCCCCAGAAGGACACAAATCAAGCCTGTCCAAACAAAATGTGTTTCTTTTGGTTTTAGAGCTTGCAAAGATGACTTATCTTTCAATTCTTTGTCTTTATTTTACATTTTTTTTCCTATGCTTACATTAAAATCTGTGTTTTTCACTCTAGATAGTTATTTTATTAAGAGTTTGAGAAAGAGTGACACAGTAATGCATATTTTAAACACTAAAACTAATTGGAAAGACAAAAAAAAGGACCGGGATTGTGACTGAACTCGCCATTCCTGGAAAGCAGCACATAATTTGATGTTAGAAAAAGGGTCAAGCTTGTGGTACTTGTAAATGTGAAACTTTGATGGAAAGTCATCACTCATTTGACTTATTTGACATTCCCTGCAATTTGTAGTTGTGTAATCTGTTGTACTCATGCAAGGATATCAGCAACTGCAGAAGTCAAGTTTGACATCTCCCTCTGCCTAGATGTCGTGTAATGTAACATCTGCTTTAGGTGATCTGTTTCACCTCTGAGATGTGCTTGGCAATATTTTTGTTTGCAAAAACAACTATTTCCAGCCTCCACCACCTAGCCTTAAAATAGTTCATCATGTGTTAATCTAAGATGATATTTCTCCTAGGAAATACCTCCTAAATCTAGCAGCTAATACTGGCATTGATTCTGCCATTCTGAATCTACATAAACCGGTACTTTTTCTCTTGCTGTAATGCTGGCAGTGATGTTTATGGAAGGGAAATCCAAGTGCATCACAGCTGTGTGAACCTACTTTTATCCAAGATCCCACCTAATTTGAACCACAGATGGTGAAAGGCTACGTAACATTAGATAACTGAGGTTCATAGTATATGACTGGATATTCACTTGTCAGCTGGGTGTGGATAGATATTATATATCCAACCAATGGACTGGGCCAAAGGGAAGACACAGGTCAGCCTCCCTCTCTCCCAAGCTCACTCCGCTGTCACGCCACAGACACATGACCTCAGGCCACCAACGGGTGCTTTGCCCCTTGGTGTCTAGGAGGTAGACAGAAGCAAACACAGAAAAACCTTGCCACGGCCCCTCACCCTTGGGCCTGTCACCTACCTCCTGCTGCAACCCATGGTGCTGGTTAGCATGACAGAATCTGGTGGCTGACTTCTGTGTTCGCCTGGCTTTTTTCTTCCCCATTATCCCCATTATCATGGCTCAGGAGCTCCCTTGCGGTCATCCCGCAGCCTCCCTGCCATGTGTGTGTGCTTCAGTGTGCTGTCTCGGGTGCGTACCCTCTGCGCTGCTGTGCCGGGTACCTTACACAATTTTTGAGACAGGTCCCGGCCCAAAAAGATGAACTGGAATCCTGCCGACTACGCTAGTGTAAGAGGAACGCTATATAGTGCCCGACTCAACACAGACTGACACGGAGGCATGGGTAAAATAAAATAAACTATTTATTTTTCTTGAGCTGGAGGGCACATCTTCCCCGTAATCCCTCCAGCCACAACACAGTCCCAAACACAGTACAACAATCACCAAGCACTTTCTCTTCCTCCACCACTCCTCCCTGGCAACCTCGTCCTCATCCTCTTCCTCCCAATTCTGGCTCCTGTGTGGTGGTCGCTGGCTCCCTTTTATTTGGTACCCGGAAACCAGTGCCCAAAAGGGGCCAGCAACTCCTGCTGCAGCACCCCCTGGCGCCTGCGGAACCCCACAGAGCTGCACAGAACTCCAACCCCCATGAAGCCCTGGGGGAGTCCGAGGCACAGCTGCAACCCAGGGAGGCTGCCATCTAGCGCCCAGGAGGAGATACTGGGCTTCCCACCTTTGTCCCCCTTGCAGATGTGGTGAAGGGGCATCTCAGCCAGGCATGGGCCCCGGCCATCCATTACAATATATGTACAGTAAAAGAATATCTCAAAATGATGACATTACTAGTTAAATATAGTACAGGCAGTAAGTGGCGGGTCCAGGTGGACGGACACTGGATAAGACATCAGAGGTGTTAAGGTTCTCACTTATATGTTCTGTAGAGGAAGGCAGGGAAGAGGCATTAGAATACATTGCACCACCAGTGGATTAGTAAGAAATTACCAATGCCAGAGGGCTCATGTTTAACTATATATATGTATTTTGGATAATGTGACCTACCTTTACCTGGGTAAGGCTAGGTTTACCCAATTTTCAGGGTTTACCTGTAACATATATATATATATTGTCAGGGATGCCAGGGGCTATGACCCGGCCGGGACGCCAGGAGGGACCGGAAGAGGGTCAGAGCCCGGCCTGGACCACGTGGGGTTAAGCCTTCGGGTTGCTTTGGGAGCCACGGGTCAAGGGCTTGGAAGCTCTTCCCTGTAGGGGCCCGTGGCCACCGCCAGGAGGCGCCCCAATGCCTTGGGGATTTGTTTCCCCAGCCCCCCTGCCACACCAGGAAGTGCTGGGGGGAAGACTTTGGACGGTACCCGGGGAGCAGCCGGGAGGACAGCCGACACTTCCGCCACGCTGGGCGTGGCCAGAAGATTGCCGGGAACACCTGGGGCTCATCCGGGTCCTTCATAAAAGGGGGCCGTCTCCCGTCATTCAGGGCTGGAGTCGGGTGGAGGTAGGACGAAGCTGTGAAGAGTGGAGGCGGCCCGAAGAAAGGCATTGTGGCCAGGACATTGGGTATTTGGGGGTTTGTGCACGTGTTTAGGTCTTTGTGACCAATGAACTGGGGTCTTGGTGACCATTATAATTGTAAATAGATTGTAAATAAACGTGTGGTGGTGTCAAAACAACATGTCCGCCTGTCTGTGCCCGGGTACCGTTCACATCTGGCGTAGTCGGCAGGATGCTCCGCCTGTTACAAGGCGGAGACCTGTACAAAAAAATATTGTTGTGGACGGCCCGGTGCAGCAGGGGACCCCACCCGCATTACGCTGGTGCTGCGTGCACACAGCCCCGCTGGGTAAAGAACCCCACGGACCGCCAGGGGTCCGCAGGAGGGCCGTTATTCCCTGAAGCGGGCGGGCGGTGCATTGGAAGGGTGCAGCGGTCTCCAACGAGCGCCGTTGCTGGAAGCGCCGGGGCGGCATGGCGCCCGAGAGGCCACGCCGAGGGCGTTTCCTCGGTTTGGCGGGACCTGGGAGGTGAGTTCCCTGCCTATCGGCAGCCGGCCCTTAGGGGCGGGCGTGTGTTTGTTTTCCAGGCAGGGACCTCCAGGATCCGCGTCAGTGGCGGCGCATGCTGGTTTGCGGGCTCCGGCAGCACAGCCGCAGCCGCGAGGGCTGCGGCGAGGAGACGCTGCAGCTCGAGAGGCGCTGGCAACAGCAAGGCTGCCGGCAAGCACGTCGCCGCCGCAGAAAGGGAGCCAAGATGGCCGCGGACCGGAAGTCCCTCCCCCTGACAGGCACGCGATTGGACGGTGTGTCTTGTGTGCCCGCCGATGACTGCAGAGAGGCGGACCAAGGAATGTCCATCACGGGCAGGGGAGACCGGATTGGGCGGAGGAGAAGGCCCACAGGAAGTGGCCGGCGTCGGCGGCCGACAGTCAGGTAGGCTCCGCGTCGGTTAACTTCCTGTCTTTGCCGGCTGCTTTGGCGGAGCTGGAGGCGTCCCTTCAGCCCGCCGGGCAGCGTGTGTTACAGGTGCTATGTGCCCTCCGGGCTGAGGTGCTGGTACTGGAGAGGAAGGCGCTCGCGGCGCTGAGAACGTTTCTATCGACAACGGGACGGCGCGACGCTGGAATCTCCAGCCGGAGAGGTACAGCGGAGACGGTGAGTACAGCCGACTCCGTAAAGCATATGGGAGGGTCTGCCGAAAAAGGCTGTGAAGGCAATGATCAGTTCCGAGTAAGCAGCCCTCCGACAGGTGGTGCGGCGCCGCGGACTGTATGTTGTGGCGGGGGAGTCTGAGAGGGGCGCTGAATGGACACGGGCTGCTAAGTGCCCGGGTCCTAGCGCCCGCCCGAGTCGGCTGCGGTCTTCGCCGCACTATAGGGACGCAGACGGGACAGAGGCGCCTTTTATTCCATAAGGAGTCTCAAACCGTCATGGCGTCCCAGAGTGAAGGGAGGAATAAGAGGCTGGGTGCCGATTCCTCCGATATGTTACGGACGCAGACGGGAAAGGGGCTCGTGTTGATTAATACGGAGCCGCATATCGTCAAGGCGTCCGAAAGTAAAGGGAGGATTAAGAGGCTGGGTGCCGATTCCTCCAATAAGGTGAGACGCGTTGCTGGGTGCAGCGTGCGGGCTGCCCTCTGGGAGAGCAGAGGGAGTCCCTGAGGCCGGGCGGAGAGAGAACGGGCGGTGCCAACGACTCCATCGTCGAGAGGGACACGGAAGCCGCGGAGAGGGTGCCGATCAGGCAAGTGCCGGGGTGCCGGTTGGAGGGGGGAACGCTGCCCGTGCGTGGCACGAGCTGGGTGCTTTGGCAGCGGTTCTGCCCCTGTGTTCTCTTTTGTAGGGACGGACCCGGGCGAGTTGAAGGAACCCCTTCGTGGCGGAACAGCCCTCTGATGTCGGGCCGTCTGCAGAAGGATCTCTCTGTCGGTGCGCAGGTGCGCTCGCAGCTGGAGGAGCCAACGGGGGAACGAGTGGCTCAGAACAAAGGCGTGGAGGTCCCGGAGGGGTGCCTACCGAGGAGGCCCGGGGTGCCGGTAAAGGGGAGCACAACCTGTGCGAGGCACAGGATGCACCATGGGTTGGTGCGCAGATTGTGTCTCCGCCCCTGTCCCTGCTAGGAGTGCGGGGCGGACCCGGCTATCCTCGAGTGGGACCCGTTTGGGCTCTGCTGCCCTGCGGGACGGGTCGCTCTTACCCACGAGTGGTCTTCGCTGGCTGTGGGGCACTGTCAGGGATGCCAGGGGCTATGACCCGGCCGGGCGCCAGGAGGGACGGAAGAGGGTCAGAGCCCGGCCTGGACCACGTGGGGTTCGCCTTCCGGGTTGCTTTGGGAGCCACGGGTCAAGGGCTTGGAAGCTCTTCCCTGTAGGGGCCCGTGGCCACCGCCAGGAGGCGCCCAATGCCTTGGGATTTGTTTCCCCAGCACTCCTGCCACACCAGGAAGTGCTGGGGGAAGACTTTGGGCGGTGCCGGGAGCAGCGGGAGGACAGCCGACACTTCCGCCACGCTGGGGCGTGGCCAGACGATTGCCGGGAACCCCTGGGGCTCATCCGGTCCTTCATAAAAGGGGCCGTCTCCCGTCATTCAGGGCTGGAGTCGGGTGGAGGTAGGACGAAGCTGTGAAGAGTGGAGGCGGCCCGAAGAAAGGCATTGTGGCCAGGACATTGGGTATTTGGGGGTTTGTGCACGTGTTTAGGTCTTTGTGACCAATGAACTGGGGTCTTGGTGACCATTATAATTGTAAATAGATTGTAAATAAGCGTGTGGTGGTGTCAAAACAACATGTCCGCCTGTCTGTGCCGGTACCGTTCACAATATATATATATATATATATATATATATATATATATATATATACAGATATATATATATATATATATACACATATTATACATATATATACCTGTATATATATATATATATATATATATATATATATATATATATATATATATATATATATATATATATATATATATTCATATATTCCTATACTGTATTCCTATAAAATGAAAATTGCAATACTTGTTTTGAAAGATTGTTTAGGAGGATGAGACTACATTTTTCCAGAGAGGGGCACACCTTGTGCCAAACACAATAACTTTCAGTGTTATGCAATATGACATATAAACTTGACACAATGATAGCTGACAGACTGGGGCACAAAAGAAAATTGCTTTCATGGCTGTGCATCATAAATGGTTCTGGTTACATAGAGTAAAACCCAGTTTTTTGGACAGAAACTCCTAAAACACCTACTTTTTTGTTTTATTTAGTTGTTGTTGGTGTGAAACAGAGGCTTTTATTCATATAAAGATGTTCTTTTTTAAAAAAACAAAGTGCTATACACATCCTTATACTACTCTTCAGTCATCTGCAGCTTTATTATTTAAGATGAATAGCTGCCATTTATTTTTGGGTATGTAATTTAGGTGCAATAATGCCAAAAAACCCTTAGGGCATAAGGGGCTAAACAGTATTACCTATGGGACCTGCACCTGCTTAAATCAATTGGCTTGGGTATTTAGCTGCTAGAAAGTTTTGGAAAGATTTTGAAATTGTCTCTGACTTCAAGTGAGTACTATGAGGTGGAGCTAATGGCAGGAATGTTCAGGTAGTGAATAAATCAGAGAAAAGTTTATTGGCACTGCATCGAAGAGACGAAGAAGAAAAAATCGATGGCACTGCAAGATGGTGAGTAAAGAAGGACACAGCTCCCATAAACCCGGGAAACAGTGAGGGAAAGACACTGCATTTCAAAATGTCAGTCAAATCCCATTAGAAATTACACAAAATTACAGTAAGAATATTAATATATTCCATCATACAATGTAATCACTAAAGGTCAGTACCAAAAGATATTTCCAAGGCAACATAAAAACTCAACACCAACAGCAGGGACACAAACAAATATTCATAAACTTCAAATTTTTGTTTAATAGGCAAACTCCTATTGTAAATATGTAATTGACATAATAATGATAATGATTACTCCAAAATAGTCAGATGTGCAATTTCACACACCCTTTAAAATTTGTCAAAATATTAACCAATAGGTTACTTAAAAGGGCTCTAGATTTCAAGCTCCAAGACGGAATTGAATAGTTCAGGCTGCACATACGCACACCTGAGCAAATATATGCCTAACACTACAGTGTTAAAGGGCCTTTGCTACAACCCAAAAAACAGGCTAGCAGCAACAGGCACAAAAATATCCACATATAAAAAAATATATATATTTTTCTATATAAAAGATTGCATTGATCATATGTAAAGATTTGATTATAACAACTAAATGAGTATTAGACTATTAGTGTTGATCATCAAAATTTAAAAAGAGTTTTTCATAGCAAATTTGCAGGGTTTGCTGGTGACCTTGCTTGCTGAATATTTTCCTGAAAATCCACTGTGCAACCTGTTTTGATGGCCTTTTTTTCTCCAGGGCCCTATGATGCTTTGTAAAGCTAGCATGACATCAGAGAGACGACCCCCCCCCCTCGAGTATATAACGATGATCCTGGAAATGAGCAGTATGCCAGATCAGCTACTATGTTAGATGAAATTTTTCTTCTGTTATCAATTTAATAGGAACTGTTTTACTTGTATGCTAAAAATTAGCAAACATATTGTGAATACATTTTAAACACACACACAGAAGGAAACTAGAAATGTGTAATGTCTTTGTGTATGGACTTGTTTGTGACCTGTGAGTCACACGGGACTCTACCCTTTTAACAGTATTACCTATAGTGCCATGCAGTTGACGAAGACAGGAAAGAGTAAATGTCCATGTGCTTTTGTGAATTGCTTATTTGTTTGCAGTAGCAATAAGCAAGCAAGCTTGTCAGGGAAAAAAATAACAAAACAGTACTCTTCAGTTTGAGAGAGGTGAGTACTTACTATGGAATCTGTAGGGGCTAACCCTCAGTGAATTCATGCTTCCTGCTCCTGTTGCCACTTTCTGCAAGAACCTTTAATATTCTGATATTTATTTCTATTATTTTTTTTTCTCATTGAGGAATGGTGGCACAGTGGTTAGCATGGTTGCCTAACAGATTTGGTCACTATTTGGGCACAATAATCAGTTCAGCATAGTTGTCAGATGGCCTCTGGGTCACTTAAAAGACCTTTGTGATCTAGTTCAAAATTAATTCCGTTTCTCCTTCCATACTGACTTCAATGCATTTTACCAAGTTTGGCAATATTTCTGAACATTCCTGTAATTTTACATACTTGAGGCAAAATGAATTCAGTGGAGTTGGAGCACCAATCTTTGCTATAAACATTTTAATAATAAGTTAAATAAATGAGGTGAGTTTACTAATTTAATTTTTGCACAGCAGCGCCATCTATTGAGGGGTGCAGTGCCCCACCTCTGGCCAATGCAGACATGCAATTTAAAGCCAAGCTTGACACACATAGTGATGAAACCTAAAATTATTTTTTTTTCTCGCATTCAAAACTCCAGAACCACTTCCAGCAATTTCTGCTTTATATATACATACCTTTACATAAAGTTTTACAACTGAATGCAGTTCAGGGTTACTTCAACACAGTGGGATTAATAAAGTATCTATCTATCTATCTATCTATCTATTGTGGAAGACGAATGTTCTCTTCGTTCCCTTGTACTAATTCATGTCTGAGAAGTAAGCTTTACTAAACCATGTAATAGCATGCTTTGTTTTAGCAAACAGAAAAATATTTGTGCAAAGGACTCAAGGTCTGAGCATTCCACACATGAGTCTGCCTTATCACGTTTTCCCTTAGCTTACATCTGAATGCCATAACAAAAGGAGCCAAGAAATCAAGTTGCATAAGGGCGTTGAAGGGGCTAAAGGTTTGTGTATAATAAATGTTGTTGACTGTTACATTTTATAATGATATTAAATTACGCATTCTAGGGGTATAAAACTGGACCCCACCCAACAGACGGGGTTCAGAAGAGCCCTGACGCTGTCATGTATATTTGATTGTCTGCTTTTCTGAAACTCTTCTCACCGTGACTCTGAAAATAAAGCTGCTTTATAACCGCACCTGCTGTCGGGTCTGAGATTTCGTCCACACTATCTATCTATCTATCGGGCACTTGCAAATCAGCCTGGAATGGAATAGCAGTACACCTATCTGAAAAGGTTGTAATGTTTCATGAAACTGTTAAAAAATTCTAATTATTAAGGTATACTCAAAGAAACAATCATAATAATAAAATAATAATGCATTTTTCTTCTCAGTTTAAATTTTTCAGAAGTGTTTCACAACTGGGGTGGCATGGTGGTGCAGTGGTAGCACTGATATTTTGCTGTAAGGAGACCCAGGTTTGTGTCCTAGGTAGCCCCCTGAATGGAGTTTGCATATCCTTCCCGTGTCTGTGGGAGGTTTCTCTGTGTGCTCCAGTTTCCTCCAATTGTCCCAAGACATGCAGGTTGGACGAATTGGTGATGATAAATTGGCCCTAGTGTGTGTACTCGCCCTGCAATGGTCTGGAGCCCTGACCAGGGTTTACTCCTGCCTTATGCCCTAAGCTAGCTAGGATAGGTCTCAGCACCTCCATGACCCTGGTCTAGATCAAGTGGGTTAGAAAATGACATGACATGTTTCACAACTATCTAACAAAAAAGCTACCGTTTTAACCAACACAAGTCTTGTGCGAAACATTTATCTATCCATCCAGATTGTGAATTTGCAGGGGGCAGGCCAGCAATCCAAACTGGACCAGTCATCAGTTCATTGCAGGGCACGGCACATATGAGATCACAATTGAAATAACATAAAACTCAAAGCCATTTCAAAATAAAACACAATTAGATGTAAAAACAATTTTTTTTTTGGCTTTGGAAAATTGACGCATTGATGCAATAAGAAAATAGCACCTGATTATTTAAATGGAAATACAGCTGAAAGCCATTTTGGATGTTTAAAGGTAGTCCACAGCTTATACGCAGCAGCAGCATCACAAGGGACCGGCCCGAGGCTGTCAAACAAAAGAACTTCAATTCGGCTGCCAGCAGTGTACTGATTCTCACTTAATAATTCCCACCTGCAATTACTCTACTCATCAGCTTCTTGGACTATAACATGAGTTGCTTTTTAAAACAATGGAGTTAAAACTTTGAAAAATGTTGCTCTCTGATTTGTGAAGACTGTATCAAAGATATTTGTCATTTAACTTAACAATCACTAACCCTCAGATTTGTCTCACCCTGAATAGTGCACTTTCCAAAAGAGAAGCAGAATGAAAAAGACACCACCTAGCTTTTCTACAGAAGCCAGCACTCCATTCTCAAACCAAGGAACTCGGTGTTTGATAGGCAACTTGCAGATATAGTAGAAAATCCTATGGCACTACAGGGAATTTAAGTAAGAAGTGTTCCAGAAGCTACTCAGTCTTCTAGTTAGATTATTATATAAATTTGGGTTGAGCAAGATCACTAAAATGGCTGACACAATAGAGAACGGATTTCCACTTCTGTCTCTCCACCTCCAGGTTCCGTCACCGTGTGTGAAGCTTGCATGTCCTACCTTTGTCTGAAGTGTTTTTACTCCAGGTAATCTGGGTTCATCCAAAATATCTATTTGTTGGCCTGTTCAGGCCTCTGAACATGTTAATAATGATAAAAGGTACAGTAAATGTATAAGCCATTTCCATGTGAATGATTTTCAGCAAAACATACAGTACTTTGAAAAAGTGTTTGAACCTTTCATTTTCAGGTCTACAAGCAAAATCTAAAAAGGGCTCCTGAGTGAACTAATAACTTTTTAAAATTTATGTTATCTATTGAATAAACAAAACTATCCAACACCAACCTGCAATGTGTGAAAAAGTAAGTGCCCTCCAGTTAAATCAAGCCATGCTTGATTACAGCCATCCCTGCTTAATATACATGTAAATTATTTTGACCCTTAGCATTAGATAGATAGATACTTTATTAATCCCAAGGGGAAATTCACATACTCCAGCAGCAGCATACTGATAAAAAACAATATTAAATTAAAGAATGATAAAAATGCAGGTAAAACAGACAATAACTTTGTATAATGTTAACGTTTACCCCCTTGGGTGGAATTGAAGAGTTGCATAGTGTGGGGAAGGAACGATCTCCTCAGTCTGTCAGTGGAGCAGGACGGTGACAGCAGTCTGTCACTAAAGCTGCTCCTCTGTCTGGAGATGACACTGTTTAGTGGATGCAGTGGATTCTCCATGACTGACATGAGCCGCTCTGCCACGGATGTCAAACTGTCCAGCTCCATACCTACAGTAGAGCCTGCCTTCCTAACCAGTTTGTCTAGGCATGAGGCGTCCTTTTTCTTTATGCTGCCACCCCAGTATACCTCTGCGTAGAAGTGGGCAATCGCCACAACCATCTGATAGAACATCTGCAGCATCTTATTGCAGATGTTGAAGGACGCCAGTCTTCTAAGGAAGTATAGTCGGCTCTGTCCTCTTTTGCACAGAGCATCAGTATTGGCAGTCCAGTCCAATTTATCATCCAGCTGCACTCCCAGGTATTTATAGGTCTGTACCCTCTGCATACAGTCACTTCTGATAATCACGGGGTCCATGAGGGGCCTGGGTCTCCTAAAATCCACCACAAGCTCCTTGGTTTTGCTGGTGTTCAGGTGTAAGTGGTTTGAGCCGCACCATTTAACAAAGTCCTTGATTAGGTTCCTATACTCCTCCTCCTGCACATTCATGATGCAGCACCACGATAGCAGTGTCGTCAGCGAACATTTGCATGTGGCAGGATTCAGAGTTGTATTGGCTCTATTGGCTTATGTATATAGGCTGAACATGACCGGAGAAAGTACAGTCCCTTTTAGTGCTCCTCTGTTGCTGACCACAATGTCAGATCTGCAGTTCCCGAGACGCACATACTGAGGTCTGTCTGTAAGATAGTCCACAATCCATGCCACCAGGTATGAATCTACTCCCATCTCTGTGAGATTGTCCCTAAGGAGCCGAGGTTGGATGGTGTTAAGGGATCTAGAGAAGTCCAGACAGCATCACGGCCTCTGTCCAAGTGGGAGAGGGATCGGTGTAGCATGTAGATGATGGCAGCCTCCACTCCCACCTTCTCCTGGTATGCAAACTGTAGAGGGTCGAGGGTGTGGCGGACCTGTGGCCTCAGGTGGTGAAGCAGCAGCCGCTCCATGGACTTCATCACATGTGACGTCAGACCAACAGGCTGGAACAACAACAACAACAACATTTATTTATATAGCACATTTTCATACAATTTACATAATAAAGAATAGAAAAAAGACACAATAAGAAAACAAAATAAATCAACATTAATTAACATCGAATAAGAGTAAGGTTCAATGGCCAGGGGGGACAGAAAAAACAAAAAAACTCGAGACGGCTGGAGAAAAAATAAAAAATATAAACTCTGTAGGGAAGTCATTCAGCTCACTAGAATGTGATACCTGTGGACCTGGGGTGATGCAAGATGTTTTCCAAAGCCTCGGGACTCTCCCCATTTCCAGGCTCAGGTTGAAGATGCGCTGTAGAGGACTCCCCAGCTCCAGCGCACAGGCCTTCAGCAGTCCTGGCAATACTTCATCTGGACCCACTGCTTTGCTGGCACAAAGTCTCCTCAGCTCTCTGCTCACCTGGGCTGCTGTAATTGTGGGTGGGGATGTCTCTCCTATGCTGGTATCAGCAGAAGGATGGGTGTAGGGTGCTGTACTCTGAGGTAAAAGTGGGTTAGGGTGGTCATACCTGTTAAAGAAGTTGTTCCTTTGGTTTGCTCTTTTCACGTCTCTCTTGATGGTGGCACCCTGCTTCAAGCTGCAGCCAATGATGATCATCCCATCCCACACTTCCTTCATGCTGTTATTCTGCAACTTCTGCTCCAGCTTTCTCCTGTACTGCTCTTTCTCCGCCCTGAGCTGGACTCAGAGTTCCTTCTGCACACGCTTGAGCTCATGCTGGTCACTACCTTTAAAAGCCCTTTTCTTCTGATTCAAAAGGCCCTTGATGTCACTTGTAATCCATGGCTTGTTGTTAGTATAGCAGCGTACTGTTCTTACTGGAACTATAATGTCCATACAGAAGTTGATATAGTCAGTAGTGCAGTCAACGACCTCCTCAATGATCTCACTATATGATCCCTGCAGGATATGTCAGTCCGTAGTTCCAAAGCAATCTCTCAGAGCCTGCTCTGCCTCAGGGGATCACTTCCTGAATGAGCATGTGGTTGTAGGTAGCACCTTCAATCTTGGTTTGTAGTAAGGCTGAAGCAGAACCAGGTTGTGATCTGCTTTCCCAAGTGCAGGCAGCGGGGTGGCACTGTATGCATCTTTAACATTTGCATACAATAGGTCAATAGTCCTATTTCCCCGGGTGTTACAATGCACATACTGGTAGAAGGCAGGTAATGTTTTGTCCAGCGTCACATGGTTAAAGTCTCCAGCAATTAGCACAAGAGCCTCAGGGTGCTGTGTTTGTAATTTAGCAACAGTGGAATGGATGATGTCACCCGCTATCTCCATGTCCGCCCGAGGAGGGATGTAAACAATAACAACAATGACGTGTCCAAAGTCTCTGGGCAAGTAATAGGGATGCAGACTTATGGCCAACAGTTCGATGTCCCTGCAGCAAGTGAAGATTTTGACATTTACATATCCAGAGTTGCACCACCTTGTATTCACATAGAGAGTGAGTCCTCCTCCTTTCCACTTCCCACAGGTATTTGTGTCTCTGTCCGCTCTAACTGTGCTAAACCTGGGTAGCTCCACGTTAGCATCTGGGATGGTAGTTGTTAGCCACGTTTCACAAAAACATTCAGACTTCAAGAGTGGCCCTTCCACTGTGATGGCTCTGCTCACTGTTGTCGACACGTCACAGCTGGCTAAAGCTATCAACATTTCATCTGTCCTCACCCTTCTACATCTCTTTTCCACCTTCTACACAGTCAACCACCAGACTCTCATTGCCACTTTGGCATTACTGTGATGGCCCTCAGGTGGTTTAAGCCCTGCCTCTTTGGCACATTCAACAGTGTGTCTCTGCAAGAGCAGATGTCAAGGATGAACCAGGCAAACATGGTGGTGCCCTAAGAATCAGTGCCGAGTTCTGTCCTCTTCTGTCTATACACCTCTTCACTAGGCCCCCCATGGGTTCTCATATCAGCGCGGAGTCAAGAATTTGCACTTATAGCTGTCATTCCTTCCAGAGGACCATATGGTGTCAGCTAGAGTCTCTGCATTCCTCGCTGATACTGCAACCTATATGAAGTAGCACCTACTGCATGTCAAAGGCGGACCTTCTTGATATGCTTGTTCGTCTGTTTATTCAGCACCCCATCTCTGTTCTGCTTGGCTCAGTATTACTAACACCTGCCAACTCTGTACACAACCTTACAGTAGCAATCGATGACCAGCTGTCTTTCACTGACCATACTGTAACTGTGTCTCGGTCTTCCAGATTCACTCTATGCAAAATCCACAAGATCAGAATGTATCTAAAGGAGTATGCAGCACAATTCCTAGTCCATGCTTTGGTCTTGTCACATCTGGACTATTGAAACTCTTTGCTGGCAGGAGCACCTTCACGTGTCATAAAGTTTCTGCAGATGATTCAAAATATGGTGGCATTTCTGGTGTTCAACCAGTTAAGATGGGCAGATGTTACTTCTCTTTTCAGAACACTACAGTAGTTTGTTGTAGCAGCACATGTTAAGTTCATATCCTTGAAGCTTGCCTGCAGAGTAGTCTATGGATCAGCTCCTACATACAGTGTATATTGAAACACTTATGAGGTCCTAAAATCCTTCTTGTCCACTCAGATGTACTGATGAATGGCATCTTATTTTGACAACCTTCAATCTATATTCTTTTTCATTTGTAACTCGTATCTGTTGGAATGATCTTTCCAGCACCATTCAAAATTCTGCCTTGCTCAATGTGCTTAAGAAGCATTTGAAGGCTCTCATGTTTAGTAAATGTCTAACTGATAATGGCTTTGATAGGTTTTTGTAATCAATTAAGTGTAACTAACTTGCATTTTGTTCTGAGCTCCTCACTTGAGATGGTTAATTGTGTAACCTTGTGCTGTAATGCTTGGTTGTAAACACTGTTTGCTTGATTATGTTAACCTGGTTTTTATAAGTCGCCTTGGATAAGCAAGTTGCTAAGCAAATAAATGTAAATGGTAAATTTTTTAATAAAAAAAAAAATTCGATTACGCTACACCTAATGTGAAGCACAAATATATACTGGGTCATGTCAGTGGCAGCTACTGAAATAATCAATTCTCACTATTTTAAAGAACTATGCTGTTTTCAGACTGAGGCACTCAGAATATATAAACAGTGGATGATCTAAGAAAAATTCAGTAGAATCAATTTGTACATTGCACAAAACTTAACAGATTGTCTGATTGGCATTAATGTAACAGGAAAGAATTGAAATGGTGTGGGACAAGACAAGTGCAGGGACTGATGAGGCCATAAGAGAAATCAAAAGGGAGACTGCAAAACCTGGACTGATAATGAAGGCATAGATCTATGGGTCAGTGAGACAAGAGGAATTCCTCTTTTTCACTGAGGTATCTGGGGCACCAGTGAGAGACAGAGAGAGAGAGAGAGACCAAGATAGAGAAAGAAGAAGAGTGGTCATTGACAAAGAACTAATAAATGGAAAGATTTTTGTCCAGGACATTAAAAACCTAAGGGAGTTTCAGAACAGGAAAGTAGGCCTGCTGGCTTGCAGGAAAAGTTTATTGTAACATTTTGCCAATTCTTCTCACATAATTAAATCAATATTATATTATTGAGTTGAAACAATATTACATTTTTATAATCCAAAAAGTGCAGCACTTATTCTTCCACAACTGCCTACTCTGCATGCTACAGGTGGGCATTGGCATTCTGTCTATTAAAAAAAACACAAATAGGTGTTGAATCACTCCAGGACCAACTGCAGGATCCTGATTGGATGCAGCAGTAGCCCCATAAGCCATACTAATTTAAGCACATGCCCCGTACTTGCTTACCATTGGGCCAGTGGTGGTGACATGTCAGTCAGACATACAAGAAAATAACTTTAGCTTGAACAAGAAACTAAGAGGTCCACTGTTATAAGTCCACAAAGCACATTTAGGCAGTTTTGACAAACTCCCATAACCTTAATCACGATTCTTGTTATTACAGACCCCCAGTCTGAGGATTATTGTGAGAAATAAATATAACAACCTGAAAATGATGACTAACATGAGACAAGAATCGCAGTAACAACAAACCAGGGTCATAACTGAAAGAGACAAATAAACAGATAACCAAATTAGTGAATCAGTAGTCAAAGAAAGAAAGGAGTTCAAAAAACATAAACAAAACCTGATACTTGTGCCTACTTATTTTTAAGCTATTGCTAATGATGTTTGTGGAGTTTTGGCGATTTGCTTTTGTTTTTCTTAGTTTTGCTTATTTTTTATTGCAGTTACAGTAGTGTCATCGCATCAAAATTTTCAGTTTCCATTTTGTTTGCAGGAAGTGCTATTTTGTGTGGCCTAATCACAGGCATATCCATCTTATTGACCGTTGAGTCACATTCATTGCTAGTCACACGACTCAATGATATTACTTCATTTTTTCCTGTGTAAGATGGGCCCTACCTTTAGCAGCTTTTTCTCCAGGCTTTCCTTTATGATTTCCACAAAATTCAGTTGTAAAAGTATATCACTTTCAACTGACAAAAGTGTTAGCCTGTGTAGCTACTGGTAAGTAAAGCAGGATCAAGCAATGTGTACAAAAAGAAATCGCTCAGTCCAAAAAAGGTTAGTTTTAAAAATGTTTAGTGAAAATTCAAAGCAAACAATCCACACAAGAACAGAGAAAAGTTGTTACACATGTGGAATAAAAGGCAAAAAAAGGAAAAATCTTTCTTCTTGTTGAACATCAGTTGTTTCTACACTTAAGGATGAGTTATTTCTGTATGCTTTACTTCGCATTCAGTATGTTCTAAACGTACAGCTCTGCACATAAAACTGAGAACGTTAAGGTATAATTTGAAACCGTGCCTTCCATGCCTTACCTACAGCAAGGCAGGTCACTAACTGAGACTAATCTATGGTCAGAGGGACCAGAAATAGTTAGAATATACCAATTCAATTCAGCGTGAGGGGGTTATAATAACCTCCAATATGCTATGCACTAATTTACAGACAAACATTTAATTTAACTAAGAAAATACTTCTCTCAACTTAACATGACCTAAATAACTGGCAAATGGCTCTTTACATGTTTGTCATTTTTCCTGTTACATTGTAGACTTCAGCCTATTTTTAACTAAAGTCCAATTTGAAAAAGTACACTTTCATTGGAATCAGTGACAGGTAATCAAGAATAGATTGTAAACAGAAATCAGCCCTGGACTTTTGTCCATACTGGCCTACCGCAATCAGCCAGACACTAGCCACCCTTGTACTTCCCGTCAGTGTGTGTACACATAATACTCCCTATTGGTTGCTAAATAAAATAATAAAGTATACTAACTAACTTCAAAAGCGCAGGCTGTACACATACTGCTGTGTCCCCCTGGTTCAGATACTACACAGCTATGTTGTGCTGTGCTGCTCTGCAGATGCTGCCCTTTACTGAGTCTTGACAAAAAAATGAGAATGTGTGAGAGTATCACATGGGAAAAATTAGACTCTAGTCCTGTCTCAACCTTGATTCAGTACTTGGTAGCCAATTTTATCTCCACTCCACATGTGTTTGAAAGTTGGCGTCCTTGTAACATACATTTTGAAACTGTTTAGAATGTTAGCTACATTTAACTAGAGGAATAAAATCAAACTATGATGTTGACTTGTTGAACACTAGACGCTAATACCGTGTACTTAATCTTTCAAGCTACCCTTTACCACTGTGGTTACAGCTTAATAAATCAGTTACTATTAATTTCAGTATCTTGATGAACTGCTTTGGGTTTCGTAAGTACTCATAGTGAATAGGCTGCTAAGCTGACCAATTTTACACACTCACTCCACTGCAGTCACTCACTTATAAATCACTGACTTGGTTACAAATTTCTAGATGTTGTTGAAGAGCCCTAAATTATTTGTATGATTATTCCTAGCATGCTCATGATCTGGTTTTGGTTATTTTGTTACTCTGACTTTCTCACAATAAACCTCAGCTTGTTTTCAGACTTTTCTTTTCACTTGTATCTCTGTCTTCAATGTACTGCTCCACTGTGCTTTTTGGGACAATGCATTTTTCCTTGGGGTGTAATAACTATTAATACTCTTTTTGAGGACAAAGACTTTTATTCTATGTTAATTAGTGTTCCCTAACTTTAATTATTTATTTTTTCTTTTTTCTATTTCTTCACCATGTAAAGTACTTTGAGCTACATTATTTGCATGGAAATTTGCTATATAAATACAGTCATATGAAAAAGTTTGGGAACCCCTCTTAATTCTTTGGGTTTTTGTTTATCATTGGCTGAGCTTTCAAAGTAGCAACTTCCTTTTAATATATGACATGCCTTATGGAAACAGTAGTATTTCAGCAGTGGCATTAAGTTTATTGGATTAATTGGATTGATTAATTTGATTAATTAATTGGATCGATCTGTTCTTAACTCAATTTTTCTTTTTGTAAAAACTTGATTGCTTTGTATGGAATGTAATAAAATAAATAAAAAAAAGTTTATTGGAGTAACACAAATTATGCAATATGCATCATAACAAAATTAGACAGGTGCATAAATTTGGGCACCCCAACAGAGATATTACATCAATACTTAGTTGAGCCTCTTTTTGCAAACATAACAGCCTCTAGATGCCTCCTATAGCCTTTGATGAGTGTCTGGTTTCTGGATGGAGGTATTTTTGACCATTCTTCCATACATAATCTCTCCAGTTCAGTTAAATTTGATGTCTGCCGAGCATGGATAGCCTGCTTCAAATCATCCCATAGATTTTCGATGATAATCAAGTCAGGGGACTGTGACATCCATTCCAGAACATTGTACTTCTCCCTCTGCATGAATGCCTTTGTAGATTTCAAACTGTGTTTTGGGTCATTGTCTTGTTGGAATATTCAACCCCTGCCCCTCCTGTTTCTCATCACCCTGCCATACAGATGTTCTTTGTGCAAATTGCGTTGAATTGTAGAACGATGTACAGATATACCATCTGCAGCAAGATGTTCTTGCACATCTTTGGAGGTGATCTGTGGGTTGTCTGTAACCATTCTCACAATCCTGTGCATATGCTGCTTCTATATTTTTCTTGGCCTGCCAGACCTGGGTTTAACGGAAACTGTCTCTGTGGCCTTCCATTTTCTGATTACATTCCTTAAAGTTGAAACTGACAGTTTAAACCTCTGAGATAGCTTTTTGTAGCCTTCCCCTAAACCATGATACTGAACAATCTTTGTTTTCAGATCTTTTAAGAGTTGCTTTGAGGATCCCATGCTGTTACTCTTCACAGGCAAGTCAAAGGGAAGCACAACTTGGAATTGATCACCTTACAGTAAATACCTTTTCTCATGATTGGACACACCTGTCTATGAAGTTCAAGGATTAACAAGCTAATCTAACCAATTTGGTGTTGTAAGTAATCAGTATTGAGCCGTTACATGCATTCAAATCAGCAAAATTACAAGGGGACCCAAATTTTTGCTCAGCCAGTTTTTCACATTTGATTTAATTTCATACAACTAAATACTGCTTCACTAAAAATCTTTGTTCAGAAAACACTCCAGTACTCAGATGTTCCTAGGAAATCAAAGACATTCCACTGTTATCTTTTTTGTTGAAAGTAAATTATTAAACAGGCTGAGAGGGGTTCCCAAACTTTTTCATACAACTATAAATGTTGTTGTTGTCCTTTGTTCCATGGTCTGGACTGAATCCACCTTGTTCCTTCTTGATCTTAAGTTTAACTACAGGATGTGTTCTCTATTCCAGTAATCCAGCAATGATTTTCACAGGAAACAGTCTAATCCCTTCTGCTATTTTCAGCATTGTGAGGCCAGCAAACCATATAAACTTGCCAATTTGGAGCTTTTCAATAATGATCAATAATCAATCACCCTAACTCTAAACAATGCATGTGGAATTGTGTGAGGGGGATATATCAAATGGTTTTGCCATTTAGTGGGCATGTCATGGAAGGCATCTTTCTACAATTTGACAGCTTCCCATATGGTTGGTGTCCACCAAAATTTCTTTGCAGCAATTTACCACCCATCCACGTACTTATTTTGCAAACTGGGTGACTGGCAGGCAGATTCATGCATATTAAACATTGGTAAAATTCCCCAAAGTGTGTCTTAAAAATCAATAAACTATTTCTTATAAAGATGACTCCCTGTAGTAATGCAGAACCTCGCACATTACCAAATTTAAGTTAAAGAAGCCTTAAACTGAGCAGCATTATTTATAACGTTAAAAGTATGGCGACGCAAAGGAAGTGTGCTTACCGTTTGTGTTTTGAAGACGCTGCAGCGGGAATTTGGGGGCGTCGAGCGGGTGAGCACTGTGAGGCATGACGAGTCCAAAGACGGTATAATGACCATTATGGGCTCCTCCGCATGTGTTCAGTTTTACACGCTGGTGTCCTCAGAGCCTGCCCAGTGCAGGTGGTTTAAAGTGTGGAATGCCTGAAAGAAAAAGCCGGCATTTGCTTATGTAAATTGGGTAAAGTCAGAGATGGGGATCTCATATTGTAAAATAACTGAATTTACTTACTCGTGAGTCAGCAACTGGTAGCTTTTCGCTCCACATAGCTGTTGGCCATCACCCGCATGACCGGCAGGGGTTCGATTTTAAATACAAAGTTGTTTGGGGCGTGTCGCAGCGCATGGCGTGAATGTGCCAGCTTCTACCTGGATAGGCGCGTGGGATAGAAGGGGTGGCGGATTGGTTGGATAATCTTGCCGGTTATATTTAAGGAGTTGCCGGCCAACAGGGATCATTCCTCCATCAGATTCAGTGCCTTTAAAACAAAGCCCTAGGAATGGCACTCAGCGCACCATGGTATGTAACCAACGATCTGATATATCAAGGCACCAAATCCCTGTCGATTCAACAGTTCATTCAGAAGAGTTCTATCAAACTTTTCATTTAACTAGAAACTCACCATAACAAAACTCTTCAAAGGATTCTCCAATATGATAAATGCCAATACAAGAAACACAAAAGGCCAAAGACAATAATCACCTAAACCATCCTAAAATTCAACAACAGGAATTCACACAACCCCTAACCAAAAAAGCCAAAACTGATTTCATGAGACAAGTTAACAAAAATCTAACAGATTGAAACAGATAGTTTTTGATTTTGGGATTGGTGCAATTGTTTTTTTCTTTTTGTATATACACACAGTTGTTTTTTTTCTTGTGCATTTTTTTCTCTTTATTTTTTCCTGTTGGAGGAGCTTCTTGAGCCAGAGATAAAAGAAGACTACCTTCATTCAGTGCACTTTATTTTGGAAATAGTCCATATTTTCCTTTTTTTTGTTTTATTTATTTCTGAAGAAGTGTCAGCACTGAAGGACTGCGCCTTGAAACCTGCCTGACACTACTGCATTTTTGTTGTTCAGCACTCTTGTAAATAAACTTGCACCATTTAACCCTTCAAGTTTTGTCTTTCTCTCATTTCTCTGCTGATCCTGTTTGGTTCATAAATGATCAGATTTTCGGAGTGCAGGCTGGGGCCACTTTCCCACTACATGGGATATCACACTCTCTTGGGAGTTATTTCAACTGTGACGACACACTAGGTGGTGTTCTTTCTTCTTTATGTATATTCAAAGGTTTAATCAGAAAACCAGCCAACTAAAACTTGTAAAACAAGCATTGAGAAGGTTGTGTGCGAGTTTCCGATCAGAAAGTCATCATCCTCTAACACACTTCATTTTCAATTATATGACATTTATTTAGAATTTGTATCTATAAAATCAGGCATGTGCTGTATGTTTCAATGAGGTTGTTACCCAGTTCAGGTTAAAAAAGCAGGCAAGGTGATGGACAAAATTCATAATGAAATTAAGTTATTCATATCAAGTTTGCTGCTTTAATTATGGGAAACTTGAATTTCAGTGAGGGATGGCGAGTATCACATATTTTATTTAAAAGTCCCATGTTGATTAACTTAATATGTTTAAAACCATGTTGCACTTTCAAGTGTAAAGGGTTTTGTAATGTAGAGATTGATCACATTCTGGATTAGTTTAGAATAAAAATATGTGATTTGTGTTTGCTTTAATAGTGCAGTGATGTGAGTTTGTGACTGATGAGCTGCTTTAACTTGTGTCATGTATTTATGGTATGTTCTGGAATTACAAACATGGCAAAATGAGAGGCGAGTCCTCTAAAATACAGTCACAAAGCTGACCAGGGGCTTACACTGTCCAGTTTATCCAGAACTATGAGCAGTAGGCTTCAGCCTGACAGGGCCCAAACATTCGAAGCTGGCAAAAAAAGAGAAATATCTCAAAATGTAGCAAAAAGCGCCATGAAGTTGGGGGATAACAGTAAACTCCCAGATTGGGCACAAAAGAGTAAACAAAGAATTTTTGTAAATAAATGATTTGTTTGACAAAACTAATGAGAAGTCAAGCGAAATGACACCTTTTACTGGCTAACTGAACAGATAGGAATATGCAAGCTTTCAAAGCAGCAATGGCCTTGTCTTTAGTCAAAATCTTTGCTTGACTTCTCATTGCATCCATAATGGCTAACACGGTACCCTACTCAAAAGAGCAAAAATAGGCCAACGGTGTTGATTAAAAGGCAATCCTACAGCAAACCAGTCAAATAAAAACTAACCCGGAATCATAATTCTTGAACAGAAGCCAGAGACTCAGAGAAACTAGAAAAATCGAAATGAAATAGCAACATTCACAAAAACTCCAAACAAACACAGTGATCTCCTTATTTGACCTTACTCCACTCTGACCGAAATAGCCAAAGGGAAGGCTTAGGACTAATGATGTAATGGTGGCCCCACTTTCTGAGGTTCCAACCACTAAAAGGTGATAAATGTAATGAAAGCAAATGCAAAAATTATTTGAATGGCCCAGAACAATTGGGATGCCTATTATGAGTAATTACTGCAGGTGTGGATAGTCCACTCCAGTTGACTTCAGTTAATATATACAAAAATTGATTTTTACAGGAGTCCTGAAACAATGGATTAATCATAGATTTAAGAGTTTGATTTGGCAGAATTAGTCTTAAAATTGTTGCAAAAGAAAAAAAAGGTGGGAGACATTTGCAACATTACAAAATCAATAGCGGGCGACACAGTGGCGCAGTGGTAGCGCTGCTGCCTCGCAGTTAGGAGACCTGGGTTCACTTCCCGGGTCCTCCCTGTGTGGAGTTTGCATGTTCTCCCTGTGTCTGTGTAGGTTTCCTCCCAAAGACATGCAGGTTAGGTGCACTGGTGATCCTAAATCCTTGGTGTATGTCCTGCAGTGGGCTGGTGCCCTGCCTGGGGTTTGTTTCCTGTGTTGGCTAGGATTTGCTCCAGTAGACCCCCATGACCCTGTAGTTAGGATATAGCATGTTGGATAATGGATGGAAAAATCAATAGCTTGTGACATTGGGTAAAGATTCTGCAGCTTATGGGCTAGCACTACTAGGTTGAGGAACACCTTTTTCTTGGATGCTATTAGACTAATGAGCACATCATCACTAAATCTGACTGTAGACTCTGTGTGATGTATAGTCGTATGCTATACTTTGCATTCTAATTCAGTAGTCTCATGTACTAATTGATTTGCTGCTACCTTTTTTACATGCATGTAAGTTACATGCTAATTATAGGGCATACTGCAATAACATTTATTTTAAGCATTAAAATCTTACTATATTTATGTATTAATGTGATTTCATTCAATTTATCAAATCATCTGTGATACTGTGCCTTTATCACAAAGTCTATGGGGTTAAGGGGCTACTTTTTATTATGTATTTTTTTTAATGGGGTTATAGTGGGCACTGTTTGTTTAATTACAGGGAACTGAATACTGAATTTTGTTTCTGCACATGGATGTTGGAATGACAATAAAAGGTCCTTAATTTCAATCAATCAATCAACATTTATTTATATAGCACATATTCATACAAAAAAATGTAGCTCAAAGTGCTTTACAAAATGAATAGAAAAATAGAAGACACAATAAAAAATAAACATAAGCATAAGTCAACATTAATTAACATAGAAATAGAAATTTGAATCTGTTTGAATAGTTCTTAAATATTATCCTTTTAGTAAGTGTTACTGTGCAGTTAATTTTTTTTTCCATATAATGATACAAGCATAAATCTCAAAACAGCAAATACCACAAACAGGATATGGTCATCCGAGGGAATGACAGGCTCAACAGAAATTTCTTTTGTTTTTACTACAACAGTGTCAAGCAATGAAAATGGCTCAGATTCAAGACAACTGCTGTATTGTCTTCTGTTACTAGACATTGTCATGCATAGGACAATTGCTGCTCCATCTGTGTCATCTGTTCAGTGTTGCCCCTCGCTAAACTGGGGCCCCCCAACCACCCCTTCCTGATTCCACTACATTAGTATTTCTTATAACAGCTTTAATTTAAACAATACATATAGAATTAAACAATAAATAAACAAAGAAGCACGCATCACAGACTTAACTATAATGTTTTGATTTGTTTCCTTTATAAATCAAGGCCTAATTAGTACTAATTATAATAATAATAATTACCCAAGGTTTTAATGTACTGTTACTCTTTGTTACTTGATATAGTCAACAGCATCACTTGTGACATGTGATACAACAACAACAACTAAAACAATTCTAATATTACTACTACTACTACTACTACTACTAATAATAATAATACTAATAATAATAATAAATACTAAATAGCTACTACTACTGCTACTAAAATAATGAGATTAGCCAACTCAATTCATTCCTTGAAGAGACAACTACAAATTAATTTGTTCAGTAAGGTGTTTAACTTACCCTGACATTCTTACTCTTCTTTCAGTTTAGCCTCTCTGTACAGATGCCCAGGAAGATTTGTGTTTGTACCACAAATAAGGTTAATTGTTCAGAGTTTCCTTGTAGTACTCATATTTTTATATTTTATCCTGGTGTATTCTTGCTTATTCTATTTCAATACTTTGTATTTATTTTTATTCAGTATTTATGAAGATATTATTTCTGTCCAATGTTGTTTATGCCCTTCTGTTCTTTCTGAATTTCTGTGAAGGACTCTGAGCATGGGAAAGGTGCTATGTAAACAAAATATTATTATTATTATTATTATTATTATTATTATTAATACTACTATTACTAATAGTAATAATAGTAAAATCTACTAATACTACTAGTGAACATGTTTAATAAACTTACTTAATGTAGTAAATACAGGGTCAAAATGTAGCTGAATATTTACAGATTTTAATATATACATATACAGTATGTAATATATAGTCTCTGCACCTGTGTTGTTCCAAGTGATTTAAACACTACTGCTGTAACCCCTGGTTTAAAAAAAACCTGGCTTAGATCTGTTACAGCTAAAACTTTATCGCCCAATATCTAATCTTCCATTTATGGCTAAGATTTTAGAAAAGGTTGTTGCTGCTCAACTTAATGATTATTTAAACTTGCATGACTTGCTTGAGCCTATTAAATCTGGACTCAGAGCACTACATAGCACTAAAACTGCTTTACTTAAGGGAACCAATGACTTACTTATAACCACAGATTCTGGGATGGCCGCTATTCTAATTCTCCTTGACTTAAGTGCAGCATTTGATACAGTTAACTATGAAATTTTAGTGTCAGCTATTGGTATCTCTGGTACTGCTCTTTCTTGGTTCACATCATACCTCAGTGTTCGCCAGTATTATGTCTTCATTAGGGATCACAAATCTGCCACTACTTCACTCACACAAGGTATTCCTGAAGGGTCAGTTCTAGGTCCAGTCCTCTTTAACATCTATATGCTCCCGTTGGGTGAGAATATTCGTTGGTATGGTCTAAGCTCCACTGCTATGCCAGTGACACACAACTTTATATAAGTATTGATGCAATTGCAACACCTTCACCTGTTGCACTGTTGCATTCGGGAAATCAATCATTGGATGACAAATAATTTTGTATGACTTAATCCTGATAAAACAGAAATCTTTAAATTAGTTGGTGCCAAATCTGTCCTCTCTACCCTTCGTGGGCTAAAAATTGACATTGATGGGATCCTGGATGAACCTTCAGCATCAGTCCATAATTTGGGTGTCATCTTTGATCAGCTTCTTACTTTTCAACCACACATTAGCTCAATAGTACAGAAAGCTTTTTTTCATCTTCGCAACATTGCTTATTTGCATTCTTTCCTCACTGTGAAGGATACTGAAATAGTCATTTATGCTTTCATCACTACCTGTCTAGTAGTGTCTGCAATGCATTGTTTTATGGCCTCCCGACTACACTGTGTGCACAATTATTAGGCAAGTGAGTATTTTGACCATATCATCATTTTTAATGCGTATATTCCAACTCCAAGCTGTATTAACTTGAATGCTTATTGGATTTAAGCACGTCAGGTGATGTGTATTTGTGTAATGAGGGAGGGTGTGGCCTAAGGAGATCAACACCCTATATCAAGGTGTGCAGAATTATTAGGCAGCTAGTTTTCCTCAGGCAAAATGGGCCAAAAAAGAGATTTAACTGACTCTGAAAAGTCAAAAATTGTAAAAAGTCTTTCAGAGGGATGCAGCACTTTTGGAATTGCTAAGATATTGGTGTGTGATCACAGAACCATCAAACATTTTGTTGCAAATAGTCAACAGGGTCGCAAGAAACGTGTTGAGAACAAAAGACGCAAATTAGCTGCCAAAGATTTGAGAAGAATCAAACGTGAAGCTACCAGGAACCCATTATCCTCCAGTACTTTCATATTCCAGAGCTGCAACCTACCTGGAGTGCCCAGAAGTACAAGGTGTTCAGTGCTCAAAGACATGGCCAAGGTAAGGAGGGCTGAAACCCAACCACCACTGAACAAGAAACATAAGTTGAAACGTCAAAACTGGGCCAAGAAATATCTGAAGACAGATTTTTTTCAAAGGTTTTATGGACCGATGAGATGAGAGTGACTCTTGATGGACCAGATGGATGGACCTGTGGATCAGTAATGGGCACAGAGCTCCACTCCAACGTGGAGGTGGGGTACTGGTATGAGCTGGTATTTTTAAAGATGAGCTAGTTGGACCTTTTGCATTGAAGATGAACTCAAAATCAACTCCCAAACCTACTGCCAGTTTTTCAAGACACTTTCTTCAAACAGTGATACAGGAAAAAGACCATGATTTTTATGCAGGCCAATGCTCCATCACTTGCATCGAAGTTCTCCACTGTGTGGCCAGCCAGTAAAGGCCTTAAAGATGAAGGAATAATGACATGGCCCCCTTCCTCATCTGACCTAAACCCTATCGAGAACTTGTGGGCACTTCTTAAACGCTAGATTTACGGGGGAGAAAAACAATACACCTCTCTGAAGAGTGTCTGGGAGGCTGTAGTCACTGCTCCACAAAAGCTGATTGTCAACAGATCAAGAAACTGACAGACTCCATGAATGGAAAGGCTTATGACTGTTATTGGAAAGAAGGGTGGCTATATTGGTCATTGATTGATTGATTTATTTTTTTTGAAATGTCAGAGATGTTTATTTGTAAATTTTGAGGTGTTTGTTTATTATTCTCACTATAACAGATGAAAATAAACAAGTGAGATGGGAAAATTTTCATTTTTCCTTTAGTTGCATAATAAATCTGCACACTAATAGTTGCCTAATAATTGTGCGCACATATGTATTCCCCTGATGATGTTCACACTCACATTTCCGTTGTGAAACATTCAGGTTTCAGGTTTATTAACATTTTGGATTGACTGATAGCACTGTGTTTGTTCCATATTAAAATTAATCCTCAAAAATACAACTTGCCTAATAATTGTGCACACAGTGTAAATATATCAATAGAATACAATATGTTCAGAATTCTGCTGCTCGTCTACTTACACACACTTAAAAATCTGCTCACATTACCCCTGTCTTTTATGATTTGCATTGGTTACCAGTCTTTTCAAGAATCATATATAAAATTATTGTTCACACCTTTAAAGCACTTCATGGTTTAGCCCCTCATTATCTGTCTGAGCTGCTGCTTCCTTACACTCCTGCTCGTGTATTAAGATCATCAGGCGCTAACGTACTAACTGTACCTAAATGCAGGTTAGTAACTATGGGTGTCAGAGCTTTCAATGTGATAGCCCCTAAAATTTGGAATGCTCTTCCTCTCAGCCTTCGCAAGGAAAAATCTATTACTCATTTCAAAACCCTGTTAAAAACACATCTCTTCAATGAGTATTATTAATTTTCTTGTATTTCATTTCTGTTGTCTTGTTAATGTATTTATTGAATTGTAAAGTGACCTTGAGTGTATGAAAGACGCTACAGAAATAAAACTTATTATTAATGTATATCCCCTACATTTATAAATTTATGTAAACTTAACTTCCTCTTTCCAACGACAGCAGATAAGAATAAGGCATTAACTGAATCATTAATGATAGCTGCCAGTAAGATGAACCAACAACTGAAGTTCATCTGAGCTGATTGTTCTTTTTTATGTCAAAAGTTTCTTGCCTAATGCTTTTCCATAATTCAGCCAATTACTAACAAGATGCAACAACACTCAATGTAGTTAGTTTGTTGAGTAACGTTGGTTGCCTTTAACTAGGTGATTGGGTCCTGAGGTCCAATAAATCCAATAAACCGCTAGCTTAGTGTAGTAGCAATTTTATCTAACTTCTTTTTTTTCAGTGCTCCTGAATGGTGCTGACTTGAATCATTTATCAGTTAGGTTAATTTACATAAAATATTTAAAAATATTTTAATTGTTGTGGCAGATGGCCGGGGCCCATGCTTGGTCGGGACGCCCCTTCACCACATCTGCCAGGTGGACAAGGGTGGGAAGCCCAGTATCTCCCCCTGGATGCTAGATGGCAGCATCCCGGGGTTGCAGCGGTGCCTCAGACTCCCCCAGGGCTTCATGGGGATTAGAGCTCTGTGCAGCTCTTTGGGGTTCTGCAGGCGCTGCCATGGGGTGCTGCACCATGAACAACTGGCATCTTTTGGGCACTGGTTTCGCTGCACCTGCAAGTGTAGCTGGAGGCCAGCAATCACCCACCTGGAGCACTTCCAGGTGCCTGATAAAAGGGAGCCAGAAATCACCACTCGTTAGCCAGAGTTGGGAGGAGGAGGACTAAGCTTGAGGAGGAGTGGTGGTAAAAGAAGAGAGAACTGTTGTGGGTCTTTGGTGTGCCTTAGGACTGTGTATTGCCTATGGGGTTCATGGGGAAGACGTGCCCCACAGGTGAAGAAAATAAAAAGCCTGTTTATTTTATACGTGCCTCCGTGTGCATCTGTGTCAGGTCAGGCACCTATATAGCTCTTTTGTTACATTGTCTTAAGCAATACACAGATAAATGGGCTATTTGAATAAAATCCCTGTTGTCTTAATATTATCTAAAGCAGCACTTCCGATTCATTTTACCCTCTCACCCCCTGTGACGGACGAGGCTGATTTCGCACCCCCTTGGTTTGAGAAGAAGTATGAAAAAATATGAGGTTAACGCAGAATCGAAGCTTTATGAATAATGGATACTTTATTCTCCATCAATAATTGTTTTGGTAAAGCCATACTCAGTGTAATCCTCTTTCCATTTTTTTTATTTTTTTGCGACTAGCCATGATTAAATGAACAGTAAAAAAGTAAGAGCAAAGCGACGGTGACTTATTGAGGCAGGCAGGCGAGAGCACAATAGCACGCGGGCTCGATGTAGTGCATGTCAAGTCGATCAAAATGCACGGTCAGATTCGAAAAAATATATCTTTTCAAGTTCTATTTGGATATAAGTAGGTTCTATTTAGTTGACTGAAATATCTTTGGTAGGAATGTAAGTTGAATTTAGTCTTTAAATTTCTATGGTGAAGAAAAATTTATGCAATGATGACTAAATTTAACTTACATTCCTACCAAAGATATTTCTATCGACTAAATAAATTTAAATAGAACTTGAACAAATACGATAGTTCATAATACCCATGCAGCACTAAGTCTGTGTAAAAGTGGAAGTCATCCATTTTAACAAGCAGCGTATTGCACTGATACGAAATAGCCTGCCCATTTAATTATTTAGGAATGGATAGATAAATTGAGATTTCGTACAAATAATGTTTTTCATTTTTACTTCCTTGATGGATTCTGGCACACCAGCAACAATCGGGAAGTGCTGATCTAAAGGTTCCAAAATAGTTGACTTGTTGAAAATTATTGACACATATATTTATTGCTAAAGAGAGAGTTCTTATTTATAAATTCTTGGAAAATAGCATTTATTTAATTGCAATTATGTCATTATTCCTTTGGCTACTGTTTAGGACATGATAGATATGGAATATCTTGGTTTACTGTTAACAGAGAAGAAAAACAAATAACAGTCATAAATTCCAACAGAAGTAATAAAACACAGGAACATGTTTTTTTGTTTTTATTTTTTTTTTGCTACAGAAGTACTTGTTGTTCGCTCTTATTAAGTTTATGGGCAGATAAATATTTTTCTTCATCATCAGAGCTTACTATCCAGACCTTGATTTTCTTTGTGGTGGATAAGATAATATTAAAAGTGCCACGCTTCAAAAGACAGGGATGCCTTATTTTGTAATGATTTAATTGCAGATCAGACAGATCTGGTTGAGCATTCTGAATGATGACAGTATAAAAACATACTTTTTTGTTCATCATTGAAAAGACGATTCTCAGTATCAATGTTCCTTTAAAAACATTTTGACAGAGACATGTTTTGCTATCATCCTCAATTTGATAAATAGCTTGCAGCATGAATTTTACGTGTTACATCCTGGCTAATAAGTAGAAGTTACATAAACGGGTACAACTACTGAAGATTTTCCTCAAAAAAATGGAATTTAAATGACTAAGCTTGCTCATTTGGAATGATAGTAACATATGCAACATATGCTTGATGTTTCCTTATCTTGCATAGATATAAATTTGTCAAGTTTGAACTGACTTAAAGTGTGTGTGATGTGAATGAGTGGGTGATTTGATGAGAATGTCCAGGAGTGAATGAGGAGGAGTGCCTGTTAAAGTGTGTGAAGTGTGTGTGTGTGTATGTGAATGTGTAGGGAGGTCCTTGTTATGGCAGTGTCTGGCCCAAAGAGTATGTGCTCTGAGATAATTTAGCCCTAGGTCAAACTGATTTCATGACCTCTGCTGTAGTGTATAAAGTGAATTAGGAAACTGGACAAATGGATTTATGGATGCCAATAGTGAGTATTTAACTGAGAAAACCAGAAAAAGGTATTTATTGTGCAAAACATAATATATCAAAAGTCACATCATCACCTGGCTGTTTTGGGGTGTAAGTTAAATTAGAAACTGGAAGTGACAGAGTTTCTGACTGAACAATTAATATGCCTGTTCTTTTAGAAGCAGGCACTAAGTTCTAATAGTTCAGTTAATGAAAAGAGCTCTAGAACATCTGATGTTAGTCTGACAATCCTGGAAATAGCAGGGATAGATGTATAGAAGAAAACAGAGAGACAGTTAGAAAGAGATGGGGAAAAAGTGGCAAAAATATGTGCTAAAATGTATGAAGGCAAATCCAGGATTAAAAACCAAGATCCAGGCATTTAATGACCTCTTGGGCACAGCCATCAGCAGTGTGTCTATTTGTGGAGTGAGTGTTGACCTTGTTGACCTTGGCAGTGACATTCATGTCTCTGGTGACTCTTCCTGTGAAGTCAGTAGACGGATTGGGAGAGCATGGGGGTTCATGAGGTCACTGGAAAGGGTGTGTGGTGCTCCCGATATCTATGCAAAAGGAAGAAGGTCCAAGTCTTTGCTATATGGTTGCAAGACATGGATGCTATCCAGTGACCTGAGACGAAGACTGGATTTCTTTGGTACTGTGTCTCTCCAGAAAATCCTTGGGTACCGTTGGCTTGACTTTGTGTCGAATAAGCAGTTGCTCATGGAGTCCTGAATGAGGTACATTACCTGCATTGTGAGGAAGTGTCAGTTACGGCACTACGGCCATGTGGCGCATTTCCCCGAGGGTAATCCGGCTAATAAGATCCTCATTGTTGGGGACCCGAGTGGCTAGACCAGGCCAAGGGGTCGCCCACGTAACACCTGGCTGTGGCAGATTGAGGGTCATTTCCGGAGGGTGGGACTCGGCCGCATGTCTGTCTGGGGGGTTGTAAACCGGGATCCTGAGTTGTTTCGCCATGTAGTGGGTGTGGCAACACACTGTACCAATGCATATTCCCCAACTTAACTTGACTTGCTAACCTGCCGATTTGCAAAAAGTTTATGGAAATCACTAGGTTTCCAGTCCTTTAAAGATCTCTGGGGACTCTAAATCATAAATATAGCCTTCCAGCAACACTCTGTTTTTTCTATATACAGGCTACAAATTTCATCAAAAGTAACCTGCCTAACCTCCATCATGTTTTATCAAAATCTGTTGCTGAGGTGATGTTTCTAGTTCTGGCTAATTTTAATAAAGATTATTAGAGTTTCTAGATTCTTCAAAAAATTTCCAAGGAATTTAACCTAAGAGAGTGATAGAAAAGACATCCTACATTAAGAATTTAGATTCTTCATTCAGTGCAAAGCTAGCTATACCTCAGGAAAAACTACACCTTTCACATATATTGTCTAAATGTATCCAGGACAAGATCAAAGTTGGGTTCTCACTAAGATACTTGTTCTGGGAATGCTCTGTACATTGAGCATTTTGATTTCATTTTTTTGTAACTTCTGGGATAGTCTTGGATTTGCAATCACTCCTAATCCTTTAACAGAATTAAAACCAAGTGCAATTATATACAGTCATATGAAAAAGTTTGGAAACCACTCTTAATTCTTTGGATTTTTGTTTATCATTGGCTGAGCTTTCAAAGTAGCAACTTCCTTTTAATACAGTGCATCCGGAAAGTATTCACAGCGCATCACTTTTTCCACATTTTGTTATGTTACAGCCTTATTCCAAAATGGATTAAATTAAATTTTTTCCTCAGAATTCTATACACAACACCCCATAATGACAACATGAAAAAAGTTTACTTGAGATTTTTGCAAAATTATTAAAAAAAAAAAACTGAGAAATCACATGTACATAAGTATTCACAGCCTTTGCTCAATACTTTGTCGATGCACCTTTGGCAGCAATTACAGCCTCAAGTTTTTTTGAATATGATGCCAGAAGCTTGGCACACCTATCCTTGGCCATTTTCGCCCATTCCTCTTTGCAGCACCTCTCACGCTCCATCAGGTTGGATGGGAAGCGTTGGGGCACAGCGATTTTAAGATCTCTCCAGAGATGTTCAATCGGATTTAAGTCTGGTTTCTGGCTGGGCCACTCAAGGGCATTCACAGAGTTGTCCTGAAGCCACTCCTTTGATATCTTGGCTGTGTGCTTAGGGTTGTTGTCCTGCTGAAAGATGAACCTTCGCCCCAGTCTGAGGTCAAAAGTGCTCTGAAGCAGGTTTTCGTCCAGGATGTCTCTGTACATTGCTGCAGTCATCTTTCCCTTTATCCGGACTAGTCTCCCACTTCCTGCCGCTGAAAAACATCCCCACAGCATGATGCTGCCACCACCATGCTTCACTGTAGGGATGGTATTGGCCTGGTGATGAGCGGTGCCTGGTTTCCTCCAAACGTGATGCCTGGCATTCACACCAAAGAGTTCAATCTTTGTCTCATGAGACCAGAGAATTTTGTTTCTCATGGTCTGAGAGACCTTCAGGTGCCTCTTGGCAAACTCCAGGCAGGCTGCCATGTGCCTTTTACTAAGGAGTGGCTTCCGTCTGGCCACTCTACCATACAGGCCTGATTGGTGGATTGCTGCAGAGATGGTTGTCCATCTGGAAGGTTCTCCTCTCTCCACAGAGGACCCTGATCACTCAGTTTAGATGTCCGGCCAGCTCTAGGAAGAGTCGTGGTGGTTTCGAACTTCTTCCACTTACGGATGATGGAGGCCACTGTGCTCATCAGGACCTTAAAAGCAGCAGAATTTTTTCTGTAACCTTCCCCAGATTTGTGCCTCGAGACAACCCTGCCTCGGAGGTCTACAGACAATTCCTTTGACTTCATTCTTGGTTTGTGCTCTGACATGAACTGTCAACTGTGGGACATTATATAAACGGGTGTGTGCCTTTGAAAATCATGTCCAATCAACAGAATTTACCACAGGTGGACTCCAATTAAGCTGCAGAAACATCTCAAGGATGATCAGGGGAAACAGGATGTACCTGAGCTCAATTTTGAGCTTCATGGCAAAGGCTGTGAATACTTATGTACATGTGCTTTCTCAATTTTTTTTATTTTTAATAAATATTTATGAGGGGGTGGGGCCATCAACCAAAAACACAATGACAAACAAGAAGCTGTAAATTTAGCTTTTAAATCAAACGAAAACTGAACCAAATCAAGCAATAGTGTTGATGAAGTGAATTGGTCATCAGACATTGATGTGTAAAACTGGCACCTGTTCATCAGATTCCGACCTGCAAGTTTCAGTGATGTTCGTGTTTGATGCTGACATTCCTGCGCCTTCTCGTTGCCCATTTAGAGGTAAATCGATGTTTAAAAATGTCTGTCTCTTGATCATAATTATCTGGATTATTTATGATTTGTCAATAATGGTCTAGTAAAGAAAACAGCTATTGAAATGAACCAATATGCCAAGCAGTATCAGAAAAGTCACGTTAAACAATTTTCTTGATGCTGCAGATGAGATGTGGGTGTTTCAGTCTTCTGACACTGCTGGGAAAATTGGGTAAACCAGTCCATAGATGGTACTGGTCCACAAACTGATTGATGCACCCATTTTCAGCAAACTTATGAGTGAGCATCATTTTTCACACATTATGAAATACTTGCATTTCACTTATAACAATGACTATGATAAAGCCAATCAGTCAGCACCAAAACTGTATAAACTAGTGATTGTATCAAGCAATCATCAAAATTATGCAGAAGGTGAATGTTCTTAATTGTGATATAACCATTGACAAAAGTCTCATAGTTTACAATGTAAAGCTATTGTGGATTCAGAACATTGCATTCAAATGGGCACAAATCAAGCTCTGGATACATCTGGAACTCAATACTTTACATTGCTAGAGAGATCAAGTGGGGTGGAAATACAACGCCGCTGCATCATCCATGCTATCACTTGTGGATCCTTTGGTGACGAAGATTACTGGATGAACCCTTTCTATACCTCACCTTAACTGCTTAAGATTTTAACACCGAGGACCACTGATGCAGACGGGACCGTATGATTAAACTTCTATGCTATGCTTGTTGACTCTGGTAAGGGAAATGTCAAGCTGCAAACCTGGTGCAGTAACTGCGTGGCAAAAAGGCAAAATGATTGTGATCGAGTGGCAGGACAAGGAAGAAATCTAAGTAGAGTATAGAAGATTGATTGAGCCACAAATCAGTTTGGGATTAAAAACTACTGATTCAGGAGGTAATCTCTTGACTACATCTGCACTGTACTTTCTTGTAAAGCATTTGTCTGAAATCGCCAGAGTGCTTTTGTGGCCACATTAACATTTTCATTAGTTGATGGTCATATACTGTATATTTAAACTTTCAAGAGCTTCTGTCATGTATAGTACCCTGGCAGTTCCAATGTTAACTTTCATGAAACACTATTGGATTTGCACAGTCACACAAATCAGCATGAATTTTTACACATGCAGATCCGAGTCAGGTGGTTGGCCATACTGAAAAGTGCACAAAATTCCCATGACCACCTATGATACTTTGGTGAGCAGCAATATTTGTTTTATCTAGTGATACCTAGATCAACAATTTCTTCCACTTAGATGGAGACTAGCTCACTTACTTAAGATGGCAATTAATTTTCAGCCACTTTTCACATAACTAATTTTTAGAAATGGCACAAATGATCAAGACTGTCCAAAAGTTTTTTTGTCACTCATATTACTGGCTTACTCATATCAGACCATCTTTTGTGAGGATTTCACAAAATATTGATTGCTCAGCTTAACAATATTTTCAATCACATACCTAAACCCAGGGCATTCAAGGAAATTATGATAGGTGTTAGCCTGAGAAAGTGTCAGATCAAGTTGCTTAGGATTCTTAGACTTATTTTACACATGACTTTAGTGTAAATGGCCCTATTGAATTATTTTTGCCTTCTAGTAGACTGAATAATCTTAAATATACCTGCCATAGGGATGACCATAGGGATGACCAGCAGCTAATTAATATAAGACCTCTCAAAAACCGAATCATGAAAATTGGAATATTAATATAAAATTTTGGGCAAGGTTATTGAAAAGTAAAAGTTAATGGAAGGTGTCTTTTCAAGCCTGTACATGCCGGGTTCATTTGCACATGTCTGTTAATGGCATTCACAGGATGGAGTGGTGGCTCCAAGGCTAAGAATTTGCACTGGTATCCAGAAGGTTGCCCATTCGAATCTCCATTACTGCCAAAAGAGATCCTACTTTTCTAGGCTCTTGAGCAAGACTCTTAACCTGTAAAATAGCTGACCCTGTGCTGTGAACCCAATGGGTATGCAGAAAACAAACAAATGCCTAGTACAAGAAATTGTATAAGGTGTAACAAAGGACAATATATACATGAAGGAAATAAGAAAGTACCCATTAGCATTAGAGCACAATATATAATTTTGCCTTGTTCATTTGATATTAATTTTTTGGTTGTTACTTGTATCTGTGTTTAAATGTTTAAGGAATCATGCATTAGCTACTCTGCTTTGGTTGCATGAATGTATAGTAGGAAAATATTGAAAAAATATAAAATAAAGACAGGCCACTTAATTTGGGAAAAAACAACATCCATGGACACTGATGCTGGAGAGAATGAGATAGAGTGTTACAGTCTTAAAGGAAATGTAAAATATGCTCCCTAGGTAGGCATATAAGATACCAGGTAGCTGGGGTGTTTGACTCTTAGCCTAAACTTCTAAATAGACCACAAAGAAGAATAATTTCTGGCCAATAATGCACCAACAATGCAAGGTGTTTGGACCAAAGAGTTGTGATCAGGTTAGGTTTGGTAAGACTAACAGGTAGCCAGACACACTTCTTGGCTCCATTGCATGGCATCCCAGAGATCCCATTTGGAAAGTGGAAAAACTTTAACAGACAATTTCTGATGGACTTTATCCTTTAAGAGCTAGTGGAGAATCAGAGGTGCAGGGAATCTGTCAGCCACTGTAGGGATTTCTATCCTAGTGTTTCTGTATCTAAAATAAAACTGAAGCCGTGTCTTGGCAGAGTCCTGGGAAGCCTTGAGCCAGAGGGTCCATTCAACTTAGACACACTTTGTCGTCATACACCTATGAGTTAGACATTCACATGTGGGATCAAAGACAGAATTCATTATTCTGTCTATGTTTATTTTTAGAAGAACCACAAGATGACACATAATTGAGAGCTGAGCCTAATTCAAATACCAAAAAATGTGTTCTATCTTTCACCAAAACACAAGTCATAACCCAAAAATATTGTAGTGGTAACTATTATAAAAGTTCAAAATGATCTGAATTCACTACAAAGCACTCTCTCGACAAATGGCATTTTGCTTTCAATCCAATTAATGACTGACCTTTATGCAGTCACATGAATTATGTAACATGTCACGCTACCAAAGCCATTTACCATAATGTCTGGCCAAAGGGAGAGGTGAAAATCATGAAAAAATAAGTTGTTTTGAAAAAACAATCCAAAAAACATTTACAGAGCAGATATGAATTCTGCACATTTTAAAACCCTAATGTAACAGTAAAAAGAACAAAAAACATAAATTACACAGACACAAAATATTAAAGGTTCGGACTACAACAAACACAACAATTAACTTTAGTTATCGAATTGATCATTTCTTAGTTTGAGAATGTTTTTCTTCAAGTTATTTGTTGGCTGCAATTTTTGGGTTTATATTTTGTTTTTTATTTGACCCCTGCTATGTGACAACACTTTTGCCTGCTCCTATCTATTGTTCATAACAGAAGAGAGGACAGAATATAAATATTGTCATGCACGCGCGCATAGGGAGCCACGTAAAGACCCAACGCGCAGTGTAAAACATCGTGCCAGGGGGCAAAGATGAGCTACTAACCTCTCGCTCTTTTTCCTGCAGAAAGAAAGAAGCAACAAAGCCATGAATCTGTCTGGACTCCCTAACCACGCACTACCACTTCCGCATTCCTCCCTTCCATCCGGTCCACTTCTGATGACATACGGACTCCCATCCATCACCTTGGTTCCTTCCCAGAATTCCACCTGTGTATTTCCGGTCCCTTTTCATAAAATGTCCCCATCTACCATAACATACTGTCTGTTGTAACTCTGAATGGAAGCACTGACCGATTTATCTTATTTATTTACAGTATATGGGGCCAGAAAACCGCAATCCTTTATGCTGTCTTTGTTTATTTCTTACAATATATACAGAGTAACAGATTAGATATGTAAAAGGAAGCAGGCAGAAAGGTTATCAAGACCAGCTGAAGCAGTACCAAGATTTGTTTTGGCTTTGTCTCACATATTATTAAAGTTTACTGGGGGCTCCACCCAATGCTCGCTTCGCTCACCCACCCCTGTGTTTGGTTTACCGGATATACAATACAATACAATTAATTTTTTGTATAGCCGAAAATCACACAAGAAGTGCCACAATGGGCTTTAACAGGCCCTGCCTCCTGACAGCCCCCCCAGCCTTGACCCTCTAAGAAGACCAGAAAAAACTCCCCAAAAAAAAACCTTGTAGGGACAATATCGAAGAAATCTTGGGAAAGGCAGTTCAAAGAGAGACCCCTTTCCAGGTAGGTTGGGCGTGCAGTTGGTGTCAGAAAGAAGGGGGTCAATACAATACAGTACAATACATAGAACAGAATAAATCCTCAATACAGTATAAAAATAAAAATTCTAGAAGTACAGAGTAGAATTTCACATTAGATGATATCATATACCGTATATCTTCTAGTAGAGGCCGGCTTCTTATTGACGCCCATTTCCAATAAACGCCGGGTTTGAAGAGATGGCACGACAAATAGACGTCTGTCTCTAATTGTAGCTGGTCTCCTTTAAGCGCCGGTCTGTTGTAAACGCCGATCTCCAATGACCCACTGCCTTTTTTGTACGCTAATCCTCTTTTCGTACGACCTGGGCTACCACCCTCCTGCAGTGAATCATATGGTAAGTACCTTTTCGTGTCAAAAATGTTTTGTCGTCGGATGCTATCGAGGAAGGGAGAAAGTCAAAAAGAAATTTCTTTGTGTACATTTTGCCCTTTCGTCTCCATGTCAATCATAACCCCACAGGCAGGGCAGAGGTGGCGGGAAGAACATGAAAATGCCATCTTCGACACGTTAATCCTGTGTTTTGACCAGGGAAGAAGGGGCAGTATTGTGGCTGGACAGACAGTACATGATCATGTGAAAAACTCTGCGCCCTCTTCCTCAGTAACCTGTTAACCTTTACCTCCACTGACACTTTTGCCTTCGGAAGGGTCGTGCGGATGTCTGTTCGTGTCACTGTGTTCTTGTGGCCCGTGTTTGTAGTGTGAGGGATGGGAAGGAAACGATCATTTGATTTAGCATTCAAACTCCATGCGGTAACATACGCAAAAGAACATTCAGGCGAAGAAGCTGCACAACATTTTGGGGTGGATCCAAAACGTATCCAAGAATGGCGTAAGCAGATAACTGATATTGAGAAAACGGCGGCAGAAAAAGGTGCCAGAAGTAAACGATTGCCTGGTGGAGGAGCTAAGAAAGTGAGCGAAGAATTAGATGAATTGGTGTTAACATTGATTATTGAACAAAGACTGAAAGGTGCGCGTGTCTCCTGGAAAATGGTCCACACGAAGGCGAAGAGGATTTTTGATACGGAGATTGATGATGCTTCAAAAGGAAAAGAAGTGTTCGTAGCCAGTGCTGGCTGGCTTGACAAATTTATGAAACGCCATCATTTATCGCAAGACATCGCTGGCGCAGAAGGATCCAGAACAAGCTATTGACAAGCTTGTCTCTTTTGTGATGTGGGTTGCCAATCAGCGAACTTCAGATGGAGTTAAGGATGGCAAAATCATTGGAATAGACGAGACATCTGCTTGGTTTGACATGCCTGGTTCTACAACAGTTGAACCAACTGGCAATAGGAGTGTTACATTAAAAACTTCTGGTAACGAGAAATCTCATTTCACTGTCACATTGGCAGCGAAAGCAGATGGCAAAAAATTGAAGCCGTTTATTGTATTTCGGGGTGCAAAGCGAGAAGTGGCAAGACTACAGGATGTCCAAGAAGCTGTGGTAGTGACCTCAACAAACGGATGGATGAATCAGGAATTAACAATAATGTGGTTGCAGAAAGTTTGCAGTGTTTTCTGTTTCCGAAAGAGACTTCTTGTCTGGGATGCTTACCGCTGTCACATCAGTGAGGAAACGAAACAAGAGCTTAAGAAATATAAAATGTCAACGACAGTTATCCCTGGTGGTTGCACCCAGTACGTCCAACCTGCTGATGTTGTTTGGAACAAGTCCCTCAAAGACAAGCTTCGAGAGTTGTATGATAATTGGATGGCAGGGAAAGAAGATAAGGGGTTTACAGCTGGTGGAAATTTGAAAGCGCAGGCACTACATTTGTTAGTAACATGGATAATATCAGCTTGGCAAGAAATCACCCCAGAAATGATAAGAAAATCCTTCAAAGATTGTGGAATCATCAATGCATGCAATGGATCTGAGGACCATCTTATCCACTGCTTTAAGGAGGGCCAGCCATGCCATGCTGGGAGTGCAAAACTGATTACTGCGCGACAACAAGCAATGGGAGTACCTGTATTGCCATCACAAGAAGAGGAAGATGAAGAAGAACTCGCAAATAACGAAGCAATCATTACCTATTTAGACGATGAGTAGATGGTAATGGTACTGTACTTTATTGTATCTTATCCAGTCTCATGTCGTAATGTATACATATATGCGTGAATTTGGAGCTTATTGCATTTCCTTATGTTCCGCAGGGGACTTGTCGGGCTGATGAGTGCTTTCATGCGAAATTCGAACTGGTGCAGGCCAGTGCTGGTGGCATCATTGGCAAGAAAGTTGACGTCTACCGTACCTGTTTTTCATGCTTACGGTAATACCGTATACTGCTTTAATAAGACCGTACTGCTGTACTGATAATTTCATTAAATCCTGAAATGTTCATCTGGTGTTGTTGCCTACATTTTGTGACCGTAAATGCGGTACCATACCATATTTTACTGCCAAATGAACCCCGTTTACCCATCACCATTCCGTCTGCGAGGCGAATAATGGCCAGTCTCCAATAACCACCGGTCTCTTTTAAACGCCGGGCCGCCCGAATAATTTTTTGAATAAACGCCGGGGCTACTATTGGAAGATATACAGTAATATGATTTGGATTTGTTTTAAGTCCTGGATACCTCATTCATCAAGCTGCCTCCCCCATTTGGTCATTCCACAGCTGAAATAGCGCTAATCCGATGAAAGGACACCTCTTTGCCACGATTTCTGCGCTCCTCCATCAGGGATGACTTTACCTTAGGGAGGCAATATACAAGTTAAAGAGACTGTTATTTTCTTGTGAATTGTTACATATGCATTATTTTCAATTTTACTTTAAAAATTTTTGTAAAAACAATACTTGTCCTTTATTTTCGGCCCTGTGCGTGGTTACATCTCTTCCTTGCCAGATATATAATGCTGCTCGCGTTGTGAAGGCGAGGGGCGGCTGAACGTATGCTAAGGATTTGCCGTCACATCATCTGCTGTCTTCCTCCACAGATTCTCATAGTGTATGTTCCATTATTGTGTAGATCTACGTTTTGTGCATTGAATGATGTGCACTGAGACACCTGTATCTGTGTGTGCTGTTTCGGCGACTTATTTGGTCTTATTTGTTGATATTGCTTGTAAGTAGGGCGTGTCTTGCAAGAATCTCATTCTATGTTCCAGTGAGATGCACCGTGGCAAGTCTCTTTCGTCTCGCAGGTCTTTTAAATGTCTTCCGAGAAGATCACGTACGCTTTTGCTTTCCAGGACAGGATTTCTTTTTATAATAGAAAGATTATTCCTTTTTGTGTTTTAACCTATTTATTTTACCTTCCTTGGCATCATTTTAGATGTAATAAGGTGCCACGGGATGTGCATGGGAAATGTTTTGCTTACTCTTTTAATTTATAATCAGATTAGACTGATTTTATTCTTTAAAATTATGAGGTTTTTTTGTTTCAATCAATGGCAAAACAAAATCCATTTTAAGCATTAAGATTCTAAACTGTAAAAATTTGTAAAGTTGATTAATAATTTTGATAAGAACTTTATATTTGCCCTTAAATAAAAAGGACTTACCACATGCATTAGTTGAAGAGAGTGACCTGTAGCTTATCATTGCCCTCCCTACACAGAGGGGTGGATGCTGTGTGGAAATATCAATAGGATTTGATTTTGACGAGGTGAGATTCAAGTTCAGTTTTCCCAGTGCCTTTTACACCATTCTGCCACAGTCTCCTGGATCAAGGACTACCTGACCAACAGACAGCAGTTTGTGAGGCTGGAAGACTGTGTGTCAGAAATGGTGGTGTGTAAAACTGGAGGACCTCATTGAACTGTCCTGTTTTCTTTCCTGTTTACCCTCCACACAACAGACTTCCAGCACAATACCAGCACTTGCCATCTACAGAAATGATAACTCGTCTGTCAAAGACTGCTTTAATAATGGAGACGAGTTGGAGTACAGGAAGGTTGTAGAGGACTTTGTCTTGTGGTGCAGGGACAATAACCTACAAACCAACATAAGCAAGACAAATGAGCTGCTGGTAGACTATTGGCATGCCAAGGAGCCTCTGAGACTGGTCACCATTCATCGGGACAACTTGGAAGTGGTGCACAGCTTCAAGTTCCTGGAGGTTCAACATAAAACTGGACTGGTCTGACAACACAGTGGTGCTATATAAGGGCCAGAGCAAACCATACTTCCTTAGGAGACTCAGGTCTTTTAATGTGTGCAGCAAGTTGCTGGAAATGTTGTACCAGTCTATAGTTGCCAGTGTGGTGGTCTACACTGCAGTATCCTGGGGAAGAAACATAAACACAAAAGAAGCACAATGCCCGAACAAACTTATTAGGAAAGCCTTCTCCATCACAGTGTGAACCCTGGACACACTGGAAGCTGTTGTGGAAAAGGGGATAATGGCAAAATTGGATTAAAATTTCCCCCCATTCACTCCAAGAGAGCATCTCTTGGAGAACTTTACCCACAGGCTCATTTCAACACGGTGTGCTATAAGCACTTCTGGGAGTTTTTTCTGCCTACTGCTATCAGGCAATTCAATGCTTCCTCTCGATGTACTTGATAAATTAATTGTGAAATAGATGCATAATATCTATCTATCTATCTATCTATCTATCTATCTATCTATCTATCTATCTATCTGTCTATCTATCTATCTATCTCTGTCTGTCCTGTGGCTTGGTATCCTTGTTTTTTATGTTTCTGCTACTGTATGCATCTGAATTTCCCCATGGGATTAATAAAACCAATAATCCAATATAAAACTCTTTTAAAGATAAGGTCATGAGGTATGCAATGTTGTTATAATAGTAATTTAGTGTTTTTTCAAAGACTTTAACCTGTCACTATCTGTAGCCCTGGCTCATTACATTAAATTCATGCAGGATATACAGTTGTCCCTGTTTAAGTCAAAGTTGCAAATTTAGCATACTTCTCTAACTTTCATAGTCTAACGCACATCTGGTGGGACCATCCTTCAGCTGTTCATATTGCTTTTTCCATTCTAATTTCTGGTATTATGTAAAGAGCTTTCTGATGTAGGATACCAGGAAAGATCACTTTGTTTAGACTAACTCAGTTATGGATTGATTGAGTGCTGACTGCTCATTTCCATGATTTCTGTTATGATATCTGTTAACAACAGAATAGATTAAAAGAAAAATAGATTTTGTAAATAATTTCAGTGCCAGATAAAACTGTGGTCTGGCTGGCATAAGCTAGTTAGAGGGGGAGTGATGAAGTGTGACAGGCATCCGTGTGTAAAGAACGTAGGCAGGCTGATGATTAATGCATTACAGAAGGTGGTCAAGCTATTGTGTTGTAATACATTAAAAAAAACTTTGACCTCATTTTGTCACTTCTTGTAAACTCTGAACAAATCTGAGTCTCAACAACAGCAGAACAAGAAGCAGTTTCTGAAGCTGGGATGAGAATTCCCTGCTAGTTATTTCTATTATTTTATTCTCTTTATTATGGATGTTGACAAAAAGTTCCCATTAGTAATTGTCATAGAGAGAGAGAATGGCTTGAAAATCCTTACCCTATAGATGGAAACTTTATGGCAAAGGAAATGTACAATGTGAGTAGAACAAAATCTAGAAAGTTGCAAACAGCTTGGACTGTGAGTCATGCAGCTTGCAAAAATATATATTGTTTATTATAATTACAGAAGAACTTACAAGATCAAATATTTACAAAATAAGTATAATATATAACATGAGAATGATAAAGCATTTCAATGTATAAACTCATACTTTAAAATAAAAAAAATATATATATTATATTATATAATATATAAATACTGCAGTGGGCTGGCACCCTGCCCGGGGTTTGTTTCCTGCCTTGCACCCTGTGTTGGTCTGGCAGACCCCCGTGACACTGTAGTTAGGATATAGCGGGTTGAATAATGGATGGATGAATATATACAGTATATATATTTTCCTTTTTTACATTTTGCTGGTTTTTTTTACATCATGCAATATAGGCTTTTCAAGTTCAATGCTAACTAAAATTTATTATGTGAAGAAAGTTCTTACACATTTGACCAGCATACAAAATGCTGCCAAAAGGTAATGCAGCATTTAAAAAGGTAATGCAGCATTTAAGATGGTGCTGTTTAAAATATGATGCATAATTACATTTTGAAAGCATTTTTAAATGATTATATTCATAGTTTATAAAAGAAAATAAAAATATTATCAGATATGATGCAGATGAATTTTGTGGTGTTAATGCTTATTCTCAGTCAGCAAAGTTTTCTCTACTGTTGTATATTTGTGAATGTTGCTGAGCCATTAAAATTTGTTAGCAGTACTAAATATATGACAGTTTAATGCTCAAATATTAAACTGAAGAGTTCAAAGTGAAATCTTACGGAGGTGTAATTTTATTCTTAAAGGTGATTGTCAATTCAGTCAGTGTATATTTCTCATAACAAAGCAAAAATAATCTCAAGCTAGACTTCTCAAAGCAGACAGTGTGAACTTACTTTAAGTACAAAGCAGTTGAAAACAATTAAAGATCAGCTAGTAACAATATCTTTAACTAGCAAAATACCCGCGCTTCGCAGCGGAGAAGTAGTGTGTTAAAGAAGCAATGAAAAAGAAAAGGAAACATTTTGAAAATAACGTAACCTGATTGTCAATGTAATTGTTTTGTCACTGTTGTGAGTGATGAGTGTTGTTGTCATATATATATATATATATATATATATATATATATATATATATATATATATATATATATATATATATATATATATATTTACACACACACACATAAACATATATATATATACATATCTATACATATACACATATATACATACATATATATATCTACATATATACACACAAATACATATATATATATATACATACATACACACACACATATATGAACATATATATACATATACATACATATCTACATATATACACACACAGCTATTTCGTATCAGTGCAATACGGTGTTTGTTAAAGCAGTTGACTCCGCTCTTACGTGCAATAACAAATCAAATCATTCAGTTGTCTTTGCTCATATGTCATTTTAGAGCTGGACGCCTGGCATCTTTTTTTGGCCACAAGTTCGTTTCTGTTTGGTGTGAAGTTCTGTGTTGTGGAGATTCTCAGGATGGACTGCAGGTGCTGATCAGTGAGGCGACTCCTGTGTGCTGTTTTGTTAGTCTTTATCACTGAGAAGAGCTTCTCACACAGATATGTGCTACCAAACATGCACAAGGTTCGAGCCGCATGTAGACGGACTTTTTTTGTTCTTCAAAGTCACTAAAGCGCCATGCAAACTCAGTGCGCAATAACTCTAGCTTCGCAATAACTTGCAGAATCATAAGGTAGACTTGATTAACGCGGTAAGTGTTCGGCAAGGCAGCTGAAGCGCTGCATTATGGGATCTGTAGGTTATTGTGTTACCAGCGCTTCATATACCCGCCATTAATAACAATAATATAGTATATAAAATGATCTTGCGGGCCGGATATAATTACACGCCGGGCGGATGTGGCCCGCCCTTGAGTTTGACACATATGGACTAAATAGAACTTGAAAAGATATATTTTTCAAATGTGATCGCGAACTCAGATAGAGTTGACGCCAGACTACAACCTGCATGCCTCAATGAGTCATCCTCCCCTCGCTCTTACTTTTTTACCGTTCATCTAATGAATACACTGAGTATGGCTTTACCAAAACAATCATTGATGGCGAATAAAGTATCCATTATTCGAGTATGTAGATCGGTATATATATATACATATATATATACCCGCAGCGGAGAAGTAGTGTGTTAAAAAAGCTAGAAAAAGAAAAGGGAACATTTTAAAAATAACGTAACATGACTGTCAATATACAGTATTCGTTTCTTACTGCATCAATAAACAGCTCGTCTTCTTCTTTATCTGAGACCTGACACACTGCATGCACAGGCTTTTTTTACACTGTCTTCCTTTAGTGGGACATTGACTTTTTCCACCGTGTGCTTTGTTTCCGCAGTAGCTGGATTTATGAATATGCTTATCAGGCGCTTCATATTTTTGCTGCCTTTTCAATTGTGTAATTCGTTTTTGTTCAGCTCTTTGGAACTGCTGCTTTTATCTGTGCACTCGCGCCAGTTCACGTGAGCCACTCGGTGTACATGCATCGAAGGTTCCCAGCTGTGCTGGTGCCATCTCGTGCTATGTCCATGGCTGTATTTAATGTTACCTTAGTCCTGGCACTTAAAACTTTCTCTCGCAGTTTCGCTGAGTTTGTGTCAAACACCACCCTGACCATCTCATCTTCCTCTCCCTTCACCCGTGAATATTTACCCGTGGCAGTTTGCTATTGGATTGCCGCTGACGGACGGCCTTATATGGGCAGGCACTAAATTATAAACGCCAGCAGCAGCCTGTCTATGAACTTAATTTAAAGTGTAGGTTTACATGCGTGCTTTGTTTCCGAAGTAGCAGAACTCATGAATATGGTTGTATATGTCACTCGCTCACTTCTTATTGTTTCGCTGCCTTCTCAATTATATAATGCATGTTTTCTTCAGCGCTTTTTTGAGGTCTTCCTGGTTTTCTACGTACTGCGTGATTATGTGGGAGGCGTGATGATGTCACACGAAACTCCGCCCTCACGGCGTTGAAGCTCATCTCCATTACAGTAAATGGAGAAAAACTGCTTCCAGTTATGACCATTACGCGTAGAATTTCGATATAAAACCTGCCCAACTTTTGTAAGGAAGCTGTAAGGAATGAACCTGCCAAATTTCAGCCTTCCACCCACACGGGAAGTTGGAGAATTAGTGATGAGTGAGTGAGTGAGTGAGTGAGTGAGTGAGTGAGTGAGTGAGGGCTTTGCCTTTTATTAGTATAGATAATGGAGAATCAATTATTCAGTCTATAATTTTTATTCCAGTTTTCAATCTTCCATTTATAATTTAAAACAATAATGTAATGGCAAAAAATATTTTATTTTTCACTGTTAAAAATTTCTTAAACCTATTCACAGGGGATGCACAAACCAGTGTGTTTCTTTGTGGAGGTCCCAAGCCAAGATAAATGGGGAGGGTTACGTCAGGAAGCTCATCCGGTGTAAAATTTTGCCGGATCAACAATACAGATTTTCATAATGAATCGGTCTAGTCCCTGGTTAACAACAACCGCCACCAGTACTGTTAGCCAACAGGGTGCTGGCGGAAATTGGGCTACTGTTGGCTGAAGAAGGAGAAGACGGTGGAGACTTGTCCGGAGGAAAGAGGAGTGGAGGAAGGTAAAGAGATTTGGACTGAGGGTAGGAACTTTGAATGTTATCAGTATGACTGGTAAGGGGAGAGGGTTAGCCAATATGATGGAGAGAAGGAGGGTTAATATATTACACATGCAAGAGACTAAATGGAAGGGGAGTAAGGCCAGGTGGATTGGAGGTGGATTTAAATTGTCCTATCATGGTGTGGATGGGATGAGAAATGGGGTAGGGGTTTTTCAGAAGGAACAGTATGACAAGAGTGTTTTGGAGGTGAAGAGTGCCAGACAGAATAATGATTATGAACCTGGAAATTGAAGGGGTAATGATGAGTGCTGTTAGTGAATATTCCCCGCAAGTTGGTTGTGCGATGGGTGAGAAAGAACATTTTTGGAGTGGGTTGGATAAACAATGAACAGTGTACCCAAGAGACAGAAAGTGGTGACTGGAGCGGATTTCAATGGACATGTTGGTGAAGAGAACAGAGGAGACAAGGAGGTCATAGGTAGGTATAGTGTCAAGGAGAGGAATGAAAAAGGTCAGATGATAGCGGATTTTGGAAAAAGGATGGGCATGGCTGTGGTAAATACGTATTTTAAGAAAAGGAAGGAACATAGGGTGATATACAAGAGTGGAGGAAGATGCACACAGGTTGATTATATTCTATGCAGAACAGTCAATCTGAAGGAGATTAAAGACTGCAAAGTGGTGGCAGGAGACAGTGTAGTTAGACAGCATAGGATGGTGGTCTGTAGGATGACGTTGCACATCAAGAAGAGAAAGGGAATGAAGGAAAAGCCAAGGATCAAATGGTGGAAGTTGAAAAAGGATGGCTGCAAGGTTGAGTTTAGGGATGAGGTAAGACAGGCACTGGGTGGCAATGAGAAGTACCAGACAGCTGGGCAACTACAGCAGAAGTAGTAAGTGTGACAGCAAGAAGGGTGCTTGGCGTGACATCTGGACAGAGGAAGAAGGAAAAGGAAACCTGGTGGTGGAATGGGGAAGTACAGGAGAGTATACAGAGGAAGAGGATGGCGAAGTAGAAGTGGGATAGTCAGAGAGATGCAGAAAGTAGACAAGAGTACAAGGAGATAAGTAACAGTGGCGTAGCTAGGGGCGGGTGGAGGGAGCACATTTTTGGGGGCAGCATTATTGGCCAAAAGGCTCAGTACAATTTGTGTGTAAGCAGCAGGGTTCGGAAAAACATCACTCATGAATGAAAAAAGTAAAATTCTTCGATTTTTATCCACAAATGCTTGAAAAAAGGATTAGAAATGAGTACATTAGAGGGTCGGCTCTAGTTGGACGGTTTGGAGACAAAGTCAGCGAGGCAGGATTGCGTTGGTTTGGACATGTGCAGAGGAGAGATGCTGGGTATATTGGGAAAAATATGTTAAAGACAGAGCTGCCAGGCAAGATGAAAAGAATAAGGACTAAGAGAAGGCTTATGGATGTGGTGAGAGAAGACATGCAGGTGATGAGTGTCACAGAGCAAGATGCAGAGCAAGAAGACAGGACAATATCGAACAAGATGATCCATTGTGGCAACCCCTAACGGGAGCAGCTGAAAGAAGAAGAAGAAGAAGGTTGTAAAAATGACTCATAGGTCATCAATCATTTCATCCAGTTTGAATGAAAAGGTTAGCATGTAATTTTTTTGTCCTTCATAAAATGTATTGGGACAAATCAGGGAATTTCCATCCAAGTGTCTTTGAAGTCACTTAGATAAAGAGGCATAAGTGAAGAAATAACTCTGGATCAAATGCTGTGAACTAACAACAGATGATGAATGCCAAGCTAACATTTTCCTGCTGCAACAATATGTGATGTCCATTGCAATAATACCCATTCTGATTGTCTGTCATATTTGTACATGTTGCTCTTTGTTCTTTATATATAGTTATTTGGGGTTTTACAGCAGCATTTATTTGGTGAATGCTCAAACAGCATGAACCAATTGCGTAGGATCTCACATTCTTCTAAAAACATGGGCCTGGAAGGTGTAAAAAACACTTAAATTCTGCAGCTGATGTGTGCATAATTGCAGTTTTTAGCTAGGATGCAAGTGCAGCACTAAACACGGCAATGTAACATCTCTAGCTGTGCCTGCAGCCACAGAATGTGGTAAGAATTGCCTTTAATCGTTTTTCAAAAGAACCATTCAACAATTACAGCCACTTTCATTCCTAATGAGACTCAACATAGCAGCAAACTGACAAAAGCATGTGGGACAAAAGAGTGCTGACAAAAGGAAATGGTGAAAAATGCACACAGTAACAAATGTGCACAGCTAGTTGATATTTGTCTAGTGGATATTTATGAAAACAACAAAAAAGGTTTGGCTGCATATTAAAATGTGTATTAGCTTCAAGTTTTATGTTTTGTAATGATATGCCTGCTCTTTTCAATAGTTTGTGAATAGGCTCCCTCCAGAACTAGGAGCATCCAAATTAAGATATGTCCACTTTAACTGCTTCTGTTGACTTTTTCTGAGGCATTTTGAGCCACTATAAATTGTAGCAGGGCTGCATCAAATGTCAATCATGTTTGTTTAGTATATATATGTATTGCGTTTTTTTGACCTTTTTCGTATATAAAATAGATATACCTGAAGAAGAGTTTCCTCGCTTCATCTGCAAGGACATCACCAAGCATAGCACTTGACCCTTGAGGAGGTGAGGGATCCTGTTACTTTTGGGTTGCATACACTATAAGCTAGAATTGTGCATTTCAAAAAAAGGAAGCATTAAACAACCATGATCCCTCATATCAAGCACTGCTATTATTGCATCAAAGGCATCACAGATTATGTTTATCTTGTTACACATGGCAGTAAGGGACTTTTCATCAACCACATGCAAGGGCTGTCGGACTGCTTCCTCAAGTCATCGAGGGGTTGTGTTGGTTCATACTGTTTGCATTGTGGTTTTCTAACATTTCATCATTTGGGACTTGGCCTACTTTCATCCATTTCTCAATCTCCTCAGTTTCTATGATTTCATTGGACTTTTTGTGTATATGAATGTTTGTTTGTTTTCTGGTTAAGACAACGGAGTACACGGGAGGTTGGGGCTGTTTTGGATGTTTTTTTTTCTTCACCAATGCATATACAGTATTTCTATTTGCATCGGAATTTGGAGAATACTAGAATTTATGTGTATTATATTTCCTCCTTTTCCGATATATATTTATTCATTTCACATACTGAACCTTTTATCTTTAACCAACTTGTTTGTTTCTACCATTGACTGGGGAACTTGAGTGGAGAGTGGTTAAGGAACGAAAGGCTAAGTACAGTTTGACGTGGCCAAGTCTGAACTTCACTCCAGCCCAGCCAGAGTGGGTAACTTGCTGCCATCTGAGCTTGAGAGTGGTTGTTACAAAATTACAAGGTACAGTTTATTTACATGATTTTATATTTTCTCTCCATTTAGTGATTGTCATTGTGTTACATGCTTTATTTTGACAAATTGTCTTTATTTCATTTATATTATTTGAAATAAAAAGTATTCCTTTTTATCCAATAAAATAAATAAATATAATAAATAAAGAACATATCCTAATCAAAATTATATTTATAGTTGCCCCGTATATACAGGAGTCATTGAAAAGCTTAAGACGCTTAAACTTATCTAAGCTTAAAAAGTACGACCAGGCCCACACCCGGGGTGGATGGGGGTTTAATCATGACACTTGTCAGAGGCCCGAGCTAGATAGGAGTCTGCCCTTTAAGTGGCGTTTTAAAATATACGCACATATTTGAAACACAAAAGGGGCCCGAACTCTGTCAGCTGCCTGGGGCCCAGAATTTCCTAGGTGCGGGCCTGGGTACGACTGAGACTAAAACTTTTGCATATGCCATCTTTCAAAGCATATCTTTTAAAGGAAACATTATTGTTCTGTAAGTTTGCAAACTATTAATTTACAGTGAAGTAAATCACAACATACACCCCGAAATTGTAAAGTATGCAGGGACTACGAATGCTGGTAAATGGGGATGTGCAAGAGGTATGAATTGAGACGGATCCTGCAAAAATCAGCTTAAAAGTTATTAGTATGGGACCTTTTTATGCTCGTGCAGTTAAAGATTGCCAGTCAGCACTGAGAATGCAGGATGACATATTGGCTATAAATTGCAATAAAACTCCAGTTATTGCTATGAATATGAAATAAAACAATTACAATTATAAGAAGTGTTGTTTACATATTAACAATTTGATTATAATGTTGTATTTATGATTCCAGTTCTGAGTTCTAGATACTCAAAGTAGACAACAGATGTGCAAAGGACAATCAAAACAGACCAGAATACAGCAAAAAATACAGGGAACACACTGATTGCTATATGATCTATGCATATAAAAATAATGAACTTTATCAAAACTTATAAAAATGTAAAGAAATGTATTAGAAAACCTTGGTTTTATTGTCAACAGTTACTCTTTTAAAAATATAAAGAAACTGTTAATTACTTTATTTTCACCAATAATATGTAAACGTCTGCATTTGAATAAAAGTCCTCGAAACATGGCACCACATAGAGTTGAGGCTTAGAAGAACATGTATAACAAGTTCCTTTGTGTTGTCCACGCTTGTTGCCCACAATACATTTGGTGGCTATTTTGCAGGTGGCTGGAAGAATGTCCATGCTGTCCTGATAGTCATGACAAGTGTGATGAAGAAATGCCTTTGGAGCAGCTATGCACATCAGTACTAGAGCCTACAGGTTCCACATCATCCAAGTGATTGTCACTACAGTAAGTCCCCTACATACTAACGAGCTCTGTTCACACATATACAACTATTTGTAAATAATAATGTTGCTTAAAAAAAATTATACTGTATTTGTATTTTTGGTTATATATTTCTAGTGCATTTTAACAACAAACAACTGAAAGCTATTATTTATTCCCATTGTTTTCCATCAGCTGATCTCATGACTTGCTTACTGCTAGTAAATGAGCCTACATATTGCAGACCTAGCACACCTCTCTCTTCTCAACTCTAATATGGTCTGTTTGGCCCCTCATACTCACCACGTAATGTTTCTGTCGCCCACTGGTTGATGTGGGGAACATTTAAAACCAGCCACTGACATGGTCGTGTATACACTTGCTATTCTCACTTGTTTCTCACTTATTTCATTTAAGAAATATAGCAAAAGTTAGACCTTGCATAACATTGCAAGATACTGAAAACTTAATCCACGCTTTTGTTTTCAATTGGCTAGGTTACTGTAACACACTCCTTACAGGACCACCCAAAAAAGACATCAATTTGTTACAACTAGTGCAGAATGCACCTGCCAGAATCTTAACTCGGAAAAGAATTAATTACAACTATGATAATAGTTTGATTTCAGATCATGGCAAGGTGTCTCACTCACCAGTATTATTTCAGCATACCACAACATAGTATCTGATGACATAGCTTTACAGGCACGAATGAAGGTTATGTAGATACAGAAATAAAAAAAAAACATTAAAGCCAAAATTAGCCACCTCAATTACTGATTAATGTCAGTGTTCCTGACAGGGAGAAGCAGGCCATCTGGATTCTGGACTCTGTTAGTATGCACTTTGTAGGATTTTCTGAATAAGCAAAATTTTTAGTTTTATGATTTGAAGATTATATATTGATGATACTACGTTATTACCACAAAAATTAAAGTTTCATTTTGAAGTAAGGATGTGTTCATGTAAAACAATTCTGAAAATGTGTGATTGTATATTTGTTCCTCGTAATATTGTTTTTTCATGGGTAGAACGACTGTGAACTTCTGAGGATAATAGGAAAAATACAGAACATACAGTATTTTGAACATTTATTTATTAATCTCTGTAGTACTAGGGTGTTGTACCGTGTTAGCCATTATGAATGTAGTGAAAAGTCAAGCAAATGACACCTGTCATTGGCAAGTTTACTGAAAGCTTGCAACAAGTGGTTTACAATGTATTTGTTGAAAAACTGTGATGCTTGTATCATTTTATAAAATATGTGGTTATTATTACTTTCTTTAGGGGGCACCAAAGTCCTTTATAAAAACTGCAGATGTCACTTAATCTGCTAACTAAAATTCACTATTTAGTTTTTTTTAATGACAAAATCAAAATAAAAAATTTGTAATGAATTTAGAACATTTACTCAAATTACTTTTATTATAAGTATTAATTTATCAAGTAATGATGTTACATAGAGGGACTGTAAATTTTAAAATGGACTACCAATGAATTTGGGGGACAATGAGCCGACTAGTAAATGCGCCTAAATAAGATTGACTGCTTTTCTTGCTGCTTTGTGGTGGATGCAGCTTACCTACTCCTTGGTGTACATGTCCACTGTCTTCTCACTCTCAATATTTTACTCTGTTTCAGTTTTTCTTGTTCTGATCCAGAATTTTGACTTTATATATCTTTTTATTTGATTTTTAGTGCTGCAGATATTAGCTTCTAGCTGTTATGATTAACAGAGCTTTTATCTATGATTTTATTTCCATTGTGTCACTTAAAATATTTAAACATGGGAAAGACACTCCCTAAATAAAATTTGTTGTTATTATTATTATTATTATTATTATTATTGCCTGTCTGAACTGTTATTTTGACATTCTCATATATGCAGTTGGCAATCAGTAAATAATACCAGTGATGTTATCTTTTTTTTGTAATTTATTTTGTAACATATGAATAAAATGTTTATTTCCCTAAAGTAAAACAACTATTGTGTACTCTAGATACCATTTCAAAGATAAGCTCTAGTTAGATGAGTTAAACATGTATAGCTCCATGGCAAACTATGCACCACTAATGGAGTTTCTACATTTTTGCGTAATGTAGCAGCCCTCAATGTAACCACACAGGGCACACTAGGTAGTCCTTTACAGATGCCAGGCGACCTTCTTTAATGCTACATTTCGAGAGGCTGCTGACAGTTTATTTTCAAAATAGGACTTTAATTTTTTTTTATATTCTTTTTAATCCCCAAGGGAAAACAGCATGATATAAGTATATGACCTTTGGGGGTCAGAACAAAAGGTTGGCTATTGCATAGTGTCCCTAGAACATTTTTTTCTCAGGTTAAAGGGCCTTGCTCAAGGACCCAACAGAGTAGGATCCCTTCTGGCTGTAATTTGAACCGGCAACCTTCCAGATACCAATCCAGATCCTTAGCCACAGAGACACCACACCTCTTGCCCCTTTATCACATTCCTTTTCACGTGCATATGGGATTATATACAAATCAGTATTGTATAAGCAATACTTTAATGGCCTCACTATTTGCTTAGAAACCCTCAGCTTAGCCTAGCAAATTTCTGTCAGGGGTGCTTGTGAGGATTTTCTTTTGGCTTTACAATAATTGTGGCAATGCCTTATTCTGATCTTGGTGTTCTTTGGTAGTGTTTGGTGTTCTTGCCCCTTTGATTATGATAGCCCCATCTTGACACTTGGAACAGAACCTTAAGTGGCCTGGCGGCTATAAGTATCATTTTCAAGTGAAATTGCATTCCATATTTTATTGAAAATTGCACTTAAAAAAGAGGCAATAAATGAATATCCTACAGAAAATTATTTATAATCAAAAAACTAGTATGGAAATCATGTTCTCTTGCCACAAAAATGCATAACAAGGTACAAAATGTAATTAATGAACTTAAATAGATGAGCAAAATATGACAGCAAAATGTAACACAGAAATTCCTTCATTTTATGTGATATTAAAAAAAAATCCACAAAGGAAATATAATATGCACAAATTAATCTTTAAAGTTTGTTTATCTTAATGTCTTATGACACAGAGATCAAGGCTGTATTTACAAGTTTGTTGGTTTTACTGAAGTTCATACAGAGACACCTTTTTAAATTCTCTTCAGACAGGCATGCAAAAGTCTTCTGTTGCACAGGCTGCACTCATGTCAGGATAGAGTTCTTCCCCTTTCAGTATCCAAAGGTGAATTATTGTAACTATGATGCTTTTATTACTGGTCTCTGGGTCACATGACTGGTAGTGTTTGGGATGCCTAATGGATACACTGCCCTGACTAGGCAGTGGCTTGTGATTATTCCTCTGGGCTTGTCCTTCCTTTGCTGGTTTCCAGGATTCACCTAGGAAAAAGATACATGTTCTGAGGCATCAAAAGTTCCTTGTTCCATTCCAGGGGTTTCCTCTGTGCTCCTAGTAATTAAGTTACAAGCAGGACTGAGGAGGAGGAGGAGTATATGTATATTCTGATGGGTGCCTGTATGAGCTCAGCAATACACTGACCTCCCATGTTTTAAATTTTGTAATTCTGTGCACTGACAATGTAACGTGAAGAACATGATGTAAATTCTATTCAGAATTCAACTTCAAAGAAGATTATATAGCAGACAAACCAACTCAATATAAACAAAAATTATTTCTTTCAAAATGATAATAGGAAAGACAGTTTATTAAGCAGCACTTTACCCTGCAAAAAGATAATGTTCCAAACACACTGCAAAGGCAAGGATGGAGTTTTTCAAAGATAAAAAATGGAAAATTCTTGAATGGCCAAGCCAGTCACCTGATTTAAATATTATTGAGAAAACTTAATGAAACAAGCCTCCACAACAAGCAGGGGCTGAAGATGGCACCTGTCAGAGAATTACAAGAGATGGTACTCAGAACCTGGTGATGTCTATGAATTGCACACTTCAAACAGTCATTGCAAGAAAGAGATATGGAGCGAAGTACTAAATACGACTACCTTAAGAGAGCTGCCATTGCAGTGTCCCAAACATTATGGTGCCCTGAAATTGGGGGTAGGGGGTAAAATTTAAGTCTACAATGTGCACTTTACTCACATCTGAATTGTTTTATTTGTAATTTTAAACTGTAGGAAGAGAGGGGGAAATCAAGAAAAATGTGTCTTTGAACCATCATTATAGAGGGCACTGCAATCATCATTGCAACACTGCAGCTGGACAGAGGAAATATCACATTGTCCAATTTATCCATCCATCCATTATCCAACCTGCTATATACTAACTACAGGGTCACAGGAGTCTGCTGGGGCCAATCCCAGCCAACACAGGGCGCAAGGCAGGAAAAAAAGCCTGGGCGGGGCACCGGCCCACCGCATTGTCCAGTTTATTTGTTTTCTTATTAGCTACTGCATTTCACGCATGTCTTTTTTTCCAAACTTATAGCACTGTATCTCATGTAATCGTAATTATTCTTACAGCACATTGAGTTACTTTAAATGCTTGCCAGTGATGGGATCTAAATGCAACATGTTAATTTATTTCACAAAGAAGTGCAAACTTACATAAAATTATAGAAACTGGAAAAGGGAATGAAAGGCAGAGACAAAGCAAAACATGTCCACCTCAAGTGTGTATAAGTGTGTGTCTTATTTAAGGGTAAAACTGCAGCAATCAAATTCCTGTTTCATTAATTTCTGATGTTTAATTGCTGTCTCCTGCTGTAAGATCACTAGAAAAAACATTTTTCTATTACAAAATGTAGGCATAAGTGGAATGATGGATTATAACTTAATGTGTTGCTCAGGGTGTGCACTTGGGTGATCAGCTGAATGTGTTTTTAATTTCTTGCAGTGCGTTCATTAACCTTTTTTTATTAGTCAATTGAACTTTCATTAATAATGTGGGCACATTCAAGACTGCGGGCAATAGTCAAAGTAATTCCACTAGCAGATGATAAATGATATAAATTCAAAATGTGAAAAGTAATTTAAGGTTTTACATTAATTACATATTTAAAAAAATATTTATTAAAAAAGGACAGCATGGCAATGCATCAATTATTATTGCTAGCTCACATTATTTGTAACCCTTTTCATTTCCTGGTTGGACTGCCTTCAGTTTGCATCTGAAACACTTTAAAAATTTTAACCATGGAATATTAAAGGCAGTTCACTGAAGTTTAACTGAAATACTGTTTTAGAAATATGGCATGGTGGAACAGTGATTATCATGGTTCACAGCTCCTGAGTCCTAGATTTGAACCTTCACCCAATCACTGTCTGTTTTAAGTGTAAAAACACTCTGAAATTTTCTCAACACATTTCAAGATCATGGATTTAGGATTAATTGGAGACTCTAAATTGTCCTAGTGTGAGTGACTATGCTGTGTAATAGGCTGGCATCCCTTCCAAGGTTGGTAAATGCTTAGTGCTCAGTGCTGCCAGGATAGACCCCTGCCACAGTAAATTAGACTAGGAAGGATAAACAAATGGCAGAAGTTCTGAGCCTGATTGTGCTGATGTTTTTTCTTGACTATTAGATGGAGTAATCACACTATCCTTTTTTTTGCCTTCAAGGGTATTTTCTGATTTCTATTGTTCTATTGTTGTTAAACTCAGCATTACATATTACTTTTGGAATCATCCAAGGCAGCTGCAGCAATGGACAACGTCTGCATGTGTTGCTGTGCATTGCAGGGTGCCTATGGAGGTGGGTGACCCAAGACACTTGGAAGTCCAGATGTAGGGGTTTTCTTTTTCTTTTCTCCCCTATTGTTTGATACTTTTAGAAATTAAAATCTATTAATGAAAAAACTGCAGTAAATATACAGTGGATTCAGAAAATATTCAGGCCTCTTCACTTTCTGCATACTTTGTTGTGTTGTATATTTAATTTTAAATTGATAAATTTACCATCAATCTGCAGTTAATAACCCATAATGACAAAGTGAAAACATGGCTTCAGAAAGGTTTGCAAAATTGTTAAAAATCAAAAAAAGAAATTTCTCATTCATATGAGTATTGAGACCATTAATTCAGTAATTTGTAGGTAGCACTTACAACTTTTAGTTTTCTTGGGTACATCTTATCAAGTTTTGCATATCTGGATTTGAGAAGTTTACCCCATTCTTCCTGGTAGATCCTCTCAAGCTTTATTATATTGAATGGGAAACATCTGTTGTCTTCAGGGCTCTCCACATTTGTTTTATGGGGTTTAAGGCTGGGCTTTGGTTGGGCCACTCAAGGATAATTAGAAACCTTTCCCAAAACCATGCCAGCGTTATCTTGGCTATATGCTTCAGGTCATTGTTGTGCTGAAGGGTGAACTGACACTCCATTCTGATGTTGCTTACACTGTAGAGCAGATTTTCTTCAAGGATCTCTCTGTATTTGATGGAATTCATTCTTCCCTCAAATCTGAACAGTTCCCCTGTTCCTGCTTCTAAGAAGCATCCCTGTAGTATGATGTGCCAGGGATGGTATTAGGCAGGTGATGAGCAGTGTCTGATCTTAGCCAGACACTGTATTTGAAGATTTGCCCAAAAAATTACATTTTTGCCTCATCAGACTGAAGAATCTTAACTCAGTCTTAGAGTTTTTTAAATCCCATTTGACAAACTCCAAGTGTAAGCAACTCGGTCCACCATAAACATGTGACTGACTGAGTGCTGCTGGGATGGTCATCCTTATCACAGAGTCTCTCATCTCAGCAGAGGACTTCTGAAGCTCTGTTAAAGTGATCACTAGGTTCTTGGTCATTGCCCTAACCAAGATCCTTCCTGCTTGGTTATTCTGTTTAGCTAAGTAGAGTTCTGGTGGTTCCAAATGTATTTCATTTCACTTTTATTTAGGCTACTGTGCTCCTTGGAATGCTGAAAGCTTTAGAAATGGTTTTAAACCCTTGCTCTGCTCTATGCCGCACCACAATTTGATCATATAGAGTTCCTTGGACTTCATGGCTTGGCTTTTATTCTGACCTGCAATGTTATTTGTAAAACATTATATTGTATATACAGGTGTGTCCCTTTCTAAACAATATCCAAACAATTAAATTTCCACCAGTAGGACTCAAATCAATTTCTAAACACATCTCAAGGATAACGAAAGTAAATAGGTTGGCCACAATTTAAAGTGCCAGAGCCACTTTCATGAATCAGTTTTGATTTTAAATAAACTGGTAAACCTGCCTGAAACCATGTTTGTAATTATGGGTTATTGAGTGTAGGTTGATAGGCAAAATTGCAATTTTATCCATTTAAATTTAAATCTACAACACAATAAAGTGTACAGAAAGTGAAGGGGCCTGATTTCTTTTTGAATCCACTGTATAGTTATCTTTAATATACATATTGCATGCTGTTTATGTATTCAATACTACTGTAGATAGAAAGCAGATAATAAATGTTAGGAAGCATGTGAGTTGCGGTCTTGGTGAATAATGGAGAGAATAAGATGGAGAGAAGGCATGAGCTGAGTAAAAGAAGCAACAACATTGATTAGAACAGTCTGAATGACATGGGTGGGAGCGGAATCTTGTTTTGCTTTTTTTCTCTTTGTATTTCTATTTTTCTTTTTTTTTCCCTTTATTTTTAAGTAAATGGTTAAATCTGTTATTATTAATGTTATGCCATTTTAATGTGCTTTTTGAAAATAAAATAACATTTATATTAAAAAAAGAACAGTTTGAATGAGACAGAGGAGATGGCAGGGGCGTGAAACTGAGCATAACAGACTGTCAGAAGATATCAATGAAGATAGATATGGAAGACAGAAAATGATACGACTGGATAATATTAAAGACAATGGAATGTAACAGTGTTAAACCAAAGGTGCAAGATTGGGAAAGTAGGAGCTGGTATTTCAAGACACGGACTTGCCTACAGGCAGATAATGAATGATTGAATACAGGTTATGTTAATGGGAGTTTTTAACCTGTCATAGGCTCCAGTTCAATTACATTTTTTCTTAGTTTCTTTTTTCTTATAGATATATAAGATAATCATTGTCATGTATACAGAGTATTGTGAAATCATTACTTGCATTAAAGTGTGACAGGTGTCTGGTCACACTTACAGGTAATCTAATTTAGACACCATTAAAATATCCGACTACGCCACCCAGTTTTATTAAGAGACTGGGAACTCCTGACATTTACCAATAAGATTTACCAATAAGATCACCATGTTTCTTTAAATTGGGCATGGAGTAAACACACAATGAAAGACACAACAGTAATTTCAGGAAAAGCAACAGTAACTTCTATTACACCAGACAATACTAAGTACATTAAAAAGATAAATGAACATAAACAAAATCTAACAATATCAAGACCGAATTTCCTTTTTTTAAAAGAGTCCACACTCTAAAAGTCCATCAAAAACAGAATTGGAGGATACAATCTTTAGTGGTGCAGAGTCCAGTTTGTACACTGTGTTACCCCAACAATTAATTGTTCAACTGTCTACCAATGAACTCTGTTCACTGGACACTCGTGTCCCAACAAAAGTTTGGCCAAATAGTGAAATCCCTGTCAGCGTCTCCTCATCGTTCTTTTTCTCCACTCTGAGCTCCTTGTGTTGCTGTGACCTAGGCACACCTCACTTCTCGTCTGCCAGGTTTGCTCGGTCCTTTCATGCAGCTTCCCTCTCTCGCTGCACTCACAACCGTCTTCTTGTGGAGCTGTCTCTTCCTCCCTCGGGGTAAGTGTTGCTGTCCTTATGCCTCATTTCGTGCCAGCCAGGTACCCACATCTGCCTACGAGCCCCTGTGCCCTGTCTGATTGTCTTGGCAGCGTTCTCAGTGGACCGCCCCCCTTTTGCCTTCTCCTGCCCAGAAGCTTAAATCTCCTTCAGTCCCTGCCATTGTCCGTTCTGGACAAACGGATTAAACAATGGCACATCTAAATTTTCTGGGTTTAACCATTAATGAAAACACAAGTTAACAAAATGTATTATTACCAACCATTAATGAGTACAGATCTGCTTATTAGAAGAAAATATTGTCAAGCATGTTAATTTCCAAGTCAGGTAAATACAGACATCCTGCAAGGAAGGAGCAGTTCTGTTATCACAACATGATATTGTTTGTAATCTCAAGCAGCCAAAAACTTCAAAGTGGTGACTTCTTTGCAATACAGCAAATACCTACATCCTGCAGACAGCCTTTTAACTTCTCATCCCCATTCCCAACAATGGGTGTCTATTGCCTGTTCATCTGCTGGGTTTTAAATGTAATATTTACATGTTTCTTTTCCTAAGAGAGAAATGGAATGACCCAGTGTACAATAAATGTCCCCCTCTGACACAAGCACATTTCAACCCAGACAGAGGCCATTTATCTGTTCTCATCCTCTTAGATCTAAGTGCAGCATTTGACACCATTGATCATAATATTCTTAGAAATCGCCTTAGTCAATGGGTGGGCATTTCTGGCAATGTCTTAAATTGGTTTGAATCCTACCTGACAGGGAGAAAATTCTTTGTTAGTTGTGGTAATTACAACTCGAAGACACATGATATCCGATATGGTGTTCCACAAGGCTCTATCCTGGTTCCGCTGTTATTCTCAATCTATATGCTTCCATTAGGTCAGATTATCTCGAGGCACAACATGAGCTACCACAGCTATGCTGATGACACACAGCTGTATTTATCAATAGCACCTGATGACCCCGATTCTCTTGATTCACTAACACAATGTCTGACTTGTATCTCAGAATGGATGAATAGTAACCTTCTCAAGTTAAATAAAGAGAAAACTGAAATCTTAGTGATTAGCAATAATGGATACAATGAGGCTATTAGAAATAAACTGGATACATTAGAATTAAAAGTCAAGACGGAGGTAAAAAGTTTAGGGTTAATTGTTGACTGTAATCTGAATTTTAAATCGCATATTAATCAGATCACTAGGACAGCATTTTTTCACTTAAGAAACATAGCAAAAGTTAGACCTCTTATATCTTTGAAAGATGCTGAGAAATTAGTTCACGCATTTGTTTTCAGTCGACTAGATTACTGTAACTCACTCCTATCAGGACTACCCAAGAAAGATATAAATTGTTTGCAACAAGTGCAGAATGCAGCTGCTAGAATCCTAACTAGGAAAAGAAAATCCGAACACATTACTCCAGTTTTAATGACACTACACTGGTTACCTGTGTCATTCAGGATTGACTTTAAAATTCTGCTTATGGTTTATAAAGCCTTAAATAATCTCGCCCCATTTTATATATAATGTCTGACACCTTATATTCCAAATCGTAACCTTAGATCCTCAAATGATTATCTCCGTAGAATTCCAATAGCAAAACTTAAAAGAAGTGGTGAGGCGGCCTTCTGCTGCTATACACCTAAAAAAATCGCCAGGCTAATACAGTAGAGAACTTTAAAACACTGCTGAAAACACATTACTTTAACATGGCCTTTTTATAACTTCAATTTAACTTAATTTAACTTAATCCTGATACTCTATATGTTCAATTTCCTCATAATAACTACTCATGGTGGCTCTAAAATCCATACTGACCCCTACTCTCTTTTTCTGTTTCTTTTTCCGGTTTCTTTGTGGTGGTGGCCTGCGCCACCTCCACCTACTCAAAGCTTCATGATGCTCCAACAATGATGGATTAAAAGCCAGAAGTCTACGTGACCATCATCATCAAGCCCTTCCGTGAGAACCCTAAATCCAAAGAGGACTGTTTCATTTATGTTAGGTAGAATGCCCAGAGGGGACTGGGAGGTCTCTTGGTCTGGAATCCCTACAGTTTTTTTTTTTTCTCCAGCCGTCTGGAGTTTTTTTTTGTTTTTTCTGTCCCCCCTGGCCATTGGACCTTACTCTTATTCGATGTTAATTATTGTTAATTTATTTTGTTTTCTTATTGTGTCTTTTATTTTTCTATTCTTTATTATGTAAAGCACTTTGAGCTACTGTTTGTATGAAAATGTGCTATATAAATAAATGTTGTTGTTGCTTGTGTATTAGCAGCAGAAGGAAAAGTAAAAGGTATACCGTTTTGCCACGGTTAGCAGCTAAATGACTTTGTCTTACTACTGAGGTTTTCTTTTGTTAACGTGCTGGCCTCGCTTTTGTTATTAGTGGCTAAGCGAGTTTCCTGTTTCCTTGGAGGCTGAGCCCCTACCCCGACTCCACCTCTCACTTCCTGGCTGGACAGACACGCACACTTCCAGACGTTTATATATAAGATATTGTGGAATGGAAAAATACAGCTTGTCTACGTGACATGTAGCAGCTACAAAATGTGTATGTGACATGTCTGTGTGTAACCTTGTGTACGGAAGTACGGGGGTGCTGGGTGAGCAGTTCAAAGGAATCTGCCCAGCAACCAGTCTTTTATTATAGTTCCTGTTAGTCTCAGAATCTGCTCAGTAACCAGTCTTTTATTATAGTTCCTGTTTTTTTAGTTCCAAATAAGCTGATTTTTTTAAGAAATATGTACCGCCTCTATTTTTGGTATAATAATGTCATTTTGCTCAACTCTGTAAGCTATAAAAGAGCAAAGAATTTCCTGTACGAGGGCTTCTCTAGTCTAGGTGCAATAAAGTGTATATTACTGATTAATTTTATCTGGTGTGAGACTCCTACTATGTCCGGGAAATAATGAAGAGAAAGAGAAAAATCGTCCACAGTTTTTGGCCAAGCGTGGGGCAGGAGACGATCGGCTGACTCCTTGATCGGTACCCGCCTTATGGATCTGTCTTCTTTGAAGCAGACTGCGCTACTGTGTGCACCGGCAGCAGAGTAAACAGCTCCGATAAAAGTTAGGACTGTCCTGTCCTAGGACGGCTTCTGAGTGAGAAGTCCCGGTCTCCTCCTGACTCCGAGTGGAGTACTCTGCGTTGCGCACCAGACTAAATGCCTAGACTAGGGTAAGTACCGTCGGGGGTTTCCTTGGTAGTGGGTATAATAAGAGTGATAAATAATTGAGAAAAAAAAATGAAACTAGCGCCCGGAATAGTAAGTATCTACTCGAGGTTTATTAATTAACTGTTGGGAAAGGATGTAGGAGTCCGAACTGGGATATTAGTGGGATAGGCATTGGGACGGTTACAAGGTGCGTGGCACACCTAAGGAAAAGAGCCCATTGCCCGTCAAAGGTCAGTAACGGACAACGACGGTTAACAGTTAGGAAATTCAAGAGAAAAGGAAATCGAGTAGGAAAAGAACAGTGTACACTGAATATAGTTTCAGGAAAAGAAACTAGAAAATAAAAGATATAGTTTCAGGGAAGAAACTAGGACAATAAAAGAAAATGGGTTCCGCTAGTAGTAAAAAAGTTAAGCAGGGGTCTGATGGGTCTAAGTTTATACTGGAAGGACTGTTTTCGGAGGATCAACAGACGTCGGAAAAATGGGTCACCAAGGAAACTAATTGAGAAAAAGACAGGCTTAGATTTTAAAAAGGCATGTAAGAAGTGGAATAAACAGAGCGGTGGGTGTTGGCCATTAGAAGGCACCGGTGATACGAGTGAGATTCAGGAAATAAGGAAAATATTGGTTGTTGCAAGGGAGGTCCGTATCGCATGGATATGTTTGATAGATGGGAATTGGTTATAAAAGATCGAAATTTAGAGGCGATCACTAGACAGAATGAGGTTCTGAGAGCCAATGAAGTTAAGGCCAGAAAAGAAAAAGATGAATTGCTTTTAGTTTTACAAACAGCCCAACCACCTGACACCCATTCTAAAAAGAAAAGAAACGTCTATACCCTATATTCTATGGTTCTGGGACTCAGGCTCCTGAACCTCCACCCTATGATTCTCCAGGAGGTTCAGAAGGGGAAGAGGAGGTAGAGGAAGAACCACTAGAAATAAAACCGGAGCCCCTTATCGGACACAAGGGAGTTACCACCAAGACAGGCTAAGACACAGGCACCTTTCAATCCCTTACACGATGACCGACCCCATGTGTTTAAATCCTCTGTTCCACTTTCCCCCACTGCCCCTGACCCCGAGTTCCCTCCATCTACTTCTTTCCCATTAATGCAGATCCCTAATCCCCGCATAATCCCAATCAACCTACTGGTGACCAGAATCCCTTGACAATTTCCATTTCCCATATTTGGGACTTAAGTGAGCTAAAAGAGGTGGTCAGCTCCTTAGTTGACCCTAAAAAGGAGGGGGGACTGAAATTTATTGAACAATTAGAACAGTTGGACAGCATGTATAAACCAAACGCTGCTGAATGGACACAGGTCCTTCGTCGTAAATTGGGTCCAACTTGGGCTTCTGTTAATCATGGCACTGATAATAATGGACAACCGTGGACTTGGCGTGAGACCTTCCATCGAGGAGATGGTCAGAATGGAGATGCAGATTTTCAAACTCAGTGGCGTCTACTGAAAGCGAATTTAGATGACAAGTATAAAAGGGCACTGACTGGGCTTTGATTTCTGCTGCAAAACAGAAAAGATGAGACTGTGGATGAGTGGGGCTTAGAATTCAAGATTTGATGGCTACCTATTCGGGCATAGAGCGGGCTGAGGACCGACTGCGCCGTGCCTCCCTTCGTCTCCGGTCTCCAGACATTCAATCTAAAGTCCGTATCTCATGTATTGGCTGGGAATCTGCTACCTTTGAAGAGGTCAAGCGACATGCTGAACATGCTGAAAGGCAGACCTCACAAAAGCAAGAACAGAATCAGGCTAAGTTGCTGGCTGCGCAACTAAATTACTACACTGGTGGACGAGGAGGCTTCACCGGTCCACGCTGTGCCCGGGAGGCTCCCGAGAGGAAGAGGACGCCGAGGTGGTTTTACCTCTTTGCAAGACCCTTCTCAACAACAACAGCTCCCCACTCCTTACTATTGCTATAATTGTGGTCAGCCAGGCCATTATAAAAGAGACTGTCCAAATCGTCAGATTAAGCCTCTTTTGACTACCCCCGAGATGAATTTACACCGGTTTCCCGAAAACCAAGGCTGGCCCTAGGAATTTTCAGGGACCTCTAGCCACTCCATGTTTCCCTTCTTGACTGTGGATCCTGAGGATGATCCTCTTTTATCTCTGCATGTTAATGGACAAAAGACTATTTTTCTAGTTGACACTGGCGCTACACGCTCTACTCTTTCTCTGGCTAAGGTCCCTGCCTCGGATGACACAATTACTGTTCTGACAGCCTCTGGACAACCACATTGCCTTAAAGTTTCACTCCCACTCCCTGTCCAAAATTCTCCTTCTGGTCCATCCATACTACACCGTTTCCTCCTTAATTCACTTTGCCCTGTTAACCTCTTGGGACGTGACCTCATGACTAAACTTTCCCTATCGATTACTATGACCCCCAAAGGCTTTAACTGTTCCACCCCTATGATTCTTTTTCAATCCTCTCACCCAACACCTTCCTTTGCAGCTTGGACTCTTTCCATTTCCCCACACACCATTTTATTAAAAGCCCTTAGTTCATTCCCTTCCTGCTTGTTTCCCCATCTCCAGGTCCCTGACACCCTTCACTGTACTGCCCAATACTTCCCTGCTGAAGTTGATACCCCTTGGTTGGAATCTTTTCTTTCCTCAGCTCCCACACCGCAAATTATACTTGTTCCCTGTTTATTCCTGTCCTCCACCAAAGCTGCTACATCTGTCCATCTCACCCCTTCCCAGCAAATTTACTATTTGGGTGACTCTGTCCCTCATATTTCTCTTGCCAAATCGCATGACACCCAGTGGGTGCAAATTGGACCTTGGGTTCAACACTGTCTTGACCGGACAGATTGGCAATATGTTGCCCTGGTGTCTTCGACACCTCTGACCATTTAATTACAAAGGTTGTTCTCCAAACTGATTTTTAGTCAATCGTAGTCTCTGCACACCTTCCCCGTCATGTTCTGTTTTTCCCTTACAAGTTACATTTCCTCCATTGCCTTGGCTCGCAGATATCCCATCCTGCCTATGGTCTCAGGATAAAACGATTTTGGCAGAATAGCCCATTGTGAACCTCTGGTGATCTACCCAAAATCCTCCTTCCGTGCTTTTACTTTTCAAAACCGCCGTTGGACTTGGACTGTTATGCCTCAGGGCTACACTGAGTCTCCTTGTGTGTATGGACAAGCGCTTGCTCAAAATCTTGAGGGTTTTGGCCAGACCGTGGTTCCACGTTAATTCAATATGTTGATGATATCATGCTCTGCAGTGATTCGCAGGAATCATGTGAAACGGACACAAAGAAATTACTTCTTTTCTTGGCTGAAAATGGCCATAAAGTGTCCAAAGCTAAATTACAATTGGTACAAACAACTGTTAAATATGTAGGTCATGACATTACTAATGGCACAAGAGCTCTCTCCACTAGTCGCATTACAACCATTCAGAATCTTCCTAGACCGGTCACTAAACAACAGGTTATGTCTGTCCTAGGCATTCTTGGATATTGTCGACAATGGATCCTTAACTTTTCGCACGTGCTCAGCCACTGCAAGATCTGGCCAACACTCCCGCCTTCCCTTATCTGGCCACGTTCCTGGACTCCTGATGCTGAGACCGCATTTTCTGACCTAAAGACTGCCCTCCTTTCTGCCCCCACCCTCGGTTTACCTGATTATTCTCGTCCATTCACATTGTTTGTGGACGAAACGGGGGGATATATGAATGCCGTGTTGACTCAAATACATGGAGACAAACAAAGGCCTGTTGCATATTTTTCGAAAAATTAGACCCAGTTGCAGCTGCTCTTTCTCCCTGTCTAAGAGCAGTTGCTGCTGCCACAGAAGCAGTCTTAGCTAGCACCGATATAGTACTCATGAGTCCACTGACAGTTAAAGTTCCGCATGCAGTTCATTCCATTTTAGTACAAGCAAAAACTTCTCATCTAACCACAGCAAGAGCCATCCATTATCAGAACGTTCTTTGCACTCTCTCAAATGTCACAATTGAAAGGTGTTCTACCCTCAATCCGGCTACTCTACTCCCGACTAGTGAGGAGGGAGAACCGCATGATTGTCAGGAAGTGATTGCTCGAGAAGTTAAGCCGCGATTTGATTTGCAGGAAACTCCATTAGAAACAGGTGAAATCATATTTGTAGATGACTGTTCGTTAAGATTAGAAAATGGAGCTCCGTCGACCAGTTATGCTGTGGTCCAAGGGGACCACCTACTGGAAGCTAACCGAATTACCTCTAGCCTCAGTGCACAAGCAGCTGAACTAATAGCCCTAACTTGAGCATGTCAGCTGTCAGAAGGAAAAGACATAACTATTTACACAGACTCTCGCTATGCTTTTGGAGTCTGCCATGATCACGGGGCATTATGGAAATTAAGGGGTTTTAAGACCAGTACTGGCAAGCCCATTCAACATCAGAAGTTAATTGAATCTCTGTTGGATGCCATAACTAAACCATCTAAATTGGCTATTGTAAAGTGCCAGGCACACACTGGCAAACAGGATCCTGTTAGTAAAGGAAATGAATTGGCTGATTACTTTGCTAAAAGAGCTGCTCATAATAATGTTCCAGTTTCTCTTTTCCAACAGAGTTCGGAGTCGGTTCTAGATAACCAGATGATTTCTTTACAGAGCTCAGCAACGGATCTTGAGAAGAAGAAATGGTCCAAGGAAGGCTCCTTGATTGAAGGTGTTTGGACCCACCGTCAGACTAATAAGCCTTTTCTTCCGAAAGCTTCCTTTCCAGGAATGGCGAAAATAGCCCACGGACTGGACCATGCGGGAAGAGATGCTATGATTCAGGATGTTGAGAAGCATTGGGAAGCAGTAGGGTTTTCTAGTTATGCAGATCAATTCTGTAAGAGATGTGCGCTGTGCCAAAGGTTTAATGTGGGAAAAGGCACGCAGGTAAGTCCCGCCGTTACCCGAATCCAATGGGACCATTTGAGCATCTCCAAATGGATTTCATCAATTAACGCCATCAAAGGGATATCGGTACTGTTTAGTAATTGTCGATGTGTTCTCCGATGGGTAGAAGCATTCCCTTCTAAGCATAATGATGCCAAAACTGTGGCTAAAGCGTTAATAAAGGAAATTATCCCACGATGGGGTATACCTCAGAAACTGCAGACTGATAATGGGACTCATTTTGTGAATTCAGTCATAAATGAACTAACCACATGGCTCCAAATTAATGTTCACCACTACTGTACGTATCACCCACAGAGTGGAGGTATAGTTGAAAGATGCAATGGCACTTTGAAGTCAAAATTAGCAAAAATTTGTGAGCAGACAAATCTTTCCTGGCCTGATGCCCTTCCACTGGCACTGATGGGGCTACGAGGGCGACACACTGACAATTGGGGCTATCGCCGTTTGAGATTCTTACCGGTAGATCCATGCCAGTTGGTATGGTTATAGGGAATGTGAACCTACATACTGTGGACAATGATCTTCTCTCTAGTCTTTCAGGTCTCCGAGCCTCTCTGAAGGAGGTCCATGAACAAGTGAAGCAAGCCTGGAGATCCACCCCTCCCTCTGAGGATTCGCCTATCCCATTAAGAACCTGGATCCTGGTTCGTGACACCCGCAGGAAACACTGGCACCAACCCAGGTGGCGAGGACCGTTCAAGTTCTTCTGTCAACCCCTCACGCTGTGAAAGTTGAAGGACTACCTGCCTGGATCCACGCATCTCATTGTAAAGATGGCACCATTCCTCTGTCTTTTGATCCTTTTCCGTTTTGTTCTATCTATCCCTGTTCGCACCGAGAACCACAAGGATTCCGTTCTTCAGGGTACTACTCATTCTTTTACCCTGGACTTTTGTTCTGTTGCGTCCTGTACTGGTTCTCCACGTGATTGGACTTCCTCACAAAAATACGTTTGTGTCCCAGAATGTAGCTCATGGAGCGACGTGTTCGCTAACACCGAAACCAGGACTGGGGGTATAACCCTAGACAAGCTACGCAACATGGTCTAAAGACTCGTTTTTCAATTATAAAAGGACACCCGTATGCTGAAACCTGTAAAGGCAATAATCCTATTTTATGCAATCTTTTAGTAGTTACTATTAAGAATGCTTCTTTACATGATTCTGGCATCTACATTCTTGGTGCCTATGTCTCTGGTACAGATCTGTTGGGAAAGTTCAAGATTGAGGTGTACTCCAATTCCCCACCTCTTCCTCTTTATCTTCTCCTGTTAACGCTTCTTCTTCTTCCAATACTACTTCTCCATTCTCCTCTCTGTCCGTCCTTTCCATAGAATCCACCTTCGAGGTTGAAACTGGGTACGGTGATCGGAACCGTTGGCTGCAATGGGTCCTGTATTCAGCTCGTCAGCTCAATCAATCCGACTGTTATGTGTGTGCCACTGCTCGTCCCCATCTCGCAACCACCCCCTTCCCTTTGTCCCATAACTCCTCCAACTCTCTTCCTTGCTTACTTTCCCTTTTTAATACTCCTTCCATTTCTCGAATTCCTCCTGCTCCCCTCTCTTCTGTCTTTTCCCTCCTTCTCCATTCTTGGTTCACCTCTATGTTCGGCTCCTGGGGGCAATGGTTCAGATCTATTTTTGTCTCCCTTGCTGTTGGAGTTGTTCTACTCCTTCTTGCCTCTTGCTGCTTACTTCCTCTTGTCCGCTGTCTAATTGCTCGTGTGTTCCATTCTGCTCTATCTAAAGCTTACCTCCTACGTCAAGAACAGGTTCTTCTTCTGGCCCCTGAAAGTGATTCTGAAGTTTGACCTGCCAGATTCCTTTTTCTGCTCAAAGGGGTCGAATGTGGAATGGAAAAATACAGCTTGTCTACGTGACATGTAGCAGCTACAAAATGTGTATGTGACATGTCTGTGTGTAACCTTGTGTACGGAAGTACGGGGTGCTGGGTGAGCAGTTCAAAGGAATCTGCCCAGCAACCAGTCTTTTATTATAGTTCCTGTTAGTCTCAGAATCTGCTCAGTAACCAGTCTTTTATTATAGTTCCTGTTTTTTTAGTTCCAAATAAGCTGATTTTTTTAAGAAATATGTACCGCCGCCTCTATTTTTGGTATAATAATGTCATTTTGCTCAACTCTGTAAGCTATAAAAGAGCAAAGAATTTCCTGTACGAGGGCTTCTCTAGTCTAGGTGCAATAAAGTGTATATTACTGATTAATTTTATCTGGTGTGAGACTCCTACTCTGTCCGGGAAATAATGAAGAGAAAGAGAAAAATCGTCGACAATATATATAGAGTATACTGTATATACTCACGGATAAGTTCTCTCGTGGATAAGTTGGGACTTATGATCGATTTTTCGGGTTTCACGACCCGACTTATACGTGAGTATATGCATCCATCCATTATCCAACCTGCTATATCCTAACTACATCTGCATGGGGGTCTGCTGGAGCCAATCCCAGCCAACACAGGGCACAAGGCAGGAAACAAACCCTGGGCAGGGCGCCAGCCCACCACAGTACGTGAGTATATAAAGTATATATATATATATATATATATATATATAGCAAAATACCAGCAGCGAGAAGTAGTGTGTTAAAGAAGCAATGAAAAGAAAAGGAAACATTTTGAAAATAACGTAACATGATTGTCAATGTTATTGTTTTGTCACTGTTGTGAGTGATGAGTGTTGTTGTCATATATATATATATATATATATAAATATAAATATAAATATATATATATATATTTACACACACACACAAACATATATATATATACATATCTATACATATACACATACATATACATACACACATACATACACACACATATATACACACAAATACATATATATATATATACATACACACACACATATATAAACATATATACATATACATACATATCTACATATATACACACACAGCTATTTCAGTATCAGTGCAATACGCTGTTTGTTAAAACGGATGACACCCACTCTTACGCAAGTCTGCGTGGATATTATGAACTATCGTATTTGTTCAAGTTCTATTTAAATTTTAAATAGAAGGAATTTTTATTTAGTCGACAGAAATATCTTTGGTAGGAATGGTAAAAACAGACAGGAATATTATTCCTGAATAAATCAACTCAAACCTTAAACAATTAATAATATTTTGCTCTCCATAAAAATATATCCTGTCTAAATTATACAAGTTAGAAATAAAGTAAGCATTAAAAGAACAAACATTCAAATTTCTTTACTCTTATGTAATTTTATATTTTATAAAAAATAAACTTTGATTTTAAATATCCCAAAAGATTTTGCTCTCCATAAAAATATATCCTGTCAAAATTATACAAATTCAAATATGAACATGCTGCATAACAAAACCTAGAAATATAAATAAAATGTGTTCCTTTCAGCAATAACAAATCAAATCATTCAGTTGTCTTTGCTCATATGTCATTTTAGAGCTGGACGCCTGGCATCTTTTTTTGGCAACAGGTTCGTTTCTGTTTGGTGTGAGGTTCTGTGTTGTGGAGATTCTCAGGATGGATTGCAGGTGCTCATCAGTGAGGCGACTCCTGTGTGCTGTTTTGTTAGTCTTTATCACTGAGAAGAGCTTCTCACACAGATATGTGCTACCAAACATGCACAAGGTTCGAGCCGCATGTAGACGGACTTTTTGTTCTTCAAAGTCACCAAAGCGCCGTGCAAACTCAGTGCGCTCAGTTTATCAGCAAAGTGCGTATTTGGGAACACCGTAGTGACGACTTGGTTTAACATTACTTAGTAATAGGGAAAGTGGGGCAAGTGGTTGTGTCTCCCATAAAAGCAGCCTCAATTGAAATCACTTTGTGATTGTGCACGGTAAAACGTCCGCTGAAGTGTCAGATTCTTATTTAATTCTTCTGCTTTCTGTATCTTCTGCATTGCATTCAGGTCTTTCAGGTTACCCTGATGTTTTGTTTTATAGTGCCGTCTTAGATTAAATTCTGTAATTACAGCCACATTAGCTCCACAAATGAGACACACGGGTTCAGTAAACATATACTCAGCCTCCCATCGGTTTTTAAAGGCTCTATTTTCAGAATCAACTTTTCTCTTCAGCATCGTGTGAGCTAGCTTCGCAATAACTTGCAGCATCTTAAGGTAGACTTGATTAACGCGGTAACTGTTCGGCAAGGCAGCTGAAGCGCTGCATTATGGGATCTGTAGTTTATTGTGTTACCAGCGCTTCATATACCCGGCTTTAATAACAATAATACAGTATATAAAATGATCTCGCGGCGGATATAATTACACGCCGGGCGGATGTGGCCCGCCCCTTGAGTTTGACACATATGGACTAAATAGAACTTGAAAAGATATATTTTTTCAAATGTGATCGCGCAATTCAGATAGAGTTGATGCGAGACTACAGCCTGCATGCCTCAATAAGTCATCCTCCCTTGCCCTTACTTTTTACCGCTCATCTAATGAATACACTGAGTATGGCTTTACCAAAACAATCACTGATGGCTAATAAAGTATCCATTATTCGAGTATGTAGATCGGGTTATATATATATACATATATATATACCCGCGTATCGCAGCGGAGAAGTAGTGTGTTAAAAAAGCTAGAAAAGAAAAGGGAACATTTTAAAAATAACGTAACATGACTGTCAATATACAGTATTTGTTTTGTGAGTGTTACTGAGTGTTGCTGTCATCGAGGATTTGATTATCATTATTTCTTTCAATCAGGTTCGTATTTGTAGGATGTGTTGTGTTCAAGTTACATTCCGTGTTTGTCAATTGTTGTAAAGATGACAGGTTTCTTTCATCGATTCGTTTCTTACTGCATCAATAAACAGCTCGTCTTCTTCTTTATCTGAGACCTGACACACTGCATGCACGGGTTTTTTTTACACTGTCTTCCTTTAGCGGGACATTGACTTTTTCCAACGTGTGCTTTGTTTCCGCAGTAGTTGGATTTATGAATATGCTTGTATGTATGAGACGCTTCATATTTTTGCTGCCTTTTCAATTGTGTAATTCGGTTTTGTTCAGCTCTTTGGAACTGTTGCTTTTATCTGTGCACTGCGTCAGTTCACGTGAGCCGCTCAGTGTACATGCATCGAAGGTTCCCAGCTGTGCTGGTGCCATCTCGTGCTATGTCCATGGCTGTATTTAATGTTACCTTAGTCCTGGCACTTAAAACTTTCTCTCGCAGTTTCGCTGAGTTTGTGTCAAACACCAGCCTGACCATCTCATCTTCCTCTCCATAAGCACAGTCCTTCACCCGTGAATCTTTACCCGTGGCAGTTTGCTATTGGATTGCCGCTGACGGACGGCCTTATATGGGCAGGCACTAAATTACAAACGCCAGCGGCAGCCGGTCTATGAACTTAATTTAAAGTGTAGGTTTACATCGTGCTTTGTTTCAAGTAGCAGAACTCATGAATATGGTTGTATATGTCACTCGCTCGCTTCTTATTGTTTCGCTGCCTTCTCAATTATATAATGCATGTTTTCTTCAGCGCTTTTTGAGGTCTTCCTGGTTTTCTATGTACTGCGTAAAACTGCTTCCAGTTATGACCATTATGCGTAGAATTTCGATATAAAACCTGCCCAACTTTTGTAAGGAAGCTGTAAGGAATGAACCTGCCAAATTTCAGCCTTCCACCCACACGGGAAGTTGGAGAATTAGTGATGAGTCAGTGAGTGAGTCAGTGAGTGAGTGAGTCAGTGAGTGAGTGAGTGAGTGAGTGAGTGAGTGAGTGAGTGAGGGCTTTGCCTTTTATTAGTATATATATATATATATATATATATATATATATATATATATATATATATATATATATATATATATATATATATATATAAATTGAATGAAGTCCAATGTATTTGATAGAGTGTGTGTTTGTCATTGTGCCCTACAATGGTCCAGGACTGGCTCCTGTTTTGTGCTCAATACTGCACTGGACAACCCTAAACTGGAGTAGGAAGTTAGGAAATGGATGGAAGGGTTGATTAGTATATGTATAATCGAGTAGCATTTGCTTGGATTTTAAATGAAAATGTATTTTACAAGAATAAACTAAATTAATCTGAATCACTTATCTAAAAATCCCAGGTCTATCAGGGTAATTATTTAACGGAAATGGCTTGCATCAGTACATCTGGATTGCCTGTCCTTTGTTGTCACCTGCTCCAACCTGGGTTCACCTGTTGTCATCCGCCATCTTTAGGATGATGAAGTTGTAAAGGGATAAGATAACTTCAAGAGTTGTGTGATTGCAATGTAATATAACTCTTTGATGTAAACATGTGGATTACAAAACCATCTCTTAGAATGTGTCATTGTTTACCAACTTGTTTTTCTATTTGAAGAGTCTCTCTCACTTTATTATAAATATAGTTTTTTGAAAAAAAGATTTCAGTTTTTGGTCAAATAGTGTACAACAATTTTGTAATTTAAGTTTTGTTAGGGGGAAAAACACCAGGGAGTTTGTCTATCAGAAATAGATGTTCAAGTGTTCTTGTAATGTGTTTACTTCCTCTTTAATACTTACTGTCAGAGTGCTTTGCAGAGCTGCAGTAAATCTGTATTTGAAGTGAATATTTAAAAAAGTGAAGTTTGGGAGCTGCTGCTTAGGAGAGTTGTGTCCTGTTTTGAGATCCTGTACATAATGTGTAATTGTCTTGCAGTGATTATCTGTGTTATTTTCATTAGTCTGTTTGAAGAAAGTTAATCCTTACCTCTGAATCCAGCTGTGACAGGGTTTTAAGGTCAGAATGCCACCAATACCATTTTTCTCAGCATTTTTCACCTGGAACTACTGGTAGGATCAAATTGTTCACTTTTATCTCTGGAATGTTGATTACATAGTTAACTTTTTCAGAACCTGCTTTGTCGAGTTTGTAAGCTTACCACAGCTTTCTGGACAGCAAATAATTTCATTAATATGGACTTACCATTGCATTTAGTTTTTGTGTTGTGTTTTATATATATGTGGGTGGGTGGTAACATAAGTGTATATTTCTTTCTTTCAACACATTTTATTGATATAACAATTAACTGGCATAGCTGAGGGGATTTTCTGAGGGATGGGTGGAACATGCAAGGTTTAATTGCAGCTTGATTTTGGCTTTTTGAACCTAACATGTCAGGTCAGGTCAGGTGGGAAGCGTGCAATGGTACAATGCATTGCTGTACCCACCACACAACAAAACAGCTCGCGATCCCAGTTGGCAACACCCCAGTCCAGTCCCACCCTTCTGGAAATGACCATCTATCTGCCATAGCCAGGTGATATGTGGGTGTTCTCAATGAGAATCTGCGATCTGGATAAACCTTGAGGAATTGCAACACATGGCCGTAGTGCCATAACTGGCGCTTCCTCACAATGCAGGTTATGTGCCTCATTCAAGACTCAATGAACAACTTCTTGTGCAACACAAAGTCAAACCAACAGTACCCAAGGATTCTCTGAAGAGACACAGTACCAAAGGAATCTAGTCTTCATGTTAGGTCACTGGATAGCATTCTTGTTTCATAACCATACACCAAAACAGAGAGCACCAGGACTATGAAGACTTCGACCTTCGTCCTAAATGTTGGGAGTGCTACACACCCCTATCCAGCGACCTCATGACCCCCCATGCTTTCCCAATTTATCTACTGACTTCATAGGAAGAGTTACCAGAGACATGAATGTAAGTAAACCTTGTGACAAGGTCGACATTCCTTATTGCAGACAGACACTGCTGATGACTGTGCTCAAGAGGTCATTAAAGGCCTGGATCTTGGTTTTTATCCAGGACACCCGCAAGCCCAGACACTCAGACTCTTAGTCTCTCAGGAGTCCTGATCAGAGTCTCCATTGATTCCATGAAGATCACAGCACCTTCAGCAAAGTCAAGATCAGTGGATCTTTCTTTACCAACAGATGCCCCACAGCCGCTGGACCCCCAGACACTGCCCAACACCCAGTTCCCGCAAACATTGAACAGAGTAGGAGCAAGAACACACCCCTGACAAACTCCAGAATAAACTGGGGAAAACGCATGAGGTCCTGCCTCCACTCTGCACAGTACTCACCGTACCAGTGTACAGACAGGCCATGATATCCGACAACTTCAGGGGATCCTGCAAAGTCTCAGGATGTCCCACAGGATCGCTCGATCAACTGAGTTGAACACTTCATTAAAATCGGCAAAGAAATTCTGCCGATATTTGTGATTGTGCTCAAAGAGAACCCTCAGTGCCAGAATGTGGTCAATGGTAGACTTCTTAGGAGTAAATCAAGACTGCTCTAGTTGCTGGTATGTGAGCAAGTGACCACCGATCCTATTGAGGATGACCCTAGCAAGGATCTTTCCAGAAACAGAGAGTAGTATTATCCCCCTGTAGGTGTCACAATCCAGGCAATCACCTTTCCCTTTCCAGACAGGGATGACGAAAAAAAAAACATGGTCATTCATAGTAAAAATGTCTACATGAAGTTGGGCTGTCCTGGAAACAGAGTTCCTGGACTGGGTTACAAATGTACTGAGAATTACACTGGCAGCTCCCGGTAAAAGTAAAAGTAAATGTTTTATCCAAGTGGGTGTCCATAGTCTCTTTCTTTTAAGAATTTAAAAATTCTTTAGCTTTATAGAGATTCTACAGAGAAAGTCATTATAACTTTTTTGCACTTCCCTGGCTTCCCATGCTTTGATATCAACTGTTTACTTACTATGCCTGTTTAGAGGGGTTCACTTTTGGATAAACTCCCATGTTTTGCCTTTTGCCCAAATGTTGTCTCTCCATGTTTTCTGTTGGCAGGAAATATCTCCACAATTATATTCAATGTGCAGCCTCACAAAATTTAATAAGAAATTAACTCTCATCAGACACCTTACATCATCTCCAGCAGCGAGTATCTATTATTTAGTATGAACTTGTATGAATTCTGTTCTCTGGTACAGCTTTGTAAATGATGCAAGCTCTTCATGGAATCCTTATTACAGAAGATAGATTTTTAATTCCACAGAAGAAGTGATCTCCTCAGAAATATTGTTTGAAAAAAGAGAAAGAGTGCATCACATCTGATGATTAGTATTCAGGAGCCATCAGACCGTTGGATTCACAATTGGCACAGCCGGCAATTTGGGCATGCATCCAGACTGTGGCTAATGGCTGAAGTATAAGAGCCACAGACAATTCAGTGTATTCTTTCATTCCTTGGGCATTCAGTAATAACAGGAAAGAAAGATTAGACCTTCAAGAAAGAAGAAAGCAAAGTCCTAAACTTAAAGGAGAAGATGGCACCAGTGATTTGGCTAGCTGCTTGGCACAAACAATGGGATTAAATCTTAAAATGGGCCATGCCAGACATCACTTGCTCACATAGCTGCAGTTCAGTATATGGTGAAACAGCATACATTTGGGTTAATGCATTTTGCATTGTTTTATAAATTAAAAAAATGAATGCGAGTAGCATAAACCTTTTCCCTTTGAATTCTATTATGATTACTGTTATCACCCTTGTGGTGAAGCCTTACTGTTAGTATCATAAAACTACAAGCTGTCATCATTATTTCCAAGGAAACAACAAAATGCCTTCATGAGTGCCTTTTTGCAGCTAGGGTGCTGTAAAACCATTACGTCATTCATTCTCAATTGTGAACTTTGTCTCCTTACTGGGAATGCATGAACGGTGCGTCACAGCTACGTCTCATATTCTACTTCGGGGTACTACAAATTCTTATTCTAGTCAGACATTTATTACAATTCCTAGGAGATACCCTTGATAAATACAGGCATAAGTCAAGCATTTTAGTTATAGCTCAACCAAACATTAGAATATTAAAGAGGGATCTAAATGACCTTAACCATGACATGATTTTTGGAAGCAAAAATGGTGGGTTCAGCATCTCAGAATAGCTGACCTCTTTGGTTTTTCACATAGTACTTTTTACAGAGAGTGGTGTTTCTTTGTGTTAACAATGTGTTTCCCGCTAATGTGTACATAATGAGTAGATATGGAATGGGGTCAAATAATCTTACATCAATAGCGTTCAGCCACATTAATGAAAAAAGGAACACACACACACTGTCCCTGAACTGAGAGATTTTGCAACAGCCTGCCACTAAAAAGGCACAACTTGTTAGAAATTTTCCACCTAAATGAAAGACCTAAACGGCTATCACAAACTTAGTGATAACTAATTAAATGATTAATTTAAATATGATTTATGATTATCATTAGTTCTTACCTAAAAGAATGATTTGAATTTGTGATCTCTTTATACAGCTTTACATTCCTACTTGCCAAATCATGTGAAATTAAACTAATTTAATGATTGACTGCCTTTATGAAATTGTAAATATTGTTTTTGTAAATGTAAACCATTTTGGTGTATTCACAGAATAAATACAATTAGACTGGTTTATTTATGGACTTCTTCATATTTAAAGAAATGACCTCAGAAATTATATGGATGAAGTGAACCTAAAACCAAGATTTATTTATTTTAGCATAATGTATCTTTCTCTTTATTTTCTTGCTGTATTACAGTCTGGTGTCCATAAAAAGTCATCATTAAATAAGGCTTAAATAATAGGAAAGTCATTTCACAGTCAAAGCAAATCTGGATAATAAAAGTAGTGTGAAAATGCTTTTCTGAATTTTAAGAGTTTAATACATATTTTGCAATTTGTTTCAGGAAAGCAAACAGCAAAAGTTCAAGAATCCAGGCAGTGCCGTGTAGTGGTTAAGGCTTTAGAGTGCACACCCTGAGGTTGTGGGTTCAAATCTCACTACTAACACTGTGTGACCATGAACAAGCCACTTAACCTGCCTGTGATGTAAGCAATTGTATCTCAAATGTTGTAGGACACTTTGGATAAAGGACAAATCTACTCTCTGTATATAAAATGTGCCTAAGCCTAAAAGTGCAATGATTTTTATGTTTCTATGTCACATTTTTGTCATGCTTTAAATCAGGGTTATTTTAATACCTACATATATATGATTGAGCAAAGAGGAGGTAAAAAAAAATGTATTTGTTTCCCATTGTATCACCGTTTAAGAGGGGGTTTCGGAGGAGCGACCGTGTCTCTTTGGAGTGCGTTCATCCCCCCTCTTCACAACGTGAGCGGCAGAGATGTGAAGCTGCCTGGCGCGTAGCGCAGGCCAGGGTGGGGTAGCGAGTGAAGTGAGCAGGGGGCTAGCCCCATAGTAATAAGTATAATAAAATATTTGTAAAACATACACAAATGTTACTTAGTTGTCCCATACATTAACAGAAATGTACAAATAAATGTTCTTTCTAACTATAAGCAACTCCTATGCAAAATACCTTAAAATTCAGAACCTTCACTTTAAAGAAAGAATGGATTGGTCACAATCTCCCTTGACTTCTGAGCAATTCCCAGAAGTCCCCAACCATTTCTTTGGATCATCAGTAGATCTTTATCTAGTAGGCTGTGACTGGCACAGCTTCCATGGGAGTAGTCTGAGGCCCTCTGGTACTGCTGAGCTTCTCATTGTATCACAGAAGCTCAACTCAGCCAACCTGGCCAGAAGTTTATTTCTGTCATGTCCAGTTAAGATGTTATGCTTTGAGTCATTTCTCAAAGTCAATGTCAATAGGCTAACAAAAAAATATAGATTACAGAGTAAATTGAAAGGTTTGTAAAATAAATGAGTTGCTATGTTTCCACCACTAGAAAGGGCCAAGCTTGTGTACGCACAGAAAGATGCTCAAAATGTGCATATTGAACTTTCCAGGCTGTTTTTTTGTGGTGCAAAAGTGAACACGGAAGGCATTTTAACCTTCAAGGGTCTTCTCTATATTGGTGGAGAAGATAATACTGGAAATGCCAAAACTGTTAACTTTGATTCACACATACGTCCTGCAAAACTTTCTTATTTAACATTCACTCAGCACAAATAAGTTCAAATACAAAGCAAGAATATCTCAACACTAGCCAAAGCTAGCTACCTCAACTTCGATACATTACCAGGGGCTAGAAGCCACTCTGGATATGAGGTTTTCCATGCTGGGATTTGCTTATGTGTCAATCCATCTTCAGATTGCTTTTCCAGAAAGGACTTCACTTAAGAATACCTTAAGAAAAGCCATGAGCCACTACTCTGGTCGTTTTGTTTTTTTTTTTAACCCTGATGACTTCCTCTTGAAAGGGCTAAACAATCTAACAGAAGTCATGGGCTGATCACTACCCCTGACAGTATATAACCGAAATGTACAGTTTGTTTCATTAATAATCATTAGACTGCTAAATATCAGTAAACAACAGGGCACTTCAGAAAAGAAACACTCAATACTATTTCAAACATGAATTATGTTTATTTAAAGGAGAAACCAGATGTAAATGTTAGATATGAAAACATACAACCCAAATGATTCAAATCAGGATGACATAGCAAGCTTTGTATCAGGCGGCTGTAGCTTTGGTTGTTGTAGTCTTTGTTTTCTTAAAACAGGTATGATGCTTGGGAGCAAAGGGGCAGTCTGCAGGTGGCAAAGTCTGAGTGAGTTGTCTACTCTTGGGCAGTTGTTTTTCTTTCTCTCTTGCTAGTCTTGCTTATTTTTAAAATTCCATGATTTTATATTATGTTTTGCTGGCTGTCTTATGCAACATATTGCATCAGTCAAATATTTTGAACAACTGATAAAATTCCATGGTCTGACTGATTGTTAATTAAATTACTTTTGTCTAGACTTGAAACATTTTCATTTTAAAATTCCAAGCCTCCATTTCACATATACTTACAAGCATACACACATTGGTCGCATTATTTAAGCTTAAACATGTACATTCTAATAAACAATGACCATTTTCTAACCATTTTAGACTTATTTTCCCAGAATTCCTGTCTATGTCTATATTGCATACACCCCAGAATTTCTTCTAATCCAATGTAATGATCCAATGGAGCTCATTTGTACCTGTTTGCTGTTTCAGTTTATTATCTAAATAATTCTAAAATAATTAAATATTTCAAGTCATTTTTAGCATACTACAAAACGTAATCACCTTCCTCCTAATATGTTGAGACCCTCCCACCTACATTCAAGAGTATTTGACTGTACTCTCTAAACTGAGAGGCAAGATCATGTGCAGCATTATAATGCTTCTCCTCTGTATCCTGTGGGTCAGGGAAAGACGTAAGGCGCCTTTGTTTGAGAAGGTAGACTCTATCACCATCTCTTCTAATGACTTTATTGCTGTACAGGCCATGTGAAACATTGAGGGTTCAAACAATTACCTTACCAAGAAGCCATTTACCACATACAGTATAGTACCGTCATGTCTGCCAAAACTATCCATCCATCCATTATCCAACCAGCTATATCCGAACTACAGGGTCAAGGGGCTCTGCCGGAGCCAGTCCCAGACAACACAGGGTGCAAGGCAGGAAACAAACCCTGGGCAGGGAGCCAGCCCACCGCAGCTGCCAAAACTAGTTTTCCTCAAAATAAATGAATGATTTGATCCAGGGCACTAAGACACAATGTTTGACAGTCACCCCTTGATGACTTGGCCAATAATGGAAAGTAATTGCTCAAGGTCAACAAAAGCAGCTTTATTCTCACTTGCAATATGAGTGGAGTCAATCTCTCATGTAGGCATATTTCTGTGGTGCCCTACGCAAATAACTTTTCCTTAGGTGTGATTAACTTCATGTCTGGGCCCAAATGGCTTCTTCTTTTATTCATAATACTTCAGTTTGAAAGGATCAAAAATGTATCCCTGCCAATAAATTAATGCAGATTTGCAATTTATTTGTGTCCTTTCTTGTTGAAGCTGTAGACATTGTAGAATGAATAATTTTGGGGAAAAATATTTACACAAAAATTAAAGAAGAGATCAGGAATGATGCTCCACCATATTATTTTAATCTAAGTCCATCCACTTTCAGATTTTTCAGCAAATGGACACCATGCAATTCACAAGTCCCACACTCTGATAATCAGTTGTGGCCTTTTTGTTACATATGATTTATCATGTTGGCATTTAAAAACATACAAATGGATGAGCATTAATACTGTTATAAAATGGAGCTTTCCTACTGTCTTCTGTCATGTTTTACTGCCAAAGAATTGCTTTTAACCAAGGTCTTTTGTATCTTGAAAAAGAGCTAGCAATGGTGGGAGGCCTGACATTTCATTTTCTGTAGATCCTACAAAGCCATCCTCCTTCATTTACATCAATAAACCTTATTAAATCTACAAGTCCAAAGTGGGTCTGTGTATAGGAGAGTGGTAGCTCCCACTGCAATAAATAACCCTGCTGTTCCTGTTTCAAGTTGAATAAAGCTGGTTTTGCTAAAGTACTGAGACTCAGCCACGTGTTTTGGGGTGCAAGACAGCGACTCACATGTCACATATATCTATCCACTTTCTAAACTCTCTTATCCAGATTAGGGCCACAGAGAAGTTAGTGTCTATCCCAGCATGCAACAGGCACAAGGGTGAACACACATACATGCATCAGGGGCCAATTTAGCAGTCTGCCTAACTTGCATGTCTTTGGACTGTGGGATGAAACCAGAGCAAACCCATGTGGGAGTGGGGTGAATATGCCAGCTCCATTCAGGGGGCACCCATGATTGAACCCCGGTCTCCTTTTTGCTGTGATGCAGTGCTTACAATGCACTGCCTTTATCAAATAAAGTATATATGATAATATATGTATACTGTTCCAAAAAAAAAATTAAAGGAACACTTTGAAAACACATCAGATCTCAATGGGAATAAACTTATGCTGCCTATCTCTACTGATATGGACTGGGCAATGTGTTAGGAACGAAAGGATGCCACATCATTTGATGGAAATGAAAATTATTAACCCACAGAGGGCTGAATTCAAAGACATCCTGAAAATCAAAGTGAACAAATGATGCGGCAGGCCAGTCCATTTTGCTGAAATTTCAATGCAGCAACACAAAATCATACTCAGTAGTTTGTATGGCCTCCACATGCTTCTATACATGCCTGACAATGCTGGGGCATGCTCTTAGTGAGATGACAGATGGTGTCCTGGGGGATCTCCTCCCAGATCTGGACCAGGGAATCACTGAGCTCCTAGACAGTCTGAGGTGAAACCTGACGGCATCGGATGGACCGAAACATAATGACCTAGAGGTGTTCTGTTGGATTTAGGTCAGGCGAGTGTGGGGGTCAGTCAATGGTATCAATTCCTTCATCCTGCAGGAACTGCCTGCATACTCTCACCACATGAGGCCGGGTATTGCCGTGCACGAGGAGGAACCCAGGACCCACTGCACCAGCATAGGGTCTAACAATGTGTCCAAGGATTTAATCCTGATACCTAATGGCAGTCAAGGTGCCATTGTCTAGCCTGTAGAGGTCTGTGCATCCCTCCATGGATATGCCTCCCCAGACCATCACTGACCCACCACCAAACCGGTCATGTTGAATGATGTTACAGGCAGCATAAAGTTCTCTACGGTTTCTCCAGACCCTATCATGTCTGTCACAGGTGCTCAAAGTGAACCTTTTGTAGGGCTCTGGCAGTGCTCATCCTGTTCCTCCTTGCCCATAGAAACAGACACTAGTCCTGGTGATGGGTTAAGGACCTGCTACGGCCCTGTCCAGTTCTCTTAGAGTAATTGCCAGTCTCCTGAAATCTCTTCCATGCCCTTGAGACTGTGCTGGGAGACACAGCAAACCTTCTGGCAATGGCAAGTATTGATGTGCCATCCTGGAGAAGTTGGACTACCTGTGCAACCTCTGTAGGGTCCAGGTATCGCCTCATGCTACCAGCAGTGGCACTGACAGTAGCCAATTGCAAAACTAGTGAATAAAACAGATGAGGAGGGAAAAATGTCAGTGGCTTTCATCTGTTAAACTATTCCTGTTTTGGGGGTCATCTCATTGTTCCCCCTCTAGAGCACCTGTTGTTAACATCATTAAAACCAAAGCAGCTGAAACTGATTAACAACCACCTCTGCTACTTAACTGACCAGATCAATATCCCAGAAGTTTCATTGACTTGATGCTATACTTTAATTAAAAAATGTTCCTTGAATTTTTTTGAGCAGTTTATATTATTGATACTTAATTGTGATATTTAGGAGATTATCTGGTTGTGATATCAAGTCAGGGCAAGTTTAGGGGTGGATTTACCAGTCCACATTTCTCTCAAGGATCTTTTCACCTTTGCTGGTGTATGATGTTCCACTGTCAGTATTTGAAAAGAAAGTCATCCAGCACCTGCACAGGTGCTTGGGTCTGCCAAGGTGCTTAAGCAACATCACCTTGTAATTGCAGAGCAATAAATTAAACTCCCGATCTGTAGCATGACAGAGGAATTCATGTTTGCCTGTGCAAGGGAAGTGCTGCAATAAATGGAGTCAGGTGTCACTTTGCACACAGGTAATTGTTGCCATCATTGTACTGTCTTCTGAAACTCAAAACAATGCCCTCTACCCTCTGGATATTTTTTATTTCTGCTTTTAAATCAAAGGGAAAATTCCATAGGAACACGATGCTCCAAGGTAGTGTGGTAGGTGGAAATCCATAATCGTGATGTCAATAGGGTTTTTTTGATTTGATGTCTCCCTCATATTGGGTAAGACTTTTCCTTTAATCAGACTCTTCATTTTTCTTTGTGGGCATGAGTCAGTTTGGGTCCTTGCATTGGTTAAATGAGTACTCTTTCCCTTCTGTGTGGCCTTCACTTTGGCACCATCTCTCACTTTTGTAGCAGCATGTGCTTCTCACTTCCCTTCAGGTGTATCCAGGATTCTTTTGCATTGTATCCCTTAATTTCTTCCCAGTCATACTTCATTAGCCTTGGTATCCACTTCTAGGATATGAGTTTCAACCTGGGCATGTTTGTTGAGTCTAATATAGTTGAGTGTTACTGAATTCCCTTCAGTTTATTCAGGGATCAGTTTACAATGAGCTCCTATGTGCTATACCATACACGATTCACTCACCTGTATGGCCAAATCTATTCCTGGCAGCTGTCTGACTTCCAGATGTCATAAAAACTGGACCACTGCTTTGAGCAGAGCCTTGGCCATATCCTCAATTACCTTGATTGCAGATTCTAGTGTATTCAACATGGTACCTAAAGGCAGCACATACAGAAGTAGTTCTTCCAGCTCCTGAAGATCGACTCGGCTCTCATCTGTTTCCGAGAGGGACTTTGGCTTTTTCCATCCTTCTCTGAGGAGTCATTGCCCATGTGCTGACTTTACACATGCTCAGTAGGTCTCCCTCAGCAACCTGAGAAGTGTAGTCTGGAAGTCCATTTGCTGGGAAAATCTGCTCCATCTTAATTAATTTATTGATGGGGCTAGGATGCTTATTCTGAGACTCATTAGCTTTTTCAAAGGAAAAGAAACAGTCACTTACCCTTAGTCTAGTCTTCAGAGACTTCAGTATGCAAAAACCAGAATCCAAGTTTACAATAGTGACGTCCGTGTTGCTGTCGTCCCGTTGCGCTTCCTGGCCTTCCTGTCAGGAAGCTGAAAAACACATTAGATGGTCTGCTGCACATTTCCCAATTTCAGATCTTTAGTTTGCTGTGTTTTTTTTTTCAACACTTTTCAGGACCATTTGTCACTCATCGATTATTTTTTCCATTGTGGAAAGCCCCATCGAAGAGGCCATCCACTGTATCTCCCACAAGGTACTCCTCCTGTCTGCATGGATTCCATTCTTATACCTGGTGCATTGGCCATCTGTGCTCAAAATTATTGCAGGTCCTGAATGATGACCAGGGGTCTGCAGGTCACCTATCATTCTTCCATCTCCTTGTATTCCTGTCTGATCTTTTGCCAATTTCTTGTATCAGGTGTTTGTTGCCAGATGTGTGGGATTAAAGGTCTGAGTGGGGTTACAATAATTTTAAGGACACTGCCAACTGACAGCCAGGAAATCCTGCCAACTGAGACAGTGTGCCACTGTATCCCAAACCTCAGACATGGTAATGCTTAATGTGATTTTGGGTTTAAATGCACCTTACAATAATAACTCATGCAAAGATCAGTCCCAATGCACAATACACTCAAGCTGTTCCTCCTTCCTCCAAGATTGTCACCTGCTGCCTTTCTACTTTTTTTTAAGCCTGACCCAGGAATCATTCTGGTGTCTCCTTGGAAGCAATTCAGGGTCATATGGAAACCAGAGAGGTCCTCCCCTGACAGTGCCCTCTAAAGGCACCCATGAACCCAGGCAGGGTTTCACTTCTGGATACCAATTCCCGTGTATCACTGCAGATGACCAAACTGGGGTGCCAAGGGAGGACCACTGCCATCTGACTGCCATCTCTCATATGGGGGAATGGAGTGATACCTGGCTTCCGACGTCCGCTTGTAAGGAGCTGTTTCCATGACCAGCCAGCATTCTTGTCTGTCTTTTCACTCTGGCCTCCCATCCAGACAAGAAATTATCCTCTATCCTGCCTGTTTCCTTCTCGGACACTTATAAGAGGAATGCAAGGAACATATGGCACCCTTCACACATCCTTTACACTTGTACAACCTTCCATAGGATTCTATAGGATGCAGTAATATTTTGAAGCCTCGGGTCTGAAAAGTAATTATAGGCCAGACATTAAAAATCCCATGACTCCTCAAATACCTTGCAAAGAAAGGAGGTTGAAGCATGCTAAATGATCAGAAGAAATTCACTTCACTTCTCCTACATATGAGATTACACTATTGGCAAAAGTCTTTATTTGCTCAACCTAACGTTGGCTTTTCTAGGGAAGTTGAGGTGCATGAAAACTTGATAATCAGAAATTATTGCCTCTATTTTAAAAATGAAGGCCATCAACACATTGTGTCAATTCATAAGTTACATTCTTGCCATCCAAGCAATTTTGAAGAGACACAGTAAGCAAGACACTGCTTCATAATTAAGCATTTCTGATGTGACCTAATGCACCCCTGTAGAGATTTTTAGCCACCTCAGCTATTGAAGTAAATTACTAATTATTGAAGTGCTTTCCATATTCTGTTGCCATGTGTATCAGGTATATAAGTTCTTCAGATTTTGTCCTACTGCTTCCAATATGTTAAAAATGAAAAGTCAACTTTTCCCACCTTTTCTGATGACTACCACTGGGGACACACCGCCTACCCTTTCTATAGTCAAATGCTTTAAGAAGCCATATTGAGATGTCATAAACATGTGCCTTGGGGACAGCTGCTGTATGCTAACACCTCTTCTCTTCTTTCCTCTGCAGACTAGATGACTGATGACCTTACAACCTCTGACGTCACATCCAATGTCCATCCATCTGGACCCACCTCTTCCTGTCTGGCCTGTATTTAAATGTAATGTCACCATCTTGGAGAAGTCACTCTTGAGACTTGTGTCTGCAAAGACGTTTCTTATCTTATCTATATATAAGTTGATGTTACATTGACAGACGGGTATCAGCAAGAGTGAAAGGGAAGGTAAATCGTGTCATAAAATGATTTCTTCAAAACGTCACACATATTTGTCTCTTTCTTTTTTTAAAATATGCGTTGATCACCGCCAGCATGTTGTAGCGCACAGCATCTGGCCACCTGCATGTTCTTGTGTGCACTGAATAAGAGACAAATATACAGTCTGACTGAGAGAATCAGACTGAAAAAAAGCAAACATTTAGAAATGCCATACTTTTACAGTTGATCGGATGCTGTTTGTTTTCAAATACTTGCTCAAATTGTGCAGATAGGGTAAATGGTTCATAAAATTGCCCAGGTTGTGCAAAATTGCAGCTGTAGTGTAAGTTTACAGTGAGGTTATTGTAATTATAAGTACAAACAGTTCTATCAGGAACACTTGATGGACTGATTGAGTGCATTTACAGCTCTTGGGATGAAGCTGTTTCTGAGTTTCGAGGTCCATGCAATAAAGGCTCTGAAGCCTTTTCGCGGATGGGACTGCGTGAATAGCTGAGTGAAATCCATGCAGATGCTAGTGGCTTTCCGTATGCAGCATGTGCTATAAATATCCTCCAGGGCTGGAAGCTGTATTCCGATAATCCTCTTCACTTTCAACACAACTTGCAATAGAGCTCTTCGATCAGCTGCTGAAGAGCTGTGATTCCCCACTCAGATACAATGTGTTAAAATACTCTGAGGGGTGCACTGAGAGTAACAACACTAAAGCAGCTATGGTATTTGGAATAGCTTGGCCATTCCATGCACCACTATATTGTCACAGGTTGATTACAATTAGGTGCCTTAAATTTAGAAATGATAAGCAGTTAATGTCAGTGTATTTGAAAAAGCCTGTGTGATGGATGTGAATCTAAAAAAGAAAGGGAAACAACACAGGGACAGTAGCACTGCTTTGACGCTGGGTGTCACCAGTTTGCAAAACTGAGCAGCAACATGTGTACGTGATGGGTTGTGCTGCCATGAAAATGTGTGTGGTTTTACACCAAGTTTAGATTTTATACATCATGATGTGAGCATGGAAACGAACATTCACAACATTTTTGTGCATATGTACCATTTATACATGAGGCCCTAGGACTCTGAACAAATTTGTATCCTCATATGTGACAGTTCTGTATTTAGCGAGTGATATAATAATCTATTCTTGCATTTTTCTTTGTAGTTTGTACTATTACTATTGTACTGTTATATATTTCTGAGGTGGCAATGATAAATTATCAATCTAGTTCTGTGAAGAGAATTATTTGTGTTCTGTTATGTGTATTTGCCTCATTTTTTTACACCCACTGCACACCCAACCTACCTGAAAAGGTGTCTCTCTCTCTCTCTCTGAATTGCCTTTCCCAAGATTTCTTACATTTTTTTCACTACAAGTGCTTTTTGTGGTGTTTTTTGTTGTCTTCTTATGGAGTGACAGCTAAGGTTGTCAAAAAACAGGGCCTATTAAAACCTATTGTGGCATTTTTTTCATTTTGGGCTACACAAAAAAAATGTTGTTGACTACTAATGTGAATCATATTACACCTGTAACATCTCTGCATTTTTAAAATTGTGTGCTAATCTGAACTTTCTTCTTGACACTTGATGTTGAAAACTCATCTTAAAAGAAAAGTTCTGTACCCATATGCCAAACACAGTGGGCACAATTTCAGAATAAGCTAAAAATATGTTCCAAAATCAGAGAGTGAGCCCCTCTGTCTTTGCAAAAGTCAGCTGTAAAAATGTTTAAAGTGAGTAGTGCGTCAGAAGAAACTACAATATGAACGAGTATGCACTCTTCCTTTTCCCATAATGTAAAATTTCATTAAAACTATGCTCCCAATGTGACTTTTTAGTGGACAAACCTGACCTGAAAACCTGGAAATAGCTTATTACAAAAATAACCATTTCATTTCCTTTAGAACTTTTAAGAAGGCAGCACATTAGAGCAATGACATCATGTGCTGATGATTTTACCATACTATTTGTGGCTTCTCAGACATTTTCATTTATCTTACTTTTCAGGTACAAATCATAGGTCACCAGACAGCATAGAATGTCAGTTTTTTGGATCCATTCATCAGAAGAGCTTTTAACATGACTGGAGGCTGATCAGGGTTTTATCACTCTTCAGTGGCTGCTGAAAATCACTTTTAAAATCTATCCCCTTTTTGAAGAGTGTGTTTAGAGGCCTAATGCTTCTGAAGGGATTAAAAAAAACACATTTTACATTGAAGTATTGTTCTTCATTGTTAAATAACTTAATGGGATTTCCAGTCCTGCAAATTTTAGTTCTTTGAGAGGTTTGTAACGTTTGTAGCATCAAGGTGGAGCAGACAAATCCACATACATTCATCATTTTTCAAAAACTCCTGATAGCACGCTTTTGTGTTTTTCTTATTTATAAATAAAAAAAACAGCATGGCCACTCTAATGTTAATAAAGGCTTTTTAATGTGCCTTCATTATATGAATAATTTGCTAATATGGCTAAACCTTTCCATACAGGGAAAGAATTCCAGACCAATTAATTAAGTGTATGTCTGAACGGTTCCAAGGCAGAATAGCTTCTTAATGGAGGTAAGCCTGTTTTTGTGCAGAGGCACACACTAGACTCCAGAAACGTAAAATCAATGACGGAGAAAACAGTATTTTTCTGCTGCTCAGTTTGGATAGAAAGGGCATGATTAGAGTAGGTATGCCAAGCTCCTAAACCAGAGTTAGAGAGGGCAACAACATGAAGTTATTCATTCAGAATACAGTACACCCATTGCTTCGGCAATTAAAACTTTCTGTATTGAGGCTTACACCTGTGGGCCTGGACTAGCTACTTCATCAAACACCTTGGTTTCTTTATTACTAGCCATTGTCATGTTGTACAACCATTTTTTCAATAATACTATAATGGGGTAGTGGCTTTTGGCTAACAAATACCTTCTCTCCAATTGTAAGATTTTGAACTTATCAACAGTGAGAAAAGTAAAAGAAATCTGTGTTTGCTTTTAAACATATGCTACTTTAATGCAAGGGTGGAGAGGTGGCTCTGAGGCTAGGGATGTTTGACAGCAATTGGAAGGTTGCCGGTTTGAATCCCATAAGCGCCAGAAGTGACTCCACTCCCTTGGGCTCCTGAGTAATTCCCTTAACCTGAATTTTCTCCATCCTGGGTATGATGCTAATCTGCATCCAACCCTGCAAGCAGGTCCACCATCTTGGAGGGACAACTTGGGGGTTGGCGGCAGGATTGGCACTCGACCCACTGTACAAAACCTCACATCTCAATCCAGGTGGGTGCGGCAACGTGCAGTAATCAGCACAAGCTCCCAACCTCTCTCTCTCTTTAATATAATGTTTACTTTTAACATTTGGGGCTTTTAGAGATTTTAACAACCTGTGTGGATTTTATAACATTCAAAATAAATTCAAACATTAATGATGTACAGTATGTTGTCCAATCACTCCACCCCAGAAAAGTAATAATTCAAAGAAACCATGGAAAGCCAACAATTACCACTACATTCATGTCCATGATGAGTGTATGTAAACTTCTGACCACAATTGTACTTTGACTACAAGGCTGCAGAAAGCTGCTGTGTGTTAACCTCGGTCAATCACATGCAAAAAACAGTGTGCAGGTACAATACAATACAATACAATTTATTTTTGTATAGCCCAAAATCACACAAGGAGTGCTGCAATGGGCTTTAACAGGCCCTGCCTCTTGACAACCCCCCAGCCTTGACTATCTAAGAAGACAAGGAAAAACTCCCAAAAAAAACCCAGTAGGGAAAAAATGGAAGAAACCTTGGGAAAGGCAGTTCAAAGAGAGACCCATTTCCAGGTAGGTTGGGCATGCAGTGGGTGTCAAAAAGAAGGGGGTCAATACAATTCAATACACAGAAGAGAACAAAACCTCAATACAGTATAAAAATAAAAATTTTAGTATGTAGCAGAATTTAACAATGTATAACATCACATAATATGATTTGGATTTGTTTATAATCCTGGAGACCTCATCTATCAAGCTGCCTCCCCAATTTGGCCATTCCACAGCTGAAACAGTGCTGGGCAAGCCAATCCGATGAAAGGACCCCTCTTTCCCATGATTCCAGCGATCCTCCATCAGGGATGACTTTACCATAAGCAGGAACAACAACTTGGCAGGTGGGCCATGGCACCAAGTGCCACATTTGAGTACCGAAAACAGATGCAGAATAGGTGAGGGTTAGTATCAAATTATACCATGTTACTTACGTTTTAGTACTAATGACTAACAACAGAGATGCAGTATGTACAGTAAATCAGCAGCTCTAGTCAGGATATGCTAAACTGAAGTAGTGAGTCTGCAGCCGGGATATAAAAACTGTGACTGATGGGGCATCTCTTATAGTAGCAGGCAGACCATTCCACAGTTTAGGGGCCCTGTAACTAAAAGCTCGACCTCCCACTGTTATTTTATTAATCTTTGGAATCATAAGCAGACCAGCATCTTGAGATCTTAATGTGCACTCAGGTTTGTGAGTCATGATAAGTTCAGACAAGTAAGCCGGACCTTGGCCATTTAATGCTTTATATGTTAAAAGGAGGATTTTGAAATCTACCTTAAACTTAACCGGGTGCCAGTGTAAGGATTTAAGAACTGGAGTTATGTGTTCATATTTTCTTGTTCTTGTAATAATTCTTGCAGCCGCATTTTGGATTAACTGGAGGCTGTATAAAGAACAGTTTGAACATCCAGTGAACACCGCATTGCAGTAGTCAATCCTACTAGAGATAAATGCATGAATTAATTTCTCACAATCCTGTTTATTTAGAAAGCGCCTTAATTTCCTAACATGTTTAAGATGGAAGAAACATGATTTGGACAACTTTATAATATGTGCTTTAAATGACATGCTAGAGTCAAAGAGAACTCCGAGATTTTGGGCGGATTCAGTAAAATTAATGGTGATTCCAACTAAGTTCAATGATGACAGAATATTGTTGTGATCAATGTCATTCCCTCCAACAATTAGCATCTCTGTTTTATCTGTGTATAAAGACAAGTAGTTCTCATCCATCCAGTCCTTTAATTCACTAACACAACTAATTAAAGACATTATTGAAGAAACTTCATTTGATCTAAATGAAAGGTACGTATAACTGGGTGTCATCTGCATACGAGTAAAAATTAACATTATGTTTCCTAATGATAGTTGCCAGTGGAAGCATGTAAAGTGATAACAGTAAAGGTCCCAGTACTGAGCCCTGCGGGACAACATATTGAACTTCTGTGTATAATGATGGAGTACTGTCAGCACATTTCTGTACATATTGGAATCGATTTGATAAATAAGAACTAAACTAAGCGAGCACAGTGCCTGTAAGCCCAACATCATTTTCCAGCCTGTGTTGTAAAATAGACTGGTCAATGGTGTTAAATGCTGCACTTAAGTCTAACAACATAATTACAGTGGAGGTACAGCAATTTATTGAATCAGGAATGTCTAGGAGGTGTGGGAATTACCCGCTTTCATAAAGTATTTTGAAATTAAAGTTAAAAGTAAACATAACTTTACCTGAACAGATGGACAAGGTGGAAATGTCAGTGAGACTCATTAAAAAATGTTCAGAAGATAACTGAATACATAGCTGGAGTGAAAAAGGGGCTCATGGTGTCTTTTATGGGGTAAATTGTTTGTTTATTCAATCTTTGCACTCTAAAGGCTATACAGTCATTTCTTAATCTTGATCTTATGACTCTTGTGTAAGCTAAAAGGAAACCTAAATTAACGCAATTCTCAAAATAGATACCAATTGTATCACCAATAATAAAAGTAAAATAGAAATGTTAAAAACTTTATAAAACTAAACTGAAACTGCATAATTTGAGAGGTGAAATCAGTATAAAATTTAAAAGTTTTTTTTTTTAAATAACTTAAATAACCTTACAAATACTTACAGATAACAAACTAGTGCTGGTAACCGTGATCTTCATTTAGGTGATAATACGCCTCCAAGACCAAGAGTAAAGATTTCTCGAGATAACACAGAGCTCCCTTCATTTTCAGTAAAGTTCAAATGCGTTTAGTGGGCACGTGTCATATTGGATGTTGGAAATGGAGTCTCAACTTTTCCAGTCATAGGTCCTTGATCAAAAGTTCTACACAGTGATCCATACTGATGGCCAAAATTTTAGAAAGAAACTTTGTCACAGCATTGTATACAACTAGTCTGCAGTCACACATTATTGTTACTATGGGCCTGTCTCATGTTTCATTGAATCCTTTCTGCAGCCATCATTGCCAGAGTTGTTCCAGTTTTATATTTGTATGTCCAGCAGGTACGTCTATACACCAGTCTGACTTTCCATTAACATGGAAATCAATGACTTGATCTTTGTCAGACAACTCACTTATTGGGTGAATGCATTATTAATGTATTCTTGGTATTTTGTAGTAGAAAAACAAATATCAGTGGCAAGTCAACATGATCTGTTCTGTCTCATTGTTTTATGGCTGCTCCATTGTCCAGTTCTTTAGAAGCAGTTGTAAACTTTGACGAAGAGAAAATCGTCGGAGCAAAAGTTTTCACCTGGAATGAAGGCTCTAGGAGACAAGAGGATGGGCAAACAGAGAATATTGTTTTATTGCAATGAAACAATAACACGGATTCAATCCAATTCGGCCAAATCAGGCTGAGCCCTGAACAGTTCAAAATTCACAATTTATATAATTATTTCTTATCATTCTGACCTCGCTAGAAACAGCCTATTCACTGCTTTCTCCTGACTCCCTTTTCTGCAGATGGTCTAATTAACTTTTATTAGAACCATCAATATTTCTTATTTTCTGTCAATTATCTTTATTTTTCTGCTTCACTTATTTTTAGGTCGGCGAGAGCCAACAGGTGTTTTCCCTTCTTCCATCCTTGAGCTGTCTTTATCTCATCTTCCTGAGTCCTCTCGCTAGGTTTTATTGGCAGCTAAAGCTAAGCTGTAATTAAAAAAGAAATATGGCATGGGCCATTATTTAACCATTTGTTTAGCAGGCCTAACTTGCATTAATATTTGCACTAAGGTTAATTCTTATATATTTTCCTATATTTATTTATGCTAATACATGAATATACAAATTTTATTTTCCATACCTTATGGTAATTAGAAATGTGCATTCCTGGCTATTCTGACCTCCTATACCAGTTGCTAAAGGACCAGTACTTCTCAGTCAAACTATTTTTTATCCCCAAGTTAAACTAATATCTCCTTTTTTTTCTTTAATATCTGTGGCACCTTTCCATCATTCAAACAACTTACTGAGAACCTTGGACCAGGGTGATCATTCATGTAACAAGAAAATACTGTTATGCAACCACTCACTTTTATGGTCTCTGATTTTCAAATATGTATTATGCAAGTTCTAGAGGGGTTTCTGGTTGATAAAAAATAATATTTATATTTTACTGTGACATCATGTCGTCCTTTCTTTTTGCACCATCATTTTGTGGAACATGTTGCTATGATGCATCCTCAAGTTGAGGAGGGCGTGTTTACAGAGGTCATGACACTGACCTTGCTTGGTCAAGGGTTTAAAGGTATACTCACATGCCTATGATTTATCTTAGTTTGATGGATATCCCTTGAATTGCTGTGTTAAAGTATTTCTCTTTTTTCATCTCCTGGCTAACAAATCTCTGCTCTTGTTTTTTGACGCTGATTGGTTTTGGTGTTTTGGATGCAAGATGTTTTATGACTCCTGGTTTTGACCATAGCCTATTTTTTGACACTCAATTCTTCTGATAAATTAAGATTTTTTCTCTACTGTATCTTGCTAGTCACTATATTCACCTTGTTTGTTTCATCTGCAGTAGCCTGGGGCTTTCTTGGACTAGTGTGTCTCTTTCAAACTCAAAAGTCAAGAGTGCTTTTAGGTTACTGTTTAAAAGCCAACTTACACTGTGAAAACCAATAAAAGCCTTCTTTTCTCAAAGAAAACAACAAGAAGGGTATTAGCTGTTTAATTTGAAGACCTACTGCATTATCATAATGTTTGTTTTAACCTCCTTGGCATTAACCCCAAGGGTCTCTCTCTCTCTGGCTCAGAATTATATGAAAAAATGGCTAATACTGAACATTTCTGGGGTTAAGCTGCTCTGATGAGATATACTGAGTTAAGCCCGAATAACACTTGGGACAGTATTCTACTGCTATTTTATGGATGAAATAACATCATACAGCCAAAAAAAAGCATGATTTTTTCTATGCGTTCTGCCACTTTATAACTCCCCAGAATTCATGAGTAATATGAGGTTGATGGGTGCCCACAAAGTGACACTTTTCTAGTCATGAGTGACTTCAATGTGTCCACTGGTACTCACAGGGCTAGCTGAGGATTGCATCGGTCCCCATGGATCTGGTGACTGTGGTGAAAGTGGCTCCATGTTCCTTGACTTTGCAAAAGGTCACGGGCTGCAGATCACTGCATACTGGTTCCAGTGCCCTGAGCCACATTGTTAGACTTGGTACTCTAATACTGGTGGTGTGGTGAAGGAGATTGATCACATCCTCGTGGGCAGACACTGAAAAACTGCAGGAGAAGTGTTTGTGAATTCTGACCAAGACTTGTTGTTGCTACTGTGAAGATCCAGCTAAGGTCCAGTAGGTTACCACATATTAGGAAAATGAATCTGGACCAGGACCAGACTCCAAAATCAGGCTGTTTATAATGAGTTTGCACACAGTTTATGTGAGGAACTTGCAGACTTAGGTGCGAGTGCTGATCCTAATGTGATGTAGGAGACCTTCCGTGAGAAGACCTTGAAGGTTGCTGAGAGTTGTGTTGGTGTTACCAGTGTTCCCAGAAGAAGGTGATTCATCTCACAAGGCATCATGAATATCATCGAAAGGAGTTGCAGCGCATGACTTGATGGCAACACTGGTCTGTACCAGGAACTTAGAAGGATGGCTGTGAGGACTCTGAGGGCAGATAAAGAGAAGCTGGTTAGAGGAATCTGTGAGCAAGTGACACACCATCCGTGACCCACGCCAATGCTTACAGGACAGGGTGGCTGATGGAATGGTCCTTACAGATGACATTGCAGCTGTGATCCGCTGGGCTGGCAACTTTGATCAGCTGTTTAAAGCTAGGACATTGGATATCACTGGGTCCATGGTTCTTGAGGATGATCCTCCAATTAGCTGTGAACCACCCAGTCTCACTGAGATTGAACAGGTGATGAACCAGCTAAGGGAAGAGAAGGCTGCAGGGATTTCTGGTATTCAGGGTGGACTTCTTCAGGCTGGTGGTAATGCTGTCCTCTTGCTTGCTTCCATTTGGTAGCTAGGCATCATACTAACTGACTGGAAAACAGGGCTTGTCGTCCCTATCTGGAAAGGGAAGAGTGATTGCCTGGATTGCAGCAACTACAGGATAACACAGCTCTTGGTGCTGGGTATGGCCCTTGCTAGGGTTATCCTCAATATGATCCATGATCACTTGCTCATGTACCAGTGACCGCAGCAGTCTGAATTTATGCTTAAGAAGTCTACCACTGACTGCATCCTGACACTGAGTGTTCTCATGAAGCACATACACAAATATCGGCAGAGTTTTTTTGCAGGCTTTGTCGATTTTTGTAAAGCTTTCAACTGAGTTGATCGAGCTGCCCTTTGAGACATCCTGAGAATTTGCAGGATCTCCTCAAAGTTGCTGGATATCATGGCTCACCTGTACACTGGTGCTGTGCAGAGTGGAGACAAAACCTATGTATTTTTCCCAGATGATTCTGGGGTTCATCATTGTGTGTTCTTGCTTCTTCTCTATTCAATTCTTGCATTGACATGGTGTTGGGCAGGGTCGTGGGGTCCAGTGGCTGTGGACCGTCTGTTGATGAAGAGAGATTCACTGATCTTGACTTTGTCGACAATGCTGTGATCTTTGCAGAGTCAATGGAGGCTCTGACTGGGGCTCTCAAGAGACTGAGAGAGGAGTCTGAATGTCTGGCCTTGCCATTGTCCTGAATTAATACCAAGATCCTGGCCTTTAATGACCTCTTGGGCACAGCCATCACCAGAATGTCTGTCTGTGGAGAGAGTGTCGACCTTGTCGAGAAGTTTACTTACCTCGGCAGTGACATGCATGTCTTTATTGACACTTACTATGAAGTCAGTAGATGGATTGGGAGAGAATGGTGGGTCATGAAGTCACTGGAAAGGGGTGTGTGGCACTTCTGAAATCTTAGCAAAAGAATGAAAGTCCAAGGCTTTAGAATCCTGGGGCCTCATGCTTAAACGGTGCGTATGCACAAAAATGTTACATACAAACATTTCCACTCCCAAATCGCGATATATAAAACCTAAACTTGGTGTAAAGCCACGCACATTTTCACGGTAGCTCCAACCCTTGTGTACGCAAGTTCTCCACTCAGTTTTGCAAACTGGCGGCACCCAGCATCAAAGCAGTGCTACTGTTCCTGTGTGGTTAAACTTTCTTTTTTAGATCCACATCCCTGATGCGGCTTTATCATATACACTGAAACTAACTGCATATTGTTTATTAGATAAAGTCTTCTGATCGTCATTAACCTGTAACAATATAATGGTCCAGGGAACAGCCAAAGTATTCTAAATACCATAGGTGCTTTAGCATTGTTACTCTCACTGCACCTTCTTTTTCTTCTTTCAGCTGATCCCGTTAGGAGTTGCCACAGCAGATCAACTCTTTCCATATTACTCTCACTGCATAACTCAGAGTATTTATATCACTGTATCTGAGTGGGGAATCACAGCTCAGCAGCTGATTGGAAAGAGAAGTATTGGGATACAGCATCAAGCACACAATGCCTCAGCCATGCTGCCTATTTAAACTGCTCTCAAACAGCAAACGCTTCAGAGACTTTCCTCACGATTCAGAAACAGTTTCATCTCAAGAACTATACATGCTCTCAATCAGTCCATTAAGTGCTTCTTGTAGAACTGTATGTACTTATTAGTATAATCGCCTCACTGTAAACTTGTGATACAGTTATAATATTGCACAACCTGAGCCACTTTATAAAGCGTGCATTTACATATGATGACGATATCATTTTTAAGATGAAATGCAGCAAAATAAGTTTATTATATTATAGAGATAAAACTTTAACTTCATTTAAATAATCTATATTGTTAATCATTAAACATGTGAATACACGATGCTGCAGCGCTAACGAGGAGCTGGTGCTCCGTTCACGGATTGTTCCTGCTTCAAGCTGTATTCTTTTAAACATGTACTATGAAGATATTTCAACGTTCCTTAAAAGTTTTGAAGAATTGGCATTCTAAGCTTACAGATGGCTTAATGTCTATTACAGAGCTGATTGTGTGGCAATTGGGTATTTGGAGAAAAAAAGGATGGACAGGAATTGGAGGTTAGTATGTTTGAGAGAGACAGTACCACTGCAATAAATTATTTTATCGAAGGTTGCGCATGGCAAAGCAAGCATCTTGCGTGAGACATGAACAATCACTGCGCCAGTGATTAAAGTGGAAATTTCGAGATTATAGTTGACATTTCGTGCTTTTTTCCCACTTTGTACCTATTTTTTTTTCTCTGTACCCTAATTAGCTTTCATATGACGGTGAGCTATGACTTGCCTTTTCACGGTGATTTTGATATCTGACAATTTCTTTTTTATTTCGGACAGTGTACAACTTTGTGAACTTGAGTTTTCGAGTTTCTCTGACACTCTATGTCACTCGATCAACTTCCTTTTGTTGTTTATACCACTTTTTAAACCAACAAATAGTACGTTTTTCTTTGCCTACACTTGGTATTCGCTGAAATTCTTCTATTTTCCCCCAAGCTTTTGCCATTGTCTTTTCACAGAAGGCTGAACTTAAGGGATATTTATATTGATTTGCAAATTCAAAGAGGTGTAATTCTGGGAGGAGTTGGGGTTTGACAGCAGGCACGTGCACGTGTTTTACTTTTCACCCTGACCAGAATTTATGTAGCGGAAGAATGAGGAAGTTGGCGTTCGCACAGATTTATGCATCTGGATTTTTTTGTGCGCAAGCACATTTCCGCTTTTGTTCTTACACCATGTTATAGTGTGAATTCTATGCGCAGCGGCATGAGGCCCCTGCTGCTCCCTGTTTTGCTATATGGTTGTGAGACATGGATGCTATCCAGTGACCTGAAAGACTGGATAAGAAGACTGGACTCCTTCGGTACTCTGCCTCTTCGTAGAATCCTTGGGTACCACTGGTTTGACCTGGTGTCTAATGAGCCCACGTAACACCTAGCTGCAGTAGATAGATAGTAATTTCCGTAAGTTGGGACTGGATCGTGTGTCTTCCTGGGGAGTTGCTACCCAGGATCTTGAGTTGTTTCGTCATGTGGTGGGTGCAGCAATGTGCTATACCAGTGCATGTTCCCCAACCTGACCTGACCTGTATTACACTGCAAAAATGCATATGCCAAAACTAGACAAAAAAGATTAGTGGTTTTGCTTATATTTAGCAAAAAATCTGCCAAAGGGGGTAAGCAAAATTTACTTGGCTACATTTCCTAAAGTAAGCTAAATATTCATTAATACAAATTCTTGGATTAGTCAAGAATTCTTGCAATAAGGAAAGCTAGATTTAATATCATGATTTTAAATACTTTTCACTTGGCTTAGATTTCATTTTTTGCAGTGTAATAAATGAAGAAATGAATTAATATATTTTCTTATCTGAAGACATAATACTGGTAAAATAACTTAAAAATTAAAATTGAATATGTTGAAAATATTCACAAAGGCAGTGCAACTATCCAGAAAAAAAGTCCATGCCTTGGTGGCTACCTCACAGGACCCTTAGGCGTTGGACCACTGATTCTTAGTGTTATTTTATGATCCTCTTAAAAAGCCACACTAAAAAAAGAAATCTCAAAATAAAGTAAGTTATGACTAAAATGTGACAAGAAGAGAAAGACATTTCCATAGCCTAAAATAAATGTGATTTTAAGTCATCTTTGTTTTGACTAAAATGTGAGTAAAAGTAAAGTATATTTTGGCTAAATCTCAAGCACTTGGCAAAAACAATACTGCTTCAAGGGAAATTTGGGAAATAAGAGTAGGTGTGTCTTCTATTAATTTATGTCGGCTTTCCTACCAGTTGTAATCCAGGATTTGGCATATCAACACAAAAGGAAAATACTGAGTGGTAGAATAACATCATTTGGTATGCAACTGCTGTTGTGAATCATTTTATGTTTGTGTGTATAACACATTGGTCAAACTGTGATGCTTTAGGTAATCCAGAGCAGCAGAACCTGCAACTCTTTTTCTGACTTGGTTGTAAGATGATTGAGGATGGTAAAAATTGATCATAGCCTGAACTATAACATTCACTTTGAAAATTTAGTTACACAGGGTAATTAATCAGTTATATTAATTCCATATCAATAGGCAATATTTAGAATCTTTCTTCATTTTATTACTCTTTATTTGCTGATACTTCCTGCTTCGTCCCAAAGAGACCCCTCTGTGGATACTCTCATCACAATACACCTCACCTTTAGGTTCATTAGACCTTTACTCAGGTTAGATGCTTATATCACTGGCTTGTCCCTTTGGTTTAAGTTCTTCTGTGAAGTCCTCTTTTTGTTCTTGGTCTTAAATGGTGAAGACACTAATACAATCCTTCTAGTAGTAATCTTCATTCAGATATTCCTTTCATTAACAGCCAGCAGCCACACCACATGCACTTCAGAAGAGGTCATCCACCTTAAATTAAGCATGTTCGGGTCCGGCTAGTACTTGGATGGAAGACCATCTAGGAAAAGCTTGAGTTGCTGCTGAAAGACGTGTTGGTAAGGCCAGCAGGTGACACCTACCCTCTGGTCTGAATGTGGATACCAATGCCCCAGTGTAGTGATGGGGACCCTGTGCTGTAAAAATAGTGGCGTTTTTCAGATGAGAAACAAAACCAAGGTCCTGGTTCTCTGTGGTCATAAAGGATTCCTGCATATTGTTTGCAAAGAGCAGAGTGTATCCCAATGACTTGGCTAAATTACCCTCCATGGTATCTGGACACCTCCAATATAATAAAACAAGTCCACCTTTGACCTGTCTGCCTCTTGTCAACTCTGTCACTATGGTCACTATTCGTACCCTTTCTTACTAACCGACCTTGATCCTTATCAGGACAGTGAGTCATAAAAAGCAGCCACAGAAAAGGAGCTTAAATCCTTACAAGCCACATGAGCTGTCTCATGGCTTTGCTACATTATTATTAATATCTGTAAGGCAAGAAGCACTTATAACAATATTGCTTGGGTCCTGTATGTAGCGCACAGCTGGTGTCCTACACTACACATGTATTGTGACATCTCTTGGAAAGTTTTGTGGAATTGAAAGCAAAGTTGGCATTGAAGCCCAGGGGAAGCAGTTTTTGTGAGGGCACAGGACACCTTTGTAGAAAAAGTTAAGTGACAAGGATTGAGACATAAGTAGCACTGCTTTTGCTGCAAACAGGCTTAGTGGTTTAAGAGTTGCACACCTACTCATCAGTACTAGAGTAAAAACAGGATAGTGATGCAGATGCTTCCCTTTTATAGGCTGCAGTTCAGATACATTTGAGTATTTACTTACAGTAATCCCTCCTCAATCGCGGGGGTTGCGTAGAAACCATATGTTTGTGTAGTTATTTTTATATATTTTAAGCCCTTATAAACTCTCCCACACTGTTAACATTATTAGAGCCCTCTAGACATGAAATAACACCCTTTAGTCAAAAGTTTAAACTGTGCTCCATGACAAGACAGAGATGACAGTTCTTTCTCACAATTAAAAGAATGCAAATAGATCTTCTTCTCTTCAGGAGCAGGGAATTTCAGAGGGAGAGAGAGAGAGAGAGCACTCGCAAAGAAAAGCAAACAATCAAAAAATCAATACATGTGCTTTTGTGCTTTTAAATATGCCGAGCACCGCAATAAAGCGGCATTTTTTTTAGAGGAGCGTCAGTATCTTTTAAGCAAACAGCCTCTGTGCAAACAGCCCCTCCATCAGGCGCAGAGAATGTCAGAGAGGGTGAGAGAGAGGCAGAGACAAGCAAACAATCAAGCTCCGCGCGGGATGCATATCTTATAGCATTGAGGAGTTTTAGTTAATATGTAATACATGCTCTGATTGGGTAGCTTCTAAGCCATCCGCCAATAGCGTCCCTTGTATGAAATCAACAGGGCAAACAAACTGAGGAAGCGTGTAGCATAAATTAAAAGACCCACTGTCTGCAGAAATCCGCGAACCAGCGAAAAATCTGTGATATATATTTAGATGTGCTTACATTTAAAATCCGCGATAGAGTGAAACCGCGAAAGTCGAAGCGCGATATAGCGAGGGATTACTGTATTTTTAAATTGTAATATTCAAACCTTATTTTTGGCTAGAGTGACAGCACTAACATTAACTGAACTAAAATAGCTTGAATTATCCTCTATAATAATATTATACCTTAGTATAACCATTTCTTTTTCAAGTTTAATTTATTTAACATGCAGTCCATTCTCAGCTCCCACTACACTTCATTAAAGAACTTATCTGGAAGCTGTGTTTTTGTTAAATTACTTATTTGTAGGTTGCAGGAAATGATGATTATTGCTGTCCTCAGATTTTATGAATGGTTTACATGTGTGATCTTTACCTAATTAAACTCCATGCTATTGCTATTTTTATGATAATGAAGTATTTCTTTAATATGTATACATTGTAATGAGTAAATGAAAAGAGGGAGAGAATAAAGTGTTGAGAACCTGATGTACCCCATTTAATTGAAAAAAAAAGATTGAGAAGAAGTGTCAGTTCATTAATTGCTGATGTTTGGTGTGTGTTTAGAGCTTCTCCGTTCAATTTTCTAGAGGTGCCTTCTCATGTGGCGTTCCATGCTCTTCTTTCTTGGGTTCATGTATGAATGTCGACTTCTAGAAATATTGTTCTTTAAATAGCCCGCTAAGCAGAAGAAGCATGTTCTTCAGAGTCAACCCGGCTGTCATGTTAGTGAGGTTCATCCTCTGGACTGTAAGCAAAAGATGAGAGGCTGTTAGTGTTATAACTGCCATAATGCAGCATTGATGCACCCAATTTTATCTCGTGTGACAACGTATATATTATTCTTATATGCAAATGAGATTTCTGTCAGTTTTCTTGTTTCACGTGAGTGTTAAGTTATATACAATAGCTGCTCTAAACTCAACAGGAATTAATGAGTGTGGATGCTTGTGCCCTTTGACAGACTGACAGCCCATTAAAGTTTGGTTTTTATTTTGCATTTTGCTGATTTTGCCATTGGTTTTGCATGAGCAAAATCAGCAAATGAATGATAGCCATTAATAAAAGCCAAATTATCAACAAGACAAGAAGTATCAGTTGTTGAGATTTAAATAGAGGTTGTGTTATTTATCAGGATGAATTTATGTGTACTTCATGTTTTATTCTTGTTTTGTTAATTTTGATTATTTTTCATGTTTATATAACACTTCTGTTAGTTTCATTTATCATTTGGTATTTGCATTTTGTTTGGTGAAACTCCAGGACAGACCAATGTGATGACAACATTGCTGGCTCATCCTTGTGGCTACTCATTCCAGTCAGAAGTGAGACCTAGCAGTTATGTATTGTAGTTGTTTTGGGTTTTACTGTAAATGTTGTTTTTTGTTTAATTTTCTGTTTTTTTAATTTTTTTTTTCTACACTACTTTTGATTTTCTCTTTTGGGTTTTATTTTGGGACTGTGGAAGATGCCAGGATCACAGACAGACACAGGACACACAGAGGTCCCACAACACAAACATTTATTTATCCTTTCTGCACAATGCACCAATCACCCCAATAAACTCAGTCCTTTTCTTTCCGTTTCTCTTTGTTTCCTTTCTCCTTTTTTTCTGGCGTCTCCAATCTTCTTCTGCAAGTTCTGTTCTTTGCCTCCCGACTCCGGCTCCTGCAGCACCTGCAGGACCTGTAAAAGTGACTGCACAGGCTGAAAGATATCCTACAGGTCACGTACAGTTATGATCAAGTCAGTTACGTCAGCCTGAGCAGACTCAGCTGGGTCTTTCTCGGGCTTAGGATGGATGTACATCGGCCCTGCCTGCAACCAATCATCAGCAGGCACACGACACAGGCCATCCAATCCCCTGCCTGCTTTGGGGAGGGCTATCCAGTCCTCCACTGCCACCTGCACCCTTCGATGAAGTCCGATGGGGAGACATGCTTTTAAGTGTTCTTCACCCTGTCATTCTTCAATCCACGGTGACCCCTTGTCTTCTGTTGTCGCCTCGCTGTCTCCCCACAGGTAAGCATGCTTCGGCCACTGACCTACCACCATCAGGCACGAGACTTACCTCCCGGATCCTGTCTCCTGGGGCGTAGTTCCTCCGGGTGGCCTCTTCAGCCTCTGTGCTGACCTGGGTGTCCGTGATGACGACACAGGCTTGAGAATTCACCGCTTTCAAGGGTTGTCTATACTTCTTTTTCCCCGTTGGTAGGAACAGTGCTTCCGTGGACCTCTAGCGAGCATAAAAGGTGAGTCACAGGCTGCTGTATGTGCGTGCCGCGCTGCAGTGGCATGTGTGCGCCCAGTTCTGCAGTGGCATGTGCGTGCCCTGTTCTGCAGTACCGGGCTGTCCACAAAATAATTTTTTCGATGGGTTCCCTGCCAGTTAACGGCCAGGAGGTCCCACCTGGGATGCCATTGTGGATAATCAGCCTCAACACAGACAGACATGCAGACTCACAATGTCCAAAAGCACCCATAATTTATTTTCTTTTCTTTATACAGCACACAAAGTGCACAACCCACCAGCATTATTGGTCACAATCCTCTTTCTTTCTTTCTTTCTTTCTTTTGCCACTTCCACTCCTCTCCCGCAAGCTCTGTCCTCTGCCTCCAACTCTGGCTCCTCAGATGGAGTGAGGCAGCCCCTTTTATATTGTACCCGGTTGTGCTCCAGGTGCTCGTTGCTGGTCTTCCTGCAGCACTTCCGCCACACCGGGTGTGCCTGGATTCTTTTCTGGCAGCACTTCCTTGTATAGTGGAAGTGCTGCAGTCCAGGGCTTAACAAATGTTCAGGTGCCCCCGGTAGTGGCCAAATGCCTCCACAGGATTTTTCTTCCAAGCTCTTTTCCCATGGCCCTGACACCTCCTCTCCTCACAGTCCTTCCAGTCTCTGGACATGCCAGCTAGGCAAGGGTCCCAGCCAACCATTACAGTACTTGTATTCCTAGCACTGCCTTTTCGGTAACTCCTTTTGTGCCTCTTTTTGCTCTGATAAGCTTTGCTTTGTATTTTTATATTTGGAAAACAAATAACTTACTTGTAATGAGTCTTTGTTTGCCCAGTTTATACAAGCTGAAAATGTATGGTAAACCTTCTCCTTGTGAGTTTTTAGGCCTGATTTTGAGACATTTAAGTTTATTTTTGAGGCTGACAAAACCTGAGCCAGGCCACTGGAACTGAGATCAAGTCCACTGGGGAGAGACATTTTAGAGGCAGACAAAGGAGGCCAGGCCTTGCCACTAAAGACTTTTATGGAGCATTTGAAGGCCTCTCACCCTTTTGCCATGTCTGGGTCTCCCGATCACAACAAATTTTACTTTTATTTCATTATTTGGATGTTGAGGTGTTACGACCTACTCTAGATTTTTGTTTATATACTCTAATTTGGTGTTTACCTTAATTGAGTCCTGCCGTAATTACCCACTTAAGTTACTTATTAATTAACTCACCAAGGTTATGGGCGTGGTGTAGGTTTATAAATTAAGCTTCTTTGGGTTTTAGGTCAGAGAGAGTGTGACAGAAAGACAAGTGACAAGAGAGTTAGGGTTGGATGGTCTGGCTTTGGGTTTTTGGTTGCTTATTAATGAAATATAATTGGAAGCTAGCCATCTAAGTAATAAATGCAAATAGTTTGTATCTCGCTGTAAACTGTGAAGTTAGACAGCTATGTTAGCGTGGTTCTCCTGCCTTGCTTGTTTTGTGTAACTTTCTCCATATTTTGTGTATTGTGGTTTTTTTCACAATAAATGGAGCCGGTTTATATTTAGCTTTTTGTGTTTTGTCTCTCTCTCTCTCACTTGTGTACGGCCTATTTATATATCCCTAGACTTTTTGGTAGGCTGTAACATGAGGATATACATAGTTCAAGTGCTGTCCCGCTTCAGCTTTCACTTTTTTCTCTTTCAGACTGCAATTGCCAATTTTGTCATCATAATTTTTGAAGCAGACCACTTCTTTCGCTAATCATTTTATTTCAAATTCAGTATTTCACAAATTATTTTGCTCATTACTAGCTCATGACCTTTACACTCCAGGATACTGTATGTTGTTTACACAGAATCTTTGTATGATAGGTTTTGGAACGGAAAATTATTCAATTATGATTTTGTTCAGTTTTAATATTTTATTACTTATGTGTTTACTGTGCTGCTTTTAAAGTTTATTTTTGTGAAAATAGGTGAAACCCAGCAGAAAAAGTAAATGTTTGGTAGGTGTTTCTACATTTATTATTTTTTACTTACATGTTCTTTAATCCATGGCTTGAAGATGGTGTACTGCCTTTATACTATTTAAGAGGTTGAGTACTGACAGTAAATGGTTGCAAACCAATGCCTCACCCTGCTTCTTGATAGATTACAGGTTTAACTGCGCACTCAAAACACCAAGGGGACCCCACATTGGTGATGTCTCTGATGTCATTTACCATGTAGAACTGTGAGGAGGAAGACCAAAAAGCTATCAGGAATAGAGAGTAGCAGTGGTTAATTGGTTGCACTTCAAGCACTGATTTAGTCATGTTCAGTTTGAATATCTACTATTTAATGGCAGATGCTGTATCATGCCTACCTTTGATGCCTTGAAAACTCCGTGTATTACAGATCCCTACTGTTGCAGCACATTGAGCAGTGGTGACATAGCACACAAAGCACAAACAATATTGTTTAATTGCAAGCTGGAGCAATGATTTTGGCACATCATTTTACATATAGCAGGCTTTAAGTAGAGTGGGTATTTTAAGAATAGAGTTCCTACATGTATGAGATCTAGGAATCATAGTAGACTCAGATAAGCTGAAAATGGATAGCAAGAGAAGGCTTCCTTATCTTGTGCACACTTTAATGATCTGACCCAAGAATGGTGGTGCCAGTCACTACCCCACCCCCTACAAAACACCCCACCTCATCCATCACCCCAGCTTGGTCCCTGGTGTGATAGATTATCCTCTATGGGTTCCTAACTAGGCGCAGTTCTGCATGAGCATTTACCAAAAGATGATATCCTGAATATTATTTTTTATACATTGCAATATATGAGAAATTTGATCACAAAATTACAAATTTAAAAATAACTACAAAAAATATGATATATCAATACAATTATTTCTGCAAATGATGTCTTTTTTTTATCTTTTTGTTTACAGAAAATTAATTTTGGCTGGGCCAAGTGTTTCCTGGAGAGATTTTATTCCCTTTACACAAAATCCACATGCCCCAGCCAGTGAACTTCCACAAATTCAAATTTAAGTCTGGCAGGAGAGGTCACGTTATTTGAAGTATTTCACTGAGGCATATATTTCAGGAAAAAGTAAAATATTTTTAGTTATGTTCTCACCATTATAAGAAACTGATCAAAGTTTACTAAGCCATCTCTTCTAAATAAAGGAATACTTCTTTAAATTCTGCCTTGATTGTCTCACAGTTAATGTTAGAAGACTTTTCATTTTTGGTTTGATCTTTGTATGCCAGCTCTGAAATTGTAATTTTTAGTCTTCTGTTTTAAACATTAAGTGTATCATCTTTTTGGCCTTTGTCCAGGTATTTTTATCATACCTCATTCTTTTTTTGAATCAGATTATAACATTTTTATACTTTATCCAAGATAAGACAATTAACCCCGCCACAGGGGAATACACAAACCAGTGTATTTCTTTGCGCCAGTCTCAAGCCCCGATAAATGGGGAGGGTTACGTCAGAGAGGGCATCCCATGTAAAATTTTGCCAGATCAACATTCAGACAACAATACAGACTTCCATACCAGATCGGTCAAGGCCTGGGTTAACAACGGCCTCCACCAGTACTGTTAGCCAACAAAGTGCTGGCAGAAATTCGGCTACTATTGGCTGTAGAAGAAGAAGAGATGAGAGACGTGTCTAGAGGCAGGAGGAGAGGAGGAAGGTAAAGAGAGTGGAACTGAGTGTAGGAACTTTGAATGTTGGCAGTATGACTGGTAAGGGGAGAGAGTTATCCAATATGATGGAAAGAAGGAAGGTTAATATATAGTGCGTCCAAGAGACTAAATTGAAGGGGAGTAAGGTCAGGTGGATCAGAGGTGAAATAAGATTGTTCTATCATGGTGTGGATGGGAGGAGAAATGGGTTAGGGGTTATTCTGAAGGAACAGTATGTTAGTGTTTTGGAGGTGAAAAGAGTGCCAGACAGAGTAATGATTATGAAGCTAGAAATTGGAGGTGTGATGATCAATGTTGTTAGTGCATATTCCCCGCAAATTGGGTGTGCGATGGATGACAAACAAGATTTCTGGAGCGAGTTGGATGAAGTGATGGACAGTGTACCCAAAGGGCAGAAAGTGGTAATTGGAGTGGATTTCAATGGACATGTTGGTGAAAGGAACAAAGAAGATGAGGAGGTAATGAGTAGTTATGATGTCAAGGAGAGGACTGAAGAAGGTCAGATGATAGTGGATTCTGCTAAAGGAATGGGCATGTCTGTGGTGAATAAGCATTTTAAAAGAGGGAGGAACGTAGGGGGACATACAAGAGAGAAGTAAGATGCACACAGGTAGATTATATCCTATGCAGAATAGTCAATCTGAAGGAGATTGAAGACTGCAAAGTGGTGGCAAGGGAAATTACAGTTATGAATCATAGGATGGTTGTCTGTAGGATAATGTTGGAGATCAAGAAGAGGAGGAGAGTGAGGGCAGAGCCAAGGATCAAAGGGTGGAAGTTGAAAAAGGAAAACTGCAAGGTTGAGTTTAGGGATGAGGTAACACAGGCACTGGGTGGCAGTGAAGAGTTACCATACAGCTGGGCAACTACAACAGAAGTAGTAAGGGTGACAGCAAGAAGGGTGCTTGGCGTGACATCTGGACCTGGTGGTAGAATGGAGAAGTACAAGAGAGTATAAAGGAGGAAGAGAATGGCGAAGAAGAAGTGGGATAGTCAGAGAGATGCAGAAAGTAGACAAGAGTACAAAGAGATAAGGCAAAAGAGGAAGAGAGATTTGGTAAAGGCTAAAGAAAAGGCGTATGATGAATTGTATGAGAAGCTGGACACTAAGGAAGGAAAAAAGGACCGGTACCGATTGGCTAGACAGAGAGACCGACCTGTAATAGATGCGCAGCAGGATAGGATGATAAAGGATATAGATGGAAATATACTCACAAGTGAGGAGGGTGTGTTAAGCAGATGGAAAAAGTATTTTGAGAGGATGATGAATAAAGAGAATGAGAGAGAGAGAGAAGGTTTGATGATGTGGAGATAGTGAATCAGGTAGTGCAACAGATTACCAAGACAGAAGTAAGGACAGCTATGAAGAGGAACAAGAATGGAAAAGCTGCTGGTCCAGATGACACACCTGTGGAATCATGGAGGTAGTTATCAGAGATGACAGTGGAATCTTTAACCGTATGGTTTAATTGAATCTTAGAAAGTGAAAGGATGCCTGAGGAATGGAGAAGATGTGTACTGATACTGATTTTTAAGAATAAGGGGGATGTGAAGAGCTATAGTAACTACAGGAGGATAAAACTGATGAGCCACAGCATGAAGTTATGGAAAAGAGTAGTGGAAGCTAGGTTAAGAAGGGAGGTGATGATTAATGAGCATGTTTTCATGCAAAGAAAGAGCACCACAGATGCAATGTTTGTTCTGAGGGTGTTGATGAAGAAGTACAGAGAAGGCCAGAAGGAGTTACATAGTGTCTTTGTGAACCTGGAGAAAGCATATGAAGGAGCTGTGGTATTGTATGAAGAAGTCGGGAGTGGCAGAGAAGTATGTAAGACTTGTACAGTATATGTACAAGGGATGTGTGACAGTGGTGAGGTCTGCGGTATGAATGACACATGCATTCAACGTGGATCTGAGATTACATCAGGAATCCACTCTGAGCCCTTTCTAATTTGCAATGGTGATGGACAGGTTGACAGATGAGATTAAACAGGCATTCCCTTGGACTATAATGTTTGCTGATGACATTTTGATCTGTAGCGATAGCAGGGAGAGGTTGAGGAGACCCTGGAGAGGTGGAGATATGTTCTAGAGAGGAGAAGAATGAAGATCAGTAGGAACAAGACAGAATACATGTGTGTGAATGAGAGGAAGGTCAGTGGAATGGTGAGGATGCAGGGAGTACAGTTGGCGAAGATGGAGGAGTTTAAATACTTGGGATCAACAGTACAGAGTAACAGGGATTGTGGAAGAGAGGTGAAAAAGAGAGTGCAGGCAGGGTGGAATGGGTGGAGAAGAGTGTCAGGAGTAATTTGTGACAGACGGTTATCAGCAAGAGTGAAAGGGAAGGTCTACAAGATGATAGTGAGACCAGCTTTGTTATATGGGTTGGAAACGGTGGCACTGACCAGAAAGCAGGAGGCAGAGCTGGAGGTGGCAGAGTTAAAGATGCTAAGATTTGCATTGGGTGTGACGAGGATGGACAGGATTAGAAATGAGAACATTAGAGAGTTGGCTCAGGTTGGATGGTGGGGAGACAAAGTCAGAGAGGCGATATTGCATTGGTCTGGACATGTGCAGAGGAGAGATGCTGGGTATATTGGGAAAAGGATGTTAAGGATAGAGCTGCCAGGGAAGAGAAAAAGAGGAAGGCCTAATACGAGGTTTATGGATGTGATGAGAGAGGACATGCAGGTGATGGGTGTAAAAGAGCAAAGCGCACAGGATAGGAAGATATGGAAAAAGATGATAAAGATGAAGATGAATAAGATCCAAGATAAGATCATTATTTCAAGTCCCTTACTCTCCTACTGTAGCTGTGATCTAATTGTACATGTTGTGTTTATCAAGTGTTATCAAATGTTTACCAAGTAACTTTATTTTCTTATGACTGTCCACACTGACCTTGGCTAATTATGTGCCCTACATGTTGTATGTCAGATATACATTATACCATGAAAAGTGGGTATAGAAAATGAAAGGATTGGTATTCAATGGTATGTTTATCTGTGCAGTTCTCATTACCACAATTACTTACAATCCAAGTATCAGGCTCACTATGTTCAGTGTCTTGGCCTCACCAGCTTTCCAGCTAACTACTCCAAAGGAATGCGCCAAGTGTTGATGTCTCTGCTGTAGAAAGGTGCTCAGATATTGGTGGGTTTAGGTCTTGCTTCTAGGTAGAAAAATGTTACTCTTCTGTGAATAAGTTGTAAAATGTTTGTTTGTTTTTCAGGCACTTTCACATAATACAACTGGATAATGTGTTTAGATGTAAACATACTTGCAGTACAAAATAAAATAAAAAAATATTTTTAAAATCATGTCAGAAACAGGTATCACCTAGATCATCCCAACAGAAGAATGTGTGGTCATTATGTTAGCTAGTAGCTTGTAAATTAACCTAATACATCATCCAGACACTTGTTGTAGATTTATTTTTTTTATTAAAATGTAGTATCATTCCAAATAAGCAAGCCAAGTTTAATAAAACTATGTTTGAAAAGCACCCATGAGAAAGAGAGCTAGGCCAGCAGAGTAAATCTTTAAATTAGTAAAAATAAATAAATAGATTAGTAAATGAATAAAAATAAATACAATAAAAAAGAGGTGAGAGAATCTGCTTCCTCAATTTAAATGCTTATTCTAAAATGTTCTTGATTAGATCCTGCCAGGTTTTAAAAAATTTTGTACAGATCCTCTAAGTGAGAATTAGATTTTTTCCAATTTCAAATAGTATATAACAGCAGTTATCTACTGACTTAGAATAGGAAAGTTAGGATTCTTCCAGTTGACCAAAATATGTCTACGTGCCAATAGTGTAGTAAAGGTAATCACAGTTTGTTTGTCCTTCTCCAATTTAAAACCATCTGGAAGAACACCAAACACAGCTGTTAATGGGTTAGAATGGATTGTGACACCAAGGCTGTCTGAAAAACTAAAAAGTTTTGTCCAGAATGATGTTAATTTGGTGTATGCCAAAAACATATGACCCAATGAGGCTGGAACTTGATTGCAGGTGAAATCTTGTACTGGAAACATTTGTAGCAGTACTACCATTGGTTAGAACTGCATCTCCCAGCAGTCCTTGCAGGGCTGTTGGGGGCAAAGGTGGCCAGAGGGGTTCAAAAGGAGGGCAGGGGACGAAGAGGAAAAAAGTTTTTGTTTTGGTCGTTTGCTGCTTGTATTTATCTGTGGAACTGCCTGTCGTTTGCCTGCTTTACATCTTCGTGTCCTGGATTGTGTTGTCTGTTGGGTTCTGGAATCATTCGTCTACCTGTTTACTGTTCCTGAGGACGTTGTCTGGATTATTTGGCTTTCACGGAAGAAGGAGCGCTCCTGAACCATTCATCTGTCAACTTACTTCAGCAACTACCGGTAGGACTGTGTTTTCCATTTCCCTCGCTTCATTCAAATCACTGGACATAACTTCACCGCTATTATTTCATACATGGACTTTACTGCGTGTTTGTCATGTTTATCTGTTAATTGTAATATCGCCGAAGGGATCAGGGGTGGTATTATTGTTTTCATTTAGTAATTTAATTTCATTATACTTTTTTGTCGTTTAAGTTCCCAGTGCGTTTTCTTTGTCTCTGTAGTGTGTGTGGGTGTGTGTCGTGCCAAGGCTGGGGTTGTCCCTGGTAATCCTCATATAAAATAAATAAATCACCGTCTTTCTCGACGGTGTGAATCTTAGCGGCTTCTGACCGCTACACATTTTGGACAATTTTAAATGAGACAGATGTGCTCAATATATAATTTTAAGTTGAATAATTGTATGCTTTGTGCATATAGAGCTTGAGTGAATTCTGTGCATTGCTACCTTCCACTCTTTTCTAAGATGTTGAGTGAGAGATCCTTTTCCCACTGTACTCTTGGACCTTTGAAAGAGAGGGACTGTAAAATGTTTTTATATATTACGGAGATTCTGTTTGAGTCCTCAAGACTAATCAATATTTTTTCCAGCATAGAAGTATGTGAAAGGTGAGGAAAATTGGGCAGGTTTTGTTTAACAGCAGTGAAAGAAATGTGTTGCTGGAAAGTTAAATTTGGAGTTTGTTCGTAGGATGCAAATATGTTGTCTATGTACAGATCTCTAAGTGATTTAATCCTGAATGTTTTCCAAACATTAAAAACTGCGTACATCAGAGAGGGTGGAAAAAGGTGGTTCTCATGCAGAGTTGCCACAGATAAAAGCTTCTCTATCTTAAAATACTTCCTACATTGGTTCCATATTCTGAGTAAGTGAAGCACAATTGGGTTGTAAGTTGTTATTATATTGGTGATGACTTGATAAGTTGTGATCAGTTACAAACTATGTAATTGTCTTTGCAGTGTTAGATGTCAGCACCACTGTGGTAGGAGACCTATCTAGGTCTGCATTTAAAACACAATTAAAGTCCCTAGCCATTATAATTTTATGAGTATTCACATTGGGAATGGATGCAAATACGTTTTGGATGAAGTCCCTATCATCCACATTGGGTACATAGATATTTATCAAAATCACACTGCAGTTAAATAAATTACCCATGAGGATCAGATACTACACTTGATACTACAAATAAGATTGTTCCATGTACAAGCATTCCCACACCTCTAGTTTTCTTTGTATAGCTGTGAATGGAATATTTGGCCAGTCCAGTCTCTGTGCAGCAGAAAGTGATATTTGCTTAATAAGTCAGTCTCCTGTAAAAATTTTATTTTAGCATTTAGACTTGTTAGGTGAGAGAATACTTTCTTTCTCTTTAATTCATGTTTCAGACCTTTAACTTTCCAGCTCACAAAGTTAACTGTTCAGTCATGGAGACATTGCTTCTGAACTTTTGTTTTCATTTTGTAGTCTTAAGATACGACCGCTTTGACCTTAATTTCCAATTTTTCAGGAGTTATTGCCATGAAGCCTATTGTTGTGTTGGCACTTATCATTACAAGGATTAAAAGGACAGATTAGATATAGCTTGCTCTCTTTCTCTCTCCAACCCAGTCCACCCCCCATGTTGCCACTCCACTTGAGGCTGGACCACACTACATAAAGTCCCAGTCCTCTGACATACCTAGAGACAGAGTATGTCCAAAACAAAACAAGCCCCCCAGCAGCAGCATATAAGGATTAAAATAGAGATATCTATTGAAAATACAGTCCAAATATTATAAGCACAAAATATAATCTTAAACAGTCTTGAGAGAGTAAACCCAGGGAATTCTGTTAAACAGAAGCCCTGGATAAGCATAGTAAGCCCTAATACAATAAACCAAGGATATGATGTTAAATGGTCTCTTTAAAAAAAATAAAATGACACATACATACATATACACATATAATTCAATTAAAGTATAAGCAAAAAGTGGCCAAGAAGGGAAAAAGATGTATAATTACAGTACCAGTATCATTGCAAGTGGATCAAACAACCGGTAAGATCTTCTTTGCCATTCCGGGACAGGATGTGACTCACGATCGTATTTTAAAAAAGTGTCGGGATCAGTTTTCTTAGCTCTTTTTCTGCTTCCTCCATAGAAGTACAAATGTAAAGCTTGCCATAAATGTCCACTTTCAGTCTGGTAGAATACAAGAGGCTGTTGAGCAGCTGTTGAGGGTGAGAAATCAGGGAAAATACAAATGTGGTTATTTTATAATATAATCTCTTGTTTCTGTCTGAGAAGTAACATTATATGTAATTTGGATATTAATTTTGCGAAACACACAATAAGAGTCCTAGGTTTAGAGGTATTTGATCCACATATATGGTAAGCTGCTGCTATCTTGGTGTCTGATTTGAAGTACCCTCCAATTATTTTCGAGAATAGTTCAGCTACAAATTTCACTGGGTTTGGACTTTGACGATTCTTAGGGAGACCTTCAGTTCTAATATTGTTCCTTCTGCATCCATCTTCCAGTGCAGCAAGTGTGTCTCTGAGTACTTTGCATTCAAAATTTGCAGACATTGCTTTTCCATCAGTGGGAGATGCCAGTTGTTCAGCTGTTTCAATTCAAGTTGTGAATGTTTGCTTAACGTCTTCCAACTGAGTGCCAAGTGCTCTCAGTTTATTCTCAAACTTAGACGCATTTTCCTGTATTTGCTTCTCAATTTTTCTAGCATACCTTTAAATGCTGTCTCAAAACGATTATTTAAATGTTTTTCCTGGTCTTTAATATCCTGAAACAGCTACTGGTTTGTCTTGTGTATGTCCTTTATTTCCTTCCTTATATCATTTATTTCTTTCTTTATACCATTCTTTAAAATATTTCTTGAGCTCCTTTATGTCTTGAGTGGTGGCGGTGGCCATTGCACTGATCATTCATTGCCTTCAGTTCGGACAAATCATTTCGGTCTTCTCCATGCTCCATGGGTGAAGTGACAAGCCCAGTTAAAGTCAATGTCCCTGGTTTGCGAGGAGTAGATGACAACGTGGGAGACGCCATTTTCAGTTTCAGTGAATCTTCAGGAATTGGCAAGCTATCGTGACCTGACTCACTTGCACATTCGCCCCCACTTTCGCTATCGGCTGGGAAATCTTTGGTTTTGTATATCTGTTCCAAGTCAGTCTCTGAAAGGCAGTACCTTGAGCTTGGACTTGATTCCTTTCTAGGTTTGGATGAATTTTTAGCTTTCTTTTCCATTTCTTTCTGAGCCTCTTTCCTGTCGCTCATGTTTATATATGCTTGCATATACTGTAATTGAACCCCTTTCGAGTTGAGTAAATACAGGATGCCTTGGGATGATAAAAAATAAGAGAAAAAATAACACAGCTACTAACGGAGTTCCACTTCAGACATTCATCTCATTTAACGGAGAAGACCAAAATACATAGATTCTGCTCCAATGTTATGTTTTGTATTTTGTTACAGGTTTTCCTTTGTATGAACAACTGACAGCAGTATATATTTTCTCCCTAATTTCCACTAGTGTCCTGATTCACTATTTAATTCTGATGAAACATTTCTCTCGAAGCTTTTGAGAATTTTGAAGACCTGAATAAGGTCCCCACTAGCACGGTCAAATTAGTTAAAAATAAAGATTTCAACACGGTGCTTGTATTTATCAAGTATCTCAAAGTAGGAAAACGGTCTTAAGTGGCTCAGACATTGAAAAGAGTAGTGCAAATTTGGTCCTACTCTTAGGAGTTAGGGGTATTAGAGTTTTATCATTTTTTCTAATTTAGGGAACTACTCCTATTTTCACCAGGATTTAGGAGAGCTTGTGAGCTGTTCTAAACTTTCAAGGAGCTGCCAGAAGATGCCACTCAGGCAGAGATCAACAGGCACATTGCGGGAAAGGTGGAATTTTTTGGAAATGCTGAGCAACAATGGACTCATTAAAAATATTGATGTGACAGAGATGGAATAATACTTGTAATAAATCTTGTACCTTATGTGACTGCTCCATCTACACAGACAAGCCTTGTGCTCTGTCAGTCGAAATGAAAGTGTTGGTAATGTTACGTTTTTTTGCTATGGAGAAAAACTAGCTTTGCAATAGCAATGATTTGTGTAAGTCGCCTACTGGCCATTTCTCAAACTGTTAAGTTTATCAGGTATTTCTGGTGGCCATACTGCAGGAATTTCATTCTTTTAAAAGTACAACTGTGGATAACTCATTGTTAAATATACAAGCCCATTATCAGGCTTTACTTAAATTTGGGGTGTGTATCTCAGTCTTTCCATATTGGTATTTATTACAATATTATTTTTGATGTTATTGAGAAGTGGTAACAGTTACACGTAGCTTAGTGTAATATTATACCTTTATATGGTTTCCTTCTTCTTCTTCTTCTTCTTCTACTACTACTTATTTGTATTTTATAATTATGGTGAAGCCTTTATGTTATTATCAGAAAATTACAAATCATCATCATGATTTCCAAGGAAACTAGAACATTTCTTCATGAGAGTCCACTTTGCACCTCAGGGTGTTATAAAATTGTGACGTCAATCATTCTGAAATGTGAATTCCTACTCATCACTGTAAGTAGCTGTAGAAAGCTTTTTAACTTCTTCTCATGTCCTACTCTGGGGTAGGACAAATTCTTACCTTAGTCAGAAATTTAGTTCTAATAAGTAATTCAGAAACCCTTGATAAGTACGAGCACTGATATTAAATATAAGTCTGTATTCAAATATATTTGAATGTATGTTAAATATTTTGATTTGAAAATGCTACATATATATTTGTACTATATTTTAACTTTTTAGCTTGTGGTGCATCAGCAATATATGATGTGGTCATAACTCATGCACAGTAGCTTAAAAAAGCAGATGAATACTGCAGTCTTCAAACAAATGAAACAGCAAAATACACAGACCTTCACAAAAACAGTATTCTCTGCATTCGCAAAGTGACTTAATTAACACTAGAATCCCTGAAGCCTACAAAAATATTTGTAATGCTGGGCCACCTTAAATTCCTTTGCACATCTTCATGAGCATCTTTGTTTTGCAAATGTGTCGATCAGCACTGGCAGCAGGCAGCCTGCCCACTCATCCTCCACCGAGGGAGCTGAAGTCAGACACAAAATTCTCACAGCTGAAGTCTCTTTATCTGGGAGAGAGGTGTCTGGAATTGAACAGGATAAATAATATATTGTTATTTGGAATACATACATTTCATGTGTGTTCCAGGTCTACAATGATCTGTGTAAATGTAGGATGACAGGAAATATGAGGTAAGATATGTTGAACGCATAACTAAAACTGAAACTTTTTTCATGTTATAGGAGTAATAACAAAATGTTGAGATGAAGTATATAATGTTTGGACTGAAGTCCAAATATCAAATAAACTTTCAAAAAAGGTATAACATAACAAGTGTGCTTTTATTGAAGAATATAACCAAAGAAAAAGTAATTATTCAATTTACATGTTGCAGTCAATGCGTAAAAACCAAAGCACAAATATCAATTAACACAAAGTAAACATGTCTGCTTGGCAGGTGCAAAAGTAAGAACTGCTGCCTAATAACCAAGAAGATGTGGGTTTAATCCCGAGTTCTCCGTGCATTTGTCATGTTGAGTAGTGAGCTTCTATTATTATTACTATTATGTAATAAAAAACGTATATTTGATTTGAGTCAGTAACAGTGTAAATTGTTGCTACTGTTGTAAAATATTTGCTGATTGGCAAATCATGTCTCCTTGGTATTTTGTTGTCACTGGATTTTTTTTATTCAGTGTTATTCTTGGATAAAAGCAGACTTGTTTTGTTATCCCTTTGTAAAACTGTTTATTTTATATTCTAGTAACCACTTGAATAAAATTAAATGTGTCTCTGCCTCTCTCGCTGTCTCACGCATGCACTCACACATCCATGCCTGAACACATCACTATTTGAAAACACTGTCATTTGAACATGAGATGTCATTTGATCATGTTTTTCTTTTTCCAATCTTGCCCAATCCCCATGTTATGGTGCATGGTACTGAGAAAGCAGACAGACTTCTTCTTTTTGGATGCATACACCATCAGAAAGACACTGCCAGATCTAAAACACTAGCATGGAGAATTTCTTGCATAATAAAGTGACTTTAGTTTCAGGTGGAAGTTCCCACCCCACATTATTTATGGTGCCAATCAGAGCTGTGTTGTGGTGCAGCAGTTTATTAGCTAGCAAAAGTGACGTAAAAAAATTGTCTGTTGTTACGGTTCTGCCTTTGTCCAGTAACGACTGCATAAGCTTTATGATTACAATCTTGGAAAGTTCTTCTCCCATGGTATGACTGGGATCTTTTCCTAAATAAGGAGTGGCATTGCACATGTACTCTGTTTTCACATCTACCGCAATCCAACACTTAATATCAAATTTGTCAGGCTTGGTTGAGATGTATTGCAAAAACAAACAATGGATCTTGGCTGGAAACAGTTGCTCATCAACAATAATATTTTGCCCTGCGTTGTAACTCAAAACACAGTTCTCAACAAAACATTACCAGATGTCCGAGATCACAGCAAATCTATCATTTGTCATAAGCTCTGCATGGGTGACTTTGTTGTTAAAGCAGTTAAAGCACAAATGCCACATGATAGTCTGATAGCAGACTTTGATTGCTAATACAATAAATAGTTCTGACCAGGTATCAACCACAGCCCCAACTCTGGTCATCACTGCTCATGTGAAAAGAAGAGAGATAAATGAAATCAACTCAAACAAAGATGCTGATGAGGAGGTGCAAGGGACTTTAAGGTGTCCCAGAATTATGAATATTTCCTTAGCCTTCAGGGATTGCAATGTTAAACAGAAGGCAGAATGGAACACAGTTCCCACTTAATTTTTGTATCTGCAATGCATATTAAAAACCTAGACAAAATCACTCACATTAAACAAAGGCATTAATTACATTTTTTCCAACAGTCTTACAGTAAAAAAGTAGCTGGTAATGTTACATGTGATTTAAATATGTATACTTGATTACAGGCCTTATTATTTGAGGCACTGCAAGTGACGTTAGCACCCAAGTAAGATGCAGACTGCCTGCGAAATTACATGTTGACTAAGGTAGCTAAATGGAATGTAGCTGACACTGAAACCATATTTTTAAATTGTTCTTTTAAAGTCGTTAATAACAATTCAGAAATGTGGCTTTTTTCAAATGGTCTTTGATAAGAAAGAAATCCAATTTTTATTTGCAGTGATCTCTCAGAACCCCACTGATGATCTAATCTCATTTTCCATTATCTGCATTCTTTGACTCCTTCTTCCTTGGATAAAGCACCAGTGAGTGTAACATCCTTGCTAATGTTTCAAATGTTTTTGTTTAAAAAGAGAAGATTTCTCCCAAGAAGTAAATTAAGCATGAGAAAGGAAATTGACTGGATGAATTTTGTTTGCCACATAAACCATTAAAGTGAGAAACCACACCAAACATTAAAGTACATTCCTTAATATTCTGTTCTGCCCCTTCTATTTTATTTTGTACTGCTGTCATCACTTTTTTATACTCTGCACCACTAAATAATATATTTTGTTAATCCATAGGAAATTATATTGTCAAGAAATATCATTGCATTTGCTGCTTTTTTTTCTGTTAAAATATTTTAAATATTGATGACCTGTGCATGCCTGATAATTTAGAAATCTTTCCAGTCTGGGTCTTTATGGAGTGGTGTACTTTTCCCAGTTTAAACAATTGTTTGAGTAAAGAATCAGGGTTGTGCAGTCTGCTCCATTTCTAATCTGCTCTCAATCCAGTGCACATGCCATGCCTTTGAAAAGGCAGAGCCAGAAGAATTAGTTAGAATCTTGTTATTCTCAGTGGCCTCAAGTTCTGAATATTGTGGAAGTAGTTTTGCTTGGAAAGTGGAACTAGTATCTTGAAATGGAGTGGTGGTTTAAATTTTAAAGAAGCACGAGGGATTATACTCCTCAGCCGTGTCATTGTCTGAATCTGAAGCAAAGTATATGTACAATATTTAGGATACCCCTGGGTTATGCCTTCCAAGGGAGATACAGCATATAGGGCACAGACCACTGGGGGAAGAAGAAGTGGCAAAGGCAGGACATGCTGGAAAGATCCGACCTTTTGAACCTCTTGAGAGGATCCAAGTAATCCCTAGTAAAGTCTGGAGAAGACTGCTGAGGTAGGGAGGCCTGGTCATTCCAGTTCAGTAACTTGCTACTGTGACCCTTATGAAGAAAAGTGACAGAAGATGACTATAAGAATGTTGGTACTCTGGAGATTTCAATTATAAAATTATAAAATCAACTGATTTATCAAAGTTAACTTTTGATTTAAAACTGTTTTTGATTTAAAACTGTGCAGCACCAGGCTGTATATGGGGTTTACATTATTGTGCTAGGGGAGGAAGAAATTTCCCTAAGTAGTTGATCAAGAATCCTATCACCTAATAGACATTAGTAGGCTCACAGTTTCCACGTTCTGTGAAACAACTTTTACCTTTTAAGAGTTAATATAACAATTCATCACAGGAAACCTCATACTATTTTTGCTCAGGAAAGATTTGACTAATGTGAGCATTTAGTGAAATTTTGAAAATATATTGGCACCCCACTGCTTCTACACCTGGGACAACCTTGTTCATTTCACTGTGGAGTTTGGCTTTGTTAGATATAGAGTATGTATATTCTGACTGCCCCATTTGGTTCAGAAACTATCAACATTCCAGCTCAGTAGTTGGTAGAATGCAATGCTTTTGCAGTCTTTCCTTTTTTTCCCATAGTAGTCAGATTCTGCTTCTTTTTTGACGTTAGTGGTTATTGGAGTTCAGCTGGTGAATTTCTTCACAGGATGAAGTAAACATTGTGGCCTTTTGCTGTTGAACATGCGGTTCACCTGTCTTTAAGCTGAAAATCTGAGCAGCTATACAAAACAGGTGCAACTACACAAAAAACTGCTTTCCACAACTTGAGCATTTCATCTTGACATAGCAACAGAAAGTAATTGATGAATAAAGAATGTATTATGCAAAATATAAATAAACATAAAGGAAACCAAAACTGTTCTGCCCTTCTGGACTTACCTAAACAGGCCCTGAAATCCTTTCTATCTGGTTGGATGGCTTGTCAACTTGCCCACCTAAAAAGTACCTCTGCAAAGCACAACCTTCATCTCTTACTACCAATCTTCATCTCTTTCTAGCTCTTCAGAACTTGGTGTCTCTTCTTGCTGCCAATTGAATAGTTGTCCCAGTGTCTTTCCACTTAACTTGCCTTTTAAGGGATCTGAGAATCCTAGATGTTTCAGTGCATATTCTTCTTCATTTGCAGGAAAGAAAATATATTTTGGTAACACTGGATACATCCTTGAAAGTTTACAGTAAGTCTGAGGAGGTCTTGAACACCAATGAAGGTCCAAGGAGAGCACAAGACAACTGCCACTTCTGTTCAGTTGGGTATAAAATGGCAGCAAAAGAAGACAAATATGTGTCTGCTGGAATTTAGAACTGACAGAGCTTTGCTAAATAAAGAGGACTTTTTTTCCTTTTTTCATGAAAGAATCCCCTGCTCTAATAATGAGGAATGAACCCAGCCTTTTTAATCTGGCTGCTCCACAGGAGAACTTTACACCTTTAAGAGATATTGCTAAAATAATGGTAGGAAAAAGAAGAAAAGGCTCTTTAGTGATAGTTTGTCATTAATCTTCTTCAGCATCAATGAATTCATGGCTGCAAAGGTAACAGATATACTGTATGTGAATCTTCTTGTCTCATCAGAACTCCTATATATATATATATTATGAGGGATAACCACCATCCTAACCTGGCCAGGACACTCCCAGGATGGAAGGTCAGGTAAAAACAGCATACATGGGCCATTATCTCCCCTGGACTGCTGGATGGCAGCCTCCCTGTGTTATGGCAGCACCACAGTTTCCCACAGGGGATCATGGGAACTGGAATTCTTGGACTGAGCCCTGCTGAGTTCCTCTGGTGCCACCAGGTGGTGCTGTGGGGACTGGTACTTTGACGGGCTCTCACCTCACTCAGGAGTGCTCCCGATCTACAGCTTCGGAACAATAGAAATGCTTCTGAGTGTAACATAAAAGGATCTGCCTACCACTGTTTTTTCTGGAGGGAGGACAAGATCTCTTGGTGAATAAAATAATCAGGGAAGCAGAAGTGAGGATGGGACAGTGGATTGGGAATGTGGAAGCAGGTGAAAGGGTGGGGCAGGTGGAGGACAGTGTATAGACAGTGAGGCAAAAAGACAATAATATTCTCCCTATGGCTTTTACATTTTCAATACAGGCACAGGATGTGGTTAGAGTGTTGAGGAATTATTTTCAAGAGGCACAACAGACGGGTGAGGATCGGAAAAGGTTTAAAGTCATGGCAGCCTACCGCAGAAATATGAATTTAAAGGATTTGCTGGTTTGAGCATCTTGCACTATAAAAAAGAAAAACAAATGTGCTTGGCAAATTCCCTATATAAATAAGAAAATGATCAGCAATGCTTTTTCTTCTGTGGTGTTATCTATTTTTCTGATGTTATCCTTTAACACAACTAACTGCACGTACACAGTACAATATAAAGCCTGTGGTTTAATCTACATAGGTGAGACAAAGAATACAGTGAAGGCTAGATTTATACAGCACCTTCAGTTGATCGAGAACCAGGAAAGGCAGACTAGATTGTATATACACTTTGCACAGCCTTGGCCATTCACCACAGATGTTCCCCCTGGAACATGAGTCTTATTGGAATAAGACTTGTTGTTTTCAAAAGGAGCTGTTGGTGATCAAAAACTTAAATACGATCTATCTGAATGGTCTAAATGAGAAATAATTTGACCAAAATAAAAATATATAAAGGGTCTTGTTATTTGTTCTTATCATAGGACAATTGAATCAACAAGATTGAATTATTATTAATAATAGGGTCAAGTGAACCAGTGTGCAACCAGTCTAGGCTGGTATTCCCTACTCTAAGTCTATCCCGACCATAGTCCGGCCCTAATATTAGTTCAGTTGTCTACTATTAGAGACACTCTGCTTACAGAGTGAATTAATTTTAATTGAAGTAATTAATTCAGATTGGGGGAGTTATATTGATATACATTAGTGTATTGATTAATTTAGATAATTTCTAGAGCAGAGCATTAGTTTAGTGTTTTGTTTGTATGTCATATCTAGGGTATTTATAATTTATTTATATTTTGATTATTTTAAGGATTATTATTTGACTAGCAAAATTCCTGCGCTTCGCAGCGGAGAAGTAGTGTGTTAAAGAAGTTATGAAAAAGAAAAGGAAACATTTTAAAAATAACATAACTTGATTGTCAATGTAATTATTTTGTCACTGTTATGAGTGTTGCTGTCATCAAGGATTTGATTATCATTATTTCTTTCAATCAGGTTCGTATTTGGAGGACGTGTTGTTATGAAGTTACATTCCGTGTTTGTCAACCGTTGTAAACATAACAGGTTTCATTCATCAAAGTGTTCACTACGCAAATCACTACTCGTGAATGTAAGATGTTTAACAGGGATTCCTGGCATTAACTTGTGGTAAATGTACCATGGTGTGACGTAAGGGGAGCTGACTGTAAAAAGGCAAGCGGGCACGTATTTTGAACGAAAAGGGAGAAGACAGCGAAGGAGCGGAAAAGTGAGAAGGAAAACTGTTTAAATAAAGAGCTAGGAAGGTGAATGGAAAGAAGCAGCCAGCGATAAAGCCAGGAAGACTTTGTAATAAGGACTGTTCGGTGCACGTAGAAGGTGTAACAATAAGATTCTTAAACCTTATGATAATGTTCCCACACAGAGGATTTAGAGAGATTGCACTGGGAGAAGTATAATCTGAACCTCTGTACAGTTTTGTTTATTTTCAGGTTGTAATGTTCATCAAATTTACGTATCATCTGGTCCAGTGGCGGACCGTGCATCTCACACCTAGGCCTTCAGTAGTGCTCCATCTGAATCAACCCGCCCCTCAAAAACTAATTTATGGTTTTGAAAACCATCTTAATATGCAGAAATACAATATTAGGAGCTGCTGCATCGCAGATAGATAACTCCTGTAGCCACAACAAATGCCTTTATTGAATAGATAAACCAGGGGTGAACAAGTTCCTTTCTACTGCAGCTACAGCCATGACACACATAAAAAACATCAATAATAACTCATAAACTTGCAATATTATTTATTTACTCACCAAAAATTCGTATTATTTGTAAACAAAATCCATCCTCCTCTCTTTCCTCAAAAACAGTTCAATTACTCTGTCGTACAGATTATCCGTGCACTTCAGTTCCATCAAAAAGTCCCTTTCTATCGCCATCGAAGGTGAAAGTGAAATTTTAGGGTTGCTTGTTATCATTGTTTGGTGGTTACCTTTTTGTATCCTGTGGATAAGCTTACTCTGTTTTAAAATCTTAGAGAGCTCTTTTTTCTGGCCTGTATTTCTTGTTTAAAGAAAGGTTAACTTGTGCACACCAATTTTTGTATATATTTTTTTGCATGCATTTGGGTAAGGGTATATGGTTTATTGCAAAATACAGTATACTTTTATTCTGATTTTTTAAGTTTATTTTTTTGAATTTTTTGATATTGTATGCTTTGTTTGTGTGTCTCAAGTAGACTGATTAGAGCACTTAAATTGTTTGTAGCACTTATGTATATTATAAACACTTCGTGTGTACCGTCAGCTTTCATATTAGGCAGGCAGGATGACGCCTATTAGTGGCTCTATTGATTGGGAGGACTTGCCTTTAAGAACATTTATGAAAAGGATCAAGGTAATACATGTTATTTTTATAATTGGTACCCTAGAGTTTGTTTTATGTCTTTTGTTGTTTTGTCTTGGTTGTAGTTTTTTTATATTTGAAATCAAGATCATGACTCCAGTTCCGACAAAATTGGTTTCAGGATTTTGCAGAACCGTTCTGATCCAGATGGAGAGACTGATTCTTCCCCGATGTTGCAGACTTCTGATTCTCAATTATAAGAGTTGTACTTTAAAATATTAAAAGCAATCCACCATCTAGAAATTGTTGTAAATGCTTTAAAAACTGGTCAAATACCTATAGGTATACAAAAGCGTGCCCATAAATTGACCACATTTATAAAACCAGCTTGTCCAAATCCTGTTATGATAGAGGGTGAGACAAAATACAATGGAATGGCTTAATTGTAATTTAATGATTCTTCAACAATTTTGTTTGATTTTGAAATTGTATCCTGAATTACAAACAGCACAGGATTATATACAGAAAGCAGTACAATTTGCAAAAATCAGATACAGAACAAAATTAACAAATCTATAGAAATGTTGAGATCCTTTCTGAATGAAGGTTCAATTACAGATGTTGATCTATGGGACTCTGTTTATTGGCACAAGATGCAGAGATGTTTTCCTGAACCAGGATGATCAATCCTAATAAGAAAATAGAGTACTTAAAGTGTTTTGTATCAGTTTGAATGACTAATAAGGGTCATTCACTAAGAGAAGCCAATTTAAGATGGAGATTTTTTGTCTTTAATTAAAACTAGAGTGAAATTTCCTTTTGCTAAAATACCTCATTCTATAAAATATCAGCCAAAAGAACTTTGGAAGGCAGTAGCACTAGTTCACCGGATATTGGAGGAGCTTCCAAGTATTATAGTAATAGACAGTCCAGGTTTGGGAGATGTCGATTTAGGAATAGATGTATTGCATTAGGAGGAAAATCAGGCATATTATATAATGACCTTTTGGCTGGAGACTTTAAACTGTTGCAAGGGTCAACTAGGAATATTTTACATTTGAGCAACAGTTTTAGACCAAGGGTGCCCAATACATCGATCACGATCGACTGGTAGATCGGAAAAGTAGTGCAGGTAGATTGCGTTGCATTCAAAATTTTTTTTTTAATTGTTAGTCTATCATATATCCTCCCTATGGCATTTGCCACTTGATTGACATACAGGGCGGCCAGTCAGATCTCTTTTCTTCTAACACACTGGTCATCCCGCACGCATGATCAAACGCGTGAGCTACTGCAAAACTCCGGCTATCTAAGTGATCTAATTAGCCTTCCAATTTATATCGACTAAAGAAGGGATTTAAAAAAAAATTGTTGGTTATGGGCTGGATGTGGAATTGGAAGAGGATTTTTTTCTCTCACAATGTCACAATCGAAGTATGTTTGTCTGATCTGTCAATCTATCATTGCTATTCCAAAGAAGGAAAATGTGGAAAGGCACTTTTGAACTGTTGACTTCCTTCTGAAAAGTGATCTGAGAAAGGAGAGGGAACTAAAATCGCAGTTAATCGGACAGCCGTCATTTTTCACTCGGTTGACTTCAAAAGCAAAGGCAGACACACCGAAGCATCGTTCTGGGCGAGTCACTCGATCATTAAGCATAAGAAGTCCTTCCAAGATGGAGAGATGATAAAAGATGCCTTCATTGAGGCAGATGGCTAGGGAGAAATTCCTGCTGAGATTTCAAGACCCCTGGCCGGAGAAAAAGGAGTTTCTTCTTGTTATTAAACATGCAGAATACAAGCAATTTAATAACGATCAATGGCCGCTAGACTTGGCATTTTTTTTCCGATCTGACCAACATGTTGAATGAGCTTAATTTACAGCTGCAAGGAAAAGAGAAAACCATGGTCAATATGATTAGCTCAGTTAATGCTTTCAAATGAAAAATGAAACATCTGTCCACAAAGCTGCACCGCCATTATTTGGGGAACATCCAAAACCTCACGTCAGAGCTGGAGACGCAATGGAAGACGTGTGCGCAACTTGACAGCATACGCTACACAGAGCAGATTGAAAATTGTCTATCAAACTTTATCTAATGGGGAAAATAAGTAATGATTCGAGTGTTGCCCAATGTAGCAGAGTAAGAGTAGCATTTCTTCTTCACAAATGTACTCAGGTAAAAGTAAAAAGTAAGAGTAAAACTACTCTTAGAAGTACAATTTTTTTGAAAAAGTTACTCAAGTAAGTATATATATATATGTGTGTATATATGTGTATTTGTGTGTATATATATATATATGCATATATACACATATATATACATATATATATATATATATATATATATATATATATATATATATATATATATATATATATAATATGAGAGAGATTTCTCTCATTTTCAATGTAGGTAGATCATTTTGACCTGGTCATTTTAAAAGTAGCTCGCAAGCCGAAAAAGTGTGGGCACCCCTGTTTTAGACTGACGGAGACAGATGTGACATTATTGCAGAGAGGCCTGACAATTATTCCAACCCCATTAGAGGTAGACACAGAGGAGATTAGGAAAGATGTCTGTAAATATCATAGGATATTGAAATTACTTGATTATTTTGAATATCCAACGGGTGACATCCCAAGAATTTTCATGGAGCCTTTGCACTGGGTACCAAAAGATGCTGATATTGACTTATTAATATGACTATTTATTAGCATAATAAGATTAAGATTCCTTAAATTATTTAAACAGAAAAATAATTATTAAACCTGCCGATAAAGGCTCAATGATAGTCATCATGGCAAGGGCTCAGTATATCCAGGAAGCCCAGTGGCAGTTAAGTAACCGCTTACGTTATCGTCCCCTGAAAGTCTGTCCAAGGCAAGACTAAAACAAAAATTGTGAAAATTTTGAATAGTGTTCTGGAGGACAGGTTTATTACTGCCAAACAAAAAAGGTATTTGGCCTGGCCAGCCGATCCTGCTATGAGGAAATTATGTGAAATCTGTTGGAAATACAATTGTGTGTCCAGAAAAGTCACCGTCTCATAATTAGTCATTGCTGTAAGTTTAATTGGGTGGTGTTCAAGGCATGAAGGCATGATTTCATGTAAAAAATGTATTATTGTGTGATTTTTTTTCCCATTGAATAAATGTACTTCAATTGCTGGTTGGATTTTTCTCTTTTTTGTGTTGTGATTCGGGGGATTTTTTTATTTGAAGCCTAAGAATACATCTTAACCGGGGTGCCAATTGAATGTGGAGGATGCTACATATGTAGTCAGTCACACACATGCATTTGGGAGTCAACCAAAGGTGCCAGAAAATGCCAATTCCACACCAGGCCAGGGGGCAGCGGGTTGCACTGAGCCTCTCTTTTCTCTTTGTAAACCAAATATGAGAAATACTGCCTGTCCCGACCCCGAGGACGTCACTTCCTTTGAACCGCCTATAAAACCCCTCATCCTCCATACGTGATAAGTTCTATTTTGGACTCTATCTTGTACACAAACTTAAGCCTTTTGCAGCCAGGGCAACTATATGGGTGGCTGTTCCAAATCTTTGTTGTTTGGCCAGCTGTTATTTCACATTAGCGTAGTTGACAGAATGGTTCCCTTGCAGAATCAGGAGACGGACCTAGGAAGAGCCTAGACACACCGTTCAAACATCCGAGATGGGAGATTACCATACCTGTGCTCCTGTTGTGGAGTTTATTGGTGTTGGTAGAGGAAACCTGAGGCACGATTCAACCTAAAGGTCTGGTAAGAAACCCTGGGTATGTGAACGAAGAGACTACGGACTAGGGCTGGGCTCAGAAAGGGTACACACGGTGGACTGATTATGGGCTCCCGGGTGAATCGACCATTGTGTATCAAGCTGGTTATTCCATTATCTTATATTTAAACGTCAACGTGTGGAAGTGTGTGTGTTTGTTGGGCCCGAAAGTGAGAGGTGGAGCCAGGGTAAGGGCTCCACCTCCGAGGATACACAAGCAAGACCAGCTCATTGGCAAAGCGAAATCTCTGAAGAAAGAGTAACTCGCTCAGCGGCTAATACAGAACAAGGCGAGCACATCGACAAAATGGTATCACTTTTACTTTTCCTTCCACCGCTAATACAAAAGCAAGGTGAGTACGCCAGCAAAAGGAAACATCCAAAGAAAGACAGTCGCTGAGCCACTAATGCACAAATAATTCGAGCATGTCAGCAAAACAAACACTCCCAGGAGAGAGATGCCCAGAGTAATTCCTTTCAATTACCTGACATCTCCGCATTTCAATTTTTTTTCTGATGATCTCAATAGTTTCTAGGACCCCATGCTTTTTACAGCACAGGCTTACACAGCTAGTATATATATATATATATATATATATATATATCTATACTAATAAAAGGCAAAGCCCTCACTCACTCACTCACTGACTCACTCACTCACTGACTCATCACTAATTCTCCAACTTCCCGTGTAGGTAGAAGGCTGAAATTTGGCAGGCTTATTCCTTACAGCTTACTTACAAAAGTTGGGCAGGTTTCATTTTGAAATTCTACGCGTAATGGCCATAACTGGAAGCTATTTTTCTCCATTTACTGTAATGGAGTTGAGCTCGAAAGCCGTGGGGGGGCGGAGTTTTGTGTGACATCATCACGCCTCCCACGTAATCATGTGAACTGACTGTCAACGCAGTACGTAGAAAACCATGAAGAGCTCCGAAAAGCGCTGAAGAAAACATGCACTATATAATTGAGAAGGCAGAGATTGTTTCTGTGATATTTGCGCCCAATTGTATGCCTAATTGAACAGACATTTCAAATCTTGTAGTTTTGTTATAATGAAACTTACACCTGACAGGCACAGATTTGGAGCAGATACAACTTAATTAAAAAATAATTAGGAATTGCAAAAATAAGGAAATACAGATAAATTTAATGCAGTCCCTTCACAAAACAACTACAAAGTAAAAAGTCCATCCATCCATTATCCAACCCGCTATATCCCAACCACAGAATCACAGGGGTCTGCTGCAGCCAATCCCAGCCAACACAGGGCGCAAGACAGGAAACAAACCCTGGGCAAGGCACCAGCCCTCCGCAGGGCACACACAAACACACACACCAAACACACACTAGGGACAATTTATGATCACAAATGCACCTAATTTGCATGTCTTTGGACTGTGGGAGGAAACCGGAGCACCCAGAGGAAATCCACAAAGACATGGGGAGAACATGCAAACTCCACACAGGGAGGACCCGGGGGGCGAATATGGGTCTCATAACTGCGAGGCAGCAGCGCTACCACTGCGCTGCCCAAGTGAAAAGTTATGATAAGCAAATCAATACTAATAAAAGGCAAAGCCCTCACTGACTCACTCATTCACTCACTCACTCACTGACTGACTCACTCACTGACTCACTGACTCATCACTAATTCTCCAACTTCCCGTGTAGGTAGAAGGCTGAAATTTGGCAGGCTCATTCCTTACAGCTTACTTACAAAAGTTAGGCAGGTTTCATTTTGAAATTCTACGCGTAATGGCCATAACTGGAAGCTATTTTTCTCCATTTACTGTAATGGAGTTGAGCTCGAAAGCCGTGGGGGGGCGGAGTTTTGTGTGACATCATCACGCCTCCCACGTAATCATGTGAACTGACTGTCAACGCAGTACGTAGAAAACCATGAAGAGCTCCGAAAAGCGCTGAAGAAAACATGCACTATATAATTGAGAAGGCAGAGAAACAATAAGAAGCGAGCGAGTGACATATACAACCATATTCATGAGTGCTGTTACTTCGGGAAAACAAAGCACGGTGTAAACCTAAAGTTTAAATTAAGTTCATTGACAGGCTGCTGCTGGTGTTTGTCATGCCCACGGGTAATGCGTAATAAAAGTTTAATGAGAGGACGCAGGATATAAATGAGAGTTTTGATCACTTTGTAACTAAGTTAAAATTGCAGGTGAGGGGCTGTGCTTATGCAAATTCCGAGAGACTGTGTTTGTGGGGGATTGACAGTTAAGGCGGGTGGGGGAGTCGAAATTCTACGCATAAGGGTCATAACTGGAAGCTATTTTTCCCCATATAATGTAATGGAGTCTTGAGTTGGAGATGGCCGTGGGGGGCGGAGTTTCGTGTGACATCATCACGCCTCCTACGTAAGTACGTAGAGAACAAGGAAGAACTCCAAACAGCGATGAGCACAAAACGCCATTTCACAATTGAGAAGGCAGAAAAACATTATGAAGCAAATGATGCATACAAGCATATTCATAAGTACAGCTACTGCGGAAACAAAGCACGGCGTGAACCGTAAGTTTATATTAAATTAAGTTCATAGACAGGCTGCCACTAGCGTTTGTAATTTAGTGCCTGCCCATATAAGGCCGTCCATCAGCGGCAATCCAATACAAACACTGCCGGTAAATGTTCACGGGTGAAGGACTGTGCTTATGCAGAGGAAGATGAGATGGTCAGGGTGGTGTTTGGCACAAACTCATTGAAACTGCGAGAGAAACTTTTAAGTGCCGGGTCTTAGCTGACATTACACGAGATGGCACCAGTACAGCTGGGAACCTTCGATGCAAGAACACCAAGCGGCTCACGTGAACTGACGCAATGCGCAGACAAAAAGCAACAGTTCCAAAGAGTGCTGAACAAAAACCGAATTACACAATTGAGAAGGCAGCAAAAAAATATGAAGCGTCTTATACATACAATCATATTCATAAGTGCAGCTACTGCGGAAACAAAGCACACGGTGGAAAAAGTGAATGTCCTGCTAAAGGAAGACAGTGTAAAAAAACCCGTGCATGCAGTTTGTCACATCACAGATAAAAGGAAGACGAGCTGTTTATTGATGCAGTAAGGAACTAATCGATGAATGAAACCTCTTATCTTTACAACGATTGACAAACACGGAATGTAACTTGAACACATCCTACAAATACGAGCCTGATTGAAAGAAATAATGATAATCAAATCCTTGATGACAGCAACATTCAATAACACTCACAAAACAATTACTGTATATTGACAATCATGTTACGTTTTTTTTAAAATGTTCCCTTTTCTTTTTATAACTTCTACTTCTCCACTGCGTACACGGGTATATATATAAATGTATATATATACCCGATCTACAATACATACTTTAGCATAGACAAGCCACACGCTGTGGCTAATTGTAGAGTCTTAAGCCTCTAACGCCGACATTCGAGGTTGATTCGAGAGGGGTGTACTGACTATGTCAGCGCTCCCGATTCATTTTACCTTCGCATCTCCTTGGTTTGGGACGTATGAAAAAATATTAGGTTAATGCAGAATCATGTTACGTTATTTTTAAAATTTTCCCTTTCTTAGCACAAGCACAGCTGAGAAGCTTCGATGCATGTACTCCATAACGCGTTAAAAAATAACGCATTTAATCACACTTTCAATTCCAAGCAAACGGAACTTTTGTCAATGCATGATTTCCTGGTACATCCATTACACTGATGCACACATCACAGCTACAAAAATGTTAGAGTCGGAATAAAGCGCGTTCCTACGACTGATCATTTCGACTACCCGAGCGAAGCCTTGATAAAAGCATGGTTTTGTGCACACTGAAAAGCAAGCAAAATTAGATGCATTACAGAAAGCGGACTTTGTGGCTCTTACTGGGGATCATTGGACTTCCGTGACCGTTAGTAATTCTAAATACATCTAATTACAAAATGTTCAATGATCACACTGTTTTAGCCTAATGTACAAAATAATTTTGGCTAATGTTACTCAGAGTTTAAAGAGTAAGCTGGTCAAATTACCTTTTATGTTTCTGACTTATTTTTTAAGAAGAAAAACTGCACTTTATGTTGAAATTTTGGTTATTATTATTTAAAGACAATACTATTCTGAAAATGTACTTAAAGTACTTAAACTACCACTTTATTTTTAAGTCTGCCCAATTTTAACCAGGGATGATATTTTTGTTTCTGTTTTGAATTCAAATGCAGTTTAAAAGCTTTTTTTTTCAGAAATTAAAACAGCTTCAGTTTACAATATTCATGTCCATGTCTATTATTTGATTCTGTCGCCCACTAAAACCGTTTTAAATTAAAAAAAAAAACATTTGCGATTTGGGGCAAATTCGTGTCGATTACATACGATTAATCAAGATTAATTCTTACACAGCCTCTAATTAATTGGATTAATTTTTTAATCGAGTCCCACCTAATATATATATATGTAGATATATATACTGTATGTAGATATGTATATATGTGTATGTACAGTATATATGTAGATATGTATATGTTGTATATACAGTATGTATATATGTGTGTATATATATATATATTTATATATATGTTTATATGTATATATATGTTTATATATGTGTCTGTGTATATATATATATATATATATATATATATATATATATATATATATATATATATATGCCAGCAACACTCATGACAATGACAAAACAATTACATTGTCAATCATGTTACGTTATTATTAAAATGTTTCCTTTTCTTTTTACTTCTCCGCTGCCAATCGCAGGTATTTTGCTATATATATATATATATATATATATATATATATATATATATATATATATAAATAGATAGATATGACAACAACACTCATATCAATGACAAAACAATTACATTAACAATCATCTTACGTTATTTTTAAAATGTTTGCTTTTCTTTTCATATCTTCTTTAACACACTACTTCTCCGCTGCGAAGCGCTGGTATTCTGCTAGTATATATATATTCTATATATATATATATATATACTAGCAGAATACCCACGCTCGCAGCGGAGAAGTAGTGTGTTAAGAAGGTATGAAAAAGAAAAGGAAAAATTTTAAAAATAACGTAACATGGTTGTTAATGTAATTGTTTTGTCATTGACATGAGTGTTGTTTTCATATCTATACATATAAATTGTGATGGACAGCCGGGTCCCATGCCCCACCATGGGCACTCCAGTACCTCCCCCGGGACGCTTGGTGGCAGCCTCCATGGCTAACGGTGATTGCCCAACCACCCGCAGGGCTCCATGGGAGATGGAGTCCTCCACAGCCTGGTTGGGGGCTCGGATGGCCACTAGGGGGAGCTGCATGGACTCAGCAGCCTGGCTGGACGAATCTTCAGCCCCACCCGGAGGTGCAATTAGGACCAGGTGGTCAAGCACCTGGAACACTTCCGGGTGGGTTATAAAAAGGGCCAGCCACCACCACTCAGAGAGCCAGGGTTGGGAGGAGGAGGTCTAAGCTTGAGGAGGAGTGGTGGAAAAAGAGAAGGTTTGTTGGTTGGGTTTTCAGTTTGTGCTTTGGGACTGTGTTTGGGCTGTGTGGCACGGGGAAGACGTGTCCCACAGCTGAAGAAAAATAAGTCTTTTGTACTTTTTATACGTGCCTCTGTGTCTTTCTGTGTCGGGTCAGGCGCCTATATAGCGCCTTTGTTTATATATATATATATATCTATATCTATACATATATATACACATACATATTTTCATATCTATATACATATCTACATATACACATATATATACCTATCTACATCATATATACACACACATACATACACACACACAATTATATATATGTGTGTGTATGTATGTGTGTGTGTGTGTGTGTGTGTATATATATATATATATATATATATAATGTAGAAAGGTTTGTGTGTGTGTGTATATATATATATATATACACATACATACAAACATACACACAGGTATATATATGTGTATATATATGTATGTATCTATATGTGTGTGTATAGCTTTGGTCAATGAGTGCAAGGGAAAAATAATAAAATATAGTCTATAAGTTATTAAACAGCAAAACATTAACATTTTAAGAAGTACAGGTACATTGAGCACTACTGGAGTGGTTGCGGGTAAACTACATTTTAAAGACTGTGTAACACAACAGGTAAGTAGTACTAACAGCAGCTAAAATGTATATGGATCATCTTTCGGTAGTAGATCCCTTTTGAAAGGCGCTACACGACGGCTGTGGTATAGAAATTACATTTTCTATGTGAATGTTCAAATTTGTGCCTCTGGTAATGTGCCTTACAGGCATTACCAGCAAAAAAGAAAATTAGTTTTGTGTCCTCTGCAGTGTTAAGATAGAAAGGCTTTGGTTTGGGATAAAAGGAAAAAAGGTGTAAAAAAAGGAAAGTTGCCTTTTTCTTTTATATAGTATAGAGAGATGTGTTTGCTGACGATATGATCACCTTTTGGGGACAGTCGCGGTGGGTCTTGTGTAGACTGGTGAGACGCCCCTGCCATTAATCGGCTGTGATGGCGCTGTCAGCCCTCCACTCCTGTGCGTGTCTTCATAATCCGAGCTGACAACCTCATAATCGTATACGTGCAAAAGAAAGTTCGAATCGCCTTAATATTACTTTGCCGCGGTGTAGAAAAGGGGTCCCGTGTTTGCACTTGTCTGGGCTATAGCTCAGGGGGAGGATGAAAAAAATTAAAAGTGCTCACTTTGACTTAAGGCAGAAGCGCAGTCAGCGCCTCAATGGCGGCACAGCTATGCGCTGCCGGCTGCTTGACTTTTGCTGGGCAGGAGACCCCAGTTTTTGCAGACACGTTCACGATATCAAAAGTCTCAGCGCTCTTTGGAGGTCATTCATATATATATATATATATATATATAGCAAAATACCCACGCCTCGCAGCGGATAAGTAGTGTGTTAAAGAAGTAATGAAAAAGAAAAGGAAACATTTTAATAATAACGTAACATGATTGACATTGTCATGAGTGTTGCTGTCATATATATGCCTGCCTAAATAAGTCACCCTCGCTTCGCTCTTACTTTTTACCGTTCATTTAATCATGGCTAGTGGCGGAGAAATTATCAAATGGAAGGAAGATTACACTGAGTATGGCTTTACCAAAACAATTATTGATGGCGAATCGATTATTCATAAAGCTTGAATTGGTGATCTGTTTTTCTGTGTTAACCTCATATTTTTTCAGACTTCTTCTCAAACCAAGGTGGTGCGAGGGTAAAATGAATCGGGATGCGCTGATCAATGTAATCGGTGTACCAGGAAATCATGCATTGACAAAAGTTCTCCTTTGCTTGTAATGCAAAGTGTGATTAAATGCATTATTTTTTAATGCGTTATGGAGCACATGCATCGAAGCTTCTCAGCTGTGCTTGTGCTACGAAAAGGAAAGATTTTAAAAATAAAGTAACACGATTGTCAATGTAACCTTTTGTAAGTAGTGCCTGGAGGATTCAGTGTGGAGAAACTCTAGAGACAGCATGTGTATTAACTTGTGGATTTTTCTGGGAGTATTTGGTGGTAGTGAGACGAAGTTAATTCGAAAGACGGCGTTAGCCGCGGAGCTCAGCTCAGACTGAAATGAGGTAAGGCGGGTGGGGGAGTCACATCATCATCTCCCCTCCCATTTAAGTATCAATCCCCCACAAACACAGTCTCGGAATTTGCATAAGCACAACCCTTCACCTGCAGTTTTAACTTAGTTACAAAGTGATCAAAACTCTCGTTTATATCCTGCGTCCTCTCATTAAACTTGTATCCTGCATTACCCGTGGGCATGAGAAACGCCAGCGGCAGCCTGTCTATGAACTTAATTTAAAGTTTAGGTTTACACCTTGCTTTCTTTCCAAAGTAGCAGCACTCATGAATATGGTAGTATATGTCACTCGCTCACTTCTTATTGTTTCGCTGCCTTCTCAATTATATAATGCATGTTTTCTTCAGCGCTTTTTGGAGGTCTTCCTGGTTTTCTATGCACTGCGTTGACAGTCAGTTCACGTGATTACGTGGAAGGCGTGATGATGTCACACGAAACTCCGCCCCCCACGACTTTCGAGCTCAACTCCATTTCAGTAAATAGAGAAAAATACCTTCCAGTTATGACCATTACGCGTAGAATTTCGAAATGAAAACTGCCCAACTTTTGTAAGTAAGCTGTAAGGAATGAGCCTGCCAAATTTCAGCCTTCTACCTACACGGGAAGTTGGAGAATTAGTGAGTAAGTGAGTGAGTGAGTGAGTGAGTCAGTCAGTCAGTCAGTCAGTCAGTCAGTCAGTCAGTCAGTCAGTCAGTCAGTCAGTCAGTCAGTCAGTCAGTCAGTTTTATTAGTATATATATCTCTATATATGACTCACTCACTCACTGACTCACTCAATTGGTGATCTGTTTTTCTGTGTTAACCTCATATTTTTTCAGACTTCTTCTCAAACCAAGGTGGTGCGAGGGTAAAATGAATCGGGATGCGCTGATCAATGTAATCGGTGTACCAGGAAATCATGCATTGACAAAAGTTCTCCTTTGCTTGTAATGCAAAGTGTGATTAAATGCATTATTTTTTAACGCGTTATGGAGCACATGCATCAAAGCTTCTCAGCTGTGCTTGTGCTAAGAAAAGGAAAGATTTTAAAAATAATGTAACACGATTGTCAATGTAATCTTTTGTAAGTAGTGCCTGGAGGATTCAGTGTGGAGAAACTCTAGAGACAGCGTGTGTATTAACTTAACACTAATTCTCCAACTTCCCGTGTAGGTGGAAGGCTGAAATTTGGCAGGTTCATTCCTTACAGCTTACTTACAAAAGTTAAGTTTCGAAATTCTACGCGTAACGGTCATAACTGGAACCTACTTTCGTCCATATACTGTATACGGCCATAGCCTGCAGCTCGGTTGCCGTGTGAGGCGGAGTTGCGTCTCGCATCATTACGCCTCCCACGTAATTGAGTGCCTGCCCATATAAGGTAAATATTCACGGGTGAAGGACTGTGCTTAGCATATTCATAAGTGCAGCTACTGCGGAAATCCTCCCTCAGCGAAAGTGAGAGAGAAAATTTTAAGTGTCGGGTCTGAGCTAAATTTAAATAAAGCCATGGACATTGCAAGATCGCATGAGATATTCGCGAGATACAAGTTTAATGAGAAGACGCAGGGTATAAAGCCTCGATGCTAAAGACCAGGCAAAGTCATGGAGAACATGGAAGGACGAGTTCACATTATACACAGAACTTGCAATGCCGGAGGCAGAGGAAAACACTAAGGTCAGATTATTCTATTATCTTATTGGAGAGAGCGGCAAAGAATTGTGTCAGGTGCTGACCGGTGATGTAAGACCTAATGAGTTAACCATGAGGTTGAGTGGTGGGCCGTCTGAGCCTGCAAGGTGTTCTCTGCTGGCCTAAAAAAATATCTGAATCACAAACTGATGTTAATTATATTTTGTCCATGAATACTTATTAAATAATTCCAAATAGTCTGTCTGCTTCCTTTCATAGCTTTTCCGATGGTTGTGCTGCTTCCAGACACATATTTTCGTATTAAAGCATTTAACAAATCACATTTCAGCCATCATTTGTTGCCAGGCAGAGAGGCCTTCACAATCCGTTGTGCAGGCCCACTAACACAGAATAAATGTCGATTAAACCGTTGCTTCAACCAATCAGATTTTGAGTTGGTGTCAGTAGGACACTCTAGCAGGCGTATGGCAACGTCGCCGTATTCAGACCCATTGATTGGATAGAAGCCGATATGAGGAACTCTACAAGGCCACTGAATGCACCGCAGGCGCTCCGAGTGCAAGATCCTTGCGCGCACTACCGCCAACTCCATGGCAGGATTCTGGACAATATTATTTGCCAGACACAGACCAGATTTAAAGACCACGAAAAACTGATGTTTGTCACGCTCCTCGACCCCCAGAAGTTTCGGAAATACAAGAAAAATTTCCCGCATGCAGCCTTCTCAAGTTTAACACAGAGCTACGGAGCACTTTTTGATCTGTCTCGGCTAAAAACAGAACTGACTGTAATGTATGCCATGGATGATTTTGCAGGAAAATCTCCCACTGATCTCCTTGACTTCCTTCATCAGAAAAATCTGAATGAGAGCATGGGGCAGCTGTACACATTGGTATATTTGGCGGTGACCATTCCCGTGTCCACTGCTTCTGTCGAGCGGACATTTTCAGCCCTAAAGCGAATTAAAACTTATGCCAGAAATACAACAGGGCATGTTCGACTTTCAGCATTAGCTTCAATGGCAATAGAAAGGGACTTTTTGATGGAACTGAAATGCACGGATATTCTGTACGACAGAGTAATTGAACTGTTTTTGAGGAAAGAGAGGAGGATGGATTTTGTTTACAAATAATCCGAATTTTTGGTGAGTAAAATGTTGCGATTTTCCTAAATAATATTGCAAGTGTCAGGGATGCCAGGGGCAACGACCCGGCCGGGACGCCGTGAGGGACCGGATGTGGGTGTACGCCCACCCTGGATCACGTGGGGGCCGCCTTCCTGGTTGCTATGGGGGCCACGGGTTGAGGGCATGGAAGCCCCACCCTGTAGGGGCCTGTGGTCACTGCCAGGAGGCGCCCCAATGCCTTGGGGACCTGTTACCTCAGCACTTCCGCCACACCAGGAAGTGCTGGGCGGAAGAATTAAAAGGGCGCCCGGAGAGCTGCTGGGACAACAGCCGGCACTTCCGCCATGCTGGGGCGTGGCCAATAAAGGAGTGTCGGGAATCACCTGGAGCTCATCCGGGAGAATATAAAAGGGGCCATCTGCCTTCATTCAGGGCTGGAGTCGGGTGGAAGAAGGACAAGGCATGAGAGGAGTGTGAAGGCGGCCCGAAGAAAAGGCATTTGTGTGGCCAGGACACTGTATTGAGGTTTGTGAGTGTGCACTGGACTTTATATTTGTAAATATTGTATATATAATAAACGTGTGGTGGTGCCAAACAACATGTCCGCCTGTCTTTGTCCGGGTTGGCTCCACACAAGTTTATGAGTTATTGATGTTTTTTATGTGTGTCGCGGCTGTAGCTGCAGTAGAAAGGAACTTGTTCACCCCTGGTTTGTCTATTCAATAAAGGCATTTATTGTGGCTACAGGAGTTACCTATCTGCGATGCAGTGGCTCTTTTTACTGTATTTCTGCATATTAAGATGGTTTTTATAACCATAAATTAGTTTTTGAGGGGCAGGTTCATTCAGACGGAGCACTACTAAAGGCCTAGGTGTGAAATGCACGTTCCGCCACTGGACTCACCAGATGATACGTAAATTTGATGAACATTACAACCCGAAAATAAACGAAACTGTAGAGAGGTTCAGATTATTCTTCTCCCAGTGCGTCTCTCTAAATCCTCCATGCGGGAACATTATCATAAGGCTTAACAATCTTATTGTTACATCTTCTACGTGCACCCAACCGTCCTTATTACGGAGTCTTCCTTGCTTTACCACTGCCTGCTTCTTTCCATTCACCTTCCTAGCTCTTTATTTAAACAGTTTTCTTTTTCACTTTTCCACTCCTTCGCTGTCTTCTCCCTTTTCGTTCAAAATACGCGCCTCCTTGCCTTTTTACAGTCAGCTCCCCTTATGTCACACCATGATACATTTAGCTAAACATCTTACATTCACGAGTAGCAATTTGCATAGTGAACACTTCGACGAATTAAACCTGTTATCTTTACAACGGTTGACAAACATGGAATGTAACTTCAAAACAACACGTCTTCCAAATACGAACCTGATTGAAAGAAATAATGATAATCAAATCCTTGATGACAGCAACACTCATAACAGTGACAAAACAATTACATTGACAATCAAGTTATGTTATTTTAAAAATGTTTCCTTTTCTTTTTCATAACTTCTTTAACACACTACTTCTCCGCTGCGAAGCGCGGCTATTTTGCTAGTATATATATTGTAAGATATGGCCGCCTATGTACCCCGGCCAATACCTCCAGGCCGCCAGATGGAGCCCTCCTTGCAGCGTAGAGGTGCCCTACTGGATACCATGGGGCCGCCAGGAGTCGCTGCAGGGAGGCCCAGGGACTATTTTCCCTACACTCGAAGTACGTCCCACTCACATGGACAGAAGAAATGACGTGCTTCCGGGATGAAGAAAAAGAGAAGTTTTACCTGACCCGGAAGTGATAGAAAGTCACATGGACTAAGGGACAAACACTTCCGGGTCAAGGAGTATAAAGGACCATGGGAAATCCCAGACGGACGAGCTGAGTTGGGAGGCAGGGTGGCTAAGCGTCTGGGAGTGGAGGATTGGTTTATTGTTATTGTTATTGTTATTGGAGAATTGTGGAGAGGTGGTGCTTTGTGCACAGTTATTATTATAATAAATAATTATTGGATTTTTATCTGGTTTCTGACGTATAGTCTGAGGGTACTAGGGTGTGAGCAAGCACTTATTCTATTACAATATATATATTAGGGCTGTCAAAGTTAATGTGTTGTATGCACTGTAACTTTAACACCGTTTTAAAAAAAAAAAGTTTGTGCTGTTAACGCAGGTCTTTTTGACCCTACAAAATTCCTGTAGTTCAAGATGACCCTGCAAACTGTGTACCACTTTAGCCTTCAAGTTATTTGTAGCAGAAGTCACTCCATATTCCTAACTGTTGACCAGTGGAAAAAGTTCCCTTAAATGGGAAGTTCAGTTTGAAAACTTTGCCTGACAGCTCACTCAATTAAACTAAGGTTGTATGTAGTTACTGTCAAGCTGAGTTTAGTTATCACTGGAGTACAAGCAGCCTACAATATCACATGCAAGCCAAACATACATTGTACACTAACAGAATTAGTCCAGGTAATATGTGCCAGACCATGCTCGACAGTGTTTAGCAGAAACCAATGGACGTGTCAACCTCCAGCAAATTAACTGTAGCATTTGCTAAATGAAAAGCCACGGCATGCAGGCCGATTCACATAGTGGAGGACAAAGGTCTGTGAGTCATTGTATCCAACTACCCAACTTATGAATTACAGGGGGTCCTCAGGTTATGACACAGTTCCGTTCCTACAACAGTGATGTAACCCAAATTTTGGTGTAAGTCGAAACACACCCTAGCCAAAATCACTTACCTATCCTAACACATTTGCAAAATCATAATCTAGAACATAAAAACACAAATAAGCCATAGAAAATGGAAAAGGACATAAATATACTGTACTGTACACTGTACTGTAGTAACAGAAAAAACAAGTGTAAAAAAAAACCTTACTTTTATTCCTTCTCACGTCTCAATTTTTTAAAGTTTTTATGGGAGTGAGCATTGTAAACTCGAAACGTCTTATGTCAAGACGTTGTAACTCGAGGACCCCCTGTACCCCCGAGAGCCACAGTTGTAACTAGGATACACGAGCTGAATCTGAAAGGGCAAAACTAACTAAGGAGTTGGAGTTCATGGAGACGGTCGCCCTTACTGATGACTACTGGACATCACTTGGAAATTATAGCTACCTCAGGGTTACAGCCCATTATATCGATGAACAGTGGAAACTGCGTTCACATGCTTTGACGTTTATGAAAATGTCGGGAAAACATCATGTTGAAACATGTGCCGAACATTTTATGGATGTAGCAAAGCAGTGGAATGTTGAGAATAAAGTAAGCACACTTAGTACAGATAGTGCATGAAATTTAATTTCAGTGGTGAGACAGCTGCCTTTCAATCTCTTGCCATGCATTGCGCACAGCATTCAACATTCTGTCACAGTGTTTCTGCAGAATAGTGCATTTGACAGTGCACTTTCCAAATTCCGAAAGGTGGTGGGGCACTTCAAACACAGTCTATCAAATACTTCAGAACTTGAAAAACAGCAGTTCACACATGGGCTGAAGACTGATGGAACTCCACTCTGGAAATGGTGAAGCTTGTGCGAAGAAACAAAGAAAGAGTGAGATGCATCAGTCCTACATAAAAGTAATGTGGCCATGCCAACAAATGCTGAGGTGGAGAAACTACAGAAGCTGGAGGCATTGCTCGAGCCCTGCAGGTAATACACTCACTTTTTAATCTTCTAGCAATTCTGCACTCTATCACTAAAATATGTGCTTCTCCACTGATCATTATAGACACATAGGGGGAGTGTGGTCTCTTACTTTAGAGGCAAGTTCTCCTTTCATACTGTCGGCTATTTGGCCAATACTTTTGCATATGGTTGTCATAAGTTGGATTGATGTTTATGCCATTTTTTTATGCAGTAAATATGAGTGGGCCAAATTTTGTGAAGGGATGTTCTTCTTTTGTGCTACAGTACACAATGTTCAGTTCGATTTTAAGAAACTCCCCATTAACTTTTATTTTTTTGTGTGTCATTAGCAGATGATGACATGCCATGTGTTTTTTTATTTATTTTCTTTACAGAAAAGCTATGCTTATGCATTATAATGTTTTAAAATCAGGTTTCCAGTAATGTACGGCATTGTGCCTCCCAACATTTCTCCCAGTGCTTATCAGTACCTGCAAAGCATAATCTTTTAGTATTGATCATAAAGACTGGGAAATCTTTTTGCCACTGTGCCTTAAACTGGTGTGTTTTTGTGACAGATAATGAAACATTTAGTAGCAGGGGGGCTCCTCAGGTGATGCAACACTAATAGCACTGAGTTTACATTGGATTGGGAGTGGAGCTTGCCATTCTATCTACTCTTTACCTGTTCTCTCCTGTGAATGTTGTGATATTACAGTACATCCACAAAAAAATATTTTTAATTGAAAATTCCATAAAAAAACTGTTGCACTGTCAGTGTTGTGCATGAACTAGTTCAAAAGAGGGCATTCATTGAACAAGCTTATTTTTCTAAGAACGGTGAACTTAACGTAATGTATTTACAAGTGAAGAACTTGAACGTGAGCTAGTTCAGTTTTATGGAACATTCTGGATTTGGTTTAGGATCTGATTAAATGTTTTGCCTTACCCTGTAAACATCTGTTTGTAAGACAAAATCCTTTGTGAAATCCGGGTTCCTTAGAACCGGATAAGAAGACAAAGCTTTTTTCAAATCGCTGAAGGAATGCTCACAAATGTCTGTCCATAGGATAGGTCGCTTTTTCCTGCCTCTAGTAAGTTCTGTAAGAGAAGCAGCTCTATGTGCAAAGTTTGGAATGAACCTTCTGTAGTAACCAGCAAGCCCCCGAAAAGCGCATACCTGTTTCTGTGTTTTTAGCCTAGGGTAAGTAAGCATTTCTTCTATTTTCCTTAATTGTGGCCTAAGCAAACCCTTGCCCATAGAATAACCTAAGTAATGAGTCTCGGACATGCCCAGTTTACATTTCTTAGGGTTAGCAGTAAGGCCAGCCTGTCTCAAGCTTTCAAGAACAGTTTGAAGTCGCTCTAAATGTGTTTGCCAATCATTGCTGAAAATCACAACATCGTCAAGGTATGCCCCGAAATATTCAGAATGAGGACGTAGGATCTGATCCATCATACGCTGAAAAGTTAGAGGTGCCCCGTAAAGACCAAATGGGAGTCTTGTAAATTCATAAAGTCCGTCAGGAGTCATGAGTGCTGTTTTCTCACAACTGCTAGCCTCTAAAGGCACCTGCCAATAACCTTTCGTGAGATCTAGCATGGAGGTATAGCTCGCCTGACCCAGTTTTTCCAACAGTTCATTGACGCGGGGCATCGGATAAGCATCGAATTTAGAGACCTTATTCAAGTGTCTGAAATCGATACAGAAGCGAACCGAACCGTCTTGCTTTGGGACTAATACGACCGGGCTGCACCAGTCACTTTTACTTTCACGAATTACACCTAATGTCAGCATCTTCTTTACCTCTTCACACACAATATTTCGTTGTGCTTCCGGAATCCGGAACGGCCACATCTGTACGCGAACATCAGGTTCAGTGGTTATTTTATGTTTTGTAATGTTAGTCTTGCCTGGTAAGTCTGAAAAGACATCAGTATTCCGTTCTATCAAAGATAACTGTTCTGTCTTTTGCATGTCAGTAAGATCGTTACCAATGGCAACATTGGTCTGAGAAACAGCAGCCAAGGAAGTGTTAACCTCGGTTGTGCCATTTCTTCAAGAGATTAATGTGTAAAATCTGGAATGGTTTGCGCCGGCCTGGTATTCTAACCTTGTAATTTACCGGACTCATACACTCCTCAATAATGGCGGGGCCCTGTCTTTTAGCCAAGAATTTGTGAGAGTTGGACGGAACCAGTACCAAAACACGATCACCAGGTTTGAATTCACGGAGCTTACTGCGCCTATCGTAAAGACGCTTTCGAGTTTCCTGTTCTCGTTGCTGATGCTCCACAGCAATAGAGGAAAGCATAGAAATTGTGTCCTGCAACGAAATGACCCGATCTGCAAAGCTTGGTCCTTGGGCTGTTGTTTCATTACCTATCCATTCTTCTCGTACCACATCCAGGATGCCACACAGCCGTCTGCCGAATAACAACTCGAACGAACTCAAGCCAGTGGACGCCTGTGGTGATTCTCGCACCGCGTACATAACAAAAGGCAGGACAGAGTCCCAGGTTGTGGGATCATTATGAGCGACTCGCCTGATCATCTGTTTCATAGTTTTGTTAAATCACTCAGTCAAACCATTCGTTTATAGATGGTAAACAGTAGTACTCAATTTCTTAATAGCAAAGCTATCACACGATTGTTTCATCATGCGAGAAGTAAAAGGTGTGCCTTGATCTGTTAAGATTTCTCTAGGAATGCCAACGCGAGTAAAAATATTACACAGAGCTTTGGCTACAGCCGAGGAGTTGGCCTTTTTCAGGGCAATCACCTCTGGATATTGTGTTGCATAGTCAACCAACACCAGCAAACTTTGGCACCCATTCTTAGTCTTAGGTAAAGGGCCTACAATATCTAATCCCACCCGCCGAAAGGGAACTTCTAAAATGGGCATAGGACAAAGGGGAACCCAAGGAGGCTTATAAATGAAGACAATCTGGCAGTCAGGACATGAAGTACAAAATTGTTCAACATCTTTTCCCATATTCAGCCAATAAAATCGTTTTGATAACCGCTCTTTGGTTTTGTCAGCACTGAGGTGCCCTCCCAAGATGTGAGAGTGTGCCACATGCAAAAGAGTTTCCCTATGTACTTCAGGTACAACCAGTTGTTCAATAAATTCCCCCTTTAAATGATCTGAGATCACTCTGAAAAGGCAACTGTCCTTTTCTATAAAGTACGTGGTTTTCACGCCCCCGGAATCACGCTCTTGGTATTAAGAGTCATTGGCAGAGTGAGCCTGTTTAAATGCATATTCTAATGAGCTATCATTATGCTGCAAATGCAGAAAATCTGATTGTTCGCTAATGCTCAGTTTGTGTTCGGAGGCGTTCGCAATCTGAGAAGATGTAGATGGACCAGCCTGTCACTCTGGAATTGTCGGGGGTGACCTCTGTCTCACTGGAGATATCGGGTTCAATATCTAATTGGGGCTATAGGTTTTCCTCGGCTGCTACCAGTTCTTCGTCCTCGTTTTCTACCCCCACTAAGTTCAATAGGCGACCGGACAACTGGTGCCCGACATTTATTAATAAGTTTAGGAAACAGGGCATTTCTCCATCCTATGAGTAATGGCCAGGGGCAGGAGTCTGAAATGGCAGACCAAACTTTAAAGTGGCGACCCAAATAAGTTAACGGTAGCAGTAATGTCTGATAGTCTTTAACATCAACATGTACACAGCGTATTTTTACAGTCTCAGTGTCACTAAGGCATCTTTCATCAAGACAGTCTTGTCTGACAACACAAAGGTCACTGCCCGAATCCAACAATGCTGAGATCTTTCGGCCCCCCAATTTCACTGGTTTTAACAAGCCATCTTTTTTATCTGAAGAATATGTAATATTTGAGCAACAAACCTCGGCCAGTCCAATTTCCATTGATTGAGCTGGAGACAAGCGACATACTCTTGCCAAGTGGCTGGGTTGATCACACCAGAAACATATACGGTCAGCTCCGCTGCCGAAATATCCTCTGCGATGTCCACTGCTTCCCCGGCCTGTTGCTGCTGTCTCCCCAGAAATAGGCATCTCATCTACGACTGGACTTCCCAGGGGCCTACCTGACCCCATTCGATTTTCAGGTCCTGCAGCTTGTCGATGTTGTAGCTGTCGATCGAAGTGACTAGAATGTCCTGGACATTCGTTCACAGGTTGCGAAGCAGCACCAAATCTACCGCTCTTTCTCCAAGCGGACTGTGAACCCTCAAATCGTCTGAACGTAATCATTAATGATTTAATATCATGACGCAGAAATTCATCTTGAAGAACTGCAGGTATCCCGGCCAGTAATATATTCATGACAACTTTTTCCATCACGTCTCCTTCAAACCAGCAATGGACTTTATGTATCAAATCTTGAATTTGTGCACAGATTGGGCCATCCATATTTAGTTTCCAGTCGTTAAGTGCAAAACCTTTAGCCATTTGAAATAAGTCTTTGGTGGCATCCATCTGTGCAATCACCCCACTTCTGGTGCCACTTGTCACGCTTGGGTCACAGATTCTCACAGAGACACAGGAAGTTGTAGAAAACAGGAATTTTATTCAAACACTGCAAACAAACATTTTTGTTTCTTTTTCAAAAGCTTAAACGTGCTCCATGACAAATCAGAGATGACAGTTCCGCTAGGAGCAGAGAATGTCAGAGAGAGAGAGAGGTGCTGCATAAGGCTTTTAAGTAAGCAGAGTACCGCGCGAGGGCTTTATTGCACATTATAGCGCAAGTGTGAAGGGTAAGGAGCAATGTGAAGGTAGACTGTGTTTCAGGGGTTTTCCCAGGGGCGTATGTGTCCTCTTGGGGTGCGATCACCCCTCCAGCTTACAATCTGAACGCCCACAAAAAAAGCATCTCTCTTAGTGGCTTCAGAGTCTGAATCTGATGAGGAGTGGTACCATATTCAAAAATATCTGGAGTACTATAAAGCAGAGCATGTCATCAGCATGTAGGATTGCCCCCTAAAGTGGTGGTCCTCACATGCTCTTGTATACAAAGAGCTATCTTGCCTTGTTCACAAGTACTTAGCAACACCAGCCTTTCTGGGCATCTTCTTCTTCTTTCGGCTGCTTCTGTTAGGGGTTGCAACAGCGGATCATTTTCTTCCATTTCGTCCTGTCTATTGCATCTTGCTCTGTTACACCCACCACCTGTATGTCCTCTCTCACTACATCAATAAATGTTCTCTTATGCCTTCCTCTTTTCCTCTTGCCTGGCAGCTCTATGTTTAACATCCTTTTCCCAATATACCCAGCATCCCTCCTCTGCACATGTCCAAACCAACGCAATCTTGCCTCTGACTTTGTCTCCCAACCATCCAACTTGAGCTGACCATCTAATGTACTCATTTCTAATCCTGTCCATCCTCATCACACCCAGTGCAAATCTTAACATCTTTAACATCTCACCTCCAGCTCTGTCTCCTGCTTTCTGGTCAGTGCCACCATCTCTAACCCATATAAAAAAACTGGTCTCACTACTGTCCTGTAAACCATCCCTTTCACTCCTGCTGATATCTGTCTGTCACAAATTACTCCTGACACTCTTCTCCACCCATTCCACCCTGCCTACACTCTCTTTTTTACCTCTCTTCCACAATCCCCGTTACTCTGAATTGTTGATCCCAAGTATTTAAACTCATCCACCTTCAACAACTCTACTTCCTGCATCCTTACCATTCCTCTGATCTTACTCTCATTCACACACGTATTCTGTCTTGTTCTTACTGACCTTCATTCCTCTCCTCTCTAGAACAAATCTCCCACTCTCCAGGGTCTCCTCAACCTGCTCCCTACTCTCGCTACAGATCAAAATGTCATCAGCAAACATCATAATCCACGGGGACTCCTGTCTAATCTCGTCTGTCAACCTGTCCATCACCATTGCAAATAAGAAAGGGCTCAGAGCCAATCCCTGATGTAATCCCACCTCCACGTTGAATGCAACCGTCACTCCCACTGCAGTTCTCATCACTGTCACACTTCCCTCATACATATTCTGTACAACTCTTACATACTTCTCTGCCACTCCCGACTTCCTCATACAATACAACTCCTCTTGAGGCACTCTTTCATATGCTTTCTCCAGGTCCACAAAGACACTATGCAATTCCTTCTGGCCTTCTCTATACTTCTCCATCAACACCCTCCGAGCAAACATTGCATTTGTGGTGCTCTTTCCTGGCACAAAACCATACTGCTGCTCACTAATCATCACCTCACTTCTTAACCTAGCTTCCATTTCTATTTTCCTATAACTTCATGCTGTGGCTCATCAATTTTATCCCCTTGTAGTTACTACAGCTCTGCACATCCCCCTTATTCTTAAAAATCGGAACTAGTACACTTCTCCACTCCTCAGGCATCCTCTTACTTTCCAAGATTCCATTAAACAAACTGGTTAAAAACTCCACTGCCCCCTAAACACCTCCAGGCTTCCACAGGTATATCATCTGGACCAATGGCTTTTCCATTCTTCATCCTTTTCATGGCTGTTCTTACTTCCTCCTTGCTAATCTGTTGCACTTCCTGATTTACTATCTCCACATCATCCAACCTTCTCTCTCTCTTATTCTCTTCATTCATCAGCCTCTCAAAGTACTCTTTCCATCTACTCAACACACCCTCCTCACTGGTGAGTATGTTTACATATTTATCCTTTTTCACCCTAACCTGCTACACATCTTTCCCAGCTCGGTCCCTCTGTCTAGCTAATCAGTACCGGTCCTTTTCTACTACCTTAGTGCCCAGCCACTCATACAACTCATCATACGCCTTATCTTTAGCCTTCGCCACCTCTCTCTTCACCTTGCGCCTTATGTACTTTCTGCATCTCTCTGTCCATCCCACTTCCTCTTTGCCATCCTCTTCCTCTGTATACTCTACTGTACTTCCCCTTTCCACCACCAGGTTTACATTTCCTCCTTTCTCTGTTCAGATGTCACGCCAAGCACCCTTCTTGCTGTCACACTTATTACTTCTGCTGCAGTTGCCACCCAGTGCCTGTTTAACCTCCTCCCTAAACTCAACTTTGCAGTCTTCCTTTTTCAACTACCAGCATTTGATCCTTTGCACTTCCTTCCCTCTCCTCCTTTTCTTATTAATCTCCAATGTCATCCTACAGACCACCATCCTATGCTGCTTAACTACACTTTCCCCTGCCACCACTTTGCAGTCTTTAATCTCCTTCAGATTGACTCTTCTGCATAGGATAAAATCTACTTGTGTGTATCTTCCTCCACTCTTGTACGTCACCCTATGTTTCTCCCTCTACTTAAAATACGTACTCACCATAGCCATTCCCATCCTTTTTGCAAAATCCACTATCCTTTGACCTTGTTCATTCCTCTCCTTGACACCATACCTACCCATCACCTCCTCGTCCCCTCTGTTCTTTTCACCAACATGTCCAGTGGAATTCGCTCCATTAACCACTTTCTGTCCATTGGGTGCACTGTACATCACCTCATCCAACTCATTCCAGAAATCTTCTTTCTCATCCACCGAACACCCAACTTGCAGGGCATTTGTACTGACAAAATTCATCATCACACCTTCAGTTTCCAGCTTCATAATCATTACTCTGTCTGACACTCTTTTCACCTCCAAAACACCCTTGGCATACTGCTCCTTTAGAATAATCCCTACCCCATTTCTCCTCCCATTCACACCATGATAGAAAAATCTGAACCCACCTCTGATCCACCTAGCCTTATTCCCCTTCCATTTAGTCTCTTGCACACACAATATATCAACCTTCCTTCTCTCCATCATATCGGCTAACTCTCTTCCTTTACCAGTCATACTGCCAGCATTCAAAGTTCCTACCCTCAGTTCCACTCTCTTTACCTTCCTTCTGTCCTTCTATCTCCGGACACATCTCCCCCCTCTTCTTCTCCTTCTTCGGCCAACAGCAGCCCAATTTCCGCCAGTACTGGTGGCAACCGTTGTTAACCCGGGCCTTGACCGATCCGGTATGAAAATTTGTATCTTTTTGTGTATGTTGATCTGGCAAAGTTTTACACCGGATGCACTTTCTGACGTAACACTCCCCATTTATCTGGGCTTGGGACCGGCAGAAAGAAACACGCTGGTTTATGCATCCCCTGTCTCTTGGTATACTGTGCAGAAAAAGCAAGCAGCCCTGTCCTCTGGAAATGTAGCATGAGGCAATACCTGGACCCTACAGAGATTGCACAGGTAGTCCTACTTCTCCAGGATGGCACATCAATACATGCCATTTCCAGAAGGTATGCTGTGTCTCCCAGCACAGTCTAAAGGGCATGGAGGAGATTCCAGGAGACAGGCAGTTACTCTAGGAGAGTTGGAGTGAGTCGTAGAAAGTCCTTAACCCATCAGCAGGACCAGCATCTGCTCCTTTCGTCTGGGGAGGCATATCCATGGAGAGACTCACAGACTTCTACAGGTTAGACAATGGCACCTTGACTGCCATTAGGTATCGGAATGAAATCCTTGGACCCATTGTCAGACGCTATGCTGGTGCAGTGGGGTCCTGGGTTCCTCCTGATGCAGAACAATGCCCAGCCTCATGTGGCGTGAGTATGCAGGCAGTTCCTGGAGGATGAAAAATTTGATACCATTGACTGGCCCCCACACTCGCCTGACCTGAATCCAATAGAACACCTCTGGGCCATTATGTTTCAGTCCATCTGATGCTGCCAGGTTGCACTGCAGACTGTCCAGGAGCTCAGTGATGCCCTGGTCCAGATCTGGGAGGAGATCCTCCAGGACACCTTCCATCGTCTCATTAGGAGTGTGCCCTGACATTGTCAGGCATGCATACAAGCACCTGGGGGCCATACAAACTACTGAGTACGATTTTGAGTTGCTGCAATGAAATTTCATATCAGTAGTTTATATCAGTATAGATACCCAGCATGATTTTTTCCCATTGAGATATGATGTGTTTTCAAAGTGTTCCTTTAATTCTTATGAGCAGTTTATATACTGTATAAGCTAAGGTAAGTGATGTGACTTCGGGATGAGAGAGGGTACTAACGCTTACAACTTCTTTCCCCTACAGCTCTGAGAGACCTATCTATGCCAGTGTGGGAGTAGAGGGGCTTAAGTAGACCTTGCATGTGAGTTTGAAGTGCACAAGATGGCCAGTAACCAAGGGAACATGTATAAGTAAGAGGTGGGGTTAATTTCAGATGTGGCAAAAAATCTCAGCTACTACTGAACGCAGAGTTCCAAATAGGAACCCCCTAACAGTGCACACACTTTAAGGGAAACTGAGGACTCAGCAGAGCAGACACAATCTGAAAACAAAAAAAAGCTTTCTACATATGAGATAAGGTTATGGAAAATATTAAGTTGACATTGGACATAACATTTTCCACAGTATAATATAAATAAATGCAGAAAATATGACATAAGAGTCATGTAGAAGATGACATTGTATAAAATGGGAGTGTCCAGGGTGCTGTAGATATAGATACTGTACATGTATCCTGTAGGCATACAGTAAGAAACCCAGGCCTTGTATAAAGTTAGAACCCAAGTGCTGTGAGGTGGCAACAATAAACAACTGAGTTCTGTGCAGCCCAGATTACATATGACAAGAAAAGTTAATACCATAGAAATATATCTAAATTAAAAGACAGCAATTGAAGGGTTATATTATTATAGCCCTACCATTAAAAAATGAAAGTTTTGGATCTATCCATCAAGAATCCTTCTGCTGCTCTGTTCCACAAAACATCCTGAAAAAATATTATCTGAGAGATGTGGTAACAGATTTATTGAATCCCAAGCCACAGAGGCCTCATTCTGCATCAGACTAGTTGAGGTTTAAGCGGCTATGGCTGGGAACAAAGTAAATGTGACCAATTCTAGACCCATGGGAATCAGCTTGTTATTTATGGAGATTGCACACTTATACTTTCTGTACTACACAACTTAATTGATCAATCAATCAATCTTTCTGTTTCATGAAACTATAAATGGCGAGGCTCCACATGCTAAAAAACTTAAGGGCTCATTTTATTGAATATCTTATATAGTTGTGTGGGTATGTGTGTGTGTATTTCAAGAAAACCATAATGGTCTGTTACCCCCTTGCTGTGTCAATTGGCTTTAACTGAATTTTTACTTCTGTTAGATACACTAAACCAAAATAGCTCTGTAGGCGTGATTTGTGTTGCATTAATTACATTTTAAAAAGCCAGATTGTAATCTGGTGTATTTACCCTGCTTTTCTGTACATGCATTTCAATACATTGCATTCAAAAAACACAGACATAATGAACTGTAGTACCTTTGTATTGTAATGGGCAGTTTGGAACGCATTTCAGGTCTTGCAGTTCTGTTATGCGTATAGCCATGCTAAAATGATTCTATATGTCTGCATATGCTACTTATGATGCAGTGAGATCATACTAAATAAACCTTTCACAGCACATGTGATTTTGAGAGCTCCTCAGTACAGCCAAAACACATCCAGGATATGATGCAATGCAGAGTATGCAAGCATCTCATATCATTCATTATAGGTGGCTTTTCATAATAACTAAGAAATGTTACTCAAAATGATTTTTCAAAATAAAACTTCACTGAATCTAGCCATTCCTCATACTAGCTATAGAAAACATTCACATTTTCAGTTTTCTCTGCATTTGACAAGGCATAAACCCTGTCCTCCTAAAAAGCCTGGCCCTCACACTAGGCATTCCAATGTCTCTGTCCCTGCATACTGAAATAATTTGACCTTTGTAATAATTTGGTGTCATGCATGTGCATCAATGGATCGCCATTCAGACTCTCTTGAGGTATGTAATGCCACTTCAAAGTGAGAGGGGGCACTGTTGCTAACCTTGTCACCTGTTTTGGTCTTCACAACTCAGAGAAAGTGTCCACTGACAGCAGTTGACTCCTCCTTTTCTGATTGAACTCCAATAAGGCAAAGCTTCTGCGGAGGAAGGCTTCTGACTTTGACCAGAGCTAGCCGCAGAGTTGAAATTCCAAGAAAAAGAAGGACCTTCTGAGATGAACAACAATGTTTGTTTTGATGCCTGAAGGTTGATGGGTATAAAGACAGTCACATTCCAGGATGGAAGAAAGATATTGTGGAATTATAAAAGAGTACTGAACAAAAGTACATTTATTACAACAATCAAAGAAAACAGTAAATTAAGATAAATAGAGGAGACAAAAACAGTAACAGTCTAAAAATATCTACTTGAACTGTTATTTAGGGTCATTTATATAATCTTCATCATGGGTGTGTCTTCAAAGGTCACGACCCTGATTTTTTTGAGAAGGCATAAAAGTTCTTCTGAGGTGTTCCTTCTCTATCCCAGCTGCATATAAAAACCTTTTTGAAATGTATTACAGAAAATTCTTTGTGCATGTTAAACCTCTTGTGTTTTGGCCTTTGCGATCACTTTTGGACTCTGAGTTAGTCTTTGGTTTTGGCTTTTCACACTGCTTTTCCTGATCCTTCTGGTTTTGACCCCTTGTCCTTCACATATTCTCTGTAATAGTCACACAGTCTGTAATGGCCAGTGGAATTTTCTATGCTGTGCTATTTGGGTTGGTAACAAACATCACTTCAAGAGTTGCCCACTGAATCAACAAACTAATTAAAAGGGCAGGCTCTGTTATGAGATGGACCTCATGGAGGTAGCAGTGGAGAGAATGAAAATAAAAGTGTGCGCTATTATGAATAATGTTACATGCCATCTCCCTGACACACTAACACTGAGGACTTTCATCCAATAAATCATTCAGCAGAAGTGTGTCAAGTAAAGCTACGGGGGCTCCTTTATATTAAGTTATAAGTTAATAAGCTTCTGTAAAAAGGTAATTTTCCCCAGGGGGCAAATACATTTCTATCTATCTATCTATCTCTGTCTGTCTGTCTGTACTGTACATGTCAAAATAACAAGAAACAAAGAACAGGTAATAATATAAGAGTAAAGAGTATGGATATTCTTTATCTTCAGTAAAGCTTCAGTCCTTCTTGAAATATTGTCATACAAGTTATGAATTATGGGTAGTGGTATACTGCACCGTTCTTCAAGATGAAAAGCCTCCACTTTTAACTAAGGAGATGGACATCTACTTCATGTTCTGCACTATAGAGCTTCCCATAAGTGTGCGATAATATTTAGACCTGGTCATTGGGGAGGCCATGAAAAGCATCCTGGTGTTCATGAAACCAATCTTTATTTAGTTTTAGCAGTATGTAAGGAGATATTACCATCCTGGAATAGGATATCACAATGTGAGAACATTTTTTCACCATAGGGAGTGTGGACACTTTTTCTATGGTATCGTTTCTTGTGACTGAAGACAGAGAGATATAATTAAAGTTAGTAAAAAATCTTTTATTAATACACACCAGGCAAAGGTAAAATGACAGAGAAGCACAGTCCTAGGACACCTGCCCTTCGTCTGCTCCGAGGGGTCGGTATCCCAAATCTTTTATAGGGCCTTTGTCTTATGACTTTGGTTGCACAAGAATTTCAAACCGTTACATCTTACAACATTTTGCTTGGATCAGCATATACCACATCCTTTAAGTTCATCGGTTGGTCACTTGTGGTTTTTTGTTCGTTAGAAGAAACGAGAAGTTGCACTTGCACTATAGACAAGACAGGTTCTGCGTGGCTTTATCATGTATACCAGATTGATCAAACTGATCAAACTATTTATTATTTTTCCACAGGAGCACCTGATCATTACGTGCACAACAAATATTAGACACTTAGACTTAATGATTTGGAGGAAACAGATTCCCATAGCATTATGGATATCAAACAGTCTTTAACATTTGGGAACAGATAACTTGTGTTGAAGGCATCGTTTTTCTTTCTTCATACCTAAACCTTTCTGAATGCTGTGAAAAGGGACCCATCACACCATATTCTGTTTCTCCATTGCTCAGAGATCCAGGTTTTGAGCACCTTTATGTAAAGTTCTTGAAATAGGCAATTTCCTAATGGCACCCCTGCCATAAATTCCAGCTTTCTGAGGTTTCATTTACATTGTTTTTCAGAGAATAGGTGCTGTTTCAGTACTCTGATAATATATAAGGCTGTATTTTTGTGGCACATTTCATTGAGCTTCAACTTGCAAACAGTTTCTATTTGCAGATGCAGTTAATTCATACAGTATTTTGTGTAGGCTGTCATCATTTTTTTTCTTGATACAAGTAGTCATTTTGAAGGTTTTGTGACTGATATTCTTTTAACACTAGAATTACCAAAGCCTACAAAAAAACTCGTAATCCTGGCCCACCTTAAATTCCTTTGCACCACTCCATCAGTGTCTTTTGTGTTGCAAATGTGCCAATTACCACAAGCAGCCTACTATACCATACCCCACCACCGCAGCCCCACCACTACCGCAGTTCAAGTCGGAAAGAAGATTCTCAGTACTCAAGTGGTTTACCTGGGAGTGAGTTGCTTATAATTGTACAGGGTAAATAATAGATTGTCATTTGGAATACATGCATTTCATGTGTGTTCCGAGTCTACAACGATCTATGTAAACACATTGCTAAAACAGAAATGTTTTTCATGTTTTAGTAATAATTGACAAAATGCAGATGTGAAGTGTATAATGTGTGAAGACTGAAGTCCAAATATCAAATAAACACTTTTGCAAAAAGTACAAGTTTAACAAAACAGGTGCACTTTTATTCAAGAATATAACTGAAGAAAAAGAAGTTGCCTTAGGGTAAGTTAATAACATGACTGCTTGAGTAGTGCAGTGGTAAGAGTTGCTGACTCATATTCAAGAGGTCACCGATTCAATTCCATGGTCCACCAGTTACCATTTTAAGTAGTGAGCTGCTATTTTTATTACTATTATATAATAAAAGCATACATTTGATATGAATCTGTAACAGCTGGTGTAAATGTATACAGGTAGTACTTGTAAAAGTTTTTTTTTTCACTTTTATTCAGTGTTAGCTTTTATTTGAAACTGGGAATAACTGTGGATGTGAGTGGTGTTTTGAGACAATGGAACTGGAAATTCTCTGATCTGGAGGGATAAAAGCTGACACACAAATGCTGGTGAATCTGCCTTCTTCGTATCTTCATTGTCACTTGAATTTTTTTTTATTCAATTTTATTGAGTGTTCCTGCTCACGCTGAATTAGTATGCACCTAGATGTCCATGATATCAAAGCTGCACTGACAAAAAAAAAAAAAGAGAGACATAGGTACAGTATATATGATGTTTGGAATAATTCATTTTATGACCTGCTCCCACACACCAGTGTTTCAGAATGCAATCCTTTCCTCCTTAAAGTGAGTTCCACCTGGATAACCAAACATAAGGGTTTGGAGGCATAAATCAAGGACATGAGCCCTCAGATCTTGAAGAACAAAATATTTACCCTTCGTAATGTTGTTATTGGTAGTGTCCAGACTTTGTACAGCCCTCACTCTACACATAATGTCATCTAAACTGGATACAAATGAAGCATCCAAAAACATTTCTTTTGCCATAACAAAATATCCTCTTTCAGAATATCATCAGGTTATTACAGTATATACAAGATAAAGCACCTGCCTTACCATTCTTTATGAAGTCTTTACAAAATGAAAAAACTGAATCTGCTGAAAAATAACACCCAGTGAGCTTGATGAGACTTTAAATACGTTAAATTGTTGTAGTCCTTGTCAATCACAAAGGGAAATTTTTCTCCCTCTAAATAGTGTTGCAACCCTTCTAAGGAGAATTTTATAACCAACAATTCACAATCCCATATGTCATAATTCTGTTTGGTTTTATTTCTTGGATTAGAAGGCACATAGATGTACAAGTGCCTTATGAGGGTATCTCTGAGATAAAATAGCACCCACCACTATACTGGACACATCAAACTCCACGATAAATGGTAATGTCCAGATGAAATGAGGAGATTAGCAACTGTTTGATATGTTCAAAAGAGTGTTATGCTCAGAAACTTTACTTTGTCTTTATGAAATCATATAAGCTATGTAAGAGGAACACAGGATGCACTGGCATCTCAACAGGAAGTTGGGAAGATCCTTTACCTGGACAGGAGGCCCCAAGTAAATAGAAAGGCATCCCGGCCAAAAGAGGGAAAGATGGCAAGCTTGGAAAAGGCTGCCCAAAGGGATGGATGGACAACCCAGCCAGAGATGATTCTCTACCCGGATGAGAGGCCCGAGGCAAATGGGCAGGTGTCCCGAGCAGATATGATTTTAGTATCACCCCCCCAGGCACTAGATGGCAGCAGCCCTCCATACTGGCGCCAATTCAGGAATCAGCAGGGAATACTGGGAGTAGTAGTCCGGCAGCACAACCCTGCTGGGGTCTGTGGGTGCTGCAAGGGTGATATACTCCCGACTATACTGAACTTCTGTATGAACCAGAAGTACTTTCAACAAGCAGCAGCCGTGGCACCAGAAGTACTCTCAGGTACTCAGTAAACGGATTGCACTCCCTTGTCCAGGCGATCAGAGCTGGGAGGAAAGAAGGCAACATTTGAATGGAGGAGGGCAGTGTGGTGGAGAGAGGAGAGAACTTGTACTTGTTACTTTGGAGTGTAATTGTGGGTAATAAACCATCTATTGTTTCAACCTGGGACTGTGGTTGTGTCTTTGTGTTTGGGGCTAGCTGGTGCCCCAGTTTCCATCCTGTAACCTTTGAGCATGTTCTTTAACATGAGTTTTATGCATCTGCAGATACTTGGAAAAAATGAAAATGTCGCCAATATATACCAATAAACACACACTCAAAATATCTTGAAACGCATAATTAACAAAGAATTGAAATATATAAGCCAATCTATATGGCATTACCCTATAAAGGTAGTCGTTAACTTACAAACACGTTCAGTTCTGTCGATCTGGACGTAAGATGGAGTGGTATTCAGACCTGACTGTATGTATTGTAACGGTTGTCACATATTTTTTTGTTGTTGTGTATGCTTTTAACGGTTTCTGCCACATGTTTCCTTTAGAGATTATGTCCAGAGGAATTATTGACTGTGGGATATTTCTTTAAGGGGAGTAGGGGTCCAAATAGCGCCTGTGGGTCCTGGCTAAAATAGCTTTGGTGTGACGTAAATCGTCCTTAAAAGGCAAGGAGGCTCGTAGTTTAAAAAAAGAAGAAAAAGGAAAGAAGCGAGGAGGGCGGAGGAAGAAGAAAGTTTGTTTAAAGAAGTAGCTGGGAAGGAGAACGGAATTGGTAAAAGAAGCGACTGGTAAAGCACGGAAGGCTCCGAAGTTACGGTTGGACGCAACAAAAAGGAGTGCGGGCTAATCGGAAAGGATCTTCGGAGTGCACGGCTTCAAGTTGTATTTGTGTTGAGGGCAGCGGCCATGGAAGGACGCTAATGTTCAGACTCCCGGGTGAGACGGATTTCAGCTTTTAACGAAGAATTGTTGCCAAGCCGGTGAGATCGCTCCTTTTACCTATAAATACAGTTTACTAGGCAGCGGAACGTAGTTGACTGGATTGCTTGATTATTCACGGACTTCCCAGGCCGTGTGGCTAAACTCTTTAAATCAACTTAATATAAAAGGGAATGGGGAACGTGTCAGTATAAGATTTCTCCAGGAAAATCGGCTGGTTTATATCAATCCACAGTGGTGAAGGAACCAGGAGAAATGGTGGGAGTGAATTTGATGGGTCCATTCCCTAGGTCCAAGAATAAAAAGACTGTATTATTGGTAGTGGTGGATTACTATTCCAAATGGGTGGAACTGTTTGCTTTGTCTAATGCAAAAGCGGGGAAGATATGCTCCATTCTTACATGGTGTCTGACAGAGGACCACAGTTTACATGTGGTTTGATGGAAAACGTATGTTCAAGCTTGGGGGGGTGATGAAAAAATTGACAACAGCCTATCATCCTCAAACGAATATGACTGAACGGGTAAACAAAACCCTTAAAACTATGATTGCATCATATGTGGGGAAGAACCATCAAGACTGGGACCGCTGGTTGCCAGAGCTTCGATTTGCGCTCAATACTGCAGTACACAAAGAGAGAGAGACCCCTGCTCAATTGGCTGTTGGTAGGCAGATCAAGGGACCCCTGGAACGTCTCATTAAAGCCCCACACCCTAATTCATTGTCTTACCTTACGATACACCAGCTAGTCACCTTAAAGAAGAGGAGAGTCGTGTGGCAAAGGCCAAAGCCAGGCAAGCCAGGTCTTACAATAAACGTAGGAAAGAGGCCCACTACACTGTAGGGGATCTGGTCTGGATTAGGTCTCACCCACAATCCTCTAAAATAGATCAGTTTGCTTCCAAGCTTGCGCCAAAATATATTGGTCCGGTAAAAATACTAAAAATTTTAGGACCTAATAATTACAGGGTTCAGTTTGGGATGGAAACAGAGACTAAAAGTGACACTATGCATATAGTAAACCTAAAGCCCTACTTTGGTCCCTCTCCAGAGGGGGGGTGGGGACTATGTATGTATGTTGTCACATATTTTTTTATTGTTGTGTATGCTTTTAACTGTTTCTGCCACATGCTTCCTTTAAAGATTATGTCCAGATGAATTATTGACTGTGGGATATTTCTTTAAGGGGAGTAGGGGTCTAAACAACGCCTGTGGGTCCTGGCTAAAATAGTTTTGGTGTGACATAAATCGTCCTTAGAAGGCAAGGAGGCGCATAGTGTAAAAAAAGAAGAAAAAGGAAAGAAGCGAGGAGGGCGGAGGAAGAAGAAAGTTTGTTTAAAGAAGTAGCTGGGAAGGAAAATAGAATTGGTAAAAGAAGCGACTGGTAAAGCACGGAAGGCTCCGAAGTTACGGTTGGACGCAACAAAAAGGAGTGCGGGCTAATCAGAAAGGATCTTCGGAGTGCACGGCTTCAAGTTTTATTTGTTTTGAGGGCAGCGGCCATGGAAGGACGCTAACACTCAGACTCCCGGGTGAAACGGATTTCAGCTTTTAACGAAGAATCGTCGCCAAGCCAGCGAGATCGCTCCTTTTACCTATAAATACAGTTTACTAGGTAGCGGCTGTGTGGCTAAACTCTTTAAATCAACTTAATATAAAAGGGAATGGGGAACGTGGGGGGATTGTGACTCTGTGTGTCTAATTTATATTTGTATATATGTGTATATATGTGTATTTCTACTGATATTTATTGTGAATATATGGGGGGTGTTGTTAAATAGGATATATCTCTGTTTCTTTTTCTGGCTTTCTTACTTGCTTTCTTTCTTATATTATATAAGGGTGGCCTATCATTTAGTGTTTATTTTTTGGATAAGGAGTCATTTAAATGAAGTTTTATTATTGGTGTGATTTATAATATATATTCTTTTGGGTTAAACAATTGTTAGGTGATTATTTCTTCTTCTGGTATAAACAACTCCATCTGGGGACATCAAAGTTGGGTCTAAGGTTCTGTTGGACATAATAATAGTATTTTCCTATGAGTAGGAGTTTTTCATGTGTGCCGGGCTCCTCATCCAACAATTGGGGGAGTTCGCTACAGTATAGTACTGTATAGTAAGTCCCTTAAGTTATATGTTTGGTTTATATATTTTTTGTATCATTATTCTTAACACACTAAGTAGATTTTCTATTATTCTATTATTTTTCTATATACAGGTAAAATTCCATTACAACGAATAGCTTTACAATGAAATTTTCATTGCAACAAAGTATTTTTATGGTCCCGACAGCTTCCCCATATGACATGAGTCTATAGAAATCTCATTACTATGAAGTACATTCAGCAGATACTTTCATTACAACGAAGTGCATAAAAGACATTGAAATGCCTGAATGAATCATCCACAGAGCAGTTAGTTCTGTGGCCGCAGCTCAGTTGTGCACAACGAGCCCCTAACAGAAACACTGTTTTCTTTCTTCGAACTTTCCTCGTAGTTTTTTTTGCCTTTAACAGTTCATATTAGAAAAAAAGAACTTTAATTTTTTGCAGCTCTCGATTGCGGCAAAAAGAAAAAAGACGTTGCCAGTGAATTTGGAATTTCGCCACCGACACTGTTAACTTTCTTGAAAGACCGAGCAAAAAACAAAGAAAAATCTCACTGAATAAAGCTGGTTTTGCTAAAGTACTGAGACTAACTTTTGGGGTGCAAGACAGGGACTTATAGCGTGACCCCCCATCTTTTATGATTTGCTTCTGTGGCGCTTCACTGCACCACTGTGAGCCTATTATTGCCCTGCCCCAGAAACAGACAAACAATCTTACACAGATGCTGCAATCACGATTCGGGACACACTTCAGTGTGTCGTTCCCGATTGGGTGGGGAGTGGGGGGGATCCCAAAAGTGTTCAGAAACCTCACAATATGAAGAAGAAGAAAAGGATGATTCGGCTTATGATTGATAACTGTGCTGCCCACAACATGCTTCCACATTTAGATAATGTTCACGCTGAATTCCTCCCACCCAATTGCACAGCAGTGCTTCATCCATTGGATTTGGGCATCATTTGCACCCTGAAAGTGTATTATGGCAAGGAAATGCTGAGAAAAATTCTCATCAGCATAACTTGTAGGCAGGATAAGATTAAAATTAACACGAATGAAGCTGTTGAAATTATTGCAAATGCCTGGAAACAAGTTAAAGAAAGCACTATAATAACAAATACAGAATCTCATTACAATGAAATTTTCGTTACAACAAAATATTTTTTAGGTCCCTGGGAGTTCGTTGGAATGGAATTTTATCTGTATTATTATTCTATTACTTTGTTTCATTATTAAAAGCCAGAGTACAGCAGTGCAGCGTGTGCAGCAAACACCAGTTACAATGAGATAACTTAAAGTCACATGCGATTTCATTCACTTTCTTTCCTCCCTTTTACTGCTTGATCAACTTAATTTTTTTGTCAATATCAATTGACTTTTTTCCTGTAATTGTAAGACAAATATGCCTGAATGTAGTTGAAACCACTGCAGGTAATAAACTGAGATCGAGATGAATGAGTCATGGCATACAGAGCTGGCGTGGCAAAAACTGTCATTTGCCTGTGCAACATGGAAGCGGTTGTAAGTCAAATGGTCGTAAGATGCACAGGTCATAAGTCGTTGGCTACCTGGATTCTTAATGTCCACTTGCTGTATTAAACATTGTCTTGTACTCATTCCCTTTCTAGAATGTAATAAGACTGTATACAAGGACGCAACCCACTGTCTTTCTTTTTGACAAAAAAGAACCCCATCCCCATTGAATTGTTTGACTGGATAGTACTACTCAAAAAATTAAGGGAACACTTTGAAAACACATCAGATGTCAATGGGAAAAAAATCATGCTGTATATCTAAACTGATATAAACTGGGTAATATGTTAGGAAAGAAAAGATGCCACATCATTTGATAGAAATGAAAATTATCAACCTACAGAGGGCTAAATTTAAAGACACCCCAAAAATCAAAGTGAAAAAATGATGTGACAGGCTAGAAATGTAATTGCAGCAACTCAAAATCGTACTCAGTAGTTTGTATGGCCCCCAGGTGCTTATATGTATGCCTGACAATGTCGGGGGTCATGCTCCTAATGAGATGACAGCTGGTGTCCTGGGGGATCTCCTCCCAGATCTGGACCAGGGCATCACTGAGCTCCTGGACAGTCTGAGGAGCAACCTGGTGGCAGTGGATGGAATGAAACATAATGTCCCAGAGGTGTTCCATTGGATTTAGGTCAGGCGAGCGTGGGGGCCAGTCAATGGTATCAATTCCTTCATCCTCTCGCCCCATAAGGCCGGGCATTATTGTGCACCAGGAGGAACCCAGGACCCATTGCACCAGCAGAGGATTTGACAATAGGTGCAAGGATTTTATCCTGATACCTAATGGCAGTCAAGGTGCCGTTGTCGAATCTGTATACCTCCTCAGACCATCACTGACCCACCACCAAACTGTTCAGGCTGAACAATGTTACAAGCAGCATAACGTTCCCCACAACCTCTACAGATCCTTTCACGTCTGTCAGATGTGCTCAGGGCGAACCTGCTCTCATCTGTGAAAAGCACAGGGCACCAGTGGTGGGCCTGCCAATTCTGGAATTCTATGGCAAATGCCAATCGAGTTCCACAGTGCCAAGCACTGAGCACAGGGCCCACTAGAGGACATCGGGCCCTCAGGCCACCCTCAGGAAGTCTGTTTCTGATTGTTTGGTCAGAGACATTCACACCAGTGGCCCGCTGGAGACCATTTTATAGGGCTCTGGCAGTGCTCATCCTGTTCCTCCTTGCCCAAAGGAGCAGATAATTCTGATGGGTTAAGGACCTACTACAGCCCTGTCCAGCTCTCCTAGAGTGATTGCCTGTCTCCTGGAATCTCCTCCATGCCCTTGGGACTATGCTGGAATACACAGCAAACCTTCTGCCAATGGCCATCCTGGAGAAGTTGGACTACCTGTGCAACCTCTGTAACATCCAGGTATCGCCTCATGCTATCAGTAGTGACACTGACTGTAGCCAAATGCAAAACGAGTGAAAAAACAGTATGTCGCTGAAGCTGCTCCTCTGTCTGGAGATGATACTGTTTAGTGAATGCAGTGGATTCTCCATGATTGGCAGGAGCCTGCTCAGCACCTTGGGAGCACAAGTCAGAAGCTCAGTGGAACAATTACAATTGTTATGTGGTGGAAGAATTAGATCATTCATTTTCTAAAAGTCAAAGCTGATTGTCACTTAGGGCTCTCAGGTGCTTTGATTAATTGGCTGCAGTTACTCAACAACTCTGTAGTAGCTGTGCTATTGGTTCTCTTTTACGGTTTTCCATGTTCAAATTTTGCTGTGGTTTTCTTTGTGGTTTTACAATTATTTGTTGTTTCTTTTATTTTTTTTTAATTGTTTATTTTTTTAATTGATAATTGTTATGATTGCAAAGCTGCCAGTATTTGAGAGTGACCATGACAGGAACGTACAAAAACAGACAAGGGAACAAAACCAGGAAGAAACAAAAGACTAACTCACAGTTAAAAAGCAATAGCAAAAAGTCGGTACACAAGAGATATAATACAGGCAAAGAATTTTCTGTAGCACAATTCAAAAATGTTATTTATTTTTAGGTTGGATAGAGAAGGGTCACTCTGGAGGACCTTTTATGCCATCACTGTGAAATCAGGGTCATGACCTTGAAGGACACACCCATGACAACTATGCATGCCCTAACAATAGGTAACCAGAATGGTGGGATTGCTAAATAACAATCAAAACGGCTCCAAAATAATGCATGATTCCAAATATCGGCATTAAATATGTGAAAAATTATCAGAAGTACGAATACTCCTTACAATTTTGGTGCAGCAAAAGTCAGTAACCAGTTTCTTGGTTTTGCTGATGTGAAGCTACATACAATTCTTTCTTCACCAAAAAAAAATAAAGTTCTCTACCTGACTCGTATAAGCCACACTAGAATGGTGATTGTGTGACTGTGGCAAATGTGCTGTTTCCATTGGTCCAGGCTCTTCTCTCTGCAAAAACAACAGTGCTTCCATGCTCCTATGTGACATCAGCACAGGTTACCCTCTCCCAATTGTCCGAGCTATTAGTACCTTGTGTCATCAGTTGTAATGTCCCGCAATGTGAACTGTGCTCATACTGCTTTTTTGTTTGACTCATTTGCGACTAACTTTTCAGTTTGTTATCAACACTTCAGGGAAATCTTGTCATGGCATAAATCATACATTATTTTTTAAATATGAAGACCCTGGTTAGCTTTGGAATTGAAATTGCTTGCCAATTGCATGAATTTCAGCTCCTATCTCATTGCCTCTTCATGCTCTTCGAATCAATACTTTAAAGGGACTTATAACTAAACCTATAAAAAGTATACATTTTGGATGATTTTATACAAAAAACATATTGATGAATTTCAAGTCCTCAGAAATTGGGTCAGAATTAATCTTTCCTACATACTGTATATTGACTCCATTTGTGGTAAATTTACTATACCACAATCAAAACAGAAGGAGGTGTTTCACTTGTCTCCAGCAAGGCAAAATGAAGCAGTACTTGAAGGAATCTTGCCAAATAATAAACCCAGCCTCCATTCATGGTCCTTTCCCACCTATTACCTCATGATAATAAATTATCCTCCAAAAAACAACAAAGGAGAAAGTTATAAAGGCAACATTGAGAAGCGAGTGGAGCCAAAGACACAGACCATAGCGCCATTAAAAAAGAAAGAAAAAATGAAGGGGATATTTGCAATGAACTGAAACAGACCAATAAATTCTTCCCTTCACGGGTCCTACTTTACATTAAAGGAAACGGCTAGACTTATTTTATTGCATTAAGCAGAGCTGATATTTTAAACAATATTCATGTCACAGTTCCTATTACATATTTTTGTTCAAGACATTTTCAGGAATCTGTTTGTTTGTCATCATAAATAAACATTTCAAACCAACAATGGTACAGAAGTCTTAAAAGGGTATTTAGACAGTGTTTTTTATTGATATAGTGAACATATGAAAAAAGATATGCATGAGTACAGTTGAAAAATAAGAAAAAAAAAACAAAGATGGACTTGTGCCCAATGCTGGCACAAGACTCAGCCTTCCTTGAACTTTGAATTATATTATGTTAGTTTTAAAAATAAGACTACAAACCCTGGCAAAGTTAAAAATGCAAGTAAAATAAACTCATCTGAATTTGGTAAGTTGAGGTATTAGTTATTTTTCCACAGAATAGCACTTTAGACAATGCAGGATTGTATTATTATACCTTATTCAAAGGATATTCTGTGCCAGTTGCTCACTACATCTTTGGCCTCACAGCTGCTTTTCATGTGTTGTTATCCAAGTACTTGAATTAGAGCTGGGCAATGAAATTCACAGCAGAACAAACAGACAATGCCCTGATGACACCTTAGGACTGCTTGTCTGTTAGGATCAGGTCATGTCTACGTCAAATTGTCAATTTGTGTTTTTAAACTTTTATATTTCATGAAATTAATAGTTTATTTTTGCATTTATCGCATTTTGCATATATTTGCACTAAAAACATCATTAAAAACACACAGTGATGACTCATCATTGTTGGAACATGACTGTTATTGCAGTGCATGTGCATGGATCGCAGCAGCCATCTTTGATAACTGAGTGCATGACTGAAAATGGTTGCTAAAAATTGCAAAAAAATAGAAAGATAATGTATTTTGAAAATATCATTTTGAGCATAACAAAAAAAGAATATGTTTAACTTTGGATAATTCAGTTACTCAGAGTTTTGTTTTGATCACTAAATTGTTATCACAATCAATAAGATTATCAAATCAAATTAATCCTTCACTGTTGTGAAGTGCTAGACCATAAGATGATAGAAATAAAAGAACCTGGCAAAAACTATAAATAAATGCAGGCGAAGAGGCTGGTTTTGCCATAAATATTTTAACAGTATGGTATATTATTGAAGAAACTTTATTTTTTGCACAACAGTGTAATTTGCTACGGGATGGGGTACGGTGCCCCACCTGCCCTTAACACTAAAACCACCATAATTTTTTTACTACTGTAATGGCCAAGACTTTCATTTTAAATGTTAGTACATGCTTTCAATTTAAAAAATTTACTTTTCAGGATTGTACTGTTGCTGGGTACAAATTCGCATTCACTTTTGAAATGCATTAGCGATAAGCGGGATTATCAGAGGAGGACTGAACAGCAAATATCACTATACACAAATTATGTGGTACTGTACATATCAGACTTACAAACTGCTTTACCAATAGTCCTTAATGCACAAGCAGAATTTCAAAAGATATCTGGACTCAAAATCAGTTTGAATAAAAACGTGCTTTTTCTACTAAACTCTCTAAGGCAGTGGTTCTCAAACTCAGTTCTGGGGACCCACTGTGGCTGCAGGTTTTTGTTCCAACCAGATTCACAATTGGTGATAATAATTGATAACAACTGATCTGATTTAGTTAGCTGGTATTTTTTACTCTTCTCTTATTCGGCATTCAGAAAAACACAACAGTATGGTTTTTACATGTACAAGTCATTTAGAAATATTTCTTTTTTCTTAAGCTATAAATGCTTAGCTCTCTTTTGTTGTTTTCCTATTATCTTCCCCCTTTCCTGTGTAGTTTGCTTCCTTCATTTAACTGCAAATAGCAACAATTAACAACCAGCATTGCAGACACCCAGGATGATGAAAGATGCAATGATTTTAGTTTCAGACTCACTAATTAGTAAATAATCGATTAAATACCCAGAACACCTGGAAAAGCAGAAAGAAAATTTAAAATATTACATTGAAAAATACTGTTAACCTAAAAAAAACCTGCATATTCCCCTATAAATGTTTATTACATTTTAATACAAATCTACCAAACTTAGTTTGTAAGTTCTACATTGACTCCAAAACACAGAAACTGGAAAATAATTACTCACTTAATTAGGCTAAGAGTCCAATGAAAAACAGAAGCTGGTTGGAACAAAAACCTGCAGCCACAGTGGGTCCCCAGGATCAAGTTTGGGAACAACTGCTCTAGCACACAATACCAGACAGGGCATTTATCCATTTATTTTATCAGAACAGTTTAAATATCTAGGGGTGAACATCACAAGTTAATATAGATATCTCATCCCAAGTTTGCTATCAGCATAAAAAATCAAACAAGATGTAAACAGATGGTCTACCCTCCATCTCACATTAGCGGGGAGAATTAATTCTGTCAAGATGAACATCCCTTCCCAAGCCTCTTTGTCTGTTTCAGAGCATCCCACTTATAAACATTAACAAGCTGTTCTTTAAGGGATATGACTCAATTATATCCTAATTTATTTGAAATTCAACATCATGGCATTCAAAAGGTGACTCTACGAAGACCTACAGCAGAAGGTAGCATGGCACTATCTAACTTTAAATTTTATTACTGGGCAGCAAATATGCACAATACAAATATATATATATATATATATATATATATATATATATATATATATATATTTGTCACAAATTGATGAATATGTACAAGTAAGGCCTCCAATAGAAATAAAATCTTGCTGTACTTCTTTATATGCCCAGCTTTGTGACCTAGTAAATACTAATTATTCTCAATATACTAATAATCCAATTGTCCATCAGTCACTCAGAATATGGAAACAATGCAGGATGCACTTCAAGGTAGAGAAGCTCTTATCTGTTGTACTTTTACAAGACAATCACCTTTTTCAGTCCTATCAAACCTACACTGTATTTAATCTTTGGGAAATACTTACAGATTTGCATAAAAATATTTTTTTGCAGCTTATGAAAAAATTACACGTCAAATTTAACTTCCCAGCATCACAATTTGTCCACTACTTTCAAATCAGAATTTTTTTCTAAAAGGGACCTATTTAATTTTCCACACCTCCCTCCCAATCCAATTCCAGAAGAACTACTGATCAATCTTGAAGACTCAAGCCTTAAAGTTTCTTCCCTTCAAAGATCCTAGGGTACGTTGGGGAAAGGAAAGAGTGGAAGTCCACCATACATAGAATACATTCTAGATCTGTATGTGTATAGTACTCAATAATTCAACAACATTTTTAATCAATCAAACTTATCTTGTTTAAATTTGTCAAAAATGTATCCAGGGCAAGATCCAACTTACCTCACTGGGCCACATGTTTTTGGAGAGCACTAATTTAACATCATTTTGGACAAAAATCTCTGAATGCCTATAGTCTTGGTGTCACAATCACTCATAACCCATTAAGCTTATCTGGGAAAACACCAAACACAGCTATTAAAGATGTGAAAGATAACTTGTAATTGCCTATACCACACTACTAACATGTAGACTTATCTTGCTTAACTGGTAGAATCCCAACCCATCTTTTATAAGTCAGTGGGCAACTGATGTTTTATGCTGAAATCTGAAATTAGAAAAAATACAATTCTCGCTTAGAGGATCTGTTAAAAATGCTTTTAAAATATGACAAAATTTAATCAATGAAATTTTAGAATAAACATTTATATTTGTTGCTGTTTTTTTTTTCTTTCAAAAATTCTTTGCCCATTCTGTTGGCTCTCCTCTCTTTCTCTCAGGGTACAATTGAATTATGTTTTGTTAAGTTGTATCTCCTTTTCAATCGTGCTTACTTTTTTACATTATTTTTTCTAGTTTCACTATGAAGTCATTTGTTGTATAGGTTCGACTTGACTGTATATATTATTTCCTTCAAATTAAAAAAGAAGTGCTTCAGTATTTGTAGTATTTATTAGTAAAAAGCAAAGCAACACATTTTAATCAGTTGTGCACATCAAATAAATGGAGAAGAGACTTTTTTGTTGGTCTTCTTGGTTCAGGCACACAACATTGAAAGTACTGAGAGAGTCTGTTCCTTCAGTTCTCAGCACCAATACCATGTTTTCTGGAACCAGGAAATCTTTGTGGCATAACTACAGCCTACCTCCAAACTCTAGAGCAGGACCTCACCTGTTCAATACAGCACTCAGCTTAAGTATAAGCAAATGTGGTGGCAAGCAAAATGTTTTGTTTGAAAATCAGGTTGAACTCTCTTTTAAGGTACTTACTGTACTTTGCTTTCACATAACTCCCTTTTAACAAAATGTTAAGTTCAGAAAATTGAGCAAGGTGAATCCTAAAACAACAAGGCTCTTCTCTATGAAGTAATAGATACTAAACATTGCCTCCTGCCAGCTCCAAGCAAATTTTCCTTTGGTCAGTCCATTTAATGAAGACCAAGTACCTATAACTTTGCTATTTCTATCTAGTGGCACCCAGTAGTCCAGGAACCATTTCTTCTTTACTACAAAAATTTTGAAAACTCTTTACTGCCAAACCTTTCACGTCACATAACAGACTAGATCTATTACAGTGCTCCTAGATCCAGGTAAGAGTGTGCCAATTTTTTTTTTTTTTTTATTAAACAACCAATATATATTTTTTTCATTAGGAGAATTTATTTCTCTGAGCAAAAACTCTGATGCTTGCAACAGTTGTCCATTCTAGAAAAGCAAAAGAAACTGAAGTTAAACTGAATTCACAAGACAAGGAAATATGTTTGCCATTTTCAAACCTCAGATATCTGTTCTTTACTTTGGCTCTACTCATAATAATAAGCATGGTCTAATCTCACTGTTCTATGCTCAGGGCAACAAGCAGTAAAAATAATCAATAATCAGTGATTTAACATCACTGTGGTTTAATTGGGTGTGCAGATGGTCTGTTTTTGCTATATTTACACGAGTACATATGGAATTAACTTGTATTTGTACATACAAGTGAAGCTGTACAAACAAATATATTTTATTTTTTCTATATTTACACAATCAAATATGGAATTACTTGCATTTATCCATTCAAGTACAACTTGTACTAGAAAAAGTACTTTACTTAGAGTTTGCTGCTATAAGAAAATGATTCTCAGCTGTAAAATGGTGTAACTTTCAAATATAGCCAATAAACAGACTGGCTGTAGAAAAACAAGTCGAATCAAAGTTCAGGTACAAGACAGTTGATAACCAGTATGCTCCAGATTATTCCAATTAGGACAGAGTTGGAAACTGAAGAAAGCTGTATTTTTGGCAATTTTTCAAAGCAATTTTTAAATAAGAAGATACAAAAACAACAACCACACCCTGCTAGCTGATGCCTGCTTTTCTCTCCTCTGTAGTCTAGACATATCTAAAGACTCAAAAGCTCAGAGATAAACAAGACGCCTGCTCGTGTTCTCACTGCTGGGTTGACAACACTTGCTCTGATGAGGCACTCTCTTCCAGTTTTAACAGGTTCAACCAGCTCTGAAAGTCTCTGATATTCATGTATTTTATCCCTCAGCAGCTGTTTTAAGGTGTGTGTTTTTGTCAGTAATAGAGGGGTTTAAAAAAAAAAAAAATTTTAGGGCAATGTGCACTTCCTGCTAAATATGCTCTGCTTGGTTTCAGATATGATATTGGGATTATCAAGTTTCTTGTTACTACTGTCTGACTACCCAACTGATTATTCAATTACAGTGCAATGTGGTGGTGTGCCACCCTGGGTAAAGACCCAGTTGTACAACTCCCGACTTAGGGTGTCAGTAAATGAGGCCGAGCAGCCAAGGGATGGAGTTAGAGAGATTCAGACTAAAAAAAAAAAAACTATTCAAAAATCAGGAATCTGTTTTATATCTGCAATGTCCATACTGTTTTACAAAGAAATGTCTTGCAAGAAAAAAATATTTACAAAGTCCAGGGCAAAGACACTTCCCAAAAGAAAAATCAGTGCAGGTATTATAATATTTACAGTGGTTTCCAAATCAAAAGTGAAGAAAAGACCAAAACGGAAAAAAAACCTCTTCCACCTCCTTTGTTCAGCTACAAAACAGGCTAAAAAAAATACACTTGGAAGTGCTTTAACAGCTTTTTGAGATTTTCATGCCTTGGGTCAAAAATACTTAATACAATACTTAAGAGAAAAAGAAACCAGTAGAGTTTAAAGAAATTTAACAACCAACAGCACAAATACAGCAACCAGTAACCGAAAAAATCTTAAAAACAAAATGTTTCAAAAGAGATAAGAAACTCCAAAATAAAGTAAAAAATCAGGAAGCACATCAAGCAAGAGCTAAATAATGCCAAAGCAAATGTCTGTGGCCATCTGGTTCTTTTAATAGTCCATTCAAGTAACTGCAGCCAAAATGACAGCAGCACCTGATATTTCTAATTTCTGATTCTGTAAATGTAGGGCCTAACTGACAGTCAGAGACCACAAGAAAAGAACTCAAGACCATAACAGGAGAAGGCAGTAATACAGTCCTGACAATGTGTAATGATAATGCCTTTAGCTAACTACAACTACTGTAGCATCTACCGATGATGTTTTACATTAAAATTAGTTGAATAAATTAAAATGCAGGATTAATGAACAAACCATTAAATACCAGACTGTACTTATGCAACCTCTAGCTGGCTTTGATGTTCGGTGAACATTCCACACAGAGTTGAGAAAGAAAGAATTTGGGAATAATTTTATAACACCTACACATGTGTTATAATGAAGGTATCTAAGGCACTCTTACCCAAATATTTACTGTATGCATGCACTGTGTACCATATAAATTTGACCAGAGATCAAAACGGTCATTGGATTACACACTGTTGTGCACAATGCCTATCTATCTATCTATCTATCTATCTATCTATTATTACACTAAAGATAATTATCCTTATCTTTACCATGGTTTGGACATCACTTTAAAAGTAATCCCAAAATTATAATTGCCCTTATTGCATAATACCCTTATTAGCTAAGTTTACTATATACTACAGTGCATTATAATACTGAAGTTTTTAATCTAATAATTCATAAGACTGCTTTGAACATTTAAAACATTGACCTGATATTAGCTGAACTGCTGACTGCTCAGATCGCATATTTCAAAAACATAGCATTGTTCAGATAAAAACCATGACCTTATTTGACCCATTCAGTGCAGACTCACCTTCCATTCAAATAAATAATGTTTTGTTTTGAGGGCTTTGACTGCATTATGTGGTTATTTTTTTTTTCTTCTTCTAGCCCAGTTTCCATTTCTTCAAGACGAATTTATATTCCATGCCCGAGGATGTAATACACCATGTTCTCAGATTGAAGTACTGCATACTAAGAAATTACTTCCTTCTGTTTGGCCAAAAAAATCACTTAAAATGTAATTTGCATACTTGCTCATCTATTTAGAGTTAATCCCTTTACATTTTTTAAGCAATTAATTCATGACCTATTATCCTTAAGGCTGTGGTGGTTGATGATGAAACTGTCCTTGGAAAGTAAGTATTATCCTGTTCTTGAACACTTTGTTGAAATGATATTACTTCATCCACCCCTGTAATGTATCATATATCTGGAAGAGTGGATCATTATGTATATGGAACCTCCTTACATCACTTATGTTACTCCTTACATTACTGTGGGGAATTTCTGAAAGTGATTGAACTGGAGAACTGAGTGGAACTGAAATTTAAACCAATGGATATACAGAGTCAACATGTCTGTTGTTAAAAAGCAAACCCCTTATGATGTTTAATTTTCCACAATTCTTTGCTTTTATGTCTAAATCCATATGAAGCCCATTACCATGTCTGCTGTTTGTTATTGTCTAGTTATGGTAACTTCTCGGCCACCATCAAAGGATTGTACACATGCAATGAGTCAGTCGCCTTACTTTTACTGTCTCTCAACCGCCATTCTCCAATTGAACACTAAGTGAATTTCTATCTTAACTCAATTCTTTTTTTGTCTTTACACCAACCTCCGATTGTGGTATCTTAACTTCACTTTTTGCATAACATCTTTATGCTTTAGTAGTTTTTTGATCTATGCTTTATCATGTTTTTTTCTCTCTACAGTATACCTTTGCCTGTTGCCTGGCCCCTATTTCAGTCAATCAGAACACTCACCGTTCTGAATCCAACTATTTTTTTTTCCCTCGGGTTATCAGATACTTCATAAAATAATGTCACTTAGTTTCCCTTATCTTTCAGTGCTGTCACAAACTATTCACTCAGACAGTAATTAACAGTGGATAACAGTGGCTAGTTTTATCAGATTATACCAGTGACACCAAATTTCTGTTCTAAACTGCTATTCACTTTTATGTAATAGTCCAACAGTATTACTTGGTGTGCCAGCAGCCATACCACATGTTCTTCAAAACAAATAATCCACCTAAAGCTAAGCATGTCTGGACACAGCCAGTACCAACCAAGAAAACCAAGAAAAGCTTGGGTTGCTTCTGGAAGAAGTGTTGGTGAGGCCAGTAGGGGGTGCTTGCCCTGTGTTCTGAAAGTGAATCCCGTTGCCCCTGTGCAGTGATGGGGAAAATTTGCTGTAAAAATGGCGCCATCCTTCGGATAAGATGTAAAATCAAGGTCCAGCCTCTCTGTAGCATTAAAAGATCTCTGGGCACCTTTCATAAAAGAGTAGGGTGTATCCTGATGTCATGACTAAATTGCTCACGATGGCCTAGTCATTCTGGTCCCCTAATCATTATCCCATGCCTCTAATTGGCTATCTGTCACTTCATCACCACCCAACAGAATGCGTGAAGAGTATCCTGGCACAAAATGGCTGCCACCACATCATCCAGGTGGATGCTGCACATTAGAAGTTTAAGTGGTTCCCCACTCACTTTGTGTGGGTGTAATGGGTGCATGTCACAATGGGGTTTATATGTGCTTTGAGCAATGAGAAAGGTGCTATATAAATGTAAAATATTATTATATTGCAGTATGAAAGAAGACTAATAGTTACTGTTTTTAAAGAACAGTAATTATTACTACACAGTGTATCTCATTTGACCTTGAACCTGATGCATCAAAGATAGACTCCAACTTTCCATTACTATAAATTTGTATAGAAATGAATGAGAAAGTGGATGGATGGATGAGTGAAAGAGAAAGCATTTTTTGTCTTCTATTTGAATCTTAAATCTGAAGATGCTCCCAAAGGCATTAGGTCTGTAATAAAGTGTAAAATGAAAAAAAAAATAGAAAAGGGAATTGCCTGCACCCAGTGGTTTAGGATTTGCATAATAATGGAATAGGTTGATCACTCTGCCTTTACCTTTTCCTCTCACAATATGACCATGAAGAGATGACCACCTCTCTCTCTTACAGTTTCTCCACGATGAAGCCTATTTCACTACCCCATTCAAAGGTCAAGTGGTAGTAAAGAAAAACGTAAACAGAAGATAAGCTAAGAGCCGCCTATGGACACAAGATGCACTACTACTTACCCTGTAATGGTATATTTGTCACTTTAATGTTATTTTGCTTGTTATTTTGAGCATAATATCTGTTATACTAAATTCATTAAAGTGTAACTCATACTTGTTCTTTCACTTCCTCAAAGTGCTGAGGTTAGAGGCATCAAAGTACCCTTAACCCAAAGATTTAAGATATTTCATTAAGGTCTACACTGTAAAGAGTATAAAGGGGGAAACAGGGTCATTATAGGATCCATTAAGACAAAACAAATCTGTAAAACAATAGCATATAAAGTGCAACTTAAAACGCATTTATCCATTTTCTCAATTCAAGTTTTTCACTACATGGTCAAGTGGAGCCAGAGTTTGTTCAAACAGGATTGCACATAAAAGAGATAACCATTCTGGAAGAGGCACCAGTACATCATAGGTCTCGCTCCCATAACATCTAGTGTAGAAATATTTTTACAATGTGCAATATGTGGAATATGATATGTGCATTGCAAAACTATAGCATTCTCCTCTGAGCTAATTTGCTTTATTAGTTGGAAAATTTAAGAATGCTGGTAATTATTTTGGTAATTTATTTACAGTAATCCCTCCTCGATCGCGGGGGTTGCGTTCCAGACCCCCCCGCGATAGGTGAAAATCCGCGAAGTAGAAACCATATGTTTGTATGGTTATTTTTATATATTTTAAGCCCTTATAAACTCTCCCACACTGTTAACATTATTAGAGCCCTCTAGACATGAAATAACACCCTTTAGTCAAACGTTTAAACTGTGCTCCATTACAAGACAGAGATGACAGTTCTTTCTCACAATTAAAAGAAAGCAAATATATCTTATCTTTAAAGGAGCGCCGTCAGGAGCAGAAAATGTCAGAGAGAGCGCAAAGAAAAGCAAACAATCAAAAAATCAATACATGCTTTTAAGTATACAGAAGCACCGCGATAAAGCGGCATTTTGTAGAAGAGCGTCCGTGTCCTCTGTGCAAACAGCCCCTCTGCTCACACCCCCTCCGTCAGGCAGAGAGAGTGAGAAAGATAGAGAAAAGCAAACAAGCGCCACGCGGGAAGCATATCTTATAGCATTGAGGAGTTTTAGTTAATATGTAATACATGCTCTGATTGGGTAGCTTCTAAGCCAACCGCCAATAGCGTCCTTTGTATGAAATCAACTGGGCAATCAAACTGAGGAAGCATGTAACCTAAATTAAAAGACCCATTGTCCGCAGAAAGCGAACCAGCTAAAAATCCATGATATATATTTAGATATTCTTACATTTAAAATCCGCGATAGAGTGAAACCGCGAAAGTCAAAGCGCGATATAGCGAGGGATTACTGTACATGTGAAAATCTGTTTAATGCATAGAGCCTTCCCAATACTCAAGAAAAATATAAAATGAGTACCTAATTAGAGCACCCAATTTTCTTGTTATTCTTTTCAGACTGTGTTTTGGTAAGCCTACTTGTCTTTCAAAGTGCAAAGTGTGAGACAATTGATGGTTGATAAATACTAAAAAGGATAATCATTCACTTATCTTTTAAGTAATATATTATAGGTGGCTTTTGCCAAGTTAGTAACCAGTTCTGGAGGGGACATCAGTCCATTAGACATCACACCCAAAGAAGATGTAATTTGATTCACTGACACCCAGGACATACAATTTGAATACATTTAAGGGAAAGGTCTCCTCACAATTTGCAATGTTCATAACATATACAGAATGCGTGTGTGTTATATATGCAAATGTCACTTATTACCAGGATAGTTGTTCTTAGCTGTTTTACATAACCTCTACTGTTTGAGAGTTTTAGCCCTCTCACTAATTTGAATTTGAATTGGTTTGAATGTGATTCACTTGGATTCTTATATCATTTACTATTCAGGCTACCCAAAATATCGCTCGAAGGTTTTTTTTTGTCTTTATAAAACTGTTGAATGCATCATTTTGGTTGGAAAATAACATAATGATAACTGTTAAGAATCTGTAAACCTTGGATTTTTTAATACTTTTTTTGTGCTTATTTGCTGTAAATATTCTTTAAGTTTTATTTTCAATACACCACTCCAAACATGGCCATTATTATTTTTATTATTATTTAATTTTAAGTACATCACATACTATTTAAGGTCTCAGCATTTTGTTGATAGGAAATATTTTTAAGAGGCACTATGTGTCATACCATGGAGGCTCCCCGATAAAACTCCGCACAATAGTTCACAAGTTTGTCCGAGATTACGGATTTAAACTTTGGCAGCTTCCTGCATGCAACATGTGTACCTCATGTTTCTTATACAAAAAGTGAAGTTGTTGTCAGCACTGCATTGTAATTTCTATAATTATTTTAATATGAACTTTCCCTATTCACAAATGAAAAGTTTACCATATTACAGCGTATCCTTCAAATTGCAGGCAGCAGCACCCAAACTCACATACCACATGTCTCTACAGCTTTGTGGCGTTATCTCTCTGTATTTAGTCAGTATAGATAAATTACAGTATCCCATAAAGTTTTGCCAAGTACTTTATATACTTTATATAATATGGAGTTTGCATAACGTCCAAATCGCATAATGTCCTATTGCACAGAGCGTATCATGGACATTAAGTGGCGCATACCTGTAATTAACAAATAATCCACATAAATAAAATGAAAATTCTAATTGGTGGAGAAGTAAAACCTTTCCTTATACATTTTCTTTCTATCCTTGTTGGGGCAGCAGGAGAAATTAATTTCACCACCTGTTCCATGTCCGATCCACCACGCATATCCGAACTGCACTAATTAATGGTTTCCTTGGTTTCCAGGGTACCTTGCCCTTTTCGAGATGCTTTTTTGTCTAGCTCCTTCCCCGGCACAGCACAACACATCCCCGATCCACCACACAGATCCTAACCAGTAACGGTTGTCACAACTCCTAGGGTATCATGTCCTTCCCCAGATGCTGCAACTTCCTGAACCTTCCTCCTTTGACTAGCTCCCAACTCTGTCCCTCTCAATCACTCCCAGAGTGGTGCTGACAAGACTGCAGCCATAGCATGGACCCATTGAAGTACTCAGTCTGGGTTTTCATAAGATGGTCAGCCAAACCAATGCTACTATTTCTTTCATCCTGCTACCTCTCCCACCATTGAAGGCTCCCCCACTTAGTTTCTTTCTCAAAAACAAAACATACCGAACCACCCATGTCCATCTTACATACTCTACAGGTAAACATCACAAAACATAATCACAAACTGGACTTTGCACGATACCTTGACAAGCTGTGTAATCCCTGCTTTATCTCTGAAAGACATGTGTGTGGCACATTGACTGGAAGGATGATGCCGACCTGTTGCTGCATCCAAACTGTGCCATTTTTCGTCTTTATGCCTGGTGCAGCTGCATTGTTCTTATGTGTGAGTGGACGTTTCTTGCGGGAAGGGCTTCTGTTCTGTTTCTCCGAAGTATAACTTTCATCCTCATCTGAGTTAATCTCTGTTATAGCACATGTTTATTTAAAAACAGCAATGTCAGATCGAGGGGAGCGTGAACGTGACTGAGAGAATAAAACTGAATAAAAAAAAAGTCAACTTTTACAAGTACCATAAATTTACACTGGCTGTTACAGACTTAAATCAAATGTATGTTTTTATTCTATAATAATAACAACAAGAGCAGCTCACCACAGTCGCACTCAGAATCAAACCAGCGACCCCTTGACTATGAGTCAATAGTTCTTACCTCTGCATCGCCCAAGCAATCGTGCTGTGTCAGTGTCATACCCTAAACCGATTTCTTTTTCTACGGTTATATTCTTGAATAAAAGCGCACTTGTTTTATTATACTTGTACCTTCTAAGATAAAGTGTTTATTTGATATTTGGACTTCAGTCTTCACACATTATACACTTCATGTCTACATTTTGTCAATTATTACTAAAATGTGAAAAACATTTCTTTTTTTAGTTATGTGTTCAGCAATTCCTGCCTTGCATTTCATCCTACATTTACACAGATCACACGAAAAACAGATGAAATGCATATATTCCAAAGAGTGATATACTGTGTTATTTACCCTCTACAGCTCCAGGCACCTCACATGCAGATAAGCAGCCTTGGCTTGAGCTGGGAGAACTTTTTGCCCAAGTTGAGCTGTGTCGAGGTGGGGGTGGGTGGGATAGCAGACTTGTTGTTGCTTGTGCTGATCGACACTTTTATAAAAACAAAAGTCGCTGATGGAGAGGTGCTAAGGAATTTAAAGTGTGGTGGGATTAAAAGTATTTTCATAGGCTTCATTCTAGTGTTAATTCAGGGTATCTGTTGATTGCCATTTCTTTTCTAATGGACAATATAATTTTTTTGCCGTTTTCTTCATCATTTATCCTACATCTATTTATGTAAATATTCCATTACTACTGATTTATTTGTGTAATAGGATATGCATGGGTGTGATGGGTGCATGTCACAATGGGGTTTATATATATACTGTACATATTTTAAAATTTGTAATTTTTTTATTCTGTATGCAGTACATCATTGATACTTTTATTTAATCTTTATATTTGTTGAATGCTGACAGGGTGGATCAGAACTTGAATGGTTACTTGTGGCTTGATATTGCCTTTTCAGCTTTGAACAAATACAATAAATTGTATTTGTTTTAATCTGGGGATATGAGAATCTTGAAACTCTAGGGTTTTGTAGGGCCTTGGTTAGGTATAATCACAGAGTTTTACCATTTTAGAGAAGGTAGATATACTTAGTCTGTCCAATATAAAGTAGAAAAATGTTAGACTTCCAGAACAAGGCTGACAATTTCTTACTGTTTCCACTATGAGGTCATCCTAAGGCTTTAGTTATGTTTTTTTAGTTCTGGCTGGTTCAGAGTTCTAGTGCCAGATGTGGCCATCATAGACACTGTATGCTAGAGTGTTTCCCAAAATGATCATGTCAGATTAAGATAACTTGATAAGGCCGGTTGCAGAAGTGGTAACAGTAGTGTTGTCATGTCTATAGTGAAATTTTTATGTGCATATTCATCCAACATGCAACTGATTTTTTTGACTGTCCATGGGTTTGCTTCAGTTGACTAATGTCATTAGATGATATACTCAAAAATCACTTAATTAAACAGGGAACTCAAATAATGAAACATAACATATCATTTTGTATAAATGTGTGTTCTTTTTTTGATATATTTTTTATCATCTTTGAAAGTGTGACAAGCATTAGTATATGCATTGGAACAAGACTCAGTGAAGATTAACTTTTAATGGGATTTTTCTTATTTTTACTACTTGTTGTAAAAACAGAATTTTTGAAAAACACATTCCACAGCAAAGCCTGAACCAATACTGTTTATTTATATATTTTAAAATGGAGACCCAATCCATTTGTACATGAAATATATAGCACATATAACACTAACAGATATATTCAGGGACTAATCTCTTCCATATGGGTTCAGAAATGTCTTTAGACAGGAGAAAATTAATCTTGAGATTGGCATCTCCTTTTTTTTCTTGAAAGAAAAATGTCCTATAGAATGATCCAATCTAAAAAAAAGAACAAATAAAGAAGACACCCATGGGTGAGGGTTTTAACTGAATATGTTTTATCTTGGTCACTGTACTGAATTGCCTGCTTACTAGATTGATAGAACTGACTGACACAAATGATCTTCAGTCACAAGTTGAACACTTTCTGACAGAAGGTGAAAAATTGATAGACAGTTGCTGGAGACATAAAAGCAACCATTGATTTCTTGTTCTGGAAGAACCACATTACATGGAATAAGTAGTTTTAAGTTTAATTTAATCACTTAATCTCTGCAGTTTGAAGGATTCACTATGCTACATGGTAGTGTCACTTAAAAATGTTCAATAAATGTCAATGTCAGAGGCCAACACTTTAAAATGGGAATATGTTAAATATAGGGGGGTCCAGATCTAATTATGCAATTTTCATTACACTATAACTTATTAAACCTATTACATAGAAAATCACCCAAAAAATCCTGGACTATCGACAAGTGTGCAAACTGACGACATGAAGAATCGTCTTCATGCCAAACTGGAATCGTCCCCACATAAATCAGAGTCATCCAGCCGATTTGGATCTGCATAATTAGATCTGGACCACCCTGTACTTTGCCTCCTGAATGTCTTCTACACATACATAGTGCACAGCAATTCCATTATATAATATGCTGCTTACAAACATATTTATGTCCTAAATATTAGCATTTGCTTGAGCCACCATTTTTATTAATATTTAATCTGTGTTACTACTTTTTTCTCATTTAACATTACAATTATTGGAAATTTGTATTGTTTCCCACATACTGATCTGTCAAAAGTTTACACCAGATGCCCTTCCTAACATAACCCTCTCCATTTATCCAGGCTTGGGACCGGCACGAAGAAACACATTGTTTTGTGCATCCCCCGTGGCTGGATTCAGGAAGTTGGAAGTGGCAGAGAAGCATCCAAGAGTTGTACAGGATATGTGTGACAGTAGTAAGGTTTGCAGTAGGAGTGACGGATGCATTAAAGGTAGAAGTAGGATTACATTAGGGATTGGTGCTGAGCCCTTTCTTATTTGCAGTGGTGAAAGGAGACTGGAGTCCCTGTTGACTACGAATTTGGCGGAAGACATTGTGATCTGTAATGAGAGTAGGTAGCTGGCTGAGGAGACCCAAGAGAGGTGGAGATATGTCCTAAAAAGGAGAGGAATGAAGGTCAGTAGGAACAAGACAGAGCACAAGTGTGTGAATGAAAGGGCGGTAAGAGGAAAGGTGAGGATGCAGGGGGTAGAGTTGGCAAAGGTGGATGAGTTTAAATACACGGAATCAACAGTACAGAGTAATGGGGAGAGTGGAAGAGAGGGTAGGGTGGAGTGGGTGGAGAAGAGTGTCAAGAGGGACTTGTGACAGATGGGTACTAGCAAGAGTGAAAGGGGAGGTCTACAAGATGGCAGTGAGACCAGCTATGTTATATAGGTTGGAGACAGTGGCACTGACCAAAAAACTGGAGACAGAGCTGGAGGTGGCAGAGTTAAAGATATTACCAATGTGTACTGGGTGAACAGGATTAGAAATGAGTACATTAGAGGGTCAGCTCAGGTTGGATGGTTTGGAGACAAAGCCAGAGAGGCGAGATTGCGTTGGATTGGACATGTGCAGAGGGGAGATGCTGGGTATATTGGGAGAAGGATGCTAAGGAGCTACCAGGCAATAGGAAAAGAGGAAGGCCTAAGAGAAGGTTTATGGATGTGGTGAGAGAGGGCATACGGTGGGTGTGACAAAGCAAAATGCCAAAGGCAGGATTATATGGAAACAGATGATTCACGGTGGTAACCCCTAACAGAAGTAGCTGAAAGATGAAGAATAAGTATTGCAGTTATTGTTTCTTTTAGTTTCCAGTTGTGATCACCAGGGTGCTCTGCATCTTCCCCAACACCCGACACATAGAACTCCAGTTCCCAAGATGCCTGTGCGAATTCATCGTGCCCCCAGGGGTGCTGCCATCTAGCACTCTGGGCAGACGATATCCCCTGGTTCTTCCAGGCTGTTACTACCAGGTAAGGTTCCTGAGTGGCATCCCTCACACAGTATAAATATTATTTTTAGAATGTCTTTTTTAATATTTCATCTTTGGATTTTTTTTTACTGTTGTTGATTTATTACATTTTTTATATATTTATTTTATATATTGTTTTTGGTGTCATCATATGGTTGCCACCAACAGAGGGCTATTTCTAGTCATGTGGTATAAAAGATGATGGACATGCATCATCTCATGTTAAAATTTCGCATAATTAAAATCAAATCTGGTATTAAGAGCCAGTTCATTGGAAAGAAGGAAAATAAAAATTAAGAAAGTGTTGTTTAGAAATTCAATGGTTTTGAATTTCTATTTTAACTTTGGCCCCATGTAACTCACCCGATTTCTGCCACTCAAGCTGTCTGAAGTTTTTTCTTCAAAATGATCATTACTATTAGCTTTTCAGTCTTTAAGAGTTGATTTCTACTACTGATCTTTCTACACTAGTTATAAGTGTTTCTTACCTGTTTGTCTAGTCTGTTTTGTGTCAGTTCTTTCAAGCTTTTAAGGCAATACTGGTGAACTGCCATTTTTGAATCATGGTACACATAGACTGTGTCACACAAAGTGTGCATGGGAGGCAGCTAGAAGAACCAAAAGAAGGTAACTCCACACCAGGCCAGGGGGTTGCAGGGTACAGTAAACCTTTCTCTTTTATCTCTGCATACCAGACACAGGAAATTCTACCTGCTTTCCGATTCTGGCCCGATGAAATCACTTCCAGTTCCGGCCCCAAGAATGTCACCTCCAGTTCAAGCCCTAAGATTGTCGCTACCAGTTTCGGCCCCAGATGATGTCACTTCTGCCAATCTGTTTTAAAAGCCAGTCATCCTCTACTTGTATTAAGTTCTGTTATTGGACTCAACCTGTACACTTCTGTGTTGCCAAATCTTCAATTATTGCAGCCTCTTTAAGTATACAGGTGGCTTCCCCAAACCTCCTTTTGGTGTCAAGGTCTATTCATTTTATAACTTTTTCTCCAGGACATTAACTTCTCAGTCTAAAATAACAACACTCCACTCCATGTAACTCTGTTGTCCTAGAGAAATGTGAAATTCTTCAAAACACCATATTGGGAGACTGTTGTGCTTTATCCATTTCCTTTTAGCATTGACAAGCAGTCAAGCCCTTGATAATGAGAAGCATTTTTACTGTATTATGCCCCCACCATTGCAGACATTGTATTTCAAAGGGCTTTTGGCAATGCTAGGCTTGTGCTACACATAGCACATTGAATTTGGTCAAAATCTCATTTTTGATCTCCACTGACCACAAGATCACTTCCCAGAATGTAACAAGCATTTTCTAGTTCTTTCTGGGAAAGGAAAGGAAAGGAAAGGCCTTCAGGTGATATTTTTGAACAGCTGTGTCTCTTCATTCCACCTGCCTATACAGGCCAGTGTTCGACGGCACTCTAGATACATTTTAGTTAGTGAGCCCTTACTCCACTTTTAGATATTGAACTCTGCATGTTTTTCAAGGAGATTGCTGTCTGCTCAGTGGCTCCCCACACAGTCTGATTCAAATAATGTCCTATATATTTCCTAGTTATGGTATTGTTACCCTTTTATTTTTTGACATTCTTAGAATATTCAATAGTCTGTTTTTCTATACTTTCCCTTCAAATCAACTTTAATGATGGATGATTTCAGTTAAAGTGACTTTAGTGGAGCTCAAATAAGAGTCTAATTGAAAGGCAATTTGTATTTTTCTTAAGAAAGTTTAGAACTATCAGATGGCAGGGGTCTGAATGCAATATTTACACAAACAGCCTCTTTCAGTTTTTTGTCTTCAAAAAGCTTTACTGTATGAATGAGTTTGAAATAAAAAAAGGTTGAAGGCAAGATGAAATATCATTTAAAATACAGCACGTTTTGAATATGTTTAAAAGGTCTAAAATTTTTGCAAGACAATCTTATGCAAAAAATAATTTATACATACTCAAGCATGTACTGCATATAAATGTATATTACTAAGTGCTAGGACTCTGAATACACTTTCCTGATGACGAACCTAGTCATAATCTGTGTGTTTTTCTCTAAGTGCTTCAATTTTTCTAGTGCACACCAAAGAGGGCCATGTGTGTTTGTATTCATGAAAATGCAGTCTGTGCTGGACTGAGGTCCCCGCCATTGTTAATTTCTGACCTTTTCTCAAATTCTTTTAGAAAACATTTTCGCACCTTGTATCCCTGAATTTGATTAAGGGAATTTCACTATATTAGAGGGAGCATCAAGGGACTGCAAAAGCAGATGAAGACATGGCCTTGATGACAAAGTCCTTTCTTTTGAATTCCCTGTAAGGTCATAAGGAAAGTATTGTTTTGATTTACTTTTACTTTGTGATGATACAAAGTTGGCAGCATTTTGAGGATTGTTTTTTGATTTCTCTAGTGCCTACAGTACCCTCCAACCATCCTAGTTAAGGAGTAAGCTCAGAAATATGCAGGTGGATGATCCTATGATGGCTATGTAGGTGAGGGTTTAAACCTAGATCTCCTCCATTGGCTCAGGCAAGTATCTCTATCCAGAACCATTTCAATCCTCTTGGCTCTCCCACCGTGCCGGCAGCCCCAGGTTATGTATTTATTATTAAAGATTGTATTGTACGAAACCTCAATATTTCTTGACCTTAGCAGAAATCTTTTGTCTCCTGTTTTCTTGGTGCTTGTGTACAAGTTATTACAAGAAGAGCACTTGACAGTCTTCAAGAGGCACAAGGACAGGGCATTGGGGACCATCATAATACATGCCGGAGTAAACGACGTATGATACCGACAGTCAGAGGTTCTCAAAGCGTATTTTGCAGCACTCATTAATGCTACTAAGGAAAGCACCCCCAGCTGCAAGAATCTTCATTTTGGGTCCCTTACCTCTGGCTAGAAGTTTGGATGAATAGTATAGTTGTCTGCTGGTATGAAACAACTGGTTTGAAAGGCTTCTGCAAGGGACAAAACATCGGGTTCGTGAACAACTGGGATCTCTTCTGGGAGGGGCTGCATTTCTTCAGATGAGATGTTCTGCATCCTAATATATTTGGCACCTGGGTCCTCTCCGAAAACATCTGTAAGGTAATTTGTCTCTCCTGACTATGTAATTCTAATCCAAATTCCTTTCATAATGCCTTGCTAGGATATGCTAACTCTACAGCGAGATCTTCCTCAAATGTACACTGCATTAATACTATAATAACCAACCTTAGTTTAAGTAAAAAGCAGTGCGGCTTAAATGTGAATAATTTAATTGCCATTTCACCTCTAGATGTGTAGCGTATTAAAACTATAACAACAGATTATAGAGTAAATTAAAAAAATCTGCACAACACAAATAACTTAATTATCATTTCAAGCAGCCATAACATTCCTCCAATTCAGCACTGTACTTATGGGAACTTAAATATGGCCTTATTAAATGTTAGAGCAATAAACAACAAGACATTTTACATCTACAATCTTATTAGTGATAGGAAAATCAACCTTCTTACATTAAGTGAAATGTGGCTCACCTCTGATGGTGGGGCTGTTTTATTTGAATCTTCACCTCTGTATTACAACTTTACTCATGCAGTTCATCAAGGCAAGAATTTACTTGAGCTGATTAAAGTGTAAAGATGTCAGCTTTGGTGCGTTTGCGTCTTTTGAGTATCTTGCTATTGTTATTCAAGGAGTTTCTCAGTCTCTTGTATTGTCCATGTATCCATCCATCCTCTTCCGCTTATTCGGGATCGGGTCGCGGGGGCAGCTGCTTAAGCAGAGATAACCAGACTTCCCTCTCCCCGGCCACTTCTTCTAGCTCTTCCAGGGGAATCCCGAGGCACTCCCAGGCTAGCCGAGAGACATAGTCCCTCCAGTGTGTCCTGGGTCTTCCCCGGGGCCTCCTCCCAGTTAGACATGCCCGGAACGCCTCACCAGGGAGGCGTCCTGGAGGCATCCTGATCAGATGCCCGAGCCACCTCATCTGACTCCTCTCGATGCGGAGGAGCAGCAGCTCTACTCTGAGCCGCTCCCTGATGCCTGAGCTTCTCATTCTATCTTTAAGGGAAAGCCAAGACACCATGTGGAGGAAACATATTTCAGCCAGTTGTATTTGCGAACTTGTTCTTTCGGTCACTACCCACAGCTCATGACCATAGGTCACGATCCATTCTTCCCTTTATTCGTGAACAAGACCCCAAGATACTTGGACTCCTCCACTTGGGGCAGGATCTTGCCCCCAACCCTGAGAGGGCACTCCACCCTTTTCCGGTTGAGGACCATGGTCTAGGATTTGGAGGTGCTGAATCCCATCCCAGCCGCTTCACACTCAGCTGTGAACAGATCCAGAGAGAGCTGAAGAGCATGGCCTGATGAAGCAAACAGGACAACATCATCTGCAAAAAGCAGTGACCAAATCCTGAGTCCACCAAACCAGACCCCCTCAACGCCCTGGCTCCGCCTAGAAATTCTGTCCAACAGAATCGGTGACAAAGGGCAGCCCTGGCAGAGTCCAACTCTCACTGGAAATGGGTTTGACTTACTGCCGGCAACGCGGACCAAGCTCTGACACCGATTGTACAGGGACCAAACAGCCCTTATCAGGGGGTCCAGTACCCCATATTCTCGGAGTACCCCCCACAAGATTCCCCGAGGGACACGGTCGAACGCCTTTTCCAAGTCCACAAAACACATGTAGACTGGTTGGGCACCCTCCAGGACCCTGCTAAGGGTATAGAGCTGGTCCACTGTTCCGTGACCCAAACGAAAACCACACTGTTCCTCCTGAATCCGAGGTTCAACTGTCTGATGGACCCTCCTCTCCAGGACCCCCCCCCAGGAACAGACTTTTCCAGGGAGGCTGAGGAGTGTGATCCCTCTGTAGTTGGAACACACCCTCTGGGCCCCCTTCTTAAAGAGGGGGACCACCACCCTAGACTGCCAATCCAGAGGCACTGTCCCTGATGTCCATGCGATGTTGCAGAGGCGTGTCAACCAAGACAGTCCTACAACATCCAGAGCCTTGAGGAACTCCAGGAGTTTTTCTGGTCACCTCGGTGACCTCAGTCCCAGAGATGGGGGGGGGGGTCCACCTCCAAGTCCCCAGGCTCTGCTTCCTCGTTGGAAGGCATGTTAGTGGGATTGAGGAGGTCTTCGAAGTACTCCCCCCACCGACCCACAACACCCTGAGTCGAGGTCAGCAGCGCATCATCCCCACCATATACAGTATTGACACTACACTGCATCCCTGTCCTGAGATGTTGGACAGTGGACCAGAATCCCCTCGAATCTGTCCGAAAGTCGTTCTCCATGGCCTCCCCAAACTCCTCCCACGGTCGAGTTTTTTGCCTCAGCAACCACTGAAGCACATTCTGCTTGGCCTGCCGGTACCTATTAGCTGCCTCTAGAGTCCCACAGGACAAAAGGGTCCTGTAAGACTCCTTCTTCAGCTTGACAGCATCTCTCACCGCTGGTGTCCACCAACGGGTTTAGGGATTGCCGCCATGACAGGCACCGACCACCTTACAGCCACAACATGGTCCATTCGGACTCAATGTCCCCCACCTCCCTCGGGACATGGTCGAAGTTTTGCCGGAGGTGGGAGTTGAAGCTACTTCTGACAGGGGACTCTGACAGACATTCCCAGCAGACCCTCACAACATGTTTGGGCCTACCATCCTCCCCCACCATCGAAGCCAACTCACCAACAGGTGGTGATCAGTTGACAGCTCTGCCCCTCTGTTCACTCGAGCGTCCAAGACATGTGGCCACAGGTCCGATGACACAACCACAAAGTCGATCATCAAACTGAGGCCTAGGGTGCCCTGGTGCCAAGTGCACATATGAACACACCTTTGCTTGAACGTGTTCATTATGGACAATCCGTGATGAGCACAGAAGTCCAATAACAAAACACCGCTCGGTTTCAGATCTGGGGGGCCATTCCTCCTAATCACGGTCTTCCAGGTCTCACTGTCATTGCCCACGTGAGCATTGAAGTCTCCCAGCAAAACGAGGGAGTCCCCAGAAAGTATGCCCTCTAGCACCCCATCCAAGGACTCCAAAAAGGGTGGGTACTCCAAACTGCTGTTCCGCGCATACGCACAAACAACAGTTAGGACCCTTCCCCCCACCCGAAGGTTGAGGGAGGCTACCCTCTCATCCACCGGGGTAAACCCTAATGAACAGGCTCCAAGTCGGGGGGCAATAAGTATGCCTCTCAACCTCGTACACTAGTTCAGGCTCTTTCCTCTTCAGAGAGGTCACATCGCACGTCCCAAGAGCCAGCTTTTGTAGCTGAGGATCGGACCGCCAAGGTCCCCGTCTTCGGCCACCACCCAACTCATACTGCACCCAACCTCCTTGGCCCCTCCCATAGGTGGTGAGGTCATGGGAAGGGGGGCCCACGTTGCTTCTTCAGGCTGTGCCCAGCCAAGCCCCATGGGTGCAGGCCTAGCCACCAGGCGCTCGCCATCGAGCCCCACCTCCAGGCCTGGCTTCAGAGGGGGACCCTGGTGACCCGCATCCAGACGAAAGAAAACACCGTCCAAAGTTTTCATTCATCATTGAAGGCTTGGTGAACCGCTCTTTGCTTCTATGTCCATGTATAGACCTCTTAAATATGATGCGTCTTTCTTTGAGGAATTTGTGACCTGAAAGCAAAAGAATTCATGAACCTCCTGAGCCAGCACAGCAAGCCCATGGGTCACACACTGGATTTGGTGATTAAAAGTTGATGTGAGGCAGATTGTGGATATTGGTTTATATGACCATTTTTTCATATTATTTAATTTATAAATACTGACAGGTACAATTAATGAGAAGCATATTGTTAAAAAAACGCTATTTTGATACATCTGCCGCTTCAAAATCTGATAAGATTCTAAACAACCAGTCTGTTTGTAGTGCTTACTTCAGTAGTGATAATAATGTAATAGTAAGGTGGAAAATATTAATGCTAAAGTGAGAGCTGCTGCTGACAACCCATGAAAAGATACAGTAGCTGAAAAACTTTTCAGCGCTATTATACCATGTTGAACGTAAATGGAGAAAAACTAAATTTATAGTTCACTGTGAAATATTGAAGGCTAAAATAACAATATAACAACATTGTCTGGCGAGGTGGTACTACTTCTCTAAAATAATAAATAATAATGCTGGTAATTCAAGTGTTTTACTCAACCATTGATCGTTTGCTAAACCCAGCTCACTCATGGAATGCCTCGAGAAAACTATTAGTGAAACTTGTGAGGCTTTTGCTATATTTTTTAGACACAAAATTAATGATAACAGAAATAATAGTAATAGTAAATCTTCTCAAAACTGATCCTGTTAAATCCCAGTATTCCTTTTTAAGCAAATTAAATTTGTTCACCAGAAAAGATTTACCTGATCAGAGTAGAAAAAAAATTCTCAATTGAAAGGCTCCACTTGCATCCTTGACCCAGTACTAGCAAGCTTTTTCAAAGAAGTATCCAATGTGCTAATATATAGTGTTCTTGATATAGCAAAGTCATTGTTAGATTCGGCGGTCTACCCTGACTCTCTTAAGACTGCTGTAGTTAATCCCCTGTTCAAGAAAAATAATCTTGACTGTTCTGTTTTTGATCATTTTAGACCTATTTCTAACCTACCTTTTTGAAGTAAAATTCTAGAAAGGCAGTCATTACGCAGCTAAATGATCACTTAAAAATAACTCACTATTCTAGACCAGTTTCAGTCAGATTTTAGAATAAATCAAAGTGCAGAAAATGCACTTTTTAAACTTGTAAATGACTTGTGGATAAATGCGGACAGAGGCCATTTATTTGTTCTCATCCTCTTAGATCTGAGTGCAGCATTTGATACCATTGATCACCATTTTCTTATAAATCGCCTTAGTCAGTGGGTGGCCTGTCTGGCAATGTCTTAAATTGGTTTGAGTCTTACTTAACAAATAGAAAAATCTTTTTTTAGTTGTCATAATTATACTTTGGAGACACATGATATTCAATATGGTGTTCCACAAGAATCTATTCTAGGTCCACTGCAGTTTTCAATCTACATGCTTCCATTAGGTCAGATTATCTCAAAGAATAACGTGATCTACCACAGCTATGCTGATGACGTGCAGCTGTATTTATCAATAGCACCTGATGACCCTGACTCTCTTGGTTCACTGCCCCAATGTCTTACTTGTGTTTGTGAATGGATGAGTAGTAATTTTATCAAACTAAATAAATAGAAAACAGAAATCTTAGTTATTGAAAAAGAATGGAAATAGTGAGGGTATTAGAAATAAACTTGATCCATTACAATACAATATAATACAATTTATTTTTTGTATAGCCCAAAATCACACAAGAAGTGCTGCAATGGGCTTTAATAGGCCCTGCCTTTTGACAACCCCCAGCCTTGACTCTCTAAGAAGAGAAGAAGAAACTCCCAAAACAAAACCCTTGTAGGGAAAAATGGAAGAAACCTTAGGAAAGGCAGTTCAAAGAGAGACCCCTTTCCAGGTAGGTTAGGCATGCAGTGGGTATCAAATAGAAGGGGGTCAATACAATACAGTACAATGCACAGAACAGAACAAATCCTCAATACAGCATAAAAATAAAAATTTTAGAAGTACGGAGCACAATTTAACAGTAGATAATATCACATAATATGATTTGGATTTGTTTAGAATCCTGGAGACCTCATCAATCAAGCTGCCTCCCCCATTTGGCCATTCTACAGCTGGAATAGCACTAATCCGATGAAAGGACCCTTCTACCCGACGATTCCTGCGATCCTCCATCAGGGATGACTTTACCTTAGGCAGGCAAAACAACTTGGCTGGTGGGCCATGGCACCAAGTGCCACATTTGAGTACCGAGAAGAGAAACAGAATAGGTGAGGGTTAATATCAAATTATAACTATCATGTTACTTATGTTTTAGTGCTAATGACTAACAACAGAGATGCAGTTTGTACAGTTAATCAGCAGCTCTAGTCAGGATATGCTAAACTGAAGTAGTGAATCTTCAGCCGGGATTTAAAAGTTGAGACCGAAGGGGCACCTCTTATAGTAGCAGGCAGACCATTCCACAGTTTAGGGGCCCTGTAACTAAAAGCTCGACCTCCCACTGTTATTTTATTACTTCTTGCAATCATAAGCTGACTGGTATCTTGAGATCTTAACTCTTTTAGGGCTAATTTTTTTTTTGTTTCTTTTCTCCCAGAGATAAATATTTTTCCCAAAACTAACTTTTGTTTTAAAAAAGAACACAATGCAATTGTTTAACATATCAAATCAACAACAAATATTTATTTTTGACAAATGTAACTGTTTTGCATGTTGTATAAGTCTGCATACTATATGATTTCACATATTATGATTTCACATACTGTACATGTTACAAAGCAAAGTCCTGCAATGAACTATTGATAATGTTTAGAATAGGCACTGCAAGAACATCCATTGAACTTTTTACTAGTTTTTTTGGCTCTGGATCTAGGGAACAAGAAGTGGGCTTCATTTTAGAAATTAAAGTTAAGACTTCTGCTCAGTTACTGAATTAAAATTACTAAAGTGCTCAATGCAATGTGAGGCAGGGTCTGCTAAGCTAGTATGCAGTTTGTACTGTGATGCTGAGATCTCGGATATTATATTTTTAATTTTCTCATTGAAGAAGTTCATAAAGTCTGTACTGCTAATATCTGTTGCTATTTTGCACTGTAGATCTGAATTTCCATTTGTTAATTTAGCAACTGTTCTAAACAGTACCTGAGGAATTTTATTATTGCTATCTATTATTGTAGAATAGTATTCTGAGCAAGCTTTAAAGAGAGCTTTTTAATATTTTTTAACACTCTCTGTCCATGCAATTTGAAAGACATGTAGCTTTGTTGTTCTCCATCTGCGCTCCAGTTTTCGACACTCTAATTTAAGAGCTCGAGTGTTTTCATTAAACCAAGGAGAGTTTCTATGTGCTTTGATCATTTTTGTTTTAAGAGGAGCCACTGTGTCCAGAGCATCTCTCGAGGTCACATTATAATGTGATGTTAGCTGATCTAAATTGTTTTACACATTTACATTTGATGTTAACTGATCTAAATGGTTTTCCACAATTACACTCGACTTACTCAAAGTATCTAAATTTTGAAACAGAATTACAATCTAGATGTCGCACTGTCTTTGTTTTAATCTGTGAGTGCGTTGGCAAGGGCAGGACTAAATCAAATGTAATTAAGTAGTGATCAAAACTTAATTTATTGGAGTAATATTTAAATTTTGAATTTCAACTTTGTAAGTTATAATTAAATCTAATGTGTGGTTATGATTATGAGTTTGACCTTTGACATTCTGAAAAAATCCTACTGAATTTAACAAATAAGTAAAACATTTGCTTAAAATGTCAGTTTCCACATCAATATGTACGTTAAAATCCCTCATCAGTATTACGTGATCATAATTTATAGCCAAATCATATAAAAGGTTGCTAAACTCAGTCATGAACAATAGAATATGGCCCTGGTGGTCTGTAGACTAGCACTATAATTGTGTTGGAATCTGTTTATAATATAATTTAAAATGAATGTCTCAAAGGATGTAAAGTCGCCTAAATTTTTAGACGTGATTTGCATTTTGTTACAGTTATTCCAAGGCCTCCTCCGCGACCAGAATCTCTAGACTTATGAAAGTAGAGAAAAGCCAAGCAAAATGACACCTTTTATTGGCTAACTAAAAAGATTACAATATGCAAGCTTTCGAGGCAACTCAGGCCCCTTCTTCAAGCAAGATGTAAACTGAAGAAGGGGCCTGAGTTGCCTCGAAAGCTTGCATATTGTAATCTTTTTAGTTAGCCAATAAAAGGTGTCATTTTGCTTGGCTTTTCTCTACATTCATAATGGCTAACACGGTACAACAACCTAGTACTATAGACTTATGAAAGAATGAGAATCCATCTGGTGACGCCTCAGCTAGGGGAACAGTGTCACATTTACTAAGCCAGGTTTCAGTGAGAAGACGCAGATCAGATTTTGTACTTATGATAATATAATATCATTTACCAAAACAGCTTTACTGCTAAGAGAGTGAATGTTCAGTAAGCAGCATTTAAAACTGTATGCTTCTTTCTAAACTGGTGATATATTTTTTGTTTTAATTTAAAGTAAATTTCTATTACAGATGCCCCTGGTGGCGGGTCTGGTTTTATCCCTTGGTCTAATTATACACCTTATTTTTTGGTTATCAGGTAATTTAAGGTTTGCATCAAAACTAAATTTACTGGATGCCCCACAACGGGGATTAAGGGTAACAGCTTCAGGATAGCAACAGGTGGGATAAAGAACAGCCTGTGATTTAAGATCACATGACTGCGGCCTGGATGGTGCTCTAATCAGTCAACCAGGCAGTTTTGCTGCCATATTTTGGGATAATACACAAGATCTCCTCCAGTCAGGATGAAGACCATCTCTTTTGAAAAATCCAAGCCTTTCCCAAAAATCACCCCAATTGTTCACAAATGCTATGCTTTTATTTGCACATCAGGTTTCTAGCCAGCAGTGAAGGGAATGCAATCTGCTGTAAATCACATCCCCTCTATATAATCTTGGTAAGGGGCCAGATACAACTAAATTCCGACATTTTCTTTTAGCTTTGGTACATACAGAGATGAAGTTCCTCTTTAATACCTCAGATTGCTGTAAATAAATACCATTAGTGCTGACATGCAGCAATAAGGTAGATACTTAATCGTCGGTGACACAGTCCAATGTGACCTCTATGTCAGCAATCTTGGCCCCTGCAAGGCATTTAACATGAACTGCTGGTTTAACATAGTTTGGAATTCTAACATTCCGCACTATGGAATCACCAATTATGAGCACTTTCTTATTCTCAGTTTCCACAGGTGCGCTGCGGAGTGCTGAGAATCTGTTCTGGGTCCGAATTGGTGACCTGGGGCCGAGGGACTAAATTTTGGCTTTTTAGACCCCTGTCTTACTGTTACCCACTCGCTCTGTGGCTGAATTGGTGCTGCTGACTACAGTGGGACCTGAAGAGACTGAAGCCGAATCAGAAGTAGCCGAATTGTCTAAACGAACCGAGTCGATAAAATTTTTGGTTTGCCTTATTGCTATCAGGTTCTTAACGCGGTCCTCCAATTCGTGTATTTTCCCAACCAACTCTAAATTAACTAAACACTTTTGGCAGGTGAAGCTGTCTACACTGCCTGCCGGAAAACCTGAACTGTACATGTTGCAGGACACACAACATATAAACATGCCCTCAACGGGAAGAGACCAGATAGAACTTACGTTTAGTGTTGATATCATCTTCTCCGTTTTTGTAGGTGCTTTGGAGCTTTCCGCGTTCAGCTGAATCACTAAGAGACCGTCGGCTTTAAGTTTCCACCACCTGCTGAGCGATTGACTTTGATTTCTCACTGCCGGTTATGTTTTCTGAAGCATTACTTCAGTTGAACTTACTCGTGTGTTTGCGAAGGGCTACGTGCCTGTGGGAGATGCCGCTGCTCTGTGCTTCCGCTTGCTGCTACTCCGAAGAGGTGTGACCTGAAAGAGAGGAAAGAAAGTCAGACAGTCGAATTAGACACCAAAGCCATTAGCCATAAAGTCAAGAAGTAAGTAAAGAATTTAGGGTTAAATATTGACTATAACCTAAATTTTAAATCGCATATTAATCAGATTCCCAGGACAACATTTTTTCACTTAAGGGATATAACAAAAGTCAGATCCCTTATATCTTAGCAAGATAAAAAAAAAGTTAGTTCACGCTTTTGTTTATAGTTGGCTAGATTACTGTATCACACTCCTCTCAGGACTACCTAAAAAAGACATTGCAACTAGTTGCAACTATTGCAGAATGCAGCAGCCAGAATCTTAACTGGAAAAAAAAATCTGAGCACAGCTCTCCAGTTTTGATGTCAATACATTGGTTACTCTTGCCACTTTGACAGAATTGAAAATACTGCTAACGGTTTACAAAGCCTTAAATAATCTAGCTCCGTCCTCTGTTTTGGAATGCCTGTCACCTTACATTCCTTACACTCAAGTCGTAACCTTATATCTTCGAACGAGTTTCTGCTTATAATTCCAAGAGCTAAATTTAAAAGAAGTGGTGAGGCAGCCTTCTGCTGTTATGCACCTTGTAAAGCCTAGGGCAAGTACAGCCGCCCCAACCCAACACAGACAGGCAGAGATGCAGGTGCAACACACAACACTATTTTCACACTTGGAGCACGTTACTAGCTCCCAGAGCACAGCACAATAGAAGCTCCAAAAGACAGTCCTTTTCTTCTCTTGTCTCTGACTTTCAGTCCTTCCACCTCCAGGTGGCTCATCAGTATTGCCAGGAATCACTCCCAGGTGAAGTGGAAGTCCACTATAGGGATTTGCAGCCCCCACGGAATTCAAACAAAGCTGTACCAAACTCCAACTCCCAGCGTGCCCTGCAGGAATCCGTGGTGCCACAGCCACCCAGGAGAGCTGCTCTCTAGAGTTCTAGGGGTAGTACTAGGTAGTGCTTTGCAGATGCTCTCTCTCCCCCAGTCCTTCCATTGTCGGTGTGTCCTGGCTGGATAACTCTCCGGAGTGCCACAAATCTAATTTCTCAGCGTGAGGGTTTTCCAAGATGTTACCATCAACTGTTACGTGGTCCTCCTGGGAAAATGGGCATCCAGGAAATCCAGCCCCCCAATGAATCATCGCATCTTATCCAGGTTTAAAATAACACAGCAGACAAAAAGCCAATTCTTGGGCATCCTCAAGGCAATAAGGTAAGTGGTTAAAATGTTCCCCTGGCACTTCGAATCCCATAACAGCATATACCTTTAAATTGTTCGTGTTGCTCGAAATAAGCAACTGGTTTTCCACAGTATTCATCTCCAGGCAATCTTCCATTCTTTGTTGTGGAAAAGATCTCGGGTATAGACTGGCTTTGCCGTTTCTGTTACCATTATCCTGAGAGTCTCACAGGCAAACAATATTTACTGGCAATCGGCTAAATGAAGGCTATCCGTTTTTCTTACCAGACTTTTTCTCCATTTTTATAGGTAAGACAGTCAAATGACGTAATAAATTGCACGCTTGTGTCTGGATTTCTGCCACAAGAAATTATTGAAATTTACAGTTCCAGCCAACAGCACGGCCCAGAAATCCTGCCGACTACATCACTTGTGGACACTAGAGAGCACTGCTACTCCTCAAACCCAAAACACAAGTGAAATTTTACAGTCAAAGACTTCACTAAAGGTGGTTTATTAAATATATTATACTTATACAGGTTTCCCCTTCAACAGACTTTCTTCCACAATAAATCTTCCGTCTCTGCTCCAGGCAAGTTTTGTCCACCTTTTATCCAACTCTAGCTTACCTGGATGAGGCCAGATGGCTCCTTTTATCACAGGACCTGGGAGTGCATACTGTTGCAAATTACTACATCCTGACAGCACTTCTGGGTCAGTCAGAACCTATTTTGAGGTGTGTACCTATTTTATAGCTCCCTCCTGTGGCACCCACACACCCCAACAGGGTTGTTCTCTGAAACTACATGTCCCAAGATGACCTGCATGAATATGAATTACCACAAAGCCAAAAAAAGTCCTAAATTAAAAGTCAAAAGCATATGCTAAAGTTCTTTCACTGGAAAACACTAACTAAAAATAAGACAAAGTTTTGAAGGATTTCATTTGTAGTCTTGAATATTAGCAAGTAAATTGTGCTAACTATATAATGTGGTACAACTGAATCACAGGTTGTGACCTCTGAAACCACATCCCATAGCAACGGGAAACTGCTTCACACCAACAAATAAAAAAAATGGCACCATGAAAAAGCAAAATGGCATCAGAATGACACAAAATAATTTAAATACTTAAATGCTTAAAGGTAACATAATAAATTATGATTAATATGCTGTTAATTTCGATCAAAAGTTTTAATCACATGATTAATGGGGAATATATTTCTTTAATCGAACAGCAACCCTGCTCTATATAAAAAGTGAATTCAATCCTGAAAAATAAATATACGGAAGCCGAGAGAGGACGTGCAATATCGTTATTTTTTTAAATTGTTTCCTTTGAGATAATGGAATAATTTTATCAAGATCTCGATAAAACAAAATATCTTGCTTTCTCGAAATTATAAAATAATTGTATGAAACGTGTAATGTTTAGCTTATTGAAGCCACATCCTGTTTGAAGTTGCAGAAGAGCAAACCTGTTATTGATCAGCGTATCACATTTTTGTTCAATCAAGGGGTGACGCAGGCTGAAATATGTTTATGCCTTAGTTTAGAAAATAGTAATGTTAGTTTCTGTCATTTAAGAAAACGGTTAGCAAGGCTTCAGCTGTATTGGCGTCACAATCTAATTGAGCCTGATGCCAGGAGCAAAGGTTAAGTTTCGTTTTCTCGAGATCGTGATAAAATTATTCCGTTATCTCTAGAAAACGAACTTTGTTTTCTCAAGATCTCGGTAAAATTAGTCTGTTATCTCGAGGAGACAATTAAAAAAAAATAACGATATTAAACGTCCTCTCTCGGCTTCCGTATAAATATAAGCTAGAAGGAAAGTGTTTTGTCTGTTACTCAAAACTTATTTAAAAGCCTCTTTCCTCCTCGCACAAATAAACTCTATGAGGAAGTCAGACTGTGACAATAAGAGATGTAATAGATTTCAAAGAGAATATGGCCTTCAGCCTCTGACCATGGATAAGTGAATACAAATCACTGAAAAAATATTCAAAATAAAGAAAAACGAACTGAGAATAAAAAGTGTAGTGTAATAATGACACTAAATCTTTTAAAACAATCTTTGAAAAATTCAAACTAGCCACTGCACAGATGCATGTAATGAAAATAATAATTTGTTTCTTGTATAGCCCCAAATCACACAAGAAATATCTCAGTGTACTTCATCAGACCTTTTTTAAAGGCTCCCAAGCCTTGACTCTCCAAGAAGAGAAGAAAAAAATTCCAAAAAATCCTTGAAGGGGAAAAAAATGGAAGAAATCTTCAGAAAGGCAATTCAGAGAGAGAGACATACTTCAGGTATGTTAGGTGTAGAGTGGGTGTCAAAAATGGGGTAAATAAAACACAAAACAGAACACAAGTAATCCTCTTCACAGAGCTAGATGGCCACCTCATAAAAACAATACAATAGTAGGAACATCTTTGTTCTTGCACCAAGTGCAGGAGTAGAACTCCATGACATCTCTCAGTGCAAAATGGAAAAACAGATTTTACTACTCACTAAACACAGAATTATCACATATACGGGTACATATTAGATAAAATACATCAAAAACAAAGTAGAAGCTAATTAACATAAATAGCAAACAACAATACCTGTCCATTAGTTAATTGTAGAAGACGAGTCAGAAACAAGCCAGACACAGTCAGAGTCCTGGTCACCTCAGCCAATTAGCCATCTCACCCCTACTGGCCATTTTACATCTGAGCCAGTGTTGGGCCGGCCAGTCTAATGAAAGGACCCTTCTACTTGATGATTCCAGTGCTCTTTTATCTAAGATGACTTTTCCATAGGGAGGCAAACAATTTGGCAGTAAAGCATTTTAAAGTCTGCACTAAACCTAACTGGAAGCCAGTGTAAGGACTTAAGGACTGGAGTTGTGTTCATATTTTGTTATTCTTATAATAAATTTTGCACCAGCATTTTGAACTAACTGGCAGCTGTATAAAGAATAATTTGAATAGCCACTGAACACCGCATTGCAGTAGTCAATCCTACTAGAAATAAAAAGGAAGCAAAGTGGACATTTATGATCTGGCATATAGGTTTTTTGGGAATTTTAAAGTTCATATTTGACTTGCACATATTCATGTTTTGTTTTTCCTAGTCAATTAATTTATGTTTGACATTAGTTTACTCCCAAAAGGCAGCTGAAAGGAGTTATATTTGTTTCTCATTATACTAGGATGCCAGTTTGTATTATTTTATAAACCCCCATTTTCTGCACTATGGCATCATGGTTAGCATGACAATCATACCCAGATGGCACCAGGACTCCGCAGCATGGGACATTAGAACAACCATATAAAGGATGGTGCACATATTCTTTAAGTATCTGAGATTGGATAAATACTGTCTGATTTGGTGATTCTTAAGGGTTTACTTTCTTTTAATATTTTTGGTTTTATGGTTTTGATTTTTGGTTAGTGTTTTGGTTTTTCAACCTGCTGGCTAACAAAATTGGCCTGACTTTTGACTCCATTTATCTTCCGGTACTCTCTTATAAAAACAAAAATAAATAAGTTGTCAATTTCATTCACAAGTCAGAACAAAGACAATTTCATACATATTGCTGTCGTGGTTTGGTCTGGGCTCAGTCCATGGCTCCTCCACTGTGGTCCTTTCAGGTATTTGCCATTTATTTGGCTAGATTTCTTTTAGTTTCAAAGACTTATTGTTGGCTACTGGGTGATCAGTGTATGTCTGTATCCTGTGAATCTGATTCTACATAGCTAATTACATTTTAGCAGTGAAAAATATACAGTAGACTTTAATATAATACATATACAATACTTGTTAACTGAGGCCATGAGCAGAAGAATCTTTTTAGGCAACTACACCATTTTCGACACTGTTGTTATGGTGTATGAAATCTGTACATTTTGGTTTCCATTATATTTTGTTTGAGACAAGACAACAGATGAACTAAGACAAACCAAAGCATGTTTTCTTCCCTTACACCTTTACTTTTATAACAGCTGTTCACAGCTTTGGTATTACAGCCTGGGAAAGGAGACTGAGCTGATACCTCAGGCTATTGATTACTTTATGGATGAACATCTGGGACAACAATTGGGTTTACATGCCTTGTGCCTTGGTTTGAGACAGAAGAGAAGCAAGAAGAAGAAGGAGAAAAAGAAGAAGAAGAAGAAGAAGAGGAATGGATGAAGACAGCGCTGGTCGTCAGAAAGGCATCATGAACATCAATTGCTAAATCAAACGTCTCCCTGCGACATTCATCCTTGTTATCTCTACCTTTTTTCGTAAGCTTTTCCTAAAGACTATATATATTCAGACTTTCCTATCAGTACCTATTTTCTATTATTCTTTGTTCCAGTGGTACTATTATTATTCTTGTAATAAATACCATGCTTGTTTTTAACTTTCTATGCTTTTTCTTAATGTCTAGAATGAATGAAGTAATAAGTTACATTTTTTTGAGCACCTGGTGACAGCTGGGTTTTTGCCATTATATCTGTGCTGCGAGGTTTAAAATCAGGTTTGTATTTGGAGGATGTGTTGTGTTCAAGTTACATTCCGTGTCTGTGAACCGTTGTAAAGATAACAGGTTTCATTCACTGAAGTGTTCACTACCCAAATCGGTACTCGTGAATCTAAGATGTTTTACAGGCATTCCCGGTATTAACCTGCCTGCGAATATTTAGTGGCAGCATGTCTATGAACTTGTGGATTTTTCTGCGAGTATTTGGTGGCAGCATCACAAAGTTGTTTTCGTCTAGCTGCATCATAAAATGTAGCACAACGTCTGACACGGCTCCTTTTTACTGTTTTCAGTAACTGTTGGATTGCTGCTCTTATAATCAGTTTGAGTTTCATAGTTTGTTTCAAATACGTTAGTATTTGCAGGACTTGTGTTGAAGTGACATTCGGCATCTGTCAAGCGTTGTAAGCATACAACCGGCTTCATCGATAACTTCACATCCAGCTTTTGAGAGTTGAAACATTCATAAACATCAAAGTGTCCACTACTCAAATCGTCACGTGTGAATCTAAGATGTTTAAGAGGCATTGGCGATTTTTTTACACAAAGGTGTAAAATATTTGGCTATTTCGGTACATTTGAAAGCGAGAACCGAACGATTCAGAGGCAGCCATCAACTCACATGTAGAAGCATAGGTGAAGGGCTTAAGCATTTCACTGTTATAGTGCCCCTGTGTAATATAATTATCTCCTGTACCGTCATCAGTCCACACCTTAAACCTGTCCCAGTCATTCAATACATAAGACACAATGTTCCTCCAGATATCAAGATTGAGCTTGATATGTCAGTGCAATATGTAATACAGAGAATGGAAAAGGCAGCCGGCATCTCCGGGCATGGAAACCACTCGGTAAGTGACAGTTCTTTGATCGATGGTGATCACCTTGATAGACATCTCACCACCCAAATCGCTACTTGTGAATCTAAGATGTTTAACAGGCATTCCCGGAATTAACTTGTGGATTTGCTGCGAATATTTAGCGGCAGCATGTCTATTAACTTGTGAATTTTTCTGCGAGTATTTGGCGGCAGTGTCACGAAGTTGTTTCCGTCTAGCTGCATCAGAAATTGTAGCACGACGTCTGACACACCTCCTTTTTACTGTTTTCTCACAGCTTGGATTTCTGCTGATGGACGACCTTACATGGGAGGCGTGGGGATGGGGGACGCAATATAGGCAGGCACCCAACTACGTGGGAGGCGTGGTGATGGGGGACGCAACTCTGCCTTACACAGTGACCGAGCTGCAGGTTGTGCACTTATGTGTACGTAAGTAGGATTCCTAACATAGTGGAACACAATAAATGGATATAGAAAATGTGCTTCCACTGTCTTCATGTCCTCATTGGGTGTCTTCAGATTTTCTCCTTAGCCTTACTGCACTGTTATATTTGAGTGTGCAATGCTGCATTACTGCAGTTAGTGCTGGTGTGCCCCTGCTTAATTTAAAAGAGTAAGTGGGAATGAAATACCTGGTCATGGAGCACAGAGTGTATACCAGGCTAGTGTGGAGGCTGGACAGGCCAGTATCACTACTGTTTTTATAACATCATTTTGCTTTGTTTGATTGTTTCTTTTTTTAAAATGTGTTTTCATTTCTTTATTCTTGAAGTATTCCTTATATATTTTTTGAAATAAAGAGTTTTCACACTACTTCAGCAAGGCCCTTAACCTGCAATTGCTGAGTGCTTTGAGTAACTGATAAAAAAGCGCTATATAAATGTAATGAATTATTATTATATTATTATTACTTTGGACTATGTATAGTGTTTTAATACACAATGGAATTTATTTACTCCACTTCATATAAGAATTATGAAAAATAACTGATGATATAAATCAAACATATGCACAAACAATTTAGAAGTTGACTCATGGTTGTTCTGTTCTGGTGGTGTATGTATATCTGAAAGAGAGCAAAGTTAGGCTTTGATGTACTATCTCCCTTGCTTTCTTATATCTGATGCAGATAGAATGGAGTAGCCATGCTTTTCTGGCTGACGTTTGAAATCCAAATGACTGGAACAGATGTAAGTGGCAAACCGTAATTTTTATCACCATTGAGGGACAATGTTGTAAGTAATGGGCAGCAATCTTAATGTATACATTCTCATTCCCATACATTCAGAAAGGCAACTACAAACACCATTTACATTTAAGTAGCACTGTTACAAATTCAATTCTTATAGATCTTGCGTGTTTGTCATTATTTTAGTGATAATTACAGGGGTAAAACATGGGCTTTGCAAACAGTAGCCTTTTTCATTTGGATGCATTATTTAATACTAGTAACGGCACACTGCACGTTATCATGGGGTGAATACACTTGACTTGATCATTCATAATTTTCATATTTTTTCTCTGTACATTTAGCATTTGTTTGCTCAGAGGTTGATGTGCTTGCTGCTTCCTGAGCTGCTCGTTTCTCCACCATAGCGGCCCACTTCTTCTCTTCTTTCGTCAGCATCTTTTCACGTTAAAACTGATTGAGTTAGTGTTTGTGTTGCAATTACTTAGTACGTTTTCTTTAATTTTTCACTTAGGCTGGCACTTAAGTCTTCAATCTGCCTCAAGAATGATTTAAGGACTGAAGAGGTAAGGGAAGTGATGGCAAAGGTGGTAGAGATGAGAATGGCACCCATACCCAGGCGCTTCACGGCTGCCCGCTGCCGAGAGTTGATTCTAAAATAAAATAAAAATATAAAAAGAGGAATAACCTTGGAGTTCAATCATCACCCCGAAAGCTTATAGTAGATGTCACCATGTGTACCAAATTTCAGGTCAATAGGTCAAACGGTTTTCGAGCTACAGGTGATTTAAAATCCTGGACAGACAAACAGACAGGTAGTGTATCTATACTAATAAAAGGCAAAGCCCTCACTCACTCACTGACTCATCACTAATTCTCCAACTTCCCGTGTGGGTGGAAGGCTGAAATTTGGCAGGTTCATTCCTTACAGCTTCCTTACAAAAGTTGGGCAGGTTTTATATCGAAATTCTACGCGTAATGGTCATAACTGGAAGCTGTTTTTCCATTTACTGTAATGGAGATGAGCTTGAACGCCGTGGGGGCGGAGTTTCGTGTGACATCATCACGCCTCCCACGTAATCACGCAGTACATAGAAAACCAGGAAGACCTCCAAAAAGCGCTGAAGAAAACATGCATTATATAATTGAGAAGGCAGCTAAACAATAAGAAGCGAAGCGAGTGACATATACAACCATATTCATGAGTTCTGCTACTTCGGAAACAAAGCACGATGTAAACCTACACTTTAAATTAAGTTCATAGACAGGCTGCCACTGGCGTTTGTAATTTAGTGCCTGCCCATATAAGGCCGTCCGTCAGCGGCAATCCAATAGCAAACTCCCACTAAATATTCACGGGTGAAGGACTGTGTTTATGGAGAGGAAGATGAGATGGTCAGGGTGGTGTTTGACACAAACTCAGCGAAACTGCGAGAGAAAGTTTTAAGTGCCAGGACTAAGGTAACATTAAATACAGCCACGGACATAGCACCAGATGGCACCAGCACAGCTGGGAACCTTCGATGCATGTACACCGAGTGGCTCACGTGAACTGACGCAGTGCACAGATAAAAAGCAACAGTTCCAAAGAGCGCTGAACAAAACCGAATTACACAATTGAAAAGGCAGCAAAAATATGAAGCGTCTGATAAGCATATTCATAAATCCAGCTACTGCGGAAACAAAGCACATGGTGGAAAAAGTCAATGTCCCGCTAAAGGAAGACAGTGTAAAAAAACCGTGCATGCAGTGTGTCAGGTCTCAGATAAAGAAGAAGACGAGCTGTTTATTGATGCAGTAAGAAACGAATCGATGAAAGAAACCTGTCATCTTTACAACGATTGACAAACACGGAATGTAACTTGAACACAACACATCCTACAAATACGAACCTGATTGAAAGAAATAATGATAATCAAATCCTTGATGACAGCAACACTCAGTAACACTCACAAAACAAATACTGTATATTGACAGTCATGTTACGTTATTTTTAAAATGTTCCCTTTTCTTTTCTAGCTTTTTAACACACTACTTCTCGCTGCGATACGCTGGTATATATATATATATATATATATATATATCCCGATCTACATACTCGAATAATGGATACTTTATTCGCCATCAATGATTGTTTTGGTAAAGCCATACTCAGTGTATTCATTAGATGAACGGTAAAAAGTAAGAGCGAGGGAAGGATGCAGGCTGTAGTGCGCGTCAACTCTATCTGAATTGCGCGATCACATTTCAAAAATATATCTTTTCAAGTTCTATTTAGTCCATATTTGTCAAACTCAAGGGCCACGGGCCACATCCGCCCGGCGTAATTATATCCGCCCGAGATCATTTTATATACTGTTTTATTGTTATTAATGGCCCAGGTATATGAAGCGCTGGTAACACAATAAACTACAGATCCCATAATGCAGCGCTTCAGCTTTAATCAAGTGTAGCTTATGATGCTGCAAGTTATTGCGAAGCTAGCTCACACGATGCTGGAGAGAAAAGTTCATTCTGAAAATAGAGCCTTTAAAAACCGATGGGAGGCTGAGTATATGTTTACTGAACCCGTGTGTCTCATTTGTGGAGCTAATGTGGCTGTAATTACAGAATTTAATCTAAAGGCGGCACTATGACACAAAACATCAGGGTAACCTGAATGCAATGCAGAAGATACAGAAAGCAGAATAATTAAATAAGAACCTGACACTTCAGCGGACGTGCACAATCACAAAGTGATTTCAAGTGAAGCTGCTTTTATGGGAGACACAAATGCACCAGTACACCTTGCCCCACTTTCCCTGTTGCCAAGTAATGTTAAACCAAGTCGTAACTACGGTGTTCCCAAATACGCACTTTGCTGATAAACTGAGTGCACTGAGTTTGCACGGCGCTTTGGTGACTTTGAAGAACAAAAAGTCCGTCTACATGCGGCTCGAACCTTGTGCATGTTTGGTAGCACATATCTGTGTGAGAAGCTCTTCTCAGTGATAAAGACTAACAAAACAGCACACAGGAGTCGCCTCACTGATGAGCACCTGCAATCCATCCTGAGAATCTCCACAACACAGAACCTCACACCAAACAGAAACGAATTTGTTGCCAAAAAAAGATGCCAGGCGTCCAGCTCTAAAATGACATATGAGCAAAGACAACTGAATGATTTGATTTGTTATTGCTGAAAGGAACACATTTTATTTATATTTCCAGGTTTTGTTATGCAGCATGTTCATATTTGAATTTGTATAATTTTGACAGGATATATTTTTATGGAGAGCAAAATCTTTTGGGATATTTAAAATCTAAGTTTATTTTTATATAAAATTACATAAGAGTAAAGAAATTTGAATGTTTGTTCTTTTAATGTTTACTTTATTTCTAACTTGTATAATTTAGACAGGATATATTTTTATGGAGAGCAAAATATTATAAGTTGTTTAAGGTTTGAGTTGATTTATTCAGGAATAATATTCCTGTCTGTTTTTACCATTCCTACCAAAGATATTTCTGTCGACTAAATAAAAATTCCTTCTATTTAAAATTTAAATAGAACTTGAACAAATACGATAGTTCATAATATCCACGCAGACTTGCACGTAAGAGCGGAGTTATCCATTTTAACAAGCAGCGTATTGCACTGATCTGAAATAGCTGTGTGTGTATATATGTAGATATGTATGTATATGTATATATATGTTTATATATGTGTGTGTGTATGTATATATATATATATGTATTTGTGTGTATATATGTGTGTGTATGTATATGTATGTGTATATATGTAGATATATATGTATGTATATATGTGTATATGTATAGATATGTATATATATATGTTTATGTGTGTGTGTGTAAATATATATATATATATATATATATGACAACAACACTCATCACTCACAACAGTGACAAAACAATTACATTGATAATCATGTTACGTTATTTTCAAAATGTTTCCTTTTCTTTTTCATTGCTTCTTTAACACACTACTTCTCCGCTGCGAAGCGCGGGTATTTTGCTAGTTATATATAAAGAGTAATACTGTCCAGGGGTGCGGAAATCCAAGGCCCGACTTGTCCGACACGGGTAAATTGACTGTCGGACAAGCATGTTTTTCTGGTTTCAGTTGTCTGTGGACAAGTGCAATTTTCTGGAGAAAAAAGAAGTATATGTGCTATGCAGGGCACATTTTTACCACTACTTTGAAATTTTAGACATTTGGGTATGTACTTTGTGCGGAAACAGTCTACTTAGGCATGTTCTTCATGTCTCAAATTGGTCTTCAATATTGTTTACAAAACGACGGCTGATTTTTCAAAGGGGAAGCATTCTTATGGTCTGACATAAGTATTTTACCCTACTATTTACACGCTTGAAGATGCAGTCATTTTTTTTAATGCCGACATTACGATGTAATCTAATGATATTTCATTATAATCGATAACTTTTATATATTATTGATAAAATTCATTGCTTCTTCATAAAAATGCGGTCATACTTAAAATGCAAATGTTTTCACCACATAACAAAGCTTGTTAGGCAGTTAATCTTTCCTGAAATTTGCAATTTCGCGTAGGTTGTGATATATTGAGGAGTTAAGAAGTTTATTGCGTGACAACATCAACTTTGATGAGCTGTCTATAGATCGTTTTTGATTAGAGAATTTTTCATATAAAACAAATTGGTTTTGCGCCGTCAGTTTATTAAAAATAAAGAAGAAAACATTCTAACGGTTTCCAAATGTTATGAAATATCTATAAAAATCTTCACTTAGACGCGATTATTTTTTCCTGACAACATTGGTAATATTTACTTCTTTGGAAATGTACCATCTTGCGGAATTTTGAATACGTCATTGGGGATTACCTGCATAACCCATAATGCACTGCGGTAAGCACGTTTTTCTCACTATATACGTGTTGCTGAAACTGAAACAAGTAGCATCGCGAATGAGAAATGGATCGTTTCTTGATTAAAACTGTCACAACAGGCCCTGAAAAACCTGACAATGAGGGCAAGAAAAGAAAAACAAAAGCTGAAAGGGACTGTGACTATGATAAAAACGAAAATGGTCTTTTCAATCGCAATGGCTCAAAGAGTTTCCGTGGGTAAATGCAGAAATGAACAGCATTCAGTCCATGCTGTCTGAGATGGTAAAGATTCTTGGGGTAGAAGATGTTGCAAGGCAAAAGCTGAAGAACATGGCAGAAAATGAATCAGGATCGTGTTCTGTTATGTAACTGTAATATGTGAAACAGAACTAGTATAGCTATAATGAAGGCATTGTTTATTAGTGAGTTAAAATGATAAGGGAATCTTTTATATAATGTTCTAGAGCAAAATACTACTCCCTGAAAGAACTTTTTTCAGTTTTAAAACGGAAGGCAGTTTTGGTATCAATAAAAGAGATCAGAAAAAATAAACTGTTTTTCATTTTTGTTATTTGTTTATTGGCAAGTGAATTTAACTGGCGGACAAGTGGATTTTCTAAGTTTACTTGCCCGTGGACAAGTAGAAAAAAATTTGATTTCCACACCCCTGCTGTCCTCCAGATTCAGGGTCTCCATCTGTGGAATTTCTACCTTTTATCAATGGGCTTTCTCTTGGCATTCTAGTTCCTTTTTATTTTCCAAACACATGAAAATGGAATGTCCAGGGTTAATTCCTGCCTTGTACTCAGTGATACCTGATTATCCTTTAGTTTCCCATTACTCTTAATGGAAAAGCACAGTTAGAAAATGAATTGCTAGATTTATACTAATGTGGCTGTGTGATATAGCGGTTCCGCAGCTCAGAATAACAGGTCAGTTTTAGATAAATAATCACTGCACTTGCGGCATAAAGAGGGGGCATGGTAGTGTGGTCGAAGCAGTTCCTAGGCACAATGTGGGCTTGAATGTTTCCACACTGAAGTGCACAGGTGTGGGATCACCCATGTCCGTAATTGATGATGGGAGTTGCTAATCGCAGCACCTGTGCCATGTCCCCATTATATATAGTAGGAGCGCAAGTGGGGAGGAGGAATAAAGAAATGGAAAGAAAAGAATGGGGGTTAAGAGAGAGAAGGCAGGAGGCAAAGGAGCCGGTGCGTGTGCGTGAGTGAGCAAGGGAGCGAGAGCAGGCTTGCTGTATTAACGAAAGGAAGCTGAGAGAAGAGCCCCTTACTAGACTTGGCTGACACTTGGGGGCAGAAACAAGTTGTCACTCCTGCTGAACGCTTAAGAGGAGCAGGATTGACCAGAAGGTGGTTGGCTTGACACAGAAGGCAGCGGGAGTAGAAGGCTTGGGAGGTTGAAACCCCAGCATGAGCATGAGCGCCCTGGTCTCTGGGAAACCCGAGTCTCGGACTGGAGGAGCTGAATGAAGCCAGGGATCGTGAAGCTTCCAGACCAGCAGGAGAAGGTCAGTTGCAGGAAGGGCAACTCCCCTGGTGCAGGACCTGGATGGGAGAAGCAGGGGAACCGCCAGCTAAAGAAGGCACCAGGTCTTGTTTTTAAAGTACTGCTTCCTGCCCTTGTTATTAATCTCGTTTGTAATGGAATTATTTATTGGAATTATTTTAACCTTGACTTTGGACCGCATGTTTTTAATGGATTATTTATTTATTGACTTCTGATTGCGGGTGGCACGGTGGTACGATGGTAGTGCTGCTGCCTCGCAGTAAGGAGTCCTCGGTTCGCTTCCCGGGTCCTCTCTGCGTGGAGTTTGCATGTTCTCCCCATGTTTGCGTGGGTTTCCTCCGGGTGTTCTGGTTTCCTCCCACAGTCCAAACACATGCAGGTTAGGTGCATTGGTGATCCTAAATTGTCCCTAGTGTGTGTGCGTGTGTGTGTGTCCTGCGGTGGGCTGGCGCCTTGCCCGGGATTTGTTCCTGCCTTGCGCCCTGTGCTGGCTGGGATTGGCTCCAGCAGACCCCCGTGACCCTGTGTTAGGATATAGTGGGTTGGATAATGACTAGGGAATCCATTCCCGGGAATTCGGGAATCCCGCATGTCATTCCCGGGAATCCCGGACTCCCAGGAATGACACAGTGCATGGGCATCTCACATGTGAATGGTTATAGAACAACTGACACTTATTTTTAATAAAATTACTGCAATATGTTGACACCAATAAAAGACTAACCTTTTCTACAAGCAGTTCATACTGTCATATAAGTACACGTATCTAGTTCAGGGTTGCCCATACTGTTTCGATTTGCGAGCTACTTTTAAAATGACCAGGTCGAAATGATCTACCTATATTATAAATGCTATATTTTTTATATATATATATAGTATAGTTTGATGCAATGAAATGATGCAAAGAGTACTCAACACGTGTTTCGCCATAATTCTGGGCTCATCAGGCGTACACACTCACTGCACCCCCTCTCGTGGATTGAACCTCGGACATCAGCGTCGAAGCCTCTTTACGTTGCACCACAGCGTGTGGTTCATTTATTTGACAGCATGTAGATCGAAGTAATTACATTCATGACATTCGTAGTCTGAATCACAATCTGACTGTATGCCAATCAAGTGGCAAATGCCATAGGAAGGATATATGATAGACTAACATTTAAAAAAATTATTTTTTTGAATGCAATGCGATCTACCTGCACTCCCTTTCCGATCTACTGGTCGATTGTGATCGACGTATTGGGCACCCCGATCTAGTTAGTTGCGGTAATAAGAGCGTAGAAAGAACAACGTGTCCAGAGTGCGATTCGCCCAGGTGAGAGCGCAACTTCGTGCAGAGTACGCCAGCCGCTGAGAAAACACACTCTGCCTCTAATGAAGTAGGCGGCACAGTCATCAGATACTGATACACTTGTTCTAAACAACGCCCGCGCTTGCAGTTGCTCTGAAACACCGCCATTTCAGCTTTTACTGATGCATCCGGTTTCTTGTCATCATTCTGTGATGGCAAGTTTCTTGGCACAGATAATGCGGATGCAACAGACTGACGCATTGCAATTTCAAGTTGCTGTTCAAAGCCGTTGTCTGACAGACATCAATGAAGTCTGCCCCATCCTGGCATTCGTAAGCTGCAGAGTGCAGACTCCTCCCAGTCCACTGTGCTCAGTCTATGTGGGCCAAAAAACCGTGCCACGTAATTATTTTCAACTATAACTTTGTTATTTCTTGATCGATTTTTACACTTTTACACGCTATATATGCAAGCTTGGCTGTTCCTGGATTCCCTAATAATGACTGACTTTTGATTGCACTGCACTATTTGAACACTTTGGATTTGTTTTGTTGGTTTTTAATAAAAGCACTTCTGCACTTTACACCTTTCCCCTGACTTTGTTTGGTGTCCTCATTGTTCAGCTCATCTAGTTACATTACTGACAGCTTTGGGTTCAAGGGCTACCTATAGGGAAGTGGGAGTGTGAAGCAGAACCTGCATTGTCACATTCTGCTCAGAATTCCAGTTAACTAATTATGTACTATTTTCTTTGTATTTCAATGGTTAAAATTCTTCTCAGAAAAGTGGAAATTATTGTTAAAATACTAATGAATACTTTTTCAGACTATAACATAACATTATGTTAACATATAGCATTGTTTTTTAGTGGGTTATAAACCCTTTTCTGCTCAAATAAGCACCAGATAATTGCAATGAAGATTAATATTGTGTAAGTAATCCAGTCATATGAGGATAACATACTCATGTCCATATCAATATTAACGGGTTAAAATTTTTTCTGATGTTATATTTCCTATGTCTACCATGTCTGGATCCTTTAAGCATTTTTGTTATTGTATAAAACATCTATCCTTCCATTCAATTGCTATGACTGTATACATAATGCCTGCATTTATGCTGAAAAAGCCACAAGATTATCTTACTTTTTGAAGACCCTGACAAAACATGCAATGAATAAACTAGATTAATCATTTGTGATCAGGCATATTGTAACATGGCATCAGACCCCCAGATCATTAAGGTAAAACAGTTTCATATGTCACCTAGTTTGTCAAATATTCTTTTAACACTACATGTGAACAGTTTTGTACATTGATATATATTTTATCACAGTTCTACATGCCATTTTACTTTTTCATTATATTTATTCATTTTTGTTTCTTGAATTTTTATTGAGAAAGGGTGGCATGATGGTGCCTCTTGAATTTAGCATCCTGGGTTTAAATGTTTGCATAGTCTACCTGTGTCTCTACATTGCCCATATTCCGATTAGGCAGATACAGCAGTGTCAACGGCAATGTATCCAGAGTTTTTTGTTGCCCTTGCACCCAATGTTGTTAGGATAAGTTAGTGCAACTGTGAAACATAAAATGTTGCTTCAGAAAATTAATGGATGGATGAAGCTGAGTTTGTGTTCTTTCTCCTCCCAGTATTAATTTTGTTTTCTAGATTTTAATGGATGTCAATATTATCACAATATATTCACCATATTAGATGCATATAGTTTTACATATTGATAAAATAATGTAAAGTGGATCACATTGCTCACCATGGTGGATGGACATGCAGAATGTAAGATCTCTAGGGCCACATTTTTTCTATCAACTTTTTCTTAATATATTATATATGATATATTATACTGTATATGTCTGAAAGCACATCATGAAGTCTATATTTTATTCATCTTTTTTCAGAGATTATACTGATGGCTTCCATAATATCTCTTCCTCTCTCTCTCTCTCTCTGAAAATTGTAGTCCAATGAAGAAATTCTTTATACTGAGAATGCCTTGGATGAAGATGAGGCTAATATAAAATAGCTGCTTTCTGTGGGGACTTAAAAAGTTTTTGGTAGACCAGGTTGCTTCCAATACAGACTCCTTAGAGCACAGTTTTCAAGAATGGTTTTTTTTCTGTGCCGTAAAATGACAGAGGTTAAAGAAGAGCAGATAAAGATTTCAAAAGAATTTGGTAGTGTTGATGAACATAACAGAAAGATCCAAACACTGGAACATCAATTTGCTGATCTTATCACCTAAATATTGGACCTAAAGGATAGAAACCAAATAATACACATTGAAAACAATTGACAACCCAAAGCAAATTCTGAAAAAAAATTAATGCTAACTACATTTGTAACTTTGCATGATTTTTCCCTACTGATTGAAGGATACTATAGAATATGTATCCCTACCAGAAGTTCTTCTCATTTGATGCCCCTGATAATGAGGTTTATTGATTATACTGACCATCAGGCTGTCCAGAAAAACCTTCACTCTGTCTTTTAAGGGCAAATACTTATCGGCTCCCTAACCTTCGTGGCAATGGCATATGGGGTGAAAAGGACTTGTGAAGTGGGCTTGCAGTATGTTTTTTATACCTGTCATGCCTCAAGTTAACTCATGCTTTGGGAAACAAGATTTATGATGAGCCAAAGCAATCCTTTGAGGCTATCAACAACTGTGTACAGTAATCCCTCGCTATATTGCGCTTTGACTTTCGCGGTTTCACTCTATCGCGGATTTTAAATGTAAGCACATCTAAATATATATCACAGATTTTTCGCTGGTTCGCGGATTTCTGCAGACAGTGGGTCTTTTAATTTATGCTACACGCTTCCTCAGTTTGTTTGCCCTGTTGATTTCATACAAGGGACGCTATTGGCGGATGGCTTAGAAGCTACCCAATCAGAGCATGTATTACATATTAACTAAAACTCCTCAATGCTATAAGATATGCATCCCGCGCGGAGCTTGATTGTTTGCTTGTCTCTACCTCTCTCTCACCCTCTCTGACATTCTCTGCGCCTGATGGAGGGGCTGTTTGCACAGAGGCTGTTTGCTTAAAAGATACTAACGCTCCTCTAAAAAAATGCCGCTTTATTGCGGTGCTCTGCATATTTAAAAGCACAAAAGCACACGTATTGATTTTTTGATTGTTGCTTTAATCTCACTCTCTCTCTCTGACGTTCTCTGCGCCTGACGGAGGAGATGTGAGCAGAGGGGCTATTTGCACAGAGGCTGTTTGCTTAGAAGATACTAACGCTCCTCTAAAAAATGCCGCGGCAAACTTAAAAGCACAAGTATTGATTTTTTGATTGTTTGCTTTTCTTTGCGAGTGCTCTCTCTCTCTCTCCCTCTGAAATTCCTTCTCCTGAAGAGAAGAAGATATATTTGCATTCTTTTAATTGTGAGAAAGAACTGTCATCTCTGTCTTGTCATGGAGGACAGTTTAAACTTTTGACTAAAGGGTGTTATTTCATGTCTAGAGGGCTCTAATAATGTTAACAGTGTGGAAGAGTTTATAAGGGCTTAAAATATATAAAAATAACTACACAAACATATGGTTTCTACTTCGCGGATTTTCGTCTATCGCGGGGGGTTCTGGAACGCAACCCCCGCGATCGAGGAGGGATTACTGTATACTCTTTCACCTGTCCTGTCATACCATTATTGGTAACAGTGCTGTGATGTCACTAAAAATCACTACTGGCATTGCTGTGCAAACAAAAGTTAATGACACTCTGTATTTCTTTATTTGAGGGTGTTGCGGCTGGTCCCTGTGCTTTAACACTGGAATTACCAAAGCCTATGAAAAAACTCGTAAATCTTGTCTTCTAAATGTGTTGATAAGCACAAGCAGCAAGCAGCCTGCTATGCCAATGCCCTACACCAATACCCCCCCGACTCCCTACGCAGAAAGGGCAAAATGTTCTCCCAGTTCAAGCCTTGATTATCTGGGAGTGAGCTACATAGAATTCTATAGAGTAAATAATTCACGTGTGTTCCGTGTCTACAACAATCTATGTAAACACATTCAAATTAAAAACAATTATAAGCCTCTGTTCACTAATTTGATTAAGAAATGTCCCCAAGGACTTATCATACTAAAATTTAGTACCGTGTTGTTATATGCGTTTATTCTGTCTGTGTGAATCTTATAAAATTTAAAGCATTTCTCTTGTTTGTAAGCCGAGGGAGAGCTTTTTGTAACACATGCTAAAAAATTTAAGAGCATATGAATGGCTCCTCTGGCACCAGATCTGCAACCACTAAACATAAACAACTGTTAAAACAGGCACTGTAGATTTAGCGTTAATTTTTCAGACATCGTTCAAAACAAAGCAAATTATAATCATACAATTAAACTTGTAAGAAATAAAGAATAGAGTTATCCTTTAAAACTCATAAGACCCAATTCATTAATGTCCCAAGGAAGTATGCACATCATTCTAAAATGTGTTCTTGTTTGTAAACGTGTATCTCTTTAAAATTAACACTAGAATTACCAGAGCGAACAAAAAAACTTGTAAATCCAGCCTACCCTAAATCCCTTTGCACCTCTCTGTCAGCGTCTTTTGTCTTCTAAATGTGTCATAAGCCCAAGCAGCAAGCAGCCTGCTATAACACCCCCCACCCCGCCTCAGAACGGGCAAGAAGTTCTCCCAGTTCCTGCCTTGATCTATACTAATAAAAGGCAAAGCCCTCACTGACTGACTCACTGACTCATCACTAATTCTCCAACTTCCCGTGTAGGTAGAAGGCTGAAATTTGGCAGGCTTATTCCTTACAGCTCACTTACAAAGGTTAAGCAGGTTTCATTTCGAAATTCTACACGTAACGGTCATAACGGTTGACAACGTCCGCCATGTTGAACTTACTTATTTATGGCTTCCCTGCGCTAACTGAAAACGATGTATGTACTTATTTCGATGGTATGACGCCACTGTCGGCCGCCATATTGAATTTTCCAAACATCACTAATTCTCCAACTTCCCGTGTAGGTAGAAGGCTGAAATTTGGCGGGCTCATTCCTTACAGCTTACTTACAAAAGTTAAGCAGGTTTCATTTCGAAATTCTACGCGTAACGGTCATAACGGTCAACAATGTCTGCCATGTTGAACTTTCCTATTCATGGCCCCATCTTCACGAAATTTGGTAGGTGGCTTCCCTGTGCTAACCGAAACCGATGTACATACTTATTTGGTGGTATGGCGCCACTGTCGGCCGCCATATTGAACTTTGCAACGCGTCACTAATTTTCCAACTTCCCGTGTAGGTAGAAGGCTGACCCCATCTTCACGAAATTTGGTAGGTGGCTTCCCTGCGCTAACTAAAACCGATGTACGTACTTATTTCAGTGGTATGATGCCACTGTCGGCCGCCATATTGAAGTTTCCAATGTCACTAATTCTCCAACTTCCTGTGTAGGTAAAAGGCTGAAATTTGGTACTTATTTCGGTGGTATGATGCCACTGTCGGCCACCATATTGAACTTTTCAACAGTCTTTGTTACTTATGGGCCCATCTTCAAGACGTTTGGCACGCGGGTTCCCAACTGAATCCTACTTACGTACATATATACGTCCATAGCCTGCAGCTCAGTCACCGTGTGAGGCGGCGTTGGGTCCCCTATCCCAATGCCTCCCACATTGTTGGCTGCCTGCCTATATAAGGCCGTCTGTCGCTCCAGTCTCTACATTCCCTTCCTTGCTTCACCACGGTATTCATGTCTCCCTGCTGATAACTACAGCCTTTTTATTTAATCCACGGCTTCTCCGCTGTTTTATTGTTCATTTATTACGATTATAGTTATTGTGTAGGTATTTTAGACTTACTTTACATTGTTCAGGTACCCATTTCCTTTATCATTCCAACCATACCCCCAATTAACATGTCTATCGAGGTGATAACCATCGATCAAGAACTGTCACTTACCAAGTGGTTTCCATGCCCAGAGATGGCACCTGCCTTTTCCATGCTCTTTGTTACATATTGCACGGCCATATCAGGCTCACTCTTGATATCCAGGGGAACATTGTGTCTTATGTATTGAATGATTGGGACAGGTTCAAGGTGTGGACTGATGACGGTACAGGAGATAATTATACTACACAGGAGCACTATAAGAGTGAAATGCTTAAGCTCTTCACCTATGGTTCTGCATGTGAGTTGATGGCTGCCGCTGAATTGCTCGGTTGTCGCTTTCAAGTGAACCGAAATGGCCAAATATTTTACACCTTTGGACAACCGCCAATGCTTCTTTAACATCTTAGATTCACAGGTGATGATTTCAGTAGTGGACACTTTGATGTTTAGAAATGTTTAGACTCTCAAAAGCTGGATGTGAAGTTATCAATGAAACTGGTTGTATACTTACAATGCTTGACAGATGCCGAATGTCACTTCAACACAAGTCCTACAAATACTGTCGTAATTGAAACAAACCATGAAACTCAAACCGATTATGACAGCAGCAATCCAAGCTGTGAGATTTGAAACAAGATTACTGTTCACATGGCCAACTGTACGTTGCATGCTCAAGAGTAAGCTCAGCGCACAGCTACAGCTTGGTCATATTACAACTGGAGGGCCGAACTGACAACGTGGCATACAAAGAGATCCTTAACAAATAATTATTGGTATATTTTCCCTCAGTTTAAAAAGGTTTCATTTTCTTCTTAATAAAAATGTTAAGGCAGTACTTCGCCGCAGCGAAGCGCGGGTATTTTGCTATTTGATTATATGGGGGTGAGCTACCCAGAATTGTAAGGCGGAAATAATTTGATGTGTGTTTTGTGTCTACAACAATCTATGTAAACGCATCATTAAAACAGAAACATTTTCATGTTTTAGTAATAAATGACAAAATGTAGACATTAACTGTATAATGTGTGAAGGCTGAAGTCCAAATATCAAATAAACACTTTCATAAAAGGTGCAAGGATAATATAACATCTTCTGAGGTGCAGTGGTAAGAACTGCTAATTTATAATCCAGAGGTCACGAGTTTGAAACCAGCTCCCCTACAAATTTACTGTTTTGAGTAGTGAGCTGCTCTTATTGTTCATATTACACAATAAAAACATACATTTGATTTGTGTCTGTAACAGTCGGTGTAAATTTATAGTACTTGTAAAAGTTCGCATTTTTCATCGTTTATTCTCTCAGTCACAATCGAGATACAAAACCCTCCCCCCACCCCAGATGTAATGCTGTTAGTTTTTATCTGAAACTAGTAATGACTTGCTTAATGCTGACTAACACATTTACAAGACAAAAGATGCTGACAGAGAGGTGCAAAGGGATTTAAAGTGGGCTGGGATTATGAGTTTTTTGTAGGCTTTGGTAATTCTAGTGTTAATGTCAATTTCTCGTCCTTCTAGATTAAAGTATTACTGTATGAAGGTTTTGCATCCCTTCTGTGCACCATTTATTCGTGGTTGTTGATTTGCTGATGTATGTATTTATTATGTTGTATTGTTTGGGACATTCTAGCAGGAGGCAGTGTGGTGTGGTAGTGAGTGGGTTTGTTATAGTCTGTTGACTAGTTTGGTGTTTCATGTGCTTTGTAGATAGGCAGCCTGTAATTGTCAATGCATGCACTTCTGATTGGGGACGGGGAAATTGGGCAGCACGGTTAGATTGCGCATTCAGATACTCCTGTTATAACTATTTTTAAAATTTCTTTTATTTTCTGCCTTCACATTCACTTTTCTCTCCCTTTAATACCTAATCTACTGTTGTGTCCTGGAATGTTCATGGTCTTGGCTTAAATATTAAGAGGTTGTGCCACCTATTGAAAATTCAGTGTTTCTACTTTACACAATGATAAATTATACAGGAAGCTTTCCAGCAAAATGGATTTACTTTTTGTCATTAACACTGACTGTGTGGACGATCCTGTGAAATTGTTTCTGTAATGGGGCTGTGTAATCAATTTTTTGTACAATACAAAAGACGAGTGTCTCTTCCTGATCTAAAATTATACCATTGGGCATTTGTGTCTGCCCATTTTGGGGTTGGGTTGTCCCACCTGTTAACAGTCCATCCTGGGTTCCTGATCAAAGTAATTTGGTCTTCCTCTATTTGCACCCTGTCCTGTCCTTTCTGAAATTTAGACTGTATTTCCCTGAACTCGGTCCTTTTATGTCCTCTTCCATCCGGATATGGCATGGGTTGAAAGATACTTGGCCTCCTGTCCAGTCTTTGACACACCTAGACCCTACTCTGTTATAATGAGGTACTTCCAACTTGAGAACGCTCCATCTTTTTCCCCTCCATGGGCTTGTCAATGTATTATTTTTTTGATGACTCAGTGCTCAGTTAGATGTTTAAATGGCTGCATTCTATGTTCTGAATTCTATTTTTGCCTTTTTTCTTTTACCTCCACCTAAGATCTATCTTTAATATATGTGGTATTCCATTATCTGCCCCTCTTCCCTCACTTCCTCTTTTTTATATCTCTTGTTCCCTGTCTTCCTGTTTAAAACTTGTCACCAGTCCTCTCTGTCCTGCTTTATGTAAAACTGCTTACAGATCTTTGCCACTATACCATACGTGAAAGAGTGACCTCTCTTCAACTCTCCCCTGTCCTGAATATGATATTTCTCTGTCCTTAAAAAAACTAATCATCATCATAATGGTCATAAGTTTATACATCTCCTTTATCTTACACCCCAAAAGTGTTATGCTATGAATATTACCATTGACCATACTGCCATATTTCCTCCTTTTAAATGCTTCTGGTATTTTCATCAACCATTACAGATGACTTGCGTGCACACCCTGATGCCTTACTCACAAAAGGGCTTTTGCATAAGTGAGAAGAAAGTTTTCACCTACAGTGAAACCCCACAGCACCCACAACAATCACACACTCTAGTTGAGCCAATATAAAGTGTGGGATTTTTTTTCTACTTCAATCCCATACCTGATTTATTATTTATATAGAGTATGTGATGTTCATAATATATGAGTATAAGTGTTTGCCTATTGGGGTAAGTGAGAGGGTCCTTTTGAGGAGGATCTTAATCCAGCCTTGGGTACTTTTCTCCGTTTTTGTTGGCACTGCCCACCTGTATCTTCCTATTGGTTCTCTTTCGTTTCCATAACTATTCTTATGTCACCCCATATCTTTAAATTTCTGGACTTCTCTGCTATCTGTCTCACCTCTGCACAGTAGAGTCTGTTCTAACTTGGCACAACTGTAGCCAAGTTGGCTCTGGCCTCTAACCAAAAATTCCCAGAGTCTTTCTCATCAAAACCTTTGGAAGTCTTCTTTTTTGCTAAATGGTTCCCCTCCAAATTTCTTTTGTGCATATTAATGGGTAATCCAATTCCAATGTCCGTAAGTGGGTTTCTGCTGTTATGATGGGTGGACAGGGATTACTGATTTTTTTTTTCTTTCGTACAATCAAGCTTCTCCAGCATTCTTTTTTCCTGGCCTAGGGGTGCATCTGCTGCCTACCCTCATAGACCTTCTGATTCCTTATTTATTTTTCTATTTCCTTTTCTTTTTATATATGACATTCATCGCAGAACTAGGGCTTAGGAGGAGAGTTGCAGGGAACTTTGTTTTATCTTTTGCCTTTAAAACGGTTGTAATTATTTGTGTGCATTTTATTGGGTTTAATAAATATTTGATCATAAAAAATGCAGTATAGTGCAAGTCAAATTCCAAAAACCGACATCTGCCAAGGTGTAACTTCTGTTAGTCCAGTGTAGTGGGGTGTGTGCACTGCAGATGAAAAGCTTTGGGATGCATCAATAACACAACATTTTTTCTATTAGGACTAGCACATCTACTTTTAAACAACATTTGATGTCCATTAAAATTGAATCCTGTTAGGCTAAAATTTGTCTACAACCTGTCTGTCTCCGACAAGCCATTTACCACATGTAGTTGCACAGAACTTTTTTGACTCTGCAATTTCCTTACTGCTTAATTCCCCAGAGCATGGTAGAATAAGTTAAATTCTTTCTTGAACATCTGTTTCAGTTTATTTTGGCAAACTGCATCCTGGACATTCCACCATTGTTATTTCTTTGTTCAGCGCTTTATAAACACCGTCTGCCAGGCAGAAGTCTACAGTGGCATCCGAGCAACTGTACTTTAATACCCTGAAAAATAGTAAGTCTTGGTTGAAGGAACAAATAGCTATGAGTCTTGTCATTTTAACCAAAACAGAAAAAACATGCCTGGTCCAATAAATGGATTTGCAGTGTAAACCCAGACAAAATGTTAAAATAATAACTTCAAATTATTTTTCCAATTTATAGCTGAGGAATCATTATTTTTCAAGGAGCTATTCAAACATGAACTGCAAATTTGATACCATCTTGAGAAAATTAGCTCTATCAGGCTAAGTGTTATTTTTAATTGAAATTATTCTTAACAGTAATGGATAACAGTCTTGTTTAAATTCTAATTGAGAATGATGTACTTTACACCTTGTAGCAGGAGGCCCATTTGTCCTTCAGCAGACCCAAAGACGCACTTCATATATTTGCACACACAGAGTATGTTAATAATGGACAGACATGGCTTACTTGCCTAATGGCCATAAGATCATGGAAAGGGCACCACTAGCTTGCATGACTAGCAGAAATTTTAATTTATGTTTACTGCATTGAGTTCAGTTATTCTTTTTAAACAGAAAACAAATTTCACTTATACTTTGTTTACTGATTTCTCTGTTTAGAGTATACATGGATAAAGGGATTTACATGTGATGACTTAGTGGTGGAGTCCAAAGTGAAAAAATATGTTTTTTTGTCTAAACAAACACACCCACGGTTTATGTAAAGATTTTTCATGGGACATGGTGAACACCCCAGATATGCAAATTGATGCAGATATGTAGAGCACAACTTTGTTGGTGATCAATAGAAAAAATTAAGGCAATGATTGTAGCTGCAATGCTTCTTAAAAGGTAGGCGAAATATGCAGACTGAGATGGTGCCATTAGTGCTAAATATGCAATGAGAGAGAAAAAAATAGTATAGAATGTAAATTACAGTAATGGTGGTACCACAGCTAATCATTTAACAGATAATTTTACAATATAATTCAACTGACTGTACTGTAATATATGATCAAGCATATTTATTATATAAATATTTATTATGTACACAAATATAGAGTAAAATGAACAGAAAATTTAATGACATGAACAACTCAAGTAATATTTAATTAATTTGAACTAAACACATTGAGTCAAATGATGTAAATAAGCTGCATAGATAGACAGACAGATTGGTACAGGGTGGCTTAATGCTTGAGTCCATGTCGACCTTTACATATCTAGGTATGTGTGTTTGTGTGTGTGTTCACTTCTTTCTCTTCATTCTCCATCATGTGCTTTGGTAAGGCAGACAAGCTGTCAGCTATCTTAACTTATAAAATTCTTTGAGTGTGTCAGTGTATGTGTGTACATCTTGTCACACATACAGTTGTGCTTGAAAGTTTGTGAACAGGGATCTAGCAAAGTCTGCTCTTCACAACACATGATTGTGGAAATATATCATGGTACAAACAAAGGAGATTATTGAGGACCTCAGAAAAAGAGTTGTTGATGCTCATCAGGCTGGAAAAGTTACAAAATAATCTCTAAAGAGTTTGGACTCCACCAATCCACAGTCAAACATTGTGTAGAAATGGAGAAAATTCAAGACCATTGTTACCCTTCCCAGGAATGGTCGACCAACAAAGATCACTCCAAGAGCAAGGAGTGTAATAGTCAGCGAGGTCACAAAGGACCCCAGGGTAACTTCTAAGTAACTGAAGGCCTCTCTCACATTGGCTGAGGTTCATGTTCATGAGTCCACCATCAGGAGAACACTGAACAACAATGTTGTGCATGGCAGGGTTGCAAGGAGAAAGCTACTGCTTTCCAAAAAAAACATTGCTGCTTGTCTGCAGTTTGCTAAAAATCATGTGGACAAACCAGAAGGCTATTGGAAGAATGTTTTGTGGATGGATGAGACCAAAATAGAACTTTTTGGTTTAAATGAAAAGTGTTATGTTTGGAGAAAGGAAAACATTGCGTTCCAGCATAAGAACCATATTCCATCTGTGAAACATGTTGGTGGCAGTATCATGGTTTGGGCCTGTTTTGCTGCATCTGGGCCAGGATGGCTTGCCTCCATTGATGGAACAATGAATTCTGAATTATATCAGTGAATTCTAAAGGAAAATGTCAGGACATCTGTCCATGAACTGAATCTCAAGAGAAGGTGGGTCATACAGCAAGACAATGACCCTAAGCACACAAGTCGTTCTACCAAAGAATGGTTAAAGAAGAATAAAGTTAATGTTTTGGAATGGCCAAGTCAAAGTCCTGACCTTAATCCAATCGAAATGTTGTGGAAGGACCTGAAGCGAGCAGTTAATGTGAGGAAACGCACCAACATCCCAGAGTTGAAGCTGTTCTGTACGGAGGAATGGGCAAAAATTCCTCCAAGCCGGTGTGCAGAAATGATCAAAACTTACCGGAAACATTTAGTTGCAGTTATTGCTGCAAAGGGGGGTCACACCAGATACTGAAAGCAAAGGTTCACATACTTTTGCCACTCACAAATATGTAATATTCGATCATTTTCCTTAATAAATAAATGACCAAGTATAATACTTTTGTCTCGTTTGTTTAACTGATTTCTCTTTATCAACTTTTAGGACTTGTGTGAAAATCTGATGATGTTTTAGGTCATATTTATGCAGAAATATAGAAAATTCTAAAGGGTTCACCAGCTTTTAAGCACAACTATACGTGAGTAGGGAGATCTTTAAAGGCTTGTATGTTGTCTGCAATACCCCTCTTCAAGTCATAGGTTGGCACTGTTGTTCATATCTTTCCCTCTTTTGCCCTCAGAACAGAAGATCAAAGGCTTGTAGAATAGTGACCTCAGTTTCACTTATGTCAGCAATCCTCCTTCTTCCTCCCAGTACCATATATAAGAGCAACACCACTGGAAGGGGTCAGTCATTATTGGGAGTCAGGACTGAGGAGGTTGTTTCAATTCATCACTGGCCGAACATCTTTTTGTATTTTCTGTGGCCAGCATCCACCAATTATATGGGGTTCACCATTCAGTGTCCCAACTCTTTATCTGTATTTTTCTTTTAATATTGCAATGCATATTTAAATAAACTATGCTTTCTATGCAAACATTTTGCAAATCAATAGGCCTGGTCCCATGACTAAAATGGAGGAGACTCACAAAATTCCTGTTAAATTAGAGAAATTATATGGCAGTTATTCATTAGACATAAATCAAGCTGTTTTTGAAGGATATGTAGATAAGTACTGGGCCAAGAGCCTGTACAAGGGAAACATGATACAGCTTGATAGAAGAAGATGGGTACATTTTTTTTGGAAGTTATCATTGTACATAGATCTCTGTGTCCACGGTTGATATTACAGAAACCACTTGTTATGAAATATCCAGTCTTTGCTGGGATGTAGTCATGTAGGAATTCTACAATGTACAAAAAATGCACATTTATCAGACAAAAAGTGTAATTTTAAGAAGTGAAAATCACTTTTGATTTTCCACAGACACACACATACTGTATAGACAAAATGCTAAAATCAACTTTTCTTGACGTTTTGAGAATCACACAACTAGAATCTGAATTTAATTTTGTAGTGAATTCTGCGTTGAGCTGACGCCCTGCCCGGGGTTTGTTTACTCCCTTGAGCCCTGTGTTGGTTGGGATTGGCTCCAGCAGACCCCCGTGAACCTGTAGTTAGGATATGGCGGGTTGGATATTGGATGGATGGATGGATAGTGAATTTTTGACTCTCTCTCTAAACTTCCATTTATATTGAAGTAAAAAAAAGTCATGGAAATATGAACTTCATAATTGCAGTTTTGCTATTTTTAAATGGATTAATCTATGTGAAGTTGGCATGTTGAGTCTACATTGGTTTTCATCTGTTGATTTCCTTTCTCCTACTAATTATATGAGTCGTAGGTTCATATGACTCAGTGTGATTCTTTGTAAACATTTACATGAGTTTGCCATTCGCTGCAATAATTTTCCCTGCAGGGTCATTTTCTGCCATGCTACCAAAAAAAGTTGTGAATGATCCAGCAGTGGATAAGTTGGCTTCTTTGTTGTAGACAGTATCTAAAGGCATTGTTGAAGTGAATTGGCTGTTGTCATAATTGTTCTAATGTTCTGATACTGTAAGGAATGAATGGACTAAATAGTTTTTTCAGCTGGTAAATCAATCTACTCATATTTTCCTAAAATATTGTATTAAAGAAGAATGACCACTGTGGAAATTGCTAAATCTGTATTCAGTTATAGTTTTTTGTCATTGTAGGTAGAATGATCACCATGCAAAAATATTGTGAAGTGTGAAACATTTATGTTTGTGCATGCAGTGTTTGGCTTTGTTTAGACCACCGAGTTTCAACCTAATGTGTGTTATTCACAACAGTTTATATTTTAGATTTTTGTGCCAAAAGTGAACAGTGACAAGAGATGTACAGCCATCACCAGCCACCTGCAGAAGCTGCATCAGTGAAAGTAACTCAGGGTGCCAGATGATATTGAATCATGGTCATAAGGTAAAAATCCAACAACTGGATCAGTCAATAACAAAAACCCAAGCAGAAGAAGAAAACATTAAAAAAAATTAATTTATATTGTCATTTTTATAAAAATGAAAAAAAAAACACTCAGCTGGGTTCACATACAATAAAAAGTAGGTCAAAAGAAGCAATGATAACTAACAGTAACAATATTACTTACCTTCCTGATACCTCCTTCCACCCACAAAATTTACCCTATAAAAAAAAAGTGCCCGAGATAATCCTATAAGGGAAACACAACCCAGATGTCAGGCCCTGTCGGATAAAAAATTCATAGACAAAGAGAGAGAGATGGACAGCCATCACCAGCCACCTGGCCCTGCAAAAGCTGCACCAGACCACGTCATTCTGCAAGGAACCAGATGACCTACTAGATCACAGCCGCTGAGTGTTTGAGAAGAGTAAGGTTGAAAAATGAAGCTTGCCAAGATGTAAAAGAGAGAGAGAGAGAGAAATAAAGAGACATCTGATATACAGTGAGAGGCTAGGGATGGCTTTGCAGCTCGTGCGTCTAGACAAAACAGCCAATGCTGGATGAAAGATAGGGAGAGACGCATGAGGTCCAGTAAATGAAAAATCTGGGGTAGGAATGGAATGTTAACAGAGAAAGACAGCACAGAAAAAATAGTAATAAACTCCTAAAAACTAAGGCAGGGGAAGGGGGTCCGACACCTTAGCACATGCAAAATTACCTGATATGCTTACATGACTGAAAAGACAACAGGCATCAACAAACAGATACATGCCAAAATACTTTCAGGCATCATAAATGGCTTTCCTACAACTATTCCCATTACATTTTTGGAATTATTATTAGTCTATTCTTTATCATTAGTTTATTTTAACATTATGGCAGTGACGACAGCAAAACAACATTTTGTATTGAGGTTTTGCATTTTTGCTGCCATTTTGAGAAAATTTTGAATAACTGCAGCCATGTTCGTTGTGTTTGGCTGAGAACAAAAAGGCAGAAGAGAAAGTGAGGTAACCAGACCAGGAGATGAGCAAGAGCACCATTCAAAGATAAAAAAGAAGGCAAGAATTGAGCTGGGAAGGTCAAAAAAGTTTCAAATGACCAGAACTCAAAATGCAAATCAAAACAACAGCTAAAATACACATAAATCTAAACCACAAAAGTTTCCTGTTCATTCAGAATATCTGGTAATTCGAGTTTACAGCTTACAAGAAAAAGTTTAGAATAGAACTGCTGCAGTTATTGATTTGTAAAATATTGACAGTGTGAGATCCTAAATAATTTTAATAGATGCAACTGCAAATTCAATACCTGTATTATATTAGGCTTTGCACTGGACACATAGTAAAACATGCAAGTACAATGTTTAATTCAGACCTGACCATGAAAATTTGGAAAAAATTCATTCAATCTGAAACCAACATCAAATACAAATTCTACTCGTCCCACACAAAAAATTAGCAGAATCTAAAACAAAAACAGAAGTCGTCTTCAGAATGATGTAAAACAAGCTTCAACCTGTTGCATTTTTATTATTTTTATTTCTTATTTATAAACCACCTTATAATTGAAATGATGAGCTTGAATGAGAATTCTATCATTTACAAACCAGACACAAAAATAAGTGAAATGATGTGTACTGTAGAAGTACAGTGACAATATGTCAGAAAACAGTGCAGAGTCAGCACCAGAACTTCAGACTATGAAGAGTTGTATAAGATTGGGGTGATTTTATGTTAAAATGAATTGGACAGAATAGAACTACAGTACTTGTATGCAAGCTGGTTGTTGTTACTCATCATTTACAGTAAGTCACATTGCATTATGTTCTCAATATGAACCTGTAGTAGGATTTCTCATACTTTGTAAAAGTACCTATCTTTCTGCTTAGGGTTAACATTAGTGACCATCATGACATGAACAACTATGTTAGAAGGTCAAAAAGATTGCCTATAATAAAACAAAAACAAAAAAAATCAGTCATGGACCATGTAAACTCATTAAAAACATGGTCAGAAAACTAAAACTCCACATGCCCTAAAATCACAAGAAATGAGTCAAATCAAAGATAAAGATCAGACAACTACAGGACGTCTGGCCCTCAGGCCACCCTCATGAAGTCTGTTTCTGATTGGTCAGAGACATTCCCACCAGTGGCCTGCTGGAGGTAATTTTGTAGGGCTCTGACTGGGTTCATCCTGTTCCTCCTTGCCCAAAGGAACAGATAACAGTCCTGCTGATGGGTTAAGCACCTTCTACTGCCCTGTCCAACTGTCCTAGAGTAGTAAGCTGTCTCCTGAAATCTCCTCCATGCCCTTGAGACTGTGCTGGGATACACACCAAACCTTCTGGTAATGGCATGTATTGATGTGCCATTCTGGAGAAGTTGGACTACCTGTGCAACCTCTGTAGGGTTCAGGTATCACCTCACTCTACCAGTAGTGACACTGTCCATAGCCAAATGAAAAAACAGTCAGAAAAGATGAGGAAGGAAAAATGTCAGTGGCCTCCACCTGTTAAACCATTCCTGTTTTGGAGGTCGTCTCATTGTTGCCCCTCTAGTGGAGCTGTTGTTAATTTCATTAACACCAAAGCAGCTGAAACTGAATAACAATCCCCTCTGCTACTTAACTGACCTGGGGCCTCATGCATAATGCCATGCGTAGAATTTGCACTATAACATGAAGTAAGCACAAAAGCGGAAATGTACTTACGTACATTTTTTTCTAATTTAAAATATGAGCTTACTAGACAAGGAGTGTCTGTTTTAATTAAAGGACAATTCGTAAAAGAGCTTCAGTTAATTTCTGCCAAAGATGCTGCTTTCCTTCCTTCCACTCCAAGTGCACCTGGATAACATACAGTATATGTCTGCCATTCCTCTCCATACTCAGGAGGGATCCTCCTGTTTCATTTTCTCAGTTTTTTAACCCACTTTCTTTAATGAACTCAATATTCTTGTCTTCACTTTCCTGTTTACAGGAAATTTGTCAGCAGATGACAGGTGTACTTTCTCAAGTACTTAAAAGAGCACTACAGCTAAGTAGCCATAAAGATTAAAAATGCAGATTCTTAAATCGGTTAATTTACTAATCACTGATCGGGTTATTTGGGGTGAAAATTCATCTAATTTACATCAGTGGTTCATCGATTGGAGTGTGTTGTGGTAAGCCATCAGACAGTATAAATAAAGCTAAATACAGAAAAAGTCTTGAAGGCAATCTGCCTCAGGTTATTAAACCCAACTAACTGTCCAATGAAAAATGTCAATGCCACTAAAGACTAGGTAATTTGCCTCATTTGGGACTCCATGAGCAACCGCCCATTTGACACAAAGTCAAACCAACGGTACGCAAGGATTTTCTGGTGAGAGACAGTACCAAAGGAGTCCAGACTTCATCTCAGGTCACTAGATAGCGTCCATGTCTTGCAACCATATAGCAAGACAGGAAGCACCAGGACTGTAACGACTTGGACCTTCGTCCTTTTGCATAGATATCAGGAATGCTACACACCTCTTTCCACGACCCCCCATGATCTCCAAATTACTGACTTCATAGGAAGAGTCACCAGAATGTCACTGCCAAGGTAAGTAAACCTCTTGACAAGGTCAAAACTCTCTCCGCAGATAGACACACTGCTGATGGCTGTGCCCAAGAGGTCATTAAAGGCCTGGATCTTGGTTTTTATCCAGGACACTCACAAACCCAGACACTCAGACTCCTTGCTCAGTCTCTTGAGCGCCCTGATCAGAGCTGCCATTGACTCTGCGAAGATAACAGCATCGTCAGCAAAGTCAAGATCCTTGAATCTTTCTTCCTCAACAGATGCCCCACAGCCGCTGGACCCCAGGACCTTGCCCATCACCCAGTCCATACAAACATTGAACAGAGTAGGAGCAAAACATACCCCTGATGAACCCCAGAATTAACTGGTAAAAACACAGATGTTCTGCCTCCACTCTGCACAGCACTCACAGTACCAGTGTACAGGCCGGCCATGATATCCAGTAACCTCAAGGAGATCCCACGAACCCTCAGGATGGCCCACAGGGCAGCTCGATCAACTGAGTCGAATGCTTTATGAAAATTGACAAAGGCTGCAAAGAAACTCTGCCAATATTTGCATTTGCGCTCCATGAGAACCCTCAGTGGCAGGTTGCGGTCGATGGTAGACTTCTTAGGCGTAAAACCAGACTGTTCCGGTTGCTGGTAGGTGAGCATGTGATCACAGATCCTATTGAGAATGACCCTAGCAAGGACCTTACCCGGCACCGAGAGCAGTGTTATCCCTCTGTAGTTGCTGCAATCCAGGCGATCACCCTTCCCTTTCCAGATAGGGATGTCAAGTCTCATTTTCCAGTCAGTTGGAATGATGCCAGTCTCCCAAATGGAAGCAAAGATTGCTTGCAATGCCAGGAGGGCAACCTTACCACCAGCCTGGAGAAGTTCACCCTGGATACCACAGATCCCTGCAGCCTTTTTCCCCCTCAGTTTGATCACCACCTGTGCAATCTCAGTGAGTTTGGGTGGTTCACAGCTAATTGGAGTATCAGCCTCAAGAAGTGTGGACCCAGAGATATCCAACGCCGTAGCCCGTGGATCAGCTTTGAACAACTGCTCAAAGTAGTCAGCCCAGCAGGTCACAACTGCAGTGCCATCCAAAGGACCGTTCCATCAGCTGCATTGACTGCGATTATCCGAGGAACAGATTCAAATGCGCGTAATTGTTTGTTCTCTGTAAGCAGGACATGGGCCGCTAGACCACAGATGGTGTAGAATCAATATCTCATTTTTCTTATAACTTAAGACACCAGAATATTTTGATCATTTGAAATTATGTTTTATGAATGAAGGAATACAGGATTTCAGTGAGTAAAAATGCACCTATAGACTCAGTAAAATAATTGTTCAAGGTTGTAAAGATCATATCCGGAAAGAAATTTATATTTAGGGTGCAGAATGCTAACTTGTGCATTTGCAGCCATTTTTTTTTTTTACACACCGCCTGCTCAGTCCACATCTTTATAGATTTTTATAGTATTGTTCTTCTGTTCACTACAATAAATATACAATAACTCAGTTTTTTCCATTAACTTAATTAAGAATAACATTCTATTAATGCAAAATCAGCATTGCTAGGTGGTTCAGTGTGAAATATATAGGTTGTGATTCTTTACAACAGCCTCGGGAGTGTTCATGGCTTTCTGTTATGCCTGCTGCTCCTTTGGCATTTGCTAAAACCTTACAGTTTGTAGGGGAGGGAAAATTTATTCAGGGCCTATTAAACAAGTAGTCATAAACTAATCAAACAAAGCCAGTAACTGTTAGCATTAAAAATCATTTTACTGAACTATCAAATAAAGCAGTATGAGACAGTAAATGAGGATTTATACATAAAAAATGTGAATCAACATATGAAAATCCTGCTTAATATTATGTTACAGTCAGGGCTTGTCCTTAAGTTTTCTTGTGCTCTTTTAATATATTTTGTTCTTCTTAATTTTATTTTATTTCTGTTTTGTTGGATTTATTTTTTTAATTGTTATGTTCGGTGTCTTTAAACATGACTCCATTCCATATCCTTAGTGAATGGAGCCTCAGTAGGCAAGGCCCCCGTGACGTCACTGCAACTAGGGCCTGATTATTTTCAGACGGAGACTGTGTTCTGCTTTTCTTAACTAGAACAACTGTCACAGTCTATCATGCCATATTGTTCCATACGTTTTGTTTGTTTTTTGTATATGTGTGTGCAAGCCCTAAAAAATACCATGCCATTGAAGAATATTTGGATGAAATAAAATAAATAAATATGCAAATAAAAATGTATTATGTAATCAGTGTTTGTTTTTATTCTTTAAATTTTCATATGTAAGAGCAGTGTAAACATTTTTTTAAAACCATGATATCCTCAGTCCCCACTCCCCAACCACTATCACCACCCCTTCCCAGAGGGACCATCTTTCAAAGAGAAAGTGTTTGCCCTAGACAAGTGTACTCTAGCTTTACTGTATGTATACTGTAGACTCTAACTTCATTCTTCTTTTAGTAGTATTTAGATACAAATGTAACAAGGATGTAATATTTTACTGATTAGGTGAAACATAAGAAATGTCAAAAATCTGCTCAAAATAATATAAACTAAGAACCAAACTGGTGTTGGGGTCCCAGTCCGTTACAAGACTCACTCTTATACAAAACCAGTCTCACTCATAGTGGGCCATTTTAAAGTCATCCGTTAACCTAATATTTATGTCTTTGGGATATGAGGGGAGTTAGCAGGAAAAAAACAAACCAAAAAAGCTTACACAGACATTTAGAGAATGTACAAAATCTGCACTAACAGTGTCCAGCAACAGATGTGAACCCAAGACTCTGGAGGCCCAATCTATTGTAGATTTTTTTTATGATGTAAATGTCATGTTATACTGGTTATACCGCCCAAAGGTGCCTTGAATATTGCTTTAATTGTGCATATAGCCATAGTTGGTTTTTAATTTCTTATTCTTAGAATGAATGGGGTCATAACTCAGGCACAATCTATGTCCTTTTATTTATTTAAAATAAAACTCATCTCTTTTACCCTTTCAGATTTCTAATTAGGTATTCATCCTAGTGAGAAGCCTTAAGTATTTCCAAAGAGTTACAAATTTCATTACAATTTGCATTGCATTTTAAAGCCTGTGCATACCTACTTTCTTTTCTCTAGCATAAAGTTTTTCATTTGCCAGCATGATCATGTCTGATGGAATGGTGTAGCTGACACAGAAGCGTTAGTGTTGATATTAGCTGGCTCTAATCATCCTGCTAATTGGACAGCCATTTGAGCCACAGTGTGAGAAGAGATCGTCTTTCACTTTAACTACTCACCCAGATGAGGGTTGACTCAAAAGTAATACTTTATATCAACACAGCAAAATGGTTGTAAAAATAATACCACATGTTCTGGTGCCTGGCTGGTAATAAGTGTCTTCCTTAATTTTGCAGGTTGTAATTGGCAGTTCACTAGTTCATTTATATATACATATTCTGTGTATTAACCCCCATCTTTTTGACACCCACTGCACGCCCAACCTACCTGGAAAGTGGTCTCTCTTTGAACTGCCTTTCCCAAGGTTTCTTCCATTTTTTCCCTTCAAGGGTTTTGTTGGGAGTTTTTACTTATCTTCTTAGAGAGTCAAGGCTGGGGGGTTTGTCAAGAAGCAGGGCCTGTTAAAGCCCATTTCGGCACTTCTGTGATTTTGGGCTATACAAAAAATAAATTGTATTGTATAGTAAATTGTATATAAACAGTATACATGCAGAAACTTCCAGAATTCTAAAATACTATGACAATAAAATCAATTTTTTAAAAAACAATTAAAGAAAGCCTAAGATTGATAAACAGAGGTGTTCGCTTTTTTCCAGATATAATGAGGAAATATACTGCTTCATGAAAGTGTCATTTACCAAAATGTACAAAAGGTTCCTGTCAACCTGTCAATCCACATATCACATCACCTAATCTGAATTCTAGCATTTCAAAGCACAACAGGAAGACTATTTGGAGGGAGCGTGTCAGAATGTTCAGCGCCGGTGACCTCTCTGATCTTGCTGTAACCTGTGTTTATATGAAAGTAAAAGCATTTTCTTACTTGAAATTCTTCTCACAATTATGTTGTATTGCTGTAACTGCACAATATTATATAGTTAAATTCCATTGGTTTAGAACCCTATGACTACATCTGAATATTTTACAACCATTAATCAGTCTTCATTTTATAAAGAAGAGCATTACAGGAAGCTTTGCAAATTAAGTAAGTGTATAATTAAAATAGACAGTACCATTGTCTCCTTCCAGCACATTGGGCTTAAGTGCCTTCCATGTTTCTGTCTGTGCTTAGGTGGAATTCATCTGGCGTCCTCCATCATTCCTAAATCATGCAAGTTAAGCTGGTTACCTTATTTAAGCTGGCCTTTTGTTAGCACGTGTAGCGTATACCGTATATGTGAGTTTGCCCAACCATGGACTGGAATTGGTCACTCCTTGTCGGGAAGAGCCTTGATAATGTGCCTCAAAATGAAACCAACCAAATATCAGGACAAGGCAACTGATTGTCTGGCTGTCTGACTAACATCCTTTAATATCTATCTATATATATAATTCACTAAGGCAACACACCCATGGAAAGGCAAGACACCAATGGAAAGCACACCGGAAGGGGCGTGGATTCACTAAGCCGCTGACAAATAAGACACCTATGGCGCAGGCAGGGAGGAGCCACGCCCACCAACTCAGGCGCGACGACACAGAAAGAACGGCGTCATTTATATTCGTCTGTCGTAGAGGCCTCATGTACCTCTGAGCCACCTTGACTGTTCATAGAGGCATGTTTCTCACGGAGGTGAGTCGCCATATGCAGCGTGTAAAACAGTTTGCGAGGGGTATCCCATGGGATCCTTAAAACAATCCTTTACAACTGAGGTTAAAACACAATGAAGTAAGCAGTCTTTAAAAACTGAGAGTTTTCGGTTACGACGCACAACTGCGTGCACCATAGCAAACTGTTTTACACGCTACATACAGCAATTCGCATCCGCGACAAACATGCGTCTTCTTCACTCACGGACAATTATATGTTGCTCTTTCCAGAGTTCCATCTTTTCATTCACTTTCTGTTGTATCCTCAAACCCTCCCTTTTTAGACAACTGTGTCTTTCCAGAAGTGTTCAACCATCAATAAATAATTATGCGGCGTTTGTTATGCCACAGGTTCACTATTGTGTTGTATTTTGCTCTCTTCAGAGTTCCATCTTTTCATTCACTTACTGTTGTATTCTCACACCAACCTGTTTTAGACAACCGTGTCTTTCCAGAAGTGTTTAGCATTCAATAAATAATTATGCATGAGATTGAGAGTGTCTACACGGCGCAGAGAGGCGTGGATAAGCCGTTTAACCCCATTCGGGCTGCAAACTGTGGAATTCCCACTAAGTGCGACTCATACGCTCCCACTGGTTGCGTCCCTACCCTTTGTGCACACACCCCTCCCGCCTCGCCACTACCGTGGTCGGGTGTCTTGGTGGATTATATTTAGAAAAGCAGCCAACGACTCAAGTGACGAATTGGAGGTGGGCACTTGAGCGGGCAGTACATACTGAACGAGAATTCAGGAGACTAACGTGACGGAGGGAGCTGAATGGATGTCCTGATCCTCTCCTCCCGTTCCACACTCCGCGCCGTGCACCCCCATCCCTCCGTCTGGCGAGAGAAGGCGCGATTGCGGTCCGCCAGTTTTCAGTCACGGACGATTGTGTGTTGGTTCGTTCCATGCATTGTTACAATGTTTTTATTTTCTTGCTGATTTATTACATTACCGATTTTTCAAATGTTAATTTTCTCCCTGTGCTTAAAAATCATTAAAAAACCGGCCTGATTATGCGCCGCGGGTTGGCTAGTGCTATATATTGCACATAGTTGCACACTGCTGTGTGCTGCGCTGTTTTTTCTATACTGTGCATTGGTTGGTACATTGAAAATACAATTTTTATTATTTTTATTTCCTGTTATTTATAAACCACCTTATAATTGAAATTTTCAGCTTGAATGAGAATTCTACCCTTTACACACCCGGACATAAAAAAAGTGAATTGAATGGTATGTACTGTAGAAGTAGAATGACAGTGTGTCTGAAAACAGCATAGAGTCAGCACCAGTACTTTAGATCTTGAAGAGTTGTTTTGAAAAGTAAATAAATATACTCTGACTTTTATATGTTCACTGGTTTATAAAAGACTTTAAATTCGAACAATTGAAAAATCTAGAAGAGAACAACCCATTCAGGCCAACAAAGCTCACCAGTCCTGTCCACTTAATTCCTCCAAAATAACATAAAGTCGAGTTTTGAAAGTCCCTAAAGTCCTACTCTCTAGCACAGTGCTTTGATGCTTATTCCTTGTGTCTATGATTCTCTGTGTAAAGAAAAACTCCACTAAGTGGAGTGATTCATTGTTCAACATAAAGCAATTTTTACTTTTTTTGAGCAAAAGTAATACATTATCATTAAGAAACTGGACAAATAAAGATCTATCTATCTATCTATCTATCTAATCTAATTATCATAAAAAACAATTACAGTAGTTCGCTCAAGTATGTGTAATAGTTATAGAGAGGCAGAGCTGGATTGTGGCAAAACATCAAAAGCATTACGAACAAGTTTTATGTATACCAAAGATATAACATTCAATGCCTACTGTGCTCTTCAGAATGACTCAAGTAGTGATGAAGAACAATGGGATTATAGGAAGAAGTTTGCAGGGGCTGAGATTCTGCGAAAAGACGTGATGTGTCTTAACTTAAGGTGGTGAACCCATGAAGCAGTTTGATTGTATTAGGCTAAGCTCCAAAAGGTTAGAAGACATTCATATGCAGGTGTCAATGAGGCAGGTAAACATATCATAGATGGCTGACTTGCATCTGGGACTGATCATCCTAATGAGCTGAGTTTCAGCAATCAAATGGAATATGAGGTGGGTGTCTGAATACATAAGTACTGAACAAGGAGGAGAGTCACGTGTGCTTTGTGCTGACGTGTGCTTTGCAAACGCTAGAGTCTGTTGAGAGTGTTGGTTTGTTCTGTGGTGTGAGATTTACATTAAAAAAATACATTTTGCTCTTAAAAACTTGGGTTTTGGTTGCCTCTAAGGAACCGTGTGGGAATTTTTAAAGCTTTTTTCCCTTTAGAAGGGTTTTTTGCTTTTTTTTTCGCCGCACAAGAGCAAAAGTAGCTGGGTGTTTGGAACTGCGCTTGGAAAAGTTATTTGTACTTGTTCTTTTTCTTGTTATCTGTATTTGAATTAGCATCGAGGCGGCAGGGTAGAAAGCAGCAGTAACTGATATCGGCATTTGTAAATAAATAACCGCGTCGTCGTAACAGCGATTCCTTAGTTTAAAGGAAAAGAAAAAAAGGCCGCGGCTGACTTCAAAGCAGTAAAAGGTGGAAACTCAGTAGTGCGCAGGTAAGCGGCCTGCGTTAAGACACCGTTCAGGCACAAGGAGCAGTAGGAGCAAATAAGGTAGTAAAGTTTTATTTATTTGTTTATTTTAGATTAAACAGTCCTTAGCCGTCCAGAGGCAGAACAGTTAAGTGGGCGACAGCGTATTGGTTCATTAATACGGGGGAATACAAACAGTGCGAGTGAAGAGCTTATAAGTAAGAAGAGCGCAAAGCTAGAAGAGACAGAGAAAAGTAAAGTTAACCTCATAGAAAGGCAAACAGCAGGCAGCTGAGAGGGAGAACAGTACAGGAGCTTAAGGGGAAAAGGTGTAAAATATCTGTAGCAGATCTTAGTGTTACCATTTAAGTTAAGGAGCAGCTGAAAGAAGAAGAAATTTAATTTTAAGAAAAAAAAAAAAAATATATAGTTAAGGCAGCTTAGTAATCCCAAATCAAATTTTAATAATGAGGCCAGTGCAATGCAAGTCCTGTTGGATGTTGGACTTTTTAGATGATGGTTTGGAAGAGCCAGTTGTCTATGAGGGCTACATCTGCAAGAGATGCCAGCTGATCCAGCACCTCGAGCTCAGGGTCGCTGAACTGGAGGAGGAGTTGGCTGACCTGGGTTGTAGTAGAGAATTGGCGGACTTTGCCCAGGTGTCCTTTAGAGATAGTGTGCACCCCTAAGGTGGCGGAGGAGATTCCAGACCAGACAGGTAGGAATAGGTGGGTCACGGTCGCAAGGCGTAAGGTAAAGGGTGCACACTGTCCGGGCATCAACCCCAGAATTAGAAGTGTCTAACCGTTATCATGTCCTGGCGGAGCTGGACGGTGACTCTGATAATTCTGAGGTGGTAGGCAGGGTTGAGGAGCCCCAACGGGCCACCTCAAAACCAGTTCCCAAAAAGAGAGAGGTAGTGATAGTTGGGGACTCAATCATTAGGGGGATTGAAGCGCAGGTGTGCTCCAGAGAGAGAGTCTCAGACGGTGTGTTGCCTTCCGGGAGCACAGGTGGGAGACCTCCTGGAAGGGTGGATAGGCTCTTGGCCAGAGCGGGTGGATCCAGTTGTCATTGTCCACGTTGGAACAAATGACATACATAAGGGTAGTCTGTCAGTTCTGCGATCCAAATTCAAAGAGTTAGGTACCAAGCTGAGGAGCAGAACTGACAAGGTAGTCTTCTCCGAAGTTCTGCCTGTGCCACGCCCAGTCCAGGTAAGATTGAGGAGATTAGAAGGCTTAACGCGTGGCTCAAATCTTGGTGCAGGGTAGAAGGGTATAGGTTTATGGGGCATTGGGACTCCTTTTGGAACAGATGGGACCTGTTCCGCGTGGGGTTACATCTGAACCGGAGGGGCACCAATGTATTGGGGAGGCGTATGTGTAGGCTAGTCGAGGATTGTTTAAACTAGGGAATGGGGGGCAGGGAGTTTAGGACAGGCCAGATTTAGATCTATACATGGAAGAACAAACAATGGTGTAGAAATAAAAATGCATAGTAATGTAAATTTTAAGCAAACACGTAAAGATAGAAGGATTAACACATTAAAAATAGCTTGCCTTAATGCTAGAAGTATCAAAAATAAGGTAAGTGAGTTGGAGTTGTATGTAGCAGAGCACAATTATGATATTATAGCAATAACGGAAACCTGGCTAAATAACAAAGATGGGGATGAGTGTAACATAGAGGGATACACATTTTTAGGAAGGATAGACAGAACAGAAAAGGAGGTGGGGTTGCTGTTTATGCCAAACAGGAATTAAATGTAAGTCATCTTCAGTTGGATGATGAGCCCCATCTTAGTGAGGACATGTGGCTTCGCCTGGAAAATATTAGGGAAAAGGTCTCATTTTAGGAGTGTGTTATAGACCACCCAATTCAGACAGTAATTTCAACACACATCTTTTAGTAATATCAAAAGGCAAGTTTACAGGGGATATTATAGTCATGGGGACTTTAATTATCCAAATATTAACTGGGATAACCTTACAGATGGAGGAGCACAAGAGCAGGAGTTTTAGAAGTAATCGCGACTGTTTTTAACACAGCATGTTAAAGCACCAACAAGGGGTGAAGCCTATCTGGATTTAGTATTCTGTAATAATCAGGATAGAATTGAGGGTGTAGAGGTGATTGAACCACTAGGGTCAAGTGACCATAATGTAATACAATTCTCAGTATTTTGTAAGAGTACAGATGCAAAGACTAAAATTGTTAAGTTGAACTTTAGTAGGGCTAATTTTGAGCAGATGCGACAAAGTCTAAGTAGGATAGACTGGGATAAGCTTTTAAATGTGGAGACAGTCGAGGAGCAGTGGAACAGGTTTAAAATGTTTTACATGTAATGCAGGACAGATACATACCTAAATTTGGAAGTAATAGGAAACTAAAAAATCTCCACGATGGATTAATAAAGATTTAAAAAGAAGTTGCAAAGGAAAAACTGCTGTATAAGGCATATAAGACTAATGACTGCAAAGAGAACCGTAGCGTATGAGAAAATGAGGGCAACCATTAAGAAGGATATCAGAGAGGCTAAAAGACAGTTGGAGAGGAATATAGCAGATAAGGCGAAAGAAGACCCCAAGAGATTCTTTCAGTATTTTAGTAGTAAAAGAACAGTTAAGGAGGAGGTCAAGTTCATCAGGAATAGTAAAGGGAATTAAAAGATACAGACAATGAAATAGCAGATGCCCTAAACTTACATTTTTCTGAGGTGTTTACAAGTGAGCAAGTGGATAACCTGCCAGAGGTAAACACAACTACTAAGGAGGTACTGAGGGATTTGGAAATTGTAGAGGGAGAAGTGCTGCTCAGATTAAATAAGATGAAATCAAACAAATCACCAGGCCCAGATAATATTTATCCTCGTGTTCTTAAGGAGGCTAGTGAGTACATATATAAACCCTTGACACATATTTTTAGGAAGTCACTGTGCACTGGAGAGATTCCAAAGGACTGGAAAATGGCAAATATCATCCCATTATATAAAAAGGGTGACAGGGCAGATCCAAGCAACTATAGGCCAGTAAGCTTAACAAGCATCACAGGAAAATTAATGGAAGGAATTATTAAGGATAAGATTGAGCAACACATGACAAGGACAGGAGTTATTCTGAACAGTCAGCATGGGTTCAGAAGGGGAGGTCGTGTTTTACTAACATGTTGGAATTCTATGAGGAGGCAACAAAAGGATACGATCAAAGTGGAGCTTATGATATTATTTATCTGGACTTTCAGAAAGCATTTGATAAGGTGCCACATGAGAGGTTGGGCATCAAGTTAAAAGAAGTGGGAATTCAGGGTGATGTTTTTAGATGGGTGCAGAATTGGCTCAGACACAGGAAGCAGAGGGTGATGGTGCGAGGAACCTCATCAGAACTGGCGATGTTAAGAGTGGTGTTCCACAGGGGTCAGTGCTAGGGCCGCTGCTATTTTAATATATATAAATGATTTAGATAGGAATATAAGTAACAAGCTGGTTAAGTTTGCAGATGATACCAAGATAGGTGGATTAGCAGATAATTTGGAATCCGTTATATCATTACAGAAGGACTTGGATAGCATACAGGCTTGGGCAGATTTGTGGCAGATGAAATTTAATGTCAGTAAATGTAAAGTATTACACATAGGAAGTAAAAATATTAGGTTTGAATACACAATGGGCGGTCGAAAAATCGAGAGTACACCTTATGAGAAGGATTTAGGAGTCATAGTGGACTCCAAGCTATCAACTTCCAAACAGTGTTCAGAAGCCATTAAGAAGGCTAACAGAATGTTAGGTTATATAGCACGATCTGTGGAGTACAAGTCCAAGGAGGTTATGCTCAACCTTTATAATGCACTGGTGAGGCCTCATCTTGAGTACTGTGTGCAGTTTTGGTCTCCAGGCTACAAAAAGGACATAGCAGCACTAGAAAAGGTCCAGAGAAGAGCGACTAGGCTGATTCCAGGTCTACAGGGGTTGAATTATGAGGAAAGATTAAAAGAGCTGAGCCTTTACAGTTTAAGCAAAAGAAGATTAAGAGGTGACATGATTGAAGTGTTTAAAATTATGAAGGGAATTAGTACAGTGGATCGAGACTTGTATTTTAAAATGAGCTCATCAAGAACACGGGGACACAGTTGGAAACTTGTTAAGGGTAAATTTCGCACAAACATTAGGAAGTTTTTCTTTACACAAAGAACGATAGACACTTGGAATAAGTTACCAAGTAGTGTGGTAGACAGTAAGACGTTAGGGACTTTCAAAACTCGACTTGATGTTTTCTTGGAGGAAGCAAGTGGATAGGACTGGCGAGCTTTGTTGGGCTGAATGGCCTGTTCTCGTCTAGATTGTTCTAATTCTAATTCTAACAAAATTGGACAAAGTTGAGAAGTTGGCAGGCACCTCAGAAAAAAGGCTAGAGGTAATTGGATTCATCATCATGGACAACCGACTGCATACACCCACAGAAGAAGGAGGACCCAGTACTCCAGTGTTTAAGACCATAGTGGAGTTAAATGGCACAAGGAGATTCAAAAGGAATTTGGAGGTCTGTGACACCACGTGCAGTGGGAACTGGAATCACCAGCCTACACTCTAGGTGTCTAGTATGTGGGACCGAGCATGACCAGAATGATGGTGTAAGACAGGGAGACACAGACACAAAAAGGGTTGGGTTTTTTGAAAAATAAAGTGACGTTTTATTTACAGGTGCACTTAAAGAAAAATCAAAAATAAAGTCCTGTGGAATTTATATAACACAGTCCAATGCCGCAAAGGACACACAAAAACAGTAATCAAATGGAGTCCAGAAATGACTATATACAATATTTACAGTGTTTCCTGAAAGTCCCAAATTAAAAAAAGTACACTGCACACAAACTAGTGAAATCCAAATATATACACAAAAGCAAAATGTGAAGCTGTCTTCCTCCACAGTAATCCAAGTCAGGACGCTGCTCCTCCAAACAGTGTATAATACATCCATCCATCCATTTTCTAACCCGCTGAATCCGAATACAGGGTCACGGGGGTCTGCCGGAGCCAATCCCAGCCAACACAGGGCACAAGGCAGGAACCAATCCAGGGCAGGGTGCCAACCCACCACAGGTATAATACATGATTCACCCAAAAATATTCAAAACTACAGGAACAAAAGTGTATATACAAAAATAAACAGTGCACCACTAACCACAACCCAATAAATACCTCCACCAAACTTAATCGAGAGATATTTATATGAAAAAATATTTACAAAAACAAAGCACAAGCCGTAATGCTTGGTAACTTCTAAAACGCAGATCTGCCAAGTACAGTACCTTCCTCCAAGACGAACTAGTCAGCAAAGACCCCATCTAGAGGTCATGATTCCCTTTCTATTAAACAGCCGTACGTCATCCCTCGGGGTACGCGATGACGTGAACGTGTTTGTGAAAAGCGGCGTCTACTATCCCACATAATTACTATAAAAATCGAGCAGCCGGCGCGCGCATGTATAGCTGTGCCGGCTTTTCAGACGCTGACTGCACTTCATGCCTTAAGTTAAAGTAAGCACTTTCTAATTCTTTTCCTCCTTCCCCTGAGCTACAGCTCAGACATCTACGAACACGGGATTCCTTTACTAGACCGCGATAAACTAATATTAAGGTGCTTCGCACTTTCTTTTGCTCCTTTAGAGTTATGATGTCGCGGGAAGCACGTGCAGGTGTGGAGGACCGACAATGCCATCCTGGCCGGTCAATGGCAAGGCTGTCTCTCCAGGCTACATGAGAACCACCGCGACACTCCCCAAAAGGCGCTAATATCGTCAGCGAAGACGTCTGTCTGCACTATATAAATGAAAAAGGCAAGTTTCTTTTCTTTACCTTTTTTCTCCAAACAAAAGCCTCCCTCTTTACACGGCAGAGGACACTAAACACATTTCCTTTAATTACTGGTAATGCCAGTAAGGCACATTACCACAAGGTCATGTACAATGGGAAAAAAACCTGTCTCAGATTGCTGTATCTACTAATTATTCTAGTTTTGTGTTGTTGCATTATATCATTCAAAACTAGGTGGAGTAGCAGATACCCTTACGTTATCATATATAGTACAGAGGGACCTGTGCAAAATCTGCATTTGTACAGTTATACTGTATGACAAGTGAAGTTTAATTTAAATAAATATAGAATCTTAGTGACACATCTGGACTATTTATAATTTTTCTCAACATATTAAAATAATATAATTGAAATGATATACTAAAATTTCAGGACTGCAGAGTACAAGTGATGAAGAAAGACTGAAGGTCTATAGGAGAGTCTATAGGAGACTCAGAGGTGATATGATAGATCAGAACAAAATTAGAAAAGGATGGAATTTGGTGGTTGGTTGCCATTTTAAAACCTGTTTTTCAGCAGCAACACAGAAGCAGAGATGGAAACTGGGTGAAGGTAATGTATATGTTAAATATAGGAAATGAGTTTATGGCTGAGTTGCCATTTTTCAGTGAAAATATTCATCTTAATTTTATGTTCAAACAAATAGAGGGTGGTTAGTTGTCAAATTAAAAGATGTGTTTTAGAGTTTTAGACGGGAAGAGTAAATTGGAAAATGCTTGAAAGTTAATCACAAAAAAGAGTCAAGGGTTGGCTTCTTCAATATGGGGAAAACTTCTGTTAGCTTGAGGGCTTTAGGAACTACAGCAGACTGAATGGACATTTTAATTGATGACATAATGTCAACTGAGAAATTATACTCAAACAACGAATGTGCTGATAATCTCATCCTCGCAACCCTTTGCCTTTCTGCTTTCCTATTTTTTATTGCTTTTTTATCCATCTGCCCTCTCTCTAATTCTTTTGTTCTCCTTACGTTAGTTTAATATGAAAAATATCAAGGCCGCTTCTTAAAATGCGTTTGTATCTCTGGTTTAATAGAAAGCAACAATGGAGTTTTCTATCACACACTTCCTTATTGAATAATACCTTATATTGCAAATGAAACATGCTGGCACTTGCATATGAGAATTCAGACACTTGTGTTTCCAGACTTGAGGACTTGTGGTATCCTTGGCTTTTCTGGGGTATAGTCTGATTCTCTATATAGACTTTGAGCTGCCACAATGAAAGATAATTAAAACTGCTGTCACACAGTCTTGGGCACCTGAACTTAAATTCCAGTCTCATCTTTGTCATTGTGGGTTGGAGCCCCATATTCCATAGATTACTAATTGCATTCAGCACTGCCCATTTAGTTGAATCAAGCTAGGCGACATAAATGTGGAAGTCACAAAGTGAGATAGATGAATAATAAAATGCCTCATATCCTTCATGAGGTGTTCATGGATTGTGCCTTTTGGATTTTTGTCTTTCCCTACATTTGTTTATCGGGGTACTTCGATTTTCTACCACAACCCAAAAATGTGTATTAGGTTAAGGGTAGAATCTACACCGGTATAGCGTAACTAAGTGCTGACACTACCTCACTGCATATCTTACTATCATGTTGTGCATTAATGACTGTGATAACCACTAATTGAAGTATACTGCCAAAACGGACAATGTAGGAGGCCACAAAAGTAGAGAAAGACAGATTGGATGATGATTCATAACTATGTAAAAATCTTAATCCTAACTTTCATTTTAAAAAGAAGTAAGCCAAAAATCAAAGTTGGAAACACACTCATTTCAGGGAACATATCAAAAATCTTTGACAATGAAGCTCCTTGCTTCCAGCTTTAAGTTGTTGTGCTGATAACGTATCTCAGCACTGACTTCTGAGAACTGTTAGCTAGCATCCCAAGAATGTATTCTAAACAACAAGTGCTAATTACAGCAATGGCCAAAAAAAAGCAAACATGGCATTGTGGCATTTTCAATACTTAGCAGTAGAAGTTTTGATAACAATACAGCAATAAATACAAACAAGCACGTATGCAAAATTATTACGTTTGTGGAAAAATCTTTACATCAAGGGACAGAATTTAAAAAACCAAAGAGAACACTTGGTTCTTTAGTATAGATAATGGCTAACACGGTACAACACCCTAGTACAGTACAATAGAAATGCATAAACTGATTTTTAAATATTACACCTTTTCACTTACAAAATAAACTTTATGTAATGTTTTACTACTCACATTTTCTCTCTATAAAGATAGTTATTGCATTCAGTAAGGCTAAAACTGAAATTTCATTTTATAGTGTGCTTATAAAATTATATTTTGATTAACTTAATAAATTAGATTAGATTACATTAGATAAACTTTATTATTCCAAATGAAAAATTTAGATGCATGCAGCCGCAGAAACAAAAAAAACAAATATACAGAATAACAGGTCAAATTATGCAATAAATCAATGAAACAATAGATAAATAAATGTCTATTATGTAGAAATTGCAAAAAGAATTTAAAGCGTATGAACAATATAAGAGCATAGTTTTGGACGTGGGCAGGAAACATTTAATTTCCTGATAGCAGAAGGTAGAAAAAGTCCCCAGGAGCGCTTCTTAGCACACTGTCGAGTAATGAACCTTTGCTCCAAGAGAGCGCCTCCTGGAGGGGATTTTTCATGATGGCATCCAATTTTGCTATTATCCCCTTTTCCACAATAGCTTCCAAAGTGTCCAGAGTTAGCCCTGTGATGAAGCAGGCTATCCTGACAAGGTTGTTCAGGCATTGTGTGTCCTTTGAACTAAAGTTGCTTTCCTAGGAGACAACAGAGGAGAACAATATGCTGGCTGCTGTGTACTGGTGGAACATTTACAGCAGCTTACTGCATGCTTTAAAAGAGCATAGTCTCCTCAAAAAGTACTGTCTGCGCTGGTCCTTCTCGTTTAGTGCCACTGTTTCTGCCAGACCAGCCCAGTTTGCTGTTTTTGTGAACCCCCAGGTACTTGTAGCTCTGCACCCCTTCCACATCCTCCCCCTGAATGGCAGCTGGTCGCAGAGACTATTTTCCACACTGGGAGTCCAGCACCAACTCTTTTGTCTTGGTGATGGTGAGTTGCAGGTGGTTCTTCCTGCACTATAAGTCTTCCATGAGCCTCTAATACTCTGACTGTTCTCCATTATTAATGCAGCTTATGATGGAGGAGTCATCTGAAAACTTCTGTTGGTGGCAACCATTAGTATTATACTGAAGCCCATTGTGTAGAAGCTAAACAGGAAGGGAGACGGAACAGGTCCCTGTAGTGTTCCAGTATTATGCACCAGCTCTGACAATCAGTCCCTGAGCCACATAAACTACAATCTGTTGGTAAAACTTTGTTTTACAAGCAACCTTTATACAAAGGCCTATTATGTATTTACAAATACATCACATTAATTTAGAGTATGTAGCCCTGCTCATACACTATGTGACTGAACTCTGGAATCATCTTGTCTTCTTGCACTGCTATATATAGTCTGGGATAGGATTCTGCCTACCTCGGTAAGAAAAGCAAATCTCCAGCTCATCAGCATCTTTAACCACACCTGAAAAACAAGTTGTATCCAACAGGGGGTACATGCGCCCAGAGATTGTATTTTTTAGAATTGCAGCTATGCCACAACCAAGAGTAAGATCAGCGGAAATATTCGGACAAGAAAATATGCATTTAACGCGTATTTCCATTTTTACAAATAGCTTAAGGAAGCAGATTGTTAGTACAATTGTTTTGCAGTTCTTCAGGGGTGTCTGAAAATTGCATGTATATCTTCAATGTAGATGGAGACATTTTGCTAGACAGACACATACTTATTTGGCTGACACCTTTACCCAAGGCGACTTACAACATTTATGATACAATTGGTCACATTTCTTTTTGATTTTCCAAGTTGGAGCACAGGCACGTCATGTGTCTTTCTCAGGGTCACACAGTGTCAGTATTGGGATTTAAACCCACAACCTCAGGGTTTGAGGTCCAAAGCCTTAACCTATGCCATACTGTCTACAGATGGGATGACTTCAGTCTTTCCATTTAGGTAGGCTTAGCTCCATAACATAATGATATTTATGTATAATCATATGACAGTCCTTGGTATAAGAAAAATAGACGGTCAGATAAGAATATATTCTCTACTGAGCACTGATGATAAATGGAATATAGTTTCTTCTTCCAGCACTGCACTTGTAAGTAGAAAGTTTTATTTTCCTAAAGCACGAAAAACAGAGATGGATTGTCTGAAGAAGAAAAGGAACGAGACGCCCAAAGAATTAGGAATGTAAGGCATATCTGGTAAACATAGATTTGTAAATGCACAATGTGATCAAAACAGGCAGACCTACCATTAAACCTGTTTAAATAAAGAGGGATTTTGCTATGTCAGTATGAGAATGTTGATCAACCTACTGTATATGATTGTGGCCTCGATTAGCAAGTTTTTATTTATGCATTACACTACAGTGTAAAGATAATTATGTACATAAACTAAGCACAGGTGTATTAAAAGTAATCTTCCCTGCCATTACAATGATTCTAACTACTCAATACAAGGTTTAATCCCAGGACAGGAAGGTCTTAGAGGAATACTCCACCCAAAAATTATTTTTATAGTATGTGGTACTTACCCAATGTGGCTTATAAAAATATAATCTCATGTTTTCGTGGAGAATGGAGACAACAATGTTTCTAATAGACACCAATGGTAACACTGAATAACAGCCCCTTCTCCTTATTCATTGGTCACGAGTCCTGTCTTCAATGCAAAAGTGCAACCTCGTGTGAACGAGCTTCCTGTATGTGGAATGTTTTCATTTTTTTGGAGGTATTTATATAATTTAGCAAAGACAAAATATGTATTTCACATTGTTAGCATTAGACTGGATGACTTCATATGTGTCTTATGCAACACAGGTAATATGAAATTCTTGATACTGTTTGCTGTTCTGCCTGTCACTGCATGAGTTTTTCCCCAGTTACTTCAGTTTCCCTCCCACATCTCTCGAAAATGCAAGTTAGGTTGATTGGCTGGTCAAAAACTGGTCTTATATGAATGATTGTTAGTGTGCTCTGTAATCATCAGGGTTGCTTCCTGCTTTGTGCCAGGTGCTGCTGGGGTAGGCTTTGCCATTACACAACCCTAAATTGAATAAGATGTTCATAAAATGGATGTGCAAATCTTAAAAGTATACATGTTTTACAAAATTACCCAAACACTTTCTTTTGTTATATTATATGAAATTGGGCTTGCAGAAACTGCATTTCTTATCTTAAGATGATGAGGCAGCCTACTGTACAGCTTAATGAGAGCTCTTTTTTCTTGTTCTGGAGAAGGAGGTAATATCAAAGCAGATAAATAATTTATCTGTATTAATTAGTTGGTGACTTCACAAACACCATTCCTACAAATGGCAAATCATAATTTCAATAAGCATAAGTGAAGTTTTCTTTTATATTTTGTAAACAGAAGACAACATTCTCATAGAAACTTTCCATCCAGAATAATGCAGTTGAGATCACTGCTGCTCTAGTCCTTACTATTAGAAAACTATAGTATTAGACAATTCTTTATATGTTGTGGCGGACGGCCAGGGCCCTTACCTGACCGGGACGCCCTGATTATGGACTGGGGGGAGAGTATTTTCAAGACCGTTTTTCCCCCGGACTGACTTGGTTTCCAGCGGGGCCATGGGTCATGAGCATAGAAGCTCAATCCTATTGGGTCCAGTGGCAACCACCAGGGGGCGCATGGATATTTGCAGGTCCCTATTTGGCAGCACTTCCACCACACTTGAAAGTGCTGCCGGAAGAAGCTTGATAGGGCGGCTGTACATGCCCTGGGTTTCACAACATATTTTTAAATTTTTTTATTCGTATTTTACTGCAAATTCAGGTGTTACTTTCATAGTTTGGTTCAAATTTTAAGAGCTGATTTTTGTATTTTCTTTTTTTTTTTTCATTTATGTGATGCCATTGTGATGTGACCTTGACTGTTGTATATATGCCATAATGGACATAACTGACTCCATAAATAAGGCAACCTTTGCACTACACATTGACCCTGATGGAAAAAAAACAACTTCAAAAGAATCTTTAGAATCAGTTAGTTTACTTCCAAATTAGGCTCCAGTAGTTAACAGTTGGGCAACTTTAAAAATTCAATATGTGTCAAAATTTTTTTTCATTGTTGTCGTGGAGGTTTTATATATTGAAGATCATTCCTGAATGTTTGTTTTTTGTTTATAGATAACTTTTGGAATTTTTTATTAATATTACATTTTTGCGTTACTACAAAGCTGGTTTGTTTTGGTTATTGGCCACACCATTTTGAGGAAGCTGACTCCCGGCTATTAGATGGCATGGTCCCAGGAAATCATGTCATATGACATCATTAATGCAACACTTTATAAACCATTGCAATGGACCTTTTAGAACCCATAATTGTTTACAGTAAAATTTGAGCATATGTTGTTCCTGCATTGACTTTCAGTTTCAGAGCGTTCTTCCCCTACAAGTTTGCTCAGTGTTCTGTCTTTAGTGCCTGATTTTTGTTTATCCTGGTGTTGACTTTTTCTTCACTTTAGGTTTGAAACATCTCCAGATCCTTCTTGCCAGTAAAACTTTAAGCAGCAGGGACTGTGGGTGTAAAATAGCAGGTAGGCTTACCCATATTGCAGCCCTCCTGAACTACTACCTTTTTTTTCTGGCATTTAAAAGTAAAGTTTTTTTTTTCCTTCATGGAACAACAGTAGTGGCAGGATTTTGTATTGGTTTTTGTATCACTTTCTTTATCTTTGACTCTCAAGTCCTTTTGTTCTTGGTAACCTCAGTTTAATTTTGATTTCATGGTTCTGACCTTAGCTTTGCCTGACCACATCTTTTTTTTTTTGTTATCATCTCCCAGTATTTTTCAGAGCTCACAATAATCTCTGGGCACTTCAATGTGAGCATAATACGTAGCTCTTGAACTGTGTCATCTTAACATACTCCTTTATAACAACCCATGTCATTCTGTATTTCTCCCTCTATTCTGATATCACTTCCTCTTGGCACTTGAGCCCTTGGCTGAAGTCAGTTCTTAACTCTAAATTCATTAAGCCAAGGGAGGCATGCTTTTAGCAGGGTATCAAGCTACAGTTTCAATAAATGATGAGCCTTCAGCTATCTTAAAATGGCCAAAGCATTCCCTGCTCAGTCCCTTCTGTTCCAGCTGGGTCTTTGTGTTGCTCATTATTAGCTGAATGTCTTCTTCACTCCCTAAATCCCGTAATGTTTCAACTCAATGTCTCTTTCTCTTGGTGTGTTAACCAGCCTGCAATTTAAGATGTTAATATATAAAAATCATAGTAGTAGTTGGCATTTACATCAGCATTTATGTGTAGTACATTAAATTTCTCACCATGAACTAAATAAAAAATAAATAAGTGCTTTCACTGATATTGTGCATTTTGACAAATTCAGGACCAAATGTCTATGTCGGCATTCAACATTAAAGTGATCATCTTAGAGGACCACAAGTTTCTTGGATTGTAATTTGTTTGAGAGAAAGACATCTGTTGGGTTGCCTGCTGTCTAGAAATCTGAAGGAATGTTTGTTTTTTTCATATATGACACTTCTCTATCTGTATCATCAAGCGCTTTAAGTAGATCAGCTTCTGTAACAAAGCTTATCATCCCTTTGCTTCTGCAATGTGCATGGTCAGTGTTAGTGCTTCCCTTTTTTTCTCAACTAGGACTTCACTTGGCCTTGCCCCTTTCCCTGTGCCATTCTTTCCTGCATGCACAGCCTCTGTTTGTTTGCCCTCCTATCTAACATTGTATGTATAAATATGACTCAGTTTACATAAAAGTATTGTTATCCTGGGGTAATTGGAACCTAACACTTGCGTACTTTGTGTGTATTCTTAATCTAAAACATTAATTTCTGATAAATATTTATTAAAAGTGAATACCCGTAAATATTTAGGTCTCACTTTATAGTAACTTTAAAAAAAGTAGTTTATAAATGTGTAGTGCTTAACAGGTTATTGGTTCATATATATTTAAATCCATCCATCCATCCATCCATCCATCCATTATCCAACCTGCTATATCCTAACTACAGGGTCATGGGGGTCTGCTGGAGTCAATCCCAGCCGACACAGTGGGCAAGGCAGAAAACAAACCCCACGCAGGGTGCCAGCCCACCGCAATATATTTAAATAAATATCATATTAAATGACCATTCACACTATCATTAATAAATCAATATCAAACATTATATAATTCTTCTTTATATCTTTAAAAATCATTTATTGATTAGGTATAGATTTTTTTGATGTGTCTAATCTAAAACTGAAACTAGTAATCTACTCTATATGGGTTTATTACTATAATGAAAGTAGTGAAAGTTATTATAATAATATTTACAATTATATAATATTTGATATACTTGGTTAATCCCTGAGGGGAAATTGTCTTTTTACATGACCTTTGGTGGTCAGAGCACAGGGTCAGCCACTATACAGCTCCCCTGGAGCAATTTTCAAAATAAGGGCCTAACGGAATAGGATGCCTTCTTGCAGTAACAGGATTTGAACCAGCAATCTTCCAAATACCAGCACAAATCCTAAATCACAGAGCCACCTCTCCTGAACTCTGAAAGTTCATTAGGAAAAATGCCTTCTTATCATAAAAAAAAACAAAAACGTTTGGTATTAAGTGAAACACTTTTCTTTTTTTTAAATAAAAGAATTTCAATAAAAGGACAGGCTTGCCCCTCATTCACTAGTCAAGACTCCTGTCTTCAGTTCAAAAGTGCAACATCATATGAAGGGACTTCCCAGCTTTAATTTTGCATAGTTGTTTAATAAACAATATTTTAGCAAAAATAGGTGTGTTTTGCCAATTGTGAACATATGACTGAATGACTTGACATAAGAATTTTTCTTGGACATTTTTGATATTGTTTGCTGATGTCTGGCGTTGTTTAGCTTTGGGTCCCGTTTTCTCATCAACTTTGCTATGTCCATTCTCCAAAAAAAAAAAAGAGATTAATTAACTTGGTTTTCAGTCATTAGTACAAACTATAAAAACATACAAAAATATAACTTTTGAGTAGAGCATTCCTATATTGTGAATTAAATACACCAAGATGGCAAAGATAGACAGCAAAATAACAAAAATCAGCACATTCAAGACTAAAAAAATAGCATTTCCGGTAGCTCAAAGACTTTATATGACCATAAATGATGTAGTAGTGGCTAGGAGTTTTGCCAACAACAGATAACAACAAAATGACACAAATGTAAGGAAACATCGTGGCATTGTGCCAAAACAAAATAAAAAAATGAAAAAATATCTGCTATAAGAAAAAGAAACAAGTTAAACATTAACAGCAATATGTTCAGCATAGCTCATATCCATAATTAGTCAATAAAAGCAAGTAATAAAGATAAATTTAAATTAAAATTCAAAAATATCAATAATTCAAGATATCATAATACATTGAGATGTGAGATAGCAACAGTCAACAACAACAACATTTATTTATATAGCACATTTTCATACAAAAAAATGTAGCTCAAAGTGCTTTACATAATGAAGAAT